>NC_081356.1:60354834-62754834 GCF_030684315.1 Stegostoma tigrinum | reverse complement strand
ATGGGCGTACCGTTGGTTTGTCTGTAGGTTTTGTTATTGAAAGTGAAGTGGGTGGTGAGGCATAGGTCCACTAGCTTGATGATGTTGTCCTTGTTGATGAGGCTGTTGGTGTCTGGTGTATGTGTCTTTGGTTCTTCTAATAGTGTAGTCAGTGTTACTTTGGCCAGGTTGATGTTGATGGATGTGAACAGGGCTGTTATGTCAAAGGAGACCATTATTTTATCCTCTTCTATCTTGGTGCCTTTGATGGTGTTCAGGAATTCTTGGGTGGAGCGAATGGAGTGGCGTGAGTCTTCTACTAGGTGTTTTAGTCTTTGGTGTAGTTCCTTGGCTAATCTGTAGGTTGGTGTTCCAGGTAGCGAGACTATGGGTCTGAGGGGGCGCTCCTGGTCTGTGAATTTTTGGTAGTCTGTAGAAGCGTGGTGTGTTGGATCCATCTGGTTTCATTTTTTGGAAGTCTTTCTGCTTCAATTCTCCAGATTTTTGGAGTTTTTTGAGAAAGGCTGTGATTCGGTTCTCTCGTTGTGGGTACCGAATGTTGGACTGTTGTGGGTTTGCTGCTGCGGACATTTACTGCCTGCAGGATTTCCCTGGAGGAGGTTTCTACGATGTAACCTTCAGGAGTGCCAAGCTTTGCGAGCGCTTCCTCGAGGTTTTCAGGGAGAAAGAAGGTGAGGGGCCCCTCTCTGTATTGACCGCTGTCCCGCTGTTTGTGATGCCGGTGCAGAGGAGCCGTATGGTGACTGTACACATGTACAACCCGCATGTGCCAGCAGTTGATGTCTTGACCTTCCTCGGAAGGTACGTGAAGGTGGGAGGGGACCTAACCAACATCATGGACCCCTTCGGGATCTGGACCAGTAAGAGGCAGGTCAGGGTGATGCTGAGGATGGGCGTGGCTGGAACATCATACACCCACCGTCCAGCTTCGTAATCAGCAGGAGCAAGGGCTACCTGACCTACGCAGGGCAACCTAAAGTCTGCCATGCCTGTGGTAGGTCAGGTCACGTGGCGGCCGACTGCAAAGCCACCATCTGCAGGAACTGCATGGAGGAGGGACACCTTGCAAAGGGTTGCCCACAAGAGAAAAGCTGCAACCTTTGCGGGGAAGCGGGCCACATCTATAGGGCATGCCCGGGATGGGTGACCACCTACGCCCAGGTCGCCGGCAGGGGCAATGCGGGCCAAGCCCCCCCCGAGGACAGGAAGGCACCAGGCCCCTGCAAGAACCCCCCTAATGTGCAGGAGGGCCAGGTCGTGCAGGAGGGCCCAGCCCCGCAGAACGGATCCGCGGCCAGCAAAGCGCCCCTGCAGGCTCCACTCCCCCACCCCTGACAACCTGGAGTCGATGGAGGCGGCGACAGGTGACCCAGGGGAGTGAACAACGGTCTGGAAGGCACGCCGGCGGGCCCCAGCACCACAACCATGAGGCGGGAAGAGGCAGCTGCAGGGGGCCTATAAGAGCTCTTCTGACGAGGGGGATTCGGAGGAGGCCCGCCCAAAGCAGAAGCTAAAGATCTCAAAGGAGAAGGAAAGCAGCACCACGCTTCCAGGTGACGGGAGGCGTCCTCAGGCTCCCTCCGACACCCAGCCATGCGCCGCTGGGGCCCTGGAGGGCCCCCTGGAACCTTCAGGCAGGAAGCAGGAAACAGCGCGTCCCCAAAGCTCCGCTCCCCCCCCAACAAACCAGAGTCGATGGAGGCTGCGACAGGCGACCCAGGGGAGTGGACGACGGGTCCGGAAAGCGAGGAGGAAGGTGTGTCGGCGGGCGCAGGAACCGCAACCATCAGGCGGGAAGAGGCAGCTACAGGGGGGCTCTAAGAGCTCCTCTGACGAGGGAGATTCAGAGAGGGCCCGCCCGAAGCAGAAGCTAAAGATCTCAAGGGAGAAAGAAAGCAGCACCACGCTTCCAGGTGACGGGAGGCGTCCTGAGGCTCCCTCTGACACCCAGCCACACGCAGCTGGGGCCCTGGAACTTCTAGGTGGGAAGGAGGAAACAGCGCGTCCCCAGCCTGACCCAGAGCCGGACTCTCCTGCCTCCGTACCCCTGATGGGGGGATGCCACCCGGAAGGCAGCACAGACTGTTTCCTGAGCCCGGAGAGCGCCCAGCAGTTAGCCCGAGCAATGGGCATGAAGGGACAGATAGAGAGGCTGGACCTTGGACTTGGGGAGGGTACTGCGGTCAATGCCCACAATGGGGGTACGAGTTGCGAGCATTAATGTGCGCAGCGTCAAGTCCACCGCAAGATGTGTGTCCATGTTGGCCTACCTGACCACCGTCAAGGCGGACCTCCTGTTTCTGCAGGTGTGCGGGATACCACACCTCAGCAGGTACGGGAAATGGTCCGGCGCCTGGACCTGTGGGCCTTTGATTGTTGCGGGGGCGGTAACAACTGTCGATCCTCCGGCCTGGCTATTCTGCTGCGGGGACGCAACTTCACCGTCTCTCAAGTTCAGGAGGTGGTTGGGGCGGGGCGCGTCCTAGTGGCTGACATCACCTACAGGAACGCTCCCCTGATGCTGATCAACATGTACGCCCCAGCGGTATGGAGTGAGCGGTTGGCCGTCCTGCAGCGGCTTCCACCCCTGCTGGCTACGTCCAGGCCGGTCATCCTAGCCGGAGACGTCAACTGCATCATCGATGCAGATGGAAGATCCGGCATGGGGACAGCAGGTGGGGGCAGTCAACTGGACGTCACGTCCAGATTCCTGATGGGCAAGGTGAAGGACGCCAAGCTGCTCGACGTCTTCGGCACCCCTGCAGACGGAGCGCAGCAGTGATACACCTGGTCGCGGCCAGACAAGTCGATCCGCTCAAGGATAGACTTCCTGTTTGTGTCACAGGTGTTCTCGGTCAGGTCCACTGGCGTCGAGCCGATGTTCTTCTCTGACCACTGCCTCCTACTGGCCGACTGTCACAGCCAGCAAGGGGACATGGAAGCACAACATGACTCCGTTGACCCCAGAGAAAGTCGAGGAGCTGAAGAGGGAATACGCCGGTTGGAGAACCGTGAAACCCCTCTTTGAGTCTGCGGGCGACTGGTGGAAGACAGTGAAGGAGAACGTCAAGAGGTTCTTTGTCCTCAAGGGTGTTCGGAATGCGAGAGAGAGGCGGGGAAAGCTGTCGCGACTCCAGAAATTGATGCAGAACCTGCTCCTTCTGCATTCGATGGGGGTCGATGTCACGGAGGACCTCCGCGAGGTGAGGGGCCAGCAAGCCTCGCTCTTCGCCGCGGAGGCCTCCAGGATAATCTTCCAGTCCAGGATCCACTCCGTGGAGCAGGACGAGACGTGCTCATGTTTCTTCTTTCAGAAGGTGCACAAAAAGAGCTCTGAGCTTAGCTGGCTGAAGGAGGACGACGGCTCGGTGACGTCGTCTCGGCCCGACATTTTGAGGATCAGCAGATCCTTCTATGCCGGACTGTACGACGCGAAGCCCACGGACAGCACGGCCTCCGAATTGTTCCTGTCATCTATTACGGACATCTTGGATGACGTCATGAGGGAATGGCTGGTCCGGCCGATATCCCTGGATGAGCTGACCAGAGCCCTCAAGTCCTTTGAGAGGAATAAGACTCCCGGGAGCGACGGCTTACCAGTTGAGCTGTATTCTGCTCTGTGGGACCTGGTCGGCCAGGACCTGCTGGAGGTGTACGATAGTGCGCTTCGGGCAGGGGAAATGTGCAAGTCCGTGAGGAAGAGCATCATCACCCTCATTTACAAGAGGAAGGGGGAGAGGGAAGAAATTAAGAATTGGCGTCCCATTTCACTTTTGAACGTGGACTACAAAATCCTGGCCAAGGTCATTGCCAACCGGGTCAGGTCTGTCCTGGAGTTGGTGATTCACAATGACCAAACCTGTGCTGTGCCGGGCAGGAAGATCGCTGAGAGTCTCGCGCTCATCAGGGATACGATCGCCTACGTACAGGACAGGAGGGTGGACACCTGCCTCGTTGGCCTGGACCAGGAGAAGGCCTTCGACAGCATCTCTCATGCTTACATGAGGGACGTCCTCTCCAAATTGGGGTTCGGGGGGGGCATCTGCAATTGGATCCGGCTGCTCTACACCAAAATCGTTAGCACAGTCTCGATCAACGGTTGGGAATCGGACAGTTTCCCGTCAGATCTGGAGTCAGGCAGGGCTGCCTGCTCTCTCCTGCCTTGTTCGTGTGCTGTGTGGAGCCCTTCGCCGCATCCATCAGGAAGGACGTGAGCCTGAAGGGCGTGACTATCCCAGGCAGCGGAGGCCTTCAGGTCAAGACCTCCGTGTACATGGACGACGTCGCCGTCTTCTGCACCGATCGTTGGTCAGTGAGTAGGCTGTTGGACATCAGTGGCCAGTTTGAACTGGCCTCAGGTGCCAAAGCCAATAGAGGTGAGAGCGAGGCCATGTTCTTCGGGGACTGGGATGACCATTCCTTCATCCGCTTCACCATCAGGACAGACTACCCTGAAGGTGCTGGGTGTTTGGTTCGGTGGAGCTGGGGCATGCACTAAGACTTGGGAGGAGCATATCACCAAACTGAAGCAGAAGCTGGGCAGGTGAGTGCTCCGGTCCTTCTCCATCACGGGCAAGAACCTGGTTGTCAGGTGCAAGGGGCTTTCGGTACTGTTGTATGTGGCGCAGGCCTGGCCTATTCGCTGGACCTGCGCCGCTGCGGTCACCCGGGCCACCTTCCACTTCATTTGCGGGTCGAGGATGGACCGGGTCCGCAGGGACACCATGTACAAAGACCTGAAAAATGGGGGAAGGACGTACCGAACGCCACCCTCACCCTGATGGCTACCTTTGTGTGCGGCTGCATCAAGCTGTGTGTGGATCCTCAGTACGCAAACACCAAGTGTCACTACTTACTGATGTTCTACCTGTCCCCGGTGTTGCGAAGGATGGGCCTGGCCTCGTTGCCGCGGAACGCTCCGAGTAGTTGGACCGTCCCGTACCACCTGTCCTTTGTGGAGAAATTTTTGAAAGGAAACACCTTTGACCACAAGGCCATCAAGCAGTGGTCAGCACGTAGTATCCTCGAGACCCTACGGGTAAAGGAGAGGGTGGATCCTATCGTGTGGTTCCCCATGCAGACTGCCAAAGTCGTTTGGCAGAATGCGTCATCGCCAGAACTTTCAAACAAGCACAAGGACATTGCTTGGATGGCGGTGAGAGGGGCTCTGCCAGTGAGATCCTTTATGCACGCCCAGAATCTCTGCGCCACCGCACGCTGCCCTCGAGGCGGCTGCAGGGGGTACGAGACTGTCGATCATCTCCTTCTGGAGTGTGCCTATGCGCAGGAGGTCTGGAGGGGGATGCGGTGGTATTTGTCGAGGTTCGTCCCGAGCTGCTCCGTGACGCGTGACTACGTGCTCTACGGGCTGTTTCCCGGGACGCACACCGAGACCAACATCAACTGTGCCTGGAGGACCATCAATGCGGTGAAAGACGCTCTTTGGTCTGCCCGCAACTTGCTGGTCTGCCAGCTGAAAGAACTGACCCCGACCGAATGTTGCAGACTGGCGCACTCCAAGGTCCAGGACTACGTGCTGAGGGACGCGCTAAAGCTTGGGGCAGCCGCTGCCAAGGCGCGGTGGGGAAAGACCACGGTATGAAACCCCTCGTCCAGAATAGAAAAAAGGGCCCTATCTGATAACTGGGTCCAGCTGGCGCCTTCCCCAAGTGGTGTTGGGGCCAACTGGGACTGTGCGGGGAGACGACTGCCGGGGTTTTTTCTTTGCTTTGTTTTTATTTCTTCTTTGTTTTTTTTCCTTTAGTTGCTGTACGTACCCCCTGGGTAACCTGGAGCGGCTTGCATGACTGGGTAGGTGTATAAATGTTTTTTTTTTGTACATTCTATGAATAAAGTATATTTTTTAAAATAAAAAAAGGTGACGAAACGTCGGAAACTAACCTTCCAGCTCAGCGAGCAAACTCACATCCAGAAAATTGATGATGTACAAAAGATGCATGATGTAGCTAAAGTTAGTTGAATCTAAGGCGCAGAACTGTCTCGATTTGACTACAATAGTAAAAACAGTTTATATTGTATTATTAAACCTTTTGTCAAGTTTAGTGGTCTGGCATGAATATGGTCCAATGTGACGAAATAGATTTGTCTGTTGATAAGTTCATGGTAATGTAGTATTGGTAAACAATTCTCTTAATTATGGAAATTTATCTACTTGCCCAGTGGGTTGTTACTGTTAAGCATACACCATTCATTTTTATTTTCACGTTTCGGTTGTTGTGTCGTTGGTAACATTTCTTGATTCTGAGTCAGAAGGTTGGGCATTTAAATCCCCTTCCAAGGCTTGAGCACAAAAGTTCAGGCTGATATTCCAATGCTTTGCTGAGATTAGGATGTCAAAACAAAGCCTTGTCAAATGGATATAAAAGTCATTTCTTTTGAAAAAAAAACAGTGAATTCAACCTTGGTGTTCTGACCAATACCTCTCCATAAATGGGCACAAAAACTGCAAATTTTGCTATGTGCAAATTGACTGTTGTATCTCCTACAATACAACAGTGAGTGCACTTCAAAAGTACTTCTTTAGCTGTAAGATATAGTACGAACTGCAGGTGCTGGAGCCAGCGATAACACAGTATCGAGCTGGAGGAGCACAGCAGGCCAGGCAGCATCAGCGGAATAGGAAGGTTGACGTTTCAGGTCGGGACCCTTCTTCAGAAGCCTGGCCTGCTGTGCTCTTCCAGCTCCACACTGTGTTATCTTCATTAGCTGTAAATTACTTATGGAAGAGCCCTAAAGCATGGTATATGCTATGTAAATGCACCTGTTTCTTTGTTTTAGCCCTTGTAGCCAATCCAATATAAACGATTTTTATTTGAGCTGTCTAAGACCTACATTTCTTCTGCTCAATTCACACATAAACATTTCCAGTACAATTACTTACTGTACAGGCTTTTATTAAGCACTATTGGGTGCTTCTTCATAATTTAAAATTCCTAAATTTGAAGCAATTTCTCACAAATTGTCTTGCCATCTGTAGAATCTTTAGATACATGTCTCTCAACTATGTGACATTAGCTCTGAAATACAACTGAGAGTGCTTCAGAGTCTTTTTAGATGCACTGATCCTTTATAGAGCACAGGGCAGACTACAATACATATAAATATTTAGAGTATGAATATGTAACTCCCTCATGCATTATGTAGGTAAGTTGACAGATCTGGAATAGGCACTTGTAGGAAAAGATAATAAAGCGCTTTAGAAAAGCGAAAGAAGTAGGGGTTGAGTACTGTCAATGTCTGAAAGTGTTACAGGCTATAATTAGACAGTGCAGAAGTGTTCGAGGAGTTAAGACAGGTTACAACAACAGGCTTTGCAGAAGGATGACAACAAGTCCTTAGGGTAGACTGTGACAAGATGAAAGGTTTGAATAGGTTCCTAGTAATTTCCTTTTCAATAAAAATTTACATGAAAAATGCAGACTGAATTTCTGTAGCAGTCACACTTCAAAGAGCATAAAAGCTCTTTTCCAACACTTTGAATGGGGAGTGAAGAACATTTTGCTGAATACTGGCATTTGCTACAGAAGATGTTAATTGCATTTATTTTTCTGATAAAGATGAAATACCTTTTCATCGAAGCTATATAATTGCATCTATACTCCATCATGGGATAAGAATCCCCCATTGTAAAGAAACTATTATGTATCATCTGATAGTAAAGAACGTGAATATTGTTGAAAAGACAGACATGATGCTTTTGCACTCATCAGGACAAATGCAAGAATGCCAGTTTCAAACAACTTCAGCAATTTATACTACAGAAGAAAAGGGTCCTGAATGCTTAGCAAGTTGACTTTGATTGGCCTAGGCAATTCCTTGGAGAAAGCAATAGGGAATCCCATAAGCTCCATGGTAATTCAAAAAGACACAGAACTCAAACATTTTTCTTTTCACATAGTCCCTACAGTGCGAAAGCATGTCTTTCAAGCTATTGAGTCTACATGGATCCTCAGAAAGAACACCCCACCCAAACCCACCCCATCCCTGAATTTCCTTTGGCAATCCACCCATCATACATATTATGGGGCAACTTAGCAAGGCCAATCCACCTAAGCTGCCCATCTTTAGACTGTGGGAGAAAACTGGTGTGCCCAGAGGAAACTCACACAGACACAAGGAAATTGTGCAAACATCACACAGACAGTCACCAAGGGTGGAACCGAACATGGGTCCCAGGCACTATGACGTAATAGTGCTAACCACTGAGCCAACATGTTGTTTGCAGAGGCTGTGTTTTAGTGTACAAATAGATATTGCTTCTAGCAAACATCAATGAGACACATTATAAGCTCATGACTGCAAAATTTACATTCACAGGCTTTGTTATTCCTTTGGCCAGAAACGTTCTTGCATTTTTAAAACATTTGAATCTTGTCATTTACATCAAAGTGCTGTTCCTTTCTAAGATTTACTCCAAAGCAAATTTCGATCATCAATATTTACTGACTAAGTATTGATATCCTTTGAATATATAAACAAAACAAAATAGAAATCATTTAGAATGAATCATTCAAATTGATCAAACTTGTGTCCAGATGAAAAAAATAGCGGGATAAATAATAATTGTAAATGAATGGAACTGTCTAGTAGGTTGGATAGTATTTCAGTCACAAGTATAGGTTATCAACAAGATGTTTTGTTATAAATACATCATAAATCTGCAGTATGGAACATAAGCAATAACTACAACTGAGAAATAGTCAATGATTTCTTACTTTCCCTGTCGGGGAAACAAAGTCATTGGTCCATTCCAAAAAGTGCAGAGAGTTGCAACAATGATCATTTCTGAACACTGTACTGTTAAGACAGGTGAAAGGAACTTGAATAATTCGCTTCAGAAAGAGAATTTGTTGGATAAAATATGACTCTGATGTTTAGAAGCAACTTAATGGATAATCCTAATATGACTTGACCGTGGTATCTAGCAGTGCATGATATCTTGTCATATTCATACATAGCCATGATCTCCACTATCATGTTAGCACTCCTGGGGTCAGTGCTATTTTCAAAACCTTCTTCCTCCTCTATTTCAGAGAACAAAACTTGTAGACTTAAAAGGCATATTCAGCAGTAAAATGACATGAGTTAGAGGAGATAGCTGAAGTAATGTTCTGGGAGAGATTAACTTTTGACTATGCAGCAGCAAGACACAGATTTTAGGGAAGGCATCCTGGACTAGCTAATAAAAACTCTGTGATGAAAAGGGTACAAGTGAGGCCTATGTCAAATGAAGGAAAGGTGACAACTTTTGTTATTGGTTATTTGGCACAATGGACGTCTGTTAGATTAGTTGGCTGATGGAATATGATGCAAATAACATGGTTTTATTTCCTGAAATGGAATTCCTGAATAGAAGTGGGCTGCATAGTGTTGGAGGACTATGAGCTTGGAAGCTTTAGGAGGTTAACAAATGAAATGAAATTAGTGATCATAATGGACAAACTAGCCTGATGTTCGACGGTGAGGCCATGGTCTGCGGGAGATAGGAGGAGGTATCTGAGAGCTGGTGGTTGGCTTCTGCAATGTAGACAATCACTGAACTAGTAATCTAGAGATTCAGATAATGTTCTGGGACCTGGGTTGAAACCCACTTTAGCTGTTGTTCGAATTTGAATTGAGAGTATGTCTGGAATTTAAAATTCTACCAATTACAGCGAAACCATTGTTGATGGTATGGAAAAATCCATCTGGTTCACTAATGTCATTTAGGGAAACAAACCACTATCTTTACCTGGTCTGGCCTAAGTGTGAAGTGATTCCACAACCAACAGATCATTTATACACTCTCCAGTTCTGCCATACCTATTTGTGAATGGTCATTGGAGGAGGAAGCTCCAGGAATATCTTCATCCCCAATGACAGGGGAGACCCATCTTAGCTAAAGATAGCACTTACAACAATCTTCAGTTAGAAGTGCCGAGTGGATGATCCATCTTGGCCTCCTCCAGAGGTACCCAGCATCATGGATACCAATCTTCAGCCAGTTCAGTTCGCTCTAATGTGATAGCAAGAAATGGTGAGAGGCACTGGATACTACAAAGACTGCGGGCCCTGACAACATTCCTAGTTCTGAAAATTAGTGCTTCAGAACTTACCGCACCCCTTGCTCAGATGTTCTTGTGCAGCAATAACACTGGTATCTACCCAACAACATGCTCTCAGATCACTCTCCGACTTTGTAATAAAGCCTACCAACAAGGGCTGTGCTTTTAGCTGGCAGACCGACCTCTACATTGCAGAAGCTGAGAACCAGCTCTAAGATACCTCCTCCTATCTCCGCCAGACCATGACCTCACCATCGAACATCAGATTAGTCTGTCTACAATGATCACTAATCTCATTTCATCTGGTAATCTCCCAAAGCTTCCAAGCTCATAGTCCCCCAACATTGTGTAACCCACTTCTACCTCCTTCCCAAACTCCAAAAATAGGACCTCACATGTAGACCCATTGTTTCTGCCTGCCCCTGTCATATGGAACTTATTTCTTCTTACTTCAACTATATTTTTTTTGCCCCTCGTCCAGTCCCTTTCTACTTCTGTAATTTTTCTTTACGTCAGCTTCAGGTTTTCCAGTCCATGAGCAGCAGCTGCCTCCTCTTCACCTTGGACATCCCTTTACATGTCCATCCCCATCAGGATGGTCTCGGGGCTCTCTGCTCCATCTAGGAAAACTTCCTGCATCATCCCCATCTACCTGGCTGAGTTCGTGCTCACTTTAAGCAACTTTTCCTTTAAATCTGCTCACTTCCTTCAGTTTAAAGGTGAAGCCATCGGTACCTGCAAGCGTTCCAGTTATTCCTGTCTCTTTGAGACACATTCTTTGTTCCAGCCCTATTTCTGTCCCCACCCACAACTCTTCCTCTGGTGCATCGATAACGTCATTGTGCCGCTTCCCTCTCTGATTTGGAATTGGAAAAGTTTAACTACTTTCCTTCCAATTTCCACACTGCTCTCATCTTTACCTAGTCCATCTCTGACTCCTCCCTTCCCTTCCTTGACATCTGTGTTTCCATTTCTGGGAATAGGCTGGCCATCAATATCCAGTACAAACCCATTGACTGCCACAGTTACTTTGACTGTATGTTCTCAGACACTGCCTCCGATAAAGACTCCATTCCATTCTCCCAGTCCCTCTCTCTCTGTCACATTTGTTCTAATGATACCACCTTCCAGAGGAGACTTCTGAATGTCTACCTTTATCTTCAACTCAGGATTCCCCACCACTGTGATGGGGGCGTCAGCCTTGTCCAACCCATTTCCTCTCACCTGTCCCCTCCCACAACAGCAAAAGGATGCCCTGGTCATCACGTAACACCTCACCAGCATTTACATCCAAAGGATCAAAAGTCACCCTTGCACTATCCATTGGGATGCATCTCCAGATGTATGTTCCACTTCCCTCCATTGTCAGTGTATCACAGGCCTCATTACCTCGGGCATACCAACGTTGACAACTCCTCCACTCTCAACATCTCCCCACATCCTCACGGCACATTCCAATGCAGAAGATGCAATGACTGCCTGTTTATCTCCTCTGTACTCACCACCCAAGGCCACAGACACATTTTCCAGGTGAAACAGTGGTTTACTTGCACTTCATAGAATTATAGAATTCCTACAGTGTGGAAGCAAGCCATTCAGACCATAAAGCCTGCACCAGCTTCCGAGGAGCATCCTACCCAGATTCACCCCTCTACCCTATTCCTGTAACCTTATATTTCTTATGGTAATCCAACTAACCAGCATATCTTTGGACTGTGGGAAGAAACTGGAGCACCCAGAGGAAACCCACGCAGGCACAGGGAGATTGTGCAAACTCCATACAGACAGCCGCCTAAGAGTGTATTTGAACCCGGGTCCCTCGCACTACTAACCATTGAGCCACTGCGTCTCCCCTTCATTCAATTTAGTCTACTGTATTCGCTGTTCACAATATGAGGTCTCCTCTATATTGGAGAGATGAAGTGCAGACTGGGTAAGCACTCTGCAGAACACCTACGAGCTACCCAAGCTTCCAGTTGCTTGCTACTTCAACACAGCACTGTGTTCTCTGGCCAGCGTCTCTGTCTTGGGCTTGCGGTAGTGCTCCAATAAGGCTCAGCGCAAGCTGGAAGAATAGCAGCTCATTTTCCACTCAGGGACTTGCACCCAATAGTGAATTTGCTAATTTTAAGACTTGACCACCTTCTCCCAAGTTCTTAACCCCAAACGTCCACACCTTAGGCCTTGTTATAACATGATCTACTTTTAGCATGGCCAACCTATTTTCACCCAGCGATGACTCACATGATCAAATTTTTCTTTCTCCCTGGCTCATCATTATACAGAATTTTGTCTGCCCAACTACTGTTCTCTCTTTCTGGACTCCATCTCTTCCTGTCATTCATTCTCTTCTCCTCATCCCTGTCTACCCATGGTCTTCAGCATATCTGCCATCTCTTCCCATTACCATCAATTCTGAAGAAGGGTCACCAGACTAGAACATTTACTCTGCTTTGCCTCCACAGATGCTGTCAGACCTGCTGACATTCTCCAGCAATTTCAATTTTTGTTCCAGCCCCACTAATGTTAGATTGAATAAGATTTTTCGTAATCCATTTTGTTGTCAGTGATAAAGAGTGGCTATATGGAGCGAGATGTTAGAACCAAGATCTATTTGTTATCTGTGAAATAATTTGACCCCATACTTATAAAAGATGTCATCAAGGAACATCTCATAGATGTGAAAGAGGAGACCAGTCTGACCACGAAAGCATGCCCAAAATAGCCAAGTTCAATCAAATTGTTGAGGCAGGACTGAAGATGAACTTTTGGAGCTGAACAGCAATTATGTGGTTAAAATGATTCTTGGATGCTAAGTTCACAAAGTGTAAAATCAACCAAGTCACTTTATTGCAACTATGTGAGTCACAAGGTTTTTACCAGTAAACAATGTTACAAACACATTCACTGTTGACATCCTGCTGGATAATTGGTGCTTAGGGTCCACTTTGACTCTGTTGGCCTGTTCTGGGCAGACACTTGATGGTCTGATGTTATTTTTGCAATTGAAAACAACACATTCTACCGAGCGGAGGTATCCTTGGTACCCAAGCTGATCTTAAAATGTCTTCCCTCCTCCTGTGGCAGGGGTCAACTGGTATTGTCTGGGGCCATTTGGTTGTGAAAATGGCATCCTCAATTTCTCAGTTAGATTACATGACGGTAATTACCCTGTGTTGTGATGTCCTAAATTCCAGATCTCCAGTTCTCCAGCATGGTTACTCAGTGGTTAGCACCGCTGCTTCACAGCACTAGCGACCTGGGTTCCGGCACTTGGCTGACTGTGTGGACTTTGCACATTCTCGTCATATCTGCTGGATGCTTCAGTTTCCTCCCGCAGTGCCCAAAGACATGCAAGTTAAGTGGATTAGCCATGGGAAAAGTGGAGTTATGGGGATAGGGTACAAGACTGGGTCTGGGTGGGATGGTCTTTGGAGGGGTTGCGCGGACTCAATGAGCCAAATCGCCTCTTTCTGCACTGTAGGGAATGAATGAATCTTGGTAGTAACAGTCCTGTTGCAGACAGAACAACAGTTATAACACAATTAGAATATAAACTGCTTGAAATGCTGTATTGGTGGACAAGTTTCCTGGTTTACTGATAGAGATTATCTTTCCACCAGCGTAAATAAAGAATGCATGAAATATAATCAAATGACTCAACTTTGTGTATTAGTTTAAAATACTCCATGACTGGACTCTAGCTAATGTAACTGAAAATATTTTGGTTTGGCAAATATTCCAATTTGGCTTAATGTTAAAAAAGCCAGTGCAGTCATTGATTTTGCCAAGTCAAGATCAAACCAAGAAAGCACAGGGACACAAATATATGCCACAGAAGTAATATGAAGGAGTCAGAATTCTGAGGAAGAGTCATATCTGATTCAAAACATTAGCTTGGTTTCTCTCTCCACATATGCTATCGAGAACTGCTGAGTTTCTCCAGCATTTTCTCTTTTTATTTCAGATTACCAGCACCCACAGTGTTGTATGAAGGAGGAAGATGAAGTTGTCAATCATGATGGAAGTTGTGGAAAACTAAAACTGAAAGAGGGATGACATGCCATGGTAAGACTTTGGCCATGTCACACTTAGAGGTGAGAGAAGAGTAGCACTTGCACTGAAGGGGTTTGAAAAGTGATTAAACAGTGAGTACTGAATTAGACGATACTGACTCATTGAGAACCTTGCAGACACTAAATGAAAATTGTACAAAAAAAGCAGAGGGTCAAGGATATGTTTTGTGGAGAAGGTGTTGATGATAACATATTGAAAGCTAAAGTAATGAATTATGAAGAATAAAAGCCATTGACAACATTTGGAGTGCTGGACCAAGTAAAGGTTTTCTTGTGATGGGGGAAAATCTGTATTATAGCAATGATAAATTGACCACAAAGTGGTCAAGCGCTAAAGCTAGGTAATGCAGAGTTCTCAGTGGCCACTGGAGGTTGAATTTAAATACATCAGATGCATTCTCACCTTCGATTGATGGTACAAGTTATTATCGATTTGACTGTGGCAATAGTAAAAAAAAATGCCTCCACATCATCATCAATAAACAAGGAACTGCTAATGCCAGGAATTATATTGTAGTCACTTCAAGTTACCAGGTTCCTTGGACTGATTACTTCCATATCATCATTGAAGGACTCAAAGGAATGATTTTTCATTTAATAATAATGTGTGGTGTTCTTGCAGCAGTTTCCACCAGACAGTGATAGGAAATCCTTGGCATTTATTGCTAAAGGAATAGAATATAAATATTTGGAAGCGTTGTAGCAGCTATACAAGACATTAATACGATGACTCCTGAAGTATTGCAATTTTTGCCCCCTTACTTGAGGAGGGATGTAGTTGCATTGGAGACGTTTCAGATGATCTTCTCTAGATCGATTCCAGAGATGAGAGGTTTTCTTGCAGGGACAGATTTAGCAGTTAGGCCTTTTGCCTCTGGAGCTTTGGAGAATGAGAGAAGATCTAATTAAGGTATATAAGATGGTACAGGCGATTAACGAAGTAGATTTAGAAAGGCAGTCTAGATGAGAGGTTATGTTTTAGTATAAGAGGTAGCAACTTGAAAACTGAAATGAGGGAATCTTACTTCTCTCAAAAGGTTTTGAATCTGTGGAATTCGCTGATCCAAAGTGTGGTGGATGTTAGGACATTGAGTGAATTTAATAAGGAGATAGGCAGATTTTTAATTAGTACTGGTTTGAAAGGTTAGGGAGACTGGACATGAAAGTGGAGATGAGCCGAGATGAGATCAGCTATGATCATATCAAATGGTGGAGCAGGCTTTAGGGTCTGAATTGTTTACCCCTCCCCTTGTCCGTATTACTACCAGTTTTCTGATCACTCTTCTCTACTACTGAGCACCAGTAATAGGAAATAGAGTTGTGGGAGCATGGAATGCGTTGCCAGCAGCAGTTGTGGAAGCAAGGTCATTGGGGTCATTTAAGAGACTGCTGGACATGTATATGGTCACAGAAATTTGAGGGTGCATACATGAGGATCAATGGTCGGCACAACATTGTGGGCTGAAGGGCCTGTTCTGTGCTGTACTGTTCTATGTTCTATGTTCTATGTTCTAAAGCTTGCAAAGGAGACATTTGTAGAGATTCATTCGAACATAAATAGTGACCAGAAGAAGAGCAATGCCTGCATAATCAACTCTTCATCCTACAGGCTATTCTACACAAATTCTGCGATGTATGTTTGCCTTGGCAGAACAGAAGGATTCACTTTTAGTGTACATAAAATTGCCAAATAATTATTAGCTAAAACTGATATAAAAATGAAAGAAACTGAGCGGATAAAAGAACAGAAAGAAAATGTCAGAGAAATATGAAATTGCCTCCAGTCAGAATCTTTAGTTTGATTCTCAGAAAATTAACACAAGAGTAACCTTGGCAACACTTTAGGATAAATTCAAACTCTCACAATTACTGGAATTGTTGAAGTAGCAAAGAAAAGGGGAGCTTGAATGAATAAAACCCATTTTCAGGCATAAGGATTGCCATTACTTTTGTGCTGCCTTCTTATCTATATGATTTCAGGGTACAAGCCTGTGCAATTGAGCCAACCAAGCACCTAGTTGTCCCTCGCCAAGCTTTTCAATGGATCACTTCTGGAAATTGCAATGTCTTGCTCTGCTTGAGGCTGTCAGCCAATCAGAAGCCAGCAGCCTCTGTGAATAGCCACACTGCTTCAGCCTGCTGACTGCTTAGTGATACTGAAGACCCCTGGAAAGGTTAGTGATTCCTTTCAGGGCACTGCAGGGTTGGGGTCAGAAGATGGCAGGGATTGTTGGTTATTGGAGGCAAGGTCAGGGATGTGGCATTCTGTGTCTCGCTTTGCAATCTCTCCCCACTTAAATAATGTACAGATTTTCTGGTCTTCCTGCCAAAATCAACAACTTCATTTTTTTATATTAGTCTACATCAGCCAAACTTCCACCCTCTTAATTAACTTTTTTTGTACACTCTCTGCACCTCTTGACAACTTATTTCCCTGCCTACCTTGGTGTCATTGGCAAATTTAGCTACCAAGGAGTTGATCCTTTCATCGAAATCTTTCATAATGATTGCATATAATCAAGTACTCCGCACTGATTCCTAGGCACTCCACTTGTGACAGCTTGAAAAAAGTACCATTAAGTTTTGCTCTCCACTTGCTGTTAACTAAACAATCCTCTGTCTATTTCTGAAGAAGGGTCCTGACCCGAAACATCAACTTTCCTGCTCTTCTGATGCTGCCTGGCCTGCTGTGTTCCACACTGTGTTACCTATGCCCATGAAAATATGTTAACCCTCACCTTGTGTGTTCTTTTCTCATGTAGTAACCTTAGATGTGGGACCTTATTAAAATAGATTTTGGAAATCCAAGAACACCACATTTAAAAGGTTCCCCTTTATCCACTTTGCTTGCAACTTAAGGCATAACGACAAAATGTTTACAAAGCCGAAGAAACTGCTGATAGGAGGGTTGACAAAAGTATTTTAAGGAAATTCTCTGAGGAGGGCAGGAATGAGGAGAATTTAAGATGGGTTACAGGAATCTGAAAGAACAGACACAAAATGGTGATGGAAAGAGTAAGGGAGATTCGCTCACTCCCCTGATCCTGTGCTTCGTATATGTCAGTGGAGATAAAAGTTGGGAATGATGTGGAATTGGCTGCAGAATTGCCATCATCTAAGTAAAAATCAATCTTCACTATATCATAAGGACAACTTTCCTCAAAATGTATACAAAAGATATAAAGGTGGCAAAAGAATTGTGGTTATTCAATTAAACTTGATGAATAATTTACAAATGATGTCAAAGTTGGTCTTTTTTGAATATTAAGCAAACTGGGTTGGTTTTGCTTGATGGAGGAGGGCCGAGTCTCTCCAAAATTTATAACTTTAATCGCTTTTTTCCACTGTGCTCAGTTTGTATCAGCGTTTTAAAATTATTTCCAATCATTTCCTGTTAAAAAGATTATTTTGCCTGATTTATACTCACACAGTTTCCATATGTGATGTTTAAAAAAATAAATTTGAACTAAAGGTTTCAAAATAAAAAAAAATGTTTTTCTTTGCTGTAGTGGGTGTTCGAAAATGATTAATTTGATATATCATATACCCCTGGTAGACTGTGATAATTGAAATCATCCATATTCATTGCATATTCAAAGGGATCCTGTGACTTTGTAATGTAAAAATTTCATTTTTAACCTGTGCAGGAGCCTGCATCTGGTGTTGTTTAATCCTATTAGTCACACAGTTCCAAAGATTTAGTGTATATTTTTTATCTAGTGTTAATCCGCAGAGAAGCCTCTGGCTAAAACCTGTCAGAAGGATTCCCTGCAGGGAAAATGTGGAGCTGATGATAGTGAAACACCAACTAATCTTATCTTAAATGCTAGCAGCAACCTTGCAGCTTGATATACAGAGAATTAAAGAACAAAATTTCTATGGTTATTAGGTAAGAAAGTTTCTTTTATATATAGATCTTACCTTTCTTTGCTTATTTAAATTTCTGCACTGTCTTGTGTATCTGTGCAAAATACTGTCCAAGATTTCAGATTTTTGTGACAATGACATCATTGTTGGAAGATGACATTGATGCTGCTGATGATGGGGTGTTATCATTTGACACCTTCTTACGTTAAGTCTATTACTTGGTGCTATAAAATGGTCCAACTATACAGCAAAATAATAAAGTTTCATATTCTGAAGCCTTTGATAGTTTCTAAATTACTTGATGTGAAAATTCAATTGTAGGCTCTAGGATCATAGAAACATCACTCACCAAAAGATTGAAGACTGATTTTAAATAAAGATGCAATTTGAAGCTCAAACACATAATTTGTGAATGTTTCCATTTTGAAAAAAAATTGTACCTGACATGCTTAAATATTCTACAGTTAACTGTGCTGTCAACGCTGTGAAAATGTTGGGACCAAGTTTGTGGTTAGCAATAGATAGCTTGCAAACTCATTTAAACAAATAGGGATGGAAATTTAGTGTTTGTTTTGTAGAAAATCTGCCAGTTAAATTTCAGGTTATGTCAGAGATCCAGCTTTTGCACCTAAACAAAATGGGAGTAATTTTCCCAGGCCCTGAATGATGTAGGCTATGGTGAGAGATCTGGGAGAATCACGTGAGATAGTGAGCAAGGCCTTTCTTGATGTTGAGAGCAAGATGACTCATTTTCCAACCAAGTCCCCGATGCCAAGATGAAATACTTGCTTGTAAGCAGCAAGAAATCTACTAACCAGGGTTACTGCTTATTATCACCCTCATTACTACCTAGTTCTGCCACAGTAAGATGCAAGCTCCCATCTCTCACCTGCTGGACAGAAACTAGACACCCAGAATTCCTGACCTGAATGTGAGAATAGGTGCCCGGCAACTCCAACTGACCACCTGCTCCTCAGACCTGCTTCTTGGATACCCAGTGCCAACAACTCAGGGCACATTCCATGGTTAGTGACTGCCTGCATCCCATGTCCATGGATGTTGGGGCCTGCTTTATATCAGCGTCACTGCAGCATCATGGCTCATCACCAAACCACTTAAAAGAATTCTTCTGCAGTTTGGAGTGCGCTGGTACCTCTCATTGCAATGATGCTGCCAGGACAGTTTGCACAAATAGGCAGGCACCCAGCTCATGGATTGGATATGGCTGCATCTTAGGGCCGTGAACTCATTCAGTTGGTGTGCATTCACTTTACACTTCCCTAGGTGCTCTTAGTATCCCTACCTTACCTTGCCTTTTTGTCTTTGACCCCCTTAGTCATAGCTTTAAAAACTCACAGTACTTCTATCTAGCCAAGAAGCTTGTCATGATTCTCAGCAGTTATCAGGCAGTGGGGTGGAACATGTTGTTGCATGACAACTGCAAGTCAATGTCACACTTACAGCATGTGCCAGCTGTCTCTGCAGCAAACACTCTGCGTATGCATCTACCAAATGGCCAACTTTTAGAGTTGAAAAGGAGTAATCAAGACAAGGAGGCCTGATGTCAGTCAGGGGGCACCAGTACAGCCAGTCATAGGCAGCATTTTCCAACAGTGCAGGGGCTTGGCACAGTCCGTCGTCTACTTAGACAATAAGAGCAAGTGCTTTATCTCACTACAGTCAGGGAATAGGCCACAGTCAGTCTGGCAGGTCCAGTGAAAGCAGTCAGAAGATTCACAGGCCTTCAGTGTTTGTGGTCTGGACAGACATCATCCACGTCTGTCAGAGGAGTGGACCATGGTCAATTTCAGAGTTTGTTCATTTGAACATACAAGGGGGGTGTCAACATCAGGGACAATGTTGACTTGGGGAAGTGGGACAATTCAATGGTGGGTATTGGATGGTGTAACAAGGGTGCCAAGGGGATGAGGATAGTGAAGGTGGGGGGATGGAAGTGGATCTTAACATATAAAATGGGGGACATGGGGTGCTGTGGAAGGGTACGAAGATACTCATCAATGGGCGAGAATGCAACATCATCCTGGGCAGAGATAAGCTGTCTGAGTAGAGTTCAGGGATAAGGATGAGAGTTGCAGTTGGAACTCTGAGTGGTGTTTTTTGATCATTAGTGGGCTTTCCAGGGAGTCCCAGGTAGACATGGGACATGACATTTTGGAGAGACCGGGGTGCTGAGGCCAGGCTGCATCTGGTGTCTACTGCAATCTTCATTGCTTTCCATAATCTCTTGATTTTTAAATGTTCCCTATAAAAGAAAAATGGTTGTGATCACACACAGACAGGGCAGAGTCAGAGCTTATTTCTCTGGGGCACAACATGAGCTCCACTTGTGGACAACGGATGGCCCTTCATCTTCCATAATGCAGGTTAGAATAATTTGCAATCATGCCTTTGTACATATAAAATACAAACAGTGTACAACAATGTAGTACAAATGCTGGTCAAAAGCAATTTTGACCATGTTATTGGCCTTTGTGGATTAAATATATATATATCTTTGTGCAGCAGGAGTAATCCCAGGTGACCTTAAAAAGGCACTTGGAGGCAATAAAGCTAATGCAAAACCTCTCAGGTTGCACAGGGGCACAGAACTGACTCCCTCTTAACTTAATGTGTAACAAAAGCGTAAGATGTTCTGGATGTGAGTTTGCTGGCTGAGCCGGAAGGTTCGTTTTCAGACGTTTCGTCACCATACTAGGTAACATCAACAGTGAACCTCCGACGAAGTGCTGGTGTTATGTCCTGCTTTCTATTTATCTGGTTAGGTTTCCTTGGGTTGGTGATGTCATTTCCTATCCAGTGTGCAGTACAAAATGCCCCAACTCAAGACTGATCCAGACTGTGGAATCTTATCTTCGGGAGACCTATTTACTGCTTCACCATGACCTGGTGAAAGAATGGCTGACATTGTACTCTCTAATGTGCAGTGGCGTGGCCACTTGAAGGGTCGGTGTCATTGATCATTCATTGAGTCTAAAATTGCTGGTAATTGCTTTTGGTGTTAATGATAAAAAGGTGAATGTTTTGAACTATTTCAAGTCTCCCTATTTGTAACGCCTTATATTGAACACTGAGAAGATACTAGGATACAGTGGGCATGATTTAGAAAAGATTTACAAGAATGTTGCTGGGGCTGGAAAGGTTGAGCTATAGGGAGAGGCTGAATAGGCTGGGGCTATTTCCACAGAGTGTCAGAGGCCGAGGGGTAGCCCTCTACAGATTTATAAAATCACAAGGAGAATGGTTAGGCTGAGTAGACAAGGTCTACTTCCCAGCGTAAGGGAGTCCAAAACTAGAAGGCGTAGGTTAAAGGGGAGTGGGAAAGTTACAAAAGGGATCGAAGGGGCAACTTGTTCACACGGAAGGTTGGGTGTGTGTGAAATGAATTTCCAGAGGAAGTGGTGGAGGCTGGATCAGTTACAACATTTAAAAGGCATATGGTGGGTATTTGAACAGGAAGCATTGAGAGGGATATGGGCCATATGCTGGCAAATGGGACTAGGCAAATTTAGAATATCTGGTTGGCATGGATGAATTGGACCATAGGATCAGTTTCCGTGTTGTACAACTCTATGACTCGAAGGTTATAAAAAGGGGTTGCCGCTAAGGACAGATGAGCTATGTGCTTAGGAAGTGTCAGCTGTACCACCTACATATATGAAAGGCATTGATTTGTGTACTACAGTGGAGATGGTGAAAGGCAACTCTAGACTGCCAATAGTTGACTGGGGGGGGAGCATGGACAGCGGGGTGAAAGACGGTACCGATATCCGGGATCTTAGGATAATCCAGCAATGGTTGGAGTACTTCCAGCTCTGGTAAGGATGAGAATTGAAGGAGCATTGAGCATGAGAGGATGCCATAGAAGTGGGGTAGGTCAAGAATGAAACAAGTTTGGGATGGTCACATGAGAAAACACATTTGGTGGGTGGAGACAAACCCTCCACGAAATGACACAGCTGAAAATATGGGAAGATTCAGCCCAGCTTTTCCGAAAATCCTGTCAATTAAGTCAGAATTGCAGTTGACTTAAGAAAATGCTGTCACCAACATTACGTTAGTAGATAACATAAAACATGGGTGCAGCTTGCCCTAATGTTCCAGTTTAAATTAATCCGGTTAAAGTTAAAGATGAGAATCTGGAATTGCATTTTATGAGGCAGTTCTGATTTGTCAGATTCATTAGATTGGCTCATTTAAACATTCACCAACAGCTGTGCAGCCAAATCCCTTATTAGATCAGAACATAGTGCTGGAATGCTTGGAAATTAGAGATCTGCATTAAAGAGACAAGTTTAGTAACTAGACTACAACAACTCAATGTAATTATGACAGCTGGAGTCAGCTTGTCTGAGGCTGGTATCTCCCACCTTCAGCCATCCCCCTCAGCATGCCACTGCTGCCGTACAGAAAGTGATATTAAACTCTTTTACCACACATTGCAGAGGCTTAGGCAATTATTGCTCCCTCTATGAGACATTTGTATCCCAACAGTAGATAATCACCTGGTGTGTCATGCCCTCAGGCTGCAAGAACTGAAGGATTACTCCTTCGCTTGAAAGTCCAGAAGATGGCATTAAGATAAGCATAGTCTTGAGTGATCAGTAGTTCTCTGATACCCATTGCTGCCGTCGCTGAGAACCCCTCTGAATGCCAATCATTCTGCCGATCTTCTCCCTTCACTCCTACACCCAGAGCAGTTAAAGCCATCTTCAAAAAATGTCTGTGCACTAAGAACGGAAAAAGAAATGGAGTAGGCTGCATTGCCCCTCAAGCCTGCTGTGTCATTTGACGAGATCAGAGCAAAACTTCTATTTTAACTCAATCTATCCACACTATTCCAATATTCTTTGCTTCTCTTTGACACCAAAGACCTGTTGATATCTGTGTTGAATAATCTCAACTATTCCGCATTCCTAGCTACTTGATATAGGAAATTCTCAACAATTTTTGAAAATTCTCTTCACCTTAGGCCTAAATTCCCTATGTCTGATGCTGTAATGCCATAAACTAGATTCCTCAGCATGGGGAAACAGCTTCGCAACATTCACCCTGTCATGTCCCTTTAAAACATATTTTTTAAAATCATTTTAATAAGATCATTACTCATTCATCTAAACCTGAGAAATATTAGCATTGTCTACTCAATATCTCCAGTAGCAAGTGCAGGCCATACACCATGATGACTGATAGTGCCACATCACAAATGAGAGGCATGGATAGAGTCGATAGCCAGAGACTTTTCCCCAGGGTAGGATTGACTGCCACGAGGGGTCATAGTTTTAAAGTGTTAGGAGGAAGGTATAGAGGAGACATCAGAGGGAGGTTCTTCGCCCAGAGAGTTGTGAGCGCATGGAATAGTTTACCAGTGGTAGTCGTGGAAGCAGAGTCATTAGTGACATTTAAGCGACGGCTGGACGTGCACATGGACAGCAATGAATTGAGGGGAATGTAGGTTAGGTTATTTTATTTTTGGATTAGGATTATTCCACGGCACAACATTGTGGGCCGAAGGGCCTGTACTGTGCTGTACTTTTCTATGTTCTATGTTCTATCACCACAGACACCTTTGCAGACTGCCCAAAGAAACAGCAAGAAAGAGAGATGCGGAAGAAGAACAGGCCCAAACAACAACTACACCTTCACATGCATCCAATGTGGGAGAATATGCAGGACACAGCTATACCTGACTAACCACTAGTGGGTCTGCAAATGATGATCATAACCTTCTGAAAATCTTTGTGTGTGGAGAGTTGCCAAGAGAGAAACCTTTACTGAGCACGTGTGAAAGGAACAATGTCGTAGTGATGTCAGATCACATGGAACTGGAGGCTTGACCTGTACAGCTTCAAATAGGATGTCCTCTCTTATCTTCTGTATATACTTGTGTTCATA
Source organism: Stegostoma tigrinum (assembly GCF_030684315.1). Classification (NCBI taxonomy): domain Eukaryota; kingdom Metazoa; phylum Chordata; class Chondrichthyes; order Orectolobiformes; family Stegostomatidae; genus Stegostoma; species Stegostoma tigrinum. The sequence goes on along the minus strand of NC_081356.1, from coordinate 62,730,914 downwards.
TGCCTATTGCTGATCATTCACAAGAGGGTACATCTCTCAAAACCATTTCACTTGCTTTTAATTTTTGTTGGTGACCATGCTCCTAATCTGAGATCCAAAGTAAAACAGCTTTAGTTTTATTCTTAACAAAAAAATGAAAGAACTGTGGACGCTGTAAATCAGGAACGAAAACAAAGTTGCAGGCAACACAGCATTTGGGATGCTCCACACTTGCGCAGAGAGCAGTATCTATACCTTTCCTGATTATCATCTCGCCATGCGTCTCTATTTAATTCACTAAGGTATTAATTTGATTTTTAACTGTTGACTATCTTGCTGCCCAACATCTAGAGATTAGAATCCTCTGCCTCCACAAACCCCATAAATTGTAAATGTGAAATGAATTATAGTAGGTTGGCTTAGTCTTTAGAATTGTGTACCTGTGTTTTCCACGGTTACATTATCTGATTTGAGGTGGGGAAAGGTCTACTGCCCAATTCTGATTGTTATAAATTAGCATAAACACACCCCTGCCCAATGGCAAGGATCTCAGGCAACTGCTGCATTTAATTAAAAACCTGACAGAGGAAACTGCCAACTGCTTCACCTCTCCCTGATGGGCACTTGTCTACTGATGATGGTCGCAAGGCAGGACCAACTTCAAAAGTGCCAGTCAGCAAAACCAAATACTTGCTTTTCTGACCCAGGCCTGTAATCTCCACGCTCAATACTGTGGCTTCAGCAGGCTACAAGAAAATGTGTCATGTGCTCACACCGACATGTCAGGAAGCTATCTCCTTACCAATGCTGACCTACTAACCTACAATACCTTCTGCATGATGGCCTCTGTGACCACTGGGAAGACATTCCTGTAACTCTTTTGTGCTCTTAGTTGTCCCATGGCTTCATTAGTTGGAAATGGTTTTATTGATATTTTACTATTCAGTTTTATCCTCCTTTCAATACTTGGGGCAGATTCCCATATTTCAACCTCAGATTAAGTGCAATAAGTTATGACCTGCCTATCAGTTCAGTACTGCTGCTATAGATTTTTTTCTAATCATCTGTGGGATGTGGGCATTGCTGGCTGACCAGCATTTCTTGCTCAACCCTAGTTGCCCTTGAGAAGTTGGTGGTGAGCTGCCTTCTTGAACCGCTGTAGTCCTTCTGCTGTAGGTTGACCAACAATGCCATTAGGGAGGGAATTCCAGGGCTTTGACCCAGCAACAGTGAGGAAACAGTGATATATTTCCAAGTCAGGATGGCCAGTGGCTTGGAGGGGAACTTGGAGGTGGTGGTGTACCCATATGTCTGCTGCCCTTGTCCTTCTGGCTGGAAGTGGTTGTGAGATTAGAAGGTGCTGTCTGAGGATTTTTAGTGAATCTTGTAGCTAATGCATACTGCTACTACTGAGCATCAGTGATGGAGGGAGTGGATACTTGTGGATATAGTGCCAATCAAGTGGGCTGCTTTGTCCTGGATGATGTCAAGCTTATTGAGTGTTGTTGGGGCTGCATTCATCCAGGCAAGTTGAGGAGTATCCCATCACACTTCTGACTAGTGCTTTGTGGGCAGGCTTTGAGGAGCCAGGAGGTGAGTTACTTGTCACATTATTCCTAGCTTCTGGCCTGCTCTTGTAGGCATTGTGTTTGTGTGGTGAGTTCAGATGAATTTCTGGTCACTGAGAACCCCCAAGACGTTGGTAGTGGGGAATACAGTGAACGTCAAGGGGTGGTGGTTAGATTGTCTCTTTTTCGTGATGGTCATAGTCTGGCATTTGTATGGTGTGAATGCTATTGGCCACTTGTAAGCCCAAGCTTGAATATTGTCCAAATTTTGTTGCATTTGAATATGGACTGCTTCAGTAGATGAGGAGTCAGAAATCATGCTGAACATTATGCAATAATCGGTGAACAGCCCCACTTCTCACCTAATGATGGAGGGAAGGACATTAATGAAGCAGTTGAAGTTAGTTGGACCGAGGACAGTACCCTGAGGAACTCCTGCAGAGATGTCCTGGAGCTGAGATGACTGATCTCCAACAACAATGAGCATCTTCCTATGTGTCAGGTATGATTCCAACCACCAGTGAGTTTGCCCCCAGATGCCCATTGATTACAGTATTGCTAGGGCTCCTTGATGCCACACTCGGTTGAATGCAGCCTTGATGTCAAAGGCTGTCACTCTCACTTCACCGCTGGGATTCAGTTCTTTTGTCCATCTTTGAACCGAGGCTGCAATGAGATCAGCAGCTGACTGATCCTGGCAGAACCCAAACTGGGCATCACTGAGCAGGTAATTGCTGAGTGGATGCTGCTTGATAGCACTGTTGGTGACACTTTCCATCACTTTACGGTTGATGGAGAGTGGACTGATGGGGTGGTAATTGGCTGGGTTGGATTTGTCCTGGTTTTTGTGTACAGGACATACTTGGGCAATTTTTCACATTGCTGGGTAGATACCAGTGTTGCAACTTATTGGAACAACTTGGTTAGGGGAGTGGCAAGTTCTGGAGCAGAAGTCTTCAGTACTGTTGCCAGCATGTTGTCAAAGGCTCCCCTAGCCTTTACAAAATCCAGTGTCTCCAACCGTTTCTTGATATCATGTGGAATGAATCAAATTGGCTGAAGACTGGTATCTGTAATGCTGGGGACCACTGGAGGTGTCCGAGATGGATCATCTACTCGGCACTTTTGGCTGAGGTTTGCTGGCTTCACCAGGCTTCACGGGGTTGATACCTCACCTTCAGTTTGGCCTGGTGCTACTCCTGGCATACCCTCCTGCACCCTCCATTGAACCAGGGTTGATCCCCTGGCTTGATGGTAGCTGTTGAGTGGGGGTTATGTCGAGGCATGATTTTTTTTATTTCAAAAGATATACTTTATTCGTAGAATGTACAAAAAATAAAACACATTTGTACACCTACCCAGTCATGCTAGCCTCTCCGGGTTATCCAGGGGGTACGTACATCAACTAAAGGAAAAAGAAACAAAGGAAAAAACCCTGGCGGTCGTCTCCCCGCACAGTTCCCGCTGGCCCCCTGACCAGTTGGGGAAGATGCCAGCTGGGCCCAGTTACCAGATAGGGCCGCTTTTTCTATTCTGGCCGAGGGGTCTCATACGTGGTCTTTCCCCACCGCGCCTTTGGCGGCTGTTGCACCAAGCTTTAGCACATGGCATGATGTTACAGATTGTGCCAGAGGGCACTTCTGCTGCTGTTAATGGTCACAGTGCCTCATGGATGCCCAGTCTTGAGTTGCTAGATCTATCCCATTTAGCATGGTGATAGTGCCACACAATACAATGGAAGTTATTTGGAATGTGAAAGCAGGTCATCATCTCCACAAGGACTGTGCGATGCTCACTCTTTCTGATACTCTCTGATTGTTACACATTTACTTGTCACTTGTACTGGGGAGCCCTGCAGGTGGTGAAGGTTAGAAAGGGCCAGTCATTGGCTCCTAATCCATTTCCTATTTGAAAAGCTGTTGCAATTGAAGTTAAAAATCAGTCATCTTTGATATCAACAAGACCAATTTAGCCATATAAAGCTATTAACATAGAGAAAACCCTCTAACACACTTGTTGAATTAGAGAGACAGCACAATTTTTTTTTAAATTTGTGGGTTCCGGTATTTGCGTTTTTCTCTCCACATTGATGTACCAAAGCAAAGTCTGCTCACTGCCAGCGTATGAAATGAAACTGAACCTGATAATACAAGCAAAAAAAAATGCCAGTTTTTAAGAGAATTTCCTTCTTATATTTAAGCATGACTTAGACCATGTCACATCTTCATGCACCAAAGCTCATGTTTTCGCAATGATAAATTGCTTATTTGCTAACCAAATTAATGAGTGATTTGTAAAGAGCTAATCATGAACATTAACCCAGTTCGCTAACAGTATGTAAACACTGTGCTGATCTATATTCCAAAGTAAATGAATGGGCAGCCTGTTCCCTTCCAGTGCTTTCAATGAAAAAGAGCAGGTGGATGGTGATATAAATACTTCTATTTTTTTTGGCAAGGGGTCTCAATAAGATTATTGGACTTCGACCAAAGTAATTTCAAGCTAAATCCAATAGAGACATTCAGGCAATTCAGCTACTTGAAAATCTATGTAAATGAGCCAATCATTAGGTACCATTGCTGCCTCTAACATTTAGTAACAGATAATTGCTGTAAGTAGGACCATTGAGTATTGCAAATACTATCCACAAAATTTTAATTAGTACCCTGGGGACCAGGGGGTTTTTCAGAGGTTCCTTTGAGATGCACTCCCAATCACTGTCTACTAGCTCAGTAATTTTATATCAGCTTGCCTGTCAGAGCGTATCAGTGTCATTACACCACTTATCCCAAAATGCACCTGCCTCTCCACCAGAATAAGATGTATTATCTAACAATTTGTTTTGTCCGTTTGAGCAGTGCCTGCTGTAGGGTGCAGGGCAAGTAGCTCCACAGCAGGAGAGCACTAAGAAGCCAAGAAATTAGCCCCAGCAGGACTGCAGGGCATTATGGATTTTGCTGTAACCAATGTGGCGATTTCTGTGCAGTCTTTTTGCTGTTCCCCTTGACAGGCTAAGTTTAAACCTTGGATTTCTTTTCAACAACATGCAATGTCCGTGACTGATGTAAGTTTGCCTCCTACATGGTGGTATATCAGATGTGACGTTTCTTACATTATCTTTCAAACAGAAGAAACTGGACATGGTTACCGATGTGTTTAACAGATGTTTATTATTAGTTAACTATTATACACATTCTTCAAGAATATCAGTGAGTGAGCTACAATTAAACTATTACATTACAACAAATGAGCATGCTTTTAGTCACATGCCAAGCTTCAAGTGATCCTGAGTTAAGTCAGAGCATAAGGCTTTTATTGCCTCAGGTCACACCCTGTCACATGACAATACCATGATCATGATACTTTAAGGTATACTGACAAATGGACGATGAGATATGACATAACAGTAATCAACCAACAATAAATTCCACTTGCAGCAGAATACAAGACAATATCACCCTTCTCGCATGGCAACTGAATAAGTTAGCTACAGAAAACCAGTAAAGCTAATTCTTGTATTAAGGAAAATCAGTGCCAGGGACTTTAACTTGCAAACCTAACACCTACATAAACCTGGTCTAAAAGATTTCCTCTTTAGGCAAATAAAAGGCTGCCTTAACCGTCTGAAATAAATAATTAACCAAACTTAGTTTTGGTGTAATATGCAGCTAATTCCCCCAAGCTGCTGGTGAGATTAATGGTTGAACTAAATTAGAGGGTTGAGGTGTTTTTTGGTTTTTTGAAGACAAGAAATTTGAGGAGGCCTATTATTTCTTCAAGCCAGGGGCATGTGTGGTGTAGTGGTCACGTTTCTATTTCTGAGCCAGGAGGCCTGGGTTCAAGTCTCACCTGCTCCAGAGGTATGTAATAACATCTCTGAGCAGGTTGATTAGAAAATGTCTATTTCTTAAAACCAGCATGTTCTTTTGGATAAATATGTCGAGTTGCAGCACTAATGATTTTCAGATCAGGAGGCATAATGTCTACGGTGAAGTTATTTTGACTTTCAGGTACTACTGTGGAGCTGTTTTACTACAAATCAGGGCCAGGTAGAAGGTCAATATTTTCCTCAGACAGACCACTGTGCCGTATTGAAAATATCAATAACAACGGAAGGGGTATGCCAGTTGCATTATTCCTAGAAAGTAATTGTAGAGCGATGGAAACTTGTAATGGTTATATCATGATCTTAAGATAAAACACTTTGTAACATCACTTATTCCAAATAAAACCATTCAACTCCATATCTTTCTCTTAGTTCCTTTTGACTATTGCTAAGCCTCCACTCAAACTTCTCCTCCAAAAAATTTGAATGTACTTCCTTCTGCTCCACCACCTTCACCACTAGTACTAACTTCAGAACTGCAACAATACTGCCTTAGTTTTGTGTGGATTTGAATAAATTCTTCCACTTCTGTTAATCATGTTGACACGTTAAGCTCCATAGACTTTATGAATAGAATTTGAATGATGTGGGGAAAGGCAAGACAGGTGAGAAAATATGATGAGAATGAAGAAATTAGATTCTCAACTTCGACAAAAATGGCCAATTTCTGCACCATGTTTTAATGGCTGGATGAGAATGTTGCCAGTGAGCAGCAAAGGGCATATTTGGATGCATTAATATTTTAATATTGGGTAATATTATCTCATTTATATGCAGATTGTTAGTTTCACAGGCGTTGGTGAGAAACTAGCTAGCGACAGTTCTGTAAGTGGAAGCCTGAGCAGGTACCTGATGGCTGCAACTCTCCGGTATCCTCTTCAGACCTCCATATTGACCAGTATACCTCAACATCCCAAGATGTGTTTCACGGGTAGTGAATGACGGCTTGCACCTTCCATCGATAGAGATTATTAATAACAAAGAACCAGTATGACCACACCCTCAGGGCATTCCTCACTTGTAATATTCACTTACAATACAGTTCAACACTTCATTACTACACTTTGGATCTGACTGACCCCTTGCGTTATGATTCTAGGATGCTTTGGGTGCAGGAATGTAGATCTGCCTCAAGAATCAGACCAGAGGGAATCTCCAGGCTCTGGCTTATTTCCTTAGTGCTCACTTACTTCATGCCTACTTGGATGCTCACAGCGCCCCTGCCTTGCCTTACCTTTTTGCACGTTGCCACTTTGTTCAGAATTTGCAGGTTCACAATACTTCAGTCTTGCATTGCCTTTTAGTGCAGGCAGAAAACCAGGCAGCTTGCTAATATTTGCCAGCAATGAACAGTTAAGGAGTGTTGCTGTCCAGCACCATGCTAGGTACTGTGTCAATGTCACACCTGCACCTTATGCGAGAGGCTCACGTGACAAACACACTACATGTGTTTCAATCAGATGGCTGAGCCTGAGAGTCTAAGGAGAGGAGTCTTTAGTTTCTCAAGGGAGACAATGGTTAGTGAGGAGGTACTGCCACAGTCAAGGGCTTAGTTTCGTCTCACTTCATAGGCTTTGGTGTAGCCAGTTGGCTGCTCGGATCATTCAGTTTCAGAGGTTCCATTTCATTATAGTCTGAGGAGTTGGCGACAGTTAGTCCTGTAGGTTGAGTCCGATTGATCCGGGGATTCCTTTCCTTTCTCTCAGAGTACATCTAGATGCAGTTCCAAAATCCCCAGCTCTTGGCCTTGGAGGATTGTCTGGACGAGGGCAGGGGTGGATTTTTGGCTCTCGAGGGCCCAGACATGCTGACAGTGTTCTGCCCACATCAATGGTTTACTTTGCCTCCTTGAACTTCTAAAGAACTATAGCTCGCAGGTAGAGAGGAGTTGCAGTGCGCTGAGAGGAGACTTCTTAAAGCTGTTTATAGTTTTTTTTCCTAAGCTGGCTTCCTGATGGCACCAACCTCGATTTCTTGAGAAGAAGAGTCACCTGGAGTGAGGGCAAGGTCATTTTGCCCTTTTTTTTCCCCTCTTTTGCCTTGTATTAGTGCTGACCACCTTTGACTATGGTAATGCAGAGCTATAATACATTGTAGCACTGTACATTGTAAGGAAAGGCTAAACAGCCAAGCCTGTACTCTTTGAGGTTTTGAAGCTTTGGACATGACTTAACTGAAACACATAAGATGTTGTTGGGACATGACCAGATGGATCTTGAAAGCATGCATCCTCTTATGGGAGATTACAGAATGAGGATTCATAATTTAAAAATAGGCAGTCTCCCATTTAAAACAGGGAACCATTTTACTCCCAGAGGATTGTATGTCTTTGAAATTACCTTCCTCAAATGGCAGTGAATGCGGAACCTTTAAATATTTTAAAGACAGAGGTAGGTAGATTCTCAATGACCAAGGGGATGGAAAAGTAACGAGCAAAGATGTGCATCTCTGGTAGCCGCTGGGCATTCTGCTGGTCCTCGCTCTCTATGGCAACCTCCAACCTGTCCAGGAAAGCAACCAGATGCACAACTGATGCACATTGGCTTATGCTGAACCAGCTCAATTCTGATAGCATTGCTGGACTCCCAAAACCATTTATCCAATTTTCCAAGGGTTTAACGAAACCCTCTCCTACTCCTCTGTCTGTTTTGTATTGGCATTAAAGCCAAACATCATGGGGCCCACTTTTGCTTGGGGCTAGCCAAGTGGCTGCCTGCCTTGATTGTTTGCTACCTGAGGAACTTCTTTCCTGGCCATCTGCAGAGATGACCCAAACCTCGTTAAAGCATCCACTGAAGTGTTAGTTTTTGAGTTGATGGAGGGTGTAGAAGAAATATTTGCAAGTGCTTCCTTTGAGGCGTCTATGGTATTTTGATAAAATGTGGAAGATGTGCTCGTGACTGGAGGGCTTAGTTCCTTGAATGTTTCTTGTCCCAGCAAGAGACAAGAGAGAGAATGAGTTTTGTGATTGGTGTGGAAGCTTGAGCATATAAAATATATATTCACAGCACAGCACAATGAATTCTATTTGTTTGCTGGGATATGAAACTATCATCACATGAGTGGTCTCTATCATCAACTGCAAGGATTCTCTGCTCATGGGGCTAATAAGACATATGCCAGACACCTACCACCAATAGTGGATCATTAAGCCCAATTGTGAGCCATGTTCTCCTGCATTGCGATGAAGGCAGGGATTGAGTGAGATAAAAGTGGCTGACATATTTATTAGTGCTGGTGGGAGAAAGGTGGCATCATCTCTGAGTGAGTAAGTTAGAAGCAGACAATAAGACGGGTTCGCAGTTTGGCAGATAGAATGAGTGAGAATCATTGAGGAAGATGCCGCCTGCCTCCTCGGGGATGTAATAGCCTAATGGTATGATCCCTAGACTGTAAATTCAGAGACCCAGCTGGCAGCTGGGAATCCTGCCATTGAATTTTAAAAAATGAGGAATTTCAAGCCTAGTAATGACTATGAAACTGTGTCGATTGTCAGAAAAAAACCCATCTGGTTCATTAATGCCCTTTAGGGAATGGAGCTGCCATCCAGACAGGGTCTACAGGTCCTGACCCAGAGCAATGTCATTGACTCTTAAGTGCCCTCTGGGCATTAAATGCTGGCCAAGCCAGTAATTGCATAATCCTATGAATGATTCTTTTCTAAAAAAATGTTTTGAGAATAGTAGACCATAAGCCTTGGTGGCAGGTGAATGCAGTACAGAGTTAAAGTGAGTGTGAGAGCATAGAAAGACAATGGTGGCATTTACTCTTGTCGAATGAAATAGGTCATTAATCTTCTTCCTGCGCTGCTGCACAACTCACTGGATCATTGGTAGAACACTGAACTTGTAGCAACCTCATGGCTGACCGGATTATTGCAGACTGGGGAAGTGGCCTGTCACTGAGAATGGAAGACTGCTGAGAATATCTTTGAGAGATGACTCAGGAGTTTATAGGTGTGAGACAGTGTCAGATTTAGGATACCCCTCTGTAGAGAATCACAACAGTTTATTACCAAACCTTTCTGATTATGCTTTCTTCCAAACCTCTAAAGTGCTATATTGTAGCCTTTAACATTGTTCATGGGTTGTTAGGTCTCAGATGCAAAGCTGCAATGTTTAGCTGCAACTCTGCTCTGATAAGTCTTATTGCTCTAAATAGCCCCAAATAATGGTAACTATCCACAAACTACTGAGGGTAGAGAAGAGCTATAACTATCTCTAACTTTCAAGCTCCTAATAAATAACTGACTCACTTTCCTTTCTAATAAAAGTCAGTTTAATGTTTGTCGAGTATGCAGTACTTTGTTCTCTATTGATAGAACTGGCACCAGCAGTGTGCATTGGTCAATGTGAAAGCAGGGAAACATTAGCTTAGAGAGTTGGGTTTAAGTAAAAACAAGTTGGATTTGAGGCTTTCCACCTTGCTTTAATATTTAAATGGATAACATCCCTCCTGGAATTGAGTTGGATTTTCATTCTCTGGTCTACCTCTGTTAAACTCATAAATAGGCAGATTTGAGGTGAATAAATGTCAGGTTTGAAATTTTCTTTTGAAATTTAACTCTCCTGATCCCTTTTTAAGGGTTTAAACTACCCATGCTGTATTTCTCATGTAACTGCTAAAAATGTGCCATTCGAATTCTGGATCTATTTATTCTCATCACTCACATTTTCTTCTGATATCTCCACAATCATCACCACCATTATCAAACCTCTTCTTAAATTTTTGACAGTTGATGGGGCATTTCTTGGGCCTGTTACCACTTGACATTTGTATTTTTGACAAATGTGCAGCAGACACCGTACTGAGGTATGGAAGCAGAATACTTGCTGAGCTTCTGCCATTTTTGTAGCAGTATGGCTAGAATGTGAAAGTCAAAGAAACATGTCTGTTATTGCTTCCTGCTTCAGTTGCTAACTTTGATAGATATTGCCCATTAATAGAAAATTAAGGATAATATATATTGCTTAGAAATTAAGAATCTAAATGAGGATAGGTAGCCAAGAAAGCTGGGAATACAAATACACAAGTTGCTAAAAGATGCTGGTCACTAAAACATAACTAAGGTTTATCAAACAGGATTTATTTCCTGAGGAATAGAACTAAGTAGCAGAGAAAATTTGCTTAACATGTCAAGCCTTAGGGACACCACACTTGGAGTACCCTGTACATTTCTAGTGGCCATTTTATAAGAAAGAAAGATTGAAAAGGCTGATTTCTGAACTACAAGATTACCCTTAATATGGAGTATGAATAGGTTGGATCTCCTTCCCCTTGAAAGGTAAAGGCTGAAGGGTAGCCTCACACAGATTTCAAATTATAAAAGGTTTTAACAGAGTAGTGTTGCCACTTACAGTCATAGTGTCATGGAAACAGAATCTTCTGTCCAATTCATCCATGCTGACGATATATCCTAAATAAATCTTGTCCCATTTGGCAATATTTGGCCCATATCCCTCTAAACGCTTACTATCCATATACCCATTCAGATGCTTTCTAAATGTTGTAATTGCACCAGCCTCCACCACTTCCTCTGGCTGCATGTTCCATACATGCACCACCCTCTGCGTGGAAAAAGTTGTCCTTTGGGATCCTTTTACATCTTTTCTCTGTCACCTTAAACTCTAGCTTTGGACGCAAACATCACCACCTCCCCCACATCCGACCCCCTGTCCTAGAAAAAGACCTCGGCTATTCCCCTTATCCATGCCCCTCATGATTTTACAAACCTCTATAAGTCATCCCTCAGCCCCCGATGCTCCAGGGAAAATATCCCCAGCCTATTCAGCCTCTACCTATAGCTCAAACCCTCCAACCCTGGTAACATTCTTGTAAATCTTTTCTGAACCCTTTCAAACTTCACAACATCCTTCCAATTGCAGGGAGACCAGATTTGCTTGCAGTATTTCAAAAGTAGCCTAATCAAAATCCTGAATAGTGACTACATGATCTCCTAATGCACTAACAGTAAAGACAAACATATCAAATGCCTTTTTCACGACCCTGTCTACCTGGGACTTCACTTCCAAGGAACTATGAACCTGCATTCCAAGGCTTCTTTGTTCAGCAAAACTTCCCAGGACCTTGCCATTAAGTGTAGAAGTCCTGCTGTGATTTGTCTTTCCAAAATGGAGCACCTCACATTTATCACACCCGCACAGAAAAAAAAACTAGAGGCTATCAAGGCAAGATAGTTACCAAAAAATCAAAGATCACAGTCAGAAGAAATGTCTTTATGTAGGAAATGAGCAAGGAAAATGAATTTAGTTGCATTAAAAGGGAAGCTAGACGAACATAAAGGATAATAGAAAGTTGTGGTATTTGAGTTAGTTGAAGAAGGAAGGGGGAGAGGCTGGAGCAGAACATAAAATACTGGCATGGAATGATTGGATTGAATGTAAATTTAAAGTCACCCTTCGTAATTTCTAGTTTGACAAGGTATCTCGGGAAGTTATCCTTTCTGTGTGAATCTCAGAAAAAAAGAACTGTTGACTTCTTTAGCACCATGTGCACCATTTTAAGGCTTTCACTTACAGCCAATTCCTTTGGAAATTAGAGCAGAAGCAACTCTGGCATATCTGAGATATGCCTTGAGTTCCAGGTATCGGAACTCTAGCACATTTGCACGACTGAAACAAGAATTTTCAGTACAGCGAACGTTGCAAAGTAACTGACAAATTAAACAGGCAGCGTAGCAGATGAATGTCCCTTTACTTCAAATTGGAAAATCTCTTCAGTGGAGGTGATTTGTATCAAAAACTCTCAACTATCACTCCATTCAACTTTCAGTCACTAAGCGAGCGTAGTTTTTTAGCTGCATGAAATATTGATAGAGGAATAAAATTCTTGCTCCAAATTACTGTTGTCCCAATGGAAAAATCAATGCAGTGCTTACTACTTTAATTCTACAGGTTATGTGTCATAGCAACGATATAAAGTTATGAAAAACAAACTGGTACTTTAGAATCTACGGATATAACAAATCTCATTCTACGATTAACTAAAGTTGCAGTTATACTGTGTTACTGATTTGAAATTGCTAAGTGTAGTGTGAAGTGCACCTACTAACCTGTGAATTATGTTGTAGGCTGTGCTGATAGTACTTCACAATTTGCTTTCCAGGAAAAAAATCAACCCAGGCATACTCATATGCAATTGCAATGATGCTGCTTCTCTGGTGACTGTTCCACAATGTTTACAGAGATGGCAGGAGTGTTTACTTTTTCACAACATTGAATAATGGTAAGTGCATAAGGGCCCAAAATGTCTCTCAGAGAACATAATTTCCAACTGTTCATTGTGGCATGACATGAAATCCAAACAGTGTAAGATAATTAAAAAGAGAAGAGTATGTTAGAAATGCTCAGCAGATCTAACAGCATCTGTGGATGAACCAGAGTTAATGGTTCAGATCAAGTGACCTTTCATCAGAACAGACGAAATATAGGAAGACAGTGTAAGATCATTTTCTGGTGAGATTTCATAGCTCTAGCCTTTAATGCATTCAGGAGTCAGAGTGGGATCCACCTTTTTATTGGAAACCGTTATTCTTGGAACATAAGCATCTTAGGCCGACATTTATTATCTTTCCTTAATTACTCTTGAGAAGGTGGTGATAAGTTTCATTATCGAACAGCTGTAATCCATGTGATGGAGGTGCATGCCGTAGTTGCATTGGTGGTTCAGTATTAGAATTCTTGCTTGCCACCCATGAGGCCTGGCCAATACATGGCAATTCTTCTATTCTTACCATACTCTTTCTTTGGGTCCCACTTGTGGCAGAGTGGCCGTGTCTCTACTACTGAACTGAGAGACCCACATTCAAGTCCCACCTGCTCCAGAGATGTGTAATAACAACACTGAACAGGCTGGTTAGAAAAATAGGTTAAAAATAAACAAAAAATCTAAAGTGCTGTTAGGCAGAAGTTCCAAGGCTTTGATACAGAGACAGTGAACGAATAAAAATATAATTCCTTGTTAGGATAGCATGTGATGTGATGGGAACATCTGAATGCTTCCCATGAATCAACTGTTTTGTCCTTTATGTGTTAGAAGTTATGACTTTGAAAGTTGCTCTTGAATCATAGAATCCTTACAGTGTGGAAACAGGCCCTTCAGCCCAACAAGTCTACACTGACACTCAGAGCATCCACCCAGACCCATCCTCCCAATCTCCACACCCCTGAACACTACAGACAATTTAGCATGGCCAATCCACCTAGACTGCACATCTTTGGATTGTGGGAGGAAACCAGAGCACCCCAAGGAAATCCACGTAGACATGGGGAGAATGTGCAAACTCCACACAGACAGTCACCCAAAGGTGGAATCGGGCCCTGGCACTATGCAGAAGTAGTGCTAATCACTGAGCTACCATGCCGCCCTAACTTGTACTGAAAAGTTTCATCATCAGCAAACGTCCTCACTTCTGACCTTGTGATGGAGAGAAAGCCATTAATGAAGTTGTGATAAAATGTGAGGCTGGATGAACACAGCAGGCCAAGCAGCATCTCAGGAGTACAAAAGCTGACGTTTCAGGCCTAGACCCTTCATCAGAGAACCAACCGAATGAAGTTGTGATGACGGTTTGGGACTATATATTTCAGCATACACTGCAAATTGCTGAATTAAAAAAAATTTAATACATTAGCCTTCCTATGATGCTGATACCAAACTAGAATTACGTATTATATCAATGAGAGTGAAGCTCTGAATAAAGGGATTGGAGAAATGGTACCCTAATTCCTTGTCCTGTAAAATGGATAAATGTTATCCAGTTCTGAATGGGTTTCTTGTGTTAAAAATGTTGCAATGGCCCCCGAACATAAGCTCTGATTTTTAAAGAAACACCAGGAGCATACATTGTCAATCAGGGAACGTATCTTTTCAAGGCAACCGTTTTTAAATTCTAATCTAAGAGTCAATCATGTGAACTTATGTTTCAACCTTTTTATGGCACTTTGCTGGAGTTCAATAATAGAGAAATGTGCACCAAATGTAAAACAGCATTACAAATAATCTGTCATAAACTTTGAAACAGTTTTCTGTAATTTTTGGAATTGTTTATGCAAGTGTCATGAAGACACCTTTCCTTTAGTATTGATGCCTTCTTTGGACTTGATACCATTTCACAATCATTTTCTGCAAGACAAAAATCCTCAAAAAAACTATTCTTGATGTAAAATAAATTATTTTTATTAGCAGTTGCAAAACTGAGTAATGGCTTTAACAAAACAAAATGCGATGCTTCATTTTCCCTAACTGCATTCTTCTGTGAACAATCTTCAGTACTCTATTTCTTCTAGTGCAGATTTCAGTAATCACAAGATTGACTACAATATCTTATAGCAAATGAGAAAATATGCAGTTCCACTTGAATTCGCATAATAGGTGCTTATTCCTCATTGGCTTGCTTAAGATTTTACAAAACTGAATACACTTATAATCAACCTATAACATAAGCTGCTTTTCAGGAAACTTATGGTGTGTGTGAAGGTTGAGTGATTCAGTTTGATGTATTAGTATATTGTGATGTCCTGAAGTTACAGAAGTTTTCTATAAATCTTAAGTATTTCTCTCTGCTTTCATTACTATGTGAAAAACCCATAATCTGAGTAACAGACAATGAGATGCAGTATGGGTAACCACCCAACACTAACTGCTAAACTGTAAGTTAGGGTCTAAAATTGTTAATCGCTCATTTCTCCCTTTCATCGGTTCTCAGGTTCATTTAATAATTTTATTGGAAGTGAGATCCTGTTACACTTTAAAATAAAACCAAAATCATTGAAGGATTGTTGAAAGATTTGGTAACAACCACATCAGTAGCATATAAATTGCACTTCCTCAAAAAGTAAAAAAACTATTGTAAGAACCAGTAATCTGGATTCTCGTATATTGGAAACTTCTATGTTCTCTTAAAAAAAATGTAGTTACAAACATTATTTTGATGTTTACACGAGGCTAGTAATCTGTCAGAGCAGATTATCCATCTATTATGGAAGGTTCTTGATTTTAATTAAATTGATTTCAGTCAAAATGAACATCTGACATATTGACATCTAGCAGTTGAAACCAGCAGATCTCAGTTCAATCAGTGACGGTAGAATTTATCCCAAATAGAAAACTGTGAAGACAACATTTTGCAACATCTGAAATTTCAGACTGAGAAAAATGTTTTAAAGTGTCAAATAAGGTTTTATGGCTTTAAATTATATTTTAAAAAATCTTCTTCATGCAATAATGTTTATTGCTATAGAGCTTTACTAGAACATAAAATAATTACTGGATAGAATGGAGACAAACCATGCAATATGATTTATGGTTAGATAATGCTATTATCTGAAGTTCATAATGTTATTTGATCCTAAATTGGGAAGATCTTGTCCTACCAGGGATCAATTAATCTACATATCAGTTGTTATTTTACGTAACCGCCACTTAATGGAAAGGTTCATGGAAGCTGTTCTGATGTTTTGAGCCTTTTCTTCCTTATGTTGAAATCAGCTAGGAGTCATGTTTCTTTAAGATACTCCAAATGGGGTGGAATTTCACAATCCACCCTGGGCAGAAAGGATAAGGAGGTGCCTGCAAAATTGAATGTCATAGTGATGACATAGGGCCTGTTGCCTACCTGCTTCTGGCATTTTACCCATTATAAGAGACTCTTATAATGGCCCTGAATCTGCCTCTGGGATTTCATCAGTGGTGGCAGCTGTCCACCTTATGTTGTGGGATTGCTAAATAAAACGTGGTTGCTTATTTGTTTGTTGACAGTGGGTCACCCTGCTCCCCCCACCCCAGTCAGGTGTTGGTTTCTCACAGGAGAGTTCACCAGGGTGACACCCAAGTTTCTGTCCCATCCTGCAGACTTGGAATGGGACTCTGTGGGTTTACTGCCCCCATTTAATATCCCAGATACAGAGTCATTTTGCTGCTGTCAGAACTGTAAGGAAATTGATCAATTTTTGTGCCTCACATCAGGGAAAGTTCTTTAACGTTCACCCTGATTGCAAAGGGTTCAGAAGGGTTAATTGATTCAGCCAGAATAGTTGGTGTGTGCTGTTTGAGGGTGATGATGAAAAGGATTGAAAGAGATTGACTCTGTTGATTTGAAGACATTGGAGCAGAAGCTGGTAAGTGCAGTATCTGTTTCTCCATGTGCAAACTAAGTGCACGGTATACTGAACTTAGCAGTTTGATGGCCCTGACTTGAACTAAATTAAGTATAAGTCACACTGCTTTTCATATACTTTTCAGATGGATGCTTGCCCCAGTTGGGCTTCTTTAATCAGTCTGTAGCTCCTAACTTCAGGTACATTTAACAAAAGTTTGTGCTATCCTGTCCCTTCTAAGGATCCAGGAGGAGCAGGAGTCATGATGGAGCCTGCCCACTCCGAAACTTACCCCCTCCCCATTGATATCGTCACTTGTAGAGGTGCGACCATTGCTAACTGTCACTGATGAGGCCAACTTCCTTCTTCCATTCAATTCCTAGTTTACTGATTTCAAGTGTACAAAAGTGAAGTCAGGCTAATTTCTACGCCAACATCTTAATGCATCCCTGTTCTTTCTGACAGACATTGCTCTGTGTTAAGATGTTCATATTCAGTCTGCACAGTATAAACAGCCTTAGGGCCAGAACAGCAAAAGCAGCATAAAGGAGGAAAAAAAGTCATAAATTAATGTTGTACATTTCCACATTAATGTGTTGCAATCAAATTTGAATACATTTTGCATTTTAATGATTCAGAGTGTAGATAAATCAGGCATGCTTAAGGAGCATTTTGTTTGTGGAAAATGGTTCATGACTCAAATATTAATGGAAGCAATATTCCTTCATAATTGAAATGAGCATAAAGGATATGGTGCATTATTTAAACTGCTAGTGTTAATGAAGTAGACCCCATTAGCTACAAGTTAATATCTTTCCATAGCTTTGGATTTGTCTAGGCAAATACGGTTGTGCAATTTTTTTTTAAAAGAAAGGCCTTAAAACTAGGGTGGAAACAAATTTCTGCTCCTGAAAATCTCCCAAAGGAATGTTGCCCTTCATCTCATTGTCAACCCCTCGGGCTGGAGGTGACATCATTGGTAGTGTGGCATGTCTTTGTGCATGTAACATCTTTGCATTTCACACATCGAAACACACAGACCTTGCTGAGCGCTGACTATGTAAATGTTGTAAATGTGCGAGATCTTAATGATGTCAGAGCCAAAGGGCCTTCTGTCTCCAAGGATTCAGTCAGCAAGTCTCTCGAGGTAAAAGAACAACCTTCACTCCCAGTCTAATTACTGACAGTAAGTGTGAAGAAGGTTATAATTAATCAATTGATGAAAAAGGCTATAACAATAATATATGACTGTTGTTCTCCAAGGAATGTAAAATGTAAAACTAATTAATCAAAAGTTATAATTAAATAGGATTCAGCATCCAAGTTATTTTAGAATATTTTATTTGCTGATTCTTCGATAAACATTGATGTAAATAGGAATATTCTACACGTTGTTTATCTGAGATTTTCTACATTCAGATATTTGTGTATGCTGATGAGATCAGGGTGCAAACTGTGACTAAGTACACAGATTGCTGTGCCCTAGTAGATAAGTGAACTGTAGGATGGGGAATGTAATATCAATCAATTAGTGCAGTGAATTTCTGGTAATAATGCTGGACTTTATGCTGCTAGAGTGCCCCATTATTCTTCTGACCAGTGCAAGACCTTAAGTTGGATGGGGCTGTAGTCTCCAAGTCTTGCTAAGCAAACAACGAGGCTATGGCATTTTTTTTGTCTTTTCTTGAAACCATTTTCCGGTAATAAGAAAACCTGACGCTACACAACATTTAGTTATTTTCTTTTCATTGATGAGTTATGAACCTCATCAGGTCTCAACCTGAATTGCTTGATATTTGAATGATATTTAATAGATAAGACTGTAGCTGCATTCCTTATTTGAAAAGTTATCAAGTCTTTCTTGGATTTTATCTGAGACTCAGCAAATAAAGTATTCTAAAATAACTTGATGCTGAATACTATTTAATTGTCAATTGTTTGCATTTATCATTTACATGTATAGGATTCATTGTGTATTTTATTTATGTCTTTTTAATCTGTTTAAGAGGACCATAAGATATTGTAACTTTCTTCAGAGTTAATAATAATGCATCTTTCATTCTTATTGTTATTTATTTTGTGTTTATTGTAATTAGCATTTTATTCTGCACGCCTAGGAAGGCTGTTCGTATGTATTTCAATTCCCATTATAAATCTTTCACTGTCTCTATTATAAGGCTGTCAGACCTTGGCTTTCAGCAATTTTTTTCTTGTTATGGTGTATTTTAATACTTCCAGTACAGCATCTACCTTTTGCAACATGCACAATGTTTGACTCCTACAGGGTATGTTATAATGAGGTGGGATGTATTATCAAAGTAACTGAATAACGTATATGTTTTCACATTGTGACTCCTTATACTGCAGAGAGAAACAGAAAATGAAAAATGCATCAAAACTTTCCCCTAGATGTAAGTTCACATTTTTTATTTAACATTAGCAAATCTCTCAGGCTTTGTTTCCAATGATTTAGAGGTTATGCAACTTTATATGAAGTGGATGATTTTGCCATGTAACTCATAATGCATTGTTTATTGCCAAGGTGACACAGTGGGGCTAAATTTTACCCAAAAAAATTGACAGAAGTATCAATTTCAAGGAGTTCGCTGAGTATTTCTGTCAGTGAGCTCTAGTGAGTTATCTTACAGTTCTCCCCAGCTCACCTAAGAATGCAGTACACTGACACGGTACTACTCTCGTGCTACCTAGCACTGACTACCAGTAAAATGCTCGTCAGTGGCGGGAACCTTTGGTGTTTGTACTGGGCGAGCCATATATAAACCCAAACGAGGACTGTCTCAAACACTGACAGTCTGGCCTGAATTTGTCACCCAGATCAGTGTAGTGTCTATGATCTGGAGGAACATGCAGCAATGCTGGAAGAAGGTAAATGACCTTCTGTAATCTGCATGGGCAAGGATCACTATCTTTTGCCTACCACCTCAAACTCCCTGGAACTATGCAATTGCAAACCCTTCTTCCCTGCAAGTCTCAGAGTTTCCCAAGATACTGGCAGTACCTTCCTGCAGTGGATATTAACCATTGGAACTCCAAATTACTAACCCTTTCTGTTGTCTGTGCATGGAGGTGAGGTCTAGCAAGCTTTCTTGTGTTAACTTCTCGCAAAACATAGTGCCCCTCTTGTCATATCTTCTCAAGCTCCACAGGCCAAATTACACCACACTGTTGGGATCACGAGAATCCTGGTTCCGGTAGCTTTATATTCTAACTGTGCACCAGGTAAAGTGCTGTCACTTGGAGCTGCCCTGCTCGATGCTAAATAAAAGGACATTGACACCTCACTTTGCCTGATAGATCCCGTATCGTGTTGAATGGCTTGTCTTCTGTCCTCAACACTAGCAGAGGAGACCATCCCACCAGATGCTGCCAACTTGGTCTGAGGTTGCCATCCTGCTCACTGCTGCTTCCTCAACCCAGAAGAATACCCAGCTAGGCAGGGAGAAGTTTGATGAACTTCTTCAATCCATAGTGATAAATGCATCTATTGTTTTTCTGATCACTCACACTGACTCTCTCTCTATCTCTCTTCTCCTGTGCCTGCCTCGAGCCAACGCTCATGCTCTACCATACTCACTATCGCAGGAAATGTCTATGCTCACTCATTCTTACCAACCAAACCCTACATGACCCCTGTGCTGCCTAACCCTTCACTCTGAACACCTCACTATCTTTCCCCAATGGTGCCAGCACTAACAACTGGGCCAGCCACTTTCATCTCACTCAAACTCTCCCTTTGTCTCATTCCAGAACAATAATAGCCCACAATAGAGCAGTAATAGCCAAAACAGGTGGTGGAGGGCGTGACATTCACCTTCTCACCCCCTAAGACGAGAGGATGCTAATCCTGACCGTGACCAAGCCCCTGGACTGATACTGGAGGCCGCCTTAAAGTAGTGTGCTAGGACCTGCTGACTGAAGGCTGGGGAGAAATACTACCTTTACACTTTGAGACATGGCTATTTGCTTGAGGGACAAACAAGGCTAACACATGGTTTATGGTTTTTAGTTCACAGGTTGGCACAACATCGAGGGCTGAAGGGCCTGTTCTGTGCTGTAATGTTCTATGTTCTAATGTTCTACGTTCTATGGTGCTGATGTGGAATTGATGTAGCACAATACTGGAAAGGAACGTGCCCTACCTCATGACCAATAGTTGCTGACAATTGTGTCAAGCTGCCTAGATTTGTCTCTGAACGGAAATATTAGAGATACGGTGAGCCTTTAAGTTCTGGTTGAAGATGCAAAGCACAAAAACGCAAAGCAAGACAAGGAAGAGATTCAGTGTGTATCCAGGTAGGCCCAAAGCGAACAAATGTGAAGAGGAGAAGCGAAGAGCTCTGAAATGCACTCTGGCTGGTTCTATGTGTTGATTGCTTTTCTTTGCACACAGTATCCTGACAGCAGCATTGTGATGAAAGATGCAAGTGTGCTCCAAAATTCTTCATTGAAGGACAGAACAATGGAATATGAATCGAAGATGTACCTTGAAGGTGTGATGAGGCTGACACGTGTTCGATGCCAACATCTGTGGACAGGTCTGCGGGTGATCACTGCCCAAAGCTTATGCCCTGAGATGTTGGTGAGTGGTTTCCAAGATGGAGAGCTGAATGAGAAAGCAGCAAGCTGGAGGTTAGTACTCTGACATTCAAGTTGGAATTTTTTTACCATATTAGGCGAATGATAAACTGTACATAAATGAGGTGTGATTAACTAACCTGAAGATGGTAATACTGCTAATGCACACAAATGGGTCTCAAGCACTTGCTAAGATGGGGAGAGGATTCAGAAATAAATAGGGAGAGAAGGGGAGGCGGATTGAAGATAGATAGAGGAAAAGATAGGTGCAGAGGAGAGTATGGGTGGGAAGGTAGGGAGGGGATAGGTCAGTCCGGGGAGGATGGACAGTTCAAGGGGGGTGGGATGAGGTTAGTAGGTAGGAAATGGAGGTGCGGCTTGAGGTGGGAGGAGGGAACAGGTGAGAGGAAGAACAGGTTAGGGCAGGTAGGGACGAGCGGGGCTGGTTTTGGGATGCAGTGGGGGGAGGGGAGATTTTGAAGCTGGTGAAATCCACATTGATACCATTGGGCTGCAGGGTTCCCAAGCAGAATATGAATTGCAGTTCCTGCAACCTATGGGTGGTATCATTATGGCACTGCAGGAGGCCCAGGATAGACATGTTGACTAAGAAGTGGGAGGGGCAGTTGAAATGGTTCACGACTGAGAGGTGCAGTTGTTTACTGCGAACCCAGCGTAGGTGTTCTGCAAAGCGATCCCCAAGCCTCCACTTGGTTTCCCCAATGTAGAGGAAGCCACACCGTGTACAGTGGATGCAGTATACCACATTGGCGGATGTGCAGGTGAACATCTGCTTGATGTGGAAAGTCATCTTGGGGCCTGGGATGGGGGTGAGGGAGGAGGTGTGGAGGCAAGTGTAGCACTTCCTGCGGTTGTGGGGGAAGGTGCCGGGTGTGGTGGGGTTGGAGGGGAGTGTGGAGCGGACAAGGGAGTCACAGAGAGAGTGGTCACTCCGGAAGGCAGACAAGGATGGGGTGGGAAAAATGTGGGAAGAAGCGTAGGGCCTTAAGGCCATCTGCATGGAGAATGCAGGTGTATAGGGACTGGACGTCCATGGTGAAAATGAGGTGTTGGGGAGCGGGAAATTGGTTGTTCTGGAGGAGGTGGAGGGTCTGGGTGGTGTCACGGATGTACATAGGGAGTTTCTGGACCATGGGGGAAGAAATGGAGTCCAGATAGGTAGAGATGAGTTAGGTGGGGCAGGAACAGGCGGAGACAATGGGTTGACCCAGGGTGGGCGGGTTTGTTGATTTTGGGAAGGAGATAGAAGTGGGCTGGAAGGAGATAGAAGATGGCCTTAAGGCCCTCCGCTTCATCCTGTGCTGCAGACCCAACCAGTCCCCCTTCACTGACACCCTCAGCTGCCTGGCCAAACTCGTCCTCACCCTCAACAACTTCTCTTTCGATTCCTCCCACTTCCTACAGAGTTAAGAGGTTGGCCATGGGTACCAGAATGGGCCCAAGCTATGCCTGCCTCTTTGTAGGTTATGTGGAACAGTCCCCCTTTCGCACCTACGCTGGCCCAAAACCCCACCTCTTTGTCTGTTACATTGACGACTGTATCGGAGCCGCCTCATGCTCCCAAGAGGAGCTCGAACAGTTCATCTATTTCACCAACACCTTCCATCCCAATCTCAAGTTCACCTGGGCCATCTCCAACACATTCCTTACCTTTCTGGACCTTTCTGTCTCCATCTCAGGCAACCACCTACAAACCGATGTTCATTTCAAGCCCACCAACTCCCACAGCTACCTGGAATACACCTCCTCCCACCCACCCTCCTGCAAAAATTCCATCCCCTATTCCCAATTTCTTCGCCTCCGCCACATCTGCTCCCAGGATGAGGCATTTCACTCCCGCGCATCCCAGATGTCCTCGTTCTTCAAGGGCCGCAAATTTCTTCCAGCAGTGGTCGAGAATGCCCTCAACCGTGTGTCCCACATCTCCTGCACCTCATCCCTCACACCCCGCCCTCGCAATAATCGCCCAAATAGAATCCCTCTAGTCCTCACATACCACTCCACCAACCTCCGGATACAATGCATCATCCTCCAACACTTGCGCCATCTACAATCCAACCCCACCACTAAAGACATTTTTCCACCCCACCCTAGTCTGCCTTCCAGAGAGACCACTCTCTCCACGACTCCCTTGTTCGCTCCACACTGCCCTCCAACCCCACCACACCCAGCACTTTCCCCTGCAACCGCAGGAAGTGCTACACCTGCCCCCACAACACCTCCCCACCCCCATCCCAGGCCCCAAGATGACTTTCCATATTAAGCAGATGTTCACTTGCACATCCGCCAATGTGGTATACTGCATCCGCTGTACACAGTGTGGCTTCCTCTACATTGGGGAAACCAAGTGGAGGCTGGTGACCGCTTTGCAGAACACCTACGCTGGGTTCACAGTAAACAACTGCACCTCTCAGTCGTGAACCATTTCAACTGCCCCTCCCACTTCTTAGTCAACATGTCCATCCTGGGCCTTCTGTAGTGCCATAGAGATGCCACCCTAGGTTGCAGGAACAGCAACTCATATTCTGCTGGGGAACCCTGCAGCCCAATGGTATCAATGTGGATTTCACCAGCTTCAAAATCTCCCCTCCCCCCACTGCATCCCAAAACCAGCCCAGCTCGTCCCTGCCTGCCTAATCTGTTCTTCCTCTCACCCCTCCACCCACCTCAAGCCGCACCTCCATTTCCTACCTACTAACCTCATCCCACCCCCTTGACCTGTCTGTCCTCCCCAAACTGACCTATCACCTCCCTACATCCCCACCCATACTCTCCTCTGCACCTATCTTCTCCTCTATCTATCTTCAGTCTGCCTCCCCCTCTCTCCCTATTTATTTCTGAATCTTGTCCCCATCCCCCTTTTCTGATGAAGGGTCTAGGCCCGAAACGTCACCTTTTGTGCTCCTAATATGCCACTTGGCCTGCTGTGTTCATCCAGCCCCACACTTTGTTATCGTATGGGAGAAAGGGAACAGGTCTATGAAAGATACAGTGTGACCACTCATTCACTAACAATGACCTTGCATGCACAGTAGCAATATCTGATTTAGAAGTCTTCTCGGAGAATTCTGCAGACCTTAGTAACCCAGGCTTCAAATGTCGCAAACAGACATAGGCATCTAAATACAGGCATTTATAATACATTTCCAAAAAGAATTCAAGGCTCTGGGACTACTTTGCTGAGTTTTTCTATTACCAGTAGGAAGCCTTGCACGCTGACTGCACAGATGAGGAAATTTGGAGTACGATATTCTTGATTATTCATCATTAAAATTAATGGATATGAAGCCATGAGCTGTGTGTTGCAGTTTTCAGTTTTGCATGGCTGGCAGGCAAGACTCCCCACTGCCATTATAAGCTCAGAAAATTGCTTTGTATTAGTAAATCTATTGGTGACATGGATTTTTGTTTTTTTTTGAAATGTGCTGCCTGTCTTAAAGTCATTACTTTCCAAACTCAGTTCTCAGTTTGCTGGGAGAGAGACAATAGTTCTGAACTATTTGGAATGAGTGATTGTTTTCCATTTCGAGTTATTTGTTATTTATAGCTATTTATTGCTGATTTTTGACTGGAAACTGTTCGAAATTATCTTTGAAATAGCCGTCATTTTCAATTTCTATGTGCTGATTGGTTTATTTTGTAACTGTTTAGTAGCAACTTGTCACTGTTTTATGAATACAAAATCTCACACAATCAAGTACAAGTGTTACAATATCTTTTCATGAGTTATACAGTATAATTGAACATGAAGCTGAATTTTGACACCCAAATGTGAGAGAAAAGAATGCTGGGCACATTGGCCCCTAAATTGACTGAATTGACTGCAAGGTTTCCTACCAGTAATAGAAAAACTAAGAGAACTGCTTCCAGAAACTTGAATTGTTTTATGAAATGCAGCATAAATGCTTTTGAGTGGACTCTCTGAGGGTCAGTGTTATGAGGACATTTTTTATGTGTGCCAGACACGCAACTGGACAACAGGGTTTGAATTTCCCATGTTAAGTAAGTGTCAAATTGAACAATAAAGGGCCAAGAGGAGGAAAACTGACCAAGAAGGACCGCAAACATGAAAGTGAAGAACTAAAAATGAGTTATGTTACATCATTTTCTCTCCTCTTTTAAGAAATGTCATTGAGAAGAAGAGATAATGGGAACTGCAGATGCTGGAGAATCCTTCAGGGTCTAGGCCCGAAACATCAGCTTTTGTGCTCCGAAGATGCTGCTTGACCTGTTGTATTCATCCAGCTCTAAGCTTTGTTATCATTGAAAAGAAGGCTTGTAACCAGGGACCAGTTGACAGATTAGTAATAGAGTTTTGCAAGAAGCACTCCACAGTTCTGGGGCCAGTCACTATTTTGCTTGCCCCTTTGCAAAATATGCTTTTTTGCTCTTTTCATCAGAAGTTTAAATCCTTGGCCCTTGTGAAGATACATGGATAGTTTGACATTTCTTTGAAGAAAGTAAGGTGGACTTGCTAATGGAACTTCTATTATTTGCATTGCATTTTATGGTGATGTTGGTGTAATAAGTACAGCAACTGCTTACCTAAAATGCCCATCTGATAAGTCAGTGACAGTCCAAGACTACAAAATCCAGGGCTGAGTTTTACATATTTTGGGGTTTTTTCAAGTTTCTTGAAGAGTTTCTCCCCCTGAGATTTCGTGAGGTCTCTCACTGTATCTTACTAAACTTCCGACCCAACCCAAATGGACCCCCCTTGCCTGATAGTAGCCCAGTCCCACTACCTAGCATTCAAGAACAACTTGCCACTCAACAACAGTTATCAGCTGAAGGACTGGCAACCCCACAACATCTTTAAAGTCTCCTGTCACCCGGGGAAGCACCAGCAACCTGAGATACCGTTCACCATTACCGTGCTCTGTAATGTCAGAGCAAACACATTGCCATGCTGCCAATAGTAGATAGCTGGCATAGTTGGCACCCATTCGCACTCACACCACCGCGCCCCCCCCCCCCCCCCCCCATTCAGTTCACACTCGTTACTGTTTAACCTCCATGCTATGTAGTTTACCTGTCCTTAGCTACATCCAGTCTCTCTAAATCACTGCTACTTTTTTCCCAATGCCCATTGTGGGCCCACATGTTGTCAGTGTTTATGGGGGATCATCGCAGACAGGCAAGCAATTAAATACTGATTAAATACTGAATACTTTTATTTATAGCCACCAAAAGTGAATACAAACTAAATTACTAGCAGCTGCAGTTCACCCCCATGAAGCAAACTGAATGCTGGCACCAGGATCTTGTCCATCTTACATTCCATGATGGTCTACTACATTGAGTTTTCACTGACTGGAACTGGGTCTCAGCTTGAAACTGTCTGGCTTGTGGCATTCAACCCAGCTGAGCTGTAAATGGATGAAGAGAGCTTCCTCCTTCCCGACATCATTGTTTACTGCCCCAGTACCTCAGCATCCTGAAGATCGCCTTGTTGCCTGCTACATTTCTGCAGACCCCCAAGGTGACACAGCACACTCTATATAGGCATACCCAAAATGGCCCAATCTCACCTTCAGGAGCCCTATCATCTGTTCCACCACGTTCATGGCCACAGATTGGGCAGAACTGTATCTGCACTCTGCATCAATGAGGGGTTGCACAATGACATCAGCAGTCATGGCTTTGGCGGGGGTCGGGAGAGGTAATGAGACTTGGAAGGGTCCTGGACCCTCAACCATACCAGGCACACTACAGTACTACAGGATGTAGGAGTCATGGGGCAGCTGCACAAGTAGTTACCACAGCAAGTGGGAACGGTGATCACAGATTCCCTGAACAGTAATGGAATGGAGAGACTTCCTGTTGATGAGTTTCATTGTGTTGCGAAATGTCCTTTTCAGTGCCACATTTGTGCAGTCAATGGTACCCTGTACCCAGAGGAAGACTGGCCTGTTCGTAAATCCTACCTTTGTCATAGAGGGAATGAAATGAACTGTTGTTACCCAGGGCAAGTGGCAACAGGTCCTATCCTAATGGATTGGTGGGAGCATGACTCAGATACCCTACAGATCATCAATCACTCCCTGGAAAGGGCTAGTTGCAAAGACATTGAAAGCGGATGACATCTTCACAGCCACCTAGAGAAGATGACATCCTGTTCCAGCATCCACAGAGATGTGTCACAGTGTCCCAGGACGTATAGATCCTGCATTGACACTGCACCTCACTCACCCTCAGGAAATGGGGTAGGAAGTGAAAAACCCCAGGTCCTTCTGTGCACCTGGCATATCTTGAAGGGGCCAGCATTTGTGGTCTTTCCCTGAATAGCAGCAACCTGGGATTTTCTGGGATTCTCATAGAGTCATAGAGTGATACAGCCCAGAAACAGACCCTTCAGTCTGGCTTGTCCATGCCAAATATAATTCCAAACCAGACTAGTCCCACCTGCCTGCTGGACCATATCCCTCCAAACCTTTCCTCTTCTTGTACTTATCCAAATGTATTTTAAGCACCTTAATTGTAGCTACATCCACCACATCCACAGGAAATTCATTCTACACGTAAACTATCCCTCTGTGTAAAAAATTTGCCTCTAATGTCTTTTTTAAATATCTCTCCTTGCTCCTTAAAAATGTGCCCCCTAGCTTTGAAATCCCCCATGCTAGGGAAAAGGCAACCACCACTAACTCTATCTATACCTTTTTATTATTTTATAAACTTCTATCAGGTCACCTGTCAGCCTCCTAGGCTCCAGTGGAAAACGTTCCATCCTATCCAGCCTTTCTTTATAACTCAGACCTTCCATACCTGCAACATCTTGGTAAATCTCTTCTGAACCCTCTCCAGCTGGAAACAATCCTTCGTATAACTGAGGACGAGAACTGCACACTGTATTTCAGAAGAGGCCTCACTGATGTCCTGTAAAACTTCAACATGACTTCCCAACGCTCATACTCAAAGGACCGAGCAATGAAGGCAAGCGTGTCAAACACCTTTTTAACCATCTCAATAATATATGATGTAAACTTCAAGGAATTATCTAACTGCACCCCTAGGTCCCTCTGTTCTACAACACTACCCAAGGCCCTACTATTAATTGTATAAACCCAAACCTTGTTTGTTGTACCAAACTTCAATATGTCACATTTATCCCGATTGAACTCCATCTACCATTTTTCAGCCCATTGACCCATTTGATCAAGATCCCTCTGTGTTCAGCCTTGGTCCTCCTGTACCCTCCTTCATCCTCTTAGAAAGGCAGCTGCAGTGACCACCATCCCAGCTGTGTCTGGCAATGACCTTTGTTGGGAGCTTCAGGAACTAAACAGGATCCTAGTTGTGAGATGTACATAGAGGCTCATAACTTTTTTAAAGAGATATGAATTCCCCAATGACTAGTCTTGAAAGATCATACAAGACTTCAGGTTTTCAGACCATACTGTAACAAACACTTTCCTCTCACAAGGGGAAATAATCCATTCACTGGAGAAACATAGAAAACGATTCAGTGTAGGCCTCCAAACCTGCTTCACCATTCAAACTGTTCTCAGCTTACCATCCGACTACATACCCTGCTCTTGCTTTCTCCCATAGCCTTTGATCCATTAACCCTAAGAACTATGTTTAACTCCATCTTGAACATTCACTGTTTTGGCCTCAACCACTTTCTGTGGAAAACACTTCCACAGCTTTGCCACTTTCTAGGTGAATAAATTTCTTCTCATCTCAGTCCTAAATGGGCTACCTTGTATCCTTGGATTGTGTGCCCCGATTCTGGAATCTCCAGTCTTTGGGAACATCCTTTCTGCGTATACCCTATGTCCATGCCTTCTTAAATTTGACAGGCTTCAATGAGAACCCACCTCAATCTCTTAAACTCCAGAGAATATAATCCGAACCATTACAATTTTTCTTCACAGAGCGATCATCTACCCTGTCACATTTCCTAAGAAGCCAGTATGTTTCAACAATGTCACCTCCGACTTTTCTAAACTCCAATGGGTACAGGCCCAAAATATGCAATCTCACCCTTTATAAAACATCCCTCTGTACCTGGGAACCACCAAGTGAACCTTTTCTGGACTGCCTCCAGCTTCAATATACCTTTCCTCAGATAATGAGACCAAAACAGTTCAGTTCTGTATGGGTCTGATTACTGCTTTGTATAGAGCCATAGAGATTTTACAGCATGGAGAGAGTCCCTTTGCCCAAGCACATCCCTGTCAGTCATCGTACATTCATCTGTTATAATCCTATTTTCTAACACTTGCCCATAGCCTCATATACCGAGAACAAAGAACAAAGAAAATTAAAGCACAGGCACAGGCCCTTCGGCCCTCCAAGCCTGCGCCGACCAAGATCCTCTGTCTAACCTGTCATCTATTTTCTAAGGGTCTGTGTTCATTTGCTCCCTGCCCATCCATGTACCTGCCCAAATATATCTTAAAAGACGCTAATGTGTCTGCGTCTACCACCTTTGCGGGCAATGTGTTCCAGTCACCCACCACCCTCTGTGTAAAGAACTTTCCACACATATCTCCCTTAAACTTTCCTCCTCTCACTTTGAACTCACGACCCCTAGTAATTGAGTCCCCCACTCTGGGAAAAAGCTTTTTGCTATCCACCCTGTCTATACCCCTCATGATTTTGTAGACCTCAATCAGGTCCCCCCCTCAATCTCTATCTTTCTAATGAAAATAATCCTAATCTATTCAACCTCTCTTCATAGCTAGCACCCTCCATACCAGACAACATCCTGGTGAACCTCCTCTGCACCCTCTCCAAAGCATCCACATCCTTTTGGTAATGTGGCGACCAGAACTGTACACAGTACTCCAAATGTGGCTGAACCAAAGTCCTATACAGCTGCAACATGACCTGCCAACTCTTGTACTCAAAACCCCGCCCAATGAAGGAAAGCATGCCATATGCCTTCTTGACCACCCTATTGACCCGCGTTGTTACCTTCAGGGAACAATGGACCTGAACACCCAGATCTCTCTGTTCATCAATTTTCCCTAGGACTTTTCCATTTACTGTATAGTTCACCCTTGAATTTGATCTTCAAAATGCATCACCTCGCATTTGCCCGGATTGAACTCCATCTACCATTTATCTGCCCAACTCTCCAGTCTATCTATATTCTGCTGTAATCTCTGACAGTCTCCTTCACTATCTGCTTCTCCACCAATCTTAGTGTCGTCTGCAAACTTGACCATGTGCTGTGGTATTTCAAGTGTTCATCTAAATATTTCTTAAGTGTTTAAGGTTCTTGTGAAGGTTTGTAGGTCGGGTTGTGGGTGATGTTGTTGACTTGCTGACTGAGCTGGCTGTTTATAGTGCAGATGTTCTGGCACTATGTGAGGTAACATCATCAGTGTGGCGTCCAATGAAGTGATATCGTTCTACTCCGTTAAGTATTTATGTGGTCCAGTCTGTCGTGATGTTTTGTGTCATTTCTGGTCCTTTTCTGCATTGTATATGGGGTCTAATTCCACATGTTTATTGATAGCATTACAGGCGGAGAACCAGGCCTCGATGAATTCCCTTGCATGTCTATCGTTGGCTTGAGCTAGGATGGTCACGTTGTCCCAGTTAAATTGATAGCCTTCTTTGTTCAAGTGTACTGAAATGAGGGAAAGTTCATTGTGTTGTTTTGCTGTTAGCTGATGTTTGTGTATCCTGATGGCTGGTTTCCTTCCTGTCTGGCCAATATAATGTTTTTGGCAGGCCTTGCACAGTATTTTGTTCACTGTGTTGGTCCTACATGTCATGGGTGTGGAGTCTTTGGTCCTTTGAGTGTTTGTCATAGTGTGGCAGTGGGTTTCTGAGCTGTCCTGATTCCTAGTGGTTATAGGAGTCTCATTGTCAGTTCCAATGTCTTATTGACATACAGTAGTATGGCCAGGGCATTAAGGTGTATTGTGTCCTCTTGGTGTTGTCTATCTAGTAGGCATCTGTGGATGAAGTTGGTGGGGTATCCATTGATAGCAAAGACCTTGCATAGGTGCTCTTCCTCCATTTTGCAAAGTTCAGTGTGTTGTAGTGGATTGTGGCCCATTTGAATAAAGCTCTAATACAGTTTTGTTTGTGGACGTTGGGGTGATTGCTGTGGAAAGTGAGGATTTGGTCAGTGTGGGTTGCCTTCCTGTATACTGTGGTTTGGAATTCCCCATTCGTCATTCTTTGCATTCAATGTCAGTGTAGAATGAATAACGAATGGGGAATTCCAAACCGCAGTATACAGGAAGGCAACCCACACTGACCAAATCCTCAGTTTCCACAGCAATCACCCCAACGTCCACAAATATAATGTTTTTGGCAGTCCTTGCACAGTATTTTGTTCACTGTGTTGGTCCTACATGTCATGGGTGTGGAGTCTTTGGTCCTTTGAGTGTTTGTCATAGTGTGGCAGTGGGTTTCTGTGCTGTCCTGATTCCTAGTGGTCGTAGGAGTCTCAGCGTCAGTTCCAATTTATTCTTGACAAATGGTAATGTGCCCAGGGCATTAAGGTGTATTGTGTCCTCTTGGTGTTGTCTATCTAGTAGGCATCTGTGGATGAAGTTGGTGGGGTATCCATTGATAGCAAAGACCTTGTATAAGTGGTGTTTCTCCTTCTTGCGAAGTTCAGGTGTACTGCAGTGGGTTGTGACCCATTTGAATAAAGTTCTCACATAGTTTTGTTTGTGGACGTTGGGGTGATTGCTGTGGAAATTGAGGATTTGGTCAGTGTGGGTTGCCTTCCTGTATACTGTGGTTTGGAATTCCCCATTCGTTATTCATTCTACCCTGATGTCTAGGAACAGAAGTTGATTGTTGTTTTGAATTTGATCCTGGTGGATACGTTGTTGATGTGGTTGTGTGTCTCTCCTAACTTAAGTGAGTTTAATGATGACAAAGTGTCATCCACATATCATATGCATAGTTTTGGCTGTATGCGGGGGAGTGTCATGTATTCCAATCTTTGTATAACTGTCACTGCATTAAGTCCTAAGAGGGGTGACCCCATAGGTGTTCCATTAATCTGTTTGTATACTTGATCTTTAAAGTTGAAGTGTGTGATGAAGCATAGATCCAGTAGTCTGAGTATGTTGCCCTTGCTGATGGAACTGTCGGTTGGCGTTCCTGCTTCCTCTAGTAATGTGGCCAATGTTTCTTTGGCTAGTGGGATGTCAATGTGTATGAATAGCGCTGTGACACAAAGGATACCATAATCCCCTCATCATTGATTTTAAAGTTCTTGAGGTTGTTAAGAAATTCCTGTGTTGAGTGGATGGAGTGGGGTGACCGATCAACTGGATGTTTCAGTCTCTGTTGTAGGTTCTTGGCCAATTTGTATGTGGGTGTGTCTGGTAGGGAGACAATGGGTCTGAGGGGCATGTCTGGTTATGTGCTTTGGGGAGTACACAACACAACGCATCTATGACATGACAAAATTTCCCTCATTTCAGTACACTTGTACAGCGAAGGCCTGGGCCAACATGATCATCCTAGCGCAAGTCAACGATAGATATGCACGAGCATTCCTACAGGCCTGGTTCTCCACCAATAATGCGAACAATAAACATGTGGAATTAGACTCCATATACAAATCCTTGCAAAAAAGAACTGGAAATGACACAAAACACCTTAACCGACCGGATCATATAAATACTAAGCAGAGTAAAACAACATTGCTTCATCAGAGCCCGCACTGATGATGTTACTAGCACGGTGACAGAACATCT
Source organism: Stegostoma tigrinum (assembly GCF_030684315.1). NCBI lineage: Eukaryota > Metazoa > Chordata > Chondrichthyes > Orectolobiformes > Stegostomatidae > Stegostoma > Stegostoma tigrinum. Next base: position 62,698,060 of record NC_081356.1, on the reverse strand, counting down.
GAACTACAACCAGCCAGCTCGGTGAGCAAGTCAGCAACCTGCTTTCTTAAATATCTTATGTATTCCTACTTCTACTACCTGTCCAGTTAGTGAGATCCGGGTACCACAGACGGTACAATCGCTAGCCTGTAGTTTCCTTGATTATCCTTACCTCCCTTTTTGAATAATGCTACCATATTAGCTGTCCTCCAGTTCTTTGGCACCCCTTCCTTTGGCCAGAGAGGATTTGAAAATTAATGTCACAGCCCCTGTGATCTCCTCTCTTATCTCCCGCAGCAGCCTGGGACTCCTCATATCAATCTTGAGGATTATCCAATTTTAAACCTGTTAAAACTGCTATTACCTTCTCTCCCATTTCTAGTTCAATCAATTATATCACAGGCCCAGCTCCCTAATTTCAATACATACATTGTCCTTCTCTATGGTGAATTCAAATGCAAAGTACTTATTTAAAATCTCAGCTATGACTTCCAGCTCCACAGTGATAGGCAATGCATTTCCTCATGGCCCCCAACATTTTACTAGTTATTCTCTTGCACCAATATACATATAAAGTATGTTTTGGGTTCTCCATAACGGTATCCATGAATGTTTTTCATGCCCTTCTTCACTCTAGTTTTTGCAGGATTACTCTATTTTTATGGTCCATTCTCTTTGAAACAAAAGCCAACATTCTGTTTGCCTTCCCTATTACTAACTGAACTTGAATGAGCTTTTTGTGATTCATGTACGAGAACTCCCAAATCCTTCTGTGCTGCAGATTTCTGCAGTCATTCTCCAAATAAATAATAAATAATACACACATCCTCTATACATCTCCCAAAGGGCATGAACATACATTTTACTACATTATAGTATCTGAACTTACCCTGCCTATGTTCAATGTGAATCTTTCAGAGTCCTCGCGGATGCTGTAAATCAGGAAGAAAAACAAAGTTACTCGAAAAGCTCAGCAGGCCTGGCAGCATCTGTGAAGGAAAAAACAGAGTTAACGTTTCAGGTCCAGTGACCCAGTTATGAGGAAGGATCATCAGACCCAAAATGTTAAGTCTGTTTTTGCCTTTTAAACAAAGTCCTCTTCGATCAACCCCTTGATTTTAATTGAATCTACCTCCCCTGGCAAGGTTCCCTTGGAGATTCCAAGTTTTCCAACATTCACAATCATTGTTTCCTAAAACACAGGTTCCACCCTCTCCGATTAAGCAAAATTAGTCTATTTCTTCTGCTTGGCCAAAATCAGCAGTGGTGGCTCTAATTTCCCAACATTCTTCAGTCAGTCTGACAGACTGAGAGCTTGCAACTCTGCAGCGGTATGACTAGCTGCCTTTACCTGTGTGATGACGCAGCTTATGAGTCCCAGAACACAATCCTTTGATACATATGCAGCACATATACAATAAAAGCCATGTTGTCATCTAAAATACAATAAAGCAAACAAGTGACATGCTGAAATAATGGTCCCACTGTAGTGATTGTAGTGATGTCAGCCAAGTTGATGTCATAGACTATGAGTTCCCCGATTGGGGCCATTATTCTGGTCCATTCAGGGAGCCTTGGCTGACAGATGTAAACGGGAGTGTCAGAGGGCTGTCTCTGAGGAAGCCGGATCAGTGTCAAGGACTTTCCACATGTGAATAAGGGGAGACTTGGTGATGGGATACCAGCCTCTGTGAAGTTATTTCACCCACCACCTGGACTGCTCTGGAGTACTCACCTGTACTCAGCAGAGTGAATGAGTAAATCATTTACATGATGATCTTTAACATCATCATGGGTGCAACTCAGGAGCAGGAAGAAAAAATGAGGGGGAAAATGAGGATGAAGAGAAGTGGCAGCCTATGCGCTCTGTTTCTGACTGGACCTCCTGAGATAGAACCCTCCAACTGCATTGCCAAACAACTGGAACTCTAATGACCTCTTCACTGTCGTACAAACATTCAAATTAGCATCAGGATTAGATCATCTGGCCACTTGAGCCTGCCTTTTCATTCAATCAGATCACAGCTGACCTATTAGCGTTTTGAATTCCACATTCCTATCTACTCATAGTTTACTTTAATACCACTACCCAACAAGAATCCATCGATCTCTTTCTACCTCTGTATTCACTTGGTTGCAGTGCAAAAATAATAGTTTGCTAAAGTAAACATCTCAAACCAAATTGACGAGTCAAACCATTGAATAAAATATAAGTTAATCGCCCTTGTGCACCCCCTTAAGAAGCATCCTCTATGTGCCCTTTCCTGCCTGAATTTTCCTGCACAGGTTGATCACAGTGACTTTAGCATTGGTGGAAGGTGTTGATTTTCGATACAGCAGATTGTGGATGGCTTTGAAGGATGATCTTGTGGTGCTCAGGCTTAACTCAGCTATAGGCTGCACCACTTTGACATGGCAGCAGATGTTAGGCAAGACCAATTGTATTGACAAACTGATAGGGATGAGAGGACGAATGCTGTATTCCTCAAAGAGGACAAAGGTGTCAGTTCTGTGGAACACAGACAATCCCCAGGGCAATACTAACAACATGTTGCAGGAAAGATTGTTTAACCACTGTTAAATGCTGAAAGGCTGTTAGAACACAGGCACGATGGCGGAAGTCTGCTGGTTGCAGGCTGACCTTCAAACTCTTTAGTTTGAGCTTCCCATAGAACAGTCTGATGTCTAGTGGAAGCTGCTTGCACTGCAAAGGAAGTTGAGATAATCTCAACTTCATGGTTGAATTTACAAGTTTGTGATGGAGTTCAGGTATAATTCCAACTCTGGAAAAGAGGGTCACTAAGCTCCTTGCAAATTTCTGTGTTTAATTTTTCTTGGAATTCTCCTTGCTCCTTGACATTGCATCCTGGCTTACTGGCAAGCTTCCTAACGCACAATGCATTTTTATTGTGCCTTTTTCTGGGCAACCCAAAGCAATTTACAGTGATAATGGGATAAATCTCCCCTTCCCCCACTGCATTCCAAAACCAGCACAGCCTGTCTCCGCTTCCCTAACCTGTTCTTCCTCTCACCCATCCCTCCCTCCCACCTCAAGCCACACCTCCATTTCCTACCTACCACCTCATCCTGCCTCCTTGACCTGTCCATCATCCCTGGACTGACCTATCCCCTCCCTATCTCCTCACCTCTCCTCTCCTCTCCACCTATCTTCTTTTCTCTCCATCTTCGGTCCGCCTCCCCCTCTCTCCCTATTTATTCCAGTTCCCTCTCCCCGTCCCCCTCTCTGATGAAGGGTCTAGGCCCGAAACATCAGCTTTTGTGCTCCTGAGATGCTGCTTGGCCTGCTGTGTTCATCCAGCTCCACACTTTGTTATCAAAGCAATTTACAATCTGTTTCTTCTGAAATGGAACTGTGCGCACCCTCTCCGTTAGGCAATTTGGAACCAGTGCTATCCTTTCTATGGATGTTTGTACTCAGTTCGTTGGCAGTACAGATCGCATTTCTACATTATGTTTTAAATTATTTCACTTTTCAGTATCTGTTTGGATGGCTTCTGGTGCAAGAGTGGGTGAAAATGTTCTTCTTCATTACATACAAGTATTTTCCCCCTCTTTGTCTTTTAACATTATCTTTGCAGAATGCAGAAAGGAGAAGTTTACTGTGGTGACAGGGGATGGTGGAAAGCAAGAGCGACCAGTTTAAAACATCAGTAACTTTGTAAAACCAAAGTGAATGTGAGATGAGGATCGAATTGTTTCATTCCAATTTGCACACAACCTCAGTCCTGACTGTGCCAGTGATAATGTGCCTTGTTTCCTTCATAGGATTAAGAAAATGTAGCTAGTTCTGATCTCCTGTTGATGAAATGGCATTGGTTCCATTTACCAGCACCTTGTCCTGGAGAGAAAAAAAAGTGTGCCCGTGATTGTGGTGCAATGTGTTTGGCTAATGTGCCTGTCATGGTTTTCTAGTGAAAGTGTGTAAATTGTGAGATGTGGGTATGAAGCAGGGCACCATAAAAATGGAACTTCACAATGGTTGATTTCATGTAAGAATGCAAGGTATAGAGCAATGGTCATAAAGGAAGAACCATATAAATACTGTGGCTACGACAACAGGTCAGAGGTTAGGAATTTTGCAGCATGTTGCTTACCTACTGTCTCCTTAAAGCATGTCCACCATCTATAAGGGTCAAGCCCGGAAGGTGATGAAATAGTCCCCACTTACCTGGATGGTGCAGCTCCAAAAAGAAGCTTGACACTGTTATAAAGCAGAGGTTAAACCTCACCTCCCCACAACTGATAACTAAACCTGAAACTCCCAGAGAAGCTCGCCTCACTCTATCATCTGTTAAAAGAAGTGTGAAAAGTGGTATAACCCGCCTCTCATGCTGAAGCTTTTATAAAGGAGTGGTTAAATGAAATAAACTCTAACAGTGAACAAATTAAATTAACTGTTAACAAACCAAATAATTCCCCTCTGACTACTAACTATTCCCAAATGAAACAAAATTCTAATGGTATACTGAGATCACAAGGTGTAGAGTTGGATGATCACAGCAGACCAAGCAGCATCAGAGGAGCAGGAAAACTGATGTTTTTGGCCTAGACCCTTCTTCCAATAAATATAAGTTCCACCTATACAAACCAAAATAATAATAATAAAAGAAACTTAGTATCTCAAAATTACAGCCAGGATATGTCTTCTGAAAGGTTATTTGCTTTTTCCATTGATCTTTATTCAGGAATGCCTTTCTCCATCGAATTCTTATGTCAGGAATATTAGCTAAGAATGCCACTGTATCCTTAGTTAGATGATGGTTACTCTGAGAGCTTAGAGAATTCTGTGAGAGCCAGTGATTTTCTCTTTAGAGCTGATGGTTGTTAAGTCTAACAGATGGCAGTGACTCTCACTTCAATTTTCAAATACCCTCTACTTTTATCCCCTTGATGACATATCAATTTCTTAGAATAGGATTGGTTCAATGTTGTCAAAACCATCAGATTTAAATTTAATTGGTTTTTAGTCTCTAAATGCCTTGTTTAAATTAATTGGCTGATATTCAGACTGGTTGCCCTGCTAGCAAAACAAAACTGTTGCCTGGATTGCTAACCATACAGACTTTGATACAAATGTTTCAATTTAAGGAGCTCTGTGCACCTGCAAACCCACAGGCAGCTCACTGTTTTTTAAAATCTTTTAAAGGGTCCACACACTGCCTTCCTCCCTATCATTTTTAATAACATCTATATTTTACAAACATCAAGTTCTAACATCCTGCCTTCCAATCCGCAAGAGCTCTACCCGACTTTACAACAACACCACCCAGCTCTCCTTAATAGGAAGCCCATCTTCAATATCCACTCTTCTCATCACCGACACACAGACAGCAATTTGTACCATTTACAAGTGCATTGTAGTGACTCACCAAGACTCTGCCGACAGCACCTTCAAAATCTGTGGCCCTTAACATCTGGAAGGACAAGGGAAGCAGAAGCATTGGAAAGCCCCACACTACCCACCTCACCACTACAACCACAAATCATCATGACTTGAAACTAAATTGTCATTTCTTCATTGTTGCTGAATCAAAATCTTGAATTCTCTTTCTGTCATCCCTCTGGGTGCCCCTTGTTTTCCTTTGTACACTTCAACGAGTTTATGTATTAAAAACACTTTTCTCAAGCGGTTTTGTTGGTGAGCTGGATAAAAGGGCTCAATACATTTTGTGGTTCAACTTAATTTTATGAACAAATTATTCCTGATTAAAAATACCATATGAACACATTCCGAATCCCCACAATATTTACTTTCTGTTGAGCTCTGATATTATCTGATATCATCAACAATAAAACATCGGTTAGAGCTGGGCTATCAGAATCTCCTTCCTCCCTGAAGTAGGGCTGGTTCCCTTCCATGAAGATGAGTCTTGAAGGTCAGGGCAGATCTTTCTCTCTCTTCCACATACTCTCGCTCTCTCTCTCTCTCTCTCTCTCTCTCTCACTCTCTCTCTCTCCAGGTGGTTAGAGCTCCGCTGCTGGGCTAGGTTGAATCTTCGCTGCAAGTCTTTGTTTCTGGGTGTGAATTTTTTTTTGCATCCTCCCTCATTCTCAAGCTTCCAGAATGTTCTGAGGCTCTTGGTCAATGGGATCATGAGATAGGTTTTAATCATCCAGTGGGGTGGCACTAATAGCCTTCCCTTTTACCATGCTGGTGATATAATTTACTCGTACTCAGGCAGTCAAGGTGCCAAAATGTTTGACTGATGCTTCTCTAGTGCACAACCCTCGGGCTGGGAGTAACTGGCTCTCCTCGAACCTTTGCAACCTCTTTGATCTTGGTTTTCACTGTCCCCGATACTGAAAACTGTTGGCCGCTGTTTAATTCAATTTGTTCAATTTTCTGTCAGGCCGATTTCTCTAGCTTTGGGCAAATTTAGAATTTTCAATTTTGATTCAATGGTCACCCCAGTGATTGCAGCAGGTCAAGAAAACAGCTTGCTATAACCTTTTTCAGGGCAGTTTGGGGATTCCAATAAATGCTGGCCCAGCCAGCAAAACCCCCTCACATAAATGAATATGGAAAAAGAATAGATTCAGCTATATAAATATCTGGTGTTTGCCCCTTTCAATACATTTTTATGAATGTAATAGACTATTCTGTCCTATATAACTTTAAAATCCACAGAGACATTGAGTTAGATGTGCTGCAGGATGAATGGGAAAAATCAGTGACACTATGGTGATAGAAAGATAAGTAGCAGCTGAACCCAGCTGTTGATTTGTGATTGAGGCTTATTCAAGAAGTGTCTAAAACGCTGCTTCTCTAAGCTTCACTAGTCCTTCACAGTAAGTCTCTTCCTATTATGTTATGTGCAACAGTGAATACGCTTTATGTAAATGATAGTGATTGCAATTCTCTAAGATGCAGAGGGATCTGGTTGTCCTAGTTTAGGAATCACAAGACCAATTAGAAAATCTGATTGGGTATTATCATTAATGGCATGGAGAAATGAATGCAGAAGTACTGTATGGTTCAGTTATACAGGGCATGACTGAAACCACGTCTGGAGTACTAAGTATACAACTGGTCGTCTAATTTAAAGAAGTATATAGTGCATTGGAAGGAGCCCACAGGGGTGAGCAGAATGGGTAAAACGGGGAGTCATGGCAAGCAATTTTAGAAGCAGTTAGAGGTTGCCAGGTGTGGAGGTGGGCTGACTAAGAATGCCTTGGGACTTCTGCGCTTTGTCAAAGCACTGGAAACTAAAGCAAAAAGAGCCATTAAGCCCTTATCCGCTACACCCTCTTATTTCACCACATGTTCCTTTTCTGCCTCCAAGCCTTTTCTAAAGAACTCTGGTCAGTTTAGACCCTCTCCCAGCAGGTTTAAACTTACCCGTTCTGGTTTGGACGTCCCTTTATCACAAATTAGATCAACCCTTTGTTATTTACAGATGCGCAAGTAAGAGCTTGCCCTCATTCAATGCTGCTGCAAAAATCTTGGGACTGTGTTGGGAACTGGTTTGTGCTTCTGATTTGTGCTGTTATATTGGTAATTGTTCTGAAGGGTGTTGATGCTTGTGTTTACTGGCTTCACCCAATTGTTAAGGTTTTGGGTGGGGACAGGAAGTTCAACTCTAGCTTTCAGAGGGAGCATCTGCACTAACTCCCTCGAGTCTTAGTAGCTGTTCCAAATATAGTTGTACTTATTGCAATCATGCAATAAACCTTTATTGTCTAAGAATTGTGCCTCTTCTGTGGATATTGCACAAACATGTAACATCTACCACTAATAATTAAATTTGACCAAGGCAAAGCCTGAAGACAAAGGAGCAAATGACCTCAAACAACTCTTTCCTGGTGCCATATAGTGATAGAGATGGCAAATATCACGTGGTGCCAAGGATTGTACATCTGGGAAAGTAGCACCCAAGTTTCCACCAATATTTTTGCATTGTCTAGAGGTCTCATAATTCCCGATATTTTAAGTGAAAGGTCATCAGGTCTCCATTTAATCTTGAGCAGAACACAATGACCCACCATCTACTGGAATTGTGATTCCGTCACCTCCTGGTTAACTGAGAAGTGACGCCCCAGAGAGGATAACAGTACAGGCATTGACTTACAATGAGGTAGCAACACCCAGCCAGTGAGGAAGCTAATGAGCAACTGAAAACTGAGAGAATAGTGAGACAAAAAAACAAGTTACAAGAGATGCATTGTGTAAAGTTGATGAAATGTCATGAAACAGCAGCTGATGTGCTGGGAATTTTGTAACTAATTTCACAGTGAGAGAATCAGAAGAGAAGTGGTAGAGTTGCATAATTTAGAAGGGGCAGATTAATCTGATTAACAATGGGGTCACACTGAGTTCTTCTTTAAAATTCTTGTGTGAAATAAGTTCAAAGTCACTTCAATTGAATCTCCAGTAGCCAAACTGTCCATCATGCAAAAGTACCAAGCAGTCTGACACAGAAAACTTACCAGAGAACAGATGACATAGTACATGGAAGCCCAAAGTTTCTGGAGTTTTGTTTTGAGGAGGGGAGATAGGGGTTTATTGTTTTGGGGGTTGCTATTCTGTTTGATCATGAAAGGGTGAAAGCTTGCCAATGGTCTGCAATTCACAGGAAAATGCTTCATTACCCTTTTGGGATCAATTAATCAAAAGATATAAGAAGAAGCATGTATGTTACAGATATCCAGCGTTCAGAGGTTTTACAGGGTGTGAAAAATGTTCCCAGTTGGAACAGGGTAATTTTGTGCCAAGAGTGATATAGCTACCACTAATACTTTTCAGTAATTCTTTGCTCATTCGACCGTTAGAGAGTGGAGAGTTAAAATCTTTTGAAACCTTTTCAAATTTGAAATGGCCCTACAGCACACAATAGCACACTGCATGGCTTTTGAGCTGACTGAATCAAACATTTGTCACTTATATCCTCAGAGATCCTAACTACTGTGTAAGAAGCCAGCATTTTGCCTCAGGCTATTAAGGAAACTAATAATCTGCTACCAGTGGGCGGCACACTGCATAAACCACCATCCATCCCATAATTACATGTTCTGCTCTACCTCGGGTGCATGTGGCTGCCACATATATTTTTTCTGGAATTTTTTTTCATTCTTTCCCAAAATAAACTATTTGAACAATTTGTCATCATCAGTGGGAATTTAATCAAAGTTTGCTTGTACTCCTCTTGCTGTGGGACTGTGTGCCTTTTATAGTTGACTCATGTGGTAATATTTATCTGGTTAAGCTTAAGTAGCCCATATTTCCTTACAGCTAGCTTGTCTCTAATATGTACTTCAAAATATTTTGGAATCAAAGCAGTGTCACACATTGCACATCTGTTATGCATCTCAATAGTTAGGTTAATGAACAGAAAATTTAAGAAAAAAAGCTGTGCTCTTGACTGCCACCATTTAGCTATTAGTACTTTCCAGCAAGATGCCATTCTCTCAGTTTACAGTGTAATGATGACGAAAAGCCAGATTAAGCATGACTCAATCAAAGATAACCCATCACCCACCAAATCGACTGAATTCTAGCCATCAAGAGCTACATGTGGGAGTATCCTTAGTGAGGTCCAGGCAGCATGCACTACAAAATCAGTGAATGATGTCTCAGATACACTTCCTGGAATTATTTCATAGAGGTATCAGTGAGCAATTAGAATGAAATAATCAAGCCACCAGATAAATGCACAACAGTTTAGTCTTCACCTGTGAAGAGAAAAAACAGGATATAAAATTTCTGTATGTAGCCTTCAACAACAACAAGCTATTTATACACAAAAGATATGAAAAGCTGTGTGTTTTCAGCATCTTTTGATCTTGTTTAAGGTTATAGAGCACCTGAAGTAAAATAATTATTTGAGAGATCAGCATATGTGAAAATAAGTTGAGTAATGTTTTGTGAAATTAGCATCTGCTTAGCTGTGATTAACTGAGAGTTCAGGCGATGGATAGGAATGTTGAGCACAGCAGTCAACCAATCCATAACCAAAAATTTACTAGCCACACCCAATCTGAAATGTTTATTGTACCCTTTCAAAGATTAATATCACATATATTTAGGAAATAACCTTTCTCAATTTTTTTTTTGATTTTCCAAAACAATCCATTTTCTTGGTTTCAAAATCATATTCTTAAATACGATAATTGAGTGTCTCAGGCTATTAAGGTCCCAATAAAAGGGGAGAGTCAATGTTGAGTATCTTATGCCACAGTTGGGAGCAGTTCAGGAATCACATTGTGGCAGGATATTAGAAATTGTACAGTAAAGTTTCTGCAGCATAATAGCAAGAATGAAAGATTATTGTAATGTTAAAAAAGCTCAAAACTGAAACTGAGAAGATTAAAGGATGATCTAGTTGAGGCTTCAAAATAATGTAAAGGTTATCAAAGAAGAATTTGCATCAGTTTACTATCTTTCATGTATTCTGAATGTATCAAATTACTTCTGATCCAATGATATATTTTTGAAGCGTGGTCACTGTTATTCAGGGAAGTACAAGACTCAGTGTTCAGGCAGCAAGAGCTCCCAAAAGAGAAAATAGCATGAGTAAGCAATTAATCTTTTTTGGAGAAAAGATAAATGCTCAACAGGATATCAAAAAACTTCACACATTTTTTCAAATGCTACCCTGGGAGTGATCACTGTACCTGGTAGCTTTGCGCTTATCTTGTGCAATAAAATCATTCATCATTCATCTTTGACAAATAGTATACTTGCACTCAACAGTCTTTTCTCTCAAGGATTGTGTGACTTTGGAACTCCCTGCTGCAGAACGCAGTGGAAGGGGGCCATTGAATACTTTTAAAGCAGCGGTAGATAGATTCTTGTATCAGAGATAATAGGAACTACAGATGCTGGAGAATCCGAGATAACAAGGTGTAGAACTGGATGAACAGAGCAGGCCAAGCAGCATCTTAGGAGCAGGAAAGCTGACGTTTTGGGCCTAGACCCTTCATCAGAAATTTTCTCAAGAAGGGTCCATACCTGAAACGTCAGCTTTCCAGCTCCTCTGATGCTGCTTAGTCTGCTGTGTTCATCCAGCTCTACACCTTGTTATCTCAGATTCTCCATCATTGGCAGTTCCTACTATCACTGTGAGAGATGCAGGTTTTGGGATCTAGAATTTAGCTTTGGAGGATTCATAGCCAGTGCCGTTACTAGATAAATATGCGGCTGTTGCTCCAGATGTAGACAATGACACAGTCTGCAGGGAACCTGCCTAAATAGGTAATGGTCTGGTGGTATTACTACTGCTCTGTTACTCCAGGTACCTTGGTAGTATCCTGAAGACTCAGGCGCAAATCCCCCTCAAGCAGGCTCTTTTATGTTTCAGAATCTCTTAGTTATTTTCTGTTGTTGTCTATATTTTGACAATTCACCTGAGCTGCCTCTCACCTTTGTGCTTTTCCATCTTTTAATGCTTTCCTTAACTTCTTTAGTAGTATGAATATGCTTATTCTGATTACTCTAAAATACCGCTTGGATGACTGCCACTACTTCTTTATTGACCACTCTCCAAACTCGACATTTATTTTAGCTAGCTCAGCTTTTATGCCCACATTGTTGCCCTTATTTAAGATTAAAATATTAGTCTTACACCCTCTGTTCTCTTTAATGGATGTAAAATTTGACCATATCGTGGTTACCGCTATCTAAATGTATCTTCATACTGAAGTAATTAATTAATTGTCACATTACATAATACAAAGTCTAATACAAACATAACTTGCTCTCTAGTTGGATCCAGAATGTACTGCTCTGAGAAACGGTCTTGGAAACAATCTATGAACTCATCATTATGCTACTGTTGCCAATCTTATTTTTTTCAGTTTGTATGCAGTTTCAAATCAACAATGATTATTGCCACCCCTTTATCATAAACTGCTTGAAAATCTGGCTCATGATGTAAATCGCCCATGATGTAAAGACACTGCCAGGCTGGACTGAAGTCACCAACTGGGTCAATGCCAGCTCTAGGGTGCTGTGGAGTGGCCAGCAATTCAGAAGGAAAGGCAATGATTCTATACTGCACCAGCGTGAGTGCTACACTCTTCTCTCAGCTCCTCATACTCGCTCGATCTCTATGAAACTTTTAAATTTGGAATGAAAGCAAATTTCCTCTTCCATCATGTGAACAGAAGCCAAAAATGTAAGTGTGACCCTTCTTTTTGGAAAAAGATTTCCATGTAGAAACTGCTTCTCCTGCATATTGCCCACACAAATATGGAAATTTTATGAAAAAATATGTAAGTATATTGAGGAAGCTGTTTGACTCCTCAAGCCTGCTCTGCCATTCAATATGATCCAGACAGATCATCAAGCTCAATACCCTAGTCCTGCACTCCTCCCGTATCCCTTGATCCTTTTAGGCACAAGAATTTGATCCATTTCCTTCTTGAAAAGATGTAATGTTTTGGTCTCTACCGCTTTCTGTGTTGGTGAATTTCACAGGCTAACCTTTGTCTGAACAAACTCATTTTTTTCTCCTCTCAGTCCTAAAAAGCTTACTCTTTATTCTTAAACTGGTTGTCGACTTCCCCATCATCAGGAACATTCTTCCTGTATCTAACCTGTCCTGTTAGAATTTTACAGATTTCTAAGAGATTACACCCCTTATTCTACTGAGCTCAAGTGAATACAATTCCAACTGACTCAATGTTTCCTCATACATCAATCCTGCTATCCAGGAATCAATTTGGTGGAGCTATGCAACATTCACTCTCTAGCAAGAACATCCTTCCTCAGATAAGTGTGGCCATAGAAATGCGTGGTATAATTGTAGCAGGACATCCTTGTTATTGAACTTGAATCCTTTTGCTGTGAAAACAACATGCAGTTTGCTTTCTTTATTACCTGCTGCAAAATCCCATCGCTGAGGTAAGTACAATTTCATCAGATGCAAACAGATGATTGAAATTGCTTCAGCATGTGACATTGGCTGAATGAAACTTTTTAAAAGGCTAAGTACTTATTGAATTCCTGAAATAGTCCTGAAATGTGCTTAATGCATTATAAGCAGGACCTATATAATTTATGCTGATGGTACTAATAAATGGTTGGTAGCCTCCAAAGTTAGTGGCTGACATTAGTGTAGACCGTGCTGACACATACTAGTGAAGATGAAAAGAAAAGTGTGGTTTTAAAATTCTGACATGCCCAATGGTTCAACCATTTAAAAACATTGAAAAATAATACTTTGGGGCAAAGTTTGGATATATACAGCTGTAATGTTTATCATATTACAATGATTTAATTTTTTGAGAGACACTATTGTAATTGTCAGTCTGTTATTTATTTGTAGTTCAATCTGATTCACAGCTCTTGTTGACTTATTTATTCTGTCCCCAAACACTACTAATAATGATTCAATTGAAATTACCTAAATTGAGATTGATAGATCTCTTTTTAGGCAGGGTTACTAATGGACTTCGAGTTAAGATGGGAAAATGGTATGGAGGCATGAAATGGTATTAAGGTATGGAATACAGTTCAGGCCTAATATTGTTGAATGATGAAATTGGCTTCAGAAGTCATATGGGTGCCCCAGTTCTTCCGTTCTTGTAATTAAAGAAAAATGGCACCTAGATCAACTCTTTGGAATAGAAATGTGGATGATAAAGAGGGTCTAGACCCCTGCTCCTCTGATGCTGCTTGGCCTGCTGTGTTCATCCAGCTCTACAACTTGTATTCTCTGTGGATAGATTCTTGCTAGGGAGGGGATCACAGATTATTAGGGTAGACGGAAATATGTAATTTAAAACAAACAGATCAGCCATGATTTTATCGAATGTCACAGCAGGCATGAGGGGCTGAATGTCCTACATCTATTCTATTTGATATGATCAAATATCCTGATTATCCAATATTACTTCGGCTAGGTGTCAAACAGTTGCTGCCATCACCTATCAATCTCTATACATGTATGCCTCATGTCCTTCAGAGCAGACAGAGGAAAAAAAAAGCAAATTGATAATCAAGGAATTTGTGACATGGCTTTTGTGCAGAATGCTTTGAAGTTGCAAATAAATTTAGGTCTATATTTCTCAAAGTGCTCAAGAGCGAGAACTTTTCTCATGTTGTGTCTTCTGTTGTGGACTAATTGATCAAGATTGACAGGTATGGTTTGTTAATTACTCAATGATCAATGTACTATGTGACTATCAGAATGGTAGAAGATAGAGATAGTAGGAACTGCCGATGCTGGAGAATTTGAGATAACATATTGTGAAGCTAGATGAACACTGCAAGCCAAGCAGCATAAGAGGAGCAGGAAAGTTTGACGTTTCGGGTCAAGACCCTTCTTCAGATATGCTTGATTTCTGTAGAAGGGTCTCGGCCCAAAATGTCAAATTTTCCTGCTGCTGTGATGCTGTTTGGCTTGCTGTGTTCATCAAGCTTCACACCGTGTAATGGTAGAAGATAGACCTTAGTTTCTTTTTCAAAGAGAAAATGCCTATTTCCGTAGATTTTCACGAGTAAAAAATAGTTGCAAAATGCCCTCTAATAGGGTGTCAAAGGCTATACATATTGCTACAGCTCAAACATAACCATTATCTCACACAAATCCAATGTTATCTGATGGACATTATTTTTGAATTTTAATAACAAAATAAATTAAGTTGTTGAATGAATAAATAAAATTGTATTATAGAATTTCAGAATAAGAAAATTTAAGTTTCATGTCAGATCGTTTGTACTATCCATAGCAGTCTGGCAATTCATATCTGCAACTGCTTGTGTGGTATCAAGAGGACAACATGAGAGAGAAAGTACAGCTGAACATTTTACAATACTTCTAGGAGGTAATTCAAAAATAGCAATGGAATTGGGCAACATATGGGCATATACAGAACTAAGTAATGTGTAAGTTCTGTTGAGCTAGTCCAATGCAGCTGTACAAATAAATTTCAATTGATAAATCTTTAAATTATATCAACTGTTTCAGATTGTAATCTTCAGGATCCAGTTTAAATTAAGGCAGTGAGCATGGATGATTGAAAAATCATGGTGGTGGATTTTGATGAATAGAAAGAAATTTGGGTACATTCTAATACAAGCATAAAATTCTTATCTGATTTTCCTCTCTATGCTTGATTAAAGAAAAAATCTACCCTGGGAAGCTGTAATTGCTCAGTTGAAGTAATGAACGTCTGTCTGTTATAATTTCCCTCAGTCTGAGTGATTTAGCAGCTAAGCTGGAGAAAGTACCACCGAGGGCCCAATATAGGCTGATTAAGTTCTGTTGAACTGCATTGAGACAAATGTCATATAACTAGGGCAACAGATTGGGCTTTAAAACTAAATTGTGAGGGGAAGGGTTCCCACGAGGAGACATGTGGAAAGTTAAAGAAAATAGACAAGCAACAGGCCAGGGTAGTAAAATGGGTAATGATAATCAGAGTGTGACAACATATATAAACTTAGAAATGCACAATAAGAAAAGGCCAGAGATAGCAAAAATGTTAAAAACGCAGAGTTAAAGTCTTTGTATCTGAATATACACGGCATTCATAACAAAATAGATTAACTGTTAGCATAAGCTAATAAATATATATAATCTTGTACACATTACAGAGGTATGATTGCAAGTCGGCCATCTCTGATTCTTGAATATTAAAAAGTACTTGATATTTTGAAAAGATAGCAAGTTAGGAAATGTGGTAGTGCAAATGTATGTCAGTTTTGCCAACAAGAATAAAATGGAAACATATTATCTAAATGGTGTGAGACTGCAGAAGTCCAAGATATAGAAAAATCTGGATATCTTGTGTATTATAGAATTGTAGAATCCCTACAATGTGAAAGCAGGCATTTTGGCCCATCAAGTCCACACCAACTCTCTAACAAACATCCCACCCACCTACCCTATCCCTATAACCCTACATATCCCATGGTTAATCCACCTAACAACCCTGGACACTTTGGGCAATTTAGCATGACCAATCCACCTGGACTGCACGTTTTTGGACTGTGGCAGGAAATCAGAGCACCCGGAGGAAACCCATGCAGACATGGGGAGAATGCAGCGGAAGGGCCAAATTAAGCCCAGGTCCCTGGTGCTGTGAGGCAGCTGTGCTAACCACAGAGCCACAGTGCTGCCCAATGTATGGCGCTGTGTATGAATCACAATGGTTAATATTCAAGTGCAGCAAGTAATCAGGAAAGATAATAGAATGTTGTTATTTATTGCAAGGAAGATTGAATGTAAAAGTAGTGAAGTTATGCTTCAGTTATACAAGGTACTGGTGAGGATGCATCTGGAACATTGTACATGGTGCTTGTTACTCTTCCTAAGGAAGGATGCAAATGTGTTAGAAGCAATTCAGAGAAAGGTTATCAGAATAATATCTGGAAAAGGTGATGAAATGTGAGGCTGGATGAACACAGCAGGCCCAGCAGCATCTCAGGAGCACAAAAGCTGACGTTTCGGGCCTAGACATTTCATCAGAGAGGGGGATGGGGTGAGGGTTCTGGAATAAATAGGGAGAGAGGGGGAGGCAGACCGAAGATGGAGCGAAAAAAAGATAGGTGGAGAGGAGAGTATAGGTGGGGAGGTAGGAAGGGGATAGGTCAGTCCAGGGAAGACGGACAGGTCAAGGAGGTGGGATGAGGTTAGTAGGTAGGAGATGGAGGTGCGGCTTGGGGTGGGAGGAAGGGATGGGTGAGAGGAAGAGCAGGTTAGGGAGGCAGAGACAGGTTGGACTGGTTTTGGGATGCAGTGGGTGGAGGGGACGAACTGGGCTGGTTTTGGGATGCGGTGGGGGAAGGGGAGATTTTGAAGCTGGTGAAGTCCACATTGATACCATTGGGCTGCAGGGTTCCCAAGCGGAATATGAGTTGCTGTTCCTGAAACCTTCGGGTAGCATCATTGTGGCACTGCAGGAGGCCCATGATGGACATGTCATCTAAAGAATGGGAGGGGGAGTGGAAATGGTTTGCGACTGGGAGGTGCAGTTGTTTATTGCGAACCGAGCGGAGGTGTTCCGCAAAGCGGTCCCCAAGCCTGCGCTTGGTTTCCCCAATGTAGAGGAAGCCACACCGGGTACAGTGGATGCAGTATACCACATTGGCAGATGTGCAGGTGAACCTCTGCTTAATGTAGAAAGTCATCTTGGGGCCTGGGATAGGGGTGAGGGAGGAGATGTGGGGGCAAGTGTAGCATTTCCTGCGGAAAGCAGGAAAATGTGTAGCTTTGCGGAACACCTCCGCTCGGTTCGCAATAAACAACTGCACCTCCCAGTCGCAAACCATTTCCACTCCCCCTCCCATTCTTTAGATGACATGTCCATCATGGTCCTCCTGCAGTGCCACAATGATGCCACCCGAAGGTTGCAGGAACAGCAACTCATATTCCGCTTGGGAACCCTGCACCCCAATGGTATCAATGTAGACTTCACCAGCTTCAAAATCTCCCCTTCCCCCACCGCATCCCAAAACCATCCCAGTTCGTCCCCTCCCCCCACTGCACCACACATCCAGCCCAGCTCTTCCCCTCCACCCACTACATCCCAAAACCAGTCCAACCTGTCTCTGCCTCCCTAACCTGTTCTTCCTCTCACCCATCCCTTCCTCCCACCTCAAGCCGCACCTCCATCTCCTACCTACTAACCTCATCCCACCTCCTTGACCTGTCTGTCTTCCCTGGACTGACCTATCCCCTCCCTACCTCCCCACCTATACTCTCCTCTCCACCTATCTTCTTTTCTCTCCATCTTCGGTCCGCCTCCCCCTCTCTCCCTATTTATTCCAGAACCCTCACCCCATCCCCCTCTCTGATGAAGGGTCTAGGCCCGAAACGTCAGCTTTTGTGCTCCTGAGATGCTGCTTGGCCTGCTGTGTTCATCCAGCTCCACACTTTGTTATCTTGGATTCTCCAGCATCTGCAGTTGCCATTATCACTGATACAATTTCAACCCCACTGCGAAGCCTCTTCCAGGGATGCCTAACCTGAAGAAGTTACCCTCCTCCCTCCGGACCAACCTCAGGAAATCTCTCTCCCACTGCAACTCTCTAGTAATCTCTTCAGCCTTGAAACTGCTCGACCATGTCCTGAAGCAAACCAGGTACTACATTCACATCACCTTCCTCAGTACCTGCCTATGGAACCAGATCATCCCCAATGGACTACAGTCTACATTCAAGCCTTCCCAATTTAGCCCCAACCGTGGCCACCTCCACACAGAGAGCATTCAGACCCTTCAGAAGCATTTCTCCCTGCGAGTCCTGAAACAGACACTTGCAGCCATGCGCCGGCACCTCCACGCACTGCAATTCAGCCTGCCCCAGCTCAGAGCCTCCCTCTCCCAGACCTGCAAAGGACCCCTGCTGTTTTTTATCCTCCGCAGGATCCACAGACTGAACACCCAGTTCCACTCAGCTTTACTGGACACCAAAAATCGTAAGTACAACCAACTCACTGGCCCCTGCCACCCACAAGAGGATTCCTGCGCCTCCCAAATCCCGAGCCTTCCCCACCATGCACCGGCCGCCATTGACCATGAGGACACGACCGGAGACCCCACCGATGACGTCACTTCCGCGACCACTGCTGCAGTCACTGTCACCACTTCCAGAACCAACACCACAATAATCACCCTCACCGCTGCTGCTGCTGCCCACTCCACTCCGCCCACAGCCGAAACCGACAGAACCCCGCCCACAACCTCCACAGCCAGCACCCCCCAGAGTAGACAGCCACACTGAGCCCTGCCGCATCTTCACCATTCCCGCTGACTCCCACTGACTGAGGACGAACGGTCAGTCCTAAGCAAGGGGCTCACCTTTGTCCCCCTCCACCCACACATCAACGAATACCAGTCACGGTTGGACATCGAGCAGTTTTTCCGCCGCCTTCGCCTCCACGCTTACTTCTTTAACCGGGAGCCTAACCCTCCCTCCACTGACCCCTTCACCCTCCTTCAACACAAGTACTCCTCCTGGACACCATCCCAGGCCTCCTACCCTCCCTTGACCTCTTCATCTCCAACTGCCGTCGAGACATCAACTGCCTTAACCTCTCCACCCCTCTCACCCACTCCAACCTCTCCCCCGCAGAACGGGCAGCCCTCCGCTCCCTCCACTCCAACCCCAACCTCACCATCAAACCCGCAGACAAGGGTGGCGCAGTGGTAGTATGGTGCACTGACCTCTACATCGCCGAGGCCAAACACCAACTCTCCGACACCACCTCCTACCGCCCCCTTGATCATGACCCCACCCCCGAGCACCAAACCATCATCTCCAACACCATCCATGACCTCATCACCTCAGGGGACCTCCCACCCACAGCCTCCAACCTCATTGTTCCCCAACCCCGCACGGCCCGTTTCTATCTCCTTCCCAAAATCCACAAACCTGCCTGCCCTGGTCGACCCATTGTCTCAGCCTGTTCCTGCCCCACCGAACTCATCTCCACCTATCTGGACTCCATTTTCTCCCCTTTGGTCCAGGAACTCCCCACCTACGTCCGTGACACCACCCACGCCCTCCACCTCCTCCAGGACTTCCAATTGCCCCCCCACAACACTCCATTTTCACCATGGGCGTCCAGTCCCTATACACCTGCATTCCACATGCAGATGGCCTCAAGGCCCTCCGCTTCTTCCTGTCCCGCAGGCCCGACCAATCACCCTCCACCGACACCCTCATCCGCCTAGCCGAACTTGTCCTCACCCTCAACAACTTCTCTTTCAATTCCTCCCACTTCCTGCAGACAAAGGAGGTGGCCATGGGTACCTGCATGGGCCCAAGCTATGCCTGCCTCTTTGTAGGTTACGTGGAACAGTCCCTCTTCCGCACCTACACAGGCCCCAAACCCCACCTTTTCCTCCATTTCATTGATGACTGTATCGGCGCTGTCTCTTGCTCCCCAGAGGAGTTCGAACAGTTCATCCACATTACCAACACCTTGTACCCCAACCTCAATTTCACCTGGGCCATCTCCAACACATCCCTCACCTTCCTGGACCTCTCAGTCTCCATCTTAGGTAACCAGCTAGAAACTGATGTCCATTTCGAGCCCACTGACTCCCACAGCTACCTAGAATACTCTTCCTCCCACCCGCCCTCCTGCAAAAATTCCATCCCCTATTCCCAATTCCTCCACCTCCGCCGCATCTGGTGCCAGGATGAGGCATTCCACTCCTGCACATCCCAGATGTCCACGTTCTTCCAGGACTGCAACTTTCCCCCTACAGTGGTCGAGAACGCCCTTGATCGCATCCCCCGCATTTCCCACAACACATCCCTCACACCCTGCCCCCGCCACAGCCATCCCCAGAGGATCCCCCTCGTCCTCACATACTACCCCACCAACCTCCAGATACAACGTATCATCCTCCGACACTTCCGCCATCTATAATCCGACCCCACCACCCAAGCCATTTCTCCATCCCCCACCTTGTCTGCCTTCCAGAGAGACCACTCTCTCTGCGACTCCCTTGTCCGCTCCACACTCCCCTCCAACCCCACCACACCCGGCACCTTCCCCTGCAACCGCAGGAAGTGCTACACTTGTCCCCACACCTCCTCGCTCACCCCCATCCCAGGCCCCAGGATGACCTTCCATATCAAACAGATGTTCCCCTGCACATCTGCCAATGTGGTATATTGTATCCTTTGCACCTGGTGTGGCTTCCTCTACATTGGGAAACAAAGCGGAGGCTTGGGGACCGCTTTGCAGAACACCTCCGCTCGGTTCGCAATAAACAACTGCACCCCCCAGTCGCGAACCATTTCAACTCCCCTTCCCATTCCTCAGATGGCATGTCCATCATGGGCCTCCTGCAGTGCCACAATGATGCCACCCGAAGGTTGCAGGAACAGCAACTCCTATTCCGCTTGGGAACCCTGCAGCCCAAAGGTATCAACGTGGACTTCACAAGCTTCAAAATCTCCCCTTCCCCCTACTGCATCCCAAAACCAAGCCAGTTCTTCCCCTCCCCCCACTGCATCACAAAACCAGCACAGCCTGTCTCTGCCTCCCTAACCTGTTCTTCCTCTCACCCATCCCTTCCTCCCACCTCAAGCCGCACCTCCATCTCCTACCTACCACTTCGTCCCGCCTCCTTTACCTGTCCATCTTCCTGGACTGACCTATCCCCTCCCTACCTCCCCACCTATACTCTCCTCTCTACCTATCTTGTTTTCTCTTCATCTTCGGTCCGCCTCCCCCTCTCTCCCTATTTATTCCAGTTCCCTCTCCCCATCCCCCTCTCTGATGAAGGGTCTAGGCCCAAAACGTCAGCTTTTGTGCTCCTGAGATGCTGCTTGGCCTGCTGTGTTCATCCAGCTCCGAACTTTGTTATCTTGAAGTTCTGGATATATGGCTTTGAATTCTACAATAGCAAATGGTGAAAATGGAATTAAATTAAAAATCTGGCATTAAAAATGCTAGTGGAATAGAGATCAAATATCAACTATTAATAGTTATAAAAGCCCATCTGGTTCACTAATCTTCAATAGGGAAGGAAAATCTATCATTCTCATTTGGTCTGACCTACATTTGAAATCAGATCCACGGCAATATGGCTGACTCTTTTCTTTTAAATTTTATTTTAGTTTTGTGTATCAGGATATGCTATTATGTGTAACCGAATATCTTTCCACATCATCAAATCACCTGTGTTTTTCATCTATTAACTGCCACCAGTAAATCATCCGTGCTTCCAATTGTTAATTTGCTTACAGAATCCATTAAGGGCAACAAAATAACATGAAATGTGAGCGAGTGGTAGGAAGAGAGGGAGAGGGTTAAATCCAAATGGAATTGGATGAGATGTGGCTAACTCTTTGGCATGGCTGTGATATGGCTCACAGTTGAGCTTCCTCTGAAATGGTGGGGCAAGCAAGTTCCAGAGTAGAAAAGGACTGGAACAAATATTGGCCTAACCAGTGATAACCACATTCCATAGATAGAAAAACAGCAATTGAGAACTGCTCATTGTTATAAAGCTCTTAAATCAAATTATGCACAACCAAGTAAGGTATGTTGGATACACATTGAAGTTGATAGACTTATGATTATTACTGTCATTGGCATTTTATTGGAGTTGACTTAATATCGTTTATAACCAGGCCTGGTTTCATTGCATGACACCAAGTATGATGAAGATCTGAATCTCAACCCGGGTATTTAAAGGGCCACAGTAAAGGTAAAATTTGGAGTAATTTGGATTTGAAAGCAAAAGAGAAGGAACTTTGAAAATGAATTGTGAATGCTTATAATCTGCGACCAGTTTCAGTGCTCCCACACTTGATATACTGCTGGAAATTGTGAGGATTCAAGGAGAGATACACTTGTTCAGCAATGCGAGGCAGAATCTTTCTGCTGCTACATATCAAGTATTGATGGAAGTGACTTAGGAGCAGAGCATCAGGAGCATTGTGCCATGCTCATGGATTCAGCACAAGCAACACTTTAACATTCTAATCAGGTTTGGAAAGATTGTTAGTATCACCCTACTCCCTCACATTACTTTGTCAAATCAGCTTTATTACCTCATTCCTCACACCTGCATTGTTTGCAAGTGTAGCTATCCCTCTCTTTCCATGCTCTTCTTCTCATTCCCATCAATCTATCCACTATTCAATCACTGTAATCTTGCTGCCATTTCTCGCCTCTCCACAAAATATGTTGTATTTTTTGGAAGAAGATATGCAATTCTAAGTCATAGGGCTGCTCTTTCCCACATTGTGGGAGAAGAAAACATGAAGGTTACTGTCAACTGGGGAATTATTTGTGAAGAACACTCATCTTTCATTAAAGTGAACAATATCTCCCACAACTTGGCTCCCAGAAGACACATGACTAACCTGTAGGGCTTCAACTGGTTTTGGAACTGGACTATTTCCTCAGGAAGAGAACTTTTGGAAATCAGTGACCATTTCAAAAGATAGACTGAAACTGTTTGGCAATGGTTCAGTTTGGCAATTCTTTCTCAGCACATTTTGAAAGAAGAGCACATCTAAGCTAATAGCTCAAGAAGTTAAATAAGTGATTGCCTTGCACCTAGGCCAACTGAATATCTATTAGAGAAACAAGATATGCCAGTTTTGGGATAGCAATCATTTAAAATTTTGATTTATATGAGAAGACAGAGGTGCTAGCAGTTATCGATTCTCCAATAAACTGGAAGGAGATAAATCATTTAAAGTCTTACTGTATTGAATAAGGCAATCCAAGCCATAATGTGGTTGTAGACATGCTCACTGAACCAACAGGTTTGGTTGTAGACACTTGGCCACTCTGCTAGGTAACATCGCCAGTGTGTCTTTGGTGAAGTGTCGGTGTTCTGTCCCATTTGTTATTTAAATGCCTCAGTTTGTTGGGGTGCCTGGGACCACTTCTGGTTCTGTTTCTCAGTGTACATTTTGTACACAGGGTATAATTCAATGAGAAATAATTGAAATTGCTGATGTTGGAGTCTAAGATAACAAGGTGTGGAGCTGGATGAACACAGCAGGCCAGGCAACATCATAGGAGCAGGAAAGCTGACGTTTCGGTTCTGGACCCTTCTTCAGAAATGGGGGAGAGTAAAGGAGCTCTGAAATAAATAGAGGGGGTGGGGCGGTGATAGAAGGTGGATAGTGGAGAAGGTAGGTGGGAGAGAAGATGGACAGGTCTAGGAGGCAGGGATAATGCTAGTAAAGGTGAGTGTAGATAGGGAGTTGGAATGGGGGTTGGTCAGTGAGGAGGGAGGGGCGGGTAGGTGGGAGGCAAGACGGACAGGTCAAGGAGGCCTATGATTATCTTCATTGTGATATGTTTCATTGCACCTACAACACTCTTTGTGAAAATGGGGTAGATGTTCCCATCAGAGACAGTTGAACTGATTTAACAGTGCTTAATTGAAAGATGAGGTGCTTTCCTCAGATCTAATGTTGCATTTTAATCTAACAGATTAGAATACAGAAGACATAGAGGTCAGAACAGGATGGAGAATTGAAAGGACAGATAACTCCATGGTCTGAGTCCTCAAATACTCATTGACTTCCTTGGTCTGTAAGAACTCCATTATATTCTTCCAGTTTCTCTATGTGTGTCACATTTATTATGACAATGATTGACTAATAGAAGACAGAGAGTTGGAACAAGACGATGGCACCTGTAAATAGGAGAGTGCTACAGGGGTCAAGGCTACAGCCATAAATATTTGCAGTATATGTTAATGACTTAAGTGACTATTATTGCCAAGTGTGCAGATGACACAAAAGTATGTGGGAGGGCAAGTGCTGAAGTGCTCAAGGAGTCTACAGAAGAATATAGATAGGTTAAATAGGTTAAACTTGACATGTGGGATACAACATAGGAAAATGTGAGATTACGCTCTTTGGCAAGAAGATTAGATGTGCTGAATATTATTGAAATGGAGAAACACTGCAGAATGCTAGAGAGCAGAAGGATTTAGGAGTCTTTGTTCATTAATCTCAAGAAGCAAGCATTCAATTTCAGCAGATAATAGGGAGTGTGTGTTGAATTTTGGCCTTTATTTCAAAGGGAATAGAGTACAAAGATATGGAACTATTGCTAAAACTAAATGAGGCAAAAGTCAGACCACAGTTGGAATACTGTGAACAGTTTTGTTTCCCTTATCCAAGGGAAAATATGCTGACATTGGAAGCAATCCAGAAAGGTTTCACGAGGCTGATCCTGGATTTGCAGGGACTCTCTTACATGGAGTAGGTTGGGATTGTACTCATTAAAGTTTAGAAGAATGAGAGGCAGCCTTATTAAAACATACAAGATTGCTAGGAGATGCATTAGATGCAGAAAGGTTATTTCCCTTGGTGGGACAGACTAGGAGAGGACATAATCTCAGAATAGGAGGTTGCCCTTTTAAGATAGAGATGAGGAAGAATTTCTTCTCTCAGAGGCAAGTGAATCCTTGGAATTCTTTGATTGATCCACTGAAAATGGGGGCTGGTGGACTGGATGACGGCAACAAGGTAGACTCTGTCATGGTTCTGAAAGGGAGGTAAGAGGGTATGAACAGAAATGCATGAAATGGAATTGACGTGGTAAAAACCATTGTCAGCCATAATGAGATGAATCTTTGTTTGAGATAACAAGGTGTAGAACTGAATGAACACAGCAGGTCAAGCCGCATCAGAGGAGGAGGAAAGCTGATGTTTCAGGTCTAGAGCCTTCTTCAGAATATGAAGAAGGGTCTAGGTCTGAAACATCAGCTTTCCTGCTCCTCTGATGGTGCTTGGCCTGCTGTGTTTATCCAGTTCTACATCTTAGATTCTCCAGCATCTGCAATTCCTACTATCTCTGAAACATCATTGTTTTCCATTTCCTTTTCAAACTCCATTCTCTAACCATGAACTCCATTGCTCTTCCTGACAACAGTCTGAGATTTAGCCAGTCTATTCAGTATCTTTGTAGCATGTTCACCACCTCTGTAGTATCGTCTCACTTCAGTCCTATCTTAGCTTACCTGCTGTTGAAACCATCATTCATGCCCATGTTACACCTGGACTTTCATGTTTCAACACACTTGGTGATCTCCCACATTTATACCTTCTGTAAAATGCAGGTCATTGTGATTTTCAACCAATGTTAGATATGATGTATCATTCATTGGATGATACAGACTATCAGCCAAGCATTGCATCAGGTTGAAATTCATTATTTATTTCTGTGAATAGGCAGAATGTAGTTCTGGTTTGACACCAGCACCCTATTAAAATTTGTTCACAGTAGGCAGGACTTCAACACGCTGGACAATTCAGTCCCATTTCTTATTTTCTAGAAATTGTAGATTGCTTTGAAATTTGGCATTCTTGCATCTGTCCTGTTGAATACAAGATGAAAACCATTGACAGTCTCATTTTTGCAAAGCATGAATCTAAGTTGCTGTTAATTTTCAAGACAACAGGAAAAGTGATAAAATGTACAAAACAACAGCCAGCAATGGTCAGAGGAATGTTTGCTTTTCTCCACATAAATCAGGCCATTCTTCCAAGAGGCAGATCTAATCTGAATCTCCAAGTTGAAAGCACATGTATTTCTTAATTCAGCATTCTTGAAGCTTTGAATCCCATTTAGCTTTTGACCCAAGGCAAGGCTCAGTTTCCCATCATGTGAGCTGTGCTGTACAATGCTCAGCTCCATTTACCACAAAGCAGAAATAGACACCTCATTCTGCTGTATTTTTTTTTCAAAAGCAGCTGGGAATCACAGTCCATTGAATCAAGCCCGTTATAAATGGTTATTTGAATCCCCTGCTGGTTTACTGCCTGACTGCTAGATCACAGGATTGGCATCTGACGGTGATTTGATACAGTTTGACCTCTGGCCTGCTTTGGAAAAATTCCATGTACACAGGGCCTATGAGTGAGCCTGAAACAATACCTTAGAGCTGAATTTGATCTTCCGTTAAGATGTGATAAATGTCAATAATGGATAAGCAACGAATCCAAGCTGCCTCAAATTATTTGGAAGAATTCAAATTTTGTTCCTTTTTGATATCGTTCAGGCAGCTTGCAAAACGAAAAGGAAGAAATAGCACTGCAGAGCTATTCCTGTGTGGGAGAAGTTCCAATTCTGATATATTTGTTAACATACTTTATCAACAGTCAGAATCTTGCATTCAATCTGTTTTAAGAATGTGTTCTGCTTTCATCTGAAACTGGCAGGTTGGATTAATTGCTGTAACACCATGATTAAGAAAATGTTAATCAACTTTTAATCGGCAAGTAAATAAACAAGTCAAAGAGCAGCATCTTGCTGGTCTTTCTACTATTTCTAAAAAACAAATGGTAAGAGAGATGAAAAGCAGTTGAGGGATAGTAAATGGAGAGATGGGAGCAGTTAATGTTTGGGGATTGGTAACCACAGGGGAAGTGATTACAGGAAAGGTTAATTGATTATTGGGGTGGAGGATTGTGCGAGAGTCTGGGCAGTTGGGGGTGGGGGCTGTGGATGTGATTGCTAATGAGATTTACAGATTTGCCATGAGGATCTGGGGAAAGAACTCCCATGAAACACTATACTTGGAACAGTCAGTATTTTTCTACTTAAGACTGTTAATGCTTGGTCAGTTGCTGAGTTTGTTCAGTCCTCTATCGAGATTTCCCTACTTATCAGATTCAGATTGGCTGAGGCGTGACTAATTTCCCTTCATTGAAAAAGCTAATCAACTAATATATTGTACATTATTCAAAGATAGTTAGGAACAATGTTGTTATCTACATGTGTACATAATTATCCAGGATGCCATATCACTAATTGTACACTAAAGTTAATGTCAGTCAATAACGTGGTAAGATTTAAGAAAAGCATTTGATGTTTGTTGCTGTATCTAGAATGATTATTTTGAACTTCTGGGAATTATGAGGCATAATAATGACTTTCTTCTTTTCAGATATTAATGATCATACTGTGGATGTGCCACATTTTTAAGACCTTTGTTAAAGGATTGATATCGGATTAATTAGCCACTCGCTGACATGGAGCTTTGAAAACCGGAGGAGAAATATTGCATAACAGCCTTTCAGAGAAGACGCCTACATTGAGTGACTATATGAGGTGCATATGACGAAAAGGTTGTTAGTACAATTGTGTAATCTTCCTTTGTAAATCCAATCAGAAAGTAAATTCAGAAAAGCACAAGCAGCATTCTTCTGGCACCCTACTGTTTCTACTATCAGTTCAGTCCACTCACTAATAGACCTGATGACCATACTTTAATAAAAAATAAATAACAAACAGACCCAGAATATTTTCTTTTAAACTCAGATTTGGTTTTAAGAGTTAAATAGAAAG
The DNA here is from genome assembly GCF_030684315.1 of Stegostoma tigrinum. NCBI lineage: Eukaryota > Metazoa > Chordata > Chondrichthyes > Orectolobiformes > Stegostomatidae > Stegostoma > Stegostoma tigrinum. The sequence continues at coordinate 62,670,326 of NC_081356.1, read as the reverse complement.
AAGGAGCTGAGACTTTTCTAACTAATATAGAATAGTACGCACTACTGAAAGAAACTATTGAAGCCATAGTTATTTACCAGTGAAAGGACAATGTAAATGTTTTAATTATTTTAAAGTATTTCAATCTTTTCATGACAAATCTGAAGAATATCAACCACAAAAAGACAAAGACGAGACATCTGGCCCAGTATTAAAATTCTGCAGAAACTATTTGAGTATAAAACTGGAACCCAACTATTGTGAGTTTCAGCATTGACGGCATTCCTAATTAGGGATGAGACTGTGGCTGCCACAGAGTTATATTTACAAATATTTAAGTTTGTGGTGTTAAGAGTGTTTTTTGTGACTCAGTGATAGCATTCAAAACTCTGAGTTAGAAGGTTTTGGCTTCAAGTCCCACTCCAGAAATTTGAGAACCAATTAAAGCTGACACTCCAATGAAGTGCAGAGAGTACTGTAATGTTAAAAGTGTTGACTTTTGGATAAACTATTAAACTGAAGGCTAGTATGTTCTCACAGTGGATGGAAAAGATGGAACCACCTCACAGAAGAAACTGGGAGTTCTTTCTTTTGTCCTCACTAATATTTCTTCTCAAGTAATACCTATTCAACAACAATGATCTGACCATTATTTGTGAGGCCTTAATGTGCATAAATGTCTACAATTCCTACATTAGAATAATAATCTTACCTTTAAAAGTTTGGCATGTTTTGAATGAAGCAGCATAAATCTTATGTTTTTAGATTTTTCCATTGCATTAGTGCTTAATCCAGAAAAGGTGGTAAGAACATCAGCTACTCTAATGAGCATTAGACGGTCCACACTAGGCTGTCACTGCTTATGTGAGAACATGTTGGAAAACCAGCAAATCAGTACCAATCATACCAAGTTAAAAATGATGAAAACCATTCTAGATCTGAAAATTTCACCTTGACGTGATTTGCATGTTCAAAAGAACAGATTATCAGACCTTAAACCATTTCCCATAAGAAAACATTTGTACCTTTGGCATTCAAAATGTAGATATTACATCAATTCACTTATATAGTTTTGCCGTAATATAATGTTTGTCGTTCTCTGGGTTCTAACTTGGAGGAATTCCAATTATCCAACTTTAGAAATTATGGGATTGTAGAAGAGTCAAAAGTTCTCACCAGGGTGCACTTTCTTAGAATTACAGTCACTTGTGAGAACTATAGGATCTAGGGGGATAAATAAAAATAAATTAAATTCATTAATTGAAAATTCATGTCAGTGCAGAAGCAGTAAAGATGAGAGATTACATATTGCTCAAAGAGTTTCAGTCTAAAAAGAAACTCTGGGGTCCACCACAGTTAAAGATTGAACTCAATGTGTATTAATATTCCCTTTGGGACATTTAGATCTAGTGTATATCATAATGATAGGGTTGTACTCTGTGACTTTGCTGCAATAAAGTCTAACCATATGAAATTAGGCTCCATAATAATGTTGGTGCTTTCAGTAACAAAGCCCAGATGCATGAAACTGGCCACTTCTGGTATGGCACATGGATTGCTATCGCTGTGAAGAATTTTTTTTGCAGAAGTGGCAGGAGTGGTGCTATCACAATGTTGAACTGTCATCTCCAATGGCATTGAGCATTGAGCATTTTACAGATGGAAACAAATGATACAAATGAAACAAATGAACTTACGCCATCCATGGGAGCATTTGGGATGTCAAGGAAGTCATATATCCCAGAAGAGAGGGATACCTCAATTTATAATTGACAGGGACAAACAAAGGAGAGGGTATGTCGTTCATCCAAGTCAGCAGGATTCCCAATGATGCACTGCTCATCAACTGAAGACATATATCTCCATTGGCTCCCATGATTATAGCAATGTTTGGTTTTTAATTAATTTAACCTTTTTTAAATCAATCTATTCAGAAATGTTATCACAAAGGCATGTATATGTGAATGTTGTAAAGGTCTATAATATCCAACTATGATAAAAATCTGTTGAATCTTTCTATGCCATATTAATGACACCTAGTTTCTTATGTTAAAAGGGATAACTTTAATATTATTGCATCAAGTAATATATCCTAATGGAAGTAAACCAATATAATGGCTAGCAGCAGTGTCATCTATAGAAAAGAAAATGCTTCACAATCTTAGTGGCAGAGAATGAACTGAGCATCAACTGAACAATTGCAATGGACAGAAATGAATTTGAACAGTCAGCAGCATTAGCCTCTGTGACTACACACAGCAATATAGTTCTGTAAATATGGTACGGAGGAGCTGAAAGACGTGGAGTTTAAACAGGTCCTTTAAGTTGGAAGACATTTCTAACAGCATCTTATTTAAAAATAAAAGGGCTGACATTCAAAATGCAAGCAAGTTTAACCCTTCCTGAGACAGTGATACTCTAACTCTGTCTGTCATCAAAATGATTCTATTGTTGTTCTAAAAGAAAATGTAGTTTTAAAAATATTAAAATGTGTTGTTCTACAATAAGAGGGCTTACCTGTATTCAGAAGTCCTGTCATTTTCTTTCCTCAAATTGGCAACAAAGTAAAAATAAGCTTTGTGACTACATCACTCCTTATTAGGTATGAATGCCACCCATGTACTGAAACTTGCAACTACAAGTCTGCAATTTTAAACAAAAAGCCTGCAGTTCTTAAACCATATCTCTCAAAAGAACGAATGGCAGTAAAGGAGCAGCAATATGAAAAATAAAAGAAAACAGAAACAGAATAGAGAAAATAAAATGAGAGAGAAGCAAACCCAGCAAAAGGACAAAAGAAATGCATGCTAGTTCTAACAGAAAGTAAATACCTCCATAGCAAAATGGAAGGCAAACATTTACTTGTGGACTAGGTATACAATGATAGCTTCACTGAATTACAAACAACAATATGCAGTTTTGTTTCACAGATAAAGTCATCATTCATCCTGAGAAAAGAGATCTGAAAATTTTGTTTGTCATTGGCAAGGTTGGGATTTGCAGAAATAGTAAATCCACAATTTCCAACAACAATCATAAAATTCCAGAAATGATGTGGAGAATTTTTGAAGACCAGTTCAAGATAAAAGTTAGTTTCAGGTTTAGTAGGCTTAAACTCATGTTGTACAGGAAACAAGCTTAACAGCTGTTTGAGAAAAGCTGATGTTTCAGGCCTAGGTCCTTCATCAGATGAAGGGTTTACACCCGAAATGTCGGCTTTTATGCACCTGAGATGCTGCTTGGCCTGCTGTGTTCATCCAGCTCCACACTTTGTTATTTCGGATTCACTAGCATCTACAGTTCTTTTATCTCTTAACAGTTGGTTGAAAAGTTAGTCAGAAGGTGCCACAGCAAAGAACATGAGTGCGACTTTTCTGGAGGTACTATCAGAAAGACTTGAGTTAGTTATCACCTCTAAATCAATTGAAATGTTTAGAATGGATGCTGTTGGAAAGAAAAACAAGCCCTGCAGTGATGATGGAAGTGAGTATAAAGTCACAATGGCACATCAACAATAAATAAATGCATTAGTTGACCACTTTCATAAGGGGCTGTGAGGGATAAATTCTGATCTAGCCAGTGATGCCCACATCCTGCAAATTTATTCCAGTAGTATAAAGAAATGAGTTTAAGTGCTTGGTCATTGAATGATATGGTGCAAGGTAGAAACACTGTGAGTTTGGTGAGAAGGATTCACACTGGGAAGTGAATAGGAGTAAGCTTTTAAAACATTCATAATTGGCATCATAGGGAAAATTTACTCATTAAGTGAGACTGAGAGCAAGCATGAGACAAGTGGCAGCTTTAGTAATGAATGAAAGTGAGTATTTCTACTGCTCAGTTCTTAAGTTCAAAATTACTGTTTAAAGTGTAAGAAACAAATTTAAGCCCCTGACATAAATATAATGTTGAAGTAAAAAGAGAGCAACTTAAACATAAGTCATGGCAAGGCGGTTCAGCCTGGTAGAGTGTACCTGCTGGGTGGCATGGTGGCACAGTGGTTAGCACTGTTATCTCACAGCACCAGGGACCTGGGCTCAATTCCAGCCTTGGGTGACTGTGTGAAGTTTGCACATGCTTGTGAGGGTTTCTGCTGGGTTCTCCGGTTTCCTTCCACAGTCCAAAAATTTGGAGGTTAGGTGGATTGGTCACGGTAAATCACACCGTGTTGTGCAGGCTAGGTGGATTAGCCATGACAAATGTAAAGCAGACCTGTGTGGGAAGCTCTTCAGTGGGTCTGGGCAGTCTCGATGGGTTGAATAGCCTCTATCTAACTGTGAGGGTTTTGTGATTTTTATTTTGAAATGTGGAGAGTAGGGGAGAATTTTACTGTCCAGGGTGACCACTGATGCAGGAATTGTAATCAGCTGTAGCTGCTGGAAATCCATGATTTAGATCTGGAGTCACTGTGGATGATCTGCAATGCTGAGATCTTCATGAAGTGCACATGAATAGTATAGTGAGGTGGTCACACCCCTAGCAAGGAGTGTTGAAGTAGAAGTGGAATGGGTGACTGTCAGAAATAATAAAAGCAGCACTTAGGTAGTGCAGGAATCCCCTTGGTTCATATCCTTTCTAACAGATTTTCCATTTCCAAAACTACCAGGAGAATGTTTTCACACAGGAATACAGCAAGATTTAAGTCTGGAGAAATTGGCGTGGCTCTGCTGCATATAGTGGGAGGAGAGAAAGAGTTAGTGAGCAGTAGTGATCGTGGATTTTATTGTGGAGGAAACAAGTAGATGTTTTTGTGCCTGCAGGCAAGACACCAAAATGATAAGCCACCTCGTTGATGCCAGAGTCAATGATGACAGTGAGCAGCTATTGGACATTTTGAAGGGAAAGGATAAAAAAGCATAGTTTGTGATCCATGTTGATCAATGATCAATGACACAAATGAAAAGAGAGATTGGGTCTTCCAAACTAAGAAGCTCGGAAATAAATTGACAAACAATACCTCAAAGATAGTGATCTCAGCACAAAACCCTTGGATATATCTCATCTGGTCCCAGTCATCTTTAGGAGCAAATAATCTATTCAAACTTCTTTCTTATTAATTTCAAACCTCTCTGAGGCAGTTTTCCTCCTGTGTCACTACAGCCTTGACAACATCCTCCGATCTTTAAAGATAGATTGGTTCATTGATTGATTGTCACGCACAGCGACAAATACAGTACAGTGAAAAGCTTTGTTTCCGAACAGTACTGGCAGATCATAGTAAGCAAGGATGTACAGATCAGAGGCATACAGGTTACATTGTGCAGGGAATGTGCTAGACAAGATCAATATTAGCAAGATCAGTGTTATTTGAGGCTACAGAGTCCATTCATCAGTCTAGTAACAGCTGGGAAGAAGCTGTTCCTGAACCTGCTGGTTCATGTGTTCAGGCTTCTGTATCCTCCGCCTGATGGAAGAGATAGTAGGAGATCATACCGGGGTGCGAAGGGTCTTTGATGATGTTGGCACCCTTTCTGCGGCAGTGAGCCATGTATGAAAGCTTGACTTCCGTGACGGTCTGGTCTGGGCTGTGCACACCACCTTCTGTAGTTTCTTACAGTCCTGGGCATAGCATTTGCTGTTCCAGGCCTTTATGCACCCAGACAGTGTGCTTTCAATGGTGCATCTGTAAGAGTTGGACATGCCAATTTTCCTGAGCTGCCCAAGGAAGAAGAGACTTTGTTGTGCCTTCCTGACCTTTGATTCCATGTGGGTAGACCAGGACAAGTTGGCGGTTACTGCCACTCAGAAAACTTGACGCTCCCCACTCTCTCAACATTCAATAGACACAAAGTATTAATTTAGTATCTTCGTCATGATGCCTGCCTTTGTAAGTAAATTCTCCTTTTTGATCTCTGATTGATCCTGTTCCTCCTTTAACCACTCTCTTACTATTGATATGCCTATTGAAGACATTAGGATTTCCCTTTATGATAACTGGTGTTTTCTTGTAACTTCACTTATTTGCTTTTACAGCTCCCATTTAAATCTTCAGTATTCTTGTTGGTTCTTAATTGTGTTTTCCACCTTACACCTGTTATAATCACATGTTTTCTATCTAACATTGATTTCTACAAGATGTTGGATAACTTCTGCCTGCAGCTATTGGGCGCTCCTTCATGATGGTATCAAATGGTGAGTTTTCACTGGAGTTGGTCACCATTTCTTCATTGGAAGGATGGGCTCCAAGCTTTGTACAATCTCTTCTGTTACTTCATAGCTGAATTCTGAATGATCCTTGGCAGTGACAGGAGGGTGTCTGAAAAGCCTGCCAAAGCAGCAAGCGCCTCCTTGTGCATTATTATCAGACTTGTCCTGCACACCTCAAATCATCACCTGGGTCCTCTATAGCAGGGCGTGTCTGTGAACATTGCCACAGGACGGTGAGGACATGCACCAAGCCACTTGGCCTGGGTGGCAGGACATTCACTCTGAGTAATTCAATTCTGCTGATCCCATCTCCAACCTCCAAGCTATGTGCAGTGTCAGTACCAGAATTGGAGCTTATAAGTGTCAGTTCAGGGAATGTACTTTTTCATCATTGGTGCGAATTTACTCTCTCTTCTTCCAGAAGCTGTGCCTAAGCAGATAGCAGTTTGTGAAAGCAAAAAATCGGACGCGGGATGGTTAGAAAGTGAGAAGGATTGTAACAGGTCCATGATCAAACCATCTGCAACTTGCTCACACGTCAAATAACATGATTGGCGAGAAGCCTAATACAGAGGAGCACAGGGTCATATTGAATGGTATTGGTGACCCTGTCACTGCAAACACATTTGCAGCAGATGGAAGCATGATATTGATAATAATCTTTATCACTGAGTTCAGTGAATGAAGGCACGCCTTCGCCCTTGCTGATACTTTCTTGCTGCATTTTGCCATGGGCAATCTACACTTGAAAAGGAAGGATGTAGATTGTCAGTGAGTGCGTGTTTGACTGTGGTTGAGATTTTTCTGCAGTGTCCAAATAATTGGAAGTGTGTGAAAGTCAAAACTTATCAAACATCTACCTGGTGTGACCATGAATGAAAATTTTGGAGTGGAGGGCTTTGAGCACATTGGGTGGGCAAGAGGTAGAAGCACCAGTTGTTGAGCAAAAGCTGGTAGAGGAAGGTCCAGTTGCTGAGCAGCATGGGGAGGCTTTATTTGTTCAGAGCTGGGAAGGGCTTCAGTTGCTGAGCAGAGTGTACTTTGGCAGGGGTTGAATGCAAGCCAGGGTTTCTACAAAATAAAACACATCCGGATTCTTTATGCAGCAACTGAGCCTCAGTGAGCAGTCTGTTGGACCACACCCTCTATTAAAATAAAATATGAGAAGATAAAGGGCCCTCACAGCTGTCAGAAATTTGTCCAAGCTCTGTGGCAGCCATTGGCTCCCCACTCCAGCCATGTGATGGTCGTGAAGCATATTTCAAGAAGCTCTGTTTTCAGTGGTGAGATGTACATGTGAAGGTGAATAGCTCTAGAAGCTGTACAAGGATGAAGTGGAGCCTGTGAATATTAGACTTACATTTTGAGTGCCAGGGAGTGTTGTTAAGTGAGCAATGGGAATATAGCGTTAATGAGCGGTGTGAGAAGTATGTATGAGGGAATGAGATATCATGTACAGATGTGTTTACTTACTTTCTGAATTTAACATGGTGCGAAGTGAACTTTTTTAGGCTGACAGTTGATCTTCAAACTTGTATCAGTTGTTCTTCATAAATCAAGGGGACTCGGGAATTAAAGGTATAATATTAATTTGGTAGATGGCACTACATGTTTTGGTCAGTATTGTGTTGCTGAAGAAACCCAATTGCGATAAAAATGTCACTAAAGAGAAAGCAAATCATGGACATTGCTCAATGTATTTCTTACCTGTCAGCATCAAAGCCCTGGCTTGTTGATGTTGGGTTCGGCTACCAATGTCCACTTGTGAGAACTCAGGCTATTTTGATGCCCACATCTAACCAACAGCATGGTACCAAGTCTGGTGCTCAAACCCAACTGGAATTATAATTGGCAAGTGGGCAGGAGAGGCTTCAGATGGTAAAACTTTGCTAGCCAGCGATCCCCAACAAGAATCATAGAATCTGTACAGTGTGCATGCAGGCCATATGGTGCATCAAATCCACCCCAACTCTCTGAATAGCATCCTACCCAGACCCAAACTGTAACAGTAACTTTGCACTTCCAATGGCTAATCCACCTAGCCTGCACATCCCTGGACACTATGGGCAATTTAGCATGGCCAATCCATTTAAACTGTACATCTTTGGAGTGTAGAAGGAAACCAGAGCCCCCAGAGGAAACCCACATGGGCTCAGGGAGAATGTGCAACCTCCACACAGACAGTCACCTGAGGGTGGGGTCAAACTCATGTCCCTGGTGCTGTGAGGCAGCAGTGGTAACCACTGAGCCACTGTGCCACCCCAGCAGGGAAGTGCATTAGGTTATAGAGGTGTTGAAAGATTGTGTCAAGAGGAAATTATGTTCAAAGGAGGGATCAGGAAAACAAGGTTTCCTTGCTCCTTCTAACTACCAGGACACCATTAAATGTGTAAAATTAATGTGTTTAGTGGGCTTCTTCGAGACATAAAGCCACATGTTAGGAGATTTTCTGCACAGTTATCATTAAGGATGGCCTAATTTTTGTTGGGGCCCAAAAGATGTTACCAGACCACAAATTTTGGACATGTATGAATCCTTCATCTGCCCATATTAAAGGACTTACAGACCTCCTAAATACAGGAGCCAAAATAGCAGGGACTATGTTTGTCTACTAAACTGGGAAATACACACTCTGCGTGTTTGTAATCCATTACATGCCCAATTGCATTAGCATAGCAGTCATGGGTAGAGCTCAAAACAGGGCTCAAATACTGCAGAGCTGGAGAAAGTCTGTCACTCACACCATTTCACCTTCACAGCTGATGAGATGACAAGATGATGCCTGAATGTGGAGATACACAGCAATACAAAATATATTGCAATGACAGACAGTTTTAGCATCTGACATTGAATCTGATTTTATTATACTTTCTTGCTATAAATGGGAAATATGTTTGCAAAACATTACTGGTTTTTGACGGGAAGCCTTTACATGAAAATGCAATCAAAGTCACAGCTTGTGCCAACAGATAAAAGTGAATCATTTACGATATTGCACTTTGAGGGGCATGTTATTGTAAGAGTAAACACATTTTAACTCATGAGTCAGCAACTTAAAGCTGACTTATGAAATCGTTCTGTGCACAGTTATCTCATTATCTCATTCTCATGGTGCTCAAGCCTGAAATACATTCCCTGTAGCTCCGACTCTGATGAAACAAGAGCCATGGTGCTGTGAGCTTTATAATTAGTTACAAACACTTTAAATAAAGACGTTAGCGTCTGGTTTCAGAGATACTGCTGCAGGCCTCAGACAGCTCAAATTCAGCTTGAAGTGTGTTTTTTCCTGGCACTTTATCTCATTCTTTCAAATTAATTATGTTCATGAATTATTTAACAGGACGGTTAGCACATGCCACTGTAAAAGCACAAAAATCTCATTAGCAGAAAAGCCAATGATCTTACAGTAACAGATTTGCATATCAAGAATAATTCAATGTTCGGGGGGGCGGGAAGAAAAGGAGTCAACACAGGGAAAGGATGGCTGACAGCATTTCTAGCTCACTACATCATTAGATGTGAGCAAAATTGAATTAGTTAAACAGATTTTTTTCCCCCTGGCCTGGCAGCTATCTCAGCCCTACAATGTTGCCTGCTCAGTCAGCTGCCATAACAATCTCTCATCACACAGGAGATTTTGGCTGGAGAATGACAGCTTTTGCTTCCCCCCGTTCCTCTGTGGATATGTTAAGCTTCATCTGTGGCCTTCTATTTCACCTCCATTTCATCTCTGGCTGACTGCATCGTGAAGGTAGCAAAGCAGGTGTATTTGAACAACGCTGACATTTTGTCCTTGCTGACCTACAGTTTCATTGCGAAATGACAGCATATTGATCCCAATGTTTTTGATGACCAGGTCAATGCGGAGACCGGGTCGAGTAGTGTTCTTAGCCTGTACATTTCTGAAATTGGTGAAGCCAGATTAAAATGCTGTTGCATTACTCCAAATAGGTAAGGAAGCTTGCAGAGGGGGCAAACTGTCAGCCGTGATTTATCTTTGGGCTCTTTGCAGCAAAGTCATCAGCTGATTTATAAGGAATTGCACTTAGAGGGCTGAATTTTAACAAGATCATTGGTATTCCATGGCCAGGATCATTTCTGGTTATTGCAAGTTTATACATGGAAGGGCTAAGGCAGGATAGGTGATGTTGATACCACTCAAGTGCCCACATCTTCAGTTGCCCACCTGACTGAAGCACATGACAAATGTCACCGTCCCATAATTGAGGATTTCCCTGCACAAATCAGCTGGCATTGTCTGTCATTTGTATCACAAGTGTCGCGACTCTCAGCAACGGTACACAGGCACCTCCACTGCCAGGAAATCCTCTCAAGCAGCTTGTATCCATATTTGCTCCAGCGACAATTGGAGCACAATATAGGAGCTAGCCAAGTGGCCAGAGTAGCAGCAGTTACAGCCAAGGGCAGATTATGAATGAGTTCAATGCACACAATGTCGTTACAAAGGACTGTAGGCAAAGTTATTTGTAATTGTGAGCTTATCACAACGTCCTGCTTGGGTGTGAGTTCTTTGTGTCATCAGGCAATGTAAACCTTACAGAAGACTTTTTGAATCATGTCTGCAAAGCCTTGAGATCCATTAAGCTTGATGTCCAGATTAGGTGCTTCCATGGACAATCTGTCATGCTCAGGAGAATTGACCTGGGATAAGCCACCCCACGTAGATATTTTAGACAATATGTTGACGTTGGAGACCTAGCTCTGCATGGCTTTGTCTGACACTGGCTCATTATCTTCACAATTTTCATTGCCCAATCACACAGCACAATCCATGGCCCTCCGCAATAATAACATAAGAGAAAAGGCGTGTGCCATTGAGCCCCAATCCACAAGGTTGTGCTTCACTGGTTAACAAGATAACGGCCAAGTAAGTGTAACCTTAAAACCACTTTCCTGCTTGCCTCGACTCATCCTTGACTCTTTTGCCAAAAATTCTGTCAAACTCAATCTAGAATTTATTCAGTGTTTTTCACTGTGCTTGATGATGAGAATTTGAAAGTCTAATGACCCCCTGCAAAAGGAAATTCGTCTTTAACTCTATCTTATATGTGAGACCCTTTATTTCTACAGTGTACCCTATTCTGAAAGTGGCACTTGGCTGGTCAAGACACTGGGACTGTATTTTCAGAAAGCCTCAGGTCCATTCGAAGGTAGTCCTGGCTGTGACATAACAGTATGTGGTATCACATCCATACCTCAGTTATGGGGTCTCACAATAAAGGTCAGCAGCCTTCTCATTACCAGGTATTGTTTGTCAGCCAGGAACAAGCCATAGGGACTATGCAGTGGAATAAACAACCACAGTAGATGCAATTAAATTAATCAAAATCGTTACCAGGATACCAAGCACGATCTCAAAAGATGGTCACACACCAGCTGATTAATTTTTTATGGAGTGAAAATATTGTTGAATGATTCGACTTGAGATAGCAGGACTTTGACTTTGAGGTGCAGTCACCTATGCTTTGAACCTGAGGATGTCCTGCCATTAATGAGAAGCCTAAGGTCTTCTGTGCCTGCATCTCTGCTGAAGGCAGAGAAGTCTGATTCTCTCTTAAAAGGTCCATCCATTACCTGAGAAGTGCTGCTGTATGTAGATGGTTGTGAGAACCCACAGAGGTAAACTGTCAACTCCTGAAACACGTCAGATGCTGGGAGGTTCAAGGTCAATGGCAAATTAAGGAACTGTCATACGATGCCCCCTTGCAACTTGAGGTTTTACATCACTCTACAGGAGTGTATACAACTCTGTCATAATCTGGTAAATAATAAGCTTAATTGATGTGCCTTTGCTTCCTTGTGGACAGCTGTCAATCTTCTGCAACATCCTGCTTCTGGAAAAATTACTTGAAGGTAGAGACACATTGAGCAATTAGCATGTTACCCTGTAACGTGAATTCGTTCCGCAAAATTTGCATGGCAGAAGCCAGCCCACAATTTCATTGTGAATATCTGGCAGGGGATAGCTTTAGCTTTGCCACTATAAAAAATGATTAGTGGCTTTGGTACAACCTTTGATGCATCGCAAAGTTAGACTCTGTGTGTTGCGACCTTTAGTTGTACAGTCTAAGAAGTTTCCTGACATGAATCCTGTTCTGTGTTGAATGAGCTAATCTTCTTGAGTGTAACGGTGTAGGATGTATTTGGATGTAGCAGTTTGTCTCAATTAGCCTAGTGAAGGGAAAAAAAAGTTCTTGTAATATATGATAGAATATAACATGAGGACAAGATAGTGCCCAGTCTTTGTGGCCTTGATGCTTGAATTGTTTCAGACTTATTCTCTAAATTCTCAAGTGCAGAATGTTCAAGGTTAATGAAGTTTCTCTTGTACAAGTCCCACTTTCAGGAGAATGAGGAAAAAGTGAGAACTAAAAGGCAAATTGTCAGGGGAAAATCTACTAATTGCATTAGGGTAATTATTATCTTTTACTGTTGGGCTAACAGTCCAAGTAAATAAGTAAACATATTATAAAATAAATTTTTGATCATAATTGGACTAGGAGGAGATCCAAAAAGACCCAAGAAGTTTATAGCTCTGTGCCTTAACATAGTGTTTGGTCCATATCCTTTGATATTAAAAAAAGTGTATGAATCTCATAGAAAACAAAACACAAACATATCGAGGGTGCTGGAAGCCTGAAATAAAAACAGAAAATGCTAGACACTTTCAATAAGTCAGGTAGCATCAGAAAGTAATAAAGTTGACGTCCCGGATATTAATCTTCAAGCTGGGTAGTAGAAGTTGGAGAATTTCCCAGCATTCCTGCCTCAGGAGAAAATGCTAGCAAATGCGGTTTTTTTTCTCTCCAGGGAGGTGAAAAGTGGGTGGATGGTAACTGAAGTTGATACCATTGCCCCTGGAAGTAGTTGAGGGCAGCCACAGATTATAACAGCAGAACAATAAAAAAAACACCATTCTAGATTTCACTTCCCATGCATCTCCTGCTACATCATACCTTTTGTACTTAGCCATCCCTTATAATCTTCATGACAAGCTATTCAATTTCCATATCCTTTCACCTAATGTACACTCCATACAGAACCATTGAACCATATCTTAATAATAAGATGAACACAAAAGCTTTATGAAAACAATAATTCATTCATATCCTTCAATTTTCTTTAAAAAAAATCCTTTCATTGCAGGCAAAGAAAGTTGTCAATCATCCAGACCTTTAAAATGTCAGTAGCAGAAGTTGCAAGAACTAGAATTCCCATTGTGTCATGTAAAAATGTAAATTATAGAATAGATCACATTGCATGTTCAGTCAATCAAATTACGTGGGGCCTTATTATGTATTTACCACAGGTTCCCACACCCATAACCCACAATAAACATTGACAATGCTTGGAAAGCGGTTGAATCCTAGAATCATCCCAGCTACCTTTTTTACACTGCCATCTAGCCTCGCAAACTCTTATGAAATTTAAGCTCGACATTTTAAGTCAATTAACTTTCACTGGAATTGGAAAAAGTTGCATATTTATCAAGTTTAAGCAAATTAAACGCAGGAAACGTGAAGGAAGTCAAGGCTTGTAATATAATGGAGAACAGAATAGATCAAATATTGAAAGGAAGATGTGTTAAATCAAATATAATGATTATTAGACAAGTAACAAGTAAATAAAGAAAATATGGACCTAGAATACGTGGAAAATGAAAAAAAAAGCAATTATTGCCAACAGCCACTGTTTGAAAAATTGTTCTTTCATATCTAGACATCCACATTTTGTTTTAGGTGCTAGTGGATGTCTAATGTTGATGATAATCACTGCACCACTGGATCATATTACAACTTTAACAGAAGAGTACCAATTATGTAAACCGATAATTAATGCATTATTAATCAGCAGACTTCTTCTTGTGGCTTCTCCCATTTTCCTTGAGATTGCCACAATGGATGCTGATTGATTTTTACCATCTTCTCCTCTCAATCACACCTTCCTCTTCCAATTCTGCTATAATTAGGACTCTGATGACTGCAACTTTCCAATTGTTTTTTGGCCTCCCTCTCCCTGCTGGAGGTTCCATTTATGTCAATGGTCTCAAGAAATCACCTCTATCTATCTGCAACAAAGGAACTTACCATTTCAATAGCTTATCGACTACCTTCTATTATGTTCTCACAATAATTGTTCCTCTGTTATTAATACACCCATGTTTCTGCATTATAGAGCAAAGTTCTACTTGTAACTGTTTTTTAGCTTCTTCCTTTCAATTTCAGCAATATTTTTCTATCACAGAACACTATTAATATAGTAGAAAATATTTTTAAAAAGTAATCCTAAACTTGATTCTACTTTAGTATTAAATGTGAGCAGTTTAAATAATATCTATGGGGTATATTGTGTTTGTTTCTATTGTTTTAGCTGACACTGACATGCATTTCACAGAACCGGGCCATGTTAGTCCAACATACCTATGTTGGCTGTTTGAAAGAGCTCACCAGTCAGGCCCATTGTCCCCGCTATATCCCACTTCTACATTATATGAGGTCAATCAAGTTTTCTCCCTTGAGTCAGTCTAAGTTTTAAGTTCCATTTCAGAAAATTGACCACAGATTGTAAATTTTGCAGTCTTTTTGCTGCAAGTGGAATATTGTCCTTCATTGGTAGAGGAATGGACTTTAAGAATAGGGAGGCTATACAGCTGTATAGGGTGCTGGTGAGGTTACACCTGGAGTACTGTGTACAGTTTTAGTTCCCATCCTCCAGAAAGGATGTACTGGCACTGGAGGGTTGCAGAGGAAGTTCACGAGGTTGATTCCGGAGTTGACAGGGTTGGCTTAAGGAGGAGAGTTAGAATATATGCTTTGGAAATCAGAAGAATGAAGGGGAATGTCACAGAAGCATATACAATTATGAAGGGAATAGATAAGACATAAGTAAGGAGGTTGTTTCCAAGAGTGGGTGAAACTAGAACTATGGGGCATAGCCTCAACATAAAGGAGAGCAGATTTAGGATTGAATTGAGCAGGAACTTTTTCACCCTAAGGGTTGTGAATCTGTGGAATTTCCTGCCCAGTGAAGCAGTTGAGGCTACTTCGTTGAATGTTTTTAAGGCAAAGATAGATAGATTTTTGAACTGTAAAGGAATTAAGAATGATGGTGAGTGGGCAAGTAAGTGGAACTGAGTCCACCAAAAGATCAGCCACCATCTTATTGAATGGCGGAGCAGGCTCGATGGACTGGATGGCCTACTCCTGCTCCTAGTTCTTATGTTCTTATGTTTCCAATGTGCTAATGAGTCAAGGCCATTGCCCATTCTTTCAGGTGGATGTAAAACATCTATTGGCCTGTTATGAAGAAGAGTAGGGAAGTGCTCTTCACAGCTTAGCCAATGTTTATCCCTGAAACAAAACCACTATGATGCATTGCTGTTGTGGGACCTTGCTGTGTAAAATAGGAAGCTGAGCTTCCTACACTGCGGCAGTAACTTCAAAATACATCTTTAACCACAAAGCACTTTAGCATGCCCTGACGTCATGAAAGGTGCTAGTTAAATGCAGGTTCTTTGTTTGTTCTTTCCATGCCAACCCTGCCATTAACTTATTGGGCTCGGTGTCCAGCAGTGGGAAGTTCTTCCAGACCTTGCACTGAGGCAACATGGTGCCGAGCTGGATGAACACAGCAGGCCAAGCAGCATCGGAGAAGCAGGAAGGCTGATGTTTTGGGCCTAGACCCTTTTTGCACTGAGGCAGTTGGCCTGGATTGGACCAAGCCCTGGCATGGGACAGAGGGGGAGGCAAGAAATCCCAATCACTGTCATTCATCAAAAGAATAGATGCCACACTGAAAAGTGTCAATTTCCACAGCTATTGCTTTATTTTGCAGTCATTCTGAAAGCTCATTGGGGAAAAGAAAATGGCAGCCAAAATCAGTCAAAGACAACATGAATATTGAGATTGGAAATGAATGCTGCAGGGAAGAGATAACTTGGCCAACTTTGTCTATGATGGGTGACAGATGGTGTGCTATTTATTCTGTTCTGATGTTCTGGCATTTTAAAGTCAAGAATTAGTGGTAAAAAAAACTAAACATAGAATAGAAATATGCAAGTAAATCACATTATCAGGAATAAAGTACAGAAGATATGCTTTAAGACATACTCCAAAAAAGTTTCTGTCTTTTTAAATGAGTTTCTGTGTTTTTTAAAGAGACTGCTTAAGGTGCTTCTCTATAGGTCCATTCAAAATTAGTGAACATTAAATTGCTTTCCCGAACCTATTTTAACTGGATGAGAGGGATTATGTTGTATCTTTCTTTAAACATCACAATGAACATCAATATTTAAATGAAGTATTTGCACATTTTTATATAACACCAAGCAAACTTCATATGTTGCTCAAAATTATCGAGATTCAGATGACTTGCATCTTTATCTAGATTCCTGGTCACACTTGTCCATTCATTGGCAGGAATGGCAAATAGAAAATTTGCCATTGTGTACTCATTCAATGCCACAAGCCCTGAAAATATTACAAGGACCAGTGGTCTCTTGCGGGTTCACAGCTCTAAGTCAAGTTGCTTTTAAGTTAGCGAAGAATATCTGTAAAGTTGTAAACTAGTTGTCACCTTTGAGGATAATGTGGTGCATTCACAATCTCCATCAGTTAACTGTCACTGAAATCAGAAGTTGAAAATGTCTTCTTTCTCTCTAAACAGCACATTGAATTGTATATGATAAAAGAAAACATTTAATATGCTTGAACTCAAATTCTGTTTTTGGTTGATTACTCCAATTCCTATGTTGTGTGAGTTTATTCACAAATTATTCACACCATGAAATTTCACATTCATTTGAAGGCATCTGATAATTCCTCATTAATTCTGGACTGTGAATCCTGCTGTTGACTTTGTGGGTATGGCTTCAAGCAATACACCTCTGTGCCAGCAAATCAATGCTACCTGCCAAGAAACCAATAAATACTCATACATCTGTGATGAAATATTTTGCTTAGGCCTGAAGTAGAGCTAATTTTATTGCTGTAGATTTATGACACTGTAAACTCTGTACTTGTATATTATCAGAAGAACTAAACTGAGTGGTGAAGTTGAGAAATTCATTGTCAGATATATAAGTGAACAAATT
The DNA here is from genome assembly GCF_030684315.1 of Stegostoma tigrinum. Classification (NCBI taxonomy): domain Eukaryota; kingdom Metazoa; phylum Chordata; class Chondrichthyes; order Orectolobiformes; family Stegostomatidae; genus Stegostoma; species Stegostoma tigrinum. Next base: position 62,653,087 of record NC_081356.1, on the reverse strand, counting down.
CAGGGTCATTTTTGCAGCAGAGTCTAATAAAACAACAATCAGATTAAATTAACTTTCTACCAAGTTCAATTGCCTGATAAAAATGTATCCTGTTTTCGTTGTTCAGTTCAAATTTGTCTTTGTGTGAAATCAAAGTGATTCATTCAAATTCTGTATGAAACATTTTTATGGTAAGATTTTAAGAGGGCTAACCTGATACAAACACAGATAAAGCATTGTGTAGAATTAATTCTTATCTTATTCATATTTACGGTTCATCATCCTTAGAAGGACTGCATCAGCCACAACATAACACATAGAGACAAGGAGCAGGAGTAGGCCATTCATCCTTTTGAGCCTGGTCTGCTATTCAGTATGATTAAGGCTGATCACCCAACTCTGTAAGCTGTTCTTTCTTTCTCCCCATATCCTTTGATCTCTTTACTCCTTGGACCTTTATTTGACTCCCTTTTGAAAATATTCAATATTTTCACCTCAACCACTTTGTGTGGCAGAGAATTCTATAGGGTCTCCACTTCCCGCTTAGCCTGTATCCTTAGACTGTGATCCTTGCTTCTGGACTCCCGTCATGAAAAAATCCTTCCCTCATTTGCCTTGTCTAAACTTATAGAGTCATACAGCATGGACACTGACCTTTTGAGCCAACTCGTCCATGCCAACCAGACATCCCAATTTGAACTAATCCTAGCATTCTGCCCATATCCCTCAAAATCATTTCTATCCATATACCCATCCAGCTGCCTTTTAAGTTGTTGTTATTGTACCAGCCCTGCCATTTCCTCTGGTACCTACATGCACCAGTCTCCGCATGAAAAAGTTAAACCTCAGGTCCTTAAAAAATCTTGCCCTTCCTACCTTAAACCTATGACCTCTAGTTTTGTACTCACCCACCCTGGGAAAAAGACCTTGGTTATTTACACTATCCATTGCCTTTGTGATTTTATAAACATCTATAGAGCCACCCCCTCGGCCTCCGCTGCTCCAGGGAAAATAGCCTAAGTCTAATCAGCCTCTCCCTTTAGCTCAAATCCACCAGTCCAGGCAACATCCTTGTATGGTTCAATCTGCCCAACACTTTTCACTGTATCTTGGTACATGTGACAACAAATCAAATCAAACAATGACATGTTCAATGATCCATCCAGTGCCATGTACATGAATTGTTGAGCTCCTAGATTTTGTTCCTCAGGCTTCTGAGAGGTGTAATGAGCCATCTTTTTAGTCAGTATCTCTAATCAGTTGATAGTTTCCCAGTGCGAAGATGAAAAAGAGTGTGGACTGTCACAGGATGAAACCATCCCAGGTTTTTCTCAGAGAATCTCACACGCCCTTGCGTAAAGATCCTTTTGTAGTTGCTCACCAGCTGTAAATTGGTGGTTTGGAAATCCTTGCAGCCAATGAGCTTTCCTGAGTGATCTATGGATCAATGGGTACCTTCATTGATGCACATATACAGCCAATGACATTCTACAATTGTGGGAAGCCAGCCAAAGCTCCAAGACTGAGTACCTGCTCATTCTAACTGGTGCCATTACTGGTAATGTTCATATCTTTGCCAACACTGGAAGCAACTCACCTGCCATACGCACTACCAATGACAGGATCCTGCAAATATCTTCTACACAGCAAAGAATCCAAAGCTGAAAAAGTTAGTGATAACATGAACAGAAATGGGCAAAACATGGCCACAAGGTCAAAGATGATAGCAGGCTTCAAACATTTGAGACATCTCGTGTGATTTCCCTAGCTTCCAATATCCTGATTTTTTGACATAATAAGGAAGTTTACCCTCTGCCTGTGAACTCTTGAGTACCAGGAATGGCTCTCTGTGAGTTGCTACTCTCAGCTGATCTTCTATGTCCAATGTAAGTGCAGGTTTGTAATTGGCCCCTTAACTCAAATTTCTCAACACATATGCTAGCAGACCTACTGAGCCTTTCCAGCCTTCATTGTTTTTGTTTCTGGCAATATAATCCACCTAGTATGTCAGCAATTATATAATAAATCTGTTAACCACTGGCTTTGTTGTTGCATAACTGCAAAACTCCATTGGAAATATTGTAAAGGGTAAAAGATTAAAATGCATTTTTCGCTATTTTGCAAATATGCCATCTGCACTCATCAGGGGTAAATTGGAATGCCAGCGGTTTTGTTTTTGCCTCCAGCATTTGGTCTCACTGGTTATATGTTGACATAGGGTGTAGAGGACTGATGAAGGCAGTTGAATATTTCAATCTGTACAGGGATCCTGTTCCAGAATCAATATTTACAGAGCATTGTTTAAAGACAAACCTTTCCAGAAGGCCGAAAAGATGAATTTGACAGCATGAGTGAAAACTTTGCTGGTTTTCATACATGTATCTGTACTTAAATAGATATAGCATCTATTGGTATTATTACAGTCCCAGCACTGTAGTTGTGTGTTATTGATTTTAAGATATGCTATAGTAATATGATAGTAATGAGTAATACTGATTTGATAACCACTTACTGATTGAGTCTGATCTGTAGATACGACTTGCTTCATTGTGTCTATAGGTAAAAATGCACATTTGCATGAATTACAAAAGATTTCATCAGATCGCTTAGATAAGGCAGGACATTCAGCACGTGTACCTATGGCAACAACAACAACAAAACCTTGCTTTTATATAGAGCCTGAAAGTGGATGAACAGATTACAATTAATCTGTACTTGCTGCTTTGCATGTTTGCAGTGCACAAGCATTCTACTGCCTGCTGATTAAAAGACTGCAGCCAAAACCAAGTGCATTGAACATCTGAATAGGGAACACAAAATCATTGGAGGCTAGCACCAATTAAAACTACTTTGCACTGAAGATCAACTGGCAACTCTTAAACAGAAGGAACATTGTGGATGGAACTGTGGATAGAAGTTGTTCCAGAAGTGGCTTTGCCATGGGAAACGCCAAATAATGGTACAACAGGGCAGAGAGCAGATTCTGAAATGTTCTGACTTGGCACAATATAGGAAGGAAGTGCAGGAAGTAGACAGATAGAGAGATGCTGTCTATCCACAGTGGTCCCAGACAAAGTTTGGAAGGACAGTGAGGGAGACAGCTGTGGAGGTCAAAGCCAGGATTCCAGCGTGGAAGCAATGCAGTGAAAAAGTTTAATAACTTCACACAAATTGTCAAGATAACTGAATTAATTTTCAAATGACATTCTACCAATTGAACCATTAACCTCACACTGCACATTACAACATCAGACGGTCATTGTCATTGATGGAGTTTCACAGCCGGGGCTGGAGGTTGACGCAAGTCAAGTTGAAGTATCCTCAAACATTCGACTCCTAACATCCCACTTATCACATCTTGCAATCTCTTCTGACTTACAAATTATAACAGTGTAAAGTATGCATCTCTTAGTTTCCCCAACCCCACACGATCACCTTATTCTTGTAGTTTCATCCTTTCTCCAAATAATTACAATCGTATGCAAGAAACTATAGAAGAGCAAACTGTAGAAGAGCTGTGTAAAAATAAAAATACCATGAATATTCTTCTTTTCTTGGCTACAGTCTCAGCCATTGACACTGAATGTGCTTTGGAGGATGACATGGATGTGGGATCTTCAAATGATGGGACACTGGACTCAATTGACATTCATTCAGGTCGGGGGTCAAGAGCAGTGCAAGAGTCAGCTTACAAGAGGTCTCATTCACGCAGGCCCCTGCTGAAGAGAACTCAAACAAAGCCATTGCTGGGGTAGCATAGAATGGAGGCTGAAAGGAATGTACAATGAACTGCTTGATGTATAGATTTGTCTGCTGGAACATTTGTGTTCAATGTCATGAAATTTCCAGCATCAGTTTGGTCCCCAGGATTCACACAGAACTCTGTGCCTAATCTTCTTAATGTATAATTGATGGCTAGTGCCCATGTTACTTACTTAACCATAATGATCTCTTAGCTAATGACTCAGTTTCCATTGAGTATTGGCAGAAGCTAGTAGTTCCAATGTCTAGGTGCTATAAGATCCCTTGAGCCTGCTTCACAATTCAATAGGATCATGGCTAATCTGACATTCCTCATGTCCACTTCCTTGCTCATTTCCCTTGATTCCCCTACTGATCAAGAATCTTTCTATGTCAGCCTTTCAATAAACACAAGGACTCTACAGCTCTCTGTGGCGAGATATTCTGAAGATTCACAACCCTCTGAAAGAAGAAACTCCTCCTCATCTTAGTTTTTAATTGGCATCTCTTTTTCCTCTAGCTGCAGGGTCTCCCATGAGGAGAAACATCCTCTCAGCTTTTACGCTGTCCATCCCCTTAAGAATCTGATATGTTTCAATGAGATCACCTCCCGTTTTTCTAAACTCCAATGAATAGAGTGCCAACCTGTTTAATCCTTACTCATAAAATAATCCGTTTGTATTCGTGAACCTAGGATGTTGCTGTGGAAACTCAGGCTGAGGTTATGCAATCTTTACATGTTATCAAAACACAACATGCTGTCATGCAGACTCAGATGGCTGCCATCATGGTTGCAAATACCAGAGTTAAAGGGGCTTCTCCCAAAATAATTGATAGGACTGCTGACCTTTGACTCTGAGGAGGTGCCCATGGTTCTGCATAGCACAAACTTATTGTTCTTTCTTAGGGTGACAGAGTTATATTCCCGCCATTGCCACTCCTCAAGTGCCCTTGCTGCTACCTGTCAGCCAGCCAGCACTACCAGTGACCATACCGAAATGCTGCAGTCCACATTTTCACTGGTCTGAGCTGTTTGACACCATTTGCAATTGCCTTCAGCCAAAGTCAGCATCCTTCCATCAGCTATACTGCGGGTATTCAGGTAGCTTTGGAGAGAATTAGAATTAAGTTTATTGTCACATACACTCACATGTGTACAGTGAAAAGTTTACAAAGTTGCCACTTGCAGCACCCTCTGAGGTACCAAGGCTCCTAAGTACAGATTCTTAGGAATAAATTACAAAAATAAAAAGTTCAGCATTACAGACCTGTGTGCCATCTTAACTACAAAATGTATCTAGGTGCAAAATCTTAGGAATAAATTGGAAGATGAAATAAATTAAGGATTTACAGACCTTCCAAGCAGATATGATGGAGCAGGCGAGTCAGCATTGGCCTTGAGTCCATGCCAGGCCTTGCCACCAGTCTGCGCTGTTCTTCCCGTCCAATCTGCATTGGGCCTTAACTCCAGTCTGCGCTGGGATGTCACCTCGAGGCTCTTGAAGCCGGGAACCATAATGGCTGGACAGGTAGTGAGAGGAAAGAATAAAAAAAAGTAATGGATGGAGCAGACGAGCTCTGGCTCAGAAATCCTACTCCGCCACTCTCTTGGAGAGCAGTAGATAGGAGCAATATAGCACAAGCAAAGTCAAACGAAAGATGACTTATCGAGTTGATGTGGAATATTTATTTTGTGGGGCAATATTTTTTACGTTAAGGCCAGTCAGATTCTGTTAAAGTCAATGATAGTTATTTGGCTGCTAGTTAATGGGGATTGGGGACTGCTGTTCCTCCTACTTCTGCCAGTGAGTCAATGATGGACTGTTTATTCAAAAGGAGGCTGTGCCTCCTCCCTGTGTTTGCCTCCTAGGCACCGAGAGGGTTTAGAGGTAGATACTATAATCAAAACAGAGGCCAGTGTTCATGCTCTGAAATTGTTGTACTTAATGTTGAGCCCTGAAAAGAACAAAAGAACAAAAGAGAAGTACAATGTAGGAACAGGCCCTTCGGCCCTCCAAGCCTGTGCTGATCATCATGCCCTGACTAACTTAAACAACAAACCTTCTGCCGTTATTTGGTCCATATCCCTCTATTCCCTCCCTATTCATGTAACCAACCAGATGCCTCTTAAATGTTGCCAACCTGCCTGCTTCCACTACTTCCTCTGACAGTGCATTCCAGGCTCCTATCACTCTCTGCGTGCAAAACGTTCCTCACACATCTCCCTTGAGCCTGTGCTCCCTTGTAGTTGAAACTTCAACCCTGGGGAAAAGCCTCTGACGATCCATCCTATCTCTACCTCTGTTCATTTTGCAGCCTTCTATCGGGCCTCTTTTTAGCCACAGTCTTTCCAGTGAAAATGATCCTAGTCTTTTTAACCTTCCCTCATAGCCAATGCCCTGGAGACTGGGCACCATCCTGGTAAACCTTCTCTGTACTGTCTCCAAAGTTTCCATGTCCTTCTGGTAGTGTGGCGACCAAAACTGCACACAATACTCCAAATGCAGCCGAACAAGGGTTTTATATCACTGTAACACGGTTTGCTAATGCTTGTACTCCATGCTCCAATCAATGAAGGCAAGCATACCGTATGCTTCTTAATCACTTTGGCCACCTGCTTTGCCGCTTTTAGGGAACTGCGGACTTGCACCCCCGAATCTATCTGCATGTTAATGTTCCTGAGGGTTCTGCAATTTACTATATTTCAAACCTAAATTTGACCCTCCAAAATGCATCACTCACATTTGTCTGGATTAAACTCCATCTGCCATTTCTTTGCCCAAGTTGTATCCTTTCACAATCATTGGCACTATCAGCAACTCCGCCAATCTTTGTGTCATCTGCAAACTTACTAATCAGGCCACCACATTTTCCTCCAGATCATTTATCAATGCTATAAACAGCAGAGAGCCTCAGGCTGATCCCTGGGGAACACCACTTGTTACTGGTCTTCGTTCTGAAAAACACCCTTCCACCTCTAACCTCTGTATTCTATGACAAAGCCAGTTTTGAACCATCTAGCCACCCACCCTGAATCCCATGTGATTTTAGTTTTTGTACCAATGAAGGCTGTACTGTGTCTAAATTCTTCCTCATCTCAGTTCTGAAGGGGCACTTTAAGGCTGAGCCTGGGTCCCAGTGTCTGTTGTGTGATTGGAATCTTCTTTCCTGTGTCCACTCTACCCAGGCCTCACAGTATCCCATAAGTTTCAATGAAATCTCCCTTCTAAACTCCATTGAGGACAGCTACTTTAGAAGAACTTTTACTAACTTTTGATAATGATTTTGTTATGAGAAGAAATAAAACTCTTGAAAGAGATAACAAGGTGTAGAGTTGGATGAACGCAGCAGGCCAAGCAGCACAAGAGGAGCAGGAAGGCTGACATTTCGGGCCGAGTCTAGGCCTGAAATGTCAGCCTTCCTGCCCCTCTGATGATGCTTGGCCTGCTGTGTTCATCCAGTTCTACACCTTGTTATCTCAGATTCTCCAGATTCTGCAGTTCCTACTGTCTCTGAAACAAATTTTTGAAAGAGCCTGATTTTGCAGAAGATTTTAGCTTGTAAGGCCTATAAATAAGTTCTTTAAGGATCTCTGTAGATCACAGATAAGAGACAGTTGTTAGAATTTTTGATAATTCTTTGTCAGGTTTATATATGAAGGTCTGACTTTGGGTAAAGATGTGTGGATTGTGCTGGAGGCAGAAGTACAGAATACCATAAAAAAATTTTGATGAACTGAATAGCCATCATCTTTGATAAGATTCATGAGACTAAAAGTTTCCTCAATGTTGTTATGGGGCCAGTACTAGGTGTTTAAATGTCTGACTGACTGCCTGGTTTAACAAGATTAATGTCTTCCAAAAAGGACTTCAAAATAATAAAAGCTCTTCCAATAAAGAGACACTTTTCAGGTCACACTGTCAAGAACAGAAGCTGGCTCAACAGTCCTCAAGCTAAAAGCCTACCAATCTTCCAAATCCAAATACAAGACATTCTGAAAGAATTGTGAAACCTCTAGATGACCTGAATTTGTGAAGTCAGAAACCTGGGGAGTTGTAAGTGTAAACCTTCAATCACTTTCATCTGAAAGGATAAGAGCAGAAGAGACGGGAACGCCACCACATTCAGGTTCCCCTCCAAGGCACTCATTATTCTGACTTGCAACTATGTTGCCGGTCTTTCAGCGTTTTTAGGCCAAAATCCTGGAATTCTCTCCCTAAGGGCATCATAGGTCAACCTGCAGAATGTGTGCTGCCGCGGTTAAGAAGGCAGGTGACCATGGCCTTCACAAGGGCAATTAGGGACAGGCAAAAATGCTAACCAGCAACATCCACATCCTACCAGTGACTAAAGTATAATTCTACACAAATGCACAAATATTAATTACAAGAAAAGAGCTGGGGGGAGGGAGAAACGTTGTGTAGGATAATGGTTCTGAAGGGATGAGTAATCTGAAGGGATTCATTAAATTCAGTTCAATCTGATGAAGGCATGTTGCCTTGGTAGACATAAGGCAGGACGCTTCAGAATTTCATGGAATGTATGCTTTTATCTACAGATCTGTTCATTGGTTTGTAATAATGTTGGCTTACTAATGTAGCTGCCTTAGAATAAACAAGATGTCTTTTCTAAAACAAGAGACTCATCTTGTTAAGACTCCCAATAGCAGTTGTATTTCTACAGATGAAAAGATGATGTTTCCCTCAACAGAGTTTCAGAACAAGGGCCACAACTTCAGGGCATATGGTCAGTCATTTCAAGCCCATGAGAAAACATTTCTTCATGGCTATCGTGAACCAATGGGATTTTCCAGCACAGAATACTGCAGAGATCAAGTCACTGAATATTTTTAAGAAAGGTATGGATAGATTTCTAGACACTCAAGGTGCCAAGGGTTTTGGGGAAAAAGCAGGAATACAACATGAAGGATGTGAGTTTGCTCGCTGAGCTGGAAGGTTAGTTTTCAGATGCTTCGTCACCTTTTTTTTAATTTGAAAAAATATACTTTATTCATAAGATGTACAAAAAATAATACATATTTATACGCCTACCCAGTCATGCAAGCCGCTCCAGGTTACCCGGGGGGGCGGGGGGGGGGTACGTACACCAACTAAATGGAAAAAAACAAACTAAGAAGAAAAAAAAACAAAGCAAAGGAAATTCCCCGGCAGTCGTCACCCCGCACAGTCCCAGTTGGCCCCCTGACCACTTGGGGAAGGTGCCAGCTGGGCCCAGTTACCAGATAGGGCCCTTTTTTCTATTCTGGACGAGGGGTTTCATACCGTGGTCTTTCCCCACCGCACCTTGGCGGCAGCTGCCCCAAGCTTTAGCGCGTCCCTCAACACGTAGTCCTGGACCTTGGAGTGCACCAGTCTGCAACATTCGGTCGGGGTCAGTTCGTTCAGCTGGCAGACCAGCAAGTTGCGGGCAGACCAAAGAGCGTCTTTCACCGCATTGATGGTCCTCCGGGCGCAGTTGATGTTGGTCTCGGTGTGCGTCCCGGGAAACAGCCTGTAGAGCACGGTGTCCCGCGTCACGGAGCTGCTCGGGACGAACCTCGACAAAAACCATTGCATCCCCCTCCAGACCTCCTGCGCATAGGCACACTCCAGAAGGAGGTGATCGACAGTTTCATTCCCCCCGCAGCCTCCTCGAGGTCAGCGTGCGGTGGCGCAGAGATTCCGGGCATGCATAAAGAATCTCACTGGCAGAGCCCCTCTCACCGCCAGCCAAGCAATGTCCTTGTGCTTGTTTGAAAGTTCTGGCGATGAGGCATTCTGCCAAACGACTTTGGCAGTCTGCATGGGGAACCACATGACGGGATCAACCCTCTCCTTTTCCCGAAGGGTCTCGAGGATACTACGTGCTGACCACTGCCTGACGGCCTTGTGGTCAAAGGTGCTTCCTTTCAAAAATTTCTCCACGAAGGACAGGTGGTACGGAACGGTCCAACTACTCGGAGCGTTTCGCGGCAACGAGGCCAGGCCCATCCTTCGCAACACCGGGGACAGGTAGAACCTCAGTAAGTAGTGACACTTGTTGTTTGCGTACTGAGGATCTACGCACAGCTTGATGCAGCCGCACACAAAGGTAGCCGTCAGGGTGAGGGTGGCGTTTGGTACGCCCTTTCCCCCATTTTCCAGGTCTTTGTACATGGTGTCCCTGCGGCTCCGGTCCATCCTCGACCCCCAAATGAAGTGGAAGATGGCTCGGGTGACCACAGCGGCGCAGGTCCAGGGAATAGGCCAGGCCTGCGCCACATACAACAGTACCGAAAGCCCCTCGCACCTGACAACCAGGTTCTTACCCGCAATGATGAGGGACCGGAGCGTCCACCTGCCCAGCTTCTGCTTCAGTTTGGTGATACGCTCCTCCCAAGTCTTAGTGCACGCCCCAGCTCCACCGAACCAAACACCCAGCACCTTCAGGTAGTCTGTTCCGACGGTGAAGGGGATGAAGGAGCGGTCGTCCCAGTTCCCGAAGAACATGACCTCGCTCTTACCCCTATTGACTTTGGCACCCGAGGCCAGTTCAAACTGATGTCCAGATGTCCAACAGCCTACTCACCGACCGATGATCGGTGCAGAAGACGGCGACATCGTCCATGTACAGGGAGGTCTTGACCTGAAGGCCTCCACTGCCTGTGATAGTCACGCCCTTCAGGCTCGCGTCCTTCCTGATGGACACCCTGTCTGATTCCCACCCATTGATCGAGACTGCGCTAACGATGTTGGTGTAGAGCAGCAGGATCCAATTGCAGATGCCTTCCCTGAACCTCAATTTGGAGACGACGTCCCTCATGTAAGCATGAGAGACCCTGTCGAAGGCCTTCTCCTGGTCCAGGCTGATGAGGCATGTGTCCACCCACCTGTCCTGCACGTAGGCGATCGTATCCCTGATGAGCACGAGGCTCTCAGCGATCTTTCTGCCTGGCACAGCACAGGTTTGGTCAGGATGAATCACCGACTCCAGGACAGACCTGACCCAGTTGGCTATGACCTTGGCCAGGATTTTGTAGTCCACGTTCAATAGTGAAATGGGACGCCAATTCTTAATTTCTTCCCTCTCTCCCTTCTCCCGGGAGTCCTATTCCTCTCCAAGGACTTGAGGGCTCTGGTCAGCTCGTCCAGGGATTTTGGCCAGTCCAGCCATTCCCTCGTGCCGTCGTCTAAGACCTCCGTGATAGACGACAGGAACGACTCGGAGGCCGTGCTGTCCATGGGCTTCGTGTCGTACAGTCCGGCATAGAAGGATCTGCTGATCCTCAAAATGTCGGGCCGAGACGATGTCACCGAGCCGCCGTCCTCCTTCAGCTGGCTAAGCACAGAGCTCTCTTTGTGCACCTTCTGAAAGAAGAAACGCGAACACATCTCGTCCTGCTCCATGGAGCAGATCCTGGACCGGAAGATTATCCTGGAGGCCTTCGCGGCGAAGAGCGAGGCTTGCTGGCCCCTCACCTCGTGGAGGTCCTCTGTGACATCGACCCCCATCAACTGCAGAAGGAGCAGGTTCTGCACCCTTTTCTGGAGTCGCGACAGCTTTTCCCGCCTCTCTCTTGCCTTCCGAACACCCTTGAGAACAAAGAACCTCTTGATGTTCTCCTTCACCGTCTCCCACCAGTCGCCCGCAGACTCAAAGAGGGGTTTCATGTTCTCCAACCAGCGTACTCCCTCTTAAGCTCCTTGACGTTCTCTGGGGTCAACAGAGTCGTGTTGAGCTTCCACGTCCGCTTGCCGGCCGGCTGGTTGTCCTGTAAGTGACAGTCGGCCAGCAGGAGGCAGTGGTCAGAGAAGAACACCGGCCTGACGCCGGTAGACCTGACCGAGAACACCCGTGACACAAACAGAAAGTCTATCCTTGAGCGAATAGACCCATCTGGCCACGACCAGATGTACCTCCGCTGCGCTCCGTCTGTAGGAGTGCTGAAGACGTCGAGCAGCTTGGCGTCCTTCACCGTGCCCAACAGGAATCTGGACGTGACGTCCAGTTGACTCCCCCCACCCGCTGTCCCCACGCCGGATCTTCCATCTGCATCGATGATGCAGTTGAAGTCTCCGCCTCGGATGACTGGCCTGGACGTAGCCAGCAGGGGTGGAAGCCGCTGCAGGACGGCCAACCGCTCATTCCGTACCGCTGGGGCATACACGTTGATCAGCCTCAGGGGAGCGTTCCTGTCGGTGACGTCAGCCACTAGGAGGCGCCCCCCCCACCACCTCCTGAACTTGCGAGATGGTGAAGTCGGCCCCTGCAGCAGAGTAGCCAGGCCTGAGGAGCGACAGTCGTTATCCCCCGACCAGATCGAAGGCCCACAGGTCCAGGCGCCGGACCATTTCCCGTGCCTGCTGAGGTGCGGTATCCCGCACTCCTGCAGAAAAAGGAGGTCCGCCTTGACGGTGGTCAGGTAGGCCAACGTGGACACACATCTCGCGGTTGACTTGACGCTGCGCACATTAATGCTCGCAACTTGTACCCCCATTGTGGGCAGTGACCGCAGTACCCTCCCCGAGTCCAAGGTCCAGCCCCTCCATCTGTCCCTTCATGCCCATTGCCCGGGCTAACTGCTGGACGCTCTCTGGGCTCAGCAAACCATCCGTGCTGCCTTCTGGGTGGCATCCCCCCATCGGGGGTGCGGAGGCAAGAGAGTCCGGCTCTGGGTCAGGCTGGGGGATGCGTTGTTTCTCCTTCTCACCTGGGAGTTCCGGGGGGCCCTCCAGGGCCCCAGCGGCACGTGAATGGGTGTCGGAGGGAGACTCAGGACGCCTCCCATCACCTGGAAGCAGGGTGCTGCTTTCCTTCTCCTTCGAGATCTTTAGCTTCTGCTTTGGGCCGGACATCTCCGAATCTCCCTCGTCAGAGGAGCTCTTATAGCCCCCCTGTAGCTACCTCTTCCCGCCTGATGGTTGCGGTTCCTGGGCCCGCCGACGCGCCTTCCTCCTCACTTTCCGGACCGTCGTCCACTCCCCTGGGTCACCTGTCGCTGCCTCCATCGACTCCGGGTTGCCGGGGGGGAGCGGAGCCTGGAGAGGCGCTTTGCTGGCCTCGGGCCCATCCTGCGGGGCTGGGCCCTCCTGCACGACCTGGCCCTCCTGCACATTAGTGGGGTCCTTGCAGGCCCCTGGTGCCTTCCTCTCCTCCGGGCAGGGGGGCTGGCCCCGCATTGCCGCTTCTGGCGACCTGGGTGTTGGTGGTCCCCTGCCACGGGCATGACCTATAGAGGTGGCCCGCTTCCCCGCAAAGATTGCAGCATTTTTCTTGTGGGTAATCCTTTGCAAGGTGTCCCTCCTCCCTGCAGTTCCTGCAGATGGTGGCTTTGCAGTCGGCCGCCACGTGACCTGACCTACCACAGGCATGGCAGACTTTAGGCTGCCCTGCGAAGGTCAGGTAGCCCTTGCTCCCACCGATCGTGAAGCTGGACGGTGGGTGTATGACATTCCCGTCCGCGCCCATCCTCAGCGTCACGTTGACCTGCCTCTTACTGGTCCAGATGCCAAAGGGGTCCATGATGTCGGTTAGGTCCCCTTCCACCTTCACGTATCTTCCAAGGAAGGTCAGGACATCAACTGCTGGCACATGTGGGTTGTACATGTGTACAGTCACCATACGGCTCCTCTGTGCTGGCATCACAAACAGCGGGACAGCGGTCAATACAGAGAGGGGGCCCTCACCTCCTTTCACCTTGAAAACCTCCAGGAAGCGCTCGCAAAGCTTGGCACTCCTGAAGGTTACATCGTAAAAACCTCCTCCGGGGAAATCCTGCAGGCAGTAAATGTCCGCAGCGGCGAACCCACAACAGTCCAACAGGACCCTCTTCACGAAGAAGGTGCGGTCCACAGGTGCACCTTCATCCACCTTCTTCACGGAAACACGGATGGTGTTCCGGACCCCCTGACCTGGGGCATGAGCACTTGCCGCAGCCATCGTTGCAGATTGGCTGCTCCCCTGAACCAGCGTTAGGCCGAAGCCAGCATTAAGATCCACCGGTTGCAGGGGTGCACAGCCAACCCGACGTCTTCCTTCCACCTCCAACACAGCGCCCTCCTCCTCTCGGTCCACAAGAGAGTGGGTCTTTAATTTGTTCCAGATGTAAGCTGGTTTACTGAGCTTGAAGGTTTGTTCCCAGATGTTTTGTCACCATTCTAGGTAACATCAACAGTGAGCCTCCGACAAAGCGCTGGTGTTATGTCCCGCTTTCTATTTATCTGTTTAGGTTTCCTGGGTTGGTGATGTCATTTCCTGTGTTGGTGATGTCATTTCCTGTTCTTTTTCTCAGAGGATGGTCGATTGTCTCCAAATCAATGTGTTTGTTGATGGAGTTCCGGTTGGAATGCCATGCTTCTAGGAATTCTCGTGCGTGTCTCTGTTTGGCTTGTCCTAGGATGGATGTGTTGTCCCAATCAAAGTGGTGTCTTTCCTCATCTGTGTATAAGGATACTAGTGATAGTGGGTCATGTCGTTTTGTGGCTAGTTGATGTTCATGGAGCCTGGTGGCTAGCTTTCTGCCAGTTTGTCCAATGTAGTGTTTGACACAGTTCTTGCAAGGTATATTGTAGAAGACGTTCATTTTGCTTGTTGTCTGTATAGGGTCTTTTAAGTTCATTAGCTGCTGTTTTAGTGTGTTGGTGGGTTTGTGGGCTACCCTGATGCCAAGGGGTCCGAGTAGCCTGGCAGTCATTTCGGAAATGTCTTTGATGTAGGGGAGAGTGGTTATGGTTTCTGGTCATGTTTTGTCTGTTTGTTTGGGTTTGTTGCTGAGAAATCGGCGGACTGTGTTCATTGGGTACCCATTGTTTTTGAATGCGCTGTATATGTGATTTCTTCTGCTCTTCATAGTTCCTCTGTGCTGCAGTGTGTGGTGGTTACAACATGGAGATCGGGGATCAGCCAATAGCAGACAAAGCTCAATAGCCCCATCTTGCTCCTCGTTTCTGCATTTCTAACCTTACCATATAAGACCCTCCAGTTCAAAAACATAATCATTTACATTGGCCTTTGCTTCCTTTTACTCAGACAATTTTGTATCCATGATGATACTGTCCTCGATATTCCACAGATTGCAATATTTTTGTTAGGCTCTTAAAATGGAACTTTATTCAATGCTTTCTGTAAGGTTGGAACTTTTTCTTTTTCATTCATTGGATGTGGACATTTGTGGATGAGCCAACGTTTATTGCATGACTTTTGTAGCCTTGAAAAGGTGATGGTAAGCTGCTTTCGTGAAATGTTGCAGCCCATGTGTTAAAAGTAGACCCAAATGTTGGGAGGTAAGGAATTCCAGGATTTTGACCCAGTGATATATTTCTGAGTCAGGATGGTAGGTGGCATGGAGGGGAGCCTGAAGGTGGTGGTATTCCCATGTATCTGCTGCCACTGTCCTTCCAAATGGAAATGGTTGTGGGTTTCAAAGGTATTGTCAAAGGGCCTTTGGTGCATCTTGTAGATATTGCTCGCTACTGCTACTGAGTGTCAGTGTTCGAGCGAGTAAATGTTTATAGATGATGGTGCCAATCAAATGGGCTGCTGGGTCCTGGATGATGTCAAGCTTCTTGAGTGTTTTTGGAGCTACAGTCAACAAGGTGCGTAAAGAACATTCCATCATACTCCTGACTTTTGCCTTGTATATCACAGACAGACTTAGTGGAGTCAGGAGGTGAGTTAGCCATCACAGTATTTATAGCCTGTGACCTGGTCTTTTAGCCAGTGTGTTTTTTTGGTGAGTCCAGTCGAGTTTCTGGTCAATGTTAATCCCAAGGATGCTGGTCATGGGGATTCTGTGATGGAAATGTCATTGAATGTCAAGGTCTGGAGTTTAGATGGTGCCTTATTGGATATACTAATTGCCTGGCATTTGGGCAGCATTTGCCACTTTTTAACCCATGCATGGATAGATCTTATTCCAGTTGAACATGGGCTGCTTCAGCATCTGATGAATCATGAATGAGGTGGAACATTGTACAATCACTAGCGAATATCCCCACTTCTGACCTTATGAGAGAGGGAAGGTCATCGATGAAGCAGCTGAAGATGGTGGGGACAATGACACTATCTTGAGGAATTCCTACAGAGATGCCCTAGAACTGAAATGACTGATCTCCAACAACCACAACTATCTTCTTATGTGCCAGATATGACTCCAAGCAATGGACAGTTTGCCCTCTTGATTCCCACTGATTTCAGTTTTACTAGGGGTCCTTGATGCCACATTCAGTCAAATGCAGTTTGTGTCAAAGGCTGTCATTTGTACCTCACCTCCAGAATTCAGTTCTTTTGCCCATGTTTGAACCAAGGCTGTAAAGGGATCAGGACCTGAGTTGCCCTTGTGGAATCCACACTGGGAATCACTGAGCAGGTTATTGCTGAGCAAGTACTGCTTGTTAACATTGTGATGACACCTTCCATCACTTTACTGATGATTTAAAGTAGACTGATGGGGCGGTAATTGGCCAGGTTGGATTTGTCCTGCTTTTTGTGTACAAGATATACCTGGGCAATTTTCCACATTGTCAGGCAGATGCCAGTGTTGTAACTGTGCTGGAACAGCTTGCGCACTTGTATAAGAGAAAACCAGGAGGCTGGAGCTCTCTGGACATTGGACCACCTAATGAAATTCAACAAAATCATCTGAAGCAAGCTGGCAAAACAGTCAGCAGGCTTGTCCCAATTCAGCTGCAGATACAAAATTGTTACCATTGCAGTTAGAGGTAAAGAAAAATTACACAGCATTAAAGCCACTTTGGACACTTGAGTGTCAACTTTCTGTGAACCTGACATGACATAACTGTTGCACTTTACACAATGCCCATCTGGAGTTTTTCAATCTGCTGAGTCTTCAGATTATTCATGTTTACTTTGCAGACTACTTTGAGGGTCACTGATCATTATACACTATTGCATGCATATCATTTGGAACAATACAGAGACTGTTGAAGGTGTAATTCTCTGCTGTTTTCTGGAAGTAACATAACCAGGAAAGCAGAAGCCTAACCTGGATTTTTGGACTTTGGGAGTAAGTGTGCTGAGTGATAGATGAATGCACCTTTGAAACTGGGCTTGGGTGATATAAATACAGCCCCAATGTAATCCTGCATATAGGTGTTCTGAGCATGAAACTGAACAAAAGTTTATTGGTGCTAAGGAAAATAAATTAAATCATAATTAATTGTAAATAAAGTATCTCAATTTTGTAAAGGTATAGTACAAGCATTCCCTTGAGGGCATATTTGGCTTGTGGTTCTGATTATTCATACAAGTTAATGCAACATCTTTTGCCACCAAATCTAGCTGCTGTCATGTTCTCTCTGGCTGGCTTGCCTCACTATGATCATAGCTTCCTCAAAATCCTCATCATCATAGTTGTCTCCTTTAGCATTTTCATTAGACACCTTGGATATGCAGGGTGTTATTCTGGGCCCTGTCTCATGAGTACTGGAGTGTTCCTCCTGAGTGGTCCAGGCAACAGAACCACATCTTCAGAAGACAAACTGTTTGTCCAATGATGGTACCGGTGAATGCATAAGCAATACTTAACACTAATTGGAATCAGCCTCAGGGTCATGCACTGGAGTTCTTTAGCCATGCTTTCTGAGGTATGCTTTGTCACCCACGAGCAATTTGTGGATATGCTGCATGCAAAAAGTGGTTGAGGTTTGAAACTCTCTTTCATATATGGCAGTTGATACTAGATCAGTTATTGATTTTAAATTTGAAATCGATAACTTTTTTGTTAAGCAAATGTATTAAGCGATATAGGCAAAAGGCTCCGATGTGGAGTTAGGCCACAGATCAGCCATGATTTCTTTGAATGGTAGAAGAAGCTCAAGGGGCTGACTTGCTTAATCCTATTCCTATGTTCTTATGTTCCTGTATGTTACTAGGAGATGATGCAAGGGAATGAACATTTCCAGAACCTGGGAGCTGTGCAGAATGTAAGCTTTGTGACAGCTCTGTGGGTAAAGGGCATACACCTGTAGGAATTGTTCCCTGTAGTCACAATGGAGCTGGACATTGAGGGAGTGAATTTCCTTCCTGTTCGGGAAATTCGCTGGATCATGTCGTAGAGCTCTGAAAGCCACATATATACACTCAGTGGCCCCCTGGTCTTGAGCAAACCCAGCCAAAATATAAACATATAAATTAGGAGCAGGAGTAGGCACTTGGCCCCTAGAGTCTGTTTTGCCATTAATAAGATCTTGACTGATGAGATTATTCTACATTCCCACCAATTCCTGATAACCCTTGCTCATTTAGAATCTATCTATTCCTGCCCTAAAACATTCAAAGACACCACCAGTTCAGAAAGAGTGTTCCAAAGATATATGAACCTCTGTGAGAAAAACATTCTCCTTATCTCTTTCCTAATTGCAAAAACTCTTATTTTCAGACATTGTCTCCAGGTTCTACATTTTTCTCAAAGAGAAAATTCCAATCCACATCTAACTTAACAAGACCACTCAGGATCTTATTTCAATCATGCCACCTCTTATTATTTTAAATGGCATTGGATAAAAGCCTAGTCCATCCAAACTTTCTCTGTAGGATGACCTACCCATCTCAAGCATGAGTATAATAAACCGTCACTGAATTATTTCCAACATATTTACATCCCTCCTAAAATAAGGCAAATAGTACCATACACAATATTCTCACAGTGGTCTTCCCAATAACCCAGTAAAACTTAAACATAGACACTGTAATTTTGTGTTTGATTGCCTCACGATAAACGATAACATTTCCATTAGTTTTCTCATTTCTGATGCAGTTACAATTTATTTCCTTGTGGAACAATTCAATGAACAGAAAGTCAATGTGATTGTTAAAGTGCAAAATGTTGACCAGGTGAGGAGAAATGAATTAGCTCCCATCTTTTTAGTCTTGTGCAATAACTTTTAATTGTTTTTAGCATCCAGCTATATTAGACTTCGATTAAAATGTAGTTAGCCAGTTCAAAGATTTTATTGACTGAAAACAAAAAGTTTTATTACATGCTAATTGAGAGACAAAAAATTAAATATGACATCAAGCGTACACATAAGTACAGGTATGATGCTATAGAAGGGGTGACCGCCCATTATAGGCAGGAAGATAAAATAACATGCAGTTTAAAAATCTTTAGAGTCCTGACGTGTTAGGTTTGAACCTGAGATCACTGTTGTTTAATTGATGAATTGTAGCCTAAGCAGGAACAAAATTTGTAGACATCTTTTGAGTTCTTGGTGAAAGATGTTTTTCCAATTTACTTTTCTTGTCTTGGTGTTGTCTTTTGAGAAGCTGAAAGAAAACAGGAGGAGAGAGAGAGAAAGAGATTCTTCAAGCCTTGCTGTTTCAAATCCATTGTTCAATGGACAAAAACAAAGTTGCTGGAAAAGCTCAGCAAGTCTGGCAGCATCTGTGGAGGAACAAAAGAGTTAACGTTTCGGGTCCGGTGACCATTCCTCAGAACTTTTTGCTCCTTTGTTCAATGGATTGACCTAGAGCAGTTTCTTAAAATGCCGTTCGCTTGCATATTTCCATGTATGGCTTCCATTGCTTTTCCAAGTTTTTCTGCCTGTAGGTGGCTTTCAGCTCCACTATATCAAACTTACTCAAAAAGGTGTAAATCATACAGGAGATACAGAGTGATTAGTTTAATTCATTTTGGTAACATGCTCATTTCAGTCCAGACTGGGTCTTGTTTGTTGACAATTTCATGTAGCTTGGCTCGAAGTGATCAAATGATCATTGCAACTATCTTAGGCCGGTGATTTCTTTTCCCTTTTTTAAAAGTATATATTTCCGTGAAGGGTGGCAAGTGTTAAAAATCAGATGATGTAAATTGAAAGCTGATTGCCCATTTTTTACAATAGCCATATCAGCGAAGGTTAACCCAGAATTCAAGTAAAAAGATAATTTGACCCCATATATTAACGTTAGTGTAATGTTTTACCAAGAGACATATTTAACCAAAAAATTAAATGGCTGACACAATGGCATACAAGAATTATCCTAAGGACTTTTCTCATATGAATTAATCATGTAAATTAGTTATAATATATGTTGCTGCCCTACTTTCTTATTTGATGGCTCCTGGAAAATCACATTTCTAAGCTCTTTGCTGTCATCCCAATTTATTGCTCTGTGGAAAATTTGAAGCAGTCAGTGGATTGCTTATATTTCGCAAGCAGCTTAATTTTTCATGACCAACTGAAAAGATACAATTCCCCCCTTCCCCATTAAATTATTGAGGAGCATCCTGTTATATTTATTACAGAAGGGGGCTAATATTACTAGGAGTTGTCAAATTTCGGCTTCCTGTTGTTGATTTCACACAAGTTCAACACACATTGGCTGGCACCTTGCCAGCTTCCCATCAATCTTTCCCCAGCTGCTTCAACCTCAGGATATGTAAGAGCAGTGTATAAATTACAAGTTCAATGCCTGATTCCCCTGCTGCCACGGGGACTATTGAGAAATTAATATGAGGATCATTATAAATAAAAGATTAAAGATGATATGGCCCATGGAGTGTAAAATATTAAGGCCTGGAGAAGATCTGTTCTTACAGGTCTGACCAAATTAACCCCCTCAGGGGTTGCATACTCTCTGAAGGGTAAATCAGTGTTAAAACTGGACTAGGATCATATCGCATTGTGGAATATTGATAATGAAATTATTGATGCATTTGTATGACATGCATTTGTCCACAAGTTAAATGAAGACATTGAGTTGTTTTTTACAATGCATCAGTTCCTTTGCTAATATTGATGTTATAAGAATTACAGTTTTTAAAAGTATATTTGTAATAACACATCCTTTCTTTAACGTAACCTGTTTGTCATGTCAATGCTTAACGGTTCAACAGTGAAGGTTCTTACTGGAAAATAGTGCAGCATTAACAAAACTTCACCTCTCTGTGAATTCCCACTCCAACCAACTGCAGTCACCTCATGAACAAATTTCCCTCCATCATAAGTTTAATAGTAAATTGGAATCACAATGCTCCTGATCACGAAGTAGCCCATGCAGGCCCACATTAGGGCCTGTGTAACATTCAGTCTTGAGCTGGCGAATGGCAGATGGCACTCCCTGCATACCCACGATTGTGTTGCCGAATTCTGAATGAAAGAAATTTGTGGATGACACCATCGTGGTAGGACAGATTTCAAAATTTGATGTCAGAATACAGAAGGGAGATAGAGGGCTTGGTGACGTGGTACAATAATGACAAACTCTCTTTCAATATTGACAAAACTGAAGAACTGAAGACTTCAGAAAGAAAGGACGAAAATATGCCCCCAGCTGCGTCAATGCAGTGGTGATTGAGAGGGTTGAGATAAACACCAAGTTCCTAGGAGTGACAATAGCCGACAACCTGTCTTGGACTTCCCATGTAGAAGCAGCAGTTTGGGAAGGCACAAAAACGTCTCTTCTTCCTCAGGCGGCTCAGGAAATTTGGCATGGCCATAAGGACCCTCGCTGACTTTTATAGATGCACCATAGAAAGCATACTGTCTGGCTAATAATGGCCTGGTACAGCAAATGCTCTGCCCAGGCCCATAAGAAGACGATGTCCATTTACGCATCTTGTTACCACAGAAAGGCTGCCAACATCATCAAAGACCCATTCAACCCTGTTAATGCTCTCTCACAACCTCTTCCATCTGGCAGAAGATACGGAAACTTGAACACATGGACCAGCAGGTTCAAGGCCAGTTTCTTCGCTGCCATTATTAGACTGATGAATGGACTCTCTAACTTCAAATAACACTGATCTTGTTAATGTTGATCTTGCCTCACACATCCTGTGTGGTGTAACAGATATGCCTTACTCTGTCCAAGATTTTTTTACGCTATGATCTATATGTGCTTGATTACTATGATCTGCCTGTACTGCTTGCAAACAAAGCTTTTCACTGTACTGAGGTGCACATAACAATAAATCAAATCAAATCAAATCCAAATCACTCCTCAAGTGATTCCAGTGAATGAGCATTTTGAACAGGGAAAAGCCCAGCTATCTCTCTAGAACTATTGGTACAGCAGCCAACTTCTGCTGCAATGAACATGCATTTCTTGTTCATCATTTTGGAGGCTTGCATGCCTGGTTGCCATGTGAGAAATGGGTGCAGCAACATGAAATTTCTGAAGCATGCATGTGGTATTATAGTGAAGCACTGTAGGTCCTTATTTCAACATTTAACATTTTAAACATTTTAAAATATTTGTAGTATTAATAAATCTGTATGTCATCCAACTGATAAAAAATGATAGTTCAATCTAAATTGGTGTACTAAACACAATTATATAGTATTAAAATGGATCTGTTTAGGTGACTCATAATGTCTGGATCACTGCATAAATTCATTAATTCTCTTCATTTCAAAGCATTGAACATGGTGCTGAGGCAAAATAACTAAATCTCAATTCATGACATTAATCAACAGAAATCAACCACCTTTTGACACTTGTGCATTTATTATTTTTGTGGCGATTGTATCCAATGAAATAAATGATAGTTTGAAGCTCCATGGTGAGGAGACGAGTTGATGCCAGTCCAGAATCTGCTAAGACCAAATGGTTTTGACATTTGATTGGGTCTTTGCCATCTTAAAATATGTCCTTTTTATTGGAGACTGTTGCAATCAACCAACAATGGAATAAGAACCAAAAGAACTGCAGATGCTGTAAATCAGGGGGAAAAAAAGCTGCTGGAAGACCTCAGCAGCATCTGTGGAGGAGAAAAAAAGAGTTAACATTTCGGGTCCGGTGACCCTTCCTCAGAGCTGATGGTGGCTGGGAAAACACCAGTTTATAAGCAGAAAATAGGGAGGTGGGTGGGGTAGGGAGTAAACGATAAGATAGAGCCCAAAGAGAGAGAAAGACATTTGGACAGACATAGGAGTTGCTACTGATCATGATGGGAGGGCGAGTAGTTGTTATTGGGGACTGTTAGTGACTAACAACAGAGGGTGTGTAGTGGCAGGCTGTGTGGTAACAAGGCCTGGTGTGTGGGATAGGTGTCTGGGACATGGGGGAGTTTAGGCCCTAAAATTATTGAACTATTGAACAATGGAATAAAATGGGTTCTATCACCTTTCTCTATTGATAACCAGTCCGAATGTTACTTTGTAACGAGGGAGAGATGTAAAAAGTTTCCCATCCATGATCCCATGAAGAACAAGCAGATCAACTGCTTGTATGGAACAGGGCAAAAGAAAATGCAGACAGGACTCTTGCAGCGCAGGGGTAAAGTTTCTGTCTCTGAGCCAGGAGGCGTGGGTTCAAGCTCTACCTGCTTCAGAGTCACGTGACTAACATCTCTGAACAGGTAGATCAGGAAATACTTGAAAGAAAATATGACTGGAAGACAAATGCATGACACATATCAATACAAATACTCTCAGATACATGCGTAGGAGGAGGTGGATGAATATAGGAAAGGAATAATATATGTGTTTGTTCCTATTTGATAGTTTAAGGGCAATTAAAATAGATCATTGAAAGATAATCAGGTGGAATATTGAAACAGTAGAAATAGTAAAATCTAGGATTGTGTACACTTCAATCAAATCATATCTCACTCTTCTGTACTCCAGTGAGAACAAGTCTAGCCTGTCCAACCTATACCCGTAAGACAGCCCTCCCGTTTCCAGGTGTCAATCTAGTGAACCTCCTCCGAACCACCTACAGTGCATTTAACATCCTTTAATATGGTGACGAAAACTGCACATGGTATTTGAGATGTGGCCTAACCCATATGCCCTTGAAAGCTGAAGAAAACATCCTTAGTTGTATATTCAATTCCTCTTGTAATGAAAGATAGCAACGCATTACCACTCTGATTATGTGTTGTACGAGCAAGCTAACTTATTATGACTCGTGCACTTGAAAACCAAAGTCCTCTGTGTCTCTGAATTCTGCAATCGTTTTCTATTTTAGTAATGCTATGCTTTTTGTTTTACTCTGATTTGATTGGATTTGCAGTCACTTTTATTTGATATTTTTAAAACTGCATTCATATTTTCTGCTATTCCACCTTCCACAGGCATGATGCAAAATACACTAATGTCAATGTTTAAAGCAGATCTCTGTGCTTTCTCCCCTGTCCTTGGCCATAATACACTAATGCATTTCACTTTTCTATTGCTTTAATTGTTCTCTCTCTTGTTGACAATCCTAGATATTATAAGTAAATATTAAGCAAATTTTAAAATGACATTTGATCATTGATTGTTTTGGCTAAGCATTTACTTATTTTTATAGTGCGATAGTTGATACCCTTTACAATTGTCAAGGTTAAAACAATATATATCACATTGTTCTTGTGATAGTCAATCTGATTGGCTCCTGCCAATTTAATTTGTTTTGTCTTCTTCTCACGATTTGTCTTTCATCTTGCAAAGAATATAAGCCGTTTATTTTGAATGGATAAACAAGGTTGTTTTCTAAAAAATAATGTGAATTCAGAAGTGGGCAATACTGTCTAGGAAGGGTTTTGTTACCATCCCAATTATTGACCTGAGTTCAAACTTTTCAGACAGCACATGAGAGTCAACCATATTGCGTGGTTCTGGAATCACATTTAGACCAGTGCAGCTCTGGACAGCAGATTTCCTTCCCTAAAAGGCGCTAGTGAAACAGATGGGTATTATGCCAATTATGACATGGTTGCCATTGGATTAGATTTTAACTCCAGGTTTTTATGAATTCACATTCTACCGTCTGCAACAGTAGGATTCGAACCTTTAGTAAACCACAGTTTCTGATTAATCCTTGAGGCCCCATCAAATAACATTACCACTATGCCACTACCTCTCCACAAATTTGAACATATAAATATCTTGTTAAGAAGTGTTGACAATGTTTCTTGACAAAGGAAGAACTGGAGCAAGCAATGACTGATCAACCTGTGCATCCAGAAAAATGGGTTGGAATCTTGTTTTATCACATGCAACAATGTCTCAGAGAAACTGAAGATGACAATAAAGAAAATAGAATGCTGAAACAAAAGTAGCAAAAGTAAATGTTTACCTGGTTAACAGTGGAAGCCCCATAGTTACAGATGGCTGACAGAATTGGTTTATATAAATAACATAGATTCCTCAGCTACTAGTTTCATGTGTAAAATTCAGGAATTCGTGTTGTTTCCATTGTTACCTGAGGCAAGTCCTTCGTAAGAATAAAGAATTGTCTTTTTTTGTAAAAGGCGCAATTATACAACTTGGACTACAATAGTTTTGATTGTGAAATTGCTGTATCATTTGTACATGAGTAACCATTAACGGCATTAGTCTTATTAATGTTTAGACAGTGGAATTTGGGCTGTTACTAAGCGTGTCACTAATGTGGTAATAAACAGGTCTAACTGCTGATGCATGTAGTTCCAAGGCTTTTAATGAGAGATGTCTAGTACAACAAAAATTGACAGCCCATGCTAAGGTCGATGACAAGGTGATGTCTGTCAGATTTCTGATCCAACTCAGATCTGCAGTCTTGAGATCACTCTGTGCTGCCTCTTGACAAACTGTTCCACGTTCGTCCTGTGTGTGACACTCCAGGATTGATTGAGTTGCACTACCATGTATCAATACCAGTGTTGATTCTCGCTGCGTGGCTGGCACACTGACTGGCAACTGGATAAGCATATGGACATACATTGAATATGGATAAGCATATGGATGTACATGGAATAGTGTAGGTTAGATGGGCTTCAGATCGGTATGACGTGTCGGCACAACATCGAGGTCTGAAGGGCCTGTACTGTGCTGTAATGTTCTATGTTCGATGTTCTATTGCAGAATGTTTACCTTTGAAACAAGATAGTGAGAGCTTCATGTCAGTTTTATAAGACGGAGACCTTTTGCAAGTAACTATTTACATCATAAGTGGAGAAGAAGATCCACTCAACACATTTGAGGAAATGCTGGCCACATAGGAATTATTTCTGTTTTATTCATTCTGTATGCTACTCTACATTACATTAAATAAATGCAATTAAATCCTAAAAGTTCACATCCACACTTGTGCACTCCTTTCATTATGTGTTTGCAGGAGACCCTTAACCAAGTAGAAAATGGGTCAAGACCCTGATATGCCAAATCCCTGCTATATGCTGAGGATTTCTCGATGGCCATAGCATACTTGGCATTTATTAAGAGGTCTGGTGGATCTTTGGGTCTTAAAACCAGTAGTTCCATCTAGTCAGATAGGATAGACATTATGAACTCAAGTGATTATGGGGTTAATTTAGGAATTCATGACAGGACTTTGTCACTGAAGATCCTCCATTTTCTTTCAATTTATTTTACAATTTCATCCCTCACAATATCTCACAGAGGTCACCATAGCATTGTTTCCATCAGACATTAAAACCAACTAGCAGGACATCTGCAGCCAGTTTTTCCAGTTTTCCCAATTTGCTGGGTGTTCGAATATCTTGGATGGCAATTTTGAATCAAATTTCCAGAAAAAAATAGAAAATGACTCAGCAAAATTGAAGTTTTGCATTGACAGCTTGGTGGACATGGTATTTGATGTTTGGCATTTTGTTGGATACGTTTGATTCTCATTTTTTTCCTCATTTCCCTCTGAAGGGAGGTGAAATTCTGCCCGATGACAGCAGATTGGAAGGTGCTGCGTACATCTGGAAGCTGTCCTCTGGGTCCTCCTGATGGTAATAATGGCTCCTCGACAGCTCTGCCAGTGACCCCAGCACCTCAGCAAATACCTACAGCTGGCCAGCAGGATGTCAGTGCTCCTGGTTATTCGCCTACCTTTTCTTCTTTCTATTGTTCTCAATTTTGCTGAGGGAGCCCCACCCAAATATGCAATATCTTTGATTCCAACATTCTGGCGCTCTTCTGTCAGACCCTATGCACTTTCTGATGGATTTTTGTTAGCTGACGACTTCTTCACTCAGAGATCCTCCATAGTGACCTCTCAATAGGTGGGACAACTTTTAAATAAAGCCAGCTCATTACTTTTCTCCTCTCACTGCATCCTATGGTGGAGTTTGTTGCTGCGCTTGCCTTCACGTCCTCAGGTCAAGCTCTTCTAGCCTCTTTTCATTCCATTCTTCTGCCACTCATGGATGTTTGCCAAGAATCTGACCAAACGTATAGACAATAAAGCAGCATGGGGCACTTAAACTTGCAGCACATTGTCTTGTTATTTATCATAATGAACCATTAACAAAACACATTCTGACTGTCTTTTGTCAAAGACTGGACTCCAGTATCCACTGTGCACTACATTTCCTATTTACAGAATTCATATTTTTTCACAGCCTCTGTTCAAAGCTGAGACAGATTGTTTCCAACTTTAGTGTCCTATTAGACCCTCAGAAAAGCTTCTATACAGATATTCACTCCATCACTATAACTAAATTTTCATGTTGCTGATCCTACTTCAGTGCATCTGATGCTGAAAGGTTCATCCATAATGTTGATACTTCTAAATTATACCAATGCCCCCATTTTTCGCCTTCCATATACTCACTCAAAACTCTGCTGATTGTATACCAAATTGCATCAAATCACATTCACTCTTCACCCACATACTTGTTAACCTATATGAATCTGACAGCAACTCAACTTTACAATTTTTGTCAATTGGTTTCAAATCTCTTGATACTTTTCAAATACTTGATTCTCTTAAAATTTGTTATTAGTAATCTCTTCAATTTGTACAACAAGCTGTGAATTCAATATTCATCTGATTTGGGCCTCCCTTAATCTTTAATTTCACTACCAATGTCAAGTGTGCCCTTCAACTATATAGGCTCTAATCCCTGGAATACTCTCCTTAATCCACTCAAACTCTCTTGCCTCCTATAGAACGCTCCTTAAAATTAACCTCCTTAACCAGGTTTCTAAAATTGTATACAGCCCAGTGTCAAATTCTGTGTACCACGTTCATTTGTTGTAGTATTTTTGAATGCATTTTAAAACTTTTGTTGCCATTGAATGAAGGCATCAGCTAGGCAGGATACAAAATTCCTATTTTGTAGCTGGCTGCCCAGAATTACAACCTCTAGAAGATAACACCATGGACTTCCAGACTTTTTACTTGGATGCCGTATAGAGGATGCATGTAGTACCAAGCTAGACTCCTCACTCCCTCACCGTGGAGCATTGTTTTCTGTTTTACAATTACCTAACCCGCACTTCGCTGCCCACTATGGTCAATTTAGTATGGCCAATCTACCTAAACTGCACATCTTTGGAATTTCACGACTCTTCACCATGTGTCTTCATTCTTCCTTGGTATTTGTCCCCTTTGCTTTCAGCAAGGCTAAAAAATATTTAGAATTCAGTTTAATGTCAAAGCAATGTCCCCCCTCATCCAATGCCATTATGTACAGGCATTCTTTTAGATTGAATTTGCTGCTATTTTTTATACATCCTTCATTTGGTTAACATTGAACAAAACAAAGCTTATTTAATTGAGCTGTTCCCACAAATTTGCCACAGACTCCTAAGTACATTGCAGGCTAATTTGGACCAGTCTTAAAAATCAGCATTCTCCCTGCTCCAGTGAAAATTTTGTACTTTATACAGAGCAGGAGCTATCCACAGCATAGCTATTCTTCTACTTTTAGAAGAGGAGGGCTGAAAAATAAGGGAGAGAGGACAATTATTCATTTTGAGTATGGAAAACAAAATTGTGCTGGAGGCTTTTGTTTTCAAGCAGATGATTGCTTTACTCCCAAAGATATTCCTTTTGGGAGCTTCTGCCACTGCCACCAGGAAAGCATTGTAAGCAAAGATGTCACTTGTGCTTCTTCAGACAGCAGTATTTCTAGAAGTAGGCTGGGATTATTAGTGTGATGACTAGGTGTTTACAAGCAATTCTGTGGATATTGAAATTGGCAGGTCATACAGCTAGGCACAATGTGCTACAGAGCCTAGGGGCATACATGACTTCTGCATAAGTCAAACTTAGGCAATTGCTGAGAAATGAATAGAAGATGAAGGTGGGTAGTATATCTGGAAGAAGTCATCGTCAAGAAATAATGGCATACAAAGTTCAATTTAGACCACTCGAGTGGAAGCGTTTGCTTCTCTGACACCTATTAAAACTCTGTAGAAAACAAAATATTAAAATTGCTGTCATAACTTGATGTACAAGTGCAGTATGAATTTCCCCAGTGCATTCCTGGTGCAGAAAAGTTGATGAATTAGTTGCACAGAATTCTATCGGGTGGAATAGATATTTACATTTTAATATGGTCATGGCAATATTATCAAAACTATGAAATATCAGCCTGTAAAATTGAACAGAAACCAAGAAGATGATTAATATTGATACAAATGAAACAAAAAACTTTCCTTTAATATTAGTATTTGAATTCACTACAATGTTGACACTTGTCTCTTCAGTTCTTTCACGACTGTTTGTTTCTTTTGATATTGTTAGCACCAGATAGATTTGCATTGAATAAACCTTAATAAAAATTCAAACCAAAGCCTCAAATGATTGAAACTGTGATTTAATGTATTTTCTAATGAATTTGACTGGAGAGCCCATAAACTCTGAATAATTCAAAGCATGATTAAAATGCTCAAAGACTGAAGTGAGACTTGATACACCTTGTTATCTCATTTTATTTACTATTCAGAACCCTTCCAAATGTTAGAAGAAAAGAATATCAATTTTCAGACTGTCATATTATGCAAGTGTTTAAATATTAATGAATGTCAAATTTGTCAACATTTCTGTGTACCACATGCTCTGCAATAACATTTGTGCCCCTTATTAAAAATGTAAAGTTGTCATTGAATTTCTCAATATGATTCTCCAGTGACTAATTCAGCTTGTTTTATTAATAAGTCTGTTCTGATGAGTAATATTAATTTAATATGCCTGCATGTGAGATTAAACCATAAATTATTGCTGTTGAATGTGATGAGATTTGACTGCTGCAGTATGAGGTCGAATTTAACCCTTTATATTTATCTGCCTGCAAAGAGGCATGCTGAGAGCAAGGTCAAATTTTATTTAACTGGAGGTTTTAGTCCAACCAGGATGTCAACTGTAGTTTAGCTCCTGTCATGAGTAGGCAAATCCAGTAGCACAAGGAAGAGTGATTTCAGTCTGTGTAACACACTATTCAGCCTTTGCTCATTGAATTGATTGCAAAAGGACATCAGACACAGAACAAAATCAACAGCTAATTCATTATCACCTTCTTGGTGCTATCAACTGAGATGAATGTATTGACTTCTTGAAGTCATTGCAATTTCCAACAAAGGAAACATTAGAAGAAAGGCAATAGGTTGAATAACCTACACCAGAGACTGTTAATAATCTTTAGCTGCTTCATCAATGACTTGTTCTTCATCACAAGGGTATATATAAGGATGTTTACTGATGATTGCACAATGCTCAACACTATTTGGACCATCACAGATACTAAAGGTGCCCATGTATAACATCTAAGCTTGGCTGAATAGTAGCAAAAAACAGTTGGACATAAGTACCAGACCTTGACCATTGGTACAAGTGAGAATCCAACCATCGCTTCTTAAAATTCAATGACGTTATCATCACTGAATCCCCACTATCAACATCCTGGGGGTTATCATTAGCCAGAAACTGCACTAGGCCAAACTTGTAAATTGTATGCTACAAGATTAGATTATAACTAGGAATACTCCTTCTAATAACTCATATCTGACTCCACAAAGCCTATCCACCATCTACAAAGCATATGTCAGGAGTGTGATGAGATACTATCAATTTGCCTGGATGAGTGCAGCTCCAATAACACTCAAGTAGCTTGACACAACCCAAGATAAAGCAGCTCTCTTGCTAAGCACCCCAAACACCACTTCAACATTCTCTTCATTACATATTGATGTGCGATGTTGGCAGTGTGTATTACCTACATGATGCACTGCAGTAACTTTCCAAGTCTCCTGTGATAGCACATTCAAAACCCACAACCTCTACCAGCTGGATGGATAAAGGCAGCATATACTTGGGAATACTACCAATTACAAGTTTCCTTCACATCACACACCTCCCTAATTTGGGATTATATCAACATTCCTTCAATGTCATTGGGTTAAAGTTTTTGGAACTTCCTTCCTAGTAGTACCGAGGGTATGCCTGAACCTCAAGCACTGCTGCTGTCCAGGAAGGGAGCTCCACGCCACCTTTGCAGGGCAAGTAGGGAGCAATAATAAATGTTGGCCTAGTCAATAATACTTGTATCCCATAAAGAAATTTTAAAAAATACTAAAGCCAAGTTTCACTTTGCTTTACAATTACATCCATAAGAGTCTGGGAGGGAAATCAGACAACATCACGGCAGATGTGATCATCAGTTGGCATTTATTTAGTGCTACTTCTAGTAAAGACAAGACAGAAAAATAAATTGCAACATGTTGCTTTATTAAAACTCTTACAGGCTGTCAAAATTTGTCAGGGGAGAGAAAGATAAGTGAGAGTGCTATTAGTCTCAAAATTAACAGAATGTCTTGAACTTGGTAATAAATTGCACCTTATTTCAATAACAAATGTTTTAAGACTTAATTAATTTTGCACATTACGTATTTCTAGGTTTCTGTTTCCCTCACACTTAAACACAGTAAGGCCTCACTAACTTATTTTAATGGGAGCTTATGTGTCAACAATGAAGTTTCTATGGTCACCTTATATTTATAATCTTAAACATTTTATCTATTGGTCTACCAGCATGCAACTTGCATATCACATATTTGATGACACACTGTTCTTAGTTACAGCTGACGTTGAGTTATAACTTCTTATAATTTTAAAACATGTTTTGTATCTTAATTTCCAATTGTTAGTAATTTGTCAAACACCCTGCATATTCAATGGCCTTTGAGATGAGTAGCGCAGTGAAAAAAGCACTTGATGAGAAATCCAGGAGCTCAAGTCATTCTAGGACTATCGGTTCAAATTGGTAGCTGGTGGAATTTAAAATCAATGAATACAGTTGGAATTAAAGTGAGTAGTCCCACTATCAAAAAAATTAACAATTGGCTTAGCTACTTGTCTGGTTTTCTAATGTCCTTTGGGGAAGGAAATATACCAACCTTAACTGGTTTGATTTCTACGGCCTTCTGCAAGCCAGTTAAGTCGTGAGGAGATGAAAACGGGACACAATACTCCAGGTGTGGCCTTACCAATGCCTTATATAATTGTGTTATTCTTTTCTTTTATAATACAGTCCTTTTGTAATAAATGTCCAATTAAGGATGTGCAACCAATGCCAATGTGACTCACTCCATTGAATAATATTTAAAAATCATGTTTTCATTCATTGATGTTTTCTTACATACAGGGGTATTTATTCAATCACATAATGCTAGTATACAAGGGTTTATATTTATTTATTTCTCCACTTGTAGTGGGCACATGTCTATTTTCATTCTTCTTTGTTATTCCCAAGGAGATGATTTACAAACTTCTTTCAGTGGGCATCTGTATCCCTCCCCTTCTTCCACATCTCAAATGACCTGTGAATGTGTTAACCTTCAATTACTTGTAGGCAAATTGCAGAGAATCTCAATTTTCTAGAATTATCCCTCCTGAAGTCTCCTCCTGCCTGTCTAACCTCCCCTCTTGTGTAATTGTTGCAAATTTAAGCTCTGTACTAGATATTGCATTATTGTTATTTTCAGTGAGGAAATTACAGGACTTTTGTTCCATTTATTTATCATTATGTATATATAATGGATGCATACACAAAATTTGTTGTAACTAGGATGGTGGCTAATTCATCTTTTATTTTCAAAGTATAATTCTTGTACCCAAATTGTAACTAAATGGCAGTGTGACCACAAATCCAAAACAATGAGACATGCCAATGGAACATAGGAACATAGGAATTAGGAGTGGGAGGAGGCAATTCAACCTTTTAGGACTGCTCCACCGTTCAACCTGATCCTGGCTGAGCTTATCCTTGTCTCAACTCTACTTTCATGTCTGCACTTTCGAGCCCTTTGTCCCACTCTTCATCTGAAAAGTATCTTTTTTTTTAATCTGTTGATTGATTCTACCTCCACAGCACTCTGGGGCAATGAGTGCCACATATTCACAACCCTATGAGAGAAGTATATTTTCCTCACTTCAGTTTTGAACCTACCTTGTCTCACTCAATATCTATGATCTCGTGTTTGAGATTGTCCTACAAGGGGGAGCCTCTGTTCAAAGTCCACCTTAATAATCTTCTTGAGCATTTTATATACCTCAATCAGATCCCCCTCATTCTGCTGAACTGCAGCAAGGACCAGCCCAAGCTATTCAACCTCTCTTTGTACAACAGCCCTTTCATCTGTGGTGAACTTCCTCTGCCTCCAGTGCCATCACATCCTTCCTCAAGTAAGGAGATGAAAACGGGACACAATACTCCAGGTGTGCCTTACCAATGCCTTATATAATTGTGATATTCTTTTCTTTTATAATACAGTCCTTTTGTAATAAATTCCCAAATTTCATTTACACTTGTATACCCATTCTGTCATACATGCACAAAGTCATCAAGATCTCCCTGCACTGACCCACTTTGCATTTGCATCGCGTTTAAATAATAATTTGCCCTTTTATTTTTCTGTCCAAAATGGACAAGCCTGCACTTATCCACATTAAACTCCATCTGCCAGATTCTGGCCCATTCTCCTAGCTTATCAATGTCCATCTCTATGTAAACTCTATCTTTTCATCACTGCCTGCTTTCCCATCTATTTTAGTATCATCAACAAATTTTGCGATATTACACTCTGTCCCTGCTTGCAGATCATTTATAAAGATTGCAAATAGTTGAGTTCCCAGAACTGAACCGTGCAGCAACCCACGAGTTACAGTTTGCCATCCAGAGAAGGACCCATTTATCTTGACTCTTTTCTTTCTGTCAGTCAACCAATCCTCTTTCCAAGCCAATGCTCCACCTTTAACCTCTGGGATATAATCTTCTGGATCAGTTTTTTTATTTGGTTCCTTGCCAAATGTATAAGTATGTTTCTGGGATCTTGGGCATATCAACAAATTTTCTATGTTTTGCAAGACGAATTAGCCAGCATCTGAATTACAACAAATTTTGTGTATGCATTCACTATATGCACATGAGATGAATAAACAGAACACAAGTCCTGTAATTCAAAAACCCAGTACCAGCTTATAAGCACAGTTCCATTCATCTACCCATTTGGCTCAAGACTGTACCATCAGAAATCCAAGGTCATTGATAAATTTGTTGAGCAACTGAGGAAAGGTAAATAACTGCTCACTTAAGACAGGAAGACCTGGAAAAGTCTTGGAGCACAGAAAAATGAAGAAACCTTTGTAAATTCAAAACTATTGCACTTACAAGTTACATTGTTCTTTAAGCAGGACCAACATGCAAAAATTTAAAAACATAAAGTATAAAGGAAGTTGGAAGAAGTGAATAGAAAGTCTCACAGAAAATGACATGAATAAATGAGATACCAATGCTGGTGGGACAATGGGTTAGAGATGTAGGAGTGGGAAATTGGAGGAGGAGGACAGAGTAATAAAATTGTAGGAAAGTGTGCTAAGAAAAAAAATACAAAATCATACCAACCAAAACCATGTGAAAAGAGGTAGCAGATTCCTAATTCCCAGCGCACAACTTCAATGTAAGAAAAAATGCTTAATGATCTCATAATGTCAGCAAATGTGAATGTGATTTCGAAATATGGACTTCTATATCTTCTCAAAGGAACACTCAGTGTACTAAATGAATTGTAATAACACCTTCACTAGAAAGACTTCAATTAAATAGATACATTATCTTGCAATACATGCGAGCCTGTTGAAGCCTCTCTACTTTTGTGCAAATTCCATAAAAATAAAGAAATTCACAAAAAGTTGTCAAGTTATGTTATTTTTAACTGACAATAACAAACATCTCATGCAGGGAAAAATGTGTATAAATCCTGAAAAGGACATGTTTAACAGAAGAAGACACAGCAGGAGGAGTAGATGATGAAAATCCTGGGGAGTGAGTCAGCCAAACCCGTAGGATGGCATTGTGGGAAGGGTGATGCTCACACATGTTTTATGATGACTGGTACTTGGGACTTACGTGGGCCTCACAGAAAAGAAAGCAAAAAGCAACAGGTGTAAGCTCTTCACATTTCTCATTCTTCTTCCAGACAAACTGAAAGCACAACGGATGCTGCTGAGGGAGTGAAGGAGTCAATGATTTAAAATCTCAATATCTAACATACTCAACACGATCCATTATGAAACCCATCACTCATAACTGCAGCCAGTACAGGTGAATTGCTTATAGCCTAGATGAGGAAATGGCTATTGGTTTAAGCACTGTTCACACTCAAAACCAATAGCTGATTTATCAGAGCTGAACCATGCTGCACCAGGTCACTACATTTAAAGCATTGTGAACATTGTGAGAACAGTCTCAATGGTGCTGGCATGAAAAAAGAAATAATTTCAGACTATCTGAAGCATAAAAAAAACCCCACAAAGACTCTGTGCAGGAGCTGATAAGCATGGTGGCAGTGTCCAGTTCAGGAGTAGAGAGGCCTCCTCTACTGTGGAGAGCATTCTGCTGAGAGAAGTAGTTCCAGGAGTTCTACTAATCTTACACAAAAGGTAAGGTTCTTAGAGACATAACTGTGAACACACCGAGGAATGAGCTTCCAAGACTGTTCACCTTGGGGTTTTAGTGTTTCCTGGATGGCCAAAGTCTCCTGAGATGCATTGTTAGCTTCCATGGTGGTTTGCTCTTCTCTGTCCAACCAAAAACAAATGATAAAATTGAGAATCTTTTGAAGAAGATATTTTGCTATTTCATTTTAATCTCAATGAAAATTCTTAAATGTGGTGAGGGGCTTCTGTAAGATTTGAGCTGGGTTTCATGGATTACCCTCAAAATGAGAAGGTGGATGGGAGAAAGTGATTTCAAAATATCTTATTGAGAAGCGATAGTTTAGATACGATCTGTAAGTGAAATGATCCATAACAGGAGAGAGCAGTTTACTGGTTTTGGACCAGACAAATGGCCAGATTCATTTGATCCCTGAAACTTGACTTACAGCTCTCCTGTTCACATCGTGCTAGACACCCAGATAAATATTTATTCAGGCAGTGGTTTTACACATTGTCATGAGGTCCAACCTTATCAGGTTTAAGAATGCCCCATTTCAGATCCTATGCTGTAGAAATGTCTTTGACAGTGATAATAGGCCTGTGCTGCCCTGCCCTGCAGTCTGTTACAGACATTTCCCTCGTAAGAGAGGCAGAGAGAGAGATGAAGAGATAGAGAGAGAGAGAGAGAAAGAGAGAGACAGAACACTAATTCTGTAATGTCCAATGTATTATTTATATTTCTTATTTATTAGGAAGTTATTTCTGACAGCTCCAAAATAAAAAGCCATGAACATTTATTCCAGAAGTTTCTGGAAAAGCTCAGCAGGTCTGGCAGCATCTGTAAAGGAAAAAAATTAGTTAACGTTTCAGGCACGGTGACCCGTCCTCAGAATAGCTCTGAGGGAGGGTCACCGGACCTGTAACGTTAACTCTGATTTTTTTTCTTCACAGATGCTGCCAGACCCGCTGAGCTTTCCCAATAACTTCTGTTTTTATTACTGATTCACAGCATCCACAGTTCTATTGGTTTTTAAACATTTAATCCATGTCATTGGTAGGAGTAATATCTAATTGCAAATGGATTCTGAAAGGAGTTGGTTCATGGGTGACTGAGAAGATGTCATTAAAATTTTAGAAGTTTTTTGATACGGAAAATATTTCTATTTCTTGCAAAAAGAAAAACCAGAGGGCATAAAAATCAGATAGACACTAACAATTCAAATAGGGAATTTAAAAAAAAATGCGAGAGTGGTGAGCATGTTATGTTATTACCTCAGGGAATAGACGAGGGGAATAGTACAAGCATTCAAAAAGATAATAGAAAGTTGTGTTGAGAGACTTGTATGAGAAAGGATGGGTGAAAGTTCACATGGAGCATAAGATTGGTCAGACCTGCCTTAGACCTGCACAGTGGTTCTTGCACTATTTTTCTTGTTTTTATGTACAGTTCATCTTATTTTGATATCTTACTTTGATATTGTGACTGAAACACAAAGTGACTCACTCTTCAAGATTATCAAGTGTTGCAGGTGGCAGACAGGCAAGAAGAGTGAAGGCCATAATCAAATCCGCCAGAACCTTGTTAAACCTTGCTTGTGGGCAGTACCTTGGTACAGTGATTACTATCTCACAGTGCCAGGGATGTGGGTTCAATTCTACCCTCAGTCCACTATCTGTGTGGAGCCTGCAAATTCTTCTTATGCCTGTGTGGATTTCCTCTAGCTATTCCAGTTTCCTCCCATGGTCCAAAGATGTGTGAGTTGGGTGGATTGGCCATGGCAAATTGTTCATAGAATCCAGGGATGTGTAGGCTAGGTGGATTAGCCAAGGAAAATATGGGGTTACATGGATGGGGTAGGGCTGGGTGGGACGCTGTTTGGAGGGTTGATGTGGACATGATGGGCCAAATGGCCTGCTTCCATGCTATGAAATATTGAAGGGGCTAAATGGCTTACTCTCATTTATATTTCTTTCTTTTCACTAGTGTTTCTTAATATAAAGGGCACAAAATTCACCACACAGAAGTGAAAGAAAATTATAAACTCAAATATGTCCTTGTAAACTATTTAAAACATAAATACATTTTTATTACCTGATTATTTAGAACACTAGTAAAGGATGATATGTGAGCTACACACTTTTCACAGCATTCCCAGGTTCTGTAGTACCTTACGAACTGAAAGAGCTGCAGATGCTCTAAATCAGGAACAAAAACAGAAGTTGCTGGAAAAGCTCAGCAAGTCTCACAGTCAGTCGGTGAAGAAAAAATCAGAGTTAACTTATCAGGTCTCATGGCCCTTCCTCAGAACCTTCCTGGTTAAATGACATATTGATATGTAAATCTCTCTCGAAAGATATTTTGCACTCTTTGTCCAATGGGGATGAGCTGCTATATCTGACTGATATTGATAATGGAAAGAAATAGTTGGCCTGTTCTAGGCCTCTGCCGATATCATTTCAAATTGTACATGATTGGTACGGAGGATCACTCTGAGGATAACTTAGTGTATGAAGTTCCAATCACACTGCGGGGAAATCAGGCACCTCATGGTTGGATACGAAGTATGCAACTCTGACAGGTAAGGTTCTTCACTGGAAGCACAAAATCAGAAAATATCACCGAACAGGATAGAAAATTCAATAATTCAAGGGTGTCTATGTTTATCGCTCATGCATTTGAACCTTTCTGTAAAACACAGAGGCTTTTACAACTTTCATGAATTCTCCAATTTGTTCTGCGTAATTGCCCATTTAGAGCAAATGTGGCATCTTTATTTATTTAATAATAGTTGGCATATCACTTATTGGATGGAAACTTCATGCATGAATAAGTTTCTACTATTCCTATTTAATATTTTGTATTGAAACATATTTAACAACAAAAGTATCTTTCTGGTTTGTTCTGCTGTTTATGTCCCAAAAGAGATTGCACCTACCGTAGTTTATCAAATTCTATCAACATAGCTTTTGATTACTCTTTCCCTCATGCAGTTTTCTAGCTAACTTTTCAATGTTTCAAGGCTATTTACCGTATTTACGACATATGGTAATAATTTACACATTCCAATGGTGTTTTATTTTCTGAATTCTTGCCTGAAATTATTAATGGTTATCTTATACTTACGATCTCTACTTTTAAAATCTGTTTACAATATCTATGAATGACTTGGAGAAAAGAAACAAATGTATGGTAACCAAATTTGCAAATGACATAAAAAACAAGTGGAAAGGCAAGTTGGAAGAGGGTGCAGTTTACAGAGATATTAATAGGTTAAATAAGTGGGCAAAATTTTGTCAAATGGAGCGGATGGTGGAACAATGAGAAGTTGTTCATTTTGAAAGAGAGGACAGTGTACTACTTAAATGAAGAGAAACTGTAAAAAGCTACAACATAAAAAGACTTAGGGATAGTTATGCATGAAACTCAAAAAGCTAGCACACAGATGCAGTTGGTAATCAGGGAGGTTAGTGGAATATAGGCCCTTATTTCAAAGGGCTTGGATTATAAGAGTCAGGAAGTCTCACTACAGCTATGCAGGTGTTAGTTTGACCACATATGGAGTAATGTGAACAGTTTTGGCCCCCTTATTTAAGGTAAGATATTATTTCATTGGAGGCAGTTCAGAGAAATTTCAATTGAAAACTCCTAGGTATGGGCAGATTGTCTTATGAGTATATGTTAAGCAGGTTGACTCTTTAGTCAATGGATTTAGAAGAATGAGAGATGATCTGATTGAAACATATAGGAATCTTAAGGATTTTGACTGGACAAATGCCGAGAGGATGTTGCCCTTGTTTGGAGAGGCTAGGACTGGAAGTTATGGTCTCAAATTTAAGGAGTGATAATTTATGACTGAGATGAGGAGGATTTTCTTCTCTCAGAAGGCTGTGAATCTTACCGACTTACAACCGTAAGCTGTGGGGTACAACTCTTGTGTATATTTATCAGTATGGGAATCAAGGATTATGGGGAAAGAGCAAGAAATCGGCCGTGAGGACCATCAGATCAACCATGATCCTATTGAATAGCAGAACATATTTGTGTTTGAACAGCCTGCTCCTAATCCTATTTGGTCAGTCTTTTCTTATATCCTACCCTATCAATCCACTTTATAATTTATATATCTCTATTATGTCAAGTATTTCGAAGTAAAATGGCAAAACTATTGGCATGGTTGTTAATATGATACAAATTGGTGAACTGTCTTTTTACTTAACCTATTCTTCTAATCAACTTGCTCAGTAGAGTTATTATGCACCTCAGGCATAAGTGGGACCTGATCTCAATCCTCCCAAGTCCAGGGGTAAGGACACTATCACTGCACCACAAGAGGGCTCCTTGGTGAGTATTTATTTCTGGCAACTCAAATTATTTCAGTGTTTAGTTAAGACTTGAGTTAATGGTTAATTATTCTACTAACATTCATTGTGGTGGTATTGAGATTGCCCAAAAATTTTGCCAGCAACACTAAAATTGCTTTGATTCATCAGTAGGTGAACAACATCCCCATTGCTTCTCTGTGTGTGTTATTTCAGTGTTGCTAAAGTAATATTGATAAATCCAAAACAACTGGACCCAAATGTTAACTCTGATTTCTCTCCACAGATGCTGCCAAACCTGCTGAGTTTTTTGAGCAATTTCTGCTTTCATTTTCTGATTTCCAGCTTCCACAGCTTTTTTGGTTTTTATTATTGATGGATATTGACATTTGAGTGTATATGTA
The DNA here is from genome assembly GCF_030684315.1 of Stegostoma tigrinum. NCBI lineage: Eukaryota > Metazoa > Chordata > Chondrichthyes > Orectolobiformes > Stegostomatidae > Stegostoma > Stegostoma tigrinum. The sequence goes on along the minus strand of NC_081356.1, from coordinate 62,613,065 downwards.
TTTCATTTTTGAGCTCTCAATGCATAAGCAGACAGAATCAAACAGAATTGATTCTTCAGTGAGCTAAACAGATTTAAAAACATTTGTTTCAGTGCATCCTTTGAATCTAAGGAAGAATTTAAATTTTTTTTCAAAATTGTGAGAAGTTTAATGAATAATTTCAGACATGTCTATGACATATAAAGCATTAGTGGAAATCTAATTCTCCTGACCTAAACCTTTGAATGGAATACAACATAATTATTTAGAAATCAAGGGTGACAAAGGATTATATTGTTACAGGGGATGTCCTGCTCAACCTTAGAAGTGGCCACCATGCCATTATCCCAGTTTCTGCAGCTCTGCTGTCATGAAATGACAGTGTAGAAACCTATATGCAAATTCAGTCACAGAAGAGAGTGGAAAACTCAGCTACACATTACATCACATCTTACTTAAAGATGCTGGGTAGTTCTGGAAAAAAAAATTACAAAAGCCTTCCATCTTGTACTCATTAAGACAATTAGGAAGTATTACCAGTAAAAGGGAAAACCAGCATTTATATGGCATGAAAGGGAAGTGCTGATTGGTGAGCAAGTGGCAAGAAATGAACCAGATCATAGTAGTCATCTCCTTTGTTAATTTGAAACAGACACAGTGCATGCACATATGGTTCATTTGATGCATTTCTTGTTGCAGTCCTGATCAATCCAAATCAATTGGCTTGGTCTGAAATCTAAACAAATGTTAGCAGTTAATTGTCATATCATTCACCACTGTCTTCTCCATTGCACAGCCTGTACCAGTCAGGGTTTACTTGTTAACCAATTAGAACTCTCCTCTCATTCAAATCATTACTTTTTTTTGCCAACAGTATTGAACTTCACATAGCCAGGAGTTTGGTTGCGGGTTCCTTCAAAAATGTGAAGTATGCAATGTGACGTCTGTTGTTGGGGACAGGAGAGGAATTGTTTTCAGGGCCAGTGCAGTGTTGCTTTGGGGCTGGCAGAAGGCATAGGTGTTGAGGCTGATGGGAGAGGGGGAGAGGGGGAGTGTTGGGTGATATGGGATTGTTGAGTAAATGGGGTGGAGTCAGAACCAACAGAGAAGGTGGTAGTGGTAGAAAGTAAGGAGGAGAACACAGCCCCATCTACATCAACAGAACTGAGGCTGAAAGGATGGAGAGCATTAAGTTCCTCAGAATGACAGTAACCAACAACCTGACCTGGAGTTCGGATGTAGATGCAATCGTCAAGAAGACTCAACAACGCCGCTACTTCCTCAGGAAATTTGGCATGGCCAGAAGCACCCTCACGAACTTTTTTGCATTGAAAGGATAACAGTCTGGGATGGCAGCTGCTCTGCCCAGGGCCATAAGAAACTATAGAAGGTGATGTGCACACACCAGACCATCACAGAAGCCAAACTTCCATCCATGGTTCACAGAAATGTTGCCAACATCATCAAAGACCTGGTAATGATCTCCTACAACCTCTTCCGTCAGGCAGAAGAAAAGCCTGAACATATGTACCAACAGACCCACGAAGACCTTCTTTCTATCTGTTATTAGATTGATGAATGGGCACTCTAGCCTCAAATAACACTGATCTTGCTAACATTGATCTCACCTAGTGTATGCCCTGTGCAATGTAACCTGCATGCCTCTGATCTGTACATCCTTGCTTACATTAATCTGCCTGTACTGCTTGTAAACAAAGCTTTTCACTGTACTTCGTACATTCAACAATAAATCAATCAATCAGTCAGGTAAGGGGTTTTGTCAGGTTTGGCAGTGGAATTTATATTTATTTATAATGATGTGTCCTCCATGGCAACGCTATGCCTTTTGTCTTTCTTGTTGCCCCATTACCTTCTGGGGATTGCAGCTATGGTGAAGTGCACCTGCCTAATAGTGCAGGCCATTGGTGGCAGTGGTGAATGTGTGGAATTGGGCTTTTGAGTCAAAACTGTGGCTTGGTGCTCACAGCTCACAGTGCTGCCAAAGCCCTGCTACCATTTGCCATCCTTTAGGTGTGAAATGCAACTAGAAAATGGCTGAACAATGACCAGGGTGAGATCGACATATACTGGGCACTAGATCATTGAAGGGGTAAATACATAAAGCAGACATTTTTAGGCCTCAGCTTCAATTTGCTTGCAATAATTTCCTCATCAATTTGCAATGCTTAGCATTTAAATGCTGTTCAATAGTGATTTGACCCATGCTGCTCTCCTTGCAAATTGAATAATGCTGCAAAGTTAGCAGCAATGATGTAAAAAGAGGTGAATGCTGACCAAAAATGACCTGTAATCTTTGAAACTTGAAAGAAGTCTCTTGGAGATGGAAATAACCACTTTACTGTCTTTCATATAATTTTAAGAATGGTCTCAACTGAATACAATGGAAGGTTGATTGATTGTTGCGATCAGGGTGCTGCATCTCTCACTGCATGGAGCAGAGTATGCATCGTTTATCTACATGGCACGGCATCACCAATTGTTCTCAGACCTAGGTTTCCTTATGTTCCCAACATAGGTCATTGTCAGCAAACATTGTGTACTCAGTTGCTGGATATTGGTTAATGAGGCAGCTTTCAAAGAAGGCAATGGTAGATTAAGGAAGACCAGCGTTGATGCCAAACCCTGGAGCATAAAAAAACCAAAACAGAAGCCCAGAAGCATCAAACTCAGGCAACTGTTACAGCGTGGGATTCACCGGACATCAAAAGTCTTCAGTTCTGACTACATATCCTGGGATTGATCAATACTGGATTACCAACATTTGTTGGGTGCACAGCAGCCTTTTAAGTGCGTAAAAGATGCCAGTCTTTTGGTGGATATCCTCTGACGGATGTGCTGTGGGAATGAGCTGTGGTATGATGGGGAAAGCATCAGAAACAAGTGGGGCAGTGTAGCTAATTAATGAGGTGAGTTTGGTAAAATGTGGCTTAAAAATCTCACTAAGCCTCTTCTTGAAAGACCCTCCAAGAAACGTGATCCAATTGGCACTTAGCCAAATAAACAAAAAATTCCGGCCAATTTGTTAATTCTGTTTCACTCCCCCAGATACTACCAGACTGGACGTATCTTCCAGAACTTGCTGTTTACATAGCAATTATTTTTTCATCCTTCTTGACCAGCCTGCAACACATTATATAAATACCAACAACCATCTTCCTCCAACATTTTTTTTTATCATTCAGCTCTGTGGATTTAAACTCATCTGATTCCATTTTTATCTAACAGGCATTCATGTGCAATAATTTCCCTTCCTGCTCCCATAGTGGTAACATCTGTTGTTCCTCAAGGACCTACCTTTTGTTTCCCCTTATATTTCTCATACGTATGTTGCCACTTAGCATTACCTGAAAATATAGTGTCAATTTCCTGGCTTTACCTCACCACTGATGCTAAATTGAGACACAGCTTGTCCAAAATCAGGTGTTGGATGAGCAGAATTTTCTTTCAGCCAGATATTGGAATAACTCTGTTCCGAAACTACCAACTTAATCTCTTTCTCTCTCGCTTGTCGACAGTCACGGAACTGGATTTGAAACTAAAATCTAACCCTAAATTACATATCACACAATCACCAACACTGGCTGTTTATGTCACCAGATGATGTTGCTGGCTCAGATCATCTGCTGCTGTACCCCCATCCATTTTCACTTCAAGGCTTGTCTATCTCAGTTGTATATTGGCTTGTCTCACCTCCATATTTTATCTTCCATTAGCCTTGGCTCATCAATTTGATGCTGTTCAAATCCTAACTTAGACTCAGCCCTATTCACCCCTTACCTCTTTGTTGCTGACCTTTATTGATTGTTTCAATTTATTTATTGAATGTTTCAATTTTAATCTTCTCATCCTTGGTTTCCAGTTTTTACATGATCCCGCCACTCTCTATTTCAGTTACAATCTCAAGCCCTTCATTACTTTAAGGTTTTTACATCCTTTTAATTTTGGACTCTTGATCTTTTTACTACTTTTACTCCATCACTGATGGCAGTGATTTCACAATTCTTTGTATACGGCAAATGGCAAAACCTTTAATATCATCAACATACAGAGGGATATAGTTCCCTGAAAGTGGCAGCACAAGTGGATAAAATGGTCAAGAAGTCATATGGTATGCTTGTCTTCATCGGTTGGGGCATAGCCAATAAACATTGGAAAATCATGTTGCAGCTGTATAGAAATTTAGCGTTTGGAATAATGTGTACATTTCTGGTCACCACAGTATCAGAAGGATGTGGACGCTTTGAAGAGGGTACAGAAATAGTTTACCATGATGTTGCCTGGTTTGTAGGGTATTAGCTACGAGGGGAGATTAGACAAACTAGGTCTGTTTTCACTTGAACATCAAAAAATGAGCAGTGATCTGATAGAAATTCATAATATTGTGGGAGGCAAGGATAGGATGGATAGTCAATGTCTTTTTCCCAAGGAGAAATGTCAATTGCCAGGGGACATGGATTCAGATAAGAGGGCGTATGTCTAAAGGACATGTAAGAGGCAGGTTTTGACACAGACGATGATAAGCACCAGAAATATGCTGCTAGAGGAGGTGGTGGCGACGGATACAACAGCTACTTTTAAGAGGCATCTTGGCAGACAGATGATTTAGCAGGGAATAGAGGGATATAGAGAGTGTAGAGGCAAAAATTTTTTAGCTTAAGTATCATGCTTCGGCACATTCTTGGTGGGCCGAAGGGCCTGTTCCTGTACTGTACTGCTCTTTGTTCCTTTTTCTTTTTGTTCTTTAGGTTCTACACTCAGCCTTCCCCTCTTAAATCTCTACCACTTTGTCCACCTCTCCTTCCTTTAGGAGGTTCCTTAAAACCTACCTACGTAACCAACCTTTCAGCTATTAATCCCGATATCACCTTAAGTGGCTCAGCATCCAATTTGGCAGAGATGGTAGTTTAACAAAGGGTCAGCAGGATAAAATTATGACACAGATTGCAAATGGGAAAAATTGATGCAATGTGCGGGATCCATCACAGTTAAGCTGAGAACCCCAACAATTTTAATTAAAAAAATTCAACTTTGACTTTGAAGACTGACAGGTCTTTTTACATTTACATTTCAAATTCTTTAGCAAACTGACATTCAACACCAAGATATTACATTTTAATATAAAGAAACATTATGCTCACATACAAGAAAGATTCTCATGAATATTTTGTTTGGATTAAAACTATTGTGAATGCAGACACGTTTTTTTAAAGCTTTTTGTCATCAGGGATCTTGAGTGAAAGCTTCATAAGTTGATACTTATAGGGAAGTTGTAAACACAATGTCATCATTAAGGAGCAATCCTTAACCATCAATCTTGAAAAGTTAACCTGCCTGGTTTAAAACAAATAAAGCCAAGAAATCAACCAACAATCATTAACTGCTGCATTTTCTATAACAATGCCTTGAACATATCAAAACTACAATTAGCACTCTCATGTCATGTTGATTTTCCCTTTATTTGTGTTCTTGAGAATTGTCCTGATGAGTGCAACATATAAAACTCTGGCAAAATATGTCTTCTTTCAGCAATACTCACTATAACTAGAATCTTTGAATCGTTTAGACTTAGTGTTAAATATTCTTGTTGATGATGCAGATATGGGGTCAAAATCTCAACTTAGAATAAAACACAAGACCAAATTTGTTAATGGTCTGCTCTAATTTCAGGTTGTTGGTAGTTTGGCGGGGCGGGGGTGGGGTGGTGGGGAGGGGTGGTAAATTAATAGCCAGCTAATGGACTTCAATGGAGATAGAATTTTCAGTTGGCAGAAACATCTATCCATCTTGTACATGATGTTAGACAAAGATTTCACTTATAACCGAGAGCACATCTTTCATTGTGTGCATGGTTCTGTTATACTGCCATTTAGCAACATTTTATTAACAAAATACTTTGCTTTATTAGGGTTTAATGGTTAAATAGTACAAAAGTAGAGTATTGCCGAAAGGTAATACACTTTGTCAAAGCTTTTCATCCCATAATCAGCAGGACAATTTTCAAGAATTACAATATAAGGCAGAACGTTTATACTGTGAGAATAGATTATTGATTGGTTTGCAAGTTGACTCTGATTGTTTGATGCCATTACTATGAAGAATGCTCCACTGAATGATGACGGACAGATTTTATCATTTTACCCCTTCTGTTTCTCCCTTGGAGGACACTTCTTTTCTGGAGCATTATTCTCTGAGTTATGAACACACTTATGTAACATAATATAGTGTCAAAATCTTAACATGACTACATACAGAGTTCATTTCCCATGTCCAAAGAAGAGCTGTAATGGACACAAAAAGTTAATACTGTTTCCCCCTCTATGACTGTCGCTGGAGCTGCTGAGTTTCTCCAGCTCTTGCTGTTTTTATTTCAGATCTCTGGCATCCACAGTATTCTGCATTTATTCTACAGTCACATTCACCTGCATATAATAATCAGGAGAGGCTCAGACAGATTCCTGTGGTTTACATACAGATGAACTAAAGCTAGGGCCTGTTGTTTCATCTACACTTACCAGACACAGTTTATGGTTGATTAGAATTCACAATCTCACTGCTATGTTCTGTAACTCCTTTAATCTACTGGAGGTGAGTGCAGTTAGTTCATGTTAGTCCTCAATCAGACAATTAGTATCGGAGCATCGAGTGTCTTATTTTCTCTGCTCACTCTCAGTGCAATTATCCATTTTCCAATCTGAATCTTGGGACAAAATAAGGTCATATTTCAAAAGACGAGGGTTTTAGCTCCAGAGGTTGCACTGCTTGGCTGTTTAAACCCCAGATCAGTCATCACCTGGAATATAAGTACAAATCTATCCTTGTTTTGTAACACCATAGGGCTGTATACTGTGTTGGAAATATAAGAGCGCATTGTGAGACACTGTGTGTGGAATTATTGGAATGAGCTCTTCATTTTCATCTATTTACTATGGTACCATGAATAAATACGAGAGGGAAAATGATTTAAATTCTTCACTTCATATTCATAACTTTTTAACCTTAACATTCATGTGAAAATTTCTAATTGCATGAATATTTACAATCATTAGCATTAAAGAGCATACTTAGTTCAAATAGCTGAACAGAAATGATTACAACCTACACATTAAAGCAAGACTGGTGATGCTTTCCTGCCAACTAAAGGAGCATTAGCAAAATTTGTTGTTGACTGATCATAATTTAAGTTCTAAAAATTCAAATGTAGAAGTGAAAGCAGCAAAAATGTTTTATTAAAAGACTACTACTTTGAAGAGACTGGAGTTCTATGGACTTTGATCTCATTGAGATTTGACAGGATAAATACTGAGGAGGTGTTTCCCTGGCTGGAAGTTCTAGAACACAGGTTCACAATGTCAGATTAAAGGTTTAGCTTCTTAGGAATGTAAAGAGAATAATGTCACCACTCACAGGATTATTAATCTTTGGAATTCTAAACTCTCAGGAACCCTGTTGTGAGTTTTATATTGAATACTAAGATGGCTAGATTTTTGGAAACTAAACCAGCAACATGGGAACATGGCTAAAAAAATTGAGATAATGAGAAATATCTGTTATGCTCCAATTGAACCAGGCTCAAGGCATCATATGGCTTATTCCTGCTCTTATTTATTATGGTTTAATGGCTGTTGAGCCTTTATTTGTTAGCAAAACAATGTATGACTTAGAGGTATCTGCATCATTATTATCGTAATATTCCACTACAGATGGGATAATGGTACAGTCCAATATATGAAATACCACAGCATGTTGGCAAGAACTTGGAAAACAAAATTGCATTTTGTTCATTAAGTTGCACTTTTTGAAGTTGACTGATTCAGTTTTGATTTAATTTGATTTATTATCATCACATGTACCAAGATACAGTGAAAAGTATTGTTTTGCATGCTAACCAGACAAATCATACCTTACATAAGCATATCTGAGTAATAGAAGAGAATGCAGAATGTTTTACCAGCTACAGAGAAGGTTTAGAGGAAGATCAACTATAATATATGAGAAGTCCAGTCATAAGTCTGATAACAGCAGGGAAGAAGCTGTTCTTGAATCTGTCGGTATTTGTTTTCGAACTTTGTATCTTCTATTTGATGGAAGAGGGTGCAAGAGACTATAACAGGGTGGGAGGGATCTTTGATTATGTTGGTTACTTTCCCAAGAGAGCAGGAAGAGTGGATGGAGTCAATGTAAGTCAGGCTAGCTTCAGAGATGGACTGGGCTGCATTCACAACTCAATGTAATTTCTTGCTGCCTTAAGCAGTGCAGTTGCCATACCAAGCTATGCAGCAGCATCTACAAAAATTGGTAAGAGTGATTGTAGGCATGCCGAATTTCCTTAGCCTTCTGAGGAAGTAGAGGCATTGGTATGCTTTCTTCAGTGTAGCATCACTGTAGATGGACCAGGATAGATTGTTGGCAATATTTAATCCTGTTGACTATTGAGGATGGTTGGCTCGCCGAGCTGGTTTGTTGTTCCGTAAACGTTTTGTTCCCATGCTTGGTAACATGCTCAGTGCGGCCTCTGATAAAGCATCAGTGTGTTTTCCCGCCTGGTTTTTAAACTCTGGGGTCCATTGCGATGGATTGCCTCACTTCCATGTTTCCTCTGTAGTGGAATATATATGGGGTTGAGTTCAATATGTTTATTAATAACATGCTTCGTGGGGTGCCTTGCTTCCAAGAATTCTCATGCTTGTCTCTGCCTAGCCTATCCCAGGATTTTGGTTTTGTCCCAGTTGGCATTGTGGTTCTCCATGTCCACATGGATTGAGATGAGTGAGTATTGGTCATGTCTTTTCGTTGCCAGTTGGTGTTCATGTACTCTTGTTAGCTTCTTTCCTGTTTGTCCGATGTAGTGATTTCTCGCAATCTCTGCAGGGGATATTGTAGATGAAATTGGTCCTGTCCATGGTGGGGAGTGGGTTATTAGTTCGGGTGAGCACTTGTCATAGGGTTGACGTGGCCTTATGTGCCACTGTGATGGCCAGTGGTCGTAGAAGTGTGATGACACTACTCTTCATCAGGAACACATCAGAACTCAGTCCCAAACTAAAGACACACTCTCCACCATGGTCAGGACCAATAACTGAGGATGTTACCAGGCACAGTAACGAAATGTCTGTGGAACAACAAACCAGCTTAACGAGCAATCAGCCTCACCACCCACAACCCGAGCTACAGATCTACGCCAAAACCTTAGCTGTTGACGATCTCCACTTGAGCAACATTGATACAGGCAGGGGCATATCCTCCACTCCACTTCCTGAATTTGAAGACCAGCTGACATTGAGGAAGAGATTGTTATCCCTGCATCATACCACTAAGCTCTCTATCACTTTCCTGTATTCTGTCTTGTCGTTGTTTAGGAATCACTGTGGTGGCGTCATCAGCAAATTTGTAAATCAAATTAGTGCTAAATTTGGCCACACAGCCATGAGGGTATAAGGAGTATAGTAAGGGGCTGAGTATGCAGCCTTGCAGGACACTGGTGTTGAGTATTATTGTGGAGGTGATGTTCATCAGTCTCACATAATCAGAGTCACTGGAGTATTGGAGTGGTGCCAGCTAGAAAAATCTACACACTGCGCAGACATTTTAAAGCACTAAAGTTGGAGATAGAGCAGCTCAGTGCAAAAGCTTTGAAATTATACTATGAATATTCACGTGCATACATATCTGCTACTTCAGCTGAGGTGTTGGCCCATCAACAATAAACAATGTGATGTCTCTGTAATGATTACCGGCAAAGCAATTTCATAAACGTGCTTTAATTATTATTTGCGCAGACTGATTTCTTCAAGGAAAATTGTGTTAACTAACTTACTGGGCATTTTTTAGAGTTAACAGAGAAGGTTAATGAGGAAAATGCCGTTAATGTGGTGTATAGGGTCTTCCATTGTCCAATACAGTAATGTGCAACACATTAGCAAGACAAGTAATGGCTCATGAAATAAAAGGGTCAGCACTGGAATTAAGAATCTGGAATTGAGAATCTACTGACGACCATGAAGCCATTGTCGATTTTTGGAGAAACTCATCTGGCTCACATATGTCCTTTAGGTAAGGAAATTCATCATCCTTACCTGGTCTGGTCCACATGTGATTCTAGACCCACAGCAATGTGGTTGACTCTCAGCTATCCTCTGGCCTAGCAAGCCATCAGTTCAAGGGCAATAAATGCAGATGACCAGTGATGCCTAGGTCCTATGAGTGAATAAACAAAAATCAGCAATATGGATGCAAAGTTGGCTGAGCAATAAGGAACAACAAAGAATCATTAATGATAACAAGGTATAGAGCTGGATGCACACAGCAGGCCAAGCAGCATCAGAGGAGCAGGAAAGCTGACGTTTCAGCTCTGGACCCTTCTTCAGAAACGGACAAACTATTTCTGAAGAAGGGTCCAGATCCAAAACTTCAGCTTTCCTGATCCTCTGATGCTGCTTGGCCTGCTGTATTCATCCAGCTCTACAACTTGTTATCTTAGATTCTCCAGCATTGGCAGTTCCTACTATCTCTAAAGAATCATTAATGGTTGTTTTGGGATGGTTTATAGTGAAGTTTTCAGGAGTCAATGTTGGGACCCTTGCTTTTCTTGATCTGTGTTTAGGTGTATATGTAAATGTGCATATATAACTATATGTATGTGTTATCTACATATATATATTTATATTCATGACATGGCTCAATTTTCTGAGGAGCAGCAATTTCACACAGTTAGCCATTCTGCCCATTTTTTTTAACTAAAGTAGAGAGTTCCACATTTCTGACAAGACATTCCGAGCAGAGTTTCTCAGAAAGCCGTATTCCATGCCAACAATTCTCTTCTGCTGAAGAGTCATTGGGGCAGGTAAACTATGGTCTTTTTTTACTTGGGTCAGCTTCCATATTCTTGAATCTAAAGGTCCGGAATCACAGGCATTTACTTTGCCAGCTGCTGGTAGTAAGTTCTTGAGGTTAGACAGTCAGGGCTGTAGGGTGCCAGGCAAGTAGGGCGCCAACTGGGTAGTTGGTATGGTGTTCACTTCTTGGCTTGTGAAGGGCTGTCAGGTCTGGAATAAATGATGAGTACATTTGGGCTAGAATGAAGGAGGAGGTTCTGCTTCTGCAGGGTGAACAGGATTAGGTTCAGGGCTGGAGAAATGGGGAACATGCCTGGAATGGGAAAAGGTGGCATCGGATCTGAAGCGGGTATATAGATGTCTTGAGGTCTAGTGGAGGGCAAGAAAGGTATCAGATTTGGTGGGAATGGGGTTGTTGGGTTTCTAGGTGGAATGAAAGGGGTTTCAGGTCGGGACCTAGGAAATGTTTGGGGTTTGGGGAAGGTGTTGTCGGGGATGTGTAAGATAAACATGGAGTGAGTTGAATGGTTAAAATCCAAAAGAGCTTCTGATGCGGTAAATGGGAAACAAAAACAAAAACTGCTGGAAAAGCTCAGCAGGTCTGGCAGCATCTGTGAAGAGAAATCATCGTTAACGTTTCAGAACTGGACCAACTTGATATTAGTGTGGTCGTTTGAGAGACTGGTTAAGAAAACACATCTCGGTAGCATCGTTCTTCCGCAGGGCTTTTGTGTGACAGGAGTAGTGTCCTTACATCAGAGCCAGAAGGCCTGGTTCGCGTCCCACCTGCTCCAGAGCTGTGTCACAATGTCTCTGAGCAGGCTGGCTGATAAAAATGCTGACAATGCCCTGGAGCTTTTTAATAGGGGTATGGAGTGCACAGAAAAACAAGGTAATTTTGAACTTGTACAAGGTCACTAAGTATTAGCTTGACGTTGGCTGGATTATTGCATCCAAATCTGGACACCACACTTTTGGAAGAATCTGAAGGCATATGTGATGATGCAATAAAAGATTCATGAGGATCTTACCAAGGATGAGGAATTTCAGCAATGAAGGTAGGTTGAAAAAATTGGACTGCTCACTTTAGAGAAAAGAAAGCTGAGAGGAATTTGATAGCAGTATTCAAAATTCTGGGGAGTTTGAACACAGTGGATAGGGAGAAATTATTTCCTCTTGTGAAGGCATCAAATCAAGAGGGCACTGATTAAAAGTACCTTGTAAAGCAAATAAAAGTGATATGAGGAATAACATATTTATGAAGTGATCTCAAGAAGTTAGGATCTAAAATGCACTGCCTGACCGTGGTGGAGGGAGGTTCAGTTGAGACTTAGGAAGAAAATACAACTTTGTGGAAAGAAAGGAACTAAGTGAAGAATAAGTGCAGACACACTCTGCCAAATGGCTCCCTTCTGTAACATAACAATGCTGTGATTCTAACTCTTACGCACGGTTCCATGTTTGCCTCAGTTTAATAATTCCAGTAGAAATAGGATCCTAAGTAAAAGAGTTGCATTATTGGAAAGAAATGGCAACAGGCTGTTAAAGGATGTTCAATGAAGATTCTTCCTTTCTCAAAAGGGAGTAAGAAAAGTGTTCTTTTTTTAAGTGCCATGTTGGCTCATGATATAATTGTACAGCATTCCACATCTGCATATTCAAATTGACAAGTCAATATGTTTTGCCTGAACCAATCTATTCTCATCAGATGTAATGCTTATTCAATATTGTTCAGTCATTAAGTATTGTACTGTTTGTATCAAAATCTCTTGGAAAACTGGAAAGTTATCTATAATATGAGAGTTGAGCTTCTGACTTGATATTGTATTTATATCAGTAGATACTTGTTATTGGTTCATGCGTGCACAGAGCTTGCTTCCTTCCAAAAGCCTTTTTTTTCAAGACAGTATTCAGGAAGCAATGAGCAGTACAAATGCTTTGAAATATTACTGTATTATTTGACAACCACAGGTGATGAGTGATTGTTAAGTATTCATAATAAACCATAAATGGAATAATTCCTGTAGAATTAAGCAAAATTCTGATCTTACTTTAAGGTACTCTGAGATTTCACAATTAATACGTGGTTTAGTTGCTTTATAAACAATACATACTTTTCTATTCCAAAGCAAAATACCATTTAATAAAATTGGCTTCATCATCCACAGAGATAACAAGGTTTAGAGCTGGATGAACATAGCAGACCAAGCAGCATCAGAGGAGCAGGGTCCTAGACCCTCTTCATCATCCACATTTCTATTCCAAAGAGTTGATCTAGGTGCCATTTTTCTTTAATTACAAGAACGGAAGAACTGGAGCACCCATATGACTTCTGAAGCCAATTCCATCATTCAACAATACTAGGCCTGAACTGTATTCCATACCTTAATACCATTCCATACCTCCATACCATTTTCCCATCTTAACTCGAAGTCCATTAGTAACCCTGCCTAAAAAGAGATCTATCAATCTCAATTTAGGTGATTTCAATTGAATTATTATTAGTGGTGTTTGGGGACAGAATAAATAAGGCAACAAGAGCTGTGAATCAGATTGAACTACAAATAAATAACAGACTGACAATTACAATAGTGTCTCTCAAAAAATTAAATCATTGTAATATGAAAAACATTACAGCTGTATATATCCAAACTTTGCCCCAAAGTATTACTTTTCAATGTTTTTAAATGGTTGAACCATTGGGCATGTCAGAATTTTAAAACCACACTTTTCTTTTCATCTTCACTAGTATGTGTCAGCACGGTCTACACTAATGTCAGCCACTAACTTTGGAGGCTACCAACCATTTATTAGTACCATCAGCATAAATTATATAGGTCCTGCTTATAATGCATTAAGCACATTTCAGGACTGGAATGCTGTTCAATTATATCATGAGGACTATTTCAGGAATTCAATAAGTACTTAGCCTTTTAAAAAGTTTCATTCAGCCAATGTCACATGCTGAGGCAATTTCAATCATCTGTTTGCATCTGATGAAATTGTACTTACCTCAGCGATGGGATTTTGCAGCAGGTAGTAAAGAAAGCAAACTGCATGTTGTTTTCACAGCAAAAGAATTCAACTTCAATAACAAGGATGTCCTGCTACAATTATACCACGCATCTGTATGGCCACACTTATCTGAGGAAGGATGTTCTTGCCAGAGAGTGAATGTTGCATAGCTTCACCAAATTGATTCCTGGATAGCAGGATTGATGTATGAGGAAACATTGAGTCAGTTGGAATTGTATTCACTTGAGCTCAGTAGAATAAGGGGTGTAATCTCTTAGAAATCTGTAAAATTCTAACAGAACAAGTTAGATACAGGAAGAATGTTCCTGATGATGGGGAAGTCTACAACCAGTCTAAGAATAGGGGTAAGCTTCTTAGGACTGAGAGGAGAAAAAATGAGTTTGTTCAGACAGAGGTTAGCCTGTGAAATTCACCAACACAGAAAGTGGTAGAGACCAAAACATATCTTTTCAAGAGGGAAATGGATCAAATTTTTTTATCTAAAAAGATCAAGGGATACGGGAGGAGTGCACTAAGGTAATGAGCTTGATGATCTGTCTGGATCATATTGAATGGCAGAGCAGGCTTGAGGAGTCAAACAGCCTCCTCAATATACTTACATATTTTTTCATAAAATTTCCATATTTGTGTGTGCAATATGCAGGAGAAGCAGTTCCTACATGGAAATCCTTTTCCAAAAAAAAGTGTCTCACTTACACTTTTGGCTTCCGTTCACATGATGGAAGAGGAAATTTGCTTTCATTCCAAATTTACAAGTTTCATAGAGATTGAGCGAGTATGAGGAGCTGAGAGAAGAGTGTAGCACTCACTCTGGTGCAGTATAGAATCACTGCCTTTCCTTCTGAATTGCTGGCCACTCCACAGCACCCTAGAGCTGGCATTGACCCAGTTGGTGACTTCAGTCCAGCCTGGCAGTGTCTTTACATCATGGGGAATTTATATCATGAGCCAGATTTTCATGCAACTTATGATAAAGGGGTGGCAATAATCATTGTTGATTTGAAACTGCATACAAACTGAAAAAAATAAGATTGGCAACAGTAGCATAATGATGAGTTCATAGATTGTTTCCAAGACAGTTTCTTAGAGCAGTACATTCTAGATCCAACTAGAGAGCAAGTTATGTTTGTATTAGACTTTGTATTATGTAATGTGACAATTAATTAATGACTTCAGTATGAAGATACATTTAGATAGCGGTAACCACGATATGGTCAAATTTTACATCCATTAAAGGGAACAGAGGATGTAAGACTATTATTTTAATCTTAAATAAGGGCAACAATGTGGGCATAAAAGCTGAGCTAGCTAAAATAAATGTCGAGCTTGGAGAGTGGTCAATAAAGAAGTAGTGGCAGTCATCCAAGCGGTATTTTAGAGTAATCAGAATAAGCATATTCATACTACTAAAGAAGTTAAGGAAAGCGTTAAAAGATGGAAAAGCACAAAGGTGAGAGGCAGCTCAGGTGAATTGTCAAAATATAGACAACAACAGAAAATAACTAAGAGGTTCTGAAACATAAAAATACCTGCTAGAGGGGGATTTGCGCCTGAGTCCTCAGGATACTACCAAGGTACCTGGAGTAACAGAGCAGTAGTAATACCACCAGGCCATTGCCCATTTAGGCAGGTTCCCTGCAGACTGTGTCATTGTCTACATCTGGAGCAAGAGCCGCATATTTATCTAGTAACGGCACTGGCTATGAATCCTCCAAAACTAAATTCTAGATCCCAAAACCTGCATCACTCACAGTGATAGTAGGAACTGCCGATGATGGAGAATCTGAGGTAACAAGGTGTAGAGCTGGATGAGCACAGCAGACTAAGCAGCATCAGAGGAGCTGGAAAGCTGACGTTTCAGGTATGGACCCTTCTTCAGAAAATTTCTGATTTTCTGAAGAAGGATTTAGACCCGAACTGTCAGCTTTCCAGCTCCTCTGATTCTGCTTGGCCTGCTGTGTTTACCCACATCTACACCTAATCTCACTCACAGTCATACCCTTTTCTTCCTCCTCCCAGTCTACTTCATAGCTATGCTGACTTGCTACATACTCCTATCAATCTGAAAAAAATTTGTTTGAAAATATTGTAGGAATATTTGTAAGTTACTTTAAATTAAGGACCTATTGTATACGGAAAGAGGAAGGTTTCATAAAAGAACACAGCTATTCTTGATCTTTACACATTGGGAGAATTTAGTGTTATAGAAACTTACATTCCAAACTAATTGAAGACAAAATTGTCATCAGAATTTCTGATATATTTCTTTCAGATATGTTCCAATCAAAAGAGGATCCCATCCTGGCAAACTACCCAGAAAGTGGTAGAAGCCAAAACAACATTTGAAAATGATGGGTGTGGAAGCCAACTAAGTGGAAGATCATCAGATGTTATCAACTTTGTAAGTTATAGCAAGGCATTGGGCACGTTCAAGATAATTAGACAGAGTTAACGTGATTCTTTCGAAAGGAAATCATGTTTGCCCAATCTATTAGTGTTCTTTGAGGAAGCAATATGTGCTGTGAGGAAAGGGGAACTGATGGATATACTGTACTTAGATTTTGAAAGATATTTGATAAGTTTCCACATCCAAGATTATTGCAGAAAATAAAATCTCATGATAGATAAAGTATCATAATGGCATGAATAGAAGATTAGTTGACTTTCAGGAAGTAGAGATTAAGTGTAATTAAGTATTTGCAGGCTGGTGAGATGTAATAACTGGTATGCTATAGTGATCAGTAGTGGAATATCAACTTACCTATGACTGACTTCATCAGTGATTAAATGAAGTGTTGGAAGGAATGGCTGCCAAACTTGCTGAGAATATAAGATACATAGGAAAGTAAGTTGTAAAGAACACATAAACAGCCTACAAACAGATGTAGATAGTTTATGTGTGTGGGCAAGGATGTATCAAATGAAGTACAATGTGAGAAAATGTGAAATTGTCCATTTTAACAGGACAAGTAAGAATATGCATACTATTTCAAGAATGAGAGATTACAAGGCTCTAGGATGCAGAGATATCTGGTGTCCTCATGCATGAATTACAGTTAGAATACAGATACAGCAAGTAATTGAGATGACAAACAGAATTTTATCACTAAGCACCCAGGGATTTAATATAAAAGTAGGGGAGGCATGCCTGGAGTAGTTTTACACTATTTAATGAAGATGTGAATGTGTTGGAAGCAGTTCTGAGAAGGCTTACTGTTACAAAGTTGGGTAAAGTATTTGTGGATTTGGAAGGCAGGATGTTAGAATTTGATGTCTGTAAATTGATGGGGATGGTGGGGAAAGAGTGTGTGGTCCCTTTAAATGATGATGTGTTTTTTTTTAGGCTTGGAGATTTTTTAAAAATGGGCAGGTGTACAGTGAGCTCCTAAAATTGAAACATTGTATCAACGGCTATGTGGTTAACAACCCAAGCACTGGTTGTTAAGGCAAACAGTTTGAAAATCAGCCAATTAATTTAAACCAGCCACTTAGAAACTAAAAAGCAATTCAATTTAAATTTGATAGCTTTGACAACCTAGGACTAATCTTATTGTAGAAAATTAATAGGTGATGAAGTACATAAAAGAAGAAGGCATTTGAGGATTGATGCGACAGCAAATGCTATCTGTTACAGTTAACAACCAGCAGCCCTAAAGAGAAAATCACTGACTATCACAGAATTCCTTAAGCTCTCAGAGTAACCATTATCTGACTAAAGGTACAGCAGCCTTCTTAGCTAATATTCCTGACACAAAAAAAAAGAAAAAGGTGCTACCGGTTGAAGGACAGTGGCGAAGGCACAGAACATTCCAGAAGACATACCTTGGCTGTAATTTCAATAGGTTAAATTTTAATTTATACCATTATTATTATTTTCATTTATAAAAGTGGGGCTTATATTTATTGGAATAGCATATCATTAGAATGTTGGTTTATAATGGATTAGTTCATACTTAAAGGGGAATTGTTCTGTTTGTTAGTAGTTCTATTAATTTGTTTACTTTTAGATAAATACATTTATCTAAGTAATATAAATAAATGACTTGTTCATTGTACAGTGATTTTCAGGAGTTCATTTCATTTAACCTCCTTTATAACAGATTGGAGGTGGTGGTGAGAGGCAGGTTATGCCATTTTTCACACTTACTTTGACAGATTATGAGGCAAGGTGAGCTTCTTGGTTTTGGTTTCGGTTATCGGTGGTGGGGGGAAGCAGGGTTCGGTCTCTACTTCATAACATTTGTAAGCTAATAACTACAATAAGCAGATGCCGTATGAGGAAAGGTTGGACACACTTCTGTATCCTGGAAGATGCCTCATGGGTGGCACGGTGGCTCGGTGGCTAGTACTGCTGCCTCAAAGCACCAGGGACCCAGATTTGATGCCACCCTTGGGTGACTGTCTGTGTGGAAATTGTACATTTTCCCTGGGTCTGCTTGGGTTTCCTCCCACAGTACAAAGTTTTGCAGATTAGGTAGATTGGCCATGCTAAATTACCCATAGTGGACAGGGATGTATAGATTAGGGGGATGGCTCTGGGTGGGATTTCTGAAGGCTTGTTGGGCTGAAGGGCCTGTTTCCACATTGTATGGATTCTATGACCTTCTATGAGTGAAATGCATACCCTGTTGCGAGGTTTTGACAGGTTGGATGTAGAAAGGATATTTCCAGAGGGGTGTCGCTCATTTAGAACCCTCAGTCTTTGGAGCTTTCTTCATGAAAATGTAGTAAGAGCGTGGCCCTTGAATAGATCATTTCTTGTGAAGCCAGGGGATGAAAGAGTGCCAGAAGTGTGTGAAAATGTGGATTTGGTCTTGCAAACAGGCCAGACATAATCATTCTGAATAACAGGGTAGGCTCAGTGGGCTGAATGGTCTACTCCCCCATCTAAGTTATATGTGTGTACATACTTAGGTAAGAAGAGGCTTTTCACAAGATCAAAGCCATACTGAATTCTGAACAAGTTTTGGCCCACTATAATCTATCCTGCAGATGCCTTCAATGTACAGATATTGGGACAGTTTTCTAACAAGGATCACCAGAGCGATGCAGAAATATAGCATATTGTGCAACCTGAGCCTAATCTGATATCCCTTATTATACCCAGAATACATCCTGGCAGGCTGTTAAAAAGATTTGGGTAAAATTTACCTTTGCAGTATTGTAGCAGCATGGCAGTCAGCACAAAAGTATGAACAGACTTGCAGAAATGTTTTTGTGCATTCACACATGATTTTGTCAGAGATGGAATGGCAGCCATTCCTATTAGGAATTGTGTCAAGTTTGTCCACCCAGGACCTGGGGAAGACAATATTGGTGCAAAACTCATTGCAGCCTCACAAGTACAAAGTGTGTCTGTCAGGAACCCAATGAATTGTAAAGGAAGCATCCATGAAGGCATAGCGTCGGTGGTGAGAAGCAACTGAGACAGTTTGCAAAGGTCAGCAACAGCGCAATAAGCTAAAGTCTGTGTTGGCTCCAGTCATCTTCAGTGCTACCAGCAAAGTCTGTCAGAGTTACTCTGTTTGTTGTTATTAAGGAAAGTACAGAGATAGTTCACTATCTGCTTGGACTGTAAGGGCTGCATAGACACCTCCAGGTAAAAAAAAAGCCGAAAGCCAGGGCATTATCTGCTTCTCATCCTTGACCTTCAAATCTAAGGTTTGACCTCTTGTTGCCCAGTGATCATCATCATGTCTCACACACTGCTGCAACATGGATTTGAGAACCTGCGGGTGCAATGGATCTGCACATATATCCAGCAACTGCGTTCCTTTCTTCCAGAATATTTCTTGGGAGCCTGACTGAATACACCAGTGGTTTTAAGCTGTCCCTGACTTGTCAATGAGTGCACCCTGTCTCTTTGCTCACCTCTCATGTACAACTCCACCACTTTCCTTTCCAGCTCATGTTAAATAAAAACTTATTGTTTACTTGGGCATTACTCAGAGTAGGCCTGCCTTGAAAGTAGCCTCCCAAACCTTGCTTAGTGTACTGTGCTGCCATAACTTTGAAAACTTTCTAGGTCTTATATAATTTGGAGTATTGCTTTAGTAATCAACTTAATAGCATTCCAATTGTTTCCAACTGTGTATGCGGGCTGTCAACCATTCCACTTTCCCATGTCACAACTAATGTCCAGCATTGGAAAAGGGTTGTGACTTCTTGATTCACACCCTCACCACCACTCTTGATCCCACCCAAGTTCGATCCCGTGTCTAGGTGCAAATAAGTTGACTTTTGATTCATACAAACTGAATTTTGGTTATTTAAGTCATTTTTAAAAAACTTTATTCAGGTTTAATTGCGCATCACCCTGTGTCTTCTCAAAGAAATATGAAATGTACCGTTATTATATTAGGTTGGAACATATTATCTATTCCAGTAAGAACATTTATAATATGATTCAGCTGTGAGTCATCATGAAGAAGAGTATGACTTTTACTTTGCTTTTCATAGTTGAGCAACCATTTCTTTATTATAAAATGCACGCACATATAAATTGATAACAATGAGTTTGAGGACTATTCTTTAATTAACAATGTGCTCTGAATATAGAATTATAATTTGGCAAGCTTTATCCACCAAGTCAATAATTTTAAAAATATAACCATGATTGCACACCATTGCATTTACATTGCAATGGGTGAGGAAATTTAATGTTGAATATGACTTTTTTGTCATTTTGTGCAAAAGAATCTGAATCCTTCATTACCATTCAACCATTAAAAATAACAGGTTCAAAGTTATCCTCAATGTAATGCTTAGAAAGTCATTCAAAAATGTTTATCAGGTAACTGTTGCCTCAGTGCAAACAATAAAATTCATAAAAATGATGGCATTTATGTAAGATTGTCCATTTTTACCATGTTTTGAGGCAATTAACAAAGGTAAAAATTTCTTTTGCATTTTAATGTCAATGTAAACAGAGTATTATGCATTTTTTCCAATTGTTTTTTGCAAAATTTTAAACAAGGATGATTGTGGGGTTAAGTTGAGTTAGCCCTAACTGTAAACTCGGAGATCTGAATGAGTGCATATGATCATGCAAACAAGGACCACTCAGCCCTTCACGCCTGCTCCACCAATAATAAGGTCATGGCTGATCTGAATTAAACCTCAATCCTATTCCTGCATATCCTTGATAATCCCCTTGGTAATCAAGAATCTATCTCCATCTGCCTTAAAAGTATTGAAAAAATTTGCATCCATTGGGCTTTGAAAAAGTGAATTCCGGAGACTCTCAACATTCTGTATTTTTCCTCATCACTGACTTAAATGGGAGACCCCTTACTTGTAAGCTATAACCCCTAATTCTAGATTACTCCACAAAAGGAAATATCCTTTCCACATCCACATTGTCAATCCTCTCAAGATATATGTTTTAATTATGCCATGTCTCACTCCTGTAAATTCAAGACAATTCAAACCTAGCCTGTCTAGCATGTCCTCATAATGCAATCCACCCAATCAAAGTTCATCAGATAAACCTTCACTGAACTGCTTTGAATACTTTAACATTCTGCTGTATGCATGGTGAGCAGGACTCCAGACGCAGTCTCACCTAAGTCCTGTGAAACTGAGGCATAACCTCCATAGTCTTGCATTCAATTCTGCTCACAATAAAACATTACATTCTATTAGTTTTCCTGATTACTTGCTGTACCTGTATACTAACCTGCTTTGTCTCATGCACTTGGACACTCAGATCTCACTGTACCACAGGCCTCTGCAACCTCTCACCATTTAGGCAATATGTTTTTTTAAATTCTTTCTTCCATAATAAACAATTCCGCACTTTGTCTCATTTTACTCCATTTGCCAGATCTTTGCCCACTCATTAGAGTTTTTATATTCCTTTGTAGGCTTCTAACTTCCTCTTCAAAATTTACTTTCCTACTGACCTTCTAGTCATAAACAAAGTTAACTAGATACTCCCAGTCCCATCATGTAGACACGTTATATAGATTGCAAAAATTTTAAGTCCCAGCATTGACCCATGTGGCACTGCATTCACGGTATCTTACCAGGCTCAAAATTACCTGCTTAGTCTGACGCTGTGCTTCCTGTTAACCAGACAATCTTCTATCCAAACCAATATGTTACCCCCTAAACCATAACCCTTTTATTGCCTTCAATAGCCTTTGCCGTGGCACCTTGTCAAATGCCTCCTGGAAATCTACATCCACTAGTTCCCCTTTATAGAATCATAGAATCCTATTTGGCCCATCAAGTCCACACTGACCCTCTGAAAAGCATCCCACCAGAACCCCCAATCCAATCTCTGCAACCCTGAATTTCCTCTGGGTAATTCACCTAGTCTGCATATTCCTGGATACACAGGGCAATTTGACATGGCCAATCCACCTAATCTGCATGTCTTTACCCGCAGCATAAGTTACTTCTTCAAGAAACTTCAGTACATTAGTTAAACATGATCTCCCTCTGAAGAAACAATGTTGGCTCTGCCTGATTACCTCGAACTTAACCAAGGGCCCTGTTATGACGTCTTTCATAATAGCTTCTAACATTTTTTCATGGTTGTTCATTGTCCAGACAACTTAGTAAATTTGGGATGCATGAACTTTTATATCACTGCTTTTTGCAGTCAGAAATATACACATTGTTCATTGGGTGCATACATCAGCAAGGAACCTAATGTCACAGCAGGCATGACTTTAAAGCAGCCTACAGCTCTTAAAGGGGAGAAGCAGTCTGGCTGCAAGAAATGGTGAGGCTCATTTGAAAATTGAATGTGTGCTCAGGTACTTCAAGCTATGGCTGGACATGCAAGGAAAAGCGTACTAAATTTCTCAGATATCGCAACAGAGGCCCTATTGGAGGCCTTGTAGAGACTCAACCTGCATCTGTCCTGGTGGGGATAACAGATCAGAAAGGCAGCAAATAACTGAAAGGAGGGCAGGATAAAAGAATGTCTGACTGTTAGAACTCCCACAAAGGAGTGCTCTGAGCCTGTGGCCACCAGTAGGATGAAGTGACTAATGATGTAACTGCAAAACTAATCTTCCTACTTAATAAAATGTGAGGCTGGATGAACACAGCAGGCCAAGCAGCATCTCAGGAGCACAAAAGCTGACGTTTCGGGCCTAGACCCTTCATCAGAGCTCTAATAAAGAGCTCTATTTAAAGAGCTCTGATGAAGGGTCTAGGCCTGAAACGTCAGCTTTTGTGCTCCTGAGATGCTGCTGGGCCTGCTGTGTTCATCCAGCCTCACATTTTATTATCTTGGATTCTCCAGCATCTGCAGTTCCCATTGTCACTAATCTTCCTACTTTCTACCTACCACATCTGGCTGAGAAATCATGTTCTTCAGTGAGCAATCAAATGGGCCGGGAATGTTATGGAAATATGCCTTCAGTGATGATCCTTTGTTCAAAGTCAGTGAATGCTTTCTCCAGCAGAATTAGAAAGGGTGAGCCGACTAAAAGTCACCCTTTGCTTCTGACTGCCCCCCTTCTCCTCCCTATGAACCCTCAATTCATGATGGTCCACAATGTTCTCTTTTCATTTGACATTCAAGTAAAGGAGCCATACAAAGTTTAAATGCAGTTTTAGAGAAAGGAAAATTGTGCCAAAAGCCAAGGAACTTAAATTTATATGATCTTTACAGTTTCATTGAAAACAAAATCTCTCTAGAGTTGATTTATTGATGGCAATGTGAGTAAAAAATGAATTACTTCCTAAGACCCTTACTTGCACCTTGTGAATGGGTATTTAGAGCTATACCACCAATGTTAGTTACAGCACAAATAAAACTTCTAGCTTAATGTTAGAGCAGCAGGTTTATTGAAGCATCAACACTACATACGATCTTGTTTCTGTTATTTTGGCGAGATTTACTCTGTTAAAAATGGAGCCAGTTATATGTATGCTAAGAAGGGCATGAGGTGGTTGTGTCATCTTAAAGAGGAGAGTTGGAGAGCAACCATTGATGTCCAATCTGGCTCTCAGAAACTGAAGAAAAAGCTTGTTATCAAAAACAATGACATAAAATGACTGCTTATATTAGCAGAACAATGAGGCTGAAAACTGTCCTTTGTGTTTTAAAGAACAGTAATGATTAAATGATTTCCAAGATACAGCAGATGGACAGTATTTTATTTTTAGTGTTGATTTTACTGGCAGAAACACAATAGTTTGTGACCATTTGTGGACTGAGCTTCTGTTCTATGCTTGTTATAAATATTCACTGGTAAAATTGCAACACAGAGAAATGTAAGCTATTACTTTTATATTAAGTAGTGATGTGGAGGTCTAAGTCAGACTGCAGGATACACCACAACACAGAGTTGCCGAGCAGAGGCTGATAGCAAAGTTTTGTACCCATGAGGACGGCCTCAAACAGGGTCTTGGGTTCATGTCGCACTACAGGTGACCCCACTACACTAAACACTCTCACATATGCACACAATCACACACATTCTCTCTCTCTCTCTCTCTCACACACACACACAAACACACGCATGTAAATACATGAGGTGAATTTGCATTTGCAAATTTGTAACTGCAGACACATCCTGTTTTGTTCAAAAAGTACATAATTTGTAGACAGTCAATGTGGCTTTTTTATAAATTCCTACTTTGGAAATAAAACCAGTCTGACTCCAAGTTGATACACAGTGAGATTCTGAACAAGGCCTCACGCTTAAAATGCATTCTCTGACCTGGGATGTCACCCTTGGTATACTAAGGGAAGTAATAAAACCTTGCGTTATCTCCAGGCAGTGACTTGAAAGAAATTCAGGAATTTGCGTACTAATCCTTTCTAACTGATTAAAGATTTAACAGCTATCTTAGGTTTGTTCAACACAACATCAGTTCTGTGACCCTTTGATATTTTTCTTATAAATGCTGTGTGTGATGCCACTTCTCTTACTCACACCTGAAGAAGGAGTGAGGCTCCGAAAGCTTGTGTCTTCAAATAAACCTTGTTGGATTACAACTTGATGTTGTGTGATTTTTGACCATATTAAGTTGATAAGTACAAAAAATGATTTGGATGAGCCAATATCAGGCCATAATTTTAGACTGTGTTTTCATTTTTGAATGGCTACAGTGTGGACATTATGTGCCACATGACAATGCTTTTGCCCCATTTGCAGTGGCCTTTTCGATCTGTTTACATAGCACAAATTCTGGACTATGTTCAAAGCTTTCATGATTGGAGAAAACAGCATTAGCGACAAGCTTGAAATAGGCTTGTGATTTCTTCACTCACCCCAGAAGTAGAAATATGGTAAAAAGGAGCAAACCACACCCATAACATGGCTCATGGGGAATTATCAGATTGCAGTATGCATTGTTTTCTCCCTGTAATTCCATTTTATTTGTTTTTTTTCTGCCTTTCTCCTTGCTTTCATACTCGTTGATTGTTCTCCCTTCTTTTGTTCCTGACTGTCGATTTTCTATCTTTTACCTCAACTTCTCTTGTTAACTTTCACCGAAGGACAAAAGAAATCAGATTAAGAAAGAGCACAGTTGTCTTTCAATGGCTCAGATTAAAACACCAATTTAACTAAAAGGCTCATGGTTTTATTAAGGGAGACAATGGTGAGAAAGCCCCACCTCCATTATTTAACATTTTGTTGGACAATATAGAGGAGGAAAATTGCTGGAATTTATCAGCATGGTTGTAAAGTTGCACTACTGAATCCTAAAACAAGTGGTTAAGAAATATTGGTGTCATGTGTGACTCCCAATAAAATGCTCATTCATTTTTGTACTAGCATCAGACCAAATATGTGTGAGGAAGTAGGGATGTGTGTGATGGGTGTCAATTTAATGGTGGGAAAACCCAGAAGAACAATTTATCCAAAGATCTTGGAATGTGAATGTTTTTAGCAACACTTTGATTTTTTTGCAAATAACTTTTAGCTATTCATTCACAAGATGAAGGCGCAGCTGGCTAGGCAGCATTTATTGCCCATCCCTAATTGCCCAGAGCACAGTTTAGAGTCAACCACATTGCTGTGGGTCTGGAGTCACATGTAGGCCAGGTGAGGTAGACAGTTTCCTTCCCTAAAGTACATTAGTGAATCAGATATGGTTTTGCCAACAAACGGCAATATATTCGTGGTCATCCTTAGACTCTTAATTCCAGGTGTTTAAAAAGATTAATTCAAATACCACCATCTGCCATTGATTTGAACCTGGGTCCCCTGAACTTTATCTGGGTCTCTGGATCTGGGCCCAGTGATAATGCCATTAGGTCATCACCTGCCCCTTCGCCTAGGTGTCTTTGAGAAGGTGGTAGTGAGCCACATTCCTGAACTATTGTAGTCCATAAAATAAAATTGTAGGGTCATAAAATGTAGGAACAGAAGGAGGCCATTAATTAAGGTCATTGTTGATCTGACTGTAACCTTAACTTTGCTTTTCTGCCTACTCCCCTGATAAACTTTGGCTGTCTACCCAAGTCTACCCAACTGAGCGTTGAATACATTTAATGATCCAGTTTCCTCTTTGCTCTTTATGGGAACAGAATTCCAAAACTGGTGAAAGGAGAAATCTTTCCAAACCTCAGTCTTAAATGGGAAGTCCCTGATTATAAAACTGCAACCCTTAGTTTGAGATTCTTCAATAAGGGGAATCATGAGGCAAATTCTTATCCTGATTTTGGAAGTGGGAAACATGGAAGCAGGAGAGTTTAATTATGTGGAGGCCAAAGATCTGCTTCCCAGCAGTATGAAGAAACTACCAAGTTATGGGGCTGGATGTTACATGGAAAATAGGATCAGGGAGGCAGACCATTCTGCCCCTCTGGCTTGCTGTACTTTTTAATAATGGGTGTGTTTTGGTGGGGGCGGCATGTGAAATTAGTTGGCTGTCTACCCGACCATCTTGTCACTATGCCCCGCATTCAGTTCCATAATATAGAGAGTAGGCAGGTGAGGAACGTAGCAGCCTGTCTACCATCTGTAAATAAATAACTAGTTTTCAATTATTAGTATTACCAGTTGGTGTGGAGAAGTGAGCAGTTGATTTTTTAAAAACAGTTTTTAAATGAGGGAGAGAAAGGAGATTTGCCGAGTTCAGCTCATCAAGCCAACTGCATTGCTAATGATAATATAATATATCTTCTGCAGGCCATGTTCCCACGACCAGGTGGTCTTGAATGAGCCCTTCTTTCTAGGCTCTGTTTTGGAAATTATCCACGAGGCTGGATCAACTGTTTATAAAATAATTAATGTTTTCCCCTAGCTCTTGGTTGTACCAGTTAAACTTTGCTTGGTCAACATTAAGCTTGAAATAAAAAGCGTCAAGCGCTCTGATTGTATCATTATATGTTGCATTTTCTTCTGCTATACCTTGGGACTGGCACTGATTGCATTCAATGAACTGACTTAATCTTTGTCTGGCTTGAGACCTGAAACAGTATGATACCTGCTAAAGCATCAGAGCCATTGTACCCAATGCATGACCTGGGTCAGTTCCTCTCAGCATCCCAGAGGGTCCAGTAAAAGCAAAGCTTTTACATCATTTGTATTTACTGTGTGGGTTTTTACTATAATGCTGCCTCCCTCTCTTGTGTGATTATTCCACTGACATGTTTTCATATTTACAGAAATTTATTGCTTACTGATGAAGCCTTCTGATTGCACACCACAATCCATGTCATTAACATTCTTCCATGCTTCTTCAGTATTTGCATGGACTTTCTCTTCAGTGAACATGAACAGGCTTTTTTTAAACATAACTATACACAAAGGGTGATGAGAGAGAGGCATCTTTTGAAACCATACAGGTACAGCCTTCAGTTCTATGTGACCTGACAAATTCTGATATACCTCTATACACACATCCCTAGTAGTTGTTCTTCAAATAAAGTTGTAGTTAACCCTTTACTCAATGGACTGGACAGTGCAATTTGATGAATATGCATTTCTGCTTACAAAGCTGTTAGACAGCCCTTCTGGCTTTGGTGTAAGTGCTCAGATATTAGGGAGGAAGACTGTTCTCGGTCAACTGTGTGTGCCCTTTGGTCTTTTTGGTGCTTTGGCCAACAGTGGGTGCTCAATCTAATTTTCTTCTTTTTGACTTGTTTTTAGCAGTTTGCTATGATTGAGTGGCTTGCTAGATCATTTCAGAGGGCAATGCAAGTCATTTACATTGGAATGGATTTGGAGTCACATGTAGTACATACCAACTAAGGATGGCAGATTTCCTTCCCTCAAGGACATCTGTGAACGAGATTGTTTTCCGAGCCAATCTGATATTTCATGGTTACCAGTACTCAGAATAATGTCTCATTGCAGATGTAGCAATCCTTTGAACCCAAATTCCACCACCAGCCAAACATCGCCCGGACTCCCTCACCTGAAGTTGGAAAACTTTTCATGGCAGTTCAGAAAGTCAACTTCCCATGTCATAACAAAATACTGTGTAAGTTGAATATGCTTTTTGAGAATAGTGTAGCTGGGCTGCACCGGGAGAGAGGAAGAAATGGCAAGAATGAGAAATTGTCCACCTTGTATTTTCTGCTTCAAAGATGAAAGTCAGTCCCTTTATCTCTTCTCTAAATTTGACACTGAATCACCGAACTTCCTTGACTGTGAAAATGTAGTGGATATAGAAAGGCAAGGAATGTTGAGCAATTTACAGCTTGTCCTTGTAGCCAAACTTGCTAACCCTTTCAAAAATTAGACCTTATGTTCCCTGCTCTTTGATGACCTCCCTTCTTTCCAAGCCTACTCCATTTTAATCATCTCTATGATTCCCTGTTAACTCCTTTCCTATTTTCCAAGCTTCCCTCCTAGACTTCTTATTATTCAGAGTCCCTTTATCGATCCCAGTCTTGATTCAAAGCCTGTCACCTCCCTTTTCACTGAGTGCTGCAAGCCTGCTCACCTGGTAGCATCCCAAATCCTCTGTCCACTGGGTACATTTGGGAAACAGATCCCAAAAATGCTAATTAAGGACAGCAAATGACATTTCATCAGTAACTCATTGAATATCCCCACAGTAATTCCATAGTCTTCTAGGTACAATACCTTCAACATGTGGTCAGAAGTGGGAATGTTCGTAGATAATTGCTGTGTTTAGAAAATGAGGCAGCCCTTGCCAGAATGTAACAAGACCTAGATAACATTCAAGCTTGCATGAATAAGTGGCAAGAAAAGGTTATACCTTGAAGTGCCAGGTAATTTCAGACAAGAGAGAATCTATTCCACACCCTGTGACCTTTGACAGCCTAACCATCTGTAACCATCCACGTCATAAACATCAAGGAAGGGGTTACCACTGGTCAGATATTTAATTTGATAAACGAGACAAGTAGTTTGACAGCAACAGCATATCAAGTGCTGGGAATTTTGCAGCGAATATTCTGCCTCCTAACTCCCTAAAGCCTGTCCACCTTTCACAAATGTAGCCAGTTCTTCAGCAAGAATTCATATGATTTAAAAGCTGACAGAGAAAGTTAACACATCAGGTCATGGTTCAACAAGACCTGGTTAAAAGTGACAGATGATCTGAGGAGTTACATATTAGTCACTTGGGCGTTGAGTCCTGGGGCTGATCCTTCAGCAAAAATGCACTCAAGTTAAAATTAGCCAACTCACTTAAAAGAAAAAGCTCATATTTGTGGTAGGCAATTTTCAGAAATTTACTAAACTCAGCCTTTTAGCATTCTGCAAGACATAGAAAACCTAACATACACGCTAAGTAATTTGTTCAATATACTCCATCATTTTACAGTAGCTTTCAAATGAACTTTATGATTTCTGTGTGCTTAGGAATGAATTTATAATCATGCTTGGTAATACCAAGGCTCATTGCTGACTCGTTCATAGCAGATGGAGTTGCAAGTGTAAAAGTAAATTTAATATTTTCATGAGTAAGCTTTTCTCCAACTGCTGTCACTCTATATTTCAAAATGTTAATCTCAGATGCTATAAATATGCATTTGTCCTTTTCAGCATTAAATTGTGTTGTGTGAGTCAATCCAGAGCCTGATTGTGTTCTGTTTTGTCCTTTTGAGAATAATGCATCAACAAGTACATTGAGTATTCCTCAATATCTGACAAGCCTAAAGAAACAATCCTTTGGAATGGTTAAAGTGATTAAGTTGAATTTAGTCCATAGGGCCCTGTGCGGCACTGAAACAATTTCATGAGCAACAAAAGTTGTAAGGTATGTTGTCATATGTTGAGCTTCATGAAGACTGTAGAATCTTCATCACAAAAATTGGATACTTGTCTGGAATGAAAGCTTTGTAGACCGACTAAACATCAGCTCATGGTCCAAATTCAACATTTTTGTGCCAGGCAGTGGCTGAATTCAATGTGCAAGCTGATGGTTTGTATCATTTAGTTATACCACCTGCCCCCAGTTGTTTTAGCATCTGTGACACTTCGGTGTGGAATCAAAGTGGTAGATGTATCTGTCCAAGTAACCACATCCAGGCTTAACTAATCATCCAGAGACAACCTGGCACATATTCAAATACCAAACATTGATCAATTGTATGCATGCTCCATCAAGGGAATTGATTACCCATTGCACTGACCTCATTATAGCCTTGGTGCAACCATGGACAAAAGAGCTGAATTCCAGAGATACAATGAGAATGACAGGACTTGACAACAAGACCTTATTTGCCAGAGTGTGGCATCATGGAATGCAAGCAACAATGTAGCCATTGTAAATCAGTTGAAAATCTAGCATAAAGAAAGCTGGTTTTGCTTAACATATGACCATAAGAGGATTAGAAATAGGAGTAATAGACAGCATTAGGCCTTCAAGCCTGCTTTGTCAATTAATAGGCTCATAGTTGATCATAATCCTACTTTTCTGCCCTTTCCATATATCCCTTGAGTCCTTGAGAAATCAAAACTTCTTAGCTTTAAATATATTTATACATCTAAATGCTACATCCACAAACCTGTTGTGAAGAAATTTCTCCTCATCTCAGTTGTATCAGTCCTATATCCTATAACTGTCCTCACATTCCTGGTTCCCTAGACAATAGAAGCAACCTCTCAAAACATACTCGCTCATAACCCTTCAGAATGGAAGTTTGTTGGACGGCAATTATTTCCATCTCAGGACATTTCTGTAGGACTTCCTCGGAGCAATGTCCTTGGACCAACTATTGTCAACTGTTTTATGTATGACCCTTCTTTCATCACAAGGTTAGAAGTGGAGATGTTGGGAGATTATTGCACAATGTTCAGTTCCGTTCATGACTCCTCAGATATTGAATTGTAACCTTGCCACATATCACAAGACCTGGACAGTATTCATGGTTTCGCATTACTGTGCCATGAATCTTACAGTGACTGTTCCATTTAAGTGTGCATATGGCTGTAATGCAGTTTTTATAACAGGAACATTTTCACCTTTACATTGAAATCTTTCCCTGAGTAGTAATAGTGTTTGAAAGGCTCTTGATCATGAACAAAACTTGTTCCACCATTTTTCCTGATTGCAATTGGCATACTACACATATTAATAAGAACAATTGCTGACAATCGAGTCATAGTCATAGATTCACACAGCACAGAAGAGGCCCTTCAGCCCATCAAATCTGTGCCAATTTATCAATACTGATCCCTCATTCGAGCACTTGGCCCATAGCTTTGAACATCATAACATTTCAAGTGCCCATCCACGTATTTTTAAAAGGTTATAAAGCTTGCAGTCTTAACTACTCTCCCAGTCGGAGCATTCCAGATTCCATCACCTTCTGGGAAAACCTATTCCTCTAATCTCCTCTAAACCTTCCATACTTCATCTTAAAATAGTATCCACAGATATTGCCCCTTCAATTAAGGGCATCAGTTTTTCAGATCCAACGTCTCTTTCTCCTTCATAATCTTAAACATTTCTATCAGCTCCCATGATGAGTGATCTGCTAAAATCTCTATGTATAAATGTTTAGCAGATATGCAGAAGGAAGATATATTTTGCAAATGTTTTGTTCACACGTAGCATTTTTACAAAAAAAGACGGTTCTTGAAATTTTCAAATAGTTGTATTTGGTCAAAGATTATTGTATTTTCACTGAATATATTTGCTGGCTTACAAAGTGTTATTCATTCTGTTAAAAACTATTTAGTTGTTATTGTCTATGATTTGCTGATTTATGAATTGCCATGTTGTGCAGAATCTTCACATCCTAATATGTAGCCAATGATTATATAACTGTCACACTTCTCTGACTGAGCAACCGGGAATCAAAATTCAATATCCTAAATTCAACAGTAGCTAGCCCAACCAGGACTGATAGAATTTTAGCCAAACAGAATTGCACAGCCGTTAGCAGCTGTTGGCTAAGGTGAACAGCTGAAACCACAACCAAACAGGTTATAAAAGTTTAGAGTGAACCAGTTATAACCAACCCAAGGGTCGTGTGCTGGAGGAATGTCAAACAGGTGTTCTGACAATCTGATTCCCAGTTTCCCCTCCCTTCCCTTGTGACCATTCTCTAGGGTCTTTACCCTCCAGGGCACTCTGGCCCACTCTTCTTTCATTCACAATATCCCCTCATGTCAGCATGGCATTTCCCATTCAATGCAGAAAGTGTAATATCTGCCCATTTACCTCCTGCCTTGGCATCATCCAAGACTGCAGACAGGCCTTCCAGGTGAAAAAGCAGTTCACATGTACATCACTGAATCTGGTCTACTATGTTCACTGCTCTGTACTGTGGAGATGAAACAAAGACTGTGTGACTTCTTTGCAGAACACCTATGTTTTCCCTGCAAAAATGACTCGGAACTTACACTTGCCTAACTCTTCAATATATCAACATGTCCCTTGGCCAATGGGTCAAGTTGCAGGTCTGCTGCAGTGATCCAGCGAGCCTCAACATAAGCTTAAAGAATTTCATCTTGGGGACCCTGCAGCCTCTAGGACTCAACATTTGAGTTCAATAACTTTAGAGCCTGCTTTCATCCTTCCATATTTTTTATTCGCCCCCGCGCCCCCCACGGTCCTGTTGTGACATGTGATGCTTTCAGCACAGGCACATATTGTCACATATTCCTCAGCCTTTTATCACATTTTAAGCATCACATTCAACACAGCTCACCCATTTTCTCACTCTTAGCTCTCATTATCTCTTACTCAACTTTTCTTCTGTCCTGACCTGCTATCGATATTCTCCTTAATTACCTCCCCCTTTTGTATCTCTGTCTCTCTTTCTCCCTCTCTGGGCCCCATCTCCATGTATTGTTCACCCTTCCCCAAACCAATTCTCCTTCAGCATAAATATCATATTTTCCTAGCTACTAACATTTCTGAAGAAGAGTCACCAGACTCAAAACATTAACTCTGCTTTCTCTTTACAGTGCTGCCAGGCCTGCTGAGTTTCTCCAGCTATTTCTGTTTTCATTTCAGATCTCCAGTATCCACAGTTCTTTCTTTTATTTTATTAAAGCAAAGACTGAACTTGATATAGGCAGATGCAAGGAGAAGTCGTGAGGTGTGCCTATTGACCGAGTGATAAGGCCAAAGGTTAGGAAGAGTTGATAGTTTGGGAGAACAATGTGTATGATAGACCTTGAGTGACCATGATGCATGTAATGCTGAGGGCTATACTACATCAGCCTTGGTGAGGTGTGTGTGCGGTGACAAAGTGAGAGTGACTGCTGGCTATTTCAGATATTGGTACTTAGCAGCATGTAAAAGATCATTGATCTTCTTGAGCCACAGCCAGAAATCCCCCATCATGTGAGAACCTGTACTGATCCATGCTGCTGGGTTCATTTGTTTGTGTTTGGTGGGATGGCCTCTTTTGGGAGTCTGTTGGGAAGATGACTGTGCTCCTTCCCACCATCCAATTCACCAACACCTCCAGATCTCTACTGGTCAAGCAGGACTGGACTTGCTGTCTTCTGGGTGTCTTTTTGATGATAAGTGTTGACTGCCTCATTACTGTGTGAGGGTAATTTCCTGGCTTGTAGCATCTGAGGAGGGGTGCTGCCGCATTTATATCTGGTGCTAGAAGTGTGGAAGCAGGAAGTTCTGGGCTATGCCAAGAATACCTGTTCAGTCTCCATGACATTTATAATCATAAAATCATAGAGCCATACAGCAAAAAAAAAACCCTTTGGTCCAACTCATCCATGTCAACCAAGATTCCCAAACTGAAAAAGTCCCATTTGCCTGCATTTGGTGCTTATCCCTCCACACCTTTCCTATTCATGTACATATCCAAATTTCTCTTAAATATTTAACTGTACCTGCACGAACTCTTCCTCTGGCAGTTCATTCCACCGACGAGCCAACCACTGTGTGAAAAAGTTACTGAACAGGTCCCTTTTAAACCTTTTTCCTCTCACCGGAAAGTTATGCTCTCTAGTTTTGAACTCCCCAACCCTAGGGAAAAGATTGTTGCTATACACCTTATCTATTATAGCGTCATAGTCATAGAGCCATGCAGCACAGAAGCAGATCCTTAATCCGACAGTCCATGCTGACGATCATCCCAAACAAAACTAATCCCACCTGCCTGCACTTTAGAATAGAATAGAATAGAAACCCCACAGTGTGGAAACAGGCCATTCGGCCCAACAAGTCCACACCAACCCTCCAAAGAGCATCCCACCCAGACCCATTCCCATCCTTCTACCCTATCGCTGCATATTCCCATAGCTAATGCACCTAACCTACACATCCCTGAACACTATGGGCAATCTGGCATGGCCAATCCATTTAACTTGCACAGCTTACAACTGTGGAAGGAAACTGGAGCACACAATGGATACCCATGCAGACACAGGAAGAATGTGCAAACTTCACACAGATAGTCACCTGAGTTTCCAATTGAACTAGGGTCTCTAAGGCTGTGAGGCAGCAGGGCTAACCACTGAGACACCGTGCCACCCATTTAGTTAAGCTTCAAGTCAAGTGAAGGGCAAATTTCTGTTCTGTTACGTATTAAACAAAATATAAATAATTTCCAAACTATGCTCAAGCAATGCCCAATGGCTTGTATAAATTGATTATGCTTCACTGCTGTGTAGGGAGGAAAAGAGAACACAAAGCCTTGTATTTTGTAAGTTTGCTATTTGCCAAAATTCTCTTTGTCCATATCCCTTCAAACATTTTTTATTCATGTGCTTTTCCAAATGTCTTGTAAATTGTTATAACTGTACCTGCAGACATCACTTCCTCTGGAAGTTCATTCCACACTTGAACCACTCCTTGTGTAAAATAATTACCCCTTGTGTCTTTCTTAAATCTTTCTCCTCTCACCTTAAAGATCTGTCCTCTCATCTTGAAATCGCCCACACTAGGGAAAATACACCTGCCATTTACCTTACTATACCCATCATGATTTTATAAACCTCTATGAGGTTACCCCTCAACCTGCTTCACCTCAATGAAAAAGGTTAACGCTGAGTAATTAATGAACTGAAAGTCTGAGGAGCCTACAAAAAAATTTACCTTAGAACATGGTAGAGAGGACACTGTGGACCTCATTCATCACCACACTTTGACATGGGAAAAATGGGAAAACCCACTTTCATGACGAATTTCTTCCTCATGCACAGAATTTATCATAGAGAAATTTTCAGGTAAGCTTTCAAAGTCAGATCCTAACTATAGCCTCATAAGCTGGCAATTGTAGGAGAACTGTCTAAAGGCTTTTGCAGTGTTAAATAGCAGGTATACTCCAATAACATTTACAGCACAGAAAGAAGACACTTTGCCCATTGTGTTTAAACCAGTCAACAAAGATATCCTAGATAAACTTCTGGATTTATTTTCATTGCTTTGTTTATCGGGTTTAAAATCTTATTATACTTTAATGCTTAGTATATTTTCTTGCATAGTTTCACTGTGACCCCAGTGGCAATGTGGTGCAAGGCAGGAAAACAGGCTGGGATGTGGATACTTTGGATTTCAACCTGTGCTTCCAATATCCAAGAAACAGTCTGAGGGTCAGAAACTGGACTTACTCTAAATATTTAGATGTCCATGTCAAAGCAGGTATGGGCAGGAGAGAGGTTGAAGCCTTCAACCTCATCTTCAGAGGGCTTCAGTATATATTTGGATGTGATACAGGACAGGTATCTCTACTTACTACATCACACAGACTCCCACTCATCCATCATCATCATGCTTCTTGGGGTCATATCTGTAAATTTTGAAGAATGAAACATTTTCTGTCTGCTTAGGACAAACAAGTATCTGAGTGTTCCTCAATACAATGGCAACATATTGTAACTTTATTGTTCAGGTGCTATCATGACTCTTACAATATGCGATATGGCAGGGAACATACGAGGGAAAGCCTTTTGGAAGAATTCCAGTATAAGCTCTGGGATCACTTTCCATAGAAGGAAAATGCCCCCAAAACACAGAGTGAAGAAATTATTATCATGCAATTGCAGTGAAACACTTTATTCTTTTACTGGTTGATGGACAGAAAAAGGAAAACAAATTCAAATAAATTGATTGTTCCATTTTAGACTGGTGACAATCTCCTCACTCACACTTTTTGCACACTTTATTAGATATGTATTTTGTTGAATGGGCATTTAATTAGGTCATTAATCTAATCATGATTGTATTTTCGTTGGATGCATGATATTTCATAATATAATATTTTAATGGCGGACACTTTCGACGTATGAGTCACCACTAGATCTTATCTGTGTATGTAAAGTGTCCTGCTCTACTCAGGTAATATTGTTCTCATCAACATACATTCTAACATGTGAATTAAGAGCTAAAATAGGGCTTTTTAGCCCTTCAAACCCACTACATCATTCAGAGGCATCCAAACACAAAAGCAGACTTTAATTTAGGGAAGGGAGCAGATGATGCTGGCTGAATCTCCTATTAGATTGTAACTGCTCTGCCAAGCAGACAGAGCTAAAGTTATAGCTGCAATGCTATTCATTAGGCTTAAAGGAGAGGCAGTCTGGTATTTTTGTCCAAAGACTAATTGCATTGATGGACCCAGAGTGCACTCTGGAATACCTCTATAACTTCCTCAGCTATCATTTTCAGAACACAGTGGTGCAGACCATCTGGTCTAAGTAATATATCCAACTTCAGGTCTTTCAGTTTCCCTACCAATTTTGCTTAATTGATGGCACTACACCCACCTCTGCCCCCATCTGTCTTGAAGTTCTGGTATGCTACTGATGTCTTTCATTTTGGAAACTGATGAAAAGTATCTATTTAGTTCGTCTGCAATTTCATGATTTCCCCTTAATTCCTTCTCCAGCCTCATCCTCCAGTAGTCCACTATCTAATCTTGCCTCTCTCTTACCTTTTGGATGCCATCTTCTTTTAAATTTCTAGATAGCTTACTCTCATATTTCACCTTCTACCTCGTATTTTTCCACTGCTGTTTTATAAGGCATCACAATCCTTTGGCTTCCCAAGAATCTTCACAACATTCTAAGTTTTTTATTTTGCTTTTATGCTATATCTGTCTTCCCTTATCAACAATGGTTGTCTCATCCTCTCCTTGATATCTTTCTTCTTCCTTGGGATGAATTGTTGCTGTTCCTCCTGAATAACCCCCAGAAACCCTTGTCATTGCTGTTCCCCTGTCTTCCCTGTGAAGTTCTCCTTCCAATCCTCTCTGGCCAGCTCCCCCACGTCTATGTAGTGACTTTTACTCGATTGTAATATCATTACGTTTGATTCCAGTTTCTCCCTCTCAAACTTCAGGGTGAATTCTTTCATATTATGGTCACTGCTCCCTAGGGGTTCCTACACCATATGCTCCTAATCAAGTCTGCCTCATTATACATCATCAAATCCAGAATTGACTGTTCCTGAGTGGACCCTATCACAAGTTGCTCCAAAAAAACTACCTTGTACACATTCCACAAATTCCTTTCTTGAGATCTGCTAATAATTTGTTTTTCCAGCCCAGGTGCATTTTGAAGACCCCCATGATTATTGTAGTCGTGCCTTTCATACATGCTTCTTCCATCTCTGATTTATTTTCTTTCTCACATCCTGGTGGCCTGTATATAACTCCTATTGAGGTCTTCTTGATTTGTGGTTCCTTGACTATAGTCACACGAATCCTATACCTTTGGACTCTATATCACTTTTTGCTATCAATTTCATTTCATTTCTTACTAACAAGGCAATCCCGTCCCCTCTGCCAATCTGCTTGTCCTTTTGATACACAAAGTCATAGTATCCCTGGATATTTAGTTCCTAGCCCTGATCCCTTTGCAGTCATTTTTCTGTGATGTCTAGAATCATGCCACAACAATGGTGTTTTTATTGAGGTGGACTAGGTTTCTGTTTGTCTTGATGTAGTGAACTTGCTGTCCAATGCGTTAAGGTGGCACAGTGGTTAGCCCTGCTGCCTTAAAATGCCAGTCCCAGGTTCAGTTCCAACCTTGGGTGACTGTCTCTGTGGAGTTTATACATTCTCTCTCTCTCTGTGTCTGTGTGGGTTTCCTCCAGATACTCTGGTTTCTTCCCACGGTCTAAAATGTGCACATGAGGTGGATTGGCTATGCTAAATTGCCCATTATGGAGTCGGTCTGGGTGGGATACTCTTTGGAGGGTTGCAATGCGCTGAATGGCCTGCTTCTACATTCTATGGTTATCCAATTAATCATTTGTGATCCTGGGAGGGATGAGCTTATTTATATTTTTTTCTCTATTCATTCACAGGATGGGCGCATCAGTGACCAGGCAGCTTTTATTGCCCATCCATAATTATCCAGAGGTAAATTTAGCACTAATTTGGGTAAGCATATAGACATACATGGAATAGTGTAGGTTAGATGGGCTTCGGATCGGTATGACAAGTCAGCACAACATCGAGGGCCGAAGGGCCTGTACTGTGCTGTAATGATCTATGTTCTATGTTAAACACATTGCTGTGTGTCTGGAGTCACATGTAGGCCAGACCAGGTAAGGTTGGCAGTTTCTTTCCCCTAAAGGACATTAGTGAACTAGATGGGTGTTTCCAATAATGGGTTCACGGTCAACATTAGATTCTTAGTTCCAGATATTTATTGAATTCAAATTCTACCATCTGCTATGGCAGGATTTGAAACCAGATCCCCAGAATGTTACCTGGGTCTCTGGATTGACAGTCCAGCAATAGTGCCATTTGGCTGCAGCCTCCTCAACTTAGGGTATATACTCAATGCCTTAATTCAAAAAATCCACTCAAGGCTTTGAGTTTGAAATTTCACAGAGATGTCTGCATTTTTTAAAAGGTCAATGAAAAGTCACATTGGAACTTCGAAAGCATTTCTTGGAAATCACATGGTTCCAGATAATTGTTGGCTTGGGTGACTTGAAAATATTTCAGGGGAACACCTGCCTCTTTTACAATTGGATTTAAGCTGGTCTGTTTAAACAGTGTTTGCAAGCTTAAACATTGCTTGGATTTTCCATGACGGAAGCCTAGTATAGAACAAGCAGTTCAGTTCATGTCTCCTGTTTCTGAAACACCTTTGCTGTGAAACCAGGGAGAAACTTGAGGGTTTTTCCAGAAGTTTGTCAGAAAAAAAATCCTAGCATCGTACTTCCTGAGCAAGATCGCCTTCAAAGACTGAATTGATCATCCAAGCAAAAACACCAGATCATTAGAATTGTTTTTAAGAATAACCACTATTGGTCAGAAAGCATTTTCCTTTTGAAAGTAAGTCTCTGTTGAGAAAAATCCACTTATTCTCCATTTACCTGAAGTCAGTGGGTGTATGTGCGTGCATAATTGTGTCTTTTCTGGGTTATTTAGACAGGTGATCATTTATATTGTTATCTCACAAATTGTGTGTGTTAACTGATTCCGCAACTTTATTGAACAGGTTCTATAATAAATCATTTTTTTCTTTGCTCATTAAAGAAACCTGGTTACTAGCTCTCTTTATTTTAAGGTTAATGTAGAAAAAAATCCCATGATTATCTATTTCGTGACCTATGAAACATAGGGCTGCATTAACAGACCAGTCTTCCCATCTCGGCTGTAACAGTTTTTCAAAACAATATGGAAACACGCAGGAGATGGATGCTCTGTTCGTGACTTCCTGATATTGGTGCCCTGTTCTATTACCATAGCATGGACACAGCAGCCGTATTCAGGTTATATTGACATCGCCGCATTCTGCATCTTTTAATCTAATGGAAGGGTCTGAAAATGTGTGTACAATAACATTTGTTATAATACTTCTGAGATATTGTTTAAATAAAGAAAATGATCTCTTATCCACGGGTTTTCCAATTAGTGCAATATTACATTTGAGACACTTGTTGCATAAATGTTATATTAAACTCACTGATGTGCACTCAGCTTACACATCGTATAGTTAGGAACATTCCTTTCTTTTACATCCCAGGGTCAGAAACATGTGATAGTAATTAAAGATTTAACAGTTGCATTTTAGTGAAGTGGGCATGAATTAAACTGGCATGTAAACTGTATGTCACGTCTATTCATTTTCTTTTCTGATAGTGTTAAATGAAACTTAGGAGTTTGAAATTATTACTCCCTTTGTGAAAAGCCTCTAGCAAAGATTGATGTTCCCTAAGTCTCAGATCTTGCTATAAGTGGCCTCAGACACTATCGATGTAGTGCACTGATTGCAGACCTAGAAGAGGGCATGCTCACAGGCTCATTCAGTGTTATTATTGGAGGGTCTAATTACATCTATTATTGATGCTCTTTGTCATTGCAGTGTTCAAAGCAAGGAGAACGAATACTCAGCAATGGCCTCAGCTGCTTTGAGCCTGACTGATGACCAAAGCCATGGCACTTAGTGAGATTAAACCTACACTGCTGAGCATGTCATTTTAACGAGACAAAATGGAGATGATCCCAATTTCCTATCATTTCAGAAGCAACAGGGAACCAATTACAGTCAGACTGTGAGGCGTCAAAATT
Organism: Stegostoma tigrinum; assembly: GCF_030684315.1. Taxonomy (NCBI): domain Eukaryota; kingdom Metazoa; phylum Chordata; class Chondrichthyes; order Orectolobiformes; family Stegostomatidae; genus Stegostoma; species Stegostoma tigrinum. Next base: position 62,572,349 of record NC_081356.1, on the reverse strand, counting down.
CTCACCTGGCCTCGTCTCAGTCAGACAGCTGACAAAGTGAAATAAAAAGGCCAAGTAGAGAATTTTGTCTGTGCAAAACCTTAATTTATACTTCAGCCAGCAGACAAGGCTGTTTTTTTGTATATATCGCAAAAGATTGGATCCCTTTTCATCATTTGTGTGGGCTACATCAATCCTGTTATCTTTTTCAGATAATATGGCTCAGAGGAAGGGTGGAGAAACTCATTATTTTTAGATACCTTCACTTTTCCCATAGGGATCTTATGGATCCTACTTAGCACCTGTCTCATTCCAGCACTGATTAAGTGGGAAATACAGGGAATCTCAAAAGGTCAAAACCATAATCAGGTGCCTTTAGGGCTTTGACATACGAAACTTCTTAATCCAACTGAAGCTTATTTCATGCCTATAACAAGATGTTGAGGAAGATTTGACACAGAGAGAAAAAAAATTGTAAATAGACTCAGAGACCAGATATCATTAGTGGTCTGCTATTATGTGTTGTAGAAACCTATTTTGCTTTTTAAATCTATTTTCATTTAAAATGACAAAAAAACAATGCTGCCAATTTTCTTTGTATATCAAATATAATGCAAAAATTGTGCACAATAGATAAAGAGCTTAGTACCTCTGGGGCTTGTACAGATTGCACTATTAATCCTCTGAGTATAGAATTTTATTAACAGCTTTCAAAATATGCATTTGATCTTTCATAAAACCTGTGAGAAATATAAAATGTAATGATGCTAAAATAATACAGCAGATTACATAATGATCTCTTCTAAGCCTACTTGCAGAAATGTCACATTCAATAATGAAAATGATAAAATTAATACTTGATGGTTAACACATGGGAATTTTTCATTCAACATATTTGCAATCATTAATTTGATGTATATTGCATGAATATAACTATTCCAGCAAAGCCCAGATAAAGTTTCAAGGATATTGGAAAAAAAACCAGGATCAGTTTAGGATGAGTTTCATTCTGATGGAAGGTTATGGACCTGAGACTTTGGGAGCCAAATTCATTTCATTAGCAGTACTGGAGATAGCGCAACTACTATTCATGGGCACCATGTCATGCAGTCAGCTGCACCCACACCGTCTCGCACAACTTCGGCTTTCGCTGCCATGGCCGCTTCCTTGCATTTCCACATTATTTTTCCCCAAAAGGGAGTTAGTTGGGGCCAGGCCCCACGCAGCCCCAGATCCATGGCCAGCTCATGCTCTGTGTGCTGAGGCATCAGAAGCTTCAGAGTGTCAGTGGTGGAGGAGCCTGGATTCAGGCTCTTGGTGATTGAGGAGTGGCAGCAACGGTGGAGGTGGCCCTGTAACCAAGATCACATTATATAGACTCGGACCGATGTCAAGCAGCGAATGAGGGGCAGCAGAGGGTAACACGAAGAAGAGGGAAAGATGAACTCTTATGGCAGTAAAATCTTGCCTTGTATTCAGTGTTTCAAGATGGCATTGGAGCATGACAACTCTTTGACTTTTGCACATGAAAAATCACTTTTCACTGTATTTTTATATACATGTGACAATAAATCTAAATCTAATCCAAATTTCTCAGCCTGAAGGCCCTTCTGTAGGCTCATGAAGCTCCCACAGGCTTCTTCCAATAGAGACAACATGAGCAGCTCCTCGATAAGGACACCCAGGTAGACACAGTTTGAAACAAATAAACTGGTGATATCATGACATCACAGCACTGCCACTGATGTGGCAGCCAAATCTCAATTTTGAACCATGCAAGTCTATTCTGTGAATTTGCACATCACTCATTAAAGTTCAAATCAACCTGCTGAGCCCCTCTTTCTATTTTTGTTCATGTCATTAGGAGTATTATTTAAAGAGACAGGCAGCAAATTACACACAAGGTTGTTTCAAAGGGATTCTGCTATTGCGGGCTATGTGGCCCACTTCTCAGCTTGGCAAGGAGTGTTGCTATATCCACACATGGAGGGCAGAGGAATACGTAACCCACTCACATCAAGGTTGCAATAGACATAGGGATGACCATTGTACTGCCTCTTTATTTGCAACACAACAGGAAGTTGTGAAGAGGGAAACCTCTCCATGATACTCTCTGCCAAGTTGGACACAGGCCCCTTTGTGCATTTTGACAGTGATGGGAAGCTGCTTAACAAGAAAGCCAATGCAGCCAACTCTGTCAGTGTGCAACTTTGCTAGCATTGTCCCTTTACTATTTTAATAAGTTCCTCTTCTTTAACCTATATAGTAGAGCTCATTTGTGACCTTAACATGCAGAAAGCTAGCATCTGTACGCTCATTCCTTCCTGATGTGGCAACACCCAACTTCTGTTCAGTGACTCATTGTATGTAAAACCAAATTCTATTCAGGTAAATGTCAATTTCTGAGCTGATGGATGGGATTGGCAGTCCATATCACTTCAAATTGTTGGCCTCTCTCCTGCTTCTAGAGGCATACAAACATAGAAAAATATTGTAAAGATTGGCATATTTCTGGTGAATCTGCACTGTACTCTTTCATAGACCAACACAACTACCTGAGGTTTGGACCCAAGGCTGAACACAGAAGTCTGGATAGAGTTTGGTCAAAATTCGCCATGCCTAAACCATCATCATCAGACATTTAAATTCCAAACAGCTTGAGATAAAAGCCAATATTCCATTCGCCATTTTTATCCATTCTGTCACATTTAAATTGTTCCCTTTTAGCAGGTAGCTAATGATGTCTGAAAAATAATGTTTCTTCTGCAGATATTGTCATCAGCTCCATGAGTAGCTATCTATCACTGCAACTTCCTGCCTCCCTTGTCACTCGATTTCTGAAAAGTAGTCAAGGTGTACACCAAGTGATGCTCAGAAAGCTTCTAACTTTCCATGTCACGGAGTGTCAATAACAAAGCTGGATATATCCCCCTTGGTCACTTCATCTGGGAAAGAAAGATTTATACATAGCATTTTTCAGTGTCAAAATGCTTCACAAGCAATTATGTAGTTTGAAGGGTACTTACCGTGGTGAAGTAGGAAAGACCACACCCAATCTGTGTTCAGCAGTCTTTCAGAAACAGCAATGTGCTAATGATCAGGTCATCTAAGATATTAATGTAAATTGTAAATAGGGAAGGACCCAACACTGATCCTTTCTGCACCACAATAAACTATCCCTTTCTTCCTACTCTGCTTCTGTTCTCCTACCATTCTCTATCCATGCTAATGTATTACACTCAATCCCATGAGATTAATAAACTTTAGCATTGCACTCTTTCAAATGCATTTTGAATACCCGGATTTACTATATCCACCAGTTCCCTATTAATTATCCTGCTAGTTACAGCCAATTCAAGAAATGCAATTCGCCTTTCATAAATCCATGTTAACTATAATCACATTATCTGATTGCTCTGCTACCACTTTCCTCATAACGAGTTCCAGCATTTCTCCAACACTGATGTCAGGCAAAGTAGACTCTATTTTCCTGCTTTCTCCCTCACTGCTTCTGTGAAAAGTGGTCTTCCACTTGTTAACTTCCAACTGTCTGAGGTCTTTGTAGTATTTACGGAAGTTTGGAAGATCACAGTAGATGTCATAGGCAAAAATAGCAGCAGAAAATATCTTAACTGTGATTATTTTTATTATCAGGTAAATGAGTGTCTACGATAAATAAGACTAAACAAGAACCACATAAATATTGGTCATTCACAGGTGCACCATCATTGAGGTAGAAGTACCCATATTTTGACTGGAACTGCAATGACTGAGGTGGAATTTTAAATTTTGGCAGTGAAGATGACAGAGGATATGAGGACACAGTATGAGGGAGTTTGGCCATGTACCAGGAGGGCTGGGGGGAACACAAGGTCTAACTTTCTGTTGACCAGAGTGGTAGCTCTGATCCATTTCAGCTGTTGGACTTCATTAAAATATTATCTTGCAAGCTAGGTGAAAAGACAAGTCACAAGAGTGTTACAAACAGTTTACAGAGAGATGCTGATATGGTAAATGGGTAAAAAGTTGGCAATTGGAGCATAATGTGGGAAAATATGAAGTTGTTCATTTTAAAAGTATTACTTAAATGGAGAGAAGCTCTAGAAAGCTGCAAAACAATCCTGTTAGTTACACAGACTTGGCACTGAAATGGATGCAAAATTAGAATATACCGGTCAGCTCCTCCCAGGAGCAATCATTTATGTCCTTATGGCCAGAGTGATTTTGTCATATTTCTATGTTTGAAATGTTGGGATTTTCAATTAGGTTCTTCACCTTGGTGGAATCATGGTACAACAATGGTGTTTTAACTGAGGTGGACCAGGTTTCTGTCTGTCTTGATATAGTAAGCTTGTTGTGCAATGTAAAAACTGAAAGAACTGTGGATGCTGTAAATCAGGAACAAAAACAGAAGTTACTGGAAAAGCTCAGCAGGTCTGGCAGCATCAGTGAAGTAAAAAAACAGAGTTAACGTTTCAGGTCTGATGACCCTTCCCCAGAACTGATGGTAGCTAAGAAAACTTTGGTTTATATGCAGAAAATAGGGAGGGGGGTAGAGCAGGGAGTAAACAATAGGATCGAGACCGAAGAGAGAGAAGAGCAATAGGATAGACAAAGAAGTTGATAATGATGAGGCTGGGAGGGTAAATAGTTGTTAATGAGGACTGTTGGTGACTTATAGCTCCTATCCAGGTTGTGATCAACTCCTTTGTTTAGCCATTGGATAAACAAAGGAGTTGATAACAACCTGGATAGGAGCTAAAAGTCACCAACAGTCCTCATTAACAACTATTTACCCTCCCAGCCTGATCATTATCAACTTCTTTGTCTATCCTATTGCTCTTCTCTCTCTTCGGTCTCGATCCTATCATTTACTCCCTATCCCATCTCCCTCCCTACTTTCTGGATACAAACTGATGTTTTCCCAGCTGCCATCAGTTCTGAGAAATGGTCACCAGACCTGAAATGTTAACTTTGATTTTTTTCTTCACAGGTGCTGCCAGACCTGCTGAGCTTTTCCAGTGGTTCTGATTTCATTATTGTGCAATGTATTATCTAGTAAAGTATCTGTTATCCTGACTGGACAAAGTCAGAAGTCACACAACACCAGGTTGTAGTCCAACAGGTTTATTTGAAATCTTAAGCTTTCAGAGCGCTGCTCATTCATCAGATGGAATTGTGACTTCACCTGACAAATGAGCTGCGCTCCTAAATCTTGTGTTTTCAAATAAACCTGTTGGACTATAACCTGGTCTCGTGTGACTTCTGACTTTGTCAACTCCATTCCAACACCAACACCTCCATATCATGGTTATCCTGGCAAGGGTAGGCTTAATCTTCTTAAGGTGTGTATTCAATGCATTAATTTAAAAAAGCCACCTATAGATTTGAGTTTGAAGTTTTGTGGTGATATCTAAACTTTATAAAGGTCAATGAAAAGACACATTGGAATTTTTTGTTAAAAATAAAGCATTTCTTACAAACCACATGGCTCCAGATAATTGTTGGCTTTAGTGACTCAAAAACATTTCAAAACTCCCCCTCCCATTTCTTAGACGACATGTCCATCCTGGGCCTCCTGCAGGGCCATAACGATGCCACCCGAAGGTTGCAGGAACAGCAACTCATATTCCACTTGGGAACCCTGCAGCCCAATGGTATCAATGTGGATTTCACCAGCTTCAAAATCTCCCCTCCCCCCACTGCATCCCAAAACCAGCCCAGGCCCTCCCCACCTCCCTAACCTGTTCTTCCTTTCACCTATCCCCTCCTCTCACCTCAAGCCGCACCTCCATTTCCCACCTACTAACCTCATCCTGCCCCCTTGACCTGTCCGTCCTCCCCAGACTGACCTATTCCCTCCCTACCTCCCCACCTATACTCTCCTCTGCACCTATCTTCTCCTCTATCCATCTTCGATCCGCCTCCCCTTCTCTCCCTATTTATTTCAGAATCCTCTTCCCAATCCCCTTTTCTGATGAAAGGTCTAGGCCAGAAATGTCAGCTTTTGTGCTCCTCTGATGCTGCTTGGGCTGCTGTGTTCATCCAGCTCCACACTTTGTTATCTCAGGGGAACACCTGACTATTTTACAACAGGATTTAAGCTTTTCTATTTAAAGAGTGATGGCAGGTTTAAGATTTGTTTGGATTTTCAATGGGGAAAACCCAGTGTAGAACAAGTAGCTCCATTTTTGCCTCCTGTTCCTGGTCTTTTTCAATCTATGGGAATTTTATCTATTTCATGTGGGTAAGATGCGGCAACTCAGATGGGAGAGGAATAGGATAAAAATCTCATATTGCAATTTTAACTCCACTGCTGCTGGATTTTCACAGGGTGGATGGAATTAAAATCAATGGCTTTGACTCTATGAACAATTGTAGGGATTGATATAGCTCATGTTACAATAGATTGTGGTTATGAGTAAGGAAAAGTGTGTCAGAAATGAGGGATGTCATTCAGTCTGCATGAATAACAGTATTCATCAACTGAACAACTACATTGTGCAAAGTTATTGATATGATGAGCAGAATATTGTCCTTCAGGTGAGTGATTCAGAGGTCTATCTATGATGACACAAATGTGTCATTAACCTACTTGGAAAACATTGAGCTTTTCACTACATCAGCTTCCATTGCAGCGATTTGATGAATGTTAGGGCCTAAATTCTGGCAACACCCACTTTCTAAACAGGTTTTTATTAAGTAAAACAAAACATGATTAGCTGGCAGCAGGAATATAATCCTGCTGCTACTTCTATTTTTCTATAATGCAATGGTCCTATCAGTTGCAAATTACAAACTGTGACAAACACTTTAACAAGCCTTAGTAATTAGAATTGGAATACCTGCTGCTGAGCAAAGAAGTAAGAGTTAATGGTCATAGTTTGATGCAAGAGGAGAAAGCAAAATGCATTTCATTTAAATTTGTCATCCAGCACAGATATCCTTTTTTAATCGAGCAATAGTCTTGGAGTGGGAAAGGAGAGTAAGGAAACAGATATCAGTTGAGTTTGAAGGAGACGTTGATATAGAAGAAGAGCTTGAAGAAAACCTGACAGGAGGTTAGGAGTGCATGCCACAAAAAATTGAAAAATCAGCAACTCCACAGTTACAATAAACAGAGGTTTTTAAAAACTTGTTCTTCCTTAAATCATTCAGGCACCAACATTTGCTTCATCACTACAAATGGTACATATTATCTGTGTGGCACCATGTAGGAAACAACACGTAACTTAATAAATAAAAGGGAAGTTCCTTGATTTCTTTTACAAAGTGCAAACCAAACACAATTGCAGCAAATGTCACAATATTCTGCACAAAGACTTTCAAAACACATTTAATAATCTTTCATATGAGGTTACTGATTAAACTTACAGCTATGGGCATAAAGAACAAAAAAAAATTAGGCTGAATTAGAAACTGGTAACAGCCAATACACTAAGAGATAGTGGGAACTGCAGATGCTGGAGAATCTGAGATAACAAGGTATAGAGCTGAATGCACACAGCAGGCCAAGCAGCATCAGAGAAGCAGGAAGGTTAACGTTTCGGGCCTAGACCCTTTCTGAAGAAGGGTCTAGGCCTGAAACATCAGCCTTCCTGCTCCACTGGTCCAGCTTGGCCTGCTGTGTCCATCCAGCTTGACACCTTGTTATCTAGCCAATACACTAAGTTCTGGTTTAGCTAAGGAATAGCGGGTTAGGTGGAAGTATAGGGTGGAACAGCTTCAGAGTTTAAGCTGCAGCTGTTACTAAATCAATTCAATGTCTTGGGTTCAGAAACTCAAAGCAAAAATAGAAAATTCAAAGATGATCCAAAATTAGAAAAATAAGGAGAATTAGCCTAGAAGTTACAGGAGGGTCGTAAGATCATAGGATGTTGGAGCAGGTATTAACCATTTGGTCCCTCCAGCTAGCTCGGCCAATCAATCAGATCAATACAGCTGATATAATCATCACTTTAAGTCCACTTTCCTGCATGTCCTCATAACACTTGTTGAACAAAACTCTGTTCAACTCATCCTTGAATATATTCAATGGCTCAGCCTTCACTTTCTCCACTGGGGAAGACAATTCTATCGACCAATCTTTGACCCAGAGATTGGGGGAGCTGTGGACAGTGAGGAAGATTGCCAGAGAATACAAAAAAATCAAGCTGGGCTGGAGACTTGGGCAGAGAAATAGCAGATAGACTCTAATCCAGACAAAGGCAAGATGATGCATTTTGGGAGATCTAATAGAGTCATAGAGTCCAACAGCATGAAGACAGGCCCTTTGGCCCAAACTGCTCCATGCCGACCAAAATGTCCATCCTCACTAACTCCATCTCCCTGCACTTGGCCCATATCTTTCTATACCTTTCTCATCCATGTATTCATCCAAATGCCTTTTAAATGTTATTAATGTACTCCCCTCAACCACTTCCACGGGCAGCTCATTCCATATGCATACCACCCTCTGTGTAAAAATGTTACCCCTCAGGTTACCATTTATTCTTTCCCCCTGACCTTTAACTGATGCCCACTAACCCCCGATTTCCCAACCTTGGGAAAAAGGCTGAGTGCATTCACCCTATCCATGCCTCCCGTGATCTAACACACTTCTGTAAGATTCCCCCTCAGCCTCCTATGCTCTAAAGATAAAAGTCCTAGATTGTCCTGCCTCTCCCTGTAATTCCCTAATACAGGAGGGAAGTATACTGTAAATGACAGAACACTTAGTAGCATCAACAAACAGACGGATCCTGGCATACGGGCCCACAGTTACGTGAAAGTGGCAAAATAAGTGGATAAGGTGGTCCAATAGACAGATGGCATGCTTGCCTCCACAGGCCAGGCCATGGACTATAAAAATTGGCAAGCCATGTGACAGCTGTTAGGACTTTAGTTCGGCCACATTTGGAATATTGTGTATAGCTCTGGTCGCCACACTACCAGAAGGATGTGATGGCTTTGGAGTCAAGTTAGGTAAAGGGGAAGCACAACAAGATCTAGGTGCTCTTGTACATCAGTCAATGAAAGCAAGCATGCAGGTATAGCAGGCAGTGAAAAAAGCTAATGGCATGCTGGCCTTCACAACGAGAGGAATTGATTATAGGAGCAAAGAGGTTCTTCTGCAGCTGTACAGGGCCCTGGTGAGACTGCACCTGGAGTATTGTGTGCAGTTTTGGTCTCCAAATTTGAGGAAGGACATTCGTGCTATTGAGAGAGTGCAGCGTAGTTTCACGAGGTCAATTCCCAGAATGGCGGGACTATCGTATGTTGAAAGATTGGAGCAATTGGGCTTGTATACACTTGAGTTTAGAAGGATGAAAGGGGATCTGATTGAGGCGTATAAGATTATTAAGGGATTGGACACTCTGGAGGCAGGTAACATGTTTCCGCTAATGGGTGAGTCCAGAACAGAGGACACAGTTTAAAAATAAGGGGCAGGCCATTTAGAACAGAGTTGAGGAAAAACTTCTTCACCCAGAGAATGGTGGATATATGGAATGCTGTGCCCCAGAAGGCAGTGGAGGCCAACTCTCTGGATACTCTCAAGAAAGAGATGGACAGAGCTCTTAAAGATAGTGGAATCAAGGGTTATGGGGATAAGGCAGGAACAGGATACTGATTGTGGATGATCAGCCATGATCATAATGAATGGTGGTGCCTGCCCGAAGGGCTGAATGGCCTACTCCTGCACCTATTGTCTATTGTCTATTGATACAGAAATGGTTTACCAAGATGTTGCCTGTTTGGAAGGTATAATCTATGAGGAGCGATTGGACAATTTTGGTTTATTTTTACTTGAAAGTTGAATGAAGAGGTGCATCCTGATAGAAGTTTACAAAATTATGCAAGGCATGAGTAAAATGGATCGTGGGAGGCTTTTTCCCATGGTTGAAATGTCCTTTACCAGGGGACACAGATTACAGATTAAACAGGGTAAGTTTAAAGAAGATATGAGAGGCAGGTATATTACACAAAGTGTGGTAAGTGCCTGGAATATGCTGCCAGAGGAGTTGGCGGAGATGGATATAATAGCGACATTTAAGAGGTATCTTGGCAGATATGTGAACAGGCAGGGAATAGAGGGATACAGACCATGTCAAGACAAAAGATGTTTAGTTTGGACAGGCATTATGTGTCAGGACAGTCTTGGTGAATCAAAGGGCCTGTCCCATGCTGTATTGTTCAATCATGATCTGAAAGAAGAAATTCTTCTCACCTCCATTTTAGATGGGAGGGCTCCTACTTTTAAAATGTGCCATTTACTTCTTCATTTTCCTATGAGAACAAACATCCCCTCAGCCCTCTGCTTCTTCCTGTCCTGCAGGCCCAACCAGTCCCCGTCCACTGACATCCTCATCCGCTTATCCGAACTCGTCCTTACCCTCAACAACTTCTCTTTCAATTCCTCCCACTTCCTACAGACAAAGGGGCTGCCCATGGGTACCCACATGGGCCCAAGCTATGCCTGCCTCTTTGTAGGGTACGTGAAACAATCCCTTTTCCAAAGCGACATTGGCCCTAACTTTCATCTATTCCTCGGTGACATTAATGACTGTTTTGGTGCCACCTCATGTTCCCACAAGGAGTTCGAAAAGTTCATCCATTTTATTAACACATTCCTCCCCAAACTTAAGTTTACCTGGACCATCTCTGACACCCTGTGTCCTTCCTGGACCTCTCTGTCTCCATCTCTGGCATCCAGCTGGAAACTGATATCCATTTTAAGCCTACCAACTCCCACAATTACATAGAATATTCCTCCTCTCATCCACCTTCCTGTAAAAAGGTCATCCCCTATTCCCAATTCCTTCGCCTTCACTGCATCTGCTCCCTGTATTAGACATTCCACTCCTGAACATCCCCGATGTCCTCTTTTTTCAAGTACCCAACTTCCCCTTCACTGTGATCGAAAATGCCCTCGACCGTGTTTCCCACATTTCCCGCAACTCATCCTTCACACCCTCTATCCACAATAATAACCAAAACAGAATCCCCCTCATCCTCACGTACCACCCGACCAACCTCTAAATCCAACGCATCATCCTCTGACATTTCTGCCATCTGCAATCTGATCCCACCACCAAAGAAATTTTTCCCTCCCCACCCTTACGTGCTTTCCGGAGGGACCACTCTCTCCGTGACTCCCTTGTCTGCTCCACACTCCCCTCCAGCCCCACCACCCCTGGCACTTTTCCCTGCAACTGAGGCAAGTGTTATACCTGCCCCTATACCTCCCCCCCTCACCCCCTCCCAGGCCCTAAGAAGACTTTTCACATCAAACAGATGTTCACCTGCACATCTGCTAATGTGATACACTGTACCTGCTGTTCCCATTGTGGCCTCCTCTACATCGGTGAAACCAAGCAGAGGCTTGGGGACCGCTTTGCAGAACACCTACGCTCAGTTCACAACAAACAACTACACCTCCCAGCCCTGAGCCATTTCAAGTACCCCACCGCGCCCCCCCCCCGCAACTCCTCAGACGACATGTCCATCCTGGGCCTCCTGCATTGCCACAATGATGCCACCAGAAACGTGCAGGAACGTCATCTCATATTTCGCTAGGGAACCCTGCAGCCCAATGGTATCAATGTGTTATTCACAAGTTTCAAAATCTCCCCTCCCCCGACCACATCTCAAAACCAGCCCAGCTAGTTCCCGCCTCCCTCACCATTCCTCCCACCTCAAGCCCCACCCCCATCTCCTACCCACTAACTTCATCCCGCCTCCTTGACCTGCCCATCCTCCCTGGACTGACCTATCTCCCCCTAACTCCCCACCTACATTCACCCTCACCATCTCTAACCCCGCCTCTTTGACCTGTCTGTCTCCTCTATCTTCTCCTTTATCCATCCTCTCTCCGCCTCCCCCTCTCTCCCTATTTATTTCAGAATCCCCTTCCCCTCCCCCATTTCTGAAGAAGGGTCTTGACCGGAAATGTCAGCCTTCCTGTTCTTCTGATGCTGCTTGGCCTGCTGTGCTCATCCAGCTTCACACTGTGTTGTCCCCTCAGCATCTAACCTGTCAAATCCCATTAGAATCTGATGCGTCTCAGCATGAAAACACTGTCAATCATGGTCGGGGTTGGGGGAGTGGGTGGTGTGGTGGGAGGTTGGGGGAGGTTGGAGGTGGGGTTTGGGGTGTAATTCTCAATTCAGGACAAATGAAAGTCCATTTTGCCTGTAGGCCTCCCAATTGCTTACTATTTTAATAAAACACCTTGCTCTCATGCTAACATTTGGGCTTACTGCAATATTCCAATGAGGCACAATGCAAGCTAAAAGAATAACGCTTCATTGTCTGCTTCGGCACAGTGCAATTTAGAGGTCTCAACTTTGAACTCCACTATGTTAGAAAGTGACCACATATATCTGTTCTCCAGTTTTCTTATACTCTCCACCACGCTCCCCTCACAGCCTGTCTTGTTTATGTCTTGTATACTTTGCTCTTTTAAAAAAGACGCATTCTTCCTCTTTCACACCTTAATTTACACCCATTTTATACCTTTTTTTTACCATCATTAGCAACCACTTTGTCTTTTACACTGGACTTCTCTACCATCTGTTACCTTGCTCTTCCTCTGACCCTGTTATAAATATAACACCATTCCACCACTTCTCGGTTCTGACAAGTCATACTGGACTTCAAACTTTGACTCTGTTTCTCTATCCACAGATGCTGCCAAGCCTGTTGAGTTTCTCCAGCATTTCCTGTTTTTATTAACTGTTTATGTAATTAAGTCAGAACTCTTCAAAGAATTAGAAACATTTTTAGAGAGTTTCAGGCAATGAGTATTTTCCTATCGAAAGGTTAAATTTCTTGAACAATTCCCACATTGTAACCTTCCACACGGAACTGAGCTGCAACTCCTATTTACACTGCTGTAATGATAATCTTCCTAGAGCAAGTATTTTATTCAATTATGCAATTCCTTTGAACAAAATATACTGGAATTTTTAATCTCCCTTGAAAGAGTTTGTAATCACTTAAAACCATCAACGAAGTCTGAAGTAGTACACACCCGCTGTGTTAATGACAGCTTGAGAAATAAGATCAGGCAGCAGTAATCCAATAAACTCCTTTGGGATTTCTCAAAAAACAGAGTAAAATAGGAAGACGTGATATTTTTAACCACTCAAAGCATTTTTTGATGATTTAAACAACAGGACTTTTAAATACTCTGACAGTAACAGCTACATCTGACAGTTACTTTTCTCAGTTTTTCTTGACATTTTTGACAGGTCTTTTTGACAATTGATTTTGATAGGCCCAGCAATGGTTCTAATGTACATGTCTGTTAAATGGTTTATGCATTTTTGTCCACATTCATGCCTCCTTTTAACAATTCCAAATGTTATTGTACCTTATCCGAAGTCCATCTTATCTCCCTCTGAAATCTGAACTCCAGCAAAAGATGGCCTGGATAATACCCAAAGGGGTATTTCTGCTACTCAAAGAAATGTGCAATGTTCAGATTTGGTCTTGTCAGGCTTAGTCTGTAATTTTTGACCTTCATATAACTACAAACTCTGACTTGATTGAAGAAAGCTGGTCACACTACTCTATGATTTATGCATGTATGGAATGTGGTCCAGCTCCATGAAAAAGTGAGTTTAGTGTGTGGTGAGTTCCCAATATTTTCTACAATTTGTCTCTAATGAACATTTAATTGACTTTTAATGGGGTAAGAATTAAATTCAGGAAAAAAGAAAGTTTAGCTTGTTTTTTCTAGCGTTAGGCTGAGTAAAGAAGTTCTTTTTGGAAAGAGCTGCTTAGGTAATTAGGCAAAGTAAATTGTGTTTTTTAATTGCAAAACTGTTGTTTTTTAATTGTCTTTCTTTGCATTCTCCAAAGACTGCAAATGTGGAGGTCTCGAAACCATCCCTATGTCTGTGATTAACAATAGGAGTGTCCTGAAGCAAATATTTGGTTAAGTTCTGGGCATCAAGCCTTTGGCGCTAAGGTCGTATCAAGATGCTCTTGGAGTGCTCCAAGAAGTGTAAATCTGCCCATGGGATGTTTAAACTTCCTGAGCAAAGTACTGCACATTTTCACAAGCTGGAACTTCTTCACACTCTGTAGTGCATAACAGTGCCAAACTTCTCAATATTCATTGGTGTTGTCATCAGATCATTCAGCACAAACTTTTTCAGTGACTACTTGGCCAATAATAATTAATGGTGGGTAAAGATCTCAGATTAGATGTGAGTATAATGTTTTTGTGCAATGAATAATTAGGATGCAGGTTTATGTTCGGCATGGAGTGGTTAGGTGGAAGGGTCTGTTTTCATGTTGTATGGCTTTATGACTTCGGCTGCTTTAAATACAGATTCAATAGGAATGTTCAAAAAAAAAATTAAATAAATTATTGAAAGAGAAAAATATGCATGGGCTGATGCTGAAGTGAACTGAATTGCTCTTCAACAAAGCTGGTTGAGACTCAATGAGCCAAAATCCACCCTTTTGTCCCGTGCTTTCTGATTCTATGCTCCTGTAATCATTGTATAATTTTATTTTCTGCAACCTGGACTTTGAAGTTATAGGGACCTTCTAATTTTACAGTCACATCTCCTTCAAGGACCTCTGACAGAACTGTGGAAGAGCATCTTATGTAAAAACTGAGACTGTCAAAAACACAATTGTACATCTTAAATTTTCTAATAAAAGTAACATCTAAATTACTTTGGCTAATCTGAGAGATATGTGTGTTACAAATGATCAGAGTATCCAGTGTCAGTTACCTCACACAGCCTATTAGCATCCTTGATGAACTCCAAATCAAGAAAACATAAAGTCATTTTAGGTCAGTCATTTTGCCAATGAAGAGTGCACAAGCACCAGCCCAGATAAGAAGAAACATCTTCATGTCTTATTTAACAAGCTGACTTTGGGCTAGAGATCATGATAATTTGTGGGAAAGTTTACTTCAACCTATTTTTGGAATGTGTGATCATCCAGTGCCTGGTCCTGCTGAGGCAGCAGCAGACAGACCTCATGCTGCTTCTTCTAAATGATTTCAGCGTGTAGCTGAGCATTATCTATGCAAAAAGGGGACCAGGCAGCATGCATGGGAATTGTGTTTCAGCTGGCCTGGTACATCTTTAAGGAATATCTTAAAATAGACAGACACCTGAAATTGCTCAATATTGCCTATGGACAGCTCAGAAAAATAAAAGTGCAGTAAATGGAACAACAGGCAAGAGTGAGGTCTTGCAAGTTTCCTGATGCAGTAGAAGCACTAGTGCCTCTAAGGGCTATGGAGCAATTAGTACAGGAGCTGGAAAGAAGAAGAGATGCAATGTTTCTGAAGGGGTCTCAAGGCAGGTGCAGAGAAAGAAATGGGAATAGATAACACAGTGTGGAGCTGGAGGAACACAACAGACCAGGCAGCATCAGAGGAGCAGGGAAGCTGATGTTTCAGGTCGGGACCCTTCTTCAGAATTGGGAAAGCGGGAAGGAGGTTCTGAAATAGAGAGAGGAGGGGTGGGCTGGGGAAGGAAGGTGGGATGGTGATAGATGAGCCCAGGTAGGCATTGGTGAGGATTGGTCAGTGAGGTAGGAGGGGCAGATAGATGGGAGAGAAGATGGACAGGTCAAGGAGGCAGGGATGAGACGAAGGGTTGCTCATAGGGTGAGGCTGAGGGTGGGGAGATTTTGAAGCTAGTAAAGCCCACATTGAGACCATGCGGCTGTGGGTTCCCAAGGCAGAATATCAGGTACTGCTCCTCCAGTTTCCAGGTGGCATTGTTGTGACACTGTGGGAGGCCCAAGATGGACATGTCATCCAGGGATTGGGAGGAGGAGTTGAAGTGGTTCGCAACAGGAAGGTGTTATCGCTTGTCACGTACAGAGCACAGGTGCACGACAAAACGGTCTCCGTACCTCATATATCAGGGATATTACCGTTTAGAATTCTGCTCTAAGACAATTGTAGTGGTGCTACAAAGGGTGTAATAACCAATATTGGCAGTCAATGCCAATGGATTCATCTTCACATGACATCTCCAACTCACACTCTAACAACATTTCATGCTCAAGAAGCTTGGCTCTCTTCAAGGCAAATCAATTTGCTTGAACGGCACCTCTTCAACAACCTTGAATTTTCATTGCCTTCACCACCAAAATAAAGGCTTAAGATTCTGTACCATCTGGAAGTTGTACTGTCACAACGCATCAAAGCTTCTTCAGTGGTGCCTTACCAGTCCAGGAGATGTATCCCCAGAAGGACAAGGGAAGCTGATGCATGGGAGAACGATGACTTGTAAATTCTCCACCAAATCAAACACCATCCAGACTTGGACCAATGTTCCTGTTCCTTCATTATCACTCAGTTAAATTCCTAGAATTTCATTTCTCACAGCACAGTGGGTGGACCAATATCCCAAGGGTTGTAGCAGTTCAAAAAGACAGCTCACTACTACCATCCCAAGGGAAATTAGGTTGGGCAATAAATGCTGGTCTGGCACCAGCAATGCCGACATCCTGTGAAAAAACAGTTATTTGCTCCTCAATTAACTATGGCCCAATCATTCACCCAAAGGCAACATCAAAATTTCAGCATTCAGCTCTAACAATCAGATACCCCACCACATTCTCACATATCTACCAATTCTTGCAGCCTCACATTCTCTTCTCAATCCTTTCATATACTTCCAGACAATCAACTATGACAGCACATTATCCAAATATATTGCAACACACTAATATTTTCTCTGTCTTACAGGACAAGCTCACCCATAATAGGAGACAGAGCAGAGTGAGAAGAAGACAGGCACCATTGTATCGGCTGAACCCTCTGAAAGAGAATGTACTTCACTTTGTAGGATTGGCTGTGACTTAGGATGTTGCACTTGCAATCACTAAAAACATTCAGGACTTTGGTATTTCCTTAACTCCTCAAATCACAGCTCTGTCTCCTACTGTCTGGCAACATAAGAAACCTGCAGCTGTTGTGATCGCAAATCCATGTTTTTGACTACGCACCCAACTTAGCTCACCCAAACCCTCCCCTTCTCTATTTCTGTTTTCAGACACTCAAGAACTGACACATTACCAGCCACTGCAGTCTCATAAGGAAGAGAAAGTGTCATGCCAGACTGCTGAGAAAGAAGCACTTGACTGATTTAATAGTTACAGTCACCAGCTTAGAGATACGTACTGTGTGTATCTTAGAGGGTAACGTAGAATTGGGTTTCAGAACATGGTGAACCATCAAACACCAGGTTGCAGCCCAGCCAAAGGAGAAAGAAAAGTTCATGGATCATATCTTGGGAAGGCAAGTTCACAAATACTGAGAAATGAACTGTAAACTACACTCTTCTTTAAATGGCCTCACAAGCGTGTGATATTTAATATGTTCTATTGATCCCTGGAACTGATTTCTTGAGCCATTGATTTTTCTTACTCAGTCCGTGGCCTTACCATCTCAGTGTTTATTCAGACGAGTCTCTCTAAATTGCTTCCAGTGAAGGCTGGTGCCAAAGGCCAATCGAGGCCATGGTGCATGTGCACCTATCTATAAATCTGTGCCGGGGATTTTGTTTCCAAATGTTGTTTGTGAACGCTGTTTGTCTTTGGCAGAAGAGGATGCTTATTAGTGAACTGATAGCAGGGCACAGAAGTGAGTATTTCATATGCTATTTCCCTCTTTAGCAATAACGAATACTATTCTTTCATTGAGTACTGACTATCAGTGTGCCAGAGAAGCAGAGAAAAAAAAATCGAGGTTGCACAGTGTAAGGTCTTGTTTATCAGGCAATGGTGCCTTACGAAAGCATCAGTGGTGATGGCCTTCACATGAAAAACAAACAGAAATTATGCAATTGCATTTCAGTACTGTAGAGCCTTCCATGCCATTCCACATAACTTTTCGGAACTGGAGGGAATGGGTGGGCACATTTCTTTTATTCAGTTAGAATGCAATTCTTTTCACTCCAGGGACCTGGGCTTGAAATCACCCCAGACCGACGGGATAAAGATCTCCTCTGACACGTCTGACATATGTTACGGGTCACAAGTGAAATGAATTCTGGCAGCTTCAATCCAGTTCCCAGTGGACACAAGTCAGCATAAACTGCCCTAAATTCAGTACTAATTGGCACTAGATTTGCAAGCTTTCTACACAACATAGAAAGGTTGGAAAATATGAGGGCAAGCACATTGTAGTGATGCAGAGGAGATGACAGCATCAGCTGAGTTGATTTTATTCCTTCTTCTAAGGCACAAGGATGTTGGTTTAAATTCCATGTCTCAGAATGAAGGACATCTTGGTGCAGTGCTGTATGCCAGGAGGTGCCATCTTTTGAATGAGACATTACATTAAGGGTTTATCTGTTCTCTCGGCTAAATTTAAAAACTCCAAAGCATTATTTGAAGAAAATAATTTTCCAGGCCTTGAGCAAAATTTACTCGTCAATTGGTGTCTTAAAACAGGATTTCACAATTCACTTTTCTGCTGTCTGTGGGGCTCTGCTTTCTGTAAATTCATTAGTGTTTCCTACATTGCAACTGCGATGACACTTCAAAAGTACTTAACTGACTGGAAAATGTTTTGCAACATTCTGAGATCATAGACAACAAAGATATAAATGTAATTTCTTTCTTTCTTTCTTCTCTCTTTTTCTCCCCTTCTTTTCATCTCTCCCTTTCTGTCTTTCTTTGCTTTTCTATTCCTTTCTTTCAATATGCAATGCCTGTACACGTACTTAGTGCTTACACAAATTGTTGCATTTCCAGGACTGTAAAGAAATTTTATTTTAAAATGTATAAACTTGAAAATAATCATATAATTTTATTAAATAAATTAACAAGCCACAATCACTGGCCTTTATTTATACTTGTTACTAAGTAGAGGATGCTGCTCAACTAATCAAATTTTAACTGCCAGAAGCTGGCTATGAATGTGGCAGAAAACATCTTTACATGGATGAATATCGACCAGTTGAAGCTAACTTTCTTCATCAGCTTCCGGAAACTTTGCTATTCCTGACTCTGTTTTAGGATTTGCAAGGTTTTCACAGCAGTCTGACAGTGACAATTTTATTATTTCTCAAAATCTGAGAAGAAGGCATGAAATAGGAGCAGGAATCAATCATGCTACCTCTGGAGCCTGACCTGTCATTCAATACAATCAGGACTGATCCAAGAATTTAACTTCATTTCTCTGCCCACTCAACATATTCCTTGATTTCTGAGAGACCAAAAATCTATCTATCCAGGCCTTAAATACATTCAGCATTGGAACATTCAAAACACTAGATATTTCCAGAGATTATAACTCTTTGAGTGAAGGAATTTTTCCTCATCTAAACAAATGAAAGGTCCCTTATCCAGAGAACGTGAACCAGATTTTACATATTCCTCGAGGGTTAGGCAGGTGGAACACAAAGAAGTGGTCAACTGGCTCCAGTCTCCACCATCTTAGCTTGATAAATCAAGCATCACAAAGCCAATTAGCGAACGCCTGGAGGTAATTGCCAATTAGTGCTGCAAAGGGACATAAACAGAAGTTTCTGGAAAAGCTCAGTAGGTCTTGGCAGTATCTGTGAAGAAAAAAATCAGAGTTTACATTTCAGGTCTGGTGACCTTCCCTCAGAACTGATGATAGCTTGGAAAACGTCAGTTTATATGCAGAAAATCAGGAGGGCGGTAGGTTAAGGAGTAAATGATAGGATAAAGGCTCGAGCCTGAAGAGACAGAGGAGCAGTTGGACAGACAAAGGAGTTGATAACGATCCAGCTGGGAGGGTGAATAGTTGTTAAGAGGGACTGTTAGTGACCTACAATAGGTAGTGTGTAATGGCAGGCTATGTGGTAACAAGGCCTGGTGAGTGGGGTAGGGGTCCCCAAGCAAAAAATAAGGTGTTCTTCCAGCTTGTGCTGAGCTTCGCTGGAACACTGCAACAGGGCAGAGACAGAGATATTGGCCAGGGAGCAGGGTGGTGTGTTAAAGTGGCAGGCAACCGGAAGCTCGGGATCTTTTTTGCAAGCAAAGCATAGATGTTTTATGAAGCTGTCATCCAGTCGATGCTTCATTTCTCCATTGTAGAGGACATCACACTGTGGCAGGTGAATGCAGTAGACTAGATTCTGGGAAGTGCGGGTGAAGTGTTGCTTCATCTGGAAGGTATGTTTGGGCCCTTGGATAATGGAGAGGGAGGGGATAAATAGGCAGGTCTTGCATCTTTGCCAGTTACAGAGGAAGGTGCCGTGAGGCTGTGGGGTTTGTTGGGAGTGAAGGAAGAATGGACCAGAGTGTCCCAGAGGGAATGGTCCCTGCAGAAGACAGACAAGGCGGGGTTGGGGGAGATATGTGTCCGGTGGTGGCATCTCGCTGAAAATGGCGGAAGTTGCGTCTGATGATCTTCTGGATGTGGAAGAGTTTTTCTTCACAGATGCTGCTAGACCTGCTGAGTTTTTCCAACAACCTCTGTTAATGTTCCTGATATATAGCATCTGCAATTCTTTCGGTTTTTATTCAGTGTTGCAAAGGAGGAAAGGGGAAGGAGGAATTAAAATCAGAAACTACAGCCTGATGTGACAGATCAAGACAATGTAATCTCCACATTAGGAAGTTTAAACCACACTCATGGAGAAACCTTGATTAAGCATAGTTTGAATTATATGAAGTGGATATATCCTATTCAACCTATTCAGTGTTGTTATTGCATTCCTCTAGAGCAAATAGGTCTTGAGCACTGACCTTCTAGCCCAGACGCAGGGACACTACCATTGCACCACAAGAGAACCCATATGAAAGGAACTGTAATAGAGTCAGGGCTCCAGCAGAAGGTTAAAGTTTTGTTGAATAATAGTATATGATAAGCCTCCAATGTAACCCCATCTGAGGTGCATTCAAATAGCCAGGTCAATTTGCCCATCTGCTAAAGAAAACCATAATGTGTGAGCAGAATTTTATCGGGGTTTGAGCAGCACGGGCTATAATGAGACTTGTAGCAGAATCAGATGACAGGTCTGCTGAGGTCCATCTTGACATTGGGAGTATCTTGCCCCATTGTTTTTGTGTCACATAAGCGATGTGAGGAGCTTTGTGCTCAGCAACGACAAGTTGCCAATTAACAGGGATTATTGCTTGTTTAACGCCTTGTTGGCAGCCCAGCTCTCCTCAATAATATTCAGCTTTCTATCTTACCAAACAAGTGAGATATCAAGAAAACTCGACATTTTCTAAATCCTAACGCGTATCATAGCACCTCTCCAATCCACTTAGCAGGATGCTTAGGAAGTATTTGTATTCAGAGTCCATGGCAGTCTGCAACAGGGATACTCGGCACACAGTAACAGGTACCCAGTGCACAGATTAGACCCGGCTGCTTCTCAAGGATGCCCACCTTCTGTCACAGTGCTCACTCACCTCAGTGCTTACCTGCATGCTGGCAGTATTCATGTTGTACCTTGCCAGTTAAAGTGTTGGCTCTTCAGCCAGAGCTAAAGGTGATTACTGCTGTGGTATTGATGTGCTCTTTAGTGCAGACACAGAGTCAGATGGCTTATCATGCTTGTCAGTAGAATCTGTTAGGGAGCAGGGTCATCTTAATGAATGGCATATCAAGACATCAGTGTAGCTCCTTTAGCACATACCAGCTGTCTCTGTGATCCGAACAAATGATCATGTGAGAAACTGTTGGGATCTAATCCCCTGTCCAATAAAAAATATGTGGGAGGAGGGTGATGGAGGTTTGGTTTTGTAATCATTCGGGGGTCCCAATTCCACGAGGTGAATCTCCAGGCGAATAGGCATGTCAGTTGTCCATTTGGGATGATCATAGCCAGGGGATCTATCCTCATACAACCTGGGAAATGGACAGTGGTCATTCCTGTAAGGCCATCATAAGTAAGCAGCAGAATACAGGTATCATCAGTTAAGGAGCTGTAAACACCGCAGTCAGGGGTCTAATCATTCACAAGTAGGTGCTGCTCAATGAAATCATCCAGATTTTGGGGCAAATACGTTACTGAGGATCTGTCCATCTACCTTTCAGGAGGTTTTAAGAGAAGACCTGTAGGGGCAATGGAGGCATCACTGCCAGAAGGGGTGGGGGATTCAAGGTAAGTTGGAAGAGTGAATCAAAGACAATTCCCAAGTCGAGGACGAGAGCTATGATGAAGAAACACAAGGTGAATGGAGGGTTAGCGATACAGCATCAGAAGGATTGTTAAATTATGGAGCTGGGAAGGAAGGGAGTTTAGTTTCAGTGACCTCCACAAGTGGAGTATATAACACCAACGAGAGCATTATTGAGCTGTAATGTCAGGGATCAGGGCAAGGAGGACAGATGTGGGTGAAATTCACCATAGTGGATCTACACACGGGAGGGAATTGGGGTAATTGGTCTGTAATTGGGAGAAGTAAACATGAGGCCTTGGAGGTACCTGGTGACTTGTGAAGCATAGTGCTGGTGGTGTGATCATAAGCTTCATTCACTGCCATTACTTTCCATTTTCCAGGTGCAAAACGCCGCTGGGAAATGGCTGGGACAATGTCTGGGTGGGTAGAGTAAGTATCATTTTGTTTGGAAAAGCATGGGACTTATGTTTAATGGAAGCGAGGACAGTGAAACTACAAATGCATGAAGCAGATTTAGGCAAACCCTGATTACATCTAAGTTGCAATTATTCTGTTGTCTATTTGCAATGTGTTAGGAGTCAGGTACTGATCAGAGGTATTTTATAACATTCTTTCTAACATTTCATGTGCGAGGATCTACATCCACTGGTAATCAATGTATTGGCTTCTGGAAGTCACAGCCTCATATAGATCTAAGAGTTCCAGAAAAACAAGTTGGTGGGAATACTGATTCAACATGCCTTTGGTGCTTGAAAATTGCACTTGAGAATCTCAATGATTTTGAAGTTAGAAGCAATGACACGACAACAGGCCAATGCTGTCTGAAGGTTAACCATTATTCACACAACTGCAGAAGCCACACAACATCACTTTATCATCTGCCATGTAAGTGTAATGATGATATGTGCTGAATGCAGTGAGAAGTTGAGCATTGGATGTGATTTATCTGGGATAACAAGACTGTTGGAGTCCCTTAGGCATTCTCTTCCTAGTGACAATGATCTTAGGTTTGGAACGTGTGTCAAAGGAGCCTTGGTGGGGTGCTGCAGTGCATCATGCAGCTGTTACACACTGCTGCCACAGTGCTGGTGGTGGAGAAAAGATAACACAGCTTTAGGTCTTCCAATCTGGGCCTAAATCCACATTTTTGACCCTGGTTATATTAAAATTCTAGTGTTTGATACAAGATCCATCACAACAGAAGAAGTCCTGCAAACCATGCAGGCTGCAATTGAATGGAATATTGCAGTAACCATGCCCCTTTTTTTTTAACAGCAATAGCTGTCATATTCCAGTAAGCAAAATGTTTAAAAACCTCCACTTTGACACATATTGAGAGAAAGCAGTTGATAAGGTAAGTAGAAGTTGGAGAAGGCGCAGCATGCCAGTTGAGTGAGGGTTTAAGTGGTCAGGTGGTTAAGGGAGTAGGATGGCAGGTGGGTGATTGGGTAGGGTACATAGGTCAGCTAAACAGATGATAGGATTAGATGGGTCACATGTCTGAGGGTGTTTGGAAGTAGCAGGGTGCATTTTGAGGCATTTTGGGGCTTGATTGGGTAAGGTGACCAGAGGGTCAGGTGTCTGGGAAACCCAGCTGGATACCCAAGCTAAGAGAGAGGCCAGGCCATGTGCTCATTGTTGGGGGCAGTTTGATCGACTATACCTAGCAGTTGGGGGGGGGTTAGGTGTCAAGTATCTGCATGGGAGTGCAGTCAGGATATGTGTTCGGGACAAGTTCAGTGTAAGTGAGAGGGGCCTCGGTGACTAGAGTGGGAATTACATTTTAGTTAGCTAGAGCATCTTT
This sequence comes from Stegostoma tigrinum, assembly GCF_030684315.1. Lineage (NCBI taxonomy): Eukaryota > Metazoa > Chordata > Chondrichthyes > Orectolobiformes > Stegostomatidae > Stegostoma > Stegostoma tigrinum. The sequence goes on along the minus strand of NC_081356.1, from coordinate 62,548,489 downwards.
TAATTGTCTAACTTTTCCTGCCTAACTAGCGAGATAGTAGGTCATAATCTTACAAAGTCTCAAACCTAATGCAGGATTGATGATGTTTTCAGGGCTTCCGGATGTCAGGTAATTGGCCATCAGAAGTTTAATCTTCTGGGACAATTACTGCATAGTTAGCACATGAGGACTTCCAAGACATCCCAGCAATTTTAAAGCTGGAAGATCTGGACATTCATAATTTGAGGAAAACCTGGATCAGTACTACATTTGTTCTGCTAAAAATTTCACACCCAAAATGCTAGCTGGTTGCTTTACTTGACAGATACTGATGGGCCTGTTGTATGAACTCAGCATTTCTGCTTTTCCTCCAGGTTTCCAAATGTTACTTTTTTTTAACCCCCAGAGAATTTGAAGATTTTTACAGTGTTAATAAGCCAATAGCATATTTAGACTGTACGTGATTGAAGCTTATGCAGTATATGCCTGGGTTAACGGACTTTCAATACATTTTCATTTGAAAGCACTAGAATGAGAGGAATCTTGGATTGTTTGTCAGCTTAAAATGACATTTATCAAAGCTACTGAGCTCTTTAACTAGAATCACTACAATCACACTTTTCTTGTTAAAATAAGTAATGTTATCAGAGTGCACACAAACCTTATGCTAATCATCTATGCTCTTCAGGCACAATGAGATAATATGCTTGTTATTTAGATACCGAAATTGTTCATTACAAAATGACATAGTGTTTGCCAATTCTGTCTTCATTATAAATGTAAATATTAACTGGCGATATGCAAAAGAATACAAAACGTCAACAGCAATTAATTGGCTTCTGCAGTAATTAGCAACCGTAAGGCAAACACTTATGAGTTATAGTAATTGTCTGCATTAGGAGTAAACCTCCTATACAGATCTAATTAGCAATTTAAATAGTTCAGAAATTATATGCCTCTTGCCTTTACACTCCCTGAAGTACTGTTCATTAATGAAAAAAATCTCCAGTAAATGTCATTTGCATTGTCTTGTTTTAAGAGCTCTACATCAAAGCCCATGTGTTCTGTCTATGAGTGAATACAGAACTACAAGTTGTGGAGCAATAGAGCCGTAATTATGCAGCAATCTCTTTGTAAACAACAGACTTGCTGACTGATAGTAGTGCATTTTGCGTCAAAACATCCCTTCTACTGTCTGATTAGCAAGACTTTGTGCTGCACATTTTTAAGGAGACAGTTTCAATAGTTACTCTTATTGCACTGCTTTTCAGATTCCCAAAAAAAATTAATGCAGGGAACATAAACTACGTCACTGATTTGTTTTAAAACCGGAAATATAAAACTATTTTGATTGACATATGTGATAAATTTCTTCTTGCAAAGTGTAGACCTTCTAAAGATCATTTATGGGTTGATTTTCACCAAACAATATCACATTCAACCAATATTGTCAATTAGTGTTGCTTCTCTTGGTATATCTATATCAAACAATGGAGAATGTATAACCATTCTTAACCAGAGACATGCGCTTTAGCAAGGAATTATCTATTTCAATTTTTCTCTCAGCTTTCATCTCAGCTTCTAACTATAAATGTGCTTAAGTATTACTAATGGATATCATTAATCTATTTATTTACTACAATTATCAAAGTGTTTACTTTTGATATAAAAGATGCATACTTATTGGGTTTTCTGGCTTTAAGTAACAGTAATACATCCTGTGATAATGAGAACTGCAGATGGTGTAGAATCCAAGATAACAAAGTGTGGAGCTGGATGAACACAGCAGGCCAAGCAGCATCTCAGGAGCACAAAAGTTGATGTTTCGGGCCTGAAGGGTCTAGGACCGAAACATCAGCTTTTGTGCTCCTGAGACGCTGCTTGTACTGCTGTGTTCATCCAGCTCTACACTTTGTTATCAGTAATACATCCTGATTGTGTTTTTGGAATAAGAGTACATGATAATGGTTAGCTAATGGTTGACCAAGGGAGTACATAGAGGAGGATGTACAGATTGATAGAGAACATTTCCATTAGGATTTTCCTTACAATGAGTATGACTGGGGCATATTCTAGCACTCAGTTGAGTTAAACAGAGTAGAACTATACGGCTTAACCTACATTATTGTCTCATTAAAAAAAATGAGTCCTGGCTGAGGAATACAGTTAAATGTTGATCTGTTGTAGTTCTTGCTGCACAATTTCCAATATGACCCTGTCAGGTAAAAATCCATCAGTTGGAGGCGACAAATTCTTACAATGTCTGATAAACATTCATGAGCAGCAATTTTCCCTTATGTCACGTGAACAGCAGCTGATCAAGAAGACAGCTCACCACCACCTCCTCAAGGACAACTGGAGTTCTCATAAATGAATAAATTACAAAAAATGCCTGGCAACAGAAATTGTCTTACCTGTCAGCTGCATTACGATTAGACAGTGTTGATTAAAGAAGTATGCATTTAAGAAGGGGACTCATTTAAATGAAAGTAATTAGCTCGACAGAAAAATATAGGTACAGATACTTTACATGATTGTTACAGAATTGAAAGAGTAAAAAAGACGCATAGGAATATAAAGTTTTAAAATGTACTTGAATTACTCAAAATCCAAAAAAAGAATAAAAAGCATCTCTAAAAGTGCTCAAACCACAGTCCTTTTCACTGAAACCGTGCCCACTGAGCTTCAGAACATGAGGCCTCACTGCGTCCAAGTGCTGAGCTCCCACCTCAGGACTTACCTCTGGGACAAATTCGTCTCCGGGAATAACCTCCAGGACTCGTCCCCTAGGCCAGCCTGGGCTTGGACTGCCTCCCCTCTGGACATCGGTCTGTAACTCATCTCTGGGACTTGTATTCCAGGTCAGCCTGGGCTTAAAGCCCTCCAGTTCGGGCTCCAGCTGCAACGAGCCTCTGGGATTCACCTCCCAGGTTGGCTTGGATTCGGCCTGTACCGGCTTCAGGCTCCTTCTGCGACTCGCTGCTGGGACTCGTCTCCAGCACTGGCATGATCTCTGACTCATCCCCCACACTGGGCTGGACTCGGACTTGCCTCCATTTTCCATTCCCTCCAGTCAGGGTAGTTTAAGAAGTTAAAGTTGGGAGTGGGGAAGAAAAACTGCAGAAAAGAGGAAAAAAGACAGACAAAGGGAAAGAAACTGGCAAAGCAGCGGAGCTCTGGCTGAAGCTTCCTATTCTGCCCTGGTCTTGAATCAATATGATATAGAAATTCAGCTGTTCGCAGCATCTAATATGACATATATCACATGTATAATAATTTTGGGTTGAAAGTGTATCAGCATCTACATTGGACCAGATTTCTCTGCAAGCCTCCCAAGTGCATGGCAAAATTGTTAATAACTTGATTATAATCAAAATTGAAAGTCGTATCTTGATTAGGAATCCTCTTGAGAATTGGCCTTACAGAACCCATCTTGCAACATAATAACGTCACCCAACATTTCTTGAAACTAACAGTAAGGAAACAACTTGCTCTATTAGAAACCAAGACAGTAGTTGGACCTGGACACCTCCACATTACTTCAACACAGCTAGAAGGTTATACAAATCATCAAGTAATTCCTGTATTATTGCATTATCTGCTTTTAGTAGCTTGGGCTCTTGAGGTCTGCATTAGTATCCTTAGCAGCAAGCTACTTTCTGATCTTTTTCTGCAGAGAGCTGCCACCTGTAGCATTCTATCTTCTTACCCCGATACCTGTATAATTGTATCTGGTAATTCACCACGTGAATATCCCTTATCTAACCTAACCTCTAAAGCACACATGACACCAGTCTCTTGAGTGTCATGCAGTGATAATTGGAAAGTGAAAGATAACAGGAGAAGAGAGTGCTTTGAATAGTAAGGCTACAGTAGGTGCAGATATGAAAAGAGACTAATTGTGATAAAAGGAGGATTCTTACCTTGATAATTCTACAGCAAACTTACAACATTGTACGTATTTGAGACCATATCCTGGGAGTTAAGCTGAGATAACAAAAGTGTGGAGCTGGATGCTCACAGTAGGCCAAGCAGCATTTTAGGAGCACAAAAGCTGACATTTCGGGCCTAGGCCCTTTGTCAGAAAAAGCAAGGCCGAAGAGATGACAAGAGAGTTGCAGTGGGAGAAAGATCTCCTGATATTGATCCGTTGGGAGGAGGGTAACTTCTTCAGGTTAGACATCCTGGAAGAGTCTTTGCAGTGAGTTTAAAATTGTGATCAGAGATAATGGGAACTGCAGATGCTGGAGAATCCGAGATAACAAAGTGTGGAGGTGGATGAACACAGCAGGCCAAGCAGCATCTTAGGAGCTCAAAAGCTGATGTTTCGGGCCTAGACCCTTCATCAGAAAAAAAGGCTTCTTGCATTGATTTCTTCCCATTGCTGTCAAAGATTTGTCAAGTCCCTCCAAAAGGCCCTTCCTGAATAAACAATATATTGTGTTAATCGGAATCCTGTCACCCAATTAGGTCCCAGCAGCTGATCCCAGAATTTTGTGTGGTTCCTTCACCCAGTGGACAGGCATTTTTGGAGGTGATCTAGTCTCTATCTACATATCAGTCCAACACTTGGGCAAAGACCGAGATTCACCTATCCTACAGGAAATAGCCCAGGGTTACATTTAAATTCACCAGATATGTTTCATAAGCTAAAATTAAACTGTTCATACATTTATATCTTCAATTGTAGAATATTTAAGCTTCCACCTCTAGTTAGATGAACCCACATTTTGTCTTTTTACATATTACAATAACTTCATGACTGGTCGATATGAAGATGGTTTCAGTGGAAAGGAGCTTGATTATGTTGAATCAGTTTCATTTTAATAAAAAGAGATTAACAAGGAATGTGGCACACAATGAGGTTAATGGCTCTGAATCTGCAGCTACAGAGGCACACACTTTCGAGTGTGCGCATGTTAGATTTTTCATGTCATATAGAATGTGAGAGGCACAGTTTGGTCAATTTCTGAAAATTGTCTATCATAGAGAGCTTTTGTTTTGAAATGTTTACTTCTTTTAAGTTTTTGTGTTCATACGGAAGGATCAGCTACACAACTGAAAAAAAACTAATATTCAGCCTGATTAACCACTGCCTCTATGGATATTTGCCTATTTGGTTACACTTAATAACAATTGTTATTTTCATCTTTCATTTAATCAATGTGTTTCCTAGGATAGTTGTACTTAGGTTAATCTGAAAATTTAAAGCTAATAACCCTTGAAATTACATTGTGCTAATATACTTTTGTTCGGTATACGTTGGAGCTGCGCATCCTGGGATTTTCCTAATTGACTTGAAGAGCCAGGAAGGAATCTTTGATAAAGTATTACAAATCTATTTTCTTGAGTCCCCTGTAAATGAGGGGCAAGAATAATTTGCGTATAGGATTTAAATTAACCAAGAATGAGGTGAACATATGGTCTCTGGTCATCGCTTGATTTCATCACAGCATCTTTTTAAGGGAATAACACCTCCATTGAAAAGGAAATGGAAACACGTGAGTTGTTTAAATGATTTATGCTAACATTTTCAACTGCAATTTCAAGGCATAGATTTCTTAAATCTGAGTTAAGTCACTAGATTTAAAGCAAATGAGCCAAAAGGAGACTCTTCGAATGCTCATATCTATCTGTGATCTTGAGAAGAGTTCAATGTGACCGAATCAAAAGTTTGCATTATTAATGGACACCCAATTTTATGATCCATTGGGATAGTTGATTTTACATCTATGATGCATTAGCCAGAAGATAAATAATGCTTGAGATGCCAATCACAAGAGACAAGCTCCCTAAAAATGGAAATAATTTTAATTGGAAAAATGCAAGATTTATTTATTGAAGAATATGTGAATGTGTGATTTGAATGGATGCATTTCAGGTAGATGGATTTCATTGATAGTGAAGGCAAGTTTATTCTTGACAGAGTATGAGATTAGTGCTTGAAAATAAATCATGGAGAAATGTTCCTAGTACAAAGATGCATCTCAATAAAAAATCATGGTCCCAAATTTATCATTTTTCTGTATAGATGGTACCAAAGAGGCGACAATGCAAACTTTTTACTGCGCTCATTCGAGTGCACATGACTATAAAGGCTGTTCTATGCTATTCTATTCATGGCTGCTTATTACATCATCAAGGAAGTCTAATAACTTAGTAAAATAGTTGTTCAATTGTAAATGAGTGTCACAAACAGAAAGCGCATGAGCATATATTGTGCATTTTCTAACTATACCAAAGCTTGAGGGACAATTCTTCCTTGTACATTTAACATTGCAATACTTTTACCAGTCAGAGTCAGCTTGCCATCAATCAGCACCCTCTTCCTATGCAGCGTATATTATTGGTCCCTTTGCACATTATTGTTTATTGTTCCTGATGGTTCCAGGATGAAAAACTTTAGCAGCTTTTTTTTGAAGGAATATCATATTCTGGGGCATAGACATTTCACAGAAAGTTTTTCTTAAGTTCTAATATTTACTACTGGTTGTTTTATTCATGCTTAGAATGTATAAACAACACAGCTCTTTCAAATTGAAAAGAAGCATATCACAAAGAATAAACTGATGCACTTTTGTGAGAAAGTTAATAGGGATAAGTGAAGAGTTACTAGACCAGACAGGTTCTAAGATCTGGATAGAATGATCAGTTCTGCATTTGGAATACTGGAAAATAGAACTGAGGTGTCAGTCAGCTTCATCATCAGTGATTGTTGGGGAATGAAATGGCTGAGAGAATTGGATGATAAAGTTAACATCTATAGCAGGGCAATGTTGCGAAAGAGTGAGACAATTACAGCATCTGTAGATCACAATAATAAATGTAAATTTGTTAGTTTGGAATGTGAGAATGCAATGCAAATCCACAGAGACATTGATAGACAACTGGGACGGTTATTATCAGGTTATAGGTGACTGAATTCTGGATTTGAGACTTATTGTGATTGAGGGCCCTGTAAGGATGTACCGAAAACATCACACCACAAAAGCATAAATAAAGATTTCAGCAGCCGATTGAGTAAATCACAGCAGAGATTGATCTGATTGTGGAAATAAGTATCTTTTTGCCATTTGAGTGAAATAATGCTGTGTTTGGAGAGGCAAGTAAATTGGCTACTGAAAAATAAAATCTGCGATTCCATAACATTCAAGAGTTCCCTGGGAGCATTGGCCAGTTTTCATGATTAAGGATCATTACTGAGAGACATCTCAGTGTTTGAGAATACATGGTTCTGGAATCACAGGGCTCTCGGAATGCAGTCCAAAGTTTCTTTGCATAATAAAGGGAGATTTCAGAATTTAGGATTAGATTAGATTAGATTCCCTACACTGTGGGAACAGGCCCTTCAGCCCAACAAGTCCACACTGCCCCTTGGACCATCCCACCCAGACCCATCTCCCTATAACCCACACACCCCTGAACACTCTGGGCAACTTAGCATGGCCAATCCACCTAGCCTGCACATCTTCTGACTGTGGGGGGAAACTGGAGCAAACCCACACAGACACAGGGAGAATGTGCAAACTCCACACAGACAGTTAGCTGAGGCGGGAATTGAACCTGGGTCCCTGGGACTGTAAGGCTGCAGTGCTAACCACTGAGCCACCGTGCCGCCCCTCAGTTGATGGATTGATGGAAAGAATCTAAGAACAGAGACTTCTAATCCAACTGGAATGGCTAGGAAGCAAGAAAACTTTGGATGGTGCTGAATCCAGCTGGTGTCTTGGATATGTCAAACTCAGGTTAAGGGTATCTGGCACCAATGAGATAAAAGAGCCCAGGAGGATTAGATGTTAAATTGGCTTGATTCTTTAGAGTATCAGATCTCAAACCATTACCATAATTTTGTGTTTACTGCTGACATAAAGTAAGCCAACATTCCGGACAGTGTAGATAGTAGCATGAAATTATAACGGGATATTGATAGACTTGGTGAAGGGGCAAAACTGCAGCAGATGGATTTCAAGGTAAGCAAGTCTGAGTTTATTAATTTTAGACCTAAAAAGGATAAATTTGGTTATTTTCCAGATGGTATGAAGTTAAATACTATGGATAATTAAAGAGACTGGGGGATCATCAGCATTGATCTTTAAATTGCCATGTACTGATACAGAAAACAAACTAGAAAACTAATAAAGTGTTGGCCATTATATCATCAGAAGTGGTGTATAGGGATGGAGACATGTTTTGTTTGGATAAAACACAGATGAGACTCTACATGGAGCATTATGAGCAGATTTGTGTGCCTTATTTTTGCAAAGATACATTGGCCTTGGAGGTAGTAAAATGTAAGTTTACAAGAATGATACTTGGACTTCAGGGGCTATGTTTTGAAGACAGATTACACAAATTAGGCTTGTGGTTGGTTTGCTCATTGAGCTGGTTCGTTGGTTTGTAGACATTTCATTACCTTGCTGGGTATTGTCATCAGTGTCGCCTCCGATGAAGCGCTGTTGTGTTTTCCCACCTGGTATTTAAATTCTGGGGTCCTTTGGATTTGGTTACCACATTTCCAGTTTTCCTTCACGGTGGTATATATAAAGAGTCTAGTTCTATGTGTTTGTTGATGGTTTTCTTAGGGGAGAACAAGGCCTCTAGGACTTCCCGTGCTTGTCTCTGTAGGACTTGTCCTAGGATCCTGGTGTTGTCCCAATCGAACTGGTGGTTCTCCTTATCCGTATGGATGGAGATGAGTGATTATTGGTCATGTCTTTTTGTTGTAGTTGGTATTCATGTATGCAAGTTTCCTTCTGGTCTGTCCAATGTAATGTTTGTCGCACTCCATGCATGGAATTTTGTATATTACATTGGTTCTGTCTATAGTGGGCAGTGGGTCTTTGGTTCGAGTTAGCAGTTAGCGTAGGGTTGATGTGGGTTTGCATGCTGCTCTGATGTCCAATGGTCATAGGAGTCTTGTAGTCAGTTTGGATCTGTTCTTGATGTGCGGTAGCATGAATTAAAACTAGGTTTTAATTGCAAATTAGACTTGTAATTACAAATTTGGTTACAATACAGAAAAAAACATATTAGGCCTGTTTTCTCTATAATGTAGAAACTTAATGACTGATCTGATCAAAGTCTTCAAGACGGTCAAGAAGGCGCCATAATGCCTCTTCCTTAGGTGGTTCAGGAAATTTGGCATGTCCATAAGAACCATCGCCAACTTCTATGAAAGCATACTGTTTGGGCGCATATTGGCTTGCTATGGCAACTGCTCTGCTCATAGAAACATAGAAAGATAGGTGCAGGAGGAGGCCACTTGGCCCTTTAAGCCCCACCAATCGTCACGATCATGGCTGATCATCCAACTTAGTAGCTTAATCCTCCTTGCTCCCCACAGCCTTCAATCCCATTCACCTTAATGCTATATCTTGCTGCGTCTTGAATACATTCAATGTTTTGGCATCAACTACTCCCTGTGGTAATGAATTCTATAGGTTCACCACTCTTTGGGTGAAGAAATATCTCCTCATTTCCATCCTAAATGGTCTACCCCTGTGACCCCCATGGTTCTGGGCACACCCACCATCAGGAACATCCTGCCTGCATCTATCCTGTCTAGTCCTGTTAGAATTTTGTAAATCTCTGTGAGATCCCCCCTCATTCATCTGAACTCCAGCAAAAGCAATCCTAGCCTAGTCAATCTCCCATCATGCATCAGACCCGCCATCCCTGGAATCAGCTTGGTAAACCTTCACTGCACTCTCTGGAGAGTAGGAGCATTCTTCCTCCGAAAAAGGAGACCAAAAGTGCACTCAATACTCTAGATTTGGTCTCACCTATGCCCTGTATATCTGTAATAACACAACCTGGCTCCTGTATTAGAAACCTCTCACTATGAAGGCAAACGTATCATTTGCCTTCTTTACCACCTGCTGCACCTGCATGCTCACTTTCAGTGAGTGGTGTACAAGACACCCAAATCCCACTGCACACTCCCATCTCCCAATTTATAGCCATTGAGGTAGTAAACTGCCTTTTTGTTTTTACTTCCAAAGTGAATAACCTCACATTTAGCCAAATTGTACTGAATCTGCTACTGATTTGCCAACTCACCCAACCTGTCCAGATCATGCTGAAGGATCTCTGCATCCTCATCACAGTTCACCCTTCCACCCAACTTGCTATCATCTGCAGATTTTAAAATGTTATATTTTGCTCCCTCATCCAGACTATTAACATATATTTGTGAATGGCTGGGGTCCCAGTACCAGCCCCTGTGGCACCCACTAGTTACTACCTGCCAATTTGAAAAGGGCCCCATTAATTCCTAATCTTTGTTTCCTCTCTGCCAAGCAATTTCCAATCCATCTCAACTTTCCCCAATCCAGTGCGCTTCAATCTTGCACAATAATCTCTTAGGTGGGACTTTGTCAAACGCTCTCTGAAAGTCCAAATATACCATATCGACCGGCTCCCCCTTGTCAACTCTACTGGTTACACCTTCATAGAATTCCAACAGATTTGTCAAGCATGATTTCCCCTTCATAAATTTATGCCAACTCTGTCTGATCCTGCCACTGCTTTCAAAATGCTCCAATATAAAATCCTGAATAATGGATTCAAGGATTCTCCCCACTTCCAACATTAAGTTTACTGGCCAATAATTCCCTGCTTTTTCTTGATCTCCTTTTTTTGAATATTGGAGTGACATTGGTTACCCTCGAATCTGTAGGGACTGTTATAGAGTTTATAGAATCCTGGAAGATGACCACCATCTAATATTTCTAAAGTCACTTACTTAAGTACTCTGGGATGTAGATTATCAGGCCCTGGGAATTAATCTGCCTTCAATCCGACAATTTTCCCAACACTATTCCTCTACTAATATTTATCTCCCTCCATCTTCCCTCTCACTAAATCTTCCATTCTCCAACATTTCTGGTATCTGATTTGTGTCCTGTTTAGTGAAAACAGAACTAAACGTTGCTCGCTATTTCTTTGTCCCCTATTATACATTCCCCATTTCTGTCTGTAGGGGTCCTACATTTGCCTTCACCAATCTCTTTCTCTTCATGTACCTATAGAAGCTCCTAGTGTCAGTCTTTATGTTCCTACAAGCTTACTTTCATACTGTATTTCCCCATCTTAATCAATCCCTTGGTCCTTCTTTGCTGAATTTTAAACATCTCCCAATCCTCAGACATATTATTTTTTTGGCCAATCTGTATACTTGTTTCTTGGATCAGGTGCAGTCTCTAACTTCCTTTGTAAGCCATAGATTGGCCTTCTGACCCATTTTGCCTTTGTGCCAGATAGGAATAAATAGTTGTTGCAGTTCCCCATGTGTTCCTTGAATGTTTGCCATTGCCTATCCACTGTTATCCCTTTAAGTAACTCTCCCCAAATTATCAAGGCCAACTCATGCCATATATAATTATAGTTTCCTTTATTAAGATTCAGCATAATTTTTTCTCCAAATCAACTACCTCAATCTCCATCTCGATAAAAAAAATCTATCATGTTATGGTTGCTCATCCCCAAAGGGTCTTGCACACATAATTTGGCAATGATTCCCTTCTCATTACATGGTACCCAGTCTAAGATGGCCTGCTATCTAGATGGTTCCTCCACATATTGGTCAAGAAAACCATCCTGTATATGCTCCAGGAATTCCTCCTCTGTGTCGTTGTGATTAATTTGATTTCCTAATCTATAAGCAGATTAAAATCACCCATGGTCACCGATATTCCCCTAACACATGCATCTCTAATTTCCCGTTTAATACCATTCCCAACATTGCCACTGCAGTTTGGGGGTCTATATTATGATGCCAACGAGTGTTTTTCTGCCCCTTGGTATTCCTCAACTCTACCCATACAGACTCTACATTGTCAGAGCTAATATCCTTTTTCTCGATTCAGGTAACTTCCTCTGTAGTCAATATTGCCGCTCCATCACCTTTTCCTTTTGTCTGTCCTCCCCAAATACAGAATAGCCTGGGACATTCAGTCCCCATCCCTGGTCACTCTGCAGCCGTGACTCCGTAATCCCAGTTGTATCATTCCTATTTACATCTATCTATGTGATTAGTTGATCCACTTTATTGCAATGTTCCACGCATTAAGGCACAAAGCCTTTAAGCTTGTCTTTTTAATGTTGTTTGTCTTGCTTTTGTTTTTCTCAATAGCCAGGTTTGAATTTTGTCCTTGATTTCTCTTCCTATCACTTCTCTTATTCCCCGTTCTACCTTTTGTTTTTGTCCTTGTTGCTTCCTTCTCGGACTCCTTACGTATGTTCCTAACGCCCTGACATATTATTGTAAGCCTAGGACTGTAAGAACTATAAAAGGTGGTGTGCTAAGCACAACTCATCATGGAAGCCAAACTTCCATCTATGGGCTCCATTTCCATGGCTCACTGCCACAGAAAGGTTACCAACATTATCGAAGACCCATCGCATCCTGGTAATGATCTCCGACAACCCATTCCATCAGACAGGAGATACAGAAACCTGAATGCACGCAACATAAGGTTTAGGAACAGCTTCTACCCAGCATTATCAGGTTGATGAATGGGCTCTCTAGCTTCAAATATTGCTGATCTCACTAACCATGATATTGCCTAGTGCATGCCCTGTGCAATGAAGCCTGTATGCCTCTGTCTAATTCTTTTCGATCTGTTTATCCTTGCTTACTATGATCCATCTGTACTGTTTGTAAACAAAGCTTTTCATTGTACTTAGGTAGACATGACAATTAATCATTCAATCAAGATAGTAACAGGAAAAACCAAGCTAGATAAACTATTTCCACTGGTTGGAGATTCTAGAACAAGTGGGCATTGTCTAAAAATTAGTGCCATACCATTCAGGAGAGATGTTAGGAATCACTTCCACACATAAAGGGTGATAAAGGTTTGGAACTCTCATCCACAAATAGTAGTGGATGCAGGATCTGTTGTTAATTTTAAATCTGAGATAGATTTGTTTTGTGATGCAAAGGTATTATGGGACATGAGCCAAAGGCAGATATATGGAGTTAGACTGTAGATAAACTATGATCTCATTGAGGAGCTAAGTGACCTATTCTTGGTCTGATGTTCCTACGTTCCTATGTTTGAAACTCACCCTGAAAGTGCTCACATATAATTTCATGCTATTACCCTCTGATTGGATAGTCTGACCACTTGCTTTTCATAAATGCATCCACAATCTTTGGTTCAATGTTCTTTGAATGTTGTGAATTTGTTTTATTAGGTGCCTTCAGCAATGTATTTGGTTGAAGATGTCAGTTTCACGCAAAAGTTTTAGTTTGATTTACGTTCAGGAATATGATTCAATGAATTGTGCAACTTGAGCATGTGCAGATTTTATCTGTAACATTAATCATCACATATAATGATTTTTCTTTAGTCCCTTTCACTTATTAATGTTCAGTGACATGTTTTTCAAATAATTTTGAATTACTGAAGTATATATTTCAAAAGTGTTATGGAAATAACATTTTCATTTAATGGCTTTTAAAAATAGTATGTGTTTGTTAAAGATGTTGGGTAAAATGGTAGTGCTGTGCATACATACAAAGAAATATTTCATAATTTGGGGTTTTGTACGGTGTCTGTAAGACAGCAAGAAACAAGTATGGAAAAATTAAACGCATCAAATTACATCAGTGTATTAAATTGCAAGTAATATTTATTTATATTTTTACAAGGCTTTTGAATTATTATGTCTAAGAATGTTTCCATCCAGAACTATCTTATTATACCAAAAGTTCTGGATTTAATAATGATTGCTTTGTTTTGTAATGATAACTTTTGCAGGAACATCACAAGGTTAATTAGGTTTATATATCACGGGATGTTCTAACAATGCATTTTACATGCAACATGTGAGAAGACTGATCAATACAGCTGCAAAATGCAGCAAACTGGTTATTATTGTGAAGTAGAAGTCTTTGTACTCAAGGAAAATATGTAATCATGGCATCAGGCACAATATTACCAAGATACTATTTTAGTGATGGGCAACATAGAGCACAGACAACATTGTGGAAGTTATCTTTGATCAAAACTGAAGTGGCCTAGCGATATAAATATAGTGGCCATTAGGCCAGGTTACAAGCTAGAAATACTGCAGCGAGTAACTCACCTCCTGACGTCCCAAAGTCTGTCCACTATCTACAAGGCATAAATCAGCAATGTGATAGTATGCTCACCACTTACCTGAATGAGTGCAGACCCAACAACACTCAAGAAGCTTGATAGAATCTTGGACAAAGTAACACACTTAATTGACATCACATCCTCAAATGTTCACCCCTTCCACAACGAATCTTCAGTAGCAACAGAACGTATCATCTGCAATATGTGCTGCAGAAATTTACCAAGGTGCCTCCAACAGTACCTTTCAAACTCATAACCACTACTGCTTAGAAGGATAAGGGTAGCCGATACATGGGAATACCACTACCTGCAAGTTCCCCTCCAAACCACTCAACATTCCGACTTGGAAAAATATTGCCATTCCTTCAGAAATGCTAGGCTTAAATCCTGGAACTCCCTTCCTAAAGGCAATGCAGTTGTACCTATACCAAATGTACTGCAGATGCTCAAGAATACAATTCACCACCACCTTTTAAAAGCAATCAGAGACAGGCAATAAATGCTGACCCTACCAACAAAAGTTCACATGCTCTGAAAGAACAGAGAAAAATATATAAAATTTATAACATTTTTAAGAAAACAATTTCTAAGATACAGAATAGTAATAAAGGAACATAGCAGCCCTCAACTTATTCATCCCCTCAAGCCTATTCTGCAATTCCAATTCATGGATGATCAACTATCTCAGTAGCATATGTTGAAGCTATCCCTACATCTCTGATGTCATTAATGTATAGAACTCTATTACAGTCCTCTGATTATAGAAAATCTTCCCAAAATAGATACTAAATAAGAAGCTGAGCAAATAAACATACTTCTATATACAACTGAAATATCACTGAGGACATTTCAGCCCATCAAAAGGTTAAAGATGAAATAGAGGTGCTGAAAGTGTTTAAACAGAATTTTAACTTCAGATCTATTAAAATTCTTGAAAGAATGAAATTTAATAGAGGAATTCTGCATCCAAGGAAATTACTGACTAATTTACAAATAATATGAATTAGAATATGTTTAATAGATTAGCAGAAAATGTGCCTTTGGTGACTTCAAGTCAGAATTCATGACACAAAATTGTAAAGGAATTGAGTTTAGTCTTGTAAGATTTATTACACCCTCTAGAAGGTCCAACTCTAGATAAAGCCATTCAGATGATAAGTGAGCAGAATCCTGCAAGCAACACAGATCAATCCTCAGAGCAGAAGATCAACCATACCATGGGAGATCTGCAAAATATCCTTAATTATGAAATTACAACAATACAAATGAAATGCATAAGAAACCAGTGCAGTGAGTAGAACAGGTGACAAGTACTAAAAAAAAACCATTGTGAATTTCAGACATGGACAATCCCCAGCTATTAAAAATGAATACTTCATCTGTCACACAATAACTTATTTTAGAAAATGTGCAGAAGTAGAGGATGGTTTCAGAAAAGTCTGAAATCAAATATCTACCCACAGAAAGAGGTTAACGAAGTAAATCAGTCTGCAGCAGATGTAAAACCTGAAATGTTCCTGGAGTAGAGGAGATAATGGGAACTGCAGATGCTGGAGATTCCAAGATAATAAAATGTGAGGCTGGATGAACACAGCAGGCCAAGCAGCATCTCAGGAGCACAAAAGCTGACATTTCGGGCCTAGACCCTTCATCAGAGAGGGGGATGGGGGGAGGGAACTGGAATAAATAGGGAGAGAGGGGGAGGCGGACCGAAGATGGAGAGTAAAGAAGATAGGTGGAGAGGGTGTAGGTGGGGAGGTAGGGAGGGGATAGGTCAGTCCAGGGAAGACGGACAGGTCAAGGAGGTGGGATGAGGTTAGTAGGTAGCTGGGGGTGCGGCTTGGGGTGGGAGGAAGGGATGGGTGAGAGGAAGAACCGGTTAGGGAGGCAGAGACAGGTTGGACTGGTTTTGGGATGCAGTGGGTGGGGGGGAAGAGCTGGGCTGGTTGTGTGGTGCAGTGGGGGGAGGGGATGAACTGGGCTGGTTTAGGGATGCAGTGGGGGAAGGGGAGATTTTGAAACTGGTGAAGTCCACATTGATACCATATGGCTGCAGGGTTCCCAGGCGGAATATGAGTTGCTGTTCCTGCAACCTTCGGGTGGCATCATTGTGGCAGTGCAGGAGGCCCATGACGGACATGTCATCAAGAGAATGGGAGGGGGAGTGGAAATGGTGTGCGACTGGGAGGTGCAGTTGTTTGTTACAAACTGAGCGGAGGTGTTCTGCAAAGCGGTCCCCAAGCCTCCGCTTGGTTTCCCCAATGTAGAGGAAGCCGCACCGGGTACAGTGGATGCAGTATACCACATTGGCAGATGTGCAGGTGAACCTCTGCTTAATGTGGAATGTCGTCTTGGGGCCTGGGATGGGGGTGAGGGAGGAGGTGTGGGGACAAGTGTAGCATTTCCTGCGGTTGCAGGGGAAGGTGCCGGGTATGGTGGGGTTGGAGGGCAGTGTGGAGCGAACAAGGGAGTCACGGAGAGAGTGGTCTCTCCGGAAAGCAGACAGGGGAGGGGATGGAAAAATGTCTTGGGTGGTGGGGTCGGATTGTAAATGGCGGAAGTGTCGGAGGATGATGCGTTGTATCCGGAGGTTGGTAGGGTGATGTGTGAGAACGAGGGGGATCCTCTTGGGGCGGTTGTGGCGGGGGCGGGGTGTGAGGGATGTGTCGCGGGAGATGCGGGAGACGCGGTCAAGGGCGTTCTCAATCACCGTGGGGGGAAAGTTGCGGTCCTTGAAGAACTTGGACATCTGGGATGTGCGGGAGTGGAATGTCTTATCGTGGGAGCAGATGCGGCGGAGGCGGAGGAATTGGGAATAGGGGATGGAATTTTTGCAGGAGGGTGGGTGGGAGGAGGTGTATTCTAGGTAGCTGTGGGAGTCGGTGGGCTTGAAATGGACATCAGTTACAAGCTGGTTGCCTGAGATGGAAACTGAGAGGTCCAGGAAGGTGAGGGATGTGCTGGAGACGGCCCAGGTGAACTGAAGGTTGGGGTGGAAGGTGTTGGTGAAGTGGATGAACTGTTCGAGCTCCTCTGGGGAGCAAGAGGCGGCGCCGATACAGTCATCAATGTACCGGAGGAAGAGGTGGGGTTTGGGGCCTGTGTAGGTGCGGAAGATGGACTGTTCCACGTAACCTACAAAGAGGCAGGCATAGCTGGGGCCCATGCGGGTGCCCATGGCCACCCCCTTAGTCTGTAGGAAGTGGGAGGAGTCAAAAGAGAAGTTGTTGAGTGTGAGGACGAGTTCCGCTAGGCGGATGAGAGTGTCGGTGGAGGGGGCCTGGTCGGGTCTGCGGGACAGGAAGAAGCGGAGGGCCTTGAGGCCATCTCCATGCGGAATGCAGGTGTACAGGGACTGGACGTCCATGGTGAATATGAGGTGTTGGGGGCCAGGGAATTCTTCTCTTTTGACTCCTCCCACTTCCTACAGACTAAGGGGGTGGCCATGGGCACCCGCATGGGCCCCAGCTATGCCTGCCTCTTTGTAGGTTACGTGGAACAGTCCATCTTCCGCACCTACACAGGCCCCAAACCCCACCTCTTCCTCCGGTACATTGATGACTGTATCGGCGCCGCCTCTTGCTCCCCAGAGGAGCTCGAACAGTTCATCCACTTCACCAACACCTTCCACCCCAACCTTCAGTTCACCTGGGCCGTCTCCAGCACATCCCTCACCTTCCTGGACCTCTCAGTTTCCATCTCAGGCAACCAGCTTGTAACTGATGTCCATTTCAAGCCCACCGACTCCCACAGCTACCTAGAATACACCTCCTCCCACCCACCCTCCTGCAAAAATTCCATCCCCTATTCCCAATTCCTCCGCCTCCGCCGCATCTGCTCCCACGATAAGACATTCCACTCCCGCACATCCCAGATGTCCAAGTTCTTCAAGGACCGCAACTTTCCCCCCACGGTGATTGAGAACGCCCTTGACCGTGTCTCCCGCATCTCCCGCGACACATCCCTCACACCCCGCCCCCGCCACAACCGCCCCAAGAGGATCCCCCTCGTTCTCACACACCACCCTACCAACCTCCGGATACAACGCATTATCCTCCGACACTTCCGCCATTTACAATCCGACCCCACCACCCAAGACATTTTTCCATCCCCTCCCCTGTCTGCTTTCCGGAGAGACCACTCTCTCCGTGACTCCCTTGTTCGCTCCACACTGCCCTCCAACCCCACCATACCCGGCACCTTCCCCTGCAACCGCAGGAAATGCTACACTTGTCCCCACACCTCCTCCCTCACCCCCATCCCAGGCCCCAAGACGACATTCCACATTAAGCAGAGGTTCACCTGCACATCTGCCAATGTGGTATACTGCATCCACTGTACCCGGTGCGGCTTCCTCTACATTGGGGAAACCAAGCGGAGGCTTGGGGACCGCTTTGCAGAACACCTCCGCTCAGTTTGTAACAAACAACTGCACCTCCCAGTCGCACACCATTTCCACTCCCCCTCCCATTCTCTTGATGACATGTCCGTCATGGGCCTCCTGCACTGCCACAATGATGCCACCCGAAGGTTGCAGGAACAGCAACTCATATTCCGCCTGGGAACCCTGCAGCCATATGGTATCAATGTGGACTTCACCAGTTTCAAAATCTCCCCTTCCCCCACTGCATCCCTAAACCAGCCCAGTTCATCCCCTCCCCCCACTGCACCACACAACCAGCCCAGCTCTTCCCCCCCACCCACTGCATCCCAAAACCAGTCCAACCTGTCTCTGCCTCCCTAACCGGTTCTTCCTCTCACCCATCCCTTCCTCCCACCCCAAGCCGCACCCCCAGCTACCTACTAACCTCATCCCACCTCCTTGACCTGTCCGTCTTCCCTGGACTGACCTATCCCCTCCCTACCTCCCCACCTACACCCTCTCCACCTATCTTCTTTACTCTCCATCTTCGGTCCGCCTCCCCCTCTCTCCCTATTTATTCCAGTTCCCTCCCCCCATCCCCCTCTCTGATGAAGGGTCTAGGCCCGAAATGTCAGCTTTTGTGCTCCTGAGATGCTGCTTGGCCTGCTGTGTTCATCCAGCCTCACATTTTATTACCATGTTCCTGGAGTAAATGCATTATGCGGACCTTACGCTTTGCAAAGCTGATATTTGTGCCAATGGTCATCTCATGAATTTCAAGTCAGACGCCGATGCCGTGTCACTATATTATCAAAAAACCAAATAACCAAAAGTAGTACAAATACATGGAAGTCACACACAAAAGGGTTGACCAATGACGCATGATTCAAGATACTGAAAGGAAAAATTTACCTTTTTCAGAGATTCAAGTTACTGCAAAGAATACATTGCCTGTTTCAGTATGAAAGGCATCCATCGCAAAGAAGATTCAAGAGCTTAAAGGTCCTTCTTGTAATGCTAAGGAACATTTACCTTCTCAATAGGAAAGACAGCTTCTATGAAAGAATTTCAAGGTATTAAAGATCCTGTAAAGTAAAGGCCACTACAGATTTCAGACTGTCAAGAGGAGAATCAAACTCAATAGTTTTCCACCCAGCACATTATCAATTTTCCAAGTCCAAAGATGCACATTCGAGGAGAATAGTGAGATTTCCAGTTTGGTTAAATACATAACATTATAAATTGGGGGTATTTGGAATTGTGGTGAATAGAATTATGTAAAAAAAAAACAACGTTAGAAAAAAATCTTGGTTTGAGGGTATGTTGCGTGCAGATCTGAAAGAGTCGAAACTACTAATAATGAGGAGTGCCTTCCATCATCCACTATGATCCACTGTTAAAAGTGAATGCTTTATTTGCCTTTATTTGTCATACATCTGATGATGTCTTCAGGGTTCATGGGCAGAACAGCTTAAGTTTTCAAAACACCTGATCCTACTCAAAGTCTCAGAAACAAAGTATATCACATCAGTGTAACTTGCAACTAGTTGCTAACATGTGATAAGCTACATCTTATTAACTCTTATTAACTCTTCTAGGTGGACTGGGATGTAGTTTTCCCTCTACAACATCAAATCAAACAGGCCCTATATTTTTTGATAGTTAGAGCACACAGCATTGACAGTTGGCCTGCCCATGGAACAAATAATATCTTCTTGTTTCACTGGTGATTCTTTTCCTGTAAGATGAATGATATAGAATCATTTGCCTGAGTCTTTGTTTCCTCTGTGGATGATTTTGGAGGCTGGGTGATTGACAACATGTCACAGTAATGGAAATCTGAAGTTATAGATCACTTATCATTTCAAAAATGAGATGTTTCATTTGCATGAACCTTCTGTTAATCATTGCTCTTTCAAAGCACTTTAAATATAATATTATTAATGATAGTTTTTTTTTCCTTAATGGCATATGTACATTATGGGGACTGAATAGCTCTGTTAGCTGGATTGTTACAATGCATATAGGCTTTACATGATCAAAATAAAATGTTTGCCTCTCTTCTAGAAGTAGTGAACTCAAGATGTGCCTTTTCACCCTACCACGGTAATATAAATCATGGTACTTTTCTGTTGCTTATCACAAGGGGAGATGATGGTCTAGTGGTGTTATCACTGGACTGTTAATCCAGAGACCCAGATAACATTCCAGAGATCTGGGTTCAAATCCTGCCATGACAGATGATAGAATTTGAATCCAATAAAATATATGGAATTAAGAATTTAATGATGACCATGAATCCATTGTCAATTGTTGGGGAAAAGCCCATCTGGTCCTCTAATGTCATTTATGGAAGGAAACTGTCCTCCTTACCTGGTCTGGCCTACATTGACTCCAGGCCTACAGCAATGTGATTGACTCTGAACTGCCCTCTGGGCAATTAGGGATGTGTAATGAATGCTGCCTGGCCAGTGATGTCCTTGTCCTGTTAATGAATAAAGGGGAGGGGAGGGAAGACATACCAAGAACCTGCTTTTAGGCAGTGAACTGAATAAGCCGTAATCATTAATACAGAAATACAAGAGTTGTAAAAAGTTAATATCCATGTAACTAGAATCAAAATATATGATGCATAATTTGGTCTAAATAAACACCATATGGCTTGTTTAATGTGGCAAAGCACAGGAAAGACCAGCTCAGGAAGCCTGGTTGGAAAGAAACATCATTTATTGTTGAACGTAAGAATAGAACCTCTGCTCATGCCATACATTGACAGGCAGTTCTGCAGATCCATCCCTGGGTCTGATTTATAGATATTTTCTAATCAACTGATTCAGAGGTGTTACTACACATCTTTAGAGCAGGTGGACTTGAATCTGGCCCCTCTGGCTCAGAGATAGGGACATTACCTCTGCACAACAGGAACGCCTGCCTGGGTCTGCTCTATAATTTTTGCATTTTTATTTAACTTATTTTTGTAATCAACCTGTTCAGAGCTCTGGAAGCCGTGGGATTTGAACCTGAACCCCCTGGAGTAACAACATTATCACTGTGCCACAAGAAGGGCCCCTCGGTCTGCTTTTTCAAAATTTAGCCTTTTTTGGAATTGATCTATTCAGAGATGCTAGTACCAACCTCGGGAACAAGTGGGACCTGACCCTGAGCCTCCTGGTCCAATGGTAGTGACACTACCACTGCATCAAAAGGGGGTCCTGTGGGTCTGCTTTATTTGCTTTGCTTTTTAAAAATTATTTGCATTTTTATTTTGTTCATAAAGCGATATTGAAAATCACTTGTAAGCTTGTCCAGTCTTGAGGAAACAGTATGTGGCACAGCTGCATGATAAAACTGGAAGAAACTAAATACTGGAGAATGGAGAGAAACTGGAAGTAAAAGTGAGGCATGATTTCATTGCACCTACGAAAGAGACATATAGTATTAACATTAGTAAAGTAATTTTAGCAGTAATGTTTTGCCATTGTGCTGTGCAAACATTTTCACTCCAGCTCCCCAGTGATGTTGGAAAATATCCAATTTCTGACATTCCACAAGCCTTTGCTTGTGTTAGAGTGTAAAATCTCCCACCAAGAGAATATATTGGGTAAAGGAAAGTAGTGATTGTGTTTCTCTGAATAATTCTTCAAGATTTTTATACCCATCTGACAGGCTGATGAGATTCTGCAAAAGCCAACACTTTTTGAGTGTGGCTCTGTTTCAGTACGTTTCCCTTAATGATGGAAGGTAAAAGCAATGAAAGGAAGAAACTTTCATGTGAGTTTGATTTTAACAGATAACACTGTCTATTGTCAAGAAATACTTGACTTTGTATTAGTTAGTTAGCCAGTTTTATGCAGACTCCTCCTGAAAGCACTGGAGGTAGAGTTTTGTAATCAAAGGCTGAATGGTTGAATCTTGCTTATAATGTTTTAAACCATAACAAATAATTCTTTTCATCCAACCTTGGATATGAAGAGCCCTAAAATCAGGAGAAGACTTTAGACAAGTGTTGATTATTGTTTTATTACAGAACATACTGCAACTTCATTACGTGATTACATTTTCAAGTGTCTGCTTTGAGTCAGTTATAGCACCTTCAATTCTAAATCACTGCTTGTCAATTCAGCTGCACTCCAGTGACTTAAGTACATCATTGATTTTGACCTATCAGTGCAGTAGAGTTGGATTTTTCGAAAGATGCCACCTTTCGGATGAAACATTAACACAAAACCACATGTCTTCTTTCAGGTGAATGAAGAAGATTCCATGACACGATGGCAGGAAGTAAATGAAAGTTTTCCTTAGAGTTGTTGAGGTTTGCATAGGACTGTCAAACCTCAGAAGAGTTTTTATTTTACTTTGTTCATTATGTAGTCGCGCAATATTCAGTGACAGATGTGGTGTTCTTTGCTGTTGAATGAAGAAATGCTTGTCAGTGGACATTGTGTGCTTACAAATGAAACAATAAATACTTTGAATAGAATTTTGTTTACTTTTGATTCTTGATGGATGAAACCAATTATCACATATTTCTTTTTATTCAGGAAAATAAAAACTGAAATTGAAACATAAAATTCACCAGGAACTTGTAGACAAATGGCGCAAGGCTATTTAATTTATGTTTCATTCATCTTTTTCAGTTATTAGCTGCATTTATCACCATCTTTTTGGAATAGTTAACAAGAATATTTCACTTTTGAATTAATAGTAAGTGTCATTCCAAAATTGTTAGTAAGAAGTAATGCTTAAATTAAAAATCACTAGATATTTCTGAGAAGCCGTATGTATTTTATTTTTGTTTATTTATTTGATGAAAGTGAGAGGATGAATAGAACTATATTTGTGATTCCACTAGAGAGCAGTGTTCTTTAGTCTATGTTAGGCTGCTTTCCAGCTATCTAATTGAGAAATTGATAGTATCTGTTATGTGACAAACATCTCACATATTGCTCTTATTAACAATTACACCAATATATGTTTGAACGATAAAATGTTAGCATATGCCAGTGCATGCTTTATAAGAAAACTGCTAGGCATTTTTTTGTCAACAGAAGTAAATTAGCACAGCACCAGCTGAATTGCTTTACAATGACTACAGCTCACTGCTCCAAAGAACAAAGAACTATACAGCACAGGGCAGGCCCTTCAGTCCATCAAGACTGTGTTGATGCATGATGCCTTTTTAACCTAAAATTTTTCTTCCTCTACATGGTACAGATCCCTCTGTTTCCTGACTGTTCCTAAATCTGTCAAGATACCTCTTAAATATCGCTACTGTATCTACCTCCATTACCTCCTCTGGCAGTGCACTCCAAGTACTTAAAACCCTCTTGTGTAAAAAACCTGTGTCTCACATCCCCATTAAACTTTCCCCCTTTTACCTTAAACCTACATATACTAGTAATTGACATTTCTACCCTGCGGGATAAAAAACTCAGACTATCCATTCGATCGTGCCTCTCATTATTTTGTAAACTTATGTGAGGCTGCCCCTCATCCTTCGGCACTTAAGTGAAACCAAACAAAGTTTGTCCAATCTCTCCTCAGGGCTAATACCCTCGAAACCAGGCAACATTCTGGTAAACTATTTCTGTAGCCAGTCCAAAGACCCCATATGCTTCTGTAATGTAGCGACCAGAACTGTACACAATATTCAAAATGTGACCAAACTAAATTTCTGTACAGCTCCAACATGACTTACTAATTTTTATACTCTACACCCCAACTGATGAAAGCAAGCATGCGATAGATCTCTTGACGATCTTCCCCACTTGTGTCGCCAATTTCGGGGAGTAGTCAACCTCTAGATCACTCTGTATGTTAATGCTACTAATGGTTCAGCCACTTACTGTATTTTTCCATTCTTGATTAGACCTTCCAAAATACTTCATCCCACATTTATCAAGGTTAAGTCAATCTGCCACATCTCCACAAATCTCCAGCCTATATTCTGCTTTATCCTCCTCACCATCCACAGCTCATAGATGCACAGAATCCTTACAGTGCTGAAAGAAGGCCCATTAAGACTGCATCAACTCTTGAAAACCATCCCTCTTGGACCCCATAACTCCACATTTACCATGGCTAATCCACCTAGCTGCATATCCCTGAAAACCACGGGCAATTTATCATGGCCAATCCACCTAACCTACACATATCTGGACTGTGGGAGGAAACCAAAGTATCTGATGAAAACCCACATAGAAATAGGGAAGATGTGCCGACTTCACACAGACGGTCACCTGTGGCTGGAATTGAACCCAGGTTCCTGGTGCTATAAGGCAATAGTGCTAACCATTGAACCACCTTGCCAGACTAATCCTAATCCTGTGCCCTAACTGAGCGCCCCGATCTTTGAATTATCTGCAAGTTTACTAATCAGGCTACATACATTTCTCCCCCGATTAGTTATATGTATATTACTAACAACAGGGCTCCCAGCATTGTTCCCTGGGAAACATCATTGGTCACAGATCTCCAGTCAGAAAAAAAGTCCTTCTACTGCTACTGTTTATCTCCTATGACTAAACCAGTACTATAAGCATTTTACCAGCCCACCATAGATTCCATGTCATAAACAGTAACAGATGGAACTATAGTCGGCAGTTACCTTAGTAAATTATCTCAGTTTATTGTTCTGTGTAAAACACAGTCATTATTTATTTTAGTAGCAAATCCTTAATGAATACTTGTTGCATTGCTTAAGCAATAGACACTCCAACTTTATTCACAGAAGTAACACAGTATAGTATACAGACATTTTATATACATTGAATCACCCCAATATTGACAGATTATAATCAATACAATAAAAACAATATTGAATACATACTTTACAATCTATAACTTGTATTCTTTCACTCGCTAATGCATGATAATGTGTATATATTATCAGACATAGAAACATTTCATAAATATGAACTTGCACATGAGCATACAAATTGGAATAGAAGTATGCCATTTGGCCCTTCAAGCCTGTCCTATCATTCTATAAGATCATCATTGGCCTGAAATGAATCCAACTCCACATTCTGGGCTAGCCTTGACAGACTTTGACTCCTTTGTTAGTACAGAATCCCCACAGTGTGGAAGCAGGCCATTTGGCAAATCGAGTCCACCCTGACCCTCTGAAGAACATCCCAACCAAACCCACCCCATTCTTGTAATCCTATATTTCCCATGGTTAATCCAACTAGCCTGTACGTCCCTATACACTATGCATAATTTAGCATGGCCAATCCACCTAACTTGCACATCTTTGGACTATAGGAAGAAACCAAACTGTGTTGCAAACTTCTTATGGTTACCCAAAGGTGAAATCAAGCCTGGATCTCTAGCGCTGTGTGGCAGCAACCATGTTAAATCTACTTATCTAATAAGCCATACACTTGAGTGAACTGATTTTTTCCCCTAATTTATCGATTTTTGAATCAAATATTTAGTGTGGATAACAGCAAAGTACTTTTGATGCTGAAAATCTGAAGTAAAATTGGAAAATGCTGGCAAAACCCAGCTTTGAAGAAGAATTCCAAGATAATAAAATGTGAGGCTGGATGAACACAGCAGGCCAAGCAGCATCTCAGGAGCACAAAAGCTGACATTTTGGGCCTAGACCCTTCAGAAGAAGAATTATTGGGCATGAAATCTAACTTGATTTCTCTCTCCATTGATGCATCCAGAATGGCTGAATATCTGCAGAACTTTCTGTTTTCATTTAATGTGGATATTCGAGTCCAAAAATGCAATGTAATACCCAACATAACAGGAATGTACTCCAGTGGAATAAGCGTCATAACATTTTGCGGCAACTCATTCCATTAGGTGAAATCTTTCAACGCAAGTTTTTATTATATTTATAAATTCTCAATTTTCTTTTGTTTTACAATGCTTCGCGACAATAGTGCACTGCTGAGACTAATTTCCTTTGAAATTAGATGTTCAATGTCAACCTCTCGGAATTTGTCTGAGCCTAGTTGAAATTTCCATGTCAGTGGAGTTATGAATCATTTGAAATAACTCGGAACTGTAGAAAGGCATGAAAGCTAGGCAGCTCTTCAGGGTGCCAACCAACATTTTTGAAATAGATCAGCTGGAATAATTGACCGATGGTACACTCGCTTATTGCAGTTGCTTTAGTCAACACGTTTAGTTAGGGAGGGACATGGGCATGTAAACTAGGTGACAACAACCACTTCAGCAAAAATTTGGGCTCACCTCAAGTGTAGTCAGGAGCCATGGACACTGGACGGAAAGCAACTGATTTATGAGTCTTTGCTGACATATTAGAAGATGGGATGAAAAATTATATCAGTAGATTTCATCACTTTTTTCTGTAAAAATACGATTTTAACAGAGATTCTTAGAATTTTCTGACACTTAACATGATATTTGGTGACAACCATAGGATGCTATTCTTATTTTGATTCTTTTGAGCATCCATAGCCAAAATCACCCACTGAATTTTGTGAAATTGAAGAAAATCTGAAAACAGCTTTAATAAAATGTAGCCATTTACTTTTAAAGTGAGTCAACGTCCATTTTTGGAATGAGATATATATTGCAACTGCCATAGTGTAGTATTTTCAAAACGTCTTTAGATTTTTGTTTCACTCTTAGATGATAACCGATATTATGCTGATCAATAAGAAGTTTACAATTCCAATGCTTGATTTAGCAAACTGCAGCAGGCCCATCAAGACTCACATTCATCCTATTACCTATCAGAGCAGTTGTCAATGATGTCCCTTATGGTTTCTAATGGCACAATATTATGTTAGGTATGAAAACCCAGATAAACAGGTACATAATACCAGCACACAATTCAAAACTGCAAGTTTACTTCTAAAGCAATCACAGTATATTGTATTTGTGACCCAAATACAATATTTACATGCATTATGCTGATCTAAATAGAGTTTTATGCCCAGCATGTTAAATTTAGATAATTCATTGCCAAATTTCATCTCAATACATTTGAAGAAGTGCATCTATGTCAAAATGAAATATACAATTATATTGTATGTTTCTGATGTTTGCTGTTTAAATTATGTTGCTGAAGTAATCCTTGGAAGAATTGTTTTGTAAAATTCGGTCGCATTTAACACAAGTATGGAAAAGTACTAATCCAAGTATAGTACTAAATCAGGTGTAGACCACCTCCCAAAATGAATTATGGATTTATAAAAATTTACCTGTACCTGTATACTGAAAAACTAGACAGCAGCCACCTGGACCATAAGGCAATTCATTTGCCACTTTGCTCATGACTCCAGGGCTCAATCCCCACACACATGCCCTGCCTGCAGATAATGAGAATCATGTTGCTACACAAAATGTTGTCAAACAGATCATTGGAGTGTTTAAGCAACATTTCCACAATCTGGATCACTGTGGAGGCCCCCTACAGCAGTTGCTAGAGAATGTGCCATGATTCACTTTATCTGCTGTATTTTGCATAAACTGTCCATCACGAGGGCACAACATCTGGCAGCAGAGATAAAGGGTAAAGTGTAGAGTTGCCATAGTTCTGTCTGGACCATAGGGCTGCTCTATCATTAGAGAAAGATGACGGGGGATGATTTAACCTGAGACTCACCATGCCACAGCTGACAGAAGGGGTTGAGAAGGAGAATTCTTCATGGTAATCTCAGCCGGTGAGGGAATACAGTGAACAGCTAAGATGGAAGGAAAGTGAAAAAGATGAAAAAAAGGAGGCAAACAATAAATCTTCATTTCTCCATTTAGAAGGAATTCTCTGCCCTGAGTCATTGATACTGAGTCCTGGGGTATATTCATCACCATCATTGGCATAGGTGGCTGTGCAGCCTGACACATCTACACATCGGGCAGGTGGTGCACATGGGAAGGGGCAGGAGAGGCATTGGTGTGGCAGCGTACTCCTTTCACTGGATTCCCTGGCTTCCAATGTTTCCCCACGGTGAGTCTCAAGGTACTGGATGCCTTCTTGGATGCTTCTCGTCTACTTTGATGGTCTCGGGCCAGTGATTCTCAGGTGTTTTTGGGAATGGCACTCAGCAACGTTGAAGCCTTGAGGGTATCACTGAATCACTTCCTCTGTCCACCTGTGCTGCATTCGAAACTGAAATATCAGTCATTGCACAATGCTTCATGGTGAGGTCCACAAGTGTGAGAATGGATATGGTTATCATTTCTCAGGTGGAAAGGTTAGGTTCGAATACAACCAGAGCCAAACTCCACCATACCTTTGAGTGTGACCATAGGCTTTCTGCCAAAGCAACCAGCATTTATGTGTGCACACTCATCAGAGTTTTTCTTGTAATCTATCCCATTGGACTGTTCCCATGTGATTGCTTTCCTATTTACAATCATACAAACAAGGAACAAGGGAAGGCCACTCAGCCCTTTGAACGTGCTCCACTATTCAATAAAGTCATGACTGATCTGATTTTAACCTTAATTCTATATTTCTGTACATTCTTGATAATCTTTAAATCCTGTTGTTGATCAGGAACCTATTTCTTTTATTCATTTGTGGGATGTGGGAGTAGCTGGCTGGCCCCCATTTATTGCCCATCACAGTTTTCTTGAGAAGGTAGTGGTGAGCTGACGTTGACGTTGACCCGTAATGCCATTAGGGAAGGAATTCCAGGATTTTCATCCAGTGTCAGTGAAAGAGTGGCAATATATTTCCAAGTAAGGTTGATGAGTGGCGTGGAGGGGAACTTGGAGGTGATGGTGTTCCCACATGTCTGCCCCCCTTGTCCTTCCAGATGGATGTGGTCATAATTTTGGAAGGAGCTGTCTGAGGACCTTTGGTGAATTTCTGTAGTGCATCTTGTAGATAGTATGCACTACTGCTACTGAGCGTTGGTGATGGAGGGAGTGGATGTTTGTTAATGTGGTGCCAATTAAACAGGCTGCTTTGCCCTGGTTGGTGTCAAGCTTCTTGAATGTTGTTGGAGCTGCACCAATCCAGGCAAGTGTGAAGTGTCCCATCATACTCCTGACTTGTGTGTTGTTGATAGTGGACAGTCTTTGGGGAATCAGGAGGTGAGTTACTAGCTGTAATATCCCTAGCTTCTGACCTACTCTTTAGACACTGTATATATGTGGTGAGTCCAGTTGAGTTTCTAGTCAATGGTAATCCCCAGGATTACTACTGTTGGATAGTGTTGATTGTGGGAAATTCCATGATGGTAACGTCATTGAATGTCAAAAGGCAGTGATTAGATTATCTCTTATTGATGATGGTCATAGCTGGTATTTGTGTGGCCTGAATATTACGTGCCATTTGTCAGCCCAAGCCTGGATATGGTTAAGACCTTGCTGCATCTGAACATGGACTATTTCAGTATCTGAAGAGTTACAAATGGTGCTGAACATTGTATAATCATCAGTGAACATCCAAATTTCTGACATTATGATGGACAAAAGCCATTGATGAAGCAGCTGAAGATGTTTGGGCCTCAGACACTACCCTGAGGAACTCCTGTAGAGGGGTGCTGGAGCTGAAATGATTGACATCCAACAACCATGGCCATCTTCCTATATGTCAGGTATGACTCCAACCAGTGGAGAGTTTGCCCCCAATATCCATTGATTCCAGATTTTCTAGGGCTCATTGATGCCATACTTGGCCAATACAGCCTTGATATCCAGAGCAGTCACTCTCACCTCAATTCTGCCATAAAAAATATTCAATGATTTTGAATCACTGTTTTTTGTAGAGGGGAGGTCCAAAAATTCACAATTCTCTGAAAACATTATTATAATCATCTCTGTCTTAAATGGGCCACCTCTTATTTTTAACCTATGAACCCCACTTCCACCCCAGTTCTAGATTTTCCAACAAGAGTAATCATTCTTTCCAAATTCACCTTGTCAAGTTCCCTCTGGATCATATATGTTTCAATTAAGCAACCTCTGACTCTTAAACTCCAGAGGATACAGGTTTGGCAGATCAATTTTCTTCATAAGGGAATTCACTCATTCAAAATATTAGTCTACCTAATGCTTCCAACACATTAATGTACTTTTGTAAGTACAGTGACAGTACAGTACACAGTACTCCAGATGCAGTCTCACACTGCCCTGTATATATGAAGAATAACCTTCCAACTCTTCCATTTAATTCCCCTTGCAATAAACCATTACATTCTACTAGCTTTTTTAATCACTTGGTGTACCGGCATACTCACTTTCTATGATTCATGCACTAGGATAACTAGATCCCTCTGTATCTCAGAGTTCTGCAACCTGTCACAATTTTGATAATATGCTGTTTTTTAATCCTTTCTTCCAAAATGGACAATTTCACACTTTCTCATGCTATATTGTATTTGCCAGATCATGCCTACTCACTTAATTTGCCCTTCATAGTCTCCTTATGTTCTCTTCAAAATCCTTTTCCTCGCCTATCTTTCTGTCATTAGCAGATTTAATTCAGATAACTTCAGTCCCATCACCCAAATCATTTATGTAAACTGTAATGAGTTGAGGCCACAGCAACAGCTCCTGTGGCACATCATTTGTAACTTCTTCCCTGGACTGACCTATCCCCTCCCCCCCTCCTCACCTATACTCCCCTCTCTACCTATCTTGCTTTCTCTCCATCTTTGGTCTGCCTCCCCCTCTCTCCCTATTTGTTCCAGTTCCCTCTCCCCATCACCCTCTCTGATGAAGGGTCTAGGCCCGAAACATCAGCTTTTGTGGTCCTGAGATGCTGCTTGGCCTGCTGTGCACATCCAGCTCCACACTTTGTTATCTTGGATTCTCCAGCATCTGCAGTTCCCATTATCACTTGTAACATCCTGTTTGAAAAAGACCCATTTACTTGTGTTCTCTGCTTCCTGTTAGCCAGTTGATCTCCTGTCTATACCAATACATTACCCTCAACACCACAATCATCTGTTTTTTGCATTAACCATTGATGTGATACCTTATTAAATACCTTCTGAAAAACTAAGTATAATCCATCCATCTGCCAATGTGGTATACTGCATCCACTGTACCCGGTGTGGCTTCCTCTACATTGGGGAAACCAAGCGGAGGCTTGGGGACCGCTTTGCAGAACACCTCCGCTCAGTTCGCAACAAACAACTGCACCTCCCAGTCGCAAACCATTTCAACTCCCCCTCCCATTCTTTAGATGACATGTCCATCATGGGCCTCCTGCACTGCCACAATGATGCCACCCGAAGGTTGCAGGAACAGCAACTCATATTCCGCCTGGGAACTCTGCAGCCCAATGGTATCAATGTGGACTTCACCAGTTTCAAAATCTCCCCTTCCCCCACCGCATCCCAAAACCAGCCCAGTTCGACCCCTCCCCCGGCTGCACCACACTGCAACTTCCCCTCCACCCACTGCATCCCAAAACCAGTCCAACCTGTCTCTGCCTCCCTAACCTGTTCTTCTTCTCACCCATCCCTTCCTCCCACCCCAAGCCGCACCCCCAGCTACCTACTAACCTCATCCCACCTCCTTGACCTGTCCGTCTTCCCTGGACTGACCTATCCCCTCCCTACCTCCCCACCTACACTCTCTCCACCTGTCTTCTTTACTCTCCATCTTCGGTCCGCCTCCCCCTCTCTCCCTATTTATTCCAGTTCCCTCTCCCCATCCCCCTCTCTGATGAAGGGTCTAGGCCCGAAACGTCAGCTTTTGTGCTCCTGAGATGCTGCTTGGCCTGCTGTGTTCATCCAGCCTCACATTTTATTATCTTGGATTCTCCAGCATCTGCAGTTCCCATTATCTATAATCCATCCATTGTTTTGTCAAAACATCTCTAACTTGTTTTGTTAGAAATGTTCACTATGCCACAGATTCTCCTCACTAATTTGACACTATGTAGATCATCAAGTGATGTGGTATACTTTACTTTTCTTTGTTCATGGATCTGGCCATCTCCGGCTAGGCCTGTAGGTATTACCCATCCCTGACTGCCTTTGAGAAGATTAAGGAGGTTTGCAAAGAGAACAGCTCAGTTTGGGGGATGAGGTGAGAAATAATGGAAACTCTGACCCAAATTTGAAAAAACCAAATGGTGGCATGGTAGTTCAGTGGTTAGCACTGCTGCCTCACAGCACCAGGGTTCCAGGTTTGATTCCAGCCTCACGTGACTGTCTGTGCAGAGTTTACACATTCTCGCTGTGTCTGCATGGGTTTACTCTGGTTTCCTCCCACAGTCCAAAGATGTGCAGGTTCTGTGGATTGGCCATGCTAAATTGTCCAGAGTGCTCAGGAATGCCTAGACCAGGGGAATGGGTCTGGGTGGAATGCCCTGAGGGTCAGTGTAGGCTTGTTGGGCCAAAGGGCCTGTTTCCACACTGTAGGGATTCTAAAAGTGGACAGACACCCAGGTGCGGATGAGTTCTACCTCAGGTTGAAGGTGTTAGCTGTTAAGGATGTACTTTTACTTCCCTTGCAAGCTCGGTCTACACAGAAATCTCTCGACACCCAACCAGGAACTAACCAAGAGGTTGTTATTATGGTGAATTCTCCTGAGCCCACAACAAATGGTGTCAATTTAAAAGTAATCGAAAATCCATGTCTGGGCAGATTTGCCCCAAATATATATAGGCAATTTGCCTGAAGTTCTCCCTCACTGCTTCAATAAGACAACAATGACATAAACATTGTCTGAAATAGTTTCCTTAGTTTAAAAAGGTATGCTTCCTAAATTTTAGTTCATAATCCAAAACTAAAGTAGTCATAACATTGAAGATAAGGCCTCTCCAGCCATCAGTCAAAAGATTATTTGTGTCAAGAAGTATAGAACTCTAGGTCATAGGACAGCTGATTGCAGCCTTCCAATTTTGAAAAGGCAAAATCATAGAAACATTATAAATGACATAGAAGCAGAGTTATTCACTTATAAACAACAAAACTAATAGAATTTTAGCTGCTTTGCTGAATAGAGGAAGTGGAAAGCCAAGAAGATTAAATTAAAAACTTCAAAGCTAAATTTTCATTGCTGTACAGAGGAAAACTGAAGTCTGCATATATTACTTTATATCCTAATTTGAAGCAAGTGACTGTTCACATCAGAAATTTCCTCATCCATTTTGGCAAAAGTAAAGAAAGAAATTGACTCCACTAGAATCAAAGGTTTAATTCATTTGTGATAGAACTAACAAGCTGGTCCTTGAAAACAGAGTCAATCCAAAAATACAACTATTGATAGAATTTGCATAGATCTTTCACAACTGAACAAAATAGTTGAACACACAATTTGATCAGTGTCATCTGTATTTGAGAACTAAGCTAAATTGTGAAATGGTACCATCTTCATGAAGTTGGATGCAAATCCTGTTTTTGTTGGCAACTATTTGTTGATGAAGAATTCAAGTGTTTCATAACTTTCCCTGTACTGTTTGGGAGGCTGTGCTGTAAAAGACTACCCCTTGCCATTGCATTAGATCCCGAAATATTTCAGAAGACAAGACCCTTAGATGGACTGGATGGAGTCATTTATCACATGGATGATGTTCTGATCCATTCATCTGCTCAGACAGAGCATGACACTATAGCTCAAGCTGTAATAAGATGTTGATATGTGGCATACACTCTCAGAATAAGAAACTGATAATTTAAATCTCTTCGAAGTTTTATGTGTCTTTTAATTGTTTACCCTTGAGTGTCATAAATGTGTTGAGTATATTTAAACCGAAATAGATTTTTGTTCTCTTAGGAAATCAATGAACAAAGATTTGGGCAGGAAAGTGCAGTTGAGTCAGAAGATCAGATATAAAGCTGGCTCAAACAGTCATACGTTTGGTTACATGTACCATTATTTATGTTCTCATCCTTTTACACTGCTGTACTGTCCAGTAGCTTACTCCATGGGATGCATTCTAGAATATTAAAGGAAGTAGTCAGAGAGATAATGGGTGCTCTGGAAGTAATATACCAGGAATAGTTAGATTCTGGAAAAAATCCCAGAGGAATTAAAAACTGTCAAAGTTACACCTTTAATTTGAAAAGGAAGCAGAGAGCAATCAGGTAACTATAGTCCAGTTAGCTAAACATCTATTGTTGGGAAAACGTTAGAATCTATTCTAAAGTATGTGATAGCAAAATATTTAGAAATACATACTATGATCAAGCAGAGTTGGCATGGTACTGTGAAGGGTAATAAATTTAGCTCAATTCTTTGAAGAGCAAACAAGTAGTATACATAAAGGGGAAGCTGTGGTTGTGATATACCATGGGATGTAGGCATTACAGGCTAGGCCAGCAACTACTGCTCATCCTAATAGCTCAGAAGGCAGTTAACGTAAACATTGCTGTGGGTCAAGAGCCGCAGGCAGGGCAGCCCGGGTAAGGATGACAGTTCCCCTTTGTGAAGAACCTTCGCCAACTAAATGGGTTTCTCCCAACAATAATCATTAAACTCTTAGTTCCAGATTTTTTAATTGAATTCAAACTTCTATCTGTCAGATGAACTCAGATCCCAGGGTTTCTCAAATAATAGTACAGTGATAATGCTACTAGACCATCACCTCCCTATGAGTTTTCAGGAGGAATTTGATAAGGTATCACATGGTATAGATAGTAGGAACTGCAGATGCTGGAGAATCTAAGATAACAATGTGCAGAGTTGGATGAATACAGCAGGCCAAGCATTCTGCTCCTATGATGCTGCTAGGCCTGCTGTGTTCATCCAGCTCTACACCTTGTTATCACATGGTAGGCTATTTTATAAGAGAAGTGTTCACAGTGTTTTGAAGTAGAATATTAACATGGATAGATAATTATCTAACTAATAGAATTATGGGATATGGGAGGGATGGGGAGCATTTTCTGATGGCAATCTACAACTAGTGTTCTGCCACAGCAAGCAGCGCTGGGGCCACAATGACTTCTTATACATTTTAATATCATGGATGAAGAGAGAGAATGTATAACAGCCAAGTTTGAGGATGACACAAAAAGCAAGAGGTGAGTCTACAGAGGGATATAGACAGTTTAAGTGAGTGGGCAAAACCTTGGCAGGTGGAATGTCTTCTGGGAAAATGTGAAGTTGTGTACTTTGGCAGGAGTAATAGATGGGCTAAATATTATTTAAATGAAGACAGTCTGCAGAAAGCTGCAGCACTGAGGGAATTGGGAGCCTTGTGCATAAATCAAAAAGCTATCACACTAGTTCACTGACTAATAATGATGACAAATGTGATGTTGACTTTTATTTCAAATGAAATTAAGTATACAAATAAGAAGGTCTTGCTAAAACTATCTGAAACCCAAGTCAGACCAGAGGAGGAATACTGTTAATATTTTTGGGCTCCTCATCTCTCGAAAAATATACTTTGGAGGCAATCCAGAGAAAGTTCACAATGTTATTCCAGGTATGGAGAAATTTAGGAGAAATTGAATAGATTCGGTCATTTTCATTGGAGTTTAGGAAATTGATAGATCACCTTGTTGAAACATATGTGAATCTTATGGAGATTTGACAGACCATGGACCATTAGGCATAGTAGTAGAAGTAGATCATTCAGCATATTGAGTCTGCTCTGCCATTCTATGAAATCATGGCTAACCTGATAATCTTCAACTCTACTTTCCTACTTTCTTTGCTTAACCTTTGATTCCCTTACAGATTGTCTATCTCAACATTGAATATAATGTAATTCATGACCCAGCATCAACAGCCCTCTGTGGGAAAGAATTTCACAGACTCATAACCTCTGAGAGAATAAATTTCTCCTCATATCTGTCTTCAACGTGTGACCCTTTTTACTGAGACTGTTCCCTCTCGTCCTGGTGTCTTCCACAAGTGGAAATAATTTTTCTGCATCTACCCTGTCATGTTCTTTCAGAATTTTATATGTTTCAAGTAGGTGACCTCCTACCTTTTTATATTCTAATGAGTTCAGGCCCACTTTTCTCACCCTCTTCTCATAAATCAATCTCTCCACACTTGGTATCATCCTAATGAGCATTCCCTGGACTGCCTCAGATGCTTTTACATTTTCCCTTAGATAAGGCACCAAAAGTGTTCCTTCTTTTAAACGTGATCTGACCAGTTCCTTGCATAGTTTTCACAAATGTGTATACTCCATTCCCTTGAAATAAATGCCAACATTCTCTTTGCCTTCCCTATTACCCAATCAACTTGAATGATAGATTTTTTTGTGATTTTTGCATGATTTATTCAAATTTCTCAATTCTGTTGTTTTCTGCAGAATTTTCTCATTTAAATAATATTCAACCCTTCTACTCTTCCTTCCAAAGTGCATAAAACCACATTTCCTCACATAATATTCCATGTGCTAATTTTTTCCCATTCACTAAACCTGTCCATAGACTTCTGCAGAGATAGTAGGAACTACAAATGCTTGACAATCTGAGATAACAAGGTGTAGAGCTGGATTAACACAGCAGGCCAAGCAGCATCAGAGGAGCGGGAAAGCTGATGGTTTATGCCTAGGATCTAGGCCCAAAACATCAGCTTTCCTGCTCCTCTGATGCTGCTTGGCCTGTTGTGTTCATCCAGCTCTACACCTTGTTATCACAGACCTCTGCAGACTTTTGGTGTCATCCTGTACCCTTGCCATGCCATTTATTCCAGCACTGATGCCCATGGTACTTGTCGTAGATTGCCAACTTGAAAACACTTCCACCTATCCTCACTCTCTTTCCTCTATTGGTTAGGTAATACTCTATCCATGCTAATATTCTATCTCCAACACCATGGGCTTTTACCTTCTGAAGTAGCCTGATGGGTGGCACCTTATCAAATACCTTCTGAAAACCCAAATGTATTACATTCATTGCTTCTCTTTTATCTGTCTTGATTGTGACCTCTTCAAAGAATTAAAGTACATTTGTTAGGTATGATTTTCCCTTCATGATGTATTCCTATTTCTGCTTGACCATATTATGCATTTCTAAATGCTCTGCTTTATATATCCTTTATAATAAGCTCCAACAGTTTCGCAATAACAAATATTAAGCCAACTAGCTTGTAGTTGCCAGTGTTTTTCTTGACCCCGCCTTCTTTTTAATAAGTAAAGGTGGTATACTGGCAGCTTCCAGTTGTCTGGTACTATTCTAGAGTCTAAGAGTTCCTGCATCCACTATCTCTGTAGCTATTTCCTTTAACATCCTAGAATGCATCCTATCAGGACCAGGGGATATATCAGTCCTTATTTGCATTATTTTCTTCAGAAATTTTTTTCTCTAGTGATATTTTTCATACTTATTGCTTTTTGTTCTGTTGCACCTTGGATATTTAATAGCTGTGGGCTGCTGCTGTTAGTGTCTTCTGCTGTTAAGACAGAGGCAAAGTGCTGATTCAATTCCTCAGTAATTTCTTGGTTCCCTATTATTATTTCCTCAAGCTCTTTCTCTAAGAAGCTTATGCTCATTTTGGCTTCTCTCTTCTTTTTTAAAAAATATTTGAATAAACAGTCGCTGTCTGTCTTATACTTTTGAAAGTTTATTCTCAAAATTAATTTCCTTTTGTTTTTGTTGTCTTTAGTCGGTTCTTAAAATGTTTTCACTTATCATTAATCTTTGCCACATTGTATGTTTTTTCTTCAATCTGATGCTATCTTTTACAACCTATTTAACAATGACTGGCTCATCCCTTCCAAAAGGCCTTCTCCTAAACTGGAATATGTTTTTGCCGTGAGCACTGAACTATTTTCTTAGAAGCCTACTACTGACTCTCAACTGTTTTTGCTGCTAAACTCCTTCCTCAGTCCATGCTATTCATTTCTGACCCCATTCCTTTGTAATTACCTCAGTTAAGCTTAGCACAATTGCTTCTTACTCAAGTTGATCTCTCTTAAACTGAATGGTAAATTCTACTGTGTTGTGATCACTGCTTCCAAGGATATCTTATATCCTGACATCATTTATTAAAAGTGTCTCATCACCCATCACCAGATCCAAAATAACATGTTTCCATGTGGATCTTCAACATATTGTTGGAGGAAACTGTCCCAGATACACCCTAAGAATTCTTCCTCATGGCTTCATCTACACATTTAACTACCCCAATCTGCATGAAGATTAAAGTCACTCGTTATTAAAGTATTGCCTTGGTTATGTGCCCTCATATCTCCTGATTTATTTTCTGTCCCAATGTACAGCTACTGTTAGAGAATCTAGCAATCCTTCAGAGCGTCACCTTGCCCTTTTCAAGTATTGCCCCCACTATGTCTATTCTTCATCTTTCAATTCAAGATAACTTCTTGCTAGTACTTAAGATGAGAGGGCATAATCCCAAATAAGGGGCCACCTATTTAAGTCAGATATAAGGGTGAATTTCTTCTCTCAGAGTGCAATGTGTCTGAAATTATTTACTACAGAGGGTAGTAGAGTTGGATTGCTAAATATATTCAGTACTAAGATAGACAGTTTTTAATCATTAAGAGAATCAAGGGTACTAGGAAATAGGCAGGGAAATGGAGCTGAGGACTTTCAGACCAACCATGATCTCGTTGAATGCCTGAACAGATTCAATGGGATGAATGGCCTACTTGTGCTCCTCCATCTTACTGTTTTCTGGCCTGTGCAGACTCCATGTGTAATATCCTCAAAAGAAGTGCAAAGTTATTTTCTGAAGCAGTGCATTTTAGTTTGAGATCAAGTGATTGGGGTTCTTCATCAGCAGTCTCATCTTCATCTTCCATAGCTTGTGAGTATTAGAAAGACTTAAAGTAGAATTTTGAGGTTGCAACATGAGTGATGATAATGTGGGAGAAAGTAAGATGTGGGTATTTAGCCTCTTTACAGCTTTTAAACCGGAAAAGATTTTGGACTGGGAGAACAAATAGGATACAAGAAGAGGTTTGAGGTAGGAGCGTCTCATTTCCTTTAATGATTTCAGCCCATCACTGGCTATAACCTCAGCTCTGCTCACTTCAGTGATGGCCAGTGCCATCTCCTTTAATGGGGGTTAGAACATGCAAGCGTGGTAACTCCTTCAATTAGGCACTGATGCCTTCGGTCGCATGAATATATGTCACTGTGAGATGTTCTTCTGTTTTGATGATGTATCTGTCATACTTGCAAAAACTGACAACTTGTATAAACTGTGAGATGTGGGTGCGTGGCTTGCCACAGTGCCAAGTATGTGAGGGTGTGGTAAGAGTATGAATGTTAAATATGATTCATGGTCGATAGAAATATGTGATAGCTATGTGTAGGGACCTCACGAACAGAGCAATTTATGACACTAGATGCTGGATATGGCTTTTGAAGAAGCATTCACTGAGATTGACTCCTTATGTGAAGTAATGAATGTCCTACTGAACTACAATCCAGATCCTCAAGATTATATTGTTGGCATTATCTGTGATAGCTATTAGTTGTCATATATTTTCAAACTGTTTTGCAGGCATAAGAAAGGCAAAATATATAAAATCAGGATTGTTTTTAAATTTTATTTGCATTCTAAAATATTAAATGCATGTATTAGGATGAATTATTATTGGATTCATAAAATATTACATGAAAGTGTTTTCAGTCTGAAGAATTTACAGACAACTAAGGATCAGTTTCTATTCTATTAAGAGGAGTACAATTAAAAAGCCCTCTCGAATTCCTGATATGGAATAATGTTATGCCTTAACAGTGTCAGTTTGGACGGCTTGTGGAAGATCTCTATCCTCCTGCCCACCTCCTGTACCAAGACTCCAGTCCTGCATTGAGGAACATTGAAACATGTTGTTTGTCCAGTTATGCTGTTCTTGTGCCTTTTCAAGTTCACCTTCCCCCTAAGAATGAATTGCTGCCCCATAATTCTGCCATATTGCCCCACTCCTATAAGATTTGCAGACTGACAGTACATAGTGTGGGGTAGCTTGAACTTGTGCTATCCACTCAGAATTTTATCTGCCTACTTCAGCAGACAGTCACTCAACAGCATGCTCTGTGTTAGCTCCACATTAAATGAACAGTCAGTGTGAAGCTTGCTTTTTGCCTCCATCAGAACAAACCAACATGTATTTATCGAGAATTGTAATTCCTGTATCCATTCTAGGAGATGAGAGATAACAAAGTGTGAAGCTGGATGAACTCAGCAGGCCAAGCAGCATCTTAGGGGCACAAAAGCTGACGTTTCGGGCCTAGACCCTTCATCAGAAAAAAGATGATCTACTTTTGTCTGAAATGCATTCTACTTAGTAAAAATTACATTTTGCTTAGTTTAAAATCTTATGTTGTAAAGTCACAAAATCCATTTCTTCCCTTTTACTTCATACTATTGTTACACATGAGGAATTTGCGTAGGCTTTTTAGTTGTGTTTCTTTTAATAGAATAGAAACAAGTTCTCAATTGTCTACAAATATTTCAGTCTGAAATCATTTCCATGTTATATTTTATGAAGCCAATAATAATTCATACTAATAAATGCATTTAACATTTTGGAATGCAAATATAATTTAAAAACAATCCTGATTTTTAAAAATATTGTGCATGTCTTAACACCTGCAAAACATTTTGAAAATATATAAGTATCCATTCAGTTGTGCTTGGTTAACGCATGTTTAATCATTACGGAAAAAAGAGTAGATGGAAAGCAAGAAACACAAGTGTCTGGCAGAAGAAAGAGGCTGCAGAGTACAGCGCATTTTGATACTTCAGATACATAATGCTACATGAGAGGCTCTGGTAGTGCTTTTAAATTTGTCCTTGAGAAGACGCTCATCTGGAACAATGATTGCAGACACAAAATCAGATGAATGCTGCTTTCAGACCTAAATTACTGTTCAATATGAATGTGACCGAAAGAAATACATTTTGAGAGGCTGGAGTGTAATTCAGCAGAGAAAAGTAAATTGGGACCATGATCCAAATGGAGTTTGTAAAATGCTATAAAAATAGTTCTGCAAAATGCAATTTACTTCCAGGTTTATTAGATTTAATGAAGGACCTTCAGAATACTGGAAAAAAAGAGGCTTCAGTGACGCCAGATAAAGCATTTGTCAGTC
The DNA here is from genome assembly GCF_030684315.1 of Stegostoma tigrinum. Lineage (NCBI taxonomy): Eukaryota > Metazoa > Chordata > Chondrichthyes > Orectolobiformes > Stegostomatidae > Stegostoma > Stegostoma tigrinum. The sequence continues at coordinate 62,507,113 of NC_081356.1, read as the reverse complement.
AATACGAATACTGCAGATTTGAAAAATAATTTTAACAATCAAGTGTTACAAATTATTATTCCCACTGGATAAAAAATTAGTAATGTAAAGGCTGTCTATCAAACAGCCACTTTTCTCAAAAAATGGCTACTTTCTTCCATCAAAAGGCCTGAAAAATATCAATATGAGCAATACAATATTCAAAAAACCAAATATAATTGATTCTGTTTCCGAATAAATTATAGCCCGATTGGTAAAAAGAGCTTTATGTTCTTAACATTGTGTACCGCCTATTTGGTAAATTGTTTTATAGAGAGCGAGATTAACTACTTAACCAGTTTGTGCAATATTCTTTCGTATAGTCTCCATGGAAATTTGTAATGATAGAATGATAAAATGACCACAAATTTTTAGTCTAAGCACTGAATTTATTGAACTTGGATAGTTTTGTCAGATGAGTGTAAGTTAGTCAACTTCTTTAGGCAACTAACTTTGAAAAGAAAAGTTACAACAAGGGAATTGTAGTGATTGAAACAAGGTCAGATAGGTGGACATCATAGAAAATGAGTTCCCTGATTGGAGTTATTAACCTGCTCCAATCAGGGAGCTCTGACTGACAGATACAAGCAGGAGTATCAGAGGTTTTCCCCATTCTGAGAGATACCTCTGAGGAAGCTGGACCAGTGTCAAGCACTATGCAGATGTAAATAAAGGGTGACTTGGTGACTGGCCTCTGTGGGGCTATTTCAGTGGCAACAAAAGAAATACATATGTTCCTGAAGAAATTCACGTTTTTGAATTGGGGTGAGCATTTCTGGCATCCTGCCAATATTTGGGAACCTTGACTCATTCGATCCTGCTGTCGAAGACTGGGCCCAATATGTGGGCAGATGAAAATCAATATATAATTCTCCTGACAGCTTGTGTATCTACAGCTATTTTGGTTATTAGGAGTCTTACTTTTCCTCGGCACTAAACACAAACATTTTGCAAGAGGTGATGAATTTGTTTAAGGAACATTATGAGCCTAATCCTCCTGTAATTCTGAGATACTTTCAGTTTTACTCAACAGTTTGCCAAAAGGAAAAATGTGTGCTCCAGGCACCCCAACTGACTTACTTGGGACACATAGTTGACAAAACTGGATTGCACCTGTTGGAAGATAAAATGAGGGTGATCAAAGATCCCTTGCCTCCCATGTGTGTACCAGAGCTTAGGCCTTTCTTTTGATTAGGTAATTATCACATAAAGTTCAAATGTGACCTGCCCTCTATCCTGGCATCCTTACATCTGCTATTGAAAAAGGGCCAACCTTGGAAATGGTCTCAAATCCAAGTCATAGACTTTAGAGAAGTGAAGAAATAGCTATTATCACCTAAGGTGTTGGCACACTACAATCCCAAGCTAGGCCTGGTGTTGGCATGTGATGCCTCCCCGTAAGGTATCAGGGTGGTGTTGGCTCACAAATGGCCCAATGGAGAAAAATGCCCATGCGTGAGGCTCCTGGACTTTGGCTGATGCAGAGTGCAGATACACCCAGGTAGAGAAGGAAGACTTGGTGGTCATCTTTGTATAAGAAAGTTCCAAAAATACATTTTTTAATGTAAATTTGCAATAACAGACCACAAATCCCTGCTGGAGCAAATTAAAGAGGACAAGCCTGTGTCACCCATAGCTTCAGATTGAATTAAATGGTGGGGTCTGATACTAACTGCATGCAGTTACAAGTTGGAACACCATCTAGGAGTACAATAGCAAATACAGATGCATTGAACTGCTGCCTGCTGGCAAGGTACACCATAGGAACAGTCACTGAAAGAGTCCGTGATGGTTTTAAACCTTTTGGACACCATTTCAGTCACCACAGACAATACCAGACTGTGGATGCAGAAAGATTCAGCCCTGGCAAAAGGAAAGCAGCTGGTGGTGATGGTGGAAACCAAAGGACCATCACAATCAGAGCTGAAACTTTTCTGGACCTGGAAAGTCCAGATCATTGCAGAGGATGGCATTTTAATATGGAGATCAAGAGTGATTGTTTTGAGCAAAGATCACCACCAGATACTCGCTGAACTCCACCAGGATCATCGAGGTACATTCAAACTAAAGGTGTACGTGTGAAGTTATGCCAGATTACCAGGATTGGTAGGAGACATAGCCGTGTTGGTGGGAGAGTGCCCAAAGTGCCAGCAAGGACAAAAATTGCCACCAGCAGCTTTCCCACATTCGTGGGAGTAGCTGGGTAAATCCTGGACTGGTTATATGTCGACTATACATGCATTTTCATGGGGTCAATGTTCTCAGGCAATGTGGATGTCCACTCAAAGTGGTTGGACTTGCATAGAGTTCATCCTGCAAACACATGGGCGATAGTACAAAAGCTGCGAACATCTTTTGCAATATCCAGACTCCCCGAAGTGTTGGTCACAGTCAATGGACCATCACTTACCAGCAGGGAATTTGAATATTTCCTAAAGCATTTAGCATATAAGGATAGCTCAGTACTATCCATTGTCCAATGATCTGGTGGAAAATGCAGTCCAAACTTTGAAGGCAGGCTTAAAGAAATAGTCTTCAGTTTCTCTTGATCCCAAACTGTCCTAGTTCCCATTCGATTATTGGGCCACCCGTCAAACACTTAGAGGGATAGCTCCAGCAGAGTTGCTAATGAGGTTAAATGAGACTTGGGCGGGGAAGTTGAAATGGTCTGAGGAACACCAATGCTAGACACAAGAATCTGTTAAGAAAGAGAGAGAGTTTACTTCAAGGGATCAAGTTTGGTGCCAAAACCACAGAAATGGTTCCTAATAGGGAAGAGGAATGATCGATGCAAGCTCAAGTCCTGTAATTTATAAAGTTTGGGTCGATGAGGTGAGTCCTGATCAAGCGTATGGGCAGCACGAAAACTGCAAACTTGCAAATGTTGCAAGAGTAAAACATTCCAAGTCCTTCAGATCAGCCAGACAGGCTTTCAGAAGCCAGCAGCTCTCCCACTCCATTTATCATCTGAGGTGGATATGGGGGATATCGCAGCCTTGATGCCTTTACTGTCTGAAGAAGAGGATAACCTTCTTCCAGGACACTCTGGGTGCAACAGGCAGTAACGGGCTGAGTCAGAGGAGTTGGACCTGAAATGAAAATGCTTCAGGACAGGCTACAAGATAAAGAACAGACTTACTTCCTTGGACTTAAAGGGGGAGGGATGTAATGATTGTAATGAGGTCAACCAGGTGAACCCCACAGAATATCATATTCTTGATTGGGGCTGTCAAACTGATCCAATCAGGGAACCCTGGCTGACACTTATAAACAGGATTGTCAGAGATTCTTTCCACGTTGAGAGCTGGCTCTGAGGAAACCAGACTAATATCTGCATGTGTATGTACGTGTAAGTAAAGGGTGACTTTGTGATGGGATACTCCCTCTATGGAGTTATTTCAGAATTCATTTTGAAGCCATTTATTGAGCCAGTTTTGACAGACTAAATATTTCAGAAATTCTAAACATGAATGACTATAAATTACTTACTTTTCCTCCAGTGAAAATGCCAGTAATTCACAGTAGGTAATTTTAAAGCTCTTGTTCATTCTGTTCAAGCACAATATGGAAATGTCAGTTTCTTAAGACAGATAGCAGACATTTTAAAAATTCAACAATCTAAAACACAACCTCACTATGTCTCAACAAATCTACCAGCTACACAGATGGGAACTGTTCAATCCATCAGGCCTTTGCAATGCTGACTTTGGGCAAGAAAGTGCAGAAGTCCTTTCCTCTCGGCTTACCTAAACACTAACCCTCCCTTCAAATAGAATCCTACTGACCACCTCAACACTTCAACATTTGATCTCCAATTCCTGCTCCAAAGTGCGGCTTCCTCGTCTCCTTCACCAATGCCTGACCTTCCTTCTTCCACACTATGTTCAACTTACTCCAGCCCTGATTCCTATTTTATTTTATCTCCCACCTGCCTCAATATGGTTGACTGTGATTGAAAAATCCATTTTGAAAAACTGCTGGTCTTCTGGGAAGTACTATAATTGCCATCGTATTACGAGAGCAATGCACTTTAATAGAATAGATACAATTTAATAAATTATTGCTTTCACAGGGATTTGGGTGTTGCTGGCTGGGTCACATTTATTTTCCATCTCTAATTGTCCTTGAGAAGCTAGTGATGAGCTGCCTTCTTGAACTAGTGCAGTACATTAGCTGTAATACACTCATAATGCTGTCAAGAAGGGAGTTCCTAGGTTTTAACATCATTACACAGAATGAAGAGTGATATACTTCCACATCTAGATAGCGAGTGGCCTGAAGGGGAACTTACAGGTGGTGGTGTTTCCAAATATCTGCTGACCTTGTCCTTCTAGATGGTAGTGGTTATGTTTGGAAGGTGCTATCCAAAGGGCTTTGGTGAATTTCTGCAGTGCATCATGTAGATGATACACTGCTACTATTGTACATCATTCATGAAGGGGGTAAATGTCTATGTATGTGGTGCTAAACCAAATGAGTGTTTTGTCTTGGATAATGTGACACTTTTTGAGCCTGTTCTCAGCTAGGTAACCAAGGAATATTTCACTACACTTCTTGGACATTATTGATAGGTTCTGGGGAGTCAGAGGGTGAGTTATTTGCAGCAGGATTCCTAGTCTCTGATCTGCTCTCATAGCTACTTTGTTTATGTGGAGATTCCAATTGAGTTTTTAGCTAATGGTGAACCCCAGATGTTGATAATGGGGAATTCAGCGATGGAAATGTCATTGAGGAGTTGGTTAGATTGTCTCTTATTAGAGAAGGTCATTGGCATTTGTGTGGCACAAATATTACTTGCCACTTATCAGTTCAAGTCTAGATGTTGTTCAGGTGTTGCTGCATTTAACATGACTGCTTCAGTATCTGAGGAGTCATGAACATTGTGTAATCTTTGGTGAACACTCTCATTTCTGACTTTATGATAGTAGGAAGGTCATTGAAACAGCTGAAGATGTTTGGGTCGAGGACACAATCCTGAGGAACCCCGACATGGAGGTCCTGGATCTTAGATGACTGATCTTCAATAACCAAAACCATCTATCCATGTGAAAGACAAGACCACAACCAGTGGAGAGCTTTTCTGTTGAACGACACTGACTCGAGTTTTCCGAGGGGTCCTTGATGCCATGCTCAGTCAAATGCAGCCTTGATGTCAAGGGCTGTCACTCTTACCTCACTTATGGAATTCAGCTCATTTGTCCTCATTTGAACCAAGGTTGGAATGAGGTCAGCAGGTGAGTGGCCCTGGCAGAACCCAAACTGGGCGTCACTAAGCAGGTTATTGCTGAGCAGGTGCTGTTTGATAGCTCTGTTGATGACACCTTTCATCATTTTGTTGATGATCAAGAGTAGACTGATGGAATGGTAATTGGCCAAGTTGGATTTGTCCTGTTTTTCTGGACAAGGCATACCTGGGTAATTTTGCTCATTGGCAGATGGATGTCACTGATTCAGCTGTACTGGAACAGCTTGGCTAGGGTTCTGGAGAGCTAATCTTCAATATAATTGCTAGAAGGTTGTCAGGACCCATGACCTATGCAACATTCAGTGCCTTCAGCCATTTCTTAACATCATGTGGAGTAAATTGAATTGGATGAAGATTGGCATCAGAGCTGGTGGGGACCACTGTAGGAGGTTGTGATGGATCATTCAATCATCATTTCTGGCTGACAACTGGATGTAAATCTCAGTAAATCCTACCCTTTCCATGGACTGATGCCTTTCACTTCACTTTTTTTTTAATCACAGCCAATTGTCTAATTTTAGCCCTCTGCAACCAATGACAACCAGATCCCCAGACACAGTTAAAATGTAGGTAATGTGACCTTCACTGGATTCTTGCTGCACATTGGCCTCCATTAGCATTTCTTCTGCAGTTATGAGGAATTTATCCCAACCAGGAAAGGGCCTGATTTTGATTAAACTACTGATTTCTGATAATATTTAGGCCCAGACCGATCAGTGCCTGCTGTTATCCTTTTCACTAAAATTAGCACCAAGTAGCTATACAGGCCAAGAAGAGGCACAGAAAGGTAAGTTCATTAATTTTAAAAAGGTTTCTTGTGTACAAGAGGGGCAGGAGGGAATGTAATACCCTTGATGAAGTTCACACAGCTGAAGCGCTTCATGTTGTCTTTTGTATCCTGACATTCCATTTATCTTTTTATCCCTGTGCACTAGCTTTAAGTTATTTGTTTGCAAAAAAAAATCACATTCAGGTCATTTTGTTTCTTCACAGCTGCGTGTGCTTCTCTTTAAAGAAAATATTACTATTTTTCTTTCTCAGAACTCTATCTCCCCACATTGAACTCAAATTGTCATAGTTATTCCACAGTTTTCTGCAAACTTGTAAATAATCTGAATAATAATAAAACGAACATACAAGTAACGAGTAAGAGTAGGCTGCTCAGCCCCTACTCTGCCATTCAATAACTGATGATCTGATTTGAACCTCAACTCTACATTCCTGCGTATCTTCGATAATTTTTAATTTCCTTGGTAATTAGGAATGTAGCTACCTCTGACTTTAAAAATATTTAAAGATTATAGAATCGCTACAGTGTAGAAGCAGACCATTGAGTCCATACTGATCTTCTGAAGAGCATCCCACTCAGACCCACTTCCCCCTCCAATCATGTAACTATGCATTTCCCATGATTAATCCACCAACACACTATAGGCAATTTAATATGGCCAATCCATCTAAATTGTACATTGGTGGACTGTGGCAGGAAACCCATGCAGACACAGGGAGAATGTACAAACTCCACACAGGCTGTTGCCCAGGACTGGAGCCAAACCCAGTTTCCTGGTGCTGTGAGGCAGTAGTGCTAACCATGGAGACACCTTGCCATTCTGCATCCCAAATACCTTTGATGAATGGTATTCCAAAGACACTCAACCCTTTTAAGAGAAAGTACTGTGTCCTCACTTCTGCTTTAAATGCACATACCTTTATTTTTAAACTGTGACTCCAGTTCTAAATGCTCCAACATGAGGTAACATGCTTTCAATAACTGCATGGTCAAGTCCCCTCAGGATTCGTGATAATGGGAACTTCAGATGCTGGAGAATCCAAGATAACAAAGTGTGGATCTGGATGAACACAGCAGGCCAAGCAGCATCTCAGGAGCACAAAAGCTGATGTTTCGGGCCTGGACCCTTCATCGGAGAGGGTCCAAAACATCAGCTTTTGTGCTCCTGAGATACTGCTTGGCCTGCTGTGTTCATCCAGCTCCACACTTTGTTATCCCCTCAGGATTCTATATCTTTTCAATTAAGTCACTTCAAACCCTTCTCGGCTCTAAAGGATACAGGCCTAGCCTGTCTAGCTTCTCCTCATAAGTCAATCTGTTGATGGCAGGTATTAGAACAGTAAACCTTCTCTAAACTGCTTCTAAAATATAACATCCTTCCGCAAGTCGGGTGACAAGTCCTGTACACGGTACTACAGGTGTAGTCTCTCAAATGCTTTCCTACTCTTGCAATTAATTCCCCTCACAATAGAATATAACATTCTGTTAGCTTTCCTGATTACTTGCCGTACCTGCATACCCACCTTTTGTAATGCATGCACCACAGCACACAGATTTCTCCACATCTTAGAGCTCTGCAGTCTGAATCATCAACCTGAATAATTAACACTAATGGTGAAAAGCCGAGACCCCAGTTCCAATGTTAATCAGGGAATGTTCTCTTCCTCCCTATTTACAGTCTCCTACCTCCCATTATTTGTTAACCTATGTCACAAGAATACCTCCATTTCCATGCAAGAGAAAAAAGATGCTAAGCTCTTGCACAGAACTTTATTAAATGTTTTCTGGTCAATCATATAAATGTCTATAGACAGGCCTGCTCACCACTCTCGAGGCCTCTAATAATAAGTTGAAAACAGCATTATTTAGGCAAATACAAGTTATCCTTCAAAATTTAACACACACTTTGATTGGGTTGTACTCATCCAAGTAAACAGTCACACACAATCTGACAGTCATCAAATACTTCAGCCTAGATACTCCAATAGCCAGTTATTGGAGTGAAGCAGGCTGGAGTTGCATATTGAGACACTGCATAATCTCAGATGTAGTAGATTTTGTGGGAATTAACAGGAGGTTTGAAGATTCCATTGGATAATTCCTCAACTTCTTGTATCCTCTGGAAGATATCTTGCTAACAATGAATTCAGAGAGTTCCATTTCTGTTAAGTTGGAATTTACCTTTAGAAAGTTCGACAATTAAAAAATCTTCTTTATCTCTGGATAACTACTTTCACACATAGACCCCTAACTACACCTCCTCCCAACTTCTTATTCCCACTTGACAGTTGACGACTTCCCACCTCCAACTAGACCTCACCACCAAACATGATTCAACCCCAGCTTGGACTCGACCCCCACCATGGGTTGCCACAATCCCCAACAGTCATATCTCCCTCTCCTGATCTGCCCTAAACATACCATCAGTTATTTAGCACTGCATCCACCCACTACATGACTTCCCTGACACCTTATCCACTTGGCACCCTAACCACTTAACTAACCGTCACTTTAACCCCATACTTACCTGACAAATGTACCCTTTCACAGTCAGTTGTCAAAGTGTCTCGTTATCCTGTTCAGCATTTATATCTTTGGAACACGGCACACTGAATGTAGCAAAATTGTGTGGCTTACTTTGACTTTCCCCAATAATCTTGCCCTGTGGGAACTTGTGTTGAATCCTGAGTGAGCCAAGATGGGGATTCCTGCCTAGAAAGGCAGAGCTTAGTATAAACTGACAGAAGAAATAGGAGCAAATTGGCAATCTGACTGCACTTACCACTCTGATATGTCCTTGTGATTTACAGATTTATGACAGGTAGTTGGTAGTTGGGGTTTAACATATTTTGTACTTAATTTCTCAAACTATTCAATTCTGTAGTTTTCCAGTTATTATACTTCGATGAAAGGCGACAGGTGATGACTGTACAGTTAATCCATTGCGCCCATTTCTATATCATTCTGGTCAACCACTTTCAGTTTTTAAGCTGCATAAAAGTTTGCTTTTGAGTCACATTGTACCTTAACTTTTCCCCATTGGGCTTGTGTCAATGTGCCATGACTGCTAGTCACATTAAGGTAATAGCTGATTGGTAATTTTGGGGGTCAATTTTCAACTTCACCATGATGAAAAATGGAGAGAATTTGTATTTTTGGGATGGGCAAACTGTCCAACCCAAGCAGTTACTTTCCACGTAAGGAAGACAAAATAAAAATTAACCCATCATCTCAGATTCCTGCTCAACTTTGTGGAGTCTGTTTGGTAGTGTTCAGATATTTGCAGCCAGAACTGAGAAGTAGTCAAGTCATAGAGTCACGGAGCACAGAAACAGATCCTTCAGACCAACCACTCTATGCCACCCATATTCCCAAATTAAACTAGCCCTGCCTGCCTGCACATGGCCCACATCTTTCCAAACATTTCTTATACATGTACTTTTCCAAATATCTTTTAAACACTGCAACCGTGCCCATATCCATCACTTCCTCTGGCAGTTCATTCTCTACCTGAACCACTCTCTGTAAGAAAATAAAATTGCCCTTCATGTCTTTTCTAAATTTTTCTCCTCTCACCTTAAAATTATGCCCCGTGGTCTTGGAATCTCCCACTCTCAGGAAAAGGGACCTACCATCCATTTTATGTATACCCCTCATGATTTTATAAACCTCCATAAGGTCATTTTTCAATGTCCTACACTCCAGTGGAAAAGTCCCAGCTATCAAGCCCCTCCTTATAATTCACAATCTCCATTCACAGCAACATGCTGGTAAATCTCTTCTGAACCCTGTTCAGCTTAATATTCCTCCTATAACATGGTGAACAGAACTGGACAGAGTACTGCACAAGTGGCCTCACCAATGTCCTGTACAACCTTGACGTAATGTCTCAACTCCAGTACTCAAAGGTCTGGCCAATGAAGGCAAGTGTGCTAAATGCCTTCTTAGCCAGCCTTTCTATATATGAAGCAACTTCAAAGAATTATGTACCTGTCTCCTAAGTTTCTCTGTTCTAAAACACTGCCCAAGGCCATACTTTTAATTGTATAAGTCCTGTCATCGTTTATCTTACCAGAATACAATACTGTGCATTTATCCAGATTAATGCTATCTGCCATTCTTCAGCCAATTGACCCAATTGATTAGGATCTCTTTGTAATCTTAGATAGATTTCTTTACTATTCACCAAACCACCAATTTTGGTGTCATCTATAAACTTGCTAACCATGCCTTCTATATTATCATCTCTATCATTTATATGAATGACAAACAAAAGCAGATACATTGCCAATCCCTTTGGAACCCACCGGTAACAGGACTCCTGTCTGAAAAACAACCTTCCACCATCATTCTCCACCTCCTGCCCTGGGGCCTTTGTATCCAATTGGCAAGCTCACCCGAATCCCATGTGATATAATTTTACAAGCTGGTCTAATCAGTGGAACTTTGTCAAAAGCTTTATAAAAGTCCTTGTAAATGACATCTACCACTTTGCCTTCATCAATCTTTTTGCTTATTTCCTCAAAAAAATTCAATCACATTATTGAGACATGATTTCCCTCACACAAAACCATGTTGACTATCCCCAATCATTCCTTGCCCCTCTAAATACATGTAAAACCTATCCTTCAGAATCACCTCCAGCAACTTCCGCATAACTGATGTCAGGCTCATAGATCTACAGTTCCCAGGATTCTCGTTACATCCCTTCTTAAGAGCAAAACTATTGGCTCTCTCCAGTCATCTTGCACCTCACCCATTGTCACAGGTGATACAAATATTTCTACAAGGGGCCTGCAACTTCTTCCCTAACTTCCCAAAACACCCTGGATACGTTGGGTCAGGTCCCAGAGATTTATCAACCTTTATATTTTCTAAGGCCTCCAGCACTTCCTCTTTTGTAACGTGAACAGTTTTTAAAACATAAATATTTATTTCCTTGAGTTCTCTTGGCTCCATTTCTTTCTCCACAGTAAAAACTGATGTGAAATATTCACTTAATATCTCTCCCATTTCCTGACATTCAACATAATGATGATTTCTTTGACCTTTATGGGAGCCCACATTCTCTCTTGTTGCTCTAGTAGTGAGTCTCTCCCTCTATTGCTTCAAGTATGAAAATTTGTCAACATTTGTGGTGTTACAATATTCTAACCAATGAACAGTAACCTGTCATTGATCTTTGCATGAAATGAAGGCTGTTTACATCTGACTATTAATTCCTACATCACACAGCTCTCACTGTTGTTTGAGTTGACTTTATTTACTAATCTTTCAAGCTTGATCACTGGGTCAAAATCTTGGAATTGCCTCACTTGCGGTATTGTGAATTTACCTACTTACATCAAATGGTCTGCAGGAATTCAAGGAGGAAGTGCACAACCATCTTCTCAAAGCCAGCTAAGTACTGGCAGTAATTGCTGGCCCAGTCAGCAATGCTCACAATCTGAGTGAATGAATAAAATAAAAGTGGAGCCAGAAATCTATAAACCAGCAAATTCAACTTAATTCCCATCTATAGCAAGCCCATAATAGCAAACAAATTTGAAGTGATTGAGCTCTCTTCCTACCTATGACTAAACATAGGTATCAAAGAAAGCATAGAACACTAAACTGACATTCAACCAAATTGGTTTCTTCTTTCTGCAGATAAACCAATTAGCCTCTTGAGAAATCATTCACAAATTCCCTTCCTGTTGAACAAATATAATTAGATGAAACACAGCAATATGTTAGCAAGTTTATGACACAAACCATTCACTTTTAGTTAGAGGGAATTCAAAAGGGGATAATTTCATCACCCCAGTGGGATGGAACTGTTGCATCTAATCTCTAGAGTTAACCATTCTCATTCTAATGGGATTTTTTTTCCGCTCTAAGTTTTTCTACATTTCCAAATATTTCACCTTGTGGTTCTTTCAAAATGTTACCTTGTTTGAGCCAATATTGAATCATATTTTTTATTATTTTGACTGTGTTCATACTTCCCTTCGATCAAATTTCTCTGACAGGCCTGAGGGACAGGACAAAAACACGATGTAAGATGGTATGTCTGTTTCACCAGAGATTATTACTGCATTTAACGTGTTTCTCTAATATTCTATTTGATATATATGCATATACATTAGGGAAGGCAATATTTCAGAAATTAGGTAAAGCTATCAAAACTATAATTATTATGGTAACCTGCTTACCCACATACCAGTGCAGTTTTGCTCACATAATTTCAGATTTACTGTATAAGATCTCAGGGTACAAGGCTCTGTTAGAGTTTTGGACATCAGCTTGTTTAATGGTACAGAATGAGTTTGTAGTGGAAAACAGCTTAAGTTTTTAAAGAGTAAGACCTACTATCTAGGTCTTCCTTGCTTGCTCTCTTGGACAACTTGTATCATATTAGTTCATATGTAGTTCATATAACAGATACATGTTACAGCACAGTAGCAAGTAGCCACAATTAGTTGCCTTTAAGTGCTGGCAACAGTTCATGCCTGGACACTCCTCAGACGCAGCCATAAGATGTTTGTAAGCCTTACAGAAGAGAACATTGTGGCAAGATTCAACAGAGCAGAATCTACAGTTCATCACAAAGTATTTCAGACCTGGTAAGAAACAATAACGAGTATAGGAACACAAGTAGACCATTCAGCCTCTCAAGCCTGTTCTACCCTTCAGTGAAATCATAGAATCCCAACAGTGTGGAGACAGGCCATTTAGCCCATTGAGTCCAAGCCAGCCCTCCGTAAAGCATTCCATCCAGACCCATCCCTCTACCCTCTCCCTGTAACCCAACATTTCACATGACCAACACACCTAATCTACACTCCCTGAACATTGCAAGCAAATTAGCATGGCAAATCCATCTCACCTGCACATCTTTGGACTGTGGGAGGAAACCCACGCACCCGGAGGAAACCCATCAGACACAGGGAGAACGTGAAACTCCACACAGACAGTTGCTTGAGGCTGTCATTGAATCCAGGTCCCTGGTGCTATTAGTCAGCAGTGCTAACAACTGAACCACCATTGTCACCTCATTGCTGATCTGTGGCCAAACTCCTTATACCTGCCTTTTGCCCATATCCCTTCAATAAATTTCCTTAACAAAATTGTATCAATCTTGACTTTAAAATTAACTACTGACCCTATATCCATTACCATTTGTGGAAGAGTGTTTCAAACACCTACCACCCTTTGTGTGTAGAAGTGCTTCCAAACATCTATCTTGAACTATTTGGCACCAATTCTCAGACTATGTTTCTTAGTTCTAGAATCCCCGACCAGTGGAAATAGTTTAGCTTTATCTACCACTTTTCCTGTTAATATTTTGAAGACTTTGATCACACCACCATGTAATATTCTAAATTCTTGAGAAAACTGATCTGATTTGTATAATTTCTTCTGGATTGAATCATAAAGCAATAGAATCATATCACACAGAAATAGACCTTTTGGCCCAATTTGTCCCTGCATTTGGCCCATTATCCTCAAGCTTTCCAATTTATGTACCTGTCCAAATGTCTTTTAAATGTTATAACTGTACCTGCATCTATCTCTTCCTCTGGCAGTTCCATGTGTGTGAAAAAGTTTCTCACCAGGCCCCTTTTACATCTTTCTTCTCTTACCTTAAAAATACACCCTCTAGTTTTGAAAATCCTTACCCTAGGGATAAGACCCTTGCTATTTACCTTATCTATGCCCCACATGATTTTATAAATCTCTATTAGGTCACCCCTCCACCTCCTATGCTCCAGTGAAAGAAGTCCCAACCTGTCCTGCCTTATTATAACTCAAACCTCCATTCCTAGCAACATCCTGGTAAATCTTTTCTAAACCCTCTTCAATTTGATAATATCCTTCCCACAGCAGGTTGACCAGAACTATACGCAATCCTCCAAAATTGACCTCACCAACATCTTGTGGTCTGAGCAATGAAAGTAGCCATGCTAAATACTTTCTTAACCACCCTGTCTACCTGTGATACAATTTTGAAAGAACTATGCACCTGAGCCCTTATGTCTGTGTTCAGCAACACTACCCAAGGCCCTACATTTAACTGTTAAAGCCCTGCCATTTTTTTAACCAAAATGCAATACTTCACATTTATCCCACCAAATTCCATCTGCCACTCCTTAGTCCATTTGCCTAATTGATCAAGATCTCTTTGTAATCTTAGATAACTTTCTTCACTGTTGGCTATACCAACAATTTTCATGTCAACCACTAACTTACCAACCATGTCTCCTGAATTCTCATCCAGACTGTTTATATAAATGACAAATAACTGTGGACCCAGCATCAATCCCTACAGAATGCTGCTGGTTGCAGGCTTCCATTCATAAGACATTCCACTCCCGCACATCCCAGATGTCCAAGTTCTTTAAGGACCGCAACTTTCCCCCCACAGTGATCGAGAACACCCTTGACCGCGTCTCCCGTATTTCCCGCAACACATCCCTCACACCCCGCCCCCGCCACAACCGCCCTAAGAGGATCCCCCTCGTTCTCACACACCACCCTACCAACCTCCGGATACAACGCATCATCCTCCGACACTTCCGCCATTTACAATCCGACCCCACCACCCAAGACATTTTTCCATCCCCTCCCCTGTCTGCTTTCCGGAGAGACCACTCTCTCCGTGACTCCCTTGTTCGCTCCACACTGCCCTCCAACCCCACCACACCCGGCACCTTCCCCTGCAACCGCAGGAAATGCTACACTTGTCCCCACACCTCCTCCCTCACCCCTATCGCAGGCCCCAAGATGACATTCCACATTAAGCAGAGGTTCACCTGCACATCTGCCAATGTGGTATACTGCATCCACTGTACCCGATGCGGCTTCCTCTACATTGGGGAAACCAAGCGGAGGCTTGGGGACCGTTTTGCAGAACACCTCCGCTCAGTTCGCAACAAACAACTGCACCTCCCAGTCGCAAACCATTTCCACTCCCCCTCCCACTCTCTAGATGACATGTCCATCATGGGCCTCCTGCACTGTCACAATGATGCCACCCGAAGGTTGCAGGAACAGCAACTCATATTCCGACTGGGAACCCTGCAGCCATATGGTATCAATGTGGACTTCACCAGTTTCAAAATCTCCCCTTCCCCTACTGCATCCCTAAACCAGCGTAGTTCGTCCCCTCCCCCCACTGCACCACACAACCAGCCCAGCTCTTCCCCCCCACCCACTGCATCCCAAAACCAGTCCAACCTGTCTCTGCCTCCCTAACTGGTTCTTCCTCTCATCCATCCCTTCCTCCCACCCCAAGCCGCACCCCCAGCTACCTACTAACCTCATCCCACCTCCTTGACCTGTCCGTCTTCCCTGGACTGACCTATACCCTCCCTAACTCCCCACCTATACTCTCTCCACCTATCTTCTTTACTCTCCATCTTCAGTCCGCCTCCCCCTCTCTCCCTATTTATTCCAGTTCCCTCTCCCCATCCCCCTCTCTGATGAAGGGTCTAGGCCCGAAACGTCAGCTTTTGTGCTCTTGAGATGCTGCTTGGCCTGCTGTGTTCATCCAGCCTCACATTTTATTGTCTTGAAATATTCAT
Organism: Stegostoma tigrinum; assembly: GCF_030684315.1. Taxonomy (NCBI): domain Eukaryota; kingdom Metazoa; phylum Chordata; class Chondrichthyes; order Orectolobiformes; family Stegostomatidae; genus Stegostoma; species Stegostoma tigrinum. Next base: position 62,491,494 of record NC_081356.1, on the reverse strand, counting down.
TTAGTATCTCTCCTCATAATTTAAACCTTAAGTCCAGGTATCATTTTAGTAAACCTACAATGCTATTGTCTCCTAGCTTAACATATCCTTCCTGAGGTGTGGTGCCCAGATTTGCTTACAGTAGTCTAAGTAAGAAGATTTAATTTCCTTATCTTCCCAGAAAGTATCCTCAGAACCATCAGAGATTGTGCCAAACACATATGAACCCTTTAAAAGTATGACTAAGGAAGCAAGCATTTTGCTTTCACTAATAGTACAATGTTGAGAGTGAATGGAAGTATCCATGTTAAACAACAAGTTTGATGAAATGAGTCTCCACTCTTCAGCACAGATCTACCTGCAGAATGTGAATAAAAGTCTGCTCACAAAGAATGAGGGTTGGTGCATACAACTCTCTGAGACCTACTGCTGAGTCAGTTCAACCAATGCCCACAAATTCAGGATGTGGTCAAGAAAAAAAGGTTTGAGGATCCAAGATTGCCATATCCAATGTAAACTGCCTGGTCCAGAGATCCAAGATGTGATAAGAAAGTAACAATGTCAGCTAGACAACCATCTTCCGTGAAGGATGCTCTTGAGATAAAATAACTTCTGAATTAAAAAGGCTTTCAGACCTCACAATATCAGGAAAAGAATTAAAGTCACCTGTCTTTAAACAAGATTAGAACAGAACATGTCTGTGAGAATTGCAAAATTAACAGAACGTGAACTCTTATTCTGGCTTCTCCCACAAGACTTCAGATGGTGAGGTTTCTGATTTATATAATTAAAGGATATCCATTTAGCTGTTGAGCTTTGGTTTTCCTACTATTCTTTATTGGACAGTGAGCATATCCTCTGGGCATGGATTAGGCAGGCACTGGAAAATCAGGTGAAAGGCCTACTTCTGGTGGGATGTGGATTGAGTATCCCAAACTTTACCCAACATCTGATTTCTGACCCCAGGAGGAAATTTCATCCCAATAAATTACATTTATTAATGCAGACAATTCAGTTGACTCCTCTAACTTGAAGGCTGTGCTGATGCACTGGGCATATTCCTGGCAATTCTAGTTAATATAGGGTTCTGCGGCCTCCTTGTATACACAGTCCACAGTGTGCTGCCAGGTTTCTACAAATTGATGTAACGTTTGTCGCAAACCTTGCACTCTTGTTGATTTTAACAATTAATGAAGCATGAGTTATAGGAAATTAAATTCATACTTGAGAAACAGTTGTGGTTACATATGGAAGATCTTGTAATTTGTCACACGCACGGTGTATTTCACATGCAGAAATATGTTGAAGAAAAATGATCTTGCAACCAGAATTTTCTGATGCCATTAATTTGTCATTTCACATGTAAGACAAACCTGTGAAAATCTCAACAAATTCTGAGCCAATGTCCTTTGCATATCAGGATATTAGTAGACTGTGTGTATCACTCAAAACTACTAAAATATATCTGCACTTGAATTACTGACTTAACAAAGTGCTAGACTCCTTCAATATCTGCCTGGATTCTGACAGGCCTCATGTAAATGCTGTCAAGACAAGGAAAAGAACTCTTCAATGTTTCTATCTCTGAAGTTTCCCTGACTATTCTTCAAGGTGCATCAAACAAGCAGCAGAAAATCCCAAGCAGAAGTTAAGGTTTTGTACATAGTTTGTCTTCCCCATGTGCACAAACTCACTTAAGAGGGTATATAAACCTAAACTTCGTGACATCAGTTCACCAAATGGTTGTGTGTCTCCTTGGAGGTGTTGCGAAGCTCAGTCAATGGCTAGGTGTAGACCTGCAACACACTTAAACTGAGAGAGCCATTTCCTTTTAATACTCCAAACAGAAGAAAGTGATCTTTGCTCCTTTAGCTGGATAGATTAACAGCTGCTTCACACAGGAGAATGGTGCAATTTCTATCCTTATCAATGGTAGCAAACATAAACCAAAGCCATCTAGTTTCTGCAGTTTACAGAAGCAAAGTGCTGTGGATATTGGAAATCTAACATAAAACAATAAATGCTGTAAATTATTTTGCCAGTGCGGCAGAATCTGTGGGGAGAAAGTTATTATTACATGTTGATGACTTTTTGTTAGAACTTCTCTGAATGACCATTGACCCAAAACATTATTAGTTTCTCTCCACACGTGCTGCCTGGCCAATAGATTTTACAGTTTTTCCAACTGGGAAAGACAAATAAGCGAGTGGATTTTAAACACATTCTGGCCCCAATCATCACTTTATGAAGAGAAAATACTTTAATTTTCTTATTGTTCAGCTCGTATGATGTGTTTTCCTGCACTCTAGACATTAGTGCCAGACAATCAAAGCCGCCATGAGGTTTTCATTAGAGATGACTCCTGCCAAGTTTCATCATGACAAAAATCTACATTTTCTTTGTCTAAACTGCAAATCCTGAAAGCATGCCAGAAAATAAACTCTCAAAACCTACGTGCACAAATAGTGTTTATTAGCTAATTAGTGGTAAAAATCCAATTATCCTGTCTTCGGCTACCTTTTAATGCTATGTCTACATTTGGTGCCAGCCAATATACTTAGTAATGCTCTTAACCTACAATTCCAATTAGACACTTATTCAATGAGATAAGGTAATCTGTCTAGGGGTTGGTTAGTTCTTCTGGATAATTAAGAGGCTTGGGTTGATCACTATCAGGGAACTGATATCACACAGGTTACATTCATGTAGGCATTTTGTTGCAATAGAAAGCATACTTGGTCTGTTTCTGCTGTTCCTTTATGTTGTTATGAAGGTGTTTCCACTGCTAATATTTTTTGAGGACTTGTGTTAAAAGGTTGTGATAATTATTCAATTTGAAAGACTGGGAGATGCCAAACCACTAATGGAACATCATTTTAGATATTTTATCTGCTGGCAGAGAATACTAAGCTAACTATATAGCAAGAGCCCTTGAGACCACGGAATTGCTTGGAATTGTTTATAAAGAATTCACAGATCTGGGTTTATGGCTCTCACAAGTTTTGTTTTGGATATTGCTTGGAAAAGGCAGTTATTGTGCAGCCTGCCAAGAGTGAAGGCGCTCATCTCATCCTCTCTGCAATTTTGAGAAATCTATTTTGTGGCCTGGTGTAACTGTTGGAAAGCTTTGATTGGAAATTCTTCTGGATGTCTTTTTCTTCTTCCCTTCTCCTGAATGAACTGCTTCTGAAAAGATCCTGCCATAACCACATGTTCAGTGACACCCATCTAAGTATAACAAGGTACCAGACTGAAAGCCGTCTGGAAGATTTTTGTTTCTCACCCATTTTTCTTCAAGAATTCATAATTACACGACCAAATTTTTGAAAGTTGATCTCCGCAAAGAAAATTCCTTTATTTTTTTCTTTCTTTAGCAAGTGTTTACACGTGTTTTCTTGTTGAGAAGGTTTAATGTTTCCACTTCTATATTTCAAAATGCTTGTCAATCATTTTGCATATTTTTTGTTGAATAAGTCTTGTTGTTTTCAGGACGCAAGTAGCAGATCCATTTTGTTCATCTGTCATTCCAGCCAGAAGTATGAAAACTCTTTCTACTATTGGCATCTGATGTTTCCTCAGTCATGACTTTTAAATCATGGGGAAATCATATCAGAAGTCTTCATTTTTATTTGCTAATATGTTACATTAATGTACAAGAAAAATAGTTGCAGATTCCAATCTTCCAATTTGAAAATTAAACTGAAAACTAAAATACTAATGTTTCTTCCATGGTTCTACTGTAATACTTCTAGTCTAAGTTGGTCTTTCAGTTAGCTAATGAAAATAATGGGTACTATTCCACATAAATCAATCTGCACAGGTCCATTCTACAGGAATCAGCAACATTACTGGGGGTTTGAAATATTCTTCAAGGTAAATAGATCAATCAAACTTCCTTTGCCACTCTGCAGGGCTCTTGTTGTGACATTGACTGAAAGCTAGTTGAACAGCTGGGAGCCCCACCAGGACCTAGATAGACCATGGACCATGCTGCCTCTCTCATATAAGGACAAGGCAGAGCCAACAACATTGATGTCCTACAGAGAAGGAGAGTGAAAGAAATATTTTAGGGAAGGCATTTCGGAGCTTGTGGCTTACCCACTAGGCAACACTATGGTGCTACAGGGATTGCAAAGCATAAGAGATCTGAATTGAATGTCTTAGAGAACTGAAGGCTTGGTGAAGATTACAGAGCTATGAGGGACAAGATCATGGCGATACTCAAACAAGGATGAAAATATTTCTAACAAACCATTGCTGGACTTAAGGACACAAGCAGAAGAGATTTTGAGGAGCTGTAGCTTATGGATGGTGCAAGGCAGGAAACTGGTAAAGAGAGCGATCAAATAGTGGTGACTTGTGTGACAAAGACATGGATGAGGTTTTCAGTAACAGATGAAATGAGACCCGGATGGAGATGTGTAACAGAACTAAGGTGGAAAAAATAGCCTTGATAATCGAGAGGCTATGTGGTTGGGAGTTCGATGATAGGATCAAATAGGCTTTGAAAATCACAAACTATCTGGTATAGTCCTAAACCATGGCTGGCAGATGGCGATCAGGAGCAGAGGTAGGCCATTCGATCGTTTGATTCATGACTGATCTATTGGTGTTTTGAATTCCTCAGTCCCATCCAACTCTGAAATATTTTTCTTTGGCAATTAAAGCAAAAGTTATCTATCTGTCTTAAAATATCCAATAACTCCATCACCACCATATTCTGAAGCAGAGGTACAAAGTTGGACAACCCTCTGAGAAAACAAATAAATCTCCTCATGTCTGGTCTAAAACGGTGACCCTTCACTTTTAAACAATGCCTCCTGGTTCTGGATTTATCTACAAGTCGAGTGGGTAAATGCAGGGCAGATAACATGTGGAAAAATGAGATTATCCAGCTTGGTAGCTGAAACAGGAAGGCAGGTCATTATTTGAATGGTGATGGGTTGTCAAAAGGGAGATGCCACAAATCTTTAATCATAAGCATGCAAGTGCTATAGGAGGTGAAAAAAGCATATGGGGCATTAGACTTCATGAGAAGATGATGCGAACAAGAGTAGGATGTCTTGCTGCAATTGGACAGAGCCTTGGTTAACCCACACCAGTAGTATGTGCAGATTTATTTTCATTATCTGAGTAAGGATTTTCTGAGTTTGGACGGAGTGCAATAAAGGTTTATCAGACTGACTGGTGGGATGGCAGGACTGATGTGTAAAGAGATTGAGTCTGTTAGGATTATGTTCACCAGAGTTTTGAAGAATGAGGGTGATCTCATTGAAATATAGAATTCTAACAGGATTAGACAGGGCAAACAAGGAAAGATATTCCCAGTAACCAGAGAGCCCAGAATGAGTTTAAAGATTTGGAATAGGCCATTTAGGACTGAAATGAGGAGAAACTTCTTCACCCAGAGAGCGGTGAATCTGTGGAGTTCTCTTGCACAGAAAGCAGCTAAGGCAAAACATTAACTGTTTTCGAGGAGATAGTTCTAAGGATTAAACAAATCAACAAGTATGGGATGGAAGCTGGAACAGGCACTGAGCTGGATGATCAATCATGATCATATTGAATGTTAGAGCAGGCTCAAAGGGCCAAGTAGTCTGCTTCTGATCCTATTTTCAATGTTTCCATGAAGCATCCTTTCCATATCCGCATTATCAAGAACACTTAGAATTTTGTACACTTCAACTGAGTCCTTCCTCAGTCTTAAGTCCAATGGAAAGCTGACCCAGTTCAAACATCCTGCATAAGATAACTTACTCATTCTACTGTGGTCGGGTGGCCCATGGCCACCACGATTGTTACAGAAATATTGACATTTTCTTCATGAGCACAGATAAGAACTCAAAATGTGGAAACCAAACTTCAACTACCAGCAAACTGCAGACCTGGAACAGACAGTATTCATGCAACCAGGCCTTCGACAATCAACTTCCAGTCAGAACCAGAGAGGCCTGATGCTGCTAAGGCATCATGCAGAGATCCTATCGATCTGTAGCAACAGACAAGTTTTAACGATAGAAGCTATCCCAGCTTTCTTGAACAGCTATTACACATTCTTTCAGGGGTACTGTTCAAATACAGTGGTAGGGACCTGTGGATAGGATGTCGTGACTCCTCAGAAGGACGTGTCAGACATGGATAGCTAGTATAGATTTAAGGCGGTTTACTGAAGAGTCCTGTGAAGAGACTGGTCGAGTTTATTTGAACTGCAGTAGTACACTGATTTATTTTGCTTTTCCTTGATAAACTGTTCAATAAAACGCTGTTGGACCTTCCTCAGACTCTTGTTCTCTTTGTCTATCTTATTGCATAATGCACCTGAGTTAAAAAGGGTTACTGCAAACTGGTCAAGATTATCCAGGGTACATAAACCCATCTTTCACTGTACAACAGCAAGTAACACTCGAGTAAACCTTCTCTGAACAACATCCATTAGATATGCACGCTTCTTTCAATAGGAGACCAAACACATACACAGGATGGAGGAAAGTAGTTGAAGATCGGAGTCTGTGATGAGCACCAAAGTCAACAATTTTAGTTTTCCCAATATTATTTAGTAGTAATTTCTGCTTATCCAATGATTGGCTTTAGACAAGCAGCATAGCAAATCAAAGACCATGGACCAAGGATGAGAGGTGGTGGTGAAATAGAATTGGAAGTTGTCAGCATACATACAGAAAACATTGTGTTTTTGGAGGAAAGGACAAGGTATGCTCCTTCAGATACCACAGAGGAAATGATGTTGGAGAGTTTGGTTGCATAACAAATTTGATTTCATACAAATCATACATACTTTCTGACAGTATTTTTCAAATGCTTTTTGTGAATGCTCCCCTGCTATTATTAATACTCTCTCATTGGGAGTCATTTCCTAATTTCTAAAAAAATCTCTCTCACTTTAAAGAAAGTAACAAAAATACATTGAAGAAATTATGTTTTGTGGACATAATTTACCAGAAGCAATGTACTATTAGGACAAAAAGCAGTGTATGCAAATATGTATTATATACAATGTTGAACTAACAGGTCTTGTTACCTCTGACACCAAGCTGACAGAATCTTGACTAATTTGCAGAATTCGTAGAATTCCTTGGTGTTCGCAGACCCTATCTTTGAAAATCGAGGGGGATGACTGCATGAATCCAGAAGCTAAGCTTTGCAGTTAGGACAGGTATGTGAAACTTTGTAGGAAATGTTTAATTGATTTTTGTGGTCAATTATTTATCCAGAATCAGAGATGTTTGAGTCATTATTGATATTTTCAAGGTTGGAACATTAGAATCTGAGAGTGCAACTCTCTTGTTAGATTCAACTAACCACTAGCCATTCTGATATGACTGAAAAGAGTGTTACTGTGTCAATTGTACCATGAAAAATTCTTATTGTGGCCTAACATTTTGCTCATCTGAGGAAAAGTAAGGAAAAACAGAAGAGTTCATGCACATTTGCTGTATTTATAATTTTACAATCAGAATATTGCCTGTGTTGAGACTATCAGTATGTTTCCTTTCTTTTTCTCATTTTTGATTTTGAACTGGGAGTTGAAGTTAAAAATTGAACTTCAGGCTTTGAGCAGCAGCTTGTTTCAAAACATGAAAGAGCAAAAGGCTGGTATTTGCTGTTGGGTACTGGCATGGAAAGATAATGCAGACTAATTACTGCTCTAAGAACACTGTAGATGTTTCAGCAGTGAGATGTATAATGCTCAGGCATTGACAGCTGGTAGTATGTTGAACAGATCAATCAAGGGAGGACTGGTAGTTACCAGCCAATCACAAGGAACACTGATAAAGAAAGCAATTACAGAGTGAAATAACAAGGTGCAGAGCTGGATGAACACAGCTGGCCAAGCAGCATCAGAGGAGCAGGAAAACTGACGTTTCGGGTGGAGACCCTTCTTCAGAAATGGGGGAGGGGAAGGGGATTCTGAAATAAATAGATGAGAGGGGGAGGCGGATAGAAGATGCATAGAGGGGAAGATAGGTGGAGAGGAGACAAACCGGTCAAAGAGGCGGGGATGGAGCCAGTAAAGGTGAGTGTAGGTGTGGAGGTAGGCAGGAGATAGGTCAGTCCAGGGAGAATGGATAGGTCAAGGGGGTGGGATGAGGTTAATAGCTAGGAGATGGGAGTGGGACCTGAGGTGGGAGGAGGGGATAGGTGGGAGGAAGGACAGGTTAGGGAGGCGGGGATGAGCTGGGCTGGTTTTGGGATGCAGTGGGGGAGGGAAGATTTTGAAGCTTGTGAAGTTTGATACCATTAGGCTTGCAGGGTTCCCAAGTGGAATATGAGTTGCTGTTCCTGCAACCTTCGGGTGGCATCGTTGTGGCACTGCAGGAAGCCCAGGATGGACATATTGTCTGCAGAATGGGAGGAGGAGTTGAAGTGGATCACGACTGGGAGGTACAGTTGTTTAGTGTGAACCAAATGTAGGTGTTCTGCAAAGTGGTCCCCAAGCCTCCGCTTGGTTTCCCCGATGTAGAGGAAGCCACATTGGGAATAGTGGACTGAAGAGACCACATTGGCAGATGTGCAGGTGAACATCTGCTTGATGTGGAAAGACTTCTTGGGGCCTGGGATGGGGCTGAAGGGGGAGGTGTAGGGACAGATGTAGCACTTCCTGCGGTTGCACGGAAAAGTGCCGGGTGTGGTGGGGCTGGAGGGGAGTGTGGAGCAGACAAGGGAGTCATGGAGAGAGAGGTCCCTCTGGAAAGCTGTTAAGAGTGGGGAGGGAAAAATGTCTTTGGTGGTGGGGTCACATTTGCAGATGGCAGAAGTGTCAGAGGGTGATGCGTTGGATCCGAAGGTTGGTGGGGTGGTACGTGAGGACGAGGGGGGTTCTGTTTTGGTTGTTATTGCGGGGAGGAGGTGTGAGGGGTGAGTTGTGGGAAATGTGGGAGACACAGTTGAGGGTGTTCTCGACCACTGCGGGGGGATGTTACGGCCCTTGAACAGGATCTGACTGGGTTTCTGGGCAAGAAGCACTTTTGCTTTGGAAGCTGCTGGATTGAATTTGTTTTTGTTTTTTTTCTCTCTCAAGTTATTCGCCAGTTGTTGATTTGTTGAAAGTTCTGAGTAAGAGGACCCCACTCTTGAAGAAATAAGCAAAAGTCACCAGAAATCAATGGAAGCTGCTTGCATTGATCAGTGACTTTGGAATTCAGGCAAGATATACAGTCTTAACTGCCCGTAATGCAAACTATTTTTAACAGATTTCATGAAGGCCTGGCATTCATTTTTGAAATGGCTATCAAGCTTTCAAATTGTGACTGTTTTATTTTCTTTCTTCTTAATTTCTCCCTTCACTCTAATGATTGTGTGAGTGGGAGTTTATATTAGAAGAAGATTGGGCTTAGATTATAGCTATTAATTAGCTTGTCTTGTATTTTATCTTTATTCTCCTAAAGTTGCTTGCTTAATAATAAATCGTGAAATATTTTGTTTAAGTTATAAATGTATTGACTTGGGCGTTATTTCTAAAATCTGGTAGGGAACAATTGAACAATTCTGAGGGTCATTGAATGTTCCAAGGTCACAGTGTTGCAAATCCACAGTGGCTGATTTGGTTTAACTTGCTATCCTTGTGACATAATGCCTGCTCGGAAGATTATTTTGAATTGAAATGAATGAGTGATGCTGGAGCCAAGTAACTGTCAGCCTACCCAGTAACATACCAACTTCTCAATTTTGACATCAGATTTGGGTGGATGTACTGTCTGTAAAAAGCACTGGGTAGAGTTACAGAGAAGATAAATAACCTTGCAGGTAAGAAGAAGGCAAAGTAATTTTTAGCCTTGAGGTAATGGTAATGCATACCATTAAAATCATGCATGTAGGCATAGCAATGAAATGGAACATAAGCAAACCTTGGTGTGGAAACTGACCTTGTCCAATGATGCAGCAGATCCTGCCTGGTATGCCTGGAAGGCTTTTGTACATTTGATAATATCAAACAAGCCAAGTTATTAGATTCTGCTCCATTAATGCTATTATCAGTAATTGAATTATTTACATTGACTTAAATTAAATAAATGGTCCTTAAAGTGAACAACATCAGAGGAGCAGGAAAGCTGACGTTTCTGGCCTAGACTCTTCACTAGGCACGAAACATCAGCTTTCCTGCTTCTAAGATGCTGCGTGGCCTGCCGTGTTCATCCAGCTTTACACCTTGTTATCGTAGATTCTCCAGCGTCTGCATTCCTATTATCTCAAAAGTTCAACCTTTTTTTGTCAATTTTAATGTTTTTTGTGAGTGTGCTGCAGCTTCTTTTAAGAAAACAAATTTTAACACGTATTTCACCTCCACTATGTGCCCATGTCCATTAAGTACACTTTAGAAATAAAAATTCAGCTTAGTAGTGTATGCTACTCTGAAAAGAAGTCACTAATCTGACCACTGTTACTTAGAAGAATAGCTTCCAGCCTCACTATTAGTTGTTATTTTGTCATTCGATGTTAAAATGTAAAGCTAAAACACCTAAATGCAATGCGGTGTCAAACATGTCAGTAATACGGAGAGAAACAGGGTAATGAGTGTAATCTTCTGCTCCTGCTAATGGTGAGTTTAGAGTTGGGAGGGTATTTAATTCAGTGGAGTTATACATGAATCTCTATCACCTCCACTGGAATGAATTTCTGGGCAAGAAGGCCCATGGTTGGCCTTCCCAATGTACTGCCAACTGAGGGCCTTAAGCAGCCTATTAAGGACCACAAGAGGGCCTCTTCCCGCTGCTGCTGATGGTAACTCAGCCATGAACAGGTTTATTGTTTCCAGCACAATGCGACAAGTCAAACTGAGGGCCACTTATGACCTTGGAGAGTCAGTTCCCTTGACCAAAGGCAATGAGAGTTTAATTAGCAACTAGATCTCAGGTGGTGGCAGGGGGTGGTGTTGGTTGGCTGCCAAGAGCCATTCCCTCTTCATACCTCTCCCTGTAACACAAACAACACACAAACCATGCCACCCCCCCCCCCCCCCCCCACACCAATACATACCAGTGGTCTGGGTTGATGGGAGTGGGTGGGTGCTGTCCTTTCAGGAGCAGCCACTGCATCCTCAGAGGCATTGCTGAACTTAAGTTCTTCAGATGTCTGATTGCTTGGCAGCACCTCGCTAGGCTGGATTCCCACCCTCAAGGTCTTGATTCCAGGTGAAATTCCTACTGGCAGCCTCACCACAGCCTGATTGCTGCATGCTTTGGTGGGTCTTCTTGAAAAGAGAAAATATGGATGTCTTGCTTGCTCTCCACCTGATGAGCAAGACACACAACATTGTAAGGAGATTTCACCCAGTGTTTCGTGTCCCTGTCTTTTCATGAGAACATGAGAACAGACACTAGTCTAATGTAATATCAGCCTTAAATTAACCGTGATTGGAATTTTCCACTGTCTCAAGTGGCAAGATACTAATGAGGAAACTTGGAAAACACAATGACGATGGTGTAATCAGATTCCGAGAATCAAGAGAAACAGTTCAAATCTTCCCCTGAGGGTTTAAATGGTGAATTCTGAATGTCACTAATGAATTTTGCATCTTATTATGAGCTACTTCTGCCTCATTTCTATGCAGCTCCCAATTTTCCTCCTTCCACAAGAAACTAAGTGACTCCAATTCACGTCAAAGCAGTTACCACTTGCTTCTCTAGGCCATTATGCACCTTTTCTTTCACTACCATCTCCCTGCTCTATGGACACCATCCTCCTTCACCAGCTTCACCACATTGTGTTTGCTGCTTCCAGGCCAACTCACACATCACTTCACTCCTTCGTGACTTCACTTTGAAACACAGCGACATCTGCCAGGTTACTTTGCATGCTTCTGCCAGGTTACTCTGGCTGCAGGGACACACATGCATCTCATGCATATAAGCAGGATACATCTTTTGGTTCTTGGATTCATTTTCTAGTACTCTCTGTCTTTGCCACTACTTAGAGACTGCCAGGCACACTGGCTTTGCTTGCTATTTAGTACGTGGAGGGAAGAGGCAGGCAGCTTATCATGTTTCAGGGCAATGAGAAATCAAGTGATGGATAAGTTGCTGTACAACATTGTGCTACATCAATATCACACTTACAGCGTGTACCAGTAGCAAACACACTCCATTCACATCAAGCAAACAACCAGATGTGAGAGTCAAAAAGTTTCTGTGGAGTGAAGGGGGAGTGTGGTCTGACAGGTTATGGCATCACACTCAGTGAAGGGACTCACTGATTCCTGCTGGGGTGTTGGCCGTGATCAGTCAGATGCTTGCTCCGAATGGAGTCAGGCATCAGTGACCTTGCAATCCGGAGATTAGACCACGGTTAGTTCTTCAGGTCGGTGCAGCCAATTTAGGGATTACAGGGACATTAGTCAGGGTTATGCTCAATCAGGGCTGTCCTGCAAAGTTAATAGAGTCGTGGGGTCGTTGGCAGTTGGGGGTTGCGATAGTGGTGGTTGATGGGGAGTCCTCAGTTACTTCGAGGGTTTCAGGTATTAATGATCAATGGCTTACTGGGGGCATTTAGTGGAGTCCTGAGGAAAGTGGCAAACTCTACTAATAGTTGAAGTTCATTGCCCCAGTAAATCAGCCAATGATGATAATGAATTGAGACAATTCAATGTAGAATTTATCCAGCATTGTGGAGTTGGGGGGGGGGGGGGGTGGGGGCATGGCTGTGGGGCACTGTAGTGTTGGTTTCCATTAGGCACAGTCACTCTGGCTTCAGCTTGAGGAGAATGTGTGGCCAACAAGGACTTGGCACTTTTATATAGTGACTGGCTCAGGTTGCCCTGTGGACATTAATAGAAATACAAAGAGATTGAATGAAAATGAGGGAAGCTTGACAGATCTCTTGAGGGCCAGGGACTATAATTCTTCATATATGTGGCCCTAGTGGGGCCATGCATTTCGCATCCACTGATTGTGTAATGCCACCCATTTCCAATCAAATTGGACTTAAATGAAAAGTATTTCTTTTGACAATAGTTAACAATAAAAATTATGGATTCAAACAATCTTGGCAATTACAGGCTTTGCATCAATTTTCACCTCATAGATGCAAAGCTATGCAGATGGAATCTTCCAAAAAATTTCACTTGGCTTTGCTATTTCTGCATCATTTCTCATACAGAACGCTGGAAAGCAATGTTTTGGAACTGTCACATTCCCATGACTAACTATGTGCAGACGAGTTCAGTGATGGTCTCTATTGTTCAAGGATGGTTTTGCTTGGGAAGGAATGCTGTTACAGTGGATATTCCCTCGATGCAGTATCAGAGCTTTGAATCTGCATCAAATACCAAGGTGAGGCTACATAGCTTAGAGATGCATGACAAGACGCAACATTGTCCTCCTGGAAAAGCCTTTATGCCATGCTGTATCACAGCATAATGTCACTTCACTGTGATTGGTGTGAGGGATCAGGAGTACCATTATCGACACTCTGTTCTATTCCCACCATGCCTCACAGCTAAAGGATTCCTTTGTGGCTTTGTTGAACATGCAATGACAGTGTCAAAGAATTCATTAATCCTAATGTGGTCAGCAAGCTCAGGCAGGGCAGGCAATGGCCTTGTGGTATGATCACTGGACTGTTACTCTAGGCGCCCAGGTAATATTCTGCGGACCTCGGTTCGAGTCTCTCCAAGGCAGGTGGTAGAATGTGAACTTAATAAATGTCTGGGATTAACAGTCTAATGATAACTGTGAATCCATTGCCAATTGTTGGGGAAAGTCCCATCTGATTCATAATGTCCTTTAGGGAAGGAATCTGTCATCTTTACCGGGTCTTCATGTGACTCCAAACCCACAGCAATATGGTTGACTCTGAACTGCCCTCTGGGCAATTAAGGATGGGCAATAAATGCTGTCTAGTCTGCAACATCCTCAGAGGGAGAAGAAGAAGGTGAAGATCTTTGAAGGAGAGAGGAAAATGACCAGACCGCGAATTTACAAATACAGCTTTCACTCTCTGCAGCTGTAAGAATGTATCAGAGGTAGTAGGAACTGCAGATGCTGGAGAATTTGAGATAACAAGGCGTAGAGCTGGATGAACACAGCAGTCCATTTTCTGAAGAAGGGTCTGGGCCTGAAATGTCAGCTTTCCTGCTTCTCTGATGCTGCTCGGCCTGCTGTGTTCGTCCAGCTCTATACCTTGTTATCTCAGATGAAGAATGTCTCAGGCTGTTACCGACTGGAATGTGTCATCTACGGGAGTAGGACTTGCATTTGCAAGAAATAAGTGGCCATCTACCCCATTTCCCTGAATTTTTATGTCAGCAGCTCATTCCAAGCAACAAATATCATCTCCTAATCTGGGATGTCACTGAGACATTTTCTCCAGACTATATCCTTCTGCAATGATAAGAGAGTCAGTGGATCAGGCAGTGGGATTGTCCAGCATTGCTGGCTTCATCCCCATGCAGATAGCACCGTGGATGTTGCTTTGAGAGTAACTGACCATCAATCTGTAGAATTCATCAAAGGCTTCCACTCCATCAATGTTCAGTTCAGCTGTAACCAGCAATGCCAGATTTTGTATGTGACAACCAGATGTTATGAGAGCTGCCAAGATGCCATATATACTGCAGTGAAAGAGTGTGCTACATCATTGTGGCATTCTGTGCTATGCACTATTGGAGCAGGGAAAGGGGATGCCCCAGATACAGACAAAGTAGGGGATCAAGAGCAGTCCTTTGTGAAGGATGATGAGGATCAAGATATCAATTATGAGTGGCCATGATAGAGCAATGCACTGTTAAGCATGAGAAGCCAGACAAATATTCATTGAAACTTTTTTTTGCCTTCCTTCAACATTTCTGCTTGCGGAATACATATTTTCTCATCCATGTGATAGTACGTATAGCATCTTCAGCTGATCTTACCTTTGATTACCTGCATTTACACATCCTCGTCATTATTCTGGAAAAAGTAAGAGTGATTGAGACATATCAGTGACATGGTATGGTGCTCAAGTTAAGTAACTCTTCAAGTTTTGGTTGGCTTGCGGCATTCAAGTGTTGTGCAGTGAAGCCCCTCATGATAGATGACAGATTGGAGACAAGCGGAAGTAAACCTTTTCACCCTTCCTTCATTGAAGACAAACCAATGTTTCAGAGTTTATGTAGATTGCTGAACTGCCCTGAAATGCTTCAGCATACTGAAGGACAACATTTAAATTGAAAGTGGTTAAACTCACCTTGCCATCAAAACTGAACACAAATAATGACTGCAACTGAGGGACCATGCACATGTCTGCCAATAGCCAACCTGTCCATGAAGACAGCTGCGTGCAGTTTCTCTCAGCACTGAGCTATGAAGAAGCATGGAGATGAGTGTGTCTCAGCATTGAACAACAATGCATTCCCTTAAAAAAACTGAATGATGGAATTCAACATTGCCAGCAGAGATCTATGGAGTCATCACGAATTCCCTGTTTTCACTCGCAGACTGCTTGCTTTAAATCTCACTGAAGCAAACACTTCTTCTGCAGAAAAAAACCCAAAAGAATTGCAGGTGCTGGGAATCTGAGTTTAAAAACAAGAAAGCGATGGAGACTCCCTGCAGGTCAGGGCAGCATCTGTGGAGACAAATCAGAACATTTTGGGTCCAGTGACCCTTCTTCAGAACAGAAGGATGCTAAGCCTGCTGATGTTTTCCAGAAATCTCCATTTTAATTTCACATTTCCTATGGATGCTGCCTGACCTGCTGAGTGTCTCCAGCACTTTCTTGTTTTTAACTCCAGCATCTGTAGATTTTTGCTGTTGTGTTATCTGAGGAAAAGTAATGCTTTATGACAGCCCTACTAATTTAATTGTCTGATGTTAATTGCAAAATACAAAAAGATGTCTGGCATAAAGTATTGTTTTCTGTTCACCTTGCACTGGTTTGTTTTGTAAATTAATCTTATTGGTGAGCTGTATCAGTTTTATTTTTGGTTATACCTAAGGTGGTTGCTACTGCTGTTTATAAGAAGAATATTTGTGATGGTGTCAAAAATGTATTAAGAGAATTGCATGGGGAAATATTGAGCTACGCACCAAGAAATATCCTGAGTCCAATCTGTGCTGATCTTAAGCCCACAACACAATGGGGTCACAGCAATGAGCTATGGTGGCCCTGGCATTACCTGGAGGAAAAGGCCATGTGTGGGGACATTAGATCAGGGAAGAACTGGGCACATCTGAGATTTTCTTCACATCTGAGCAATAAACATATGCCTGAAGAACAGTCATTAACTGTAGTAATGACAAGCAGTTAATATGTGCCACTCTTTCCAGGAAGAAAGGAAGAGAGAATGAATGAAAGAAACTAGACAGGGGAAATATTAAGATTCATTACATCCTGCCTTACAAGATTTAGTGCACTCAGAACATGCTACAGTTCAGAAAGTGCTGTTTATAACATATAAATATTTAATGGGTCTGTGTGGCATTCCTCTGTCTGCACTTTTACTGATGGTACCTCCATTAAAACCCTGCACATGACAGCATTGAATGTTCAGATCTCCATTGCAACTCCTACACTTTTTTATGGAATAATGAATGCAGCTAGTTTTAGATAAAGGCAGGATCATCTTATCTATAACACACCCTGTAGTCAAAACGCTTATAAACTCACATGATTGATCCAGTTTTTCACAATAGAATGGCAACTTTTCTGACCAGAGCTTTTCTGGCCAGCTGTGAGAACTGTTACAGCTAATGCAGTATGTGGAAATATTGCATCCTGTGTGCACTATGCCACGTGCCAGATTGATATTTCTGTGCAGGTAGAAAACTGTCTCCAAGAAACATTAGTGAGCCAATCACTCACTTGCAGCTCTGAAATTTGCAAGCAACAGTTACTGTCCATTGATTGTTCTTTGCAGTTTTCAAAGCACTCATAATCACTCATTTTCACTATTTCTTAAACTAGTAATTTTGATGAAGTTGACCACTTAAGAGTCAAACATGACAATGGTTTTCAGTTCAGAGGCTACCTAGAAAAGAAACTATGCAAGAATCCATGAGGCTCTCAGCATAAGTAAGCATTTACTTCCTTGTTTCCATTGAGCTTCAGTAAGATGAGGGCATCACTGAAAAAAGACACGTATTTATTTAACAAGTTACGGTTTCTTAACTCTCCTTTTATTTGTGAATGCCACAAAAAAGAGTTAAATTCTCCAATATTTCTAACTGAGACCAAGAAGACACGTTAATTTTTTTTAGACTTTTGACAGATCAGCTTAAATTTCAAGACAACTTTCAGTGACACAATCTTGAGCTCATGTCATATTGACAATAGCTGGGTGAAATGATCAACCAATTCATAGGCTGATATCAACACAAATGTGTATGGAATGTGACCTCATCAAAGTAACTTAGCTGAAAGTCTTATGTAACCACTTAGAGCCTCTAAACTCATTAAATCCTTCAGAACGGCACTTCAAGAAAAGTCCAAGGGGTAAAGCATTGACATAAGAAATAGACAATTTTCAAACAATTAAAGCAGGCCAGCAACATTTTCAGACACTTGAATTCATAATAATTGTTCCAACTATCAATAGATACAGTAAAACATATAAATTTTCTGTGAAATGTTACTTGTCTGACACTCTAAAACAGTGTCCAACATTTTGTCACATATGCAAACCAAGGGTGCATTGTCTACTCAATCAACTTCAACAATTGAGAACACCTTTCCTTGCACTCAAGATTTCTTCTGAACTTTGGTGCAATAGTGCCACTGACATTTTTCACTTCAAAGACATGTTCACATTCTGATGACTGACTTTTTTACTAAATTCCCGTTTGTATGCCAATTCAGTTCTGAGAAAGGGGCACCGGGCTTTTTGATTTTTTTCTTCACAGATGCTGCCAGACCTGCTGAGCTTTGCCAGCAACTTTTGTTTTTGTTCCTGAATTACAGCATCCACAGTTCTTTCAATTTTCATTCCACATAGTTCTACCCTTCCATAATCACACCACCAATGCGTAGTGTATTATTAGAAAAAAGGGAGAAAATGTTACAACTGCATGATCAATGAGCATGCAGACTGTATCTCAACTTGAACCAGGACAAAGAATAAGAGGTTGAGTTTCCATGCAAAGATGGGTTTGTGAAAAGATATTACTTTATTGTGTCTGGATGAAGTGATACAACATGGTATTAAGCAATAAACAAGTCCCACAAAGATATAGGCAATATATTCATATTAATCATCAACCATTCGTCACACACAATGACGTCTCAGATACTGCAGATATCATTCCAGTGTTGTCTGTGTTTTGGACACTTCAACCAGTTTATATGCTAAAAACACTTTCCCCCAAACCTTTTGTCAGTGAGGCAGACAGAGGGACACAGAATTTAGTTTACGTTCAATTCAATTTTATTAACCAACTATTCCATATTGTAAACACCATGTGAGCATTTCTCAAATTCCCACAATGTTTATTCCCTGCCTTGCTCTATCTATCTGAGGAAGAACATCACCCGCATGTTTGAGCTGGGCCATTGGAATCTCTTCCCTCTCCAATGTCACGCTGGGTGTCCTCCACAAAAATAGGAAGCGCAGGTCAGGGCTGATCTTCTCCTGGGTCTTTTTTGGTTGCCACACAGTTTTCCAACACATGTTTTGCTGCAAATCTTCAGTGAGGGGGTGGTTTCCAGCTGTGCGTTTTAATCCTCCTTGCCTTGGATCTTCCGGAATGCTCTGTGGCCTTTAACCAATTGAGTTATGAGCGGCATTCAAAGCATCCAATGGGATCAAACCAATATCCTTCACTGTTGCCATGCCAGGGTGGTATAAAGTGCATGTCTTCAGGCACTGGCTGGAAGCCCAGGTGCCAGAAAGTCTGATTGATTTTTCTCTAATACACAACCCATAGGTTGGTTGTCAGAGATGATGGGAACTGCAGATGCTGGAGAATCCAAGATAACAAAGTGTGAAAGTGGATGAACACAGCAGGCCAAGCAGCATCTTAGGAGCACAAAAGCTGACGTTTCGGGCCTAGACCCTTCATCAGACCTCTGATGAAGGGTCTAGGCCTGAAACGTCAGCTTTTGTGCGAGATGCACAAAAGCTGACATTTTGGGCCTCCCATTATCTCAGCTGCTGTTTAAAGTTGTTGAACCAATTTTTTGTCAGGCCCAATTTCTCCTGCTGTGGGCCAATTAGAATGTCCAATTTTGGGCCCATCACTTGACCATACCAAACCATAGCCACACATTTAAGACATATCAGAGTGGTCAATCTGCAGTGAACTACAGAGGGAAGTTATATAGCCAAGTCATAATAACTGTATGATCTAGTTGTGTCATACATCTGTTAAAGCATTATTTTAATATGTAGAGACAAGATGCCTTGAGGAAAAGAATTTTCAAAGTTTGAGACCTCAAACCCATCATCAAGCTTGTGTTCTACAGAGCAATTTTGACCCCCATCCTCTTGTATGCATCAGAAACACGGGACATGTGCAGCACATATCTTAAATACGTGGATTGTTATCAGCAAGTCCGCGCTTGCAAATGCATGCACATCCTTTGGCAGGATAGATGTACCAGTGTGGATATATTCTCCTAGGCTAATAACCCCAGATTCAAGACACTGGTCACACATGACCATTTGCAATGGATGGCCAGATTGCCCACGTGCCCAACTCAAGTCTCGCAAAACAAATGTTCTACTCTGAGCTGTACAACGGTAAGAGAAAATGCTACAACGGCACTCTGAAACCCTCCTAAAATAAATGTAACACCACAACTGGCACATGGGAATCACTTGCCCTTCAACATGCAAACTGGAGAGGAAGCATCCGCCAAGATGTTAACCACTTATAGATACAAGATAGCAGCAGAGTAGGATGCTTCAAATGGAACTCGTTCGCTCCATTATTTCCTTTTTTTTCTTCTCTCCTTCTTCACTTTTCTGTTTTTCTTTTCCTTCTCTATTCTTTCCTCTCCTAGCCTCTGATTCTCAACCATCAACTCCTGTCCGCTGACTCCTGGCCTCCAACTCAGCACAGACCCAGCCTTCTGGCCTGGCAGGGCAGCCTCCTGGCTTGGCGTAGCAACCTCCCGGCCCAGCCCAGCAGTCTTTCAGCTGGCATGGCAGACTCTCTTCCCAAAATGGTGGCCTTTCAGCCTGGCGTGGCAGGCTTTCCGGCCTGGCATGGTAGACTCTTGGCCCAGAGTGGCCACCTCCTGGCCTTGAATGGTGGTCTTTCAATGGTACTTGGTGGTTTCTCAGCCCAGTATGGCCTCAGCGTGGGCTTCTGGTCTTGAGGTGATTCCTCAAAGTGCGTTTCCACCATGGCTAAGCGCTTGAGGAAGACTAATGTTTGAACTTTCAGTATTATTTATTTATTTTCTACTTAAAATTAAGAAGGTCTACAATGCATAATTTTAACTTTATTTTGCATATTACAGGCAATAGTATATTCACTGCAATGTTTAACTTTTAACTTCGTCCTTTCTTCCTACTTGGTTCTTAAGATTCTGTACCTAGGTACTTGTACCTAGGATGGTGCCTTGTGTGTTAACATCATAGACTTTTCACTATACTCCTATACCGTTGCTCTTGAAAACGTGTGACAATAAAACCAAAAACAAATGAAAACAAATCACTTCGAGCATCACCAAGTAGAGAACACGGAGGACAAACAACAGAAAGAGTGAGTGGAATCCAGAGTGTCCCACTCTCGTGCCCCATCAAACACCACGTGCCCACCCCTGCAGATGCCAAACTCCCCTATCCCCCAAAGTGGAAACTAGTCATTCTCAACTCTAAGGAACTGCCAAAGGAAGAAAGAAAGAAAAAAGAAGAAGATGGATCCTTTTATCTGTTATCTGAAAAGGGTTCTCTTTCTTTCAAAGGAAAAGGGAGGATGCTGTGTTATGGCATAGACTCCAGAGCAGGGATGCTTTAAATGCAGTTATTTAACATCATATTAGGTGACGTTTTGATCTAAAGATATCTATCTCACCTTCTGTCAGGCTGTCAGTGCAATGAAGTCTGTGTAGTGTGTTTCATTGGTTAGTTCCATACATGCAATGCGTGGAAACATCAGTAAGCATGGAATCCAGACTATGGTTAAGTCTGTGATATTACTGCAACATAAATCATGTTGTTAATAAACTTCAATTCATCCGTCTCAACAAGAGTCCACTCTACGTGGCATACGTGGCATGAGAAAGCACAGACAATGTATGGTCGTGATGCTTGACTCAAGATACCTGGTCTTCTGAAATTAATTCTTTAGATTCATTCACATACAACAGAACAGATATTCTGTGCATCAGTTTAACATCTCAATCAACCGAATACATTTCTGGTGATTCAGCCCTGTGCTGGTAGTGCCGTAAAGTGTCAGAGTGGATTGTGTTCATACCTAGAGTGCTGATTAAACTCACAGAAAGAAGAGTGCTGTCAAGTGAGCCAAGCTAAAGCTGTAAGTAGCATGAGTAATGAAGAAGATGAAGTCACAACCACAGCAATGCATTGAACGCTTGAACTATGTGCTGCAAAAATAAATCTCAAATCCAACTAGCAGCCAGAGTACAAGGGACAGGAACTGAAGAATCCTTAAACAGGTACAAGTTGTTCTGGGAAGTTTCAGGAGAATCTCAGGTTATAAAAAGGACAGGGCAAGAAGGTCATAACTTTCCTGTGGATCTTGGACAAATGGATTTGTTCAACTTGGCTCCATATGGCAACTAACAAAATGCTTAAATTTTAGTTCTAGAATCCGTCTCCTCCTCCTGCTTTCTTCACTTGGTGTGAAAAACATAATGCGCTCCCTGTTCAGGTCACCAGTTATGAAAGCAATTGAGGACCATTGCTTTCACTGTAATCTGATCTCAAGAAGAGCGAGTTTTGGTATCAGTTAATTTACTTACATGCATCCCACTCAGATGATCTGAGGGGAAAAAAAAGTATTTTTGTAGCACCTGTGGTCAAGTCCTCCCAGAGCATTGTAAAGCCAAGTTACTGTCCCCTGTACTCTGGCTGCTGAGTGGAATTGAGATTTACTTTTGCACTGCAAAATTCAAACTGCCTTTCCGAAGTGTAGTCACTATGTAATGTTGTGCCAGCCACAGTTCTGTTAATATCTGTCTTATCTCTGAGGCAGAAGGTTCCAGATTCAGGCCCTGCTTTAGAGCTTTTTACACAAAAATCTAAGTTGATATTTCCGTGCAATACTGGCAGAATGCTGCACTACAGCAGATACCACCTTTTGGATTGAGCTAAAGTTCTGTCTCAAGTTGAGATAAAAGAGACACAGCAAAATACTTTGATCAACAAGAGGTGAGTTAATCCTGGTGCCCTGGCCAATACTTATCCATTAATCAGAGTGTGAGAAGGGAGTGTGATATAAGTGAACAAGTCTACTCGTCAATGATAAAACTGACCTAGAAGTTACATGTTATGAGAATGAACAGTTCACGTTGCTGATTTAAGATATTAAAGTACTAAGAAATAGGATTCTATTTTTAGACATGACTGTCATGGAATTAACTAATGACAGTCTTCTTTGCTCATCCATAAATGAGGACATTGTTAAAACTCTGGCATTTGTTCAAACTTCTTTGTTGTAATGCACAGCTCCATGCTTTCTATTAGGTTACATCTAAAATTAATGTAATATTTTCTTACTAGCATCACAACCAGAACCTAAAAATAACAGTGAAGGTCATAAATATGTCCAGATAATGTTGTCATACTTTGCAAAGTCTTTAATGCTGGAATTTATTTATTAGTGTTGTATGGGCTATTACGGACCATCTGTCTTGTGTTAGCAGTGAGCTGTTTCAGATTATGGTAATGTGTTTCTGATTTCAGTTGTGTTGAAAGCCAGAACAAGGCATCTCATGTGCAGTCCTTTTGAGGCCTGCTGTTTTCAATTCCTCTCTGTAGAATGAGCTTTTATCTGATTTGTTATGGGATTCTTGTCTGTTGCCAAAACAGCTGCAAGCCTGGAATGGAATAAAACGAAGGGCCACATCAAACTTGTTAGCTCATAAAAGCAACAGAATGTTCCAGAAACTTCACAGGGCATTTCACTAGGCTTTCATGTTTTGAGCCATAGAAGAAATATTTCAATGCCATTTGTTGTGAAGGATTATAATTTTTTTATTATTTTGCGAGTAGAACGAGCACGAAAAGATCTTTGAATGTTGGACTATTAAATGATTTTGGTAAACAAATAGGAAATATTTTGATATTAGTTTCAAACTTTGATCTACTTTTAATAACATTATTGATTCATAGAGTGAGGATTTATGAAGGTTGTTACAAGAATCTCAATACTCGACCATACAATCGAAATTGCATTTGTGTTTTTATTCTGTATGTTCCAGAAAGAACAAAGAAGATTCTTCACTTTCATCCTTCAGCTTCATTTTGATCAAATGTCATTTCAAACAGCAAAATGAAGTATCCTCAATAATGTACTGACTGTGGACTTCCACTTTTAGAAATTATTAAAGATGATCCTTCAGCTATTGTGATCAGAGAATATAGAAATCCCCAAGCTGTAGAGTTACAATGTTCATTTACAACTTACACTTCCCCTCTGGCATCTCATTACATCTGATTTTATCCCCATCTTACCTCATGTCATTCTGGGAACAACTGACTAATCAGCATACCTTTGCCAAAAGACCAGTGTCCCTAGTGTCTGCAACATATTTATCAGCCTGCTGAGCTCCCTGACACATACTGGCATTCTGAAACTGGCTAACCAAGTGTGAACCTGTTGGAGAAGGGAATTCTCCGACAGGAACTTGGAGTTCGTAGAGTCATACAACACGGAAATAGACCCTTCAGTCCAACTCATCCATGTCGACCAAGTTTCCCAAACTGATCTAATCACATTTTACAGATGTATGCCAGGACATTGTGAGAAGCTAGGGAAGAGAGTGCAGGGACCCCCAGCAGCAATATTTGAATCATCGACAGCCACAGGTGAGGTGATAGACATCTGAAGGGTGGCTAATGTTGCGCCATTATCGAATAAAGGCTGCAAGGAAAAGCCAGAGAGCTACAGACTGGTGATCCTGACATCAGTGGTGGGTGAGTTGATGGAGGGGATTCTGAGGGACAGGATTTACATACATTTGGAAAGGCAAGGACTGATTGGGGGTAATTAGCATGGCTTTGTGCATGGCACATCATGCCTCAAACTTGATTGAGTTTTTTGAAGAGGTGATAAGAAGATAGATGAAGGCAGAGTGGTAGATGTTGTCTACATGGACTGTAGTAAGGTCCTGGTGGAGGGATGGTCCAGAGAAGGGGCATTCTTTTCCCAAAGGATTGACAGTGGAGATCCTGACAGCCTGCTCTGAGGTCACCTCCATGTTAATGCAGTCTCATCTGTGGAGGAACAACGAGATACTAGAAGGTTAATGACCTTCGTTCTGTCAGTTTAAGAGCCACACTCTTCTCCCTGCTCCCACACACTCTTCCCATTTCTGCTCCTGCACCGACAATCATGTTCCACCACTCTCACTATTGCCTGAAACACCTTCGCACATGGCCCCTGACCTCCCATACCACCAGCCCCACATGTTCTCTGGAAATGTGCCCTGCTGTCACTCCCTTGTGACATCACACCATCCTTTGCTCATCCACACCAGGACCCACAGGTGTGCCCTCCCCCCATTTCAACTCATTCAATCCCTCCTATTCTCTCATCCCAGAGGAATGCAGCCTACAGGAAGTCTGAAAGGACTGCCTGACATCAGATTCCTCTGCCCCAATGAGGACAGAATCCTGGCCCTCACAGGAGAAGACCGGGAATACTTTGGTGGGGATGCGAAGACAGCCATGTCTTGACAATTATCGCTCTTCATTCCACTGCAACCCCTCACTGTCCCTGTAATCCTGCTGTCAGTATCATTCATTGTGCACTACTTTTAGCCACTGGCCACAGTCCTTCTCTCTTTTGTTTTGCTGATACCAGTGGGGTATTCACCATCTCAGCTCCATCGGAAACTACCTTCACAACCACTCAGGATGAGAGTACTGAGGTCTTAGAGGAAATATCAGCAAGGAAGCCTGCTGCACCAGCTTATTTGCTGATACCTCATTGGGAACATCAGGTTTAGGGAGACTGTGAGCACATGTTAATGAACACTTCACTGACACAGCTCCACAGCTGACCGAGGAAGGAACGCCTAGGCCACAGGCACTCAGAGGACTACCTGAGACTTGGTCCCTGCTCAGCTCCAGGCAGCAAAGGATGATGTGGCATTGTCAATCAGGGACTTCATCTACACTCACAGGGAGGAACAGGAACAAGGATAAGGAATGTGGGATGCAAGAGCCCTCATCACCCAGAAGCTGCAGGATTGCACTTATGTTCAGGGACCCAGCTTCCTCAAGTAACTGTCTGGTTGCTCCCATGGGGAGGCTGGCCCAGCACCCCCATGGTCTGGTGGTGAGGTACACACACTTAGATTCCATCCATTCCAGCTACTGGCCCTGAAGACTGAAGGCAAGGCAACAGGGATTCAGCAATCTGACACTTACTGTGTATGTACCTTCATTACAACGAGATAGGTACCAAGCTGCAGAATAAACACACACCATCACTCCTGCCTCACAAGCCTGGTGTGTAGCACAATATCAAATATCTTCTGAAACTCCATATACACCACATCAACAGATATGACCTCATCAACTGTCCTCATGGTCCACTTCAAAAATCTCCAGCAAATTAGCTGGATACCAATTTTTCCTGAACAAATCCATTCTACCTCTTCCAAATTAACCCATATTTTTCCATGTGACAACAAAGGCTATCCAGAATTTGTTTTGTACAAGTTTCTCCCCTTGAAGTTAAACTGATGGTCTATAAATGCTGGATCTATCTTTACAAAGTTTTTTGAACAAGGGCATAATGTTTGCAATTCTCCAGTTCTCCAGCACCACCCTAGAATCTAAGAAAGAATGAAAGGTTATTGCCAGTGCCTCCACAATTTCCATCCTAACTTCCTTCAATGTCCTTGCATGTATCAAAACCTGCCCTGGTGCCTTTTGCCTCCTGCCTCCATGGTAAATTTCCTTGTTGTTCCCTAATCAGCCCTATACCACTTCTATCACCCTTCTACAACTGATGCACTTATCAGAGACTTTGGGATTTCCTTACTTTGCCATTCTGTATTCACAACTCCTCTTTGTTTCTCATTGTTACTTCTTGCCTCTCACCTTTATCTTCTGGATCCAGCCTGGTTCTCTGTTGTACTTAGCACCTGACTCCTGCCATAAGCACACTTTTTCTTCTTTAACTTAATTTCTATCTCCTTTGTGATCCAAGAAGTATTGGATTTATTTATTCCAGCTTTCTCCTTTGAGGGACTGTACTTTGACTAAATATGAGCCATCTTCTGTTTGTAGTTATTCCATTCTTCAGCTCCTGCTTTTCCCACTAACCTTAAGTACCTGCCTATCCAGCCAAGCTCCCTTCTTCCCCAACTGGGGTGAGCCGCCTCCCTGTTGCTAATTCTTTTTCTGGATTGGTCAATGTTACATTTTCCATTGTCGTCCTAAATCTTATGGTACAATGATCACTGTCACCAAAATGATTTGTGTCTTCCACTAGATTTATCTGATCCACCTCATTCTGAAGAAACAATTGTAGTAGCACATCTTTTCTTTTGGACTGGACAGAAACCCCTGAAGGAGATTCTCTTGAACATAATGTAAAAGCACTTGCCCCTTTCTGCTCATTACACTGTTCCAGTCTGGACATCCGTAATTAAAGTCCTCCATGATAAAACTCAATGATGTTTACACCTCTCTCTAATTTCCTAACAAAATTGTTCCTCTATGTCCTTCCCACTAATTGGTCTTCTATAGATTACACCGAGCAATATCGTTGCATCCTTCTTATTCCTTGGCTAGAACAAACAAAGTTCAACACAACGCAAGAATAGGCCCTTTGGCCCTCCAAACCTGCACTGACATATTTTGTCCTTCCGTTTGAAAACTGTTTTCTATATCCCTCTATTTCCTTCCTGTTCATGATTTTTGGTGCTTCTTGAAAGCTGCTATTGTGTCTGCTTCCACCATCTCCTCTGGCAACACATTCCAGGCACTCACCACTTTTGTGTGAAAAAACATCCCTTGCACCTGCCTGTTAAACTTACCTCCTCGCACCTTGAACCTGTGCTCGTTAGAACTAACACCTCTACCCTGGGAGAAAACCTCATGCTTTCTCTATCCGTGCCATTCACAATCTTATAAACTTTAATCAGGTCACCCCTCAATCTCCTGCGGTCCAGTAAAAACAAAATCCAGTCTATCCAATCTTTCTTCATAGCTAACGTCCCCTACCTTAGGCAACATCCTGGTAAACCTTTTCTGTACCCTCTCCAAAGTATCCACATCCTTCTGATAGTGTGTTTTCCTTGTATACTTCAAGGGCTTCATCAGTTCCCATCCTCCAAGACTTACACATGTTTCCGTTTTCTTTTTGATCAAGGTCATAACATTCCTGGTCGTCTAAGGCTCACATAACTTGCCATATCTATCCTTCATTATGGCAGAAGCATGCCACTCCTGAAATCTTGTCAACTGTCATTTGAACTACACCCACACGGCCGATATAGATTTACCCTTAAGCAGCCACCTCCAATCAATACTTTCTGATTCCTGCCTAATATTGTTGCAGTTCGCCTTCCCCCAGTTTAACAATTGCACCCAAGGACAGCTGTTATCCCTATCATGAATAATTCAAAACTAACGGTATTGTGATATCCATTCCCAAAATGCTCCCCCACTGAAACTTCACTCACGTCGCAAGACTCATTTCCCAAAGCTAGGTCCAACCCTTTCCTGGTTGGATTGATTAAGTACTGTGTCAAGAAATCCTGCTGAACGGTCCTTACAAATTCTGCCTCATCCAAGCCCCTAGGACAAAGTGAATCCCAGTCAATATAGGGAAATTAAATTCACCCACCACAACAACCCAGTTGTTCTTATACCCCCTAAAATCTCTCCTTATATACTTTCCTTCATCACCCACTGGCTGTTGGGAGGCCTGTTCTTAGTCAAATTTGCCCTGGTTTATACCTCTCCCTCAATTTCTGCATCTACTGTCCTCCTCCTCTCTTTCCCACATCATTGCTACACTAGTTTAAACCCTCCCCAACAACTCTACCAAGTGCCCAACCCCTCCCCCACACCCCCAACATGACTCCCACCTCCCAACCAACCCCAGCCCCAGTCCTGCCCAGGTGTAACCCATCCAGTTTGTACAGGCTCCACCTCCCCCTGAAAGGGTCCTAATGTCCCACAAATCTGGAGCCTTTCCCCTCACACCATCTTTTCCATTACATGTTTACAATATGTATCCTGCGTTGCTACTCTGACTAGCTCATGGCATTGGTTGTAATCCTGCAATGATGCAATGTCCTGCAAACATTTGTGATATCCTTGAGTTTAACACCAAGGAGGCAACAGAATATCCTGAAGTCACATTAACAGCCAAGGAAATGTTTGTCAGTTCCACTAATGCTACTGATCTCCGATCAGTTACTGTCTTCCCACTTTTCTTCGCTCATCCTGGACAGCTGCTCTGCTGCTCATGGAACCACAGGCTTGACTCTTCTTACACACCAAGGATTTTTTACCCTCAATAACATCCAAAACATAAAATCAGTTAATGAGCACAATCACTGGGACACCTGCCCTATCTGCCTATTTCTCATGGCTGACTGGTAGTCATCCATTCCATTTGTCCTAGATTGTCCTAACTTGTAGTGTGACCATTTCTTTGAATGTACTGCCCATGTCATTGACTACCTCATAGCTGTATGTCAATGAATCTAGCTTCTGCCTATGACTTCTCACATGCTGAAGGATAGGTATTCCACTTGCCCTGCCATGCCTTAACCTATAAACTAATAAAATATTTTACTTCACCTTCTTCTGCATTCAGCTTTTTCTATTCATTGTTGGCTCATCCCACCAGCCTGCCTGGATTTTCTTGAACATATCATCACCCTCGTCATGGTAAACCATGTTGAATAGCACCATAGAAAGTTCTGAGTATGCTTATAAGTCAATTGATACACAGGTTAGAACACAGAACAGTTTAAAATATTGATTCGTAAGTACAATCAAACATCTGCAGATGGATCCTTAAAATTAACAGTAATATGGGATCACATGCTGTTTATTCTTCAGATTTCTGCAGTACATCTGCAGTATTTTGCTTTTGTTAAGCCAATTAGAAGTAGTTTCATTTTTTAAAAATGACCCAGGAAAACAAGCTTCAGAATTGTTTCCCAGATTATAAATTCTTCAGCCAATATGTCTTCTGTTGCTAGTCCCTAAATTCTAGAATTCCCTCCCAAACCCCAATCCTCTCATTCTTCGGTTAAGATGTACTATCAAATCTAATTGACCTCAATACCCTGTTACGAGGTTCAGCATCAGGTTTTGTTTGAAAACTGATTGTGAAGTGAATTTATTGCATCAACAGCACCACATGAATGCAAATTTGATTTGATTTGATTTATCCCTATCACGCGTTCTGAGATATGATGAAAAGTGCTGCCTTACGTACTTTACAGGTCGGTCCTATTATACAGGTGTATCAGAACAACAGAAGAGAGTGCAGGATACAATATTACAACTGCCAAGAAAGTGCAGAGGGAGACCAACATTAACATTTAAGAGGCCCATTCAAAGGTGTGATAACAGCAGGGCAGAAGCTGCTCTTTAATCTGTTCATGCCAATATTCAAACCTAATGTTACAATAACCAGAAATACTATTAATCCTTCTACATATCCACAGAATTACTGGTTAAATCTTTGATTGATTAAGTTGCATATTTTATCATTAAAAACTCTTAATTCTCCAAATTTAGGTGAATGGTACACAAAAAGACTAAACATTTGATTTCTGTTAATTTTATTAATAGATTCTTTGGACACCTACAGATTCTCTGTCAAAAGAACGATAAGGCTATTCTGCTTGATGTTTATTTGGATTACCTTCACAGGTTGGGGACACACATGGGAGGTGTTATGGCATGAAAGAGGATTCAGATTTCACTGTTTTCTGTATTAAACTTCACACCTCACAATTCATGAAATCTGATTCAGTGCACTTGCGATAGCAATCATTCAGTGTGATGTAAACAGAATTACTAATTAAACACATGCTAAACGAGTAAATGCTAGAATTAAGATCTTTAATGACAGAAACATTGTACTGCTCGGTGATCAATGTTAAGTCACCAAAGTTGAAGATGAAATTCCCATTATTTTCCCTTTTTTTTAGTTGAAACTGCAATATGATTTCAAGGAATTTGTTAACAAGTTGTATTTCCCCTTGTTCCTATGAAGGGATAATGACACATCTGTTTTCAGTTTGAATTTACATATGTTACAACTATAATCTATGTCAGCCTTTACTCTTTGAAACAATTAGCTTTTTTTGATGTTGCTGAAAGACTTGTTCACATAATTACTGCTTTGCAACACTAATTTTGCATCACTGCAAACAAAACTAACATAACGAAGGCTGTCATTTGCTGCACCAGCCTATGAGCCTGTTTACAGTGGGTACTACTTTGGGTTAAAATTGTTCACAAAAATTGATTGTAACATGCAACATATAATTCGTACCAGGATCTGGCAGCCAAGTTAGTGATGACTGAAAATTGATAGCACTGTATGAGGAAGTATCAGATTACTAACATTGTTCTCAGCATTTTCAAAGGAAGTTCGATTGAATGGACTACTTTGTCGCAATATTCAAATCATATTGAACCAAGCCCACAGGCTACACAAAAAAAGCTTAACCTCAAATTGTAATTGGAGAAATGATAGCAAACAGCTGTCATTGGTTATTTAAAAGGGAACATGCGGAAGTTAATGGTTATTTAAAAAGAAAATGCAACCTTAATTAAGATCATTGGTGAGCCAAAGGGCTATTAACCCTTCTGATAAATTATTTTGGTTTATTTCTGCATGCCAAAATATTTGCACTAGTTTAATGCATGCAGTGGGGGGCTTTTGGCAGGACTGTAATGTTGTGTTCTTTGGAGAACATCAGCTGTGTTAAATGCCTCTCAGGCACTTAATTGAACAGCAATGTGTCCTACCAAAGATGAGTCCTCAGCGGTAGAAATCCAAACTACGGAGAGCTGCCAGCTTTACTGAATAGCAGCAGTGGGAAGATAACAGCTGCTGCCAGTCCTACGTGTACCCAAAGCCTTGCCATTCAAACAATGGCCAGAGAGGTGATTGTTGGGTTGGTATCACAAGATAGAAGGAAAGGAAGGGATCAGCAACAATGAAAGGGGGTTGGCTTTCAGCAGGCTCTGCTCTTCTGCCATGTTTCCCAAAATAGCCCATTTCTGGAAGGACAGGTCGCAGTTTTAGGCTAAGGGCTGGCAGATTTAAAACTGATATGAGGAGGAGTTAATTCTCTGAAAGGTTTCTGAATGTGTGATATTCACTACCCAAGGTATCAATGGGCATCAGAGCCCTGAATAGATTTAAGGATAGATATATTTTTAATTATTTAGAGGTGAAAATGTTATGGGGAGTGGACAGGAAAGCAGAGTTGAAACCAAGATAAGATCAACCATGATCGTATTAAGTGGTGAAACAGGCTCCAGGGGTAGATTAAGTTACTCCTGCTCCGAGCTCTTATGTTTTTATATTCTTATGTTCCAGATGCTAGGATCCTTATCAAACAGAGGATACCTTGAATGAGGAATCCATCTTTTGAGTTTGCAAGTAATATTGCATGGATATTATTGTTGTACTCCTTTCTTAGTGGCATAAAGAGTCACTCCGACATCTCCCCATCATGTTATAGAAGGAGACTTCAGAAGTGCCATTAGGATCTTGAGGAATTGGCAAATTTTGGATGCCAATGTCCATGGAAAAGAGTGCATGCAGCTGGTGCACATGGATCAAGCCTTGGAATGCTGCTTTGTGCTGAGCAACATATAGGTTCCTCATAGCTAGTATGGAGCTCAAATTGCCAGGTACCCACTCTAACAACAGTTTCAAGACTGCTTACTGTCTGGTTTGATGGCGATAGCTGTGATGACAGGAAACTATTTGTTAATGAGGTGAGATATGGAATGAACATGGTCATTAACAAGTAATAACCCCATCCCCTCCAACCACCACTAGACATCATGGTGCAGTCTAGCTAGAATCTCACCTCAACCACTGTCTCTCTCACCTGAAACTTTGTCAAAAGAAGCTGCAAGTTATTCCCAACATCGTACTAGGCCTCCCTGGGCTTATCGCATTATTCGCCATACTTCCTTCCAAAATGCATATCATTCAATCTCGCATAAGATTCTGCCTTGTGTCCTCCCTGTGAATATAGAAACAATAGAAGAAAATCCTGACTGAACAAATATTCTCTAAGATAGCAGCACTTCAGCATAAGTCTGTTTTTTGTAAAGAGACACTTATTTTCAAGGCGTGAACATGTCTATTGTGCTTCTGGACAAAATACATGGTCATTGCTAGGTTCCTGAGAGGTAAGTGGAAAATAACAAGCAGTATGATAATAGAGGCAGCAATGAAATGATCATGTGTTATAAAAAAGCAGTGAAATCAAATGCTAATTGTCACTAACAGAAAACACTGTAATCTATAGAATAGATTACAATGCATAAAACATAACTGTAATGGATAAAACGATTAGTCAGAGAGTTAAAAAGCTACTTCTTGTGGCCTAAAGAAGCTACTACACTGTTCCTTTCAAGAGTTATGTCCCAACAAGCTTTATAACAAGATTATGAGCTTGTCTGATCTTTTTAATGGCAAGTTCATAAGTCTTCAGTCACAGATTTGTCCATATGATTGTTAGTTGTGGCTTTTTTTATGACCATGCTCTTAGGAGTGTATACACATACATTATTCGATCCACAGTGAATTATATTACAGATATATTTTTCAAGCTCCAAAAAGCCTCTTGTAGAAATTAGAAGCTTCATCCTATGTGTCTCTGTGCCTTACATGGTTACATTAATATGCAGATTATAAGCAATAATCAGGAAGTAAAAGCCAAAGTTTTACACCAGTTTTCCATTATATCTGATTTCTTCTCAAATCTGATGCTACCCTATGCTATAGGACTTGGCCTTTCATTTAGTTTTCTCATATTAAAAACAAATTTTGACTTCAAAGATCCAAGATTCATCTGAAATAGACATGTTCCGAACTTGGTGTGGGAGTACCAAAATAACTGAAACGTTAATCTCAGTCTGAGTGTGTGAGGCTCTGTTCTTGTGCCCAAGTTCATCAAATTCATCACTGGATGTAAAACTCATGGTCATTGATATAGAAATGGGTATAAACTAAGATTGCTAGGGTCTCATGAAGCCTGGAATATCTGTTGCCAGAGGTGTGCCCAGAGAAAACAAATTACTTTCTTGAGAGGAGCAGAATTGCAAACTCTTTAGAGGATTCCAAGGAGAAGGATTGTGTTCTTGTTTTTCAATATAGCCCCCTTCTAAACAGTGTCACAGGTAAGATCTATCACCCTGATATTCCCATCACAGTTACAAATAGGATTTCTGATCCCGATTAAATTAAAAACTACACACTTGTTTTTCAATATCTTCTCCACTTGTGATTCTGGGATGGAGCCTCCAGTTAGAAATCTGCCCAGGAATCATCAAAAACAGCAAGGAAGATCTTCATTGAAACCATTTCCACTTTGTAGCAGTCACCGTGTTGTGTTCTCTGTTTTAAAAGTCCAGTAGTAGTCAACCATTTTGACAGCCCCTATGAAAGGGTAAGTATGTAAAATAAGCTTAGGGTTAATGTGACAGTTGGTAGAGAAGCTGGTGTGCCAGGTAGGTGAAGTGTACACTGTGACAAATGGGCCAGATACCTGGGGTTGAAGTGGGCACAGTACCAAGCATAAGGGTGCCAGATGTGTTGTGTATCAGACAGGTAGGAAACCATGTTCCAGGTAAGTGATTGAGTACTTACAGTAGATTGGTAGAGTGGTTGGGGTCTGTAATTTCACGATACTTTCACTGACCTTAATATCCTGTATAACGTCATTGAACCTCATGTGACATTGCACCTAGATCTTAGGGACTAAGCTGTTGAAATTTCTGCCTTGGCTTTCTCATTCCACGGTCTTTAAAACACTGGTCTGGACGAAGTCCATGAAACTCCAGGTTTCCCTGTAGACATAGATGTCTCTGCTCTCATTCCCCTTCAGCACCAAAGGCATCAGCACAATATCAAAGAACCTTGCAGTGTGATGCCTCACATTCTGTATCATTCTTCTGTCTTTCTCAGATAAGATGCAGTATTAGAATGACATCTAGCACATCTTACAGTCAAAATGTCTTCCCTTTTAAGAAGTGCACTTTGGCTTCAAGTTGTACAAATTGGTCCGAACTAATGCTGGCTTCTCACAATGTACCTCACCATACTCAGGCTTGCACCCAATATATAGCAGACTCTGTGCTGACTGCACTGAGATTCATGTAAATGGAGAAGGCACTGAATTTTACATGCTACCTGATATGAAAGGAACTGGTTTGGATTAATTGCATGTTATGATCGCTGTACCTGTTCATTGGGTCAATATCATTTGCCGCAGAGAGTATATGGGCTCAGTCTTTAAATGAAAGATGAATTCTATCCTCCAGACGTTGCTAAATGCACTGGATTGTATTGCTTCTTAGGGGGACAAAAGGAATTCTGTCTTGGAATTGTAAGCTCTCTTGAAAATGACGATCACTTCAACTTTTCCCCCTTGGAACTGTAGTTCAGTTTTCTCCTTTCTGCTGCTGTTCTTATTTTAACTTCTCTTCATCCTCTATTCAGAAGAATTCACTGAAGGCTCTCTGCTGAAGAAAATGAGTTGATGTCGGAAACCTGTTTGGAATGTATTATAGTAACTTATCTAAACAGAAAGAAGACATTACCTAATGTAAGGAAACATCTCCCAGAACTTTCCACAGTTCTACAGCAAATGATTTTTTAGTTAAAATGTCCCTGAAAATGATTGCATTTCACCATGTACGTAACATAGTTTGTGGTTGGAGCAAGAACTGGAAATAATACAGGAGCAAAGACAGAAGTGTTTTTGGGAATATAATAATGTCATTTAACACAATTTAGCTGAATTAAAGAAATTTATGATTGTTTCCAGTGCGTTGTCTAACCATTGGAAACTGGAACAATGAGAAAAATTGTCAAAAGTCAGTTTATTTGATTTCATACAATGTTTTTGTCCTGCTAACAACCTGTTTGAAGCAGAAATGAGGCTGAGGGACATGAAAATTACTCTTCTATCTTTATAGGTGGAGGACTAGGGACCCAATGTTCAAAATGTAGTGCTAGAGGAAATTTAACTAGGGCCAAAAATATGTGGTTGGGCTCCTTTGATTCAGTCACATAAAGATGAGGCGATAGATCCTGTCAGGAGATATTGTTTGAGCAATGTAAGCGATAGAAAGAGTAATTTGGCATCTTCATCATACAGAAAATTGACAAGAATAATGTTGATTTCTTCTTGCCAATTTGTTATTTGAATTAATTCATAGGCATACAAATGTTTGGGTTAGATATTGTTTGGCACCACTATTTTCACCCGATCTGACACCAGTACGACTGCTTTTGGAGAACTGAGGTAGATAAATAACATGCTGAATATGTTAAAAAAAACATCGGAGATAACGGGAACTACAGATGCTGGAGAATCCGAGATAACAAAGTGTGGAGCTGGATGAACACAGCAGGCCAAGCAGCAT
Organism: Stegostoma tigrinum; assembly: GCF_030684315.1. Classification (NCBI taxonomy): domain Eukaryota; kingdom Metazoa; phylum Chordata; class Chondrichthyes; order Orectolobiformes; family Stegostomatidae; genus Stegostoma; species Stegostoma tigrinum. The sequence continues at coordinate 62,455,784 of NC_081356.1, read as the reverse complement.
CTTAGGAGCACAAAAGCTGATGTTTCAGGCCAAGACCCTTCCTCCATCTATCTTCTCCTCTATCCATCTTTGATCCGCCTCCCCCTCTCTTCCTATTTATTTCAGAACCCTCTCTCCATCCTCCTTTTCTGATGAAGGGTCTAGGCCCGAAATGTCAGCTTTTGTGCTCCTAAGATGCTGCTTGGCCTGCTGTGTTCATCCAGCTCCACACTTTGTTATCTTATATTAAAAACATCAATAACTCCAGAATTAAAAATAATATTTTACTGCATTTGCACTGCATAATAATATTAGTTATGTCAAAAGGCAGCATAGTGTTCACAATCAATTCTGAAGAAAGGTCATTGGACCCACAACATTGACTCTGCTTCTTACCACAGATACTATCAGACCTCCTGAGTTTCTCCAACTATTTCTGGGTTTTGTTTTTCAGATTTCCAGCATCTGCAGTTTTTTTTTTAGCTTTTTGTATCATGTTCATATTGTTGAGAAAATTACTGGAGCTGATTTTATTACATTCTCATTTGTGAAGCTTATGGAATATTGGTTTCCTGATTGGATAGTGGTGTTTCTATCTTTTGTGTTTTTTATGGTTGCCCCCTGAGCATGTTTTTGCCCCATAAATGCATTACCAGAGCTGGTATGAGTGACACAAATTGCACCTTGCTCAGAATTCTATGAGACATGTAAATGCATTTTCTTTTCTACTAGTTTTAAGTTCAGATTTTCAGTCTGGTTAATGTACTTTTATACCATGACTGAACACTTCTTAAACAAAAATGTTGAAGAAATAGATGCCACTGTGGCTCAGTGGCTAGCAATGCTGCCTCACAGTGCTAGGGACCCAGGTTCAATTCCACCCTTGCTGAGTACCTCTGTGATGTTTACATATTCTCCCTGTATCTACATGGGTTTGCTCCCACTGTCCAAAGTTGTGCAGGCTAGGTGGATTGTCCATGTTGACCAGGGGTGGATTAGCCATAAGAAATGCAGGGATAGGGTAGGGGTCTGGGTCTGGATGAGATGCACTTTGGAGGATTGGTGTGGACTCAACTGTCCAAATGGCCTGCTTCCATACTGTAGGGATCCTATGATGGTTCTAAGTCTTATTTGTGTTTTGTAATTCAAACTTACAAGTATACCACTGGTGTTAATTTGATAAGCAATTGAAATCTGGACTTGGAATTAAAGACAGACCAAAAACATTAAATTTCATAAGTTCTGCCTCACTGTACCAATCCTGGTGATTGTTGCATTCACCACGTGCATGTGTCTTTTTCCTACAACGTCAGTGGGAATCAACACAGAATTAGTCAAACCATCGTCTTTATCAAAGTGCATCTTTACAACTGTACCAGTCAACTGTATTGGTCATTATGTCTGTTATCCTACCATGATGAAGCCCCGTAGAAATTCCAATTTAGTTTAATAACATTGCAAATTTCAGGAGAAACAGATGCTTTTAATTACCTATGTAAATTTCAAGAATTAATTCAACTTTCAAGGAGATTTATCTTTGTGATGTAAGAGGTAACTTTTCATCTTAATTAAGTTTTCCCTATAAAGATAGAGTGGTTTGCTTGCCCATTATAAAATCATTCGATGTTAGTGTCAGTCATGCGAGTTCCAAGCAATTAGTCTGCCAGTTCCTCTACTATATTGTCCAAGTATATTGCAAATGTATCCTCAGCTCATTGTATGGCCTCCTATTCTAATTTTTGCTTTCCCAGAACCACAAGTCTGAAACTCTATACTTCACTCAGATTTTTTTTGTTCCTACTGTAGCACTGGTTTTAAAATATATCTTGGAAGTCAGGCTTCTGTGGGGCCTTTCATATTTGTCTACAAAATCAGTTAATTATAGTTTTTCCACAGCTTTCCCTTGAAGATGTAGCACAGAAACAGAAGAATTTCTGCAAACTTATTGTCTGCCCTATTACTTGAACCTTTTTGATCCACCATCTTAAGCCACTGTTCTCCATTTTGTTTTCCAAGTAAAACAATTACAGAAGATGAAAAGATTTTATTTTATCTACATTTTGCTTGTATGTGAAAGACGAGCTATTTTAGAAACAATTGAAAATGGATTTCCTCTCTTATTTTAGTTCCCTATGATTTGTAGCTTTATAGTTATTTAGCATTGTTGATGTCTCGAACTGGGTATCAGAACGAACTGAATCCAACACTTTCAGTTGGATCAAATCAGTTGTTTTTTTTTAAATATGGAGGATTGTGAACCATCAGATTGGGGATAGCTGTGAGAGTTTCAGGTAATGGTCCTTCAGAAGCAGCAGCTCCTAGAATTTTATCAAGCAAGATCTCACATTTCTTAATGGGAATATCCAACTTAAGAGTTAGAACCTGAGATGGAAGAGATTGCTACATCTATCAAATTACTTCCCATCATGATCCCATGCTGTTACCAAAATTATCAAGATGATTCTGGGTAGCCACAAAACGACATGACCCACTATCACTAGTATCCTTACATACAGATGAGGAAGGACACCACTTTGATTGGGACAACATATCCATCCTAGGACAAGCCAAACAGAGACACGCACGAGAATTCCTAGAGGCATGGCATTCCAACCGGAATTCCATCAACAAACGCATTGATTTGGAGCCAATCGACCATCCTCTGAGAAAAAGAACAGGAAATGACATCACCAACACAGGAAATGACATCACCAACCCAAGGAAACCTAAACAGATAAATAGAAAGCGGGACATAACGCCAGCGCTTCGTCAGAGGCTCACTGTTGATGTTACCTAGAATGGTGACGAAATGTCTGGGAACAAACCTCCCAGCTCAGTGAACCAGCTTACATCTGGAACAAATTAAAGACCCACTCTCTTGTGGACCGAGAGGAGGAGAGCGCTGTGTTGGAGGTGGAAGGAAGACGTCGGGTTGGCTGTGCACCCCTGCAACCGGTGGATCTTAATGCTGGCTTCGGCCTAACGCTGGTTCAGGGGAGCAGCCAACCTGCAACGATGGTTGCGGCGAGTACTCGTGCCCCAGGTCAGGAGGTCCGGAACACCATCCGTGTTTCCGTGAAGAAGGTGGATGAAGGTGCACCTGTGGACCGCACCTTCTTCATGAAGAGGGTCCTGTTGGACTGTTGTGGGTTCGCTGCTGCGGACATTTACTGCCTGCAGGATTTCCCTGGAGGAGGCTTTTACGATGTAACCTTCAGGAGTGCCAAGCTTTGCGAGCGCTTCCTGGAAGATTTCAAGGAGAAATGAGGTGAGGGCCCCCTCTCTGTATTGACCGCTGTCCCGCTGTTTGTGATGCCAGCGCAGAGGAGCTGTATGGTGACTGTACACATGTACAACCCGCATGTGCCAGCAGTTGATGTCCTGACCTTCCTTGGAAGGTACGTGAAGGTGGAAGGGGACCTGACCAACATCATGGACCCCTTTGGCATCTGGACCAGTAAGAGGCAGGCCAAGGTGACGCTGAGGATGGGCGCGGACGGGAACATCGTACACCCACCGTCCAACTTCGCGATCAAGGGCTACCTGACCTACGCAGGGCAGCCTAAAGTCTGCCATGCCTGTGGTAGGTCAGGTCACGTGGTGGCCGACTGCAAAGCCACCATCTGCAGGAACTGCAGGGAGGAGGGACACCTTGCAAAGAAATGTCCACAAGAAAAATGCTGCAACCTTTGCGGGGCAGCGGGCCACCTCGATAGGGCATGCCCGCGGCGGGGGACCACCTACGCCCAGGTCGCTGGCAGGGGCAATGCGGGCCCAGCCCCCACCGGAGGAGAGGAAGGCACCAGGGCCCTGCAGGGACCCCACTAATGTGCAGGAGGGCCAGGCTGTGCAGGAGGGCCCAGCCCCGCAGGGTGGGCCCGCGGCCAGCAAAGCGCCCCTCCAGGCTCCGCTCCCTGCTGACAGCCCGGAGTCGATGGAGGTGGCGACAGGCGACCCAGCGGAGTGGATGACGGTCCGGAAAGCGAGGAGGAAGGTGCGTCAGCGGGCCCAGGAACTGCAACCATCAGGCGGGAAGAGGCAGCTACAGTGGGGCTATAAGAGCTCCTCTGACGAGGGGGATTCGGAGGGGGCCCGCCCAAAGCAGAAGCTAAAGATCTCAAGGGGGAAGGAAAGCAGCACCCCGTTTCCAGGTGACGGGAGGCGTCCTGAGGCTCCCTCTGACACCCAGCCACGCGCAGCTGGGGCCCTGGAGGGCCCCCCGGAACTTCCAGGTGGGAAGGAGGAAACAGCGCGTCCGCAGCCTGACCCAGAGCCAGACTCTCCTGCCTCTGTACCCCCGACGGGGGGATGCCACCTGGAAGGCAGCACGGACGGTTCCCTGAGCCCGGAGAGCGTCCAGCAGTAAGCCCGGGCAATGGGCATGAAGGGACTGATGGAGGGGCTGGACCTTGGACTTGGGGAGGGTACTGCGGTCACTGCCCACAATGGGGGTACGAGTTGCGAGCATTAATGTGTGCAGCGTCAAGTCCACCGCAAGATGTGTGTCCACGTTGGCCTACCTGACCACTATCAAGGCTGACCTCCTGTTTCTGCAGGAGCGCGGGATACCACACCTCAGCAGGCACGGGAAATGGTCCGGAGCCTGGACCTGTGGGCCTTCGATCTGGTCGGGGGGTAACGACTGTCGCTCCTCGGGCCTGGCTATTCTGCTGCGGGGGCGCAACTTCACCATCTCTCAAGTTCAGGAGATGGTAAGGGGGGCGCCTCCTCATGGCTGACGTCACCTACAGGAATGCTCCCCTGAGGCTGATCAACGTGTATGCCCCAGCGGTACGGAGTGAGCGGTTGGCTGTCCTGCAGCGGTTTCCACCCCTGCTGGCTTTGTCCAGGCCGGTCATCCTAGGCGGAGACTTCAACTGCATCATCGATGCAGATGGAAGATCCGGCGTGGGGACAGCGGGTGGGGGGAGTCAACTGGACGTCACGTCCAGATTCCTGCTGGGCACGGTGACGGACGCCAAGCTGCTCAACGTCTTCAGCACCCCTGCAGACGGAGCGCAGCGGAGGTACACCTGGTCACGGCCAGACGGGTCTAATTGCTCAAGGATAGACTTCCTGTTTGTGTCACGGGCGTTCTCGGTCAGGTCCACCGGCGTCGAGCTGGTGTTCTTCTCTGACCACTGCCTCCTGCTGGCCGACTGTCACTTACAGGACGACCAGCTAGCCGGCAAGAGGACGTGGAAGCTCAACATGACTCTGTTGACCCCAGAGAACGTCGAGGAGCTTAAGAGGGACTACGCCGGTTGGAGAACCGTGAAACCCCTCTTTGAGTCTCCGGGTGACTGGTGGGAGACGGTGAAGGAGAAGATCAGGAGGTTCTTCGTCCTCAAGGGTGTTCAGAAGGCAAGAGAGAGGCGGGGAAAGCTGTCGCAACTCCAGAAAAGGGTGCAGAGCCTGCTCCTTCTGCGGTTGATGGGGGTCGATGTCACGGAGGACCTCTGCGAGGTGAGGGGCCAGCAAGCCTCGCTCTTCGTCGCAGAGGCCTCCAGGATAATCTTCCGGCCCAGAGTCCGCTCCGTGGAGCAGGACGAGACGTGCTCGCGTTTCTTCTTTCAGAAGGTGCACAAAGAGAGCTCTGTGCTTAGCCGGCTGAAGGAGGATGACGGCTCGGTGACATCGCCTCGGCCCGACATTTTGAGGATCAGCAGATCCTTCTATGCCGGACTGTACGACACGAAGCCCACGGACAGCACGGCCTCTGAGTCGTTCCTGTCGCCTATCACAGAGGTCTTAGACGGTGGCACGAGCGAGTGGCTGGACCAGCCGATATCCCTGGACGAGCTGACCAGGGCCCTCAAGTCCATGGAGAGGAATAAGACTCCCGGGAGCGACGGCTTACCGGTCGAGCTGTATTCCGCTCTGTGGGACCTGGTCGGCCAGGACCTGCTGGAGGTGTATGATAGTGCGCTTCGGGCAGGGGAAATGTGCAATTCCATGAGGAAGGGCATCATCACCCTCATTTACAAGAGGAAGGGGGAGAGGGAAGAAATTAAGAATTGGCGTCCCATTTCACTGTTGAATCTGGACTACAAAATCCTGGCCAAGGTCATAGCCAACCGGGTCAGGTCTGTTCTGGAGTCGGTGATTCACCCTGACCAAACCTGTGCTGTGCCAGGCAGGAAGATCGCTGAGAGCCTTGCGCTCATCAGGGATACAATCGCTTACATGCAGGACAGGCGGGTGGACACCTGCCTCGTCAGCCTGGACCAGGAGAAGGCATCGACAGGGTCTCGCATGCTGACATGAGGGACGTCCTCTCCAAATTGGGGTTTGGGGAGGGCATCTGCAATTGGATCCGGCTGCTCTACACCAACATCGTTAGCGCAGTCTCGATCAACGGGTGGGAATCGGACAGTTTTCCCGTCAGATCTGGAGTCAGGCAGGACTGCCCGCTCTCTCCTGCCTTGTTCGGGTGCTGTGTGGAGCCCTTCAACGCATCCATCAGGAAGGACGTGAGCCTGAAGGTCGTGACTATCCCAGGCAGTGGAGGCCTTCGGGTCAAGACCTCCCTGTACATGGATGACGTCGCCGTCTTCTGCACCGATCGTCGGTTGGTGAGTAGGCTGTTGGACATCTGCGGCCAGTTTGAGCTGGCCTTGGGTGCCAAAGTCAATAGGGGTAAGAGCGATGTCATGTTCTTCGGGAACCGGGACGACCGCTCCTTCATCCCCTTCACCGTCAGGACAGCCTACCTGAAGGTTCTGGGTGTTTGGTTTGATGGAGCTGGGGCGTGCACTAAGACTTGGGAGGAGCGTATCACCAAATTGAAGCAGAAGCTGGGCAGGTGGACGCTCAGGTCCCTCTCCATCGCGGGTAAGAACCTGGTTGTCAGGTGCGAGGGGCTTTCGGTGCTGTTGTATGTGGCGCAGGCCTGGCCTATTCCCTGGACCTGTGCCGCTGCGGTCACCCGGGCCATCTTCCACTTCATTTGGGGGTCGAGGATGGACCGGGTCCACAGGGACTCCATGTACAAAGACCTGGAAAATGGGGGAAAGGGCGTACCGAATGCCACCCTCGCCCTGATGGCTACCTTTGTGTGTGGCTGCATCAAGCTGTGCATAGATCCTCAGTACGCAAACACCAAGTGTCACTACTTACTGAGGTTCTACCTGTCCCCGGTATTGCGAAGGATGGGCCTGGCCTCGTTGCCGCGGAACGCTCCGAGTAGTTGGACCGTCCCGTACCACCTGTCCGTTGTGGAGAAATTTTTGAAGGGAAACACCTTTGACCACAAGGCCGTCAGGCAGTGGTCAGCACGTAGTAGCCTTGAGACCCTTTGGGAAAAGGAGAGGGTGGATCCTGTCGTGTGGTTCCCCACGCAGACTGCCAAAGTCGTTTGGCAGAATGCCTCATCGCCAGAACTTTCAAACAAGCACAAGGACATTGCTTGGCTGGCAGTGAGAGGGGCTCTGCCAGTGAGATCCTTTATGCATGCCCGGAATCTCTGCGCCACCGCACGCTGCCCTCAAGGCGGCTGCGGGGGGGACGAGACTGTCGATCACCTCCTTCTGGAGTGTGCCTTTGCGCAGGAGGTCTGGAGGGGGATGCAGTGGTATTTGTCGAGGTTCGTCCCGAGCAGCTCCGTGACGCGGGACTCCGTGCTCTATGGGCTGTTTCCCAGGACGCACACCGAGACCAACATCAACTGCGCCTGGAGGACCATCAATGCGATGAAAGACGCTCTTTGGTCTGCCCGCAACTTGCTGGTCTGCCAGCTGAAAGAACTGACCTCGACCGAATGTTGCAGACTGGCGCACTCCAAGGTCCAGGACTACGTGCTGAGGAACGCGCTAAAGCTTGGGGCAGCCGCCGCCAAGGCGCGGTGGGGAAAGACCACGGTATGAAACCCCTCATCCAGAATAGAAAAAAGGGCCCTATCTGGTAACTGGGCCCAGCTGGCTCTTCCCCAACTGGTCAGGCGGCCAACTGGGACTGTGCGGGATGACGACTGCCTCGGTGTTTTCTTTGCTTTGTTTTTTTTCTTCCTTCTTTGTCTTTTTCCTTCTTTGTTTGTTTTTTTCCTTTAGTTGGTGTACGTACCCCCTGGGTAACCGGAGCGGCTTGCATGACTGGGTAGGTGTATAAATGTTTTATTTTTTGTACATCTTATGAATAAAGTATATTTTTTCAAATAAAAAAAAGGTGACGAAACGTCTGAAAACTAACTTTCCAGCTCAGCGAGCAAACTCACATCCAGAACATCAACCTGTGCTACAAATCTTCTCAAAACTTGCTATCAAGATGATTGTTAGACTGTCAGATCTATTTCTTCAAAGCTCTCAAAAGTTCACAGCAAAGAGATTATTTCACAAAGCTCCCAAATAGAGTAAAAAAAATTCTTCTGATGAATGATAACCTAAATCTCATGTAATATGTTATAAAGAAGCAACGGAAGGATTTTTGAAAGAGAAATGTCGACCTGAAATTTGAAAATTCAATATTTTCCATCTTCAAATTTGTTGATTAATTTATGGTGATTATTTGATGGTATTTTAAAAAGATTTTACTTTCTTTTGTTTCAGTACAACTGCTTTCTTACTGCGGCCGAAGAGCTGATTACAGATTTGCACTTGTAACTTTTGACCATCTCGAGGCAATATAAACATGATCTTTATCCCTCAGTAAAGCCAAGAAAAATGCAAGGAGTAGCAGTCACCGCGATGCATGACCTTTTTTGACCTCATGAACACCTTTGACTGTGTCAGCTGTGAGATTTTATGGAGTAGTATTCTCAAATGTGGTTGCTGTTGGACATTTCTCACCATTATCTTCTTACTCCACAATAACACGCAAGCTGCAAACCTTAGGAACTGAAACACTGCAAGCCCTCCCTCAGTGAAGAAACGGGTCATCATACCAATCCTTATTCCTGTTTCTGTAGCACAATACTGCACCTTTCCTCCTGTAAAACTACCCAGTGACGTGGAGATAATTTACGCAACAGACAGCAAATTGTTCCACCTGCGCGGAATTGAATCCTTAATCAAAGTCACTTCAGCCTTACTCCTGGAGCTCCAGCACAGTTGATACTGTATTAGTTTCACAAGACGTCACATTTATCAGAGCTTGTGCCAAAACCGGTGCCCACTGTGTCGAATTCAGTAGCTGCTTGCAGATTTTCTCATGAGATAGCTTCTCATATCCAAACTCATCTTCTGCACAGGCCTGCTCCCATTCTCTCCAGTGAGCTCTGGAGCCTTTTCTTTGAATGTAGTGAGGGCCTGGAGTTTAAGTGCTATCTACTTTTGGTTAGCATTTCCTTCTGATTTATATAGGTACATGAAGAGTACTCATAGTATTCCAGGCACCAAGGTGAGCTCACAGATCTGAAATTAGCCATGAGTGCTCCAAGTCAGAAGAAAATGCTTTGGGGACATTTTGATTGAGAGAGTCCTGAATGAAACGTGGCTTTTTTTCCCTCTGGTGATAGAGTTGAAGTTGATGAATTTCAAAGAAGCATCATGGGATGTCCTCACGATAATTCTCTGAGGTTCTGATTCTCAGGCCACCTTTCTGAAGGAGTTGAAAGGATGAATTTAACCTGCTGTTTCTTCTTAGGCCAGACAAGACTCAGGTTTCTTTGTACCAGCATTTATTTATATACACATGGGACATGGACTCACAAAAAATGGTAGACAACCCAAATTTTTCTTACAAAAACACAAGTTTTGTACTATTTTTACAGGTAAGAAGCTTCTAATTGACTATTCCCACAGACAATAATTTCCAATAAGCGGTACACATTTACTCATTCATATTTCTATCCAATTGAGTTTGCATGGTCTACATTCCAGGTAGTCTACATGTCTATATTATCCTATCATATTCAAGCTGATACCTGTCGTTATAGTACCCAGTCATTTCTTAACATGTGTATGTGTAGCTGCCAGCACATCCTGTAACTGTTAGTACATATTTGTGATTATCAGAAAATCTGCACTGTCTATTTTTCCCTCTATCAATCATGTCCTTGACCAATTGGATACTTTTGCATGCAGATATGTTATGATAGGAATTTCCTAGTTATGAAGGAAGGTGAATGTACTGTTAGGATCTGAGCTGATGACAGCTGTAGGTCCCTTGGTGGTTGAAATGTGAACCATGTGGATGTGTAAGAGACAATCCCACTGTGTTGCTTTTTGTCAAACATGGATGGATGAAAGAAGCAATTGAGCAGAATGAGGCATGTAATGGAATGTCATCATCCAACATTATGTTTGACAATCCTATAGAGTGGCAAGCTTATTATGGGAGGATATATTCATAAGATCATAAAGGATTTAGTAGACAGTGGTACTTACACTGGTAGACTGCAAGAGATCATTCAGCCTCTTGCAACAATGAGCTAGTCACTCCACTATGTTATTTGTGATCTCCAGCACAACACCATTGTCTGGCTGGATGGCCTCTTGTTGTCCCTATGCTCACACACAAATGCACACACACTCGCGCACACACACAGACATGCACACGCGTGCACACACACACACACACAAACACCGAAGAACCAACTAAAGGGAGCAGTCACTAAATTTTAGCACAGTTTTTTTTGCCTCTGTTTGCCACCTCCAGGGTTGGGTGGGTGCCAAGATGCCAGGATATTCTGCTTCCCAGAGACTGAAGTGCTGTCCAGGTGCTTTTTTTCTTAAATAAGGCACTATAAATTGGAGACTGGAAGGTGTCCGCAGCAACCAGACCTCCTGCCTTCCCAGCAGGAAAATCTGCCATTCTACCCAGTTTGACTATGGAATGAGCTTTAAAGAACATAATCAGCCATGCAATCACAATCCAGACATCCCTCTGCTTTCCACGCCTGCCATGACACTTAGCCTCAGAGGAGAAAATTCTGCCCATCCTGGTTCATCCAACAAGTAGGGATATCATAGACCATGCACATCATGGATCCTGACTTTGCCGACTCTAGTAAACTGACCTACATCTGCTAAAAGTGGTACTGTGCAAATGAGTTCCTCTCCCCAAATGTGTTTCTGTAAGAGAAGGAATTAAGCAATATAGTGAACAAGCATATTTGATTGTCCAGGAAAAGGGCCATCCTTGTTGATGCATAATGGCCTTTCCTTAATTTGAGTTATTTTCTCATGCTATTCTTCAAATTTACAAATTGTAGAATATCATTATTAGAATAAAGAGACAAGTGGAAGATAAAAAGCATATTTGCAATGTTGTTAGCATGAACCAAACAGATCTTTAAAAAGCAAAGAAAAATCACCTGAATATTCATGAGGGCAATGTATTTTAGCTTCAATGTTCATGTTACTTTTTTCTCCTCCAAAGTTGTGATATATATGGATGTTGTCAATGCTGTTAATTAAGTAGAGGTTAACAATATCTTTTGGGATGTGAAGATCACCTCAATATCATTTCATTCATCTCAGAGTTGCCGGTTCTGACTGCAACAACTTCTTTTGTAATAAATATTATTGTAGTTTTTCCTTGGCAGAATTTATAATTTGATGAGATTAGGCCAACACCATTGATTGCAAAGATTTTTTTTTGTTGAATATTTTGCCCTTTATCCTTGCTTTTAATCTAGAAGTTAATCTTCATTCTTTTGAAAAGTGCAACCACTTGAAATATGTTAGCAATTCCAATCTATATTCATTTCCTTTCCACAGATATTGGATTGTACTTTACAAGTTACACAATTCTGGGTTGATCAGTCTTTAAGAATTTGTGTGCAACTGAAAGAATGATGCTTTTCTGTATTCATAGGACTTTTTTCTACCGTCTTTGATTTTACTTGCAAGGTTGCATACTGGAAAGAAAGGGTGGAACTAACCTGGCCTGCCTGTGGATTTTAGCAAGGTGAATAAAAGATATTAATTGGGGAGAGGGGTAAATAAATCTAATTTTTTGAAGTAATGTTATAAAGTTCTCTGAATCTTTCAGGCGGCCCAGCATTCCCTATCTTGATGGTTGGGAACATTTTTTGCTAACATTTGTTAGCATTCCATGAATACTCAAGAACAGCCTGGCTAAAACAATCTTGTCAGGCATTATAAATGTGAGATGTGTGTTCATAAATCCAACCATACATACAAGTCATGTTTCTGGCAGAGTAGGCTTCTACTCCCAAGCTCTAATGAGTGTAAACTTCAGTAAACTGGCTCTTCGTAACCAAGCTGTTTCTTTGCACAAACACAGAGTAGTGGTGCTGACGAAGAATCAGTTATTTGTGGCTTTGGTGATAATGGGAACTGCAGATGCTGGAGAACCCAAGATAATAAAATGTGAGGCTGGATGAACACAGCAGGCCCAGCAGCATCTCAGGAGCACAAAAGCTGACGTTTCGGGCCTAGACCCTTCATCAGAGTGGGGGATGGAGTGAGGGAACTGGAATAAATAGGGAGAGAGGGGGAGGCGGACCGAAGATGGAGAGAAAAGAAGATAGGTGGAGAGGAGAGTATAGGTGGGGTGGTAGGGAGGGGATAGGTCAGTCCAGGGAAGACAGACAGGCCAAGGAGGTGGGATGATGTTAGTAGGAGATGGAGGTGCGGCTTGGGGTGGGAGGAAGGGACGGGTGACAGGAAGAACAGGTTAGGGAGGCAGAGACAGGTTGGACTGGTTTTGGGATGAAGTGGGTGGAGGGGAAGAGCTGGGCTGGTTGTGTGGTGCAGTGGGGGGAGGGGATGAACTGGGCTGGTTTTGGGATGCGGTGGGGGAAGGGGACCGCTTTGCAGAACACCTCCGCTCGGTTCGCAATAAACAACTGCACCTCCCAGTCGCAAACCATTTCCACTCCACCTCCCATTCTCTTGATGACATGTCCATCATGGGCCTCCTGCACTGACACAATGATGCCACCCGAAGGTTGCAGGAACAGCAACTCATATTCCGCCTGGGAACCCTGCAGCCCAATGGTATCAATGTGGACTTCACCAGTTTCAAAATCTCCCCTTCCCCCACTGCATCCCTAAACCAGCCCAGTTCATCCCCTCCCCCCACTGCACCACACAACCAGCCCAGCTCTTCCCCTCCACCCACTGCATCCCAAAACCAGTCCAACCTGTCTCTGCCTCCCTAACCTGTTCTTCCTCTCACCCGTCCCTTCCTCCCACCCCAAGCCGCACCTCCATCTCCTACCTACTAACCTCATCCCACCTCCTTGACCTGTCCATCTTCCCTGGACTGACCTATCCCCTCCCTACCTCCCCACCTATACTCTCCTCTCCACCTATCTTCTTTTCTCTCCATCTTCGGTCCGCCTCCCCCTCTCTCCCTATTTATTCCAGTTCCCTCACTCCATCCCCCTCTCTGATGAAGGGTCTAGGCCCGAAACGTCAGCTTTTGTGCTCCTGAGATGCTGCTGGGCCTGCTGTGTTCATCCAGCCTCACATTTTATTATCTTATATTTGTGGTTTAGCTTGTTTTTCTGAACAATTTACTGTGTAAGGGATGGAGCCTGATCAGGTCAACCAGTCTGTCAAGATCAGGCAAACACATTGGTTGATAACAGCAAATTTAGCTGGGCCGGGCAACTTAAAAGGAGGCTTAACTCAAAAGAAGGCTGAACTATAAACAGGCCTCAATACAAAAGGTTCAATATCACAGACATAAATTTTCAACAAATTTGATTCACTCCATGTGATATTAAGAAACAGTTGAAGACCCTTGATACTGCAAAGGCTATGGGCCCTGACAATATTCTAGTGATAGCACTGAAGACTTGTGCTCTAGAACTGCCTGCATCCCTCACCAAGTTGTTCCAGTAACAATGACAGCCTTGTCATCGACCTGACAATATGGAAAATTGCCCAAGTATTCTTGTGCAGGAAAAGCCGAAAAAATCAGACCCAGCTAATTTCCAACAAATCAGTCTACTCTCAAACACCAACAAAATGATTGTTGAGAAAATTGATAGTCTTAACTAGTGACACTATCAAAGGAATAACCTGTTCACTGATGTTGGGTTTAGTTTCTGCCTAGCCTTGACCTCAATATCAATATCTCAATATCACATTGACAAGAATCTGAAGTGGACCAATTGCATAAAAACTTGCATACCATTGGTTGTGAATTCTCAGCCAGTAATTTACAACATAACTTTTGAAAGCCTATTTACCAACTACAAGACGTAGATCAGGAGTGTGATGGAATACTCTTCAATATGAGGGCAGCTCCAATGACTTTCAAGAAGCTTGGCATCATTCAAGATAAGGTAGCCCACCTGACTGGCACCCTATCCAGCACATTTTATGACATCACCAGCAATGCTTATTGACAGCAGTGTATACCATCTACAATATGCACTGCAACAACTCACCAAGGCTCCTTTGACAGCACTTTTCAAACCCATAATGTCTACCAAGAAAGCAGATGCATGGGAACACCGCTACCTGCAAATTACCCTCCCAGTTCCACACTATCTCTGTTCCTTCACTGTTGCTGCATCAAGATTGTGAAACTCTTGAACAGCATAATCAGTGTCAGACACCCCAAAGACTACAGTGGCTCAACAAGATAACACAGTGTGGAGCTGGAGGAATACAGCAGGCTAGACAGCATCAGAGGAGCAGGAAAGTTGACGTTTTGGGTCGGGACCTTTCTTCAGAAGATGCTCCTCGCTGTGTAATCTCCGACTCCCGTGTCTTCAATTCTTACTCTCTCTGAGTGGCTCAAGAAAGTAGCTCAGTACTACATTCTCCAGGGCTATTCAGGATGTGCAGTAAAAGCCAGCCTAGATCCAAATGCCTACATCCCACAAACTTTTTAAAAAAAAATACATTCAGCAGAATTCTAACTGAACAAAAAATTGATCTCCTGAATATGTACTTCTGTTGCCTGGAACACTGAGGAGGAACACCTGAGCACTCGCCAGACAGGGCCTCCAATTAATGATTGTTCTTTACTCTTTGCACAACCTAGCTCTGAGGCAGGATAAAAAATTAGAAGGGTAGAAGGTGAACGAGCTACTTGTCTCCTCAGATGAGGAAGAAAGCAAGTCTGACAAAGATAATGAGGGAGTCAACACTGATGATTGAGGATGATTAAGGGGCCAAGGCAGTGTTGAAGCCTCAAGGAAAATACCACTAACCTGTTACTCATTACTATTCTGACCCATACACGATGACAGTTTAGTCAGCCACAAAAAAAATCCTAGCATAATACATTATAGGTTCTCAATAAAATTATTACAATTTACATGATGTATCCATGAAAACAGTCAATGCAAAAAGACTATGATTTTATGAAAGAATGATTGCTCTTCCGATAGATCAGTGGCAACATCTGCAGAGTAATTTCAGATTGTTCACTTCTTTCCAAAATAGTTTCTAAACATTGTTTGCAAAAACAATTAAAATAAGAAACATATTTATCCATTTTGATATAACTAGTTACCAATCATAACAAAAGCACTGAAGTAACTTTGGCAATGCATCAACCTATCTGAAAATAGTGTATGTCAGACAAATTACTTTTGCTCTCGCTCTCCCGCAATAAGCAATGGAATCCATTCCAGCATTTTAATTCCAGTTTTTTTTCAATCCAAAGCTAAAGTCAACACCTGCAGTGATACGATTTGAATTGACATTCTTTATTTGTCTATCCCACTGTATTATTAATCCTGTTAGATAAAAACCACAGAACCGTAAAGTATTTGGTTTGATAAGAAAATATTTCCACAGGCATCTACTTGAAATTCAATGTTCAATGAATAATTTGTGGGGAGCATGTTTCTCTGTAAAGGTTTAATGGTGATATTCAGAGAAATCTCCACAGCAATATTCTTTTACATTACTTTGGAGTTTGTGGACAATTCATATCCAAATATAAATTTCAAACAGCATTTGTGGAAAAATTGCTGAAAACTTGTGGGAAACCACATTTTTGTAGCTTCTCAAAAGCTCTGTGAGCAGTCACTCAATGAGGAATAAATCACACTATTTAGTAATTACATGCTTATACTAGCTGTATGCCAAGGATTTGCTTGTATGGTATCAGGTATTAGTGTATGTGGAATTAACTGTACACTGCAGTGTAGAAGGCAGTTCCTCCAGACATAGCTGAATTGCGTAAGTTTAGCCAAACAGAGGCTGGGTGGAAATTGAGGTCAAATGTTTGGCTCAAAAGAAACCAATACAGAAACCACAGAAGAAGTGAAAATGTCATGTTAAATGTCATGTATTGCTGCACTCTGTACTTGAGAGTCTTGTATTAGGTTTGCAGCACTTGGAATCAGTTTCCAACTTTAAAAAATGTTTTACACCAACAGACTCCTCCTCAAGTTACAAATATTGAGCACAAACGATTTTTCAGATGATCTCACTAATGATTTACTTCAAAGTACTGCTCACAGTCAACACGAATGAGAAATACTGCATGGTTTCTGACAAGCTTTAATTGCCAAACAATCCACATTTCATTGCCAAATAGGTTAGACAACTATGTGTGCTTAGCTCTGTTCTGAAATACTTTGGCAAAGCGCACTCCCACCTAAAATTTAGGAGGTAAAATGCTGGAATCTATTATTTGAAATGTGATAACAGAGCATTTGAAAAATAATAATATGATTGGCAAGAGTTAGTGCGGGAAGGGAAATTGTGTTTAACAAATCAGTTAGATTTTCCTGAAATTGTAACTACACAGAACAGCTAAGTAGAAGCCAGAACAAATATTGGACTTGATTTTCAAAAAGCTTTTGATAAGTTGTTACATAGAGGACAGAAACCAGAATTAGAGCTTTGATTGGGGATAATGTACATGGATTGAGGTTACACAGGAACAGAAAGTAGCAATAATTGAATCATTTTTGATTTGACAGACTGTAAATAGCAAGTATACCACTATGATCAGCGCCTAGGCCTCTGTTACTTACTATCGAAAAGGTAAAGGGGGTCAGTCAGTTCAGTTGGCTGGATGGCTGCTTTGCATATGGAAAGCAATACTAACAGTGTGGGTTGAATTCTTGCACCAGCTTAGGTTAATATGAAGATCTCTCTTTGTTAATTTCACCCCTTGCCTTTGGCATGGTGATCCTCAGGTTAAACCAGCACCAGTCATCTCTCTCTAATGAGCGAGGAGTTTCTGGTCTGGTAGGATAATGATGACTTTCCACTTTACCTTTTACTTACTATCTATTTTCATGAGTATAAAAGAAGTCAGCATGATGGATTCAAGTTTGTTTAAAAAACAAAACTCGGAGGGTGAAGTAAGCAGTGAGGAAGACACAAAGAGATGACAAAACACACAGCGAGGTTATTTTAATGGATTAAAATGTGGCAGATAGTGCATAATCCACAGAAATATGAAATTATCAAAATTGACCAAAAAAATAGTAAAACAGAATTTATTTTGTGTGGTGAGGGAGCAGGAAATGTTTGAAAATGACAGCAATTAAACACTGATATATAAATGAAACAACATCATGGCAAACAAGGCTGCAGGCCAAGTATTAGAAAATGGAATTAAAATAGATGGATGTTTGATGACTGTAATGGACAAGATGGGCCAGGCATTGAGATGATGGGCCATAGGGCCTCTTTTCTTTATATAAACAATCTAAAACTCTTAGCAGGAAGAGGATTTGGTATCATCCCCTTTATTACAAAAGGATTACAATGTATTTTTAAAATCTGCTTGTAATTATTCATCTTGCTTAGGCCAAGTCTGAAATACTGTGCATGGTTTACATCCCTTTACTTAGATTGTTATTGCGTTTAGAGCTGTGAGAAAAGGTTAACAAAACTGTTTGCTAGGAATGGAGAGAGTGATGTGGAGTACAATGTGTGGGCTGTGGAGTCTGGTGATATCCTACATAGAGGGACTGAGTAGAATAAGCCTTACAATTAAGATAAAAGAGATGTGAATTCAGTGAAACATGTAAACATCCCTCATAGTATCAATGAATGTTTCACTTAGTTGTACAATTAGGGTCAGGGTTGGGGTTAGGATTAGGGTTAGGCTATGGACAGAGGGAAGATCCTCCATACCCTGTAGAAAGCTTTGAACCAGGAGGTGGCCTTAGATGAGGCTGATAGCATCTGGTGGTATAGTCTCCTCTACTTGTCCTTCCCTGAGGGCAGCTGTCTTCTGGGCTATCACCAGGTTTCTGTTGAAGAATCAAGTTGCCAAATTCTTCTTCTCGAACATGTTCCAACTCTGTCATTGAGCAGGACAACTTCAGAATGCCAATGCTTGTGCAGGGGCACAATAGCCTTTTAAAGATCATTTGGGCACAACAGATGGTGGTGTTTCAAAGGTTATCCACTGATGGTGAGTTGTACTGGAGATGTTGCATGGCAAAATGTGGATAGGTGCATCGTGGGGGCAGGGTAGGCATGAAATGAGGCAAATTTGTTAAGGCACGGCAAAAATCCAATGATCTTGTGGTGATAAACTTTTCAACAAACGATGCAACTCTGACTTCATCAAAAAGCATAAGGGTCAGTACAGAGTATGTTGAAAATGGAGATTAATAGAATTTTGAATATGAAAGGACGAACTATGAAGATAGTATTGCAGAAAGGCAGAGTTGACACAGAAAATTAGATAGGGTTTTGAATTATCTACTGTTCTCATTTCTCATGTTGCAATAATCTTATATCCTTATAATCACAACTTCAAGATCAAATGACAAAGTTACAAAGGAGAAATAAAGGAAAATGATCACCAAACATCAACCTATAAAGCAAGGTCATCCAAGTAATTTAAAATGTTGGTGAAATTCAAGCATTCCATAAAGCTGTTAAGAGCTATTACTATGCTATGCTTTGTACATGTTACCAGCTATTCTAATCAAGCAACAAGCACACTTCTGGTTTAAAACCTGACACCAACCTACTACGTCAAGCAGCTGGTCTAAAACAAAAGATTAAAACTTTGGCAAATGTGAATTTCCCAGCCTAAAGAGAATTTACTATAATATTGGTCTCTGGGCACACAATACTTTGCGCTGAGTGCTATTTCCAATGTGGATTTAAGTATATTTTTAAAGTAAGTTTTTGTTCAGCTTTCTCGCATACAAGATTGTAAGTAGAGCATGTAATGTCAAGACATTTATACCTCAGACCTACTGTGATATGATAAATTACATTATCACAATTGAATTGTCGACTTGACAGCTTGAAATAAAGGTATGTCAGAGACTTTCAAAACAAATTGATGGAATAGTTGCAATACATGCATTATAACATGAGCATGACTGTTCATTAACCCAAAGGCATGTTCGTGAATTACATTCTGTGTTTCCCTTTAACAGCAAATTGTTTGAATATAGAAAACAGTTTTGCTTGATTGTGTTGAGATGATAATTTACTCATCCATTTAGGTGACTCTAAATATTACCCTTGAGAAGTTGTACTAACCTTTAAAACGCAAGACAGATTGTATTATTATCATTGTATTATGCTAATCACATGGTGTTTATTTAGCAGAGTAAGGACTGAAAATGTTTCAATGCAATATAACAGATTTTGACATTATCAAAATAGAAAACACAACAAAATAGTCTCTAATTTAGTGTTAAATCAAGATAACTCTTGTTTCTTCCCACAGTAAAAAGATGTGCAGGGTAGGTGGATTGGCCGTGCTAATTGCCCATAGAGCCCAGGGATATCTAGGTTAGGTTAGGTGGGTTAGACATGGGAAATGCAGGGTTAGGGGAATGGGTCTGGGTCAGGGTCTGGGTGGAATGCTCTTCAGAGGGATGGTGTGGACTTGTTGAGCCAAATGGCCTGTTTCCACACTGTCAGGATTCTATGATCTTTGATAAACATTGCATTCAAATAACTAAACAATTGGCATAAATGTATACGATTTGCTAGTAACCAATGTTTTGGCACCGTGGTGGTGATATGGTTGCAATGCAGCACTGAAATTAGGCCTTGGGTTTCAATTAAATAAACTGAACAAATTGTCATGACCTGTTTTTCTGCGTGTCAGCAATTGCCTTCAGGAGGCCTCTGGTGTTAAACAAACGCCTGGACTTAAAGGAAAGTGTTTTAAAATGGCATTCAAAATGTGACCTGTGTTGATAGCTGCTGCTTAGACCATAGAGGAGTAAGAAGAATATGAGCAGATTGGACACTTATCCTATCCTTTGCAGTATCAATGCGATTCTAAAAAAGGAATTAGGCCACGCATTTACATACATATAAGATCAAAGTACATTATGTCAATGGCTACAGGGGGTACATAAAAATAATAGAATCATCCCCCCACTGTACTCCTTGTACATCCATGACTGCATTGCTGAAACCTGAGTGAATGGCCCCGACAAGTTTGCTGATGACACCACCATGGTAGGACAGATATCTAACAACAAGCCAGATGCAGAAAGGAGATAGAGGGTTTGGTTAACTGGTGCAGTGAAAACAACCTTACTCTCAATGCTGGCAAAACGAAAAAACTGACCATTTGCTTCAGAAAGAAAGGAGGAGAATATAACCCCATCTACATCAATGGACCAAGGTTGAGAGGATGGAGAGCATCAAGTTCCTCAGAGTGACGATAACTGATATCCTGTCTTGGAATTCCCACGTAGATGCGACAGTCAAGAAGGTGCTGCAACAACCCTTCTTCCCAAAGCAGCTCAGGCAATTTAGCATGTCCATAGGGACCCTCACTAACTTTTACAGATGCACCGTTGAAAGTCCAGGTGCATAACAGCCTAGTACACCAACTCCTCTGCCCAGAACTGTAAGAAACTACAAAAGGTGATGTGCACAGCCCAGCCCATCACGGAAGCCAACTTTCCATCCATGGATTCCATTTACATGGCTCACTGCCGTGTAAAGGCTGCCAATAACATCAAAGACTCATCACATCCTGGCAATGCTCTCCTACAACCTCTTCCATCAGGCAGAAGAACACACACAACAACAGGTTCAGGAACAGCTTCTTCCCTGCTGTTATCAGATTGATGAATCGGCTTTCTGACTTCAAATAAAGCTGATCTTGCCTAATGCACGCTCTGTGTGACATAATCTGTATGCCTCTGTCTAAATTTTTTTCACCCTATGATTTATACATCTTTGCTTACTATGCTATGCTTGTACTACTCGTGTACTTAGGGACACACAACAATAAATAAGTCAAATCATTGTGGAGGTAGGCCCTTTAGCTCATCGAATCTGCATCCCACTCAGACCTACGCTTCCTACCCCGTGACCATGCATTTACCATAGCTAACCTACACATCATTGGACACTATGGGCAATTTAGCATGGCCAATCTGCCTAACTGGCACATCTTTAGGCTATGGGAGGAAGGCAGACCACCCAGAGGAAACCCATGCAGACACAGGAAACAGGCTGGAATTAAACCCGGATCCCTGGTGCTGCTCTGACAAAGTTTTGGGTGGTGATTTCTATGGAAGACCTTGGGATACAGGTTGTGGCCTTGAATTTGACCTTTATTTAGCCCAGATTGTCCCTTTTTCCAATTCCTACAGCTAGTTCTCCTATAAAGCAACAGTTGCTTTCTTGTGAAACCTCGCACTGCAGAAAATCGCCATAGAAAATCACATAATAGGAAAATCACTGTAGGAAATCACTATACCTGTACAGCAGAAAGTTTGCATTATCCAAACAGTATCCACTATTAATCAATCATGTTACAGCCAATTTGCATTAATGAAACACATGTTATAGCAGAACTACCTGTACATCCATACATATCCTCCAGACATCAACGTAGACACTTTACCACATGTTCCTTCTTTTAGTGACTATTTCACCTGAAGCATAGCAATTTAATTTATTTATAAATCAGAAAAAGGAATAAGACTGCCAAATTCTCATGGATGACTATGATTTCATACTTATTGCCATCTGGCAGTTGTCTTTACCTGTTCTCATGTACCTGTGGCCTGCCCCTGCAAATATTGTTATGGTTTCAAACTTCATTTTAGTAACCTTTTCATCTACTCCCCTAATTTCCAAGAAAAATGAGCAAGTAACTTGTTATTTTTGACACTGGTGGGATTGTCATCTGCCACCTTGCTCAAAACTAAAAGAAACAGGCAGCATGTGATAATATTTACAGAAGCTTTTCATTTATTACAACTGAATCACACATTCTGAATATGACATTTCTTTTATATAATCATGTACTTTTGGTCCATGGGACAATAAGAAGCTTGTTGTGAAGTAATTACTTCAATCGCAGCTTCAACAAAGTGAATAAAGGAGCATCAGGGTACTGGCTTGACTTTTGATCATAACCACTACTCCCATTCTTTTCATGCATAAGTCATTGTTAATGATTTTACACTTCCTATGGACAGCTTATTTTCCATGATTATCTCTTTTTACATTACACTATCACTCCTTTCATGATTTACTCTCTTCTGTCATCCAATATTTTACATACCTTCTCCCTTTTGGTTCTTCCCCACCCCTGGTCCCTGTCACTATGTTTGCATATCCCTCATACAACTCTAATTCTTTCTAATCATATGTTAACTTTCTATTTACCATCACAGATATTTTCAAATCAACTGAATATTTACAACATTCACTCCTCCTGCCGTAGATTTACGCCATCTGTATTATTTTGCGTTTGTAAAAAAGGAAGATCGGGTTCTGCTCGCTCCAAATGAAAACTTAAATTCATACAAAATTACATGAAGTAAATCAGCTAATTCCTAAACCACAGTCCAAAACAACCAGCACAAAATAACATTTCTGGACTCTCCACAAATAGAAAAAGAGTGATCAATAAACCCAGGAGAAATTATTTAAAGCACCATTAACATAATTTCCTGAGGGTTGTTGCTGATCTCATTCTGTAATCCACCTCCATGGGAATCCTAGGGACATCTGTCTGAAAGGATAGACAAAATACTTATTCAAACAGAATGTAGATTCTGAAACTACTTAACTCATACACAAATTTCTATTGTGAGCATAACAGCAGAGGCGTGTTTGTTTCCTTTATCATTCAAAGTTGCAAAGTGCCTCCAGAAATATTTAAAAATATTAGAAGCTTCAAACTATTTTGGTTAGAGGATATGGTATCAACAGTGGATAAAATATTTTGACAGCACATAAAAGACCAGTACAGTATTTTAATCTTGGTGCACCTAAAACTTTTCAGAAAGCCTTTCTTCACAAAATTGCTGATCCCGCCACATTACAGCAGCAGTAATTATTTCTTACAGGTAACTTGAAAAAAATCTACACTTTGCTCACAAACCTACTTTAAGAAAGGATATCTGCTGTCTTTTCCCAGTCTAGCCATAAATCATTATGCACTGTCATCAATGCGGTTAGTTCTTAATTGCTCTGAGCAATGCCCTATTAAGCCATACAGTTGAATCAAATTTCTTAGTAAAACAGTAAAAATGAAATTGTACCATGCATCTGACTGAAAACAAGAGTTGGCTAATGTACATCCAGGTGAGTAAATTTTATGAAGTCCTCCAATCTACTATCTGTGAATTTGTGCACTGGGCATTCTTCTGTTCGATACAGATGTGGCAATCAAATAGCAAGAATTGATCAGACTGTATTGGGGGTTCATTATTTTGTTATGACCAGGTGAGGAAGGGGAGTATTACACCTTCTTTTTGCTTCCCCCTTTAGTTCAGTAACAAGGGATTTTTAGAAGTTTTCTTTCTAGTGCATACTGTACTTCAATTAAGACACAATTAGCCAGATAAACATAAAGGAGCCAAATAAGATTTTCTTATGTGAAAGAAAGAGTGATTTTATTATCTAGTTCTTAAAATGTAGCAAACACATATCAAGCACTCCTAAAAACACAGATAATAGCTTGTAAAGGAAAGGGGATGGGAGTGTGCCTCATACAGACAAGAAAATAAAGACATTTGTAGTTCAAAGCTAATAGAGTTCTTCAGCCTGTGGGGATGACCTGTATCATGACTGTTTATCATTGTCTTGTTTCCTCAGCAGCAGGGAACTTTGCAGATATCCTTGAGTGCTCAGTGAACGGCTATTTTTCCAAGTTACTTCTTTTTATTAGAAACTGGCTTCATGTTTGAGACAGAAAGAGAGTGTCTTCTACTTCTTGTTTCAAAATTTATTTTCTTGTCTCTACTGTGTTCCTCAAAAGCAGCTATTAAAATTTAGTTCAATGTATCTTCCAGATGCCAGTTCCATTGTCTTTTTTGAAGCTGGATCACCTACAGATGATTTTCATCCCAATGTGTAACTTCGAGAAATGTATAAACCAAACAGGAGACTTAGCTTAAGATAACATCGTGTAGAGCTGGATGAACACAGCAGGCCAGTCGACATCAGAGGAACAGAAAAACTGACGTTTCAGATCTGGACCTTTCTTCAGAAAAGAACGAAGAATCTGAAGAAGGGTCCAGAGCCGAAACATCGGCTTTTCTGCTCCTCTGATGCTGCCTGGCTTGCTGTGGTCATCCAGATCGACGCCTTGCTATCTCAAACTGTAGTATTGGCAATTCCTACTATCTCTGAAGAGACTTAGCTTTGTGTTTTAGTGCCTTTTGTTCAATGCTTTTGAACAACTAACCCTTGTTTATTGGTGGTTTTATAAGCTTGGCTCAACATGGTCAGGAAATCACAGGAACTATTTTCAGTCAATATTACTGATGTTAAAAGTCACTTTTGTCCAATGCTGTTTCAGATGTTAGAAACTGAATGATGGTAATTGAATATCGATAGTCCGTGTTTACCATTATCATCACATCATCTCACCACAAAGAATGAAGACAAACAAAACTTCTCCTTCTTATTTATAGTGAGTATTCTATTACCAGGTCAATATGAAAGAACAATAGAACAACGAGAACAACAGCACAACACATTTTGCATTCACTTTTTTGATATAACCTAGATTTATAAATTGTTTTGGGACTTGCCGTTAGACATTTTCTCTGGGCTTCCAAATCGTAACCCTTCATTGCTGTCTGTGTACCAGATTCAAGTATTTTTACAAACTTGTTTTCTCGGAGGTTGGTTTTTCCTCTATTCATTTGTGGGATGTGGCTGGCCAGCATTTCTTATCCATCCCTAGTTGCCCTTGAGAAGGTGGTAGTAAGTTGCCTTCTAAAACAACTGAGGTCCACCTGCTGTGGGTTGACCCACAATGCCATTAGGTAGGGAATTCTGGGATTTGGAGCCGGTGACAGTGAAGGAACGGCGATACGTTTCCAACTCAGGATGATGAGCGGCTTGGAGGCGAAGTTGGAGGTGGTGGTGTTCATATATATCTGATGCCCTTCTCCTTCTAGATGGAAGTGCTCATGAGTTTGGAAATTACTGCCTGAGGATCTTTGGTGAATCTCTGCAGTGCATCTTGTAGATAGTTCTACTAATTCTACTACTGAGCATCGGTGGTAGAGGGAGTGGATGCTTGCAGGTGTAGTGCCAATCAAGCAGGCTGCTTTGTCCTGCATGGTGCCAAGCTTCTTGAGTTTTGTTGGGGCTGCATTAATCCAGGCAAGTGGGGAGTATTCCATCTTACTCCTGACTTGTGCCTTGTAGATGGTGGACAGGCTTTGAGGAGTCAGGAGGTGAGTTATTCACCACAATATCCCTTGCTTCTGACCTGCTCTTATGGCCACTGTGTTTATGTGGTGAGTCCAGTTAATTTTCTGGTCACTGATAACTCCCAGGATGTTGATAGTGGAGGATTCATTGATGGTAGCACCATTGAACGTCAAGGGGTGCTAGTTAGATTGCCTCTTGTTGGTGATGGTCATCGCCTGGCATTTGCGTGGTGTGAATGTCATTTGCTACTTGTCAGCCCAAGCCTGGATATTGTCCAGATCATATGGCATTTGAACACAGACTGCTTCAGTTTCTGTGGAGTCATGAATGGTGCTGAACATTATGTAATTATCAGCAAACATCCCCAGTTCTGACCTTATGATGAAGGGATGATCATTGATGAAGCAGCTGAAGATGTTTGGGCCTAGGACACAGCTCTGAGGAACTCCTTCACAGATGCCCTGGAGCTGAGATGACTGACCTCCAACAACCACCACCATCTTCCTATGTGTTAGGTATGATTCTAGCCACCAGAGATTTTGTCCCGTTATACCCTTTGATTCCGGTATTACTAGGGCTCCATGATGCCACACTCAGTCGAGTGCAACCTTGACATCAAGGTCTGTCACTCTCACCTCACATCTCAAATTCAGCTCTTTTGTCCATGTTTGAAACAAGGCTGAAATGATGCTTTCTATCATTTTACTGATGATTGAGAATAGACTGATGGGGCGGTAACTGGCCATGTTGGATTTGTCCTGCTTTATATGTACAGGACATACTTGGGCAATATTTCACATTGCTGGGTAGATACCAATGTTGTAACTGTACTGGAACAACTTGGCTAGGGGAGCAGCAGGTTCTGGCGCACAAGTCTTCAGTATCATTGCCAGAATGCTGTCAGGGCCCATAGTCTTTGCAGTATCCAGTGTCTCCAACCATTTCTTGATATCACGTTGAGTCAATTGAATTTGCTGAAGACTGGTATCTGTAATGCTGAGGACAAATGGAGGAGGCCGAGATAGGTCATTCACTCGGCACTTCTGGCTGAAGATTGTTGTGAAAGCTTCAGCCTTATCTTTTGCACTGCTGTGCTGGGCTCTTCCATCAATGAGATATTTGTGCAGCCTCATCCTCCAGTGAGTTGTTTAATTTTCTATCATCATTCATGAATTAAGGTCTCTTTAAAACTGATCTTTTTCTAATTTTTTTTTCTGTATGAGATTCACATAAGATTCCATGTAATGACTGTTATTGTTCCACCAAAATAATTAATCTCCATAATGGTGGGACCATATGAAGTACAGAGGATCTGGGGAGCTTGGTGTGCATGTCCATTGAAGATGGCAGGGCAAGAGAATAAGGTGATTGAGAAAGCATTCAGGATTCTTGGCTTCCTTTATTAGAGTTTTGGAAAGAAGAGCAATGAGGTTCAGATGGAATTGTATAAAATGTTGATCAGGTCACAACTGGACTACTGTGTACAGTTCTGGTCACCACTCTGTAGGAAAGATGTGATTGCAATAGACAAGGTGTGGAGGTTGCCCTGGCTGGAGCATTTCAGCTATGAAGAGAGAATAAATAGGATGCGGTTGCATTCCTTAGAGTAGAGAAAGCTGAGGGAGTTTCCTTAGTGAGGGGACAAAATTATGAAGGGTAAATAGGAAGAAATAGATGTCATTGTAGAGTGGTCAATATTCAGGGCAAACATTTAAGGTAAGGCCAGGAGGTTTAAGGGGCATGTGAGAATTTCTCTTTTCACCAAGAGGGAGGGCATATCAGGAACTCACTGCCTGAAAGGGTGGTAGATTGTGAATCTTCACCATCTTTCAGAGGTATTTAGACAAACACTTGAAGTGTCATAGTACACAAGCCAAAGACAATTCTGGAAAATGGAATTATACTCTTATAGGTGTTTGATGACTGGTGCCGTCAGGATAGGCTATGCTGTAAAACTCTATCACTATAATCTATGACAAAATTCAGGTGGTTAGTTGCCTTCCGGTCAGGTGTTGAAAATTTTGCGGTCGTTCTGTGATCATCCACTGGAACTGTAAAGATGATCAAGAACAAGTGATAATGTCATAGTACGATGACTTTAAGAGGTGTGTTTTGTCCTGTTATCTATTAGAGAGGGAGTGTGTGGCAGAGAAGATAAACAACTTGTGAAGCCTTTGGTGTTTTTTTTTATAATTTGGATCAATAGAAGCAGCCTGAGTGTGTGTGGGCAAACTCCCATGAACCAGGATCTTTAATTTAGCTTTCAGCAGTTGTATTTGGGGTTTTGGAGAAGTAAAAGCTACTTTTTCCCTCTCTCGGGTCGTGGATACCCTAGCTACTACAGGAGGTGCATGTGAGACAATCTGTGTTATGAATTTGCCTTTGCCAAGGTTAAGTTTATGGGATGTTACTATATTGGAACAGTTAATTAGTAATAATTACCGTATCTAATATTCTGTTAAATTTTCCAATAGAATTAAGCTATTCCAATTCCTTTTTTTAAATTTTAACTATAGTGTTTCAAATTAATTGTGTCTTGCTTAACATTGTGTAGTTTGACCAAACAAATTGCACCTGGAACACAGCACCTCATATTTACCTTTAAAGTAAGAAACAGTTAGGGTCTAGATTATCTTCTCAACATTTTGAGGGAGTTCAGTCTGGTCAATAACAATATTCAAATTTTTTTAGACCCCTTGGATGGGTTGTCTAAGTTGGAGGACCTGAAGTGGCTATAGCCTTAGGTAGCCATAGCTTGCTGTTTGACTACAATGGTGGCATTATTGAGTTGTTTGCATTTTCCCAGGCCTGCTAAAGCTCCACCCACAAAACAGTGACTTTTGGCATGAAAATGGAATCCAGGCTTCAAGACGAAAAAATTGCTGCTGTGAGTTGTTGTGAGATGTTACTGAAGAAACTGTCCTTTCCTAGTCCAGTGTTGCATATTTAGTTGACCTCCCAATCTCCTGAATGCATGATAAGTAGCAGCATAGATTCCTCTTTCTGTGGCTTTCTACTCAAAGCTGCAACCTTCAGAATTGGCTGTATAAATTTTGTTCTTGCATCAAGTTTGGAGAAGCAGTGCGTATTAATTGAGCTCTCCCTCATTTGGAATTTTCTTTCTTCTACATACTGGCTAGAACGAGGCTCGATATCCTGTAACAAAGGCACTGTATGCAGGATTCTTACAATGTTGCAGAATCACTTACAGTCTGTCAATAGTTGCATGTTATTTCATCTCTATAGAGTAGATATTTGTACGCTTCTCAGTCAAATCTTCAAGAATCATGCTGTCACCATATTATATTCTTTTTAATGTAAATATAGTAACCATATGGCATGGATTGATAAAACAATAATGTGTTCTTTATTTCAGAATATTTAAGACTATTAAAATACCATATTAACAAGGAGGTTGAATAGGCATGTCTACCTTGCTGTACTGCTACTGTGATCTGGAAACAAAGTCATAGTGCTAGTGACTGACAGAAGTTTAAGATACAGCTTCTTAAACTTACACATACATCATATCAAAACAGAAGGCTGGGAAAGCTTTTTTACATATTAGCCTTGGCAACCGAACATAATCATACTCACCGAATCATAACTTTCAGCCAATGCTCTAGTTTCCTCCTCCATACTCCCTGGTTATGTCCTCTCCTGCTGGCAATACTGACCTACCGGAGTCGCTGGTATAGTAGTGTGCAGTCCAGATGGAGTGACCCTGGGAGTCCTCAATGTTGAGTCCATCTGGACTTCATGAAGTCTTATGTTAAGTTGGTAACACACCTTGTATGAATCACAGGATTGAAAGGCAGCGCAGTATTTAAGCGAAAAAAAATCTCTGTGGCCATATTGAGGAAGTTCTACAATCTATGATATATCTTCTTTAGGATGAGACATCAAACTGAAGTCCCAGTAGATATAAATATCTCACCAAATTATGTTGTAAAAGAGCTAATGAGTTTATTAATTACCTACAAGTTGTGTTTGATTGTATGCAAGGGTAGGCTTTTATTGTGGATTTGCATGTTTTCCAATAAATAGCAACAGACTGAAACTCCATTGTCAGCTTGTAGAGGTGCATGTGTGAAAATAATTACCTACAAAAATGTTTAAAAATGGGCTCCAATTCTATCCTTCATTGCCTGGTCCTCTAGATCTCTAGATTAGACAATGCGTTAGTTCATTTGCTGCTGAAATCCTTATCCATCCCTTCACATCTTCCACAAACGTTCGCTTATCCAAAGCTCTGTTGCACACATCCTAAATCTTTGGTGCAATGAGATTAATATAAATCTCGATGATGTAACTGATTGCATGACTTTGACATTAAGAAGAGAGAGGACACCACCTAGAATGAACAAGAGAAGACTTTACTCTACATTTTATAGTGTTTTACAGTCTACTATGTGCAGATGGAGATAAAATTGTGTTACAATATACAATGAGTCAAGAACCTTAATTAGAGACAACATGCAAGCAGTCTTAGGAACGCAACAGTTGCATTCACCCACACAGGCCAGATGGGCCACAGATGGGTGTCACAATGTGGGCATAGTACTACCACCTTACAAGATAAGATAAAGAATGGTGGAAGCTAGAAAAATATCCTCCTGAGCCATGATCTGAAGACTTTGAAGACAAGATAAGATCTTGGTCGATTTTGAGGATGCAATTGAAGAAAAAATGCAGGAAAGATCAAAGGGCAGGCCAAGATTTCAGAAGACTTTGAGAAAAGAAATCTAGAAAAGGAGAAAGCTCCGAAGGATTTCAGAAGATATAAGCTATCAATTTAAAGGCTATAAAGTGAGAAGATACCAAAGGGTAGGAAAAAGAGAAACATTGGAAGAACTCAAAGCCTAGCCATAGACTGGAAATACTGTGAAGCGGAAAAATGTAGGATTGGAACACTTTAGCAGAAAGAAGGGAAAACCCAAATACTCACCCAGGTCGTTTAGATGCAATAGTCTGTAGGGATAGGAGCTCTGGTATACACCTTGCTATTACCTCATTTGATAATGGCGAAAGTGCACAATGTGGACATTCTATGCTATAAAATGGTGTCAGGCTTACACGTGAAGGAGGAAGGCCATCAGGTCAATATGTTTTAATATGCTTTATGTCCAATAACTGCGAGTGTTCTATTAAGGCAAAGCATGGAAAACAATACTAAGGAGTATAATTCATTAATTAAAGCATTTGCTGAATATATTAGCTCCAAACGAAATGTGGAATGGGAGAGATTTATTCAGCCATCTCAGTACTTGAGAGAATCAATAGAAGCCTATTTAACAGATTCATGTCATCTGGAAATAGATTGCAAGTATGGAGCTTAGAAGGATGAATTACTTAAGATCACACAATAGTTGCTGTGAAGGTTGAGAAATTACCAGACTTTGCTCAATCCAAGGAGAACTTGACATTAAAACAGACAATCCATTTTTTTTGACATAGGTAGAAAACAGGATCAAAATTGTACAGGAATGTGAGGAAACATCATAGATTCTTCCGACACAGTCAGATGAGTGGACTGGTTCGCATTATAGCCTCCAAGTGCAGAAACTTTTTACATCATCAGCTGAATCATGCAGCATGTGTCCAGTGCCAACATGTCACCATCAGCTGCCAGAACCTGAGGTCATGCTGACCCACAAACAGAAGAGGTGAGTGAGCCTACTGAATTTGACCCCTGCATTCTGGTTGCCAGGGGGCTATGGTGCAATCTTGCCACTAGGAATTTTGATATTGCTGGTCCAATCCTAACCTCCACTGACATTCCAAAATCAGTTCCCAGTAAATTTCCCATCTCCACTCCTAATTCGAGGAATCTTGTTGTGTTGGTAAGGCAAATAATAGAGCTGAAGGATTGCTTTTGAGAATGAGGGAATGCGGTGTTCGTCTCACTCAGACTTTCTTGTTTATATTACAAACAGTAAGTTTACGAAACAAGGTCACATGGCTCTGGGGCTCTAAACACACAAAATGAACCTGGAATTCTCAGAAATACTGGGAAGGGTGGCCTCCATCTTCCAATGCTAAACTGGTTATTAAATTGAATGCGCTTTCTGACCAACAAACGTCATCTGTGCATAATATAACATTCAGTTTCAACCCAGGAACAGTTTAGGCCTCAGAGAGATTGTCAAATTCCATTATTAAGCCAGGAGGTGCAGAGATTTGGATTGCTCCTTTACACAGTTATTGTCAGGTCTTTAATGGAATGTTTGACTATGAACACATTGTCAGCAACAAAATATTGATTCCTTAGGATGATCAGTACCTCACCTTCAATTCTAACCTTCCTCAAATTCAGGGCCTCCCCTTCATTCTGACATTCATTCTAGTAAGCCACTTAGTCTTATCACGTCAAGAAAGACTAATGAAAGGAATGAAACCAGACAGACCACCAGGCATCAACGCAAGCACTGGAGAAGGCAATGGCAGAAGTCAAAGTCAGCACTGTGGCACAGTGGTTAGCTCTGCTGCCTCAATGCCAGGGACATGGGTTTGATTCCACCTTTGTGCATCTGTCTGCATGGAGTTTGCATGTGCTCTCCATGTCCGTGTGGGTTTCCTCCGGCGTGCTCCGATTTCCTCCCACAGTCCAAAGGTGTGCAGGTTAGGCGAATTGGCCATGCTAAATTGACAATGGTGTCCAGGAGTGTGTAGGTTTAGGTGGGTTAGTCATGGGAAATGCAGGGTTACAGGGACAGCCTAACAGGGTGGGTGTGGGTCAAATGCTGCTTGGAGGGTCAGTGTGGACTTGATGGGCCAAATGGCCTGCTTCCACACTATAGATTCTATGATCACCATGTGAAAGCCCACGATGCCAAAAGAGTGGGAATCAACGTTATGAACCAATCATGTCACATTGTATGAGGTGTGACTTCAAACAGAATCACAAACACAATTAATGTCCAGAAGGGGGAGCTGAGTGCCATTTAATTACGACATAACAAGATGTACAGCTGGATGAGCAGAGCAGGCCAAGCAGCATCAGAGGAGCAGGAAGGCTGACGTTTCGGGCCTAGGGGTCGAGGCCCGGAATGTCAACTTTCCTGCTCCTCTGATGCTGCTTGACCTGCTGTGTTCATTCAGCTGTACACCTTGTTACATCAGATTCTCCAGCATCTACAGTTCCGACTATCCCAGCCATTTAATTCTGGTCAGTTGGAGCGCTTCAGAAAATTTTGGAACAGCTGTTTCATCACTTTAAGAGTAAAGCATAAGACCTGCAAAATGTAAAAAGAAGTCCTGCTAATTTAAAATCATGCACAAGGGAAATGTTAGCTTGGTATAAGCTTCTATGCCTTTCAGCCCACTATATCCATGTGGGCCAATAAACAGCAAACAACACCAGTCCCACTTACCTGCACTTGGCCCACAGTTGACTATATCCCTGCATTTAAAGTGCTCAGCCAGATGCTTCTTAAATGTTGTGAGAGTTCCCGCCTCCACCACCCTGTAAGGTAGCACATTGCATATTTATACCACCTTCTGGGTGAAGCAAAAAACTCTTTCTCAGATCCCCTCTAAGCCATTTGCTCCTCACCTTAAACTTATGGCCTTTGGTCTTAGGTGCGTCTGCCACGTAGAAAAGATTCTCATGATCTGCAACGTCTATGCCTCCCTTAATTTTATACATTTTAATCAGATCCCCTTCAACCCCCTCTATTCCAAGGAAAACAAACAGAGCCTGTCCAGTGATAATGGGAACTGCAAATGCTAGACAATCTGAGATAACAAAGTGTGGAGCTGGATGAACACAGCAGGCCAAGCAGCATCTTATGAGCATAAAAGCTGCCGTTTTTGGCCTAGACCCTCCAGTTTTCCTCATAATTAAGGCTTTTCAACCCAAGGAGCATTCTGGTGAATCACCTCTGCACCCCTCTCTAATCGAATCACGACTTTCCAATAGTATGGCAACCAGAACTGTAGACAGTATTCGACTGAGGCCTTCTGATTTCCCCCTTTCTGACGCTGAATATTCTGTTCTCAACAAAGGCTTACTTTTATCCCTTTACACCACTTTGTCAAAGAACTATAGGCTTGACAAGACATTGAACATTTTTTTCTATTGCTTTTGGCCCCATGCTCACATCTTTGGGCAGGAGCCCTTTCCCTGCCACATAATCTCTTTCACCAGTTTTCAGTACACCTCTTCCACCTGAGGTATTCTCTCTGGACTTTTATCTGCACTTGGTCTCTTCATCGAGAACTGCTGATGTGACATCAAATATCAGAATTTCTCTGTATCCCTCACCCACTCTAATCTTCCTCCCTCTAAACTTGCTGCAGTCCTTTCTCTTAGGACTAACCCTGAATTTGTTATCAAACCTGCTGATTAAGAATGGTGCTGTTATCGTCTTGTGAGCTGACTTTTATCCAGCAGAGACTGAGTGCCAACTCTTGGACACTTGCATCTATCTCCCCCAGATCAAGACCCTACTATTGAACATCAAACTGTTGTTTCCACAACTGTCATTGACCTCACCTCCTCTGGAGATCTCCTTTCCACAGTTTTCCATTCTGTAGTTCCGCAAGCCTGGGCAGTTTGTTTCTACCTCCTCACCAAAATGCACAAAATGCAACGTACATTGATACAGCCATTTCATGTCCCACTGAACTATTTCCTTCCAAGTGTGGGTGTATTTTCCACACCACTTTTTCAGTCTCTTCTCACTTCTATTTATGATTCTTCTGATGCTTTTTGTCAATTCTAGAACTTCCAGTTTCCTGGCCCTAGACTCCTTCACCATGAATATGCAGTCCCTTGAATCTCTAAAAATTGCTACTCATCAGAATGGATTGAATGTCCTTCTTTTCTGCCTGGAAAAGAGATCTTAATAGCTCCCAACCGTGCTCCAACGCCCTTGTTCTCTAGGCTAAGCTTGTTCTAACTTTGAGTAACTTCTCATTTAACTGGTCTCAGTTTCTCCAGATCAAATGTGTAGCCAAGAGTATCAGCAAGGTTCCCAGTTATCTCTGACATTGTGGGTTATGTGGACATTCCATGCTCCAGTCATACTTGGGCTTCAGCCCATAACGTTTTCTCCAAGACATTAACTGTGTCATCCGTGATGCTTCCTTCTCTTATCCACAATTGATTTCATACATCAATTTCTCATCTTCACTTGGTCCATCTTTGGCTCTTCCTTTTCCTTCCTTAACATCACTGCTACCATTTCCAGGGCTGGACTGTCCATCCATATCCATTACGAGCTCACTGACTCCCACTGTTACTCTGTTTCCTGGATTGCATTCCATTCTTCCTGTTACTCCAGTGCCATTGCAACTTTATTGATGGTGCCTCTTTCCACAGGCATATCTCTGACATGTCCTCCTTTTCCTTTGGCTGACAATTCCCACACTGTCGTAGACAGAACCCTCAACCATTTCTTAACTATTTTCTGCACAGCTGCCCTCAGTCCTCCCCTTCCCTCTCAAAATAATGATAGGGTTTCCCTTGTCCTCATTTTCCACCCTATTAATCTCTGCATTTAAAGGATCATAGGGCCATAGAGACCTACAACCCAGAAAAATCTCTTCAGCCCATTGTGGCTACACCAGTCAAGAGAAAACTACTTAACTGCTATAACCTCATTTTCCAGCACTTGTACCAAAGCCTGTATGACTTAGCATTGCAAATGCACATCTAAACATGACTTAAATGTTATGAGGGTTCCTGCTTCTATCATCCATGCAGACAGTGAGTTCCAGATTACCACAACCTCCTGAGTGAAAATAAATTTCCTCACATTCCCTCCAGATCTTCTGCGCATTAACTTAAATCTATGCCCCTGCTTATAGATCCCTTCAACAACAGTAAACTTCCTCCTTGTCCAACTTAACTATGCCTCTCTTAACAGTATACTGCTCAATCATGTCCCTTCTTTATCTCCTCTGCTCCAAGGAAGGTAACCCCAGCCTGTTCAATTTCTCTTCTTAAGTGAAACTCTCCAGCCCAGGTAACATCTTAGTAAATCTCCTCTGCATCCCCTCCAGTGCTATCACATTTGTCCTTTAATGTGGATCCCAGTACTGCACACAGTACTCTAGCCGTGAACTAACCAATGTTTTGATACATTTCCAGCATAGTTTCTGCTCTTAAATTCAATGCCTCAGCTAATAGAGGCAAACACACATTTTATGTCGCAAATGTTTTCTTAACCACTTTATTCACTTGTCCTAATACATTATGAAACTGGTGTATATACACACCAAAATCCATTTGATCCTCATGCTTTCCAGGGTCCTGCAGTTTATCATTTATTCCATTACCTTTTTAGTCCTGCCCAAGTGCATCACCTCACATGTATCCAGATTAAATTCAATTGGCCATTGATCAGCTAATCAAGAGTGAACATCTATATTGTTCTGTAATCTAAGGCAGTCCTCCTCATTATTTATACCTGATCAATTTTGTACCATCTGCAAACTTACTGAGCAAGCCTTCTGCATTCAAGTCTAAACCATTTATATAAAATGCAAACCACAAAAGCACATCTTCCACTTTCTCCAGAGTTAACATTCCACATGAATGCTTCCCTCTGTGAATTGTTCACTCGTAACAATTCTTCACTCTCCCATGATACCTTACCATGCAATTGTAGGATGTGTGGCACTTGTCAATTCATCTCATACCACTACACGGTCGAAAGCCCCAAACTGGGCTTTTTAGGTGAGGCAGTGTATCACTCGCACTTCTTTCAAACTAATCTATTGTAATCATTTCTCACAACGTTGTCGCCTTTACCTTGCTGAGATGAAACACAGACTCGTTGACCACTTTGCAGGATGTCTCTGCTCTGTCTATTGCTCTGTTGAAGGGTCTTTAGACTTAAAACATGAATTCCTGTTTTCTCTTCAGACGATGTCAAATCTGCTGAGTTTCTTCATTATCTCCTGTTTGTATAACTAATAATGACATTGATGATTACAAAGACTAAGTGATTAAGAGTCAACTACTGAATAAAACAGCTAACTGGAGAGGAATATGGGGGTAGCTGTGCAAATGTAGTTTAATGAGATTCCTGTGTATCATAAATTATGTAATTGTTAATATGGCTGACTTCAGAAAGAGACAAGACACCAGCCTTGAGTGAACATGCAAAGAGAGATGCACTGTACAAAAGATAACTTACAATGTAAATTTGTGAGTAAAGGACTGTTACAATAGGTAAGAGTTTTATTTGGAGATAAGGAACAAGCAGCATCAGCAACAGTCTCTGTGCAAACACCCATAGCCTGAAATATACCAAACCAGTAACTCAATGTGCAAATAACAGTATTGGCTGAAAGCACAATTTAAAATAAATTTGATCACCAGTCCCCACATTCCTGCTCTCATTTATTGACCCCTGGTCCAGCAACTCATCTATTTCAAAATGTTCATTCTGATTTTCCAGTCCCTCCTTTTCTCTAAACCTCTTCCTGTCCCACACTTTGCAGAGATAGCTATGCTTTACCACTTGTGGTCTTTTGCACATTCTCCATCTTAATCACCACACCAACGGTGGCTGTGCCTCTGGTTTCCTAATCTTAAACGCTAGGATTATTTACCTAAACGTATCCATCTCCACTTCGTTGTGCTCTTTAATGACTCTCCTCAAAATCTGACTCTTTGACCAAGCTTTTGATTTCTTTGTCCAATAATGTCCTCACTTGCCCTAATTGGGACTTTTAACTATATTAAGGGTGCTATATAAATAAAAGATAATAAAATGTGAGGCTGGATGAACACAGCAGGCCCAGCAGCATCTCAGGAGCACAAAAGCTGACGTTTCGGGCCTAGACACTTCATCAGAGAGGGGGATGGGGTGAGGGTTCTGGAATAAATAGGGAGAGAGGGGGAGGCGGACTGAAGATGGAGAGAAAAAAAGATAGGTGGAGAGGAGCGTATAGCCGGGGGTGGGGGGGTGGGGGGTGTTAGGGAGGGGATAGGTCAGTCCAGGGAAGACGGACAGGTCAAGGAGTTGGGATGACGTTAGTAGGTAGGAGATGGAGGTGCGGCTTGGGGTGGGAGGAAGGGATGGGTGAGAGGAAGAACAGGTTAGGGAGGCAGAGACAGGTTGGACTGGTTTTGGGATGCAGTGGGTGGAGGGGAAGAGCTGGGCTGGTTGTGTGGTGCAGTGGGGGGAGGGGATGAACTGGGCTGGTTTTGGGATGCGGTGGGGGAAGGGGAGATTTTGAAGCTGGTGAAGTCCACATTGAGACCATTGGGCTGCAGTGTTCCCAAGCGGAATATGAGTTGCTGTTCCTGCAGCCTTCGGGTGGCATCATTGTGGCACTGCAGGAGGCCCATGATGGACATGTCATCTAAAGAATGGGAGGGGGAGTGGAAGTGGTTTGCGACTGGGAGGTGCAGTTGTTTATTGCGAACCGAGCGGAGGTGTTCTGCAAAGCGGTCCCCAAGCCTCCGCTTGGTTTCCCCAATGTAGAGGAAGCCACACCGGTACAGTGGATGCAGTATAGCACATTAGCAGACGTGCAGGTGAACCTCTTCTTAATGTGGAATGTCATCTTGGGGCCTGGGATAGGGGTGAGGGAGGAGGTGTGGGGGCAAGTGTAGCATCTCCTGCGGTTGCTGGAGAAGGTGCCGGGTGTGGTGGGGCTGGAGGGCAGTGTGGAGCGAACAAGGGAGTCACGGAGAGAGTGGTCTCTCCGGAAAGCAGACAGGGGTGGGGATGGAAAAATGTCTTGGGTGGTGGGGTCGGATTGTAGATGGCGGAAGTGTCAGAGGATGATGCTTTGTATCCGAAAGTTGGTGGGGTGGTGTGTGAGAACGAGGGGGATCCTCTTTGGGCGGTTGTGGCGGGGGCGGGGTGTGAGGGATGTGTTGCAGGAAATGCGGGAGACACGGTCAAGGGCGTTCTCGACCACTGTGGGGGGAAAGTTGCAGTCCTTGAAGAACTTGGACATCTGGGATGTGCGGGAGTGGAATGCCTCATCGTGGAAGCAGATGCAGCGGAGGCGGAGGAATTGGGAATAGGAGATGGAATTTTTGCAGGAGGGTGGGTAGGAGGAGGTGTATTCTAGGTAGCTGTGGGAGTCAGTGGGCTTGAAATGGACATCAGTTACAAGCTGGTTGCCTGAGATGGAATATATAAATAAAAGTTCAGTTGTCACCCTGGCCAATAAATAAACCAGTTATATGTAATTCTCCACCTGTACACTATAAACAGAAAAATAATATTTCTCATTTTCAGTCAATCCATCTATGATGATACAAGTTTTCTAATGTATTTCCTCAGCCTTCGTTTTTGCTTCAAATAGAAAAAGTTGCAGTGTTACAAATCATCATTAATGTTTCTTATCACTGGCATGGAAACTGTGTTGCTCACTCTCCAGACCTATCTAACTGCAACCTAATTCCAACATTTCTATTTCCCCTGCCACAATCGATTAAATCCTCCTTTTGGTCTATTTTATCTCTTTGCAAGGAAAGTGAGTTTATCCATTCGGTAGCTTGAAAGGATTCAAAGGTTAGGGTAGTGATTACCTTTATTGCCATTGCCAAAGCCATCCTGCTGGTCAAGGTTGTATAGAATCCCGACAGTGTGGAAGCAGCCCCTTTAGCCCAACAAGTCCACACTGACCCTAAGAGCATCCCACCCAGAACCATTCCACAAACCCATCTAGTCTACACACACCTGAGCACTACAGGCAATTTAGCACTGCCAATCCACCGAGCCTGCACACCTTTGGACTGTGGGACGAAACTGGAGCACCCGGAAGAAACCCACGCAGACAAGGGGAGAACATGCAAACTCCACTAAAGTTCATATTTCATGCCTTAATGGGTGGAATAAATCCATTATTATCATCCTACTGATTTATTCACATATTTCTAATAACATATGAATAAGCTTGCTTCAGGTACATGTCCCTAGTGACCTTTCTTTCATCCCATCCATTTATGTCCAAGTATCTCAAGCACAATGGAGCTGTAAGTGCAATATCCATTTTGGCAATTTTTATACAGTATCCAAAAACATAGATTCATTTTAAGAATGATAAGATAAAAATACTGCCCTTTATATCAATTATTTACACAGACTATGCACAAGGAATGATTCTTCAGGACAAAATAAGATTATGTAACTGCTTTTATTTCATTGATGCATCATCAATTTAATTTTTTGTAATGATGTTGTGACACTTCCTGCTGATAATAGTCAAAATTGGCAGTTTGTAAATCTGTGTGCTACAATTGAGGGATTGGCTTAATTCTTAATATTTGATGTCAGAGCATGCACTCCAATGACCTAAATTTCCACCCAAACATTACTTTCTTTTTATTGTCTTACAGAATACCAGCCTTATTAGTATTACTATTAAGATGTGACCTTCTAGAACTGTTCCAGGCTACCTGGTGAAGGTGCACCCACAGTACTGTTAGAAAGGGAACTCTAGCACTTTGAAACTGCAAAAATAAAGAAAGAGTGCTGTAATTCTAAGTCTGGATGTTGTGTGCCTTTGAGGGGAACTTGTAGATGTTGGTTTCCCCAATGTCTGCTGCCCTTGTTCTTTTGGTGGTGGATGTTGTGAATTTGGAAGACATTGTCGAAAGAGGATTGGCAAGTTGCTGCAATGCAAAATATGAAAATTACGATTAAAAAAAACAAGTTAAATGCGGATGTTGTAAATCAGGAACAAAAGCAAAATTGCTGGAAAAGCTCAGCAGGTCTGGCAGCATCTGTGAAGGGAAAAAAACAGAGTTAACGTTTCGGGTCTGATGATCTTTCCTCAGATTTGGGTCAAGAGTGTGCATGTGGCACTGCATGGCACTGAGTGTGGATCTCAAGATGCAGCGAGAGCAGCTGTCCATGGAACATTGAACATCACGGAGATACCTGTGATCCTGGTAGGTTTCAAAACACAAGGGATGAAACTTCAGCTGGAATCAACTTGGGGTGAGCCTGAGCCGGAGGCAGTCACTGAGGAATATGATATGCCTGTGGAAATGAATGTTAACAAATACTTGGTCAAACACAGGAGTGACACTGAAATTAATGTCAGCGGGCAAGAACAAAGAGTGGAAGGGAAATCCTGCCAGAGAGAGGAGCAGCACTTCTTCAAGGGGGTATGCCTAGAAGAGATGTGGCAGTGAGTTAACTGCTAAATAAAAAAGCAAAACAACTGCTGATGCTGAAAATCAGGAACAAAATCGAAGTTGCTGGAAAAGCTTAGCAGGTCTGTCGGTTCTGAGGAAGCATCACTGGACCCGAAACATTAACTCTGTTTTTACCCTTCACAGATGCTGCCAAACCTGCTGAGGTTTTCCAGGAAAATTATGATGGTCATTTTTGATAAATATGCTGCTAGTCATAAGAACTTGCAACATTTCCAATGTCAACACTAACATTATAGAATTAACTCACTTCACTCCTGTCTTTCATCTTCAATCAAAGGGCAGCTGACATACATTGAACATAAATCTTGTATTCCGTGATTTTCACCTATCCTTAGCTCCTATGTTAGATGGAATTCCTCAAGCAAGGAAGATATATTTTTGAAGAGGAGTTTATTTTCAGCATGTGTACTGCTAAACTTTAATCAATTCTGTTGTCATTTGAATACAGAAGCTAGGGAAGAAAAAAGCATCTACTTGATGTAATGATATGATGAGAAAATGCAATAAATAAAACAACTATCATGCATCGATTTCAATTAGTTGAGACTATTTTGTTTTCTTGAGTATGATAGCTCCTTCACTAATCAAATTGACTATCTCAACAAAGTGCAGCATAATCAGTTGGATTCTGCATTACATTTCTGATGATGCGAAGCTTCAAGGTTATTTCATTCAATAACTTAAATGTGTTTTCCCCTCAGTTCACAGAACCATCTCCTGTTTCAAAAATATCTGCAGTAAGCCAGAGAGATACCCTGACTACACAAAACACAAACTATTAGTTGATAACTATTGAAATGTCAATTTTAATCCTAAGGATATGTTAAAGTGCTTTTAAAAGATGATCAAGAATGGAAGAAGCAATTTATCTTGAAATAATATTATTATACATTATGCACTGTTAACAGAGGTAATACCGACAAAATTGTGGGAGGTTTGACTTCCTAATAGTTATCCAATGACTTACTTAACCCTTCAGCAAATGGTCTGAGCCATATTGAAGGATGAATTTCATTAACAAAAACTAGCAAGCTTTGAATTCTGAACAGGCGTTGTGCAGTAGTTTACTAGCGTGAGTGGTGTGATATTGGTTGACCCAGCTGTCAATTTGATCTGTAGCTAGGCAGGTCCAAAGAGAAGGTACAATCACAATGGATGGGACAAGGAAAGGTTCCAGTAATGGGAGATTGCTGTGGAATCTGAATTAGCAAAATTCTACAATATTCTTTTGGAGAACAAGGAGCAATTCTTCTCTTCCTGGCTCCACAAGAAGCAATGGTAGCGCTTATCATTATGGGTTGATTCTTTTGTATGCCAGATTTTACGGATCAATGTCTCCATGGTGCATGATTGAAATTTTATTCAGATCGTACACAGGATTGTACCCAATTTGCATACATTTGTGAAGTTTGGGCCTAATTCAAGCAGGAATCTCAGCCTGACTTGTAAATTCCAGGGACAATAGGCTGTCAGGCCAGAAATTAATGGGAT
This sequence comes from Stegostoma tigrinum, assembly GCF_030684315.1. NCBI lineage: Eukaryota > Metazoa > Chordata > Chondrichthyes > Orectolobiformes > Stegostomatidae > Stegostoma > Stegostoma tigrinum. Next base: position 62,413,709 of record NC_081356.1, on the reverse strand, counting down.
GGTTAGTGAGTTTTTTTCCTTGCTCCTGCCCCATTTTCAACAAATGGAAACAGTTAAAATTGACCTTCCGATTTGATTCCAAAGGGAATTTCGGTGAAAAACTCCTGAAGTTTCATGGAAATGGATAGTTCTACGTCAATCGTACAAGAATGTTTCCCTGCATTTTTATTGATGTATTAATGATAATTTTTTGCTTGGAAGATAATATGCAGCTTGTTCAGACTCTGCTACTCAATGAATGCTTATATGTTGGATGACATCGCTGTATACATCTTATGGCTCTTAACATTTTTTTAGTGCTCGCTTAATTTGCTGTTTTCTTGAATTTGTCAGCTTCTATCTATTCCTGTCTTATTACTAATTTTGGAGCACAAGGTTTTCACAGACCTTTTTAGTCAGCTACAAGTTGCCAACTTCTGTATGTTACATCATGAGGCAGGCAGCTTTTTACGGTGGGGAGCATTGAGCAGTCAGAGGAAAGCAATCCCTAGTTGGCAGAAGATTGACTTGTCAGTGAGGGGTACTGCCATACTCAGTCAAGGAGCTAGTCTGCTTCCAGTACCAAGAGTTGGCATGGACTGCCAAGCACTTGAGCCCACAAATCCTCCTTCTTCCTGTCAGGGATTAGGTCACAGTCAGTCGTACATGTCAAATGCAAGCAGTACACAGATTTCAGGTAAATCAGTCAGGGTGCTGTGTGGTCAGTCTGGCTGTCTAATACTTATGAGGCTTACAGGAATCCATCCATGGAGTCCTAGAGAAAGCAAGCCACACAATTTTGAAGAAAAGCTTTGTTATCCTGGGTCACTGAGTGAATGGATACTTTGAAAGGGTCTACTTTAGATGGTAAGGATATCTTGTGATTGGAATGATGTGACCTAAACATACAGCGCAAACACAAAATGCTTATGACCATTTGCAAAGTGAGCAGAATAAGTTACAGTCTTTTCCTCTTCAGGGCAAAGTATTAATCTTGGATTTTGAGACCTGGCTAGACAACTACAGTGACAAGTAATGGCTATCTGACGTGAATTTGCACTTCACCATAGATTGTTCATTGTCAAAGCACCCAGATTAAAAAATATGGATTGGCGCAATCATGGCCATGACATTGTGCATATTAATTGCCTCAATGCCATGTCAGATAAGCAACTGTAATGGGAAAAATGTTCATAAACGCAGAGCTGGCATTTCCATTTCACAGCTACATTCCATCACTGACATTGAAAGACAATGCGGTTGTCAGATTTGCACTTGGAAATGGAAGCATGCAAGTATATAGACTAATTGGGGAAGAGGGTTTTTTCTTTGGGGAGGCCATCATGGTGGTGTACAGGAGAGACAACTTTCATGCTGGGTTACTGGCAAAATCTACTCCTAATTTAACATGAAACCTTTGATTGTGCAATATAAAATTTGATATGATCACATATTTCAAAGGTGTGACAATGACCTCCTTGATGATCCTTAGTAACAAACTATATGGGGTCAAGGTTAGGGTGAAGTGTCATTCTTGAACATAAGGCTTCATTGTTGTGGATGTGAAGGCTCAGAAACCCCGTTTAGATAAAATTGTGTTATCCTGTCATATTCCCCACGAATTGTAGATCTTACATAAGGAACACTGTCTCCAGAGTCACTGTGGCCTTTGTGTAATGCAGAAGACCAACATCGGAAGAGACAGATTACAACTTCATGCTGTGACCAGGTACACACCTTTGGCTTCCTTAAAATAAATGGGCTACTCTGGCAGGGTCTTGCAATACAGCCCAGAAAATGTGTCCCACATCTTTGTGGCGTGCTCCACTCTTTACAACGGACAGATTGATTGTTCGATTTATTGTCATGTATACCAAAATACAGCAATAGGCTTTGTTTATGAGCAGTACAGTAAAAACATAGTAAGTGAGGATGTACAGATCAGACATTGTAAAAAGACAGACAGAGGCATGCGGGTTACATTGCACTGGCAATGTGCCAGGCGAGATCAACATTAGCAAGATCAGCATTATTTGGGTCTTGAGAGTCCATTCATCAGTCTAATAATGGCAGGGAAGAAGCTGTTCCTGAAGCTGTCTGTGCATGTGTTCAGGCTTCTCTATCTTCTGCCTGATGGAAGAGGTTGTGAGAGATGGTTACTGGGATGTGATGGGTCTTTGATGATGTTGACAACCTTTCTGCAGCTGCAAGCCATGTAAATGGAGTTCATGGATGAAAGCTTGGCTTCTGTGATGGTCTGGGCTGTGCACTCCACCTTCTGTAATTTCCCATGATCCTGGTCAGAACAGTTGCCATGCCAGGCTGTGACGTAACCTGGGCAGTATGCTTTCAGTGGTGTATCTGTAAAAGTTGGTGAGGGTCCTTATGGCCATACCAAATTTCCTGAGCTACTCGAAGAAGAAGAGGTATTGTTGCACCTTCTTGACTATCACATCTACATGGGAAGTGCTGGACAACTTGTCAGTTATCATCACTCTGAGGAACTTGACATGCTCCACCTTCTCAAGCTCAGTTCCATTGATGTAGATGGAGTGTGTTCTTCTCTTTTCTTTCTGAAATCAATGATCAGTTCTTTCATTTTGCTGACATTGAGAGAGAAGTTGTTATCATTGCACCATGTCACCAAGCCCTCTATCTCCCTTCTGTATTTTGACTCTTGTCATTAGAAATCCATTCTACTATGGTGTGTTGTCAGCAAACTTGCAGATGGTGTTCATTTGGAATTTGGCAACACAGCCATGGGTGCACAAGGAGTGTACAATGAGGGGCTGAAGATGCATCCCTGGGGGGCTCTAGTGTTGAGTATTATTGTGGAGGAGGTGCAGTTACCTATTCTCACTGATAGTAGTCCGTGTGTGAGAATCTGAGGATCCAGTTGCAGAGGGCAGAGCTGAGACCAAGGTCGAGAAGTTGTGAGTTCAGTCTGGAGGGGATAATGGCATTAAGGCAGAACTGTAGTCTATGATCAGGAGTCTGATATTGGCGTCTTGGATGTCAAGATGTTCTAGGGATGAGTGCAGGACATGCAATATGGCATCTTCTGTGGAACAGTTATGTCAGTAGGCAAACTGTAGAGGATTGAGGCACTGGATGGGAGTCTGGAGTTGATGTGGGCAATGACCAGCCTCTCGATGCACTTCATGTTTATTGAAATCAGAGCCACAGGCGATAGCCATTGAGGCACGTTGCATGTGTTTTCTTGGATATGGGGATGATGGTGTTCTTCTTGAAGCAGTAGGGGACTTCGGCTTGTAGGAGGGAGAGGTCAAAGATGTCAGTGAATACCTCCGCCAGCGGGTTCAGACAGGATCTGACTGCCCGGCCAGGGACACCGTCCGGGCCCATTGCTTTCCTCGGGGTAAGTCCCAGGAAAAATGACCTGGGTCTGCAGTGGGTGACCTAGGGAGCAGGTGTGCCCTGGGCTATCAGGGCAGGCGTCATTGCACCGCTGGTATTCTGCTCAAACAGAACATAGAAAGCATTGAGCGCATCAGGGAGGATGTGTCAGTGGCTGCTATCTTGCTCTGCTTCATTTTTTATCCTGTAATGTAGTTTCGGACTTGCCATATGTGGTGGGAGCAGGTTTGGACCTCTAACTTAGTCCATTACTGCCTCTTGGCTTCCTGGGTGGCTTTGCAGGAGGTCATATCTGGCTTTCCTGTATTGGTCTGGGCCACCCAACTTGAATGCTGCATGCCTGGTCTTCAGTAGGGAATGAATTGCCATGTTCATCTAAGATTTACGGTTGGGGAACACTCAGATTGACTTCCTTGGTGTGCAGTGTTCCGCACATTTGTTAATGAAGTCTGTGATTGTGGTGGCATACGCATCTATGTTTTCTGCTGAGTACTTGAACACAGTCTAATCCACTGATTCCAAGCAGCCCTGGAGATGGCTTTCCACAGCTTCAGACCTGTATTGTTATTCCTTTTGCGAAGGGTCCTCCTGTTGTAAGCTGGGAGGAGGAACACAGTGCTGCGCTCTGATTTTTCAAAGTGCGGGCACAGAATGGAGTGGTACACCTCTTTGGTGGTTATATAGGAGTGATCCAGAATGCTTGGTCCCCTCGTGGGGCAGGAGATGTGTTGGTGATTCTTTGGCCTTACCCACTTGAGGTTGGCTTGGTTGAAGTCGCCGGCCCCAATGAATAGGGCCTCGGGGACTTCAATCTGTGGAGCGTTTGTGGTGGTGTAAATCTCGTCTGGGGCATTCTTCACATCCACATGGGGTGGTGTGTGGACTGCTGTTTAGGATGGTGGAGGTGAACCCTCGTGGTAGGTAGTAGGGATGGCATTTTACTGTAAGGTATTCTGGGTCCAGGGAGAAATGGCTTGCCAGGGTTACTACATTCGAGCACTAGGAAGTGTTGATCAGGAAGCATACTCCAACACCCTTCATCTTACCCATGGATGCCATTGCACTCTATGCAATCTATGGAGAGCCCATCAGCCTGCAGGGTGCAGTCAGGAATGGCAGCCATGAGCCAAACCAACATGAAGCATAGCACACAACAGTCTCTCTGTTTTCTCTGTAAGGCAAGTCTAGATCTGAGATCATACATTTTGTTCTCAACAGCCTGAACATTTGCTACGAGTATGCTGGGGAGGTGGGGGGATGGGGACTTAAAACTGTTTTGTTTCAACCTCATCTTCAGGTGGAAAATGTTCCAAATGCAGACAAAATGGGGAAGCACAGGAATCTTCTCAGAACGATGAGGATGAGGTTGAGTGTCATGTAATAATCCAGAAGGAACATCTAAGACAATGAATTACAGATCAATGAATTGTGGGCCCTGAGAGGCAAGAGAGAACCTAACTGAAACCACCTTCCAGAATGAACAAGCTGGCTTTAGACTTTGTTGAATTATTTAAAATCCTATTGGTAACCTAGCAAGCAGTGCCTGCTTAGTGTAAAGTGCACACTGACCTTATTATTTTGGCAAAGCTTGACATTTTGCATTACTGAATAAATATCTCATTAACCATTGTTATTAAATAATGACAATCTTTGGGTAATCTATCCTAAGGGCTGTTAGGACCAAAGCGTCAGTCAGTAACACAGTGCACTGACATTAAATGGGGTTAATGTTAAATAGTTCTTGCGGTATCTGCCAGGATATCCTATTCAAGTGTTATGTAGTGAATCATGTCAGTCACCAGATTTACTGGAATCCTAAGGAACCTCCATTTAACCCTTTGAATATCAGGCACCCTGCAATGTTTCAGAGTACTCTTAGTCTCCTAAGCAGCTCTGAAATGTTTGAGCACCTTCTGGATGGTCTCAAAATTGCAAGAAGCTGCAATTTGCACATCTCTTCTGAGCTAACAAAAGTGCTACTTTGAAAAAAAAAGATTTCCCTGCAGAGATATATGAAATTACCATTGATTCCATGTACTCATTCACCAGGTTGCTCCAGTGTTGTTCACATTGAAGTACAGTGGCTTGCTTATAATGTTCATTGTCATAGTTTATAGATACTGGTGCATGATGCTATCTGCAACCAAGGAGTTGGGTGCTCCTGACAGTAATGCTTGGCCATGGCACCTTTCGTTCTTGGGAACAAGCTGCCATTTCTCACATCAGTGTAGTCTAGAAAAGCCTGACAGTGAAAATTATACTGTACCAGTCATTTAAACAGAACAAGTGGATTCTACCCTTACAAAGTCAAAAGGTATTTACAGTAGCGCTTTCTATTTTCACTCCCTCTTACTGTGTCTCAGTGCAATTCTGACTTCTGAAGCGGGGTGGAAGGAATCTGCTAGGCAGTTGGATTTGTTAACTTGGTGACTTATCGTCCCATGATGCCTTCTGACTAGATTGATGGAGCCCAGTTTTGTGAGCAAACCCAGCAGACACTGAGAGTGTTCGCCCTGGCTCTGCAAGGTGGTCAACAGTTGCCCATGGAAGTGACCAGATAAATGTATTCTGGAGCTAGCGTGGGATTGATAACATTGGTAATCTCCTTTGATCCAGGTTACTGAAAGCCTCTGACAAACTTGCTTTTGCTGCTCCTCTGTTGCTTGTGCAGTTTGGCCAAGTCATTATTGGCCAAGAACTCTGGCAGTGCTGAAGGTCCGAGACCTGTGGCATCCTTCTTCAAATAGCTTTGGACATATGTCAATGATGTACTCACAGACGGGGTCCTTGAGTTGAGCCTAGATAGAGTGTCCACTGAAGTGAAAGTCTCTGAACTGGACCAGGTTGCAATGCATCCCCTGAGGATTTAGTGGCTGGAAGGTATCTGCTACTGGCCTCTTTGTGGAGATTTATGTGCACAACTAGAGAGAAGAGAGGGAAATAAGTGTATAAAAACTTGTGCAGATTAAGAAAGCGATGGTGGTAACTGGAGAGCAGTGCAACACAATGGTACTTAACAGAATCAACACAGAAAATGCTGGAGAAACTCAACAGGTCTGGCAGCATCTGTGGAGAGAGTCAATGTTTTGAGTCCAATCTGATTCTTCTTCAGAAATTTACTGAGTTGATTGTCTGTTGAATTTACTCCAGCCTCAAATCAGCTTTCTCCAGCCAGATCTGAATTTTTCTTCTTGTAGAGAATGAGGAACCTGATATCCATTGGCACATGAGCTGACTTAGACCCTTCAGTTTCATAAGGGCTAGTTCTCCCATAATTTGGAATGAAAGAAGGCTTTGATTACAATGGAAGTGGATGAAAGAGTAGTTAGTCGTGATGCAGGAGCAGAAGAGAAGTGATGTGACCCAGTGAGTGCAGAAGAAATACAAAACATTAGAAGGCTTAATAAGTTTGAAGACGTGAGGAGTAAGGGATGTTGTGTGGACAAGATACATGTAATAGTGAGAGTTGAAGTCAATAGCTTTGGTGAGAAATGTGTGCGGTAGCAGTGTTAGAGTGAGTACTGGCCCAATAATGTGAAATAGCAGAGAAAAGACGGTGGGCACTTATCCTTACAGACTGCAGAAGATCACTGAAATTCTTTCTACACTGCAGGGATTATTTTTCACCTGAGATGCAGTGCAGACAGCTGGTCAGCTAGCTGTGTCCAGATTGGTTGACTATCATTGTGGTAGCTTCCTGATCAGGTCCACTGGAAAAAAAAGGCTGCCCTCCATTCCATTGCCTTATTTACCCAATGCCTGCAGGTCCTTGCCTGCCAAACAGAGAGCTAGCTTACATTTCTTCCATGCACCCTTGACTTCACTGATAATGGTTGAGCACCACAGTCGGACGGCCAGTATCTAAACCTTATAATCTAAAGTGCTGTGCAGCTAGATCTTAAATATGATGTCAGAGGTATGTGCTTCAGAATGGGGCTTGCTCCAGAGAGCCCAATTGTATAATTAATGAAACAAAGAGGTAAAGATTGTAGGAGAATAGTTGATCTGGACTGTGATAGATTGGGCACAATGAAGCTCACTCATCACCACACTTTAATTGCAAATAGAAAACTTCCACCTCACACCACTGAATTTTCTGATTTAAAACTCCTGAAAACAGAACATTACATGCATAAGAGTATGAAAGCGTAAAAGAATACGGGTAGGCATTCAATGAATTGGTCATTGTGTCCATAGTTTTAGCCTTTGTATATGGTATGCTCAGAACAATTGATTTGATAAGGAATAGATCAGGAATGATGATACATCAGTTAATAGCAGGGCTTCTGTACCTATTTTATCTATTTGCAGCTGTGTGTCACTGTAACATCTGTGCCATGTGTTCTTGCCTTAGTTTACAGAAATACAATTGCCTTTCTCATTAATCACTGTGATACGTATGGTGATAGTGATATGATGTATCATTAGTCACATTTTTTCAGGCTACAGCAAATTAATCTTGAAAACAGTTATGAATTTAATATATTCCAAAATCGCACAGTGAATCCAATAGCCTGAGGTGAAGACGGTGATGCATTAACTCATCTAAGATCTTATCTGTCTTTGGTCGATCTCAAACTGGTTCCATAATCTCCTTTTGAATGGGCATTGAACTTTCTCAGAATCCATTTCAGGGAGAATTGATGACATAGAACATAAAGCTAACTAATGGATTTAGAACTTTGCAAACTCCTTTTTTTTGTTCCATTTAGACTATAATATGTAACAGTTTAAATCCTGATGGATTGTTCTGTTTGATCACTTGATAATAGTTGACTCAGATTAGACCAGAAATAGCTTCTCAAGGCTATAACATGTGGCCAATGACCATGGGCTTAAAATTGGACATTCTGAATTGACTCACAGGCAGAGAAAAAAAGCCTGACCGAAAATTGGTCAAACTAAATGAAACATCATCCAGTAGCTGTGTATTAGAGAAATATTGATCAGATGTTCTGGCATCTTGACTGCCTGCATATGAGTACTTTACACCTTACTGGCTTGGCAATGGTGAAGAGTGTTGTCGCAAGCTCATTGCATGATTTGAGCTCAACTCATGACCTTACTGGCGAAAGAACACAGAACGATCTGGAAGGTCTGGACCAAGCAGGACATTGAAGACTTGACTTGTATAGAGAGAGAGAGAGAGAGAGAGAGAGACAGACAGCGACAGAGACAGAGAGAATATCCACCCTGACTTGTGACATCCACCTTCATTGAAGAGAGCCAGCCCTACATCAGGCAGGAATGAGATTCCAGCAGTCTGGCTCAAACACATGGATCATTGTGGGTAATATTCTTTCCCAAACAGAAAGACCCAAATAGAGAGTAAATATTGTAGGAATTTGGGAAATGCTCACCATGTTTTTAATAAGGAATATTTTATTAATAAAGTCAAGTTGAACTGCAAACTGAATTCTGTATCTCTTTGTCCACCTCACTCACAGGAGAACTTGGGTAAAATGTTTTTAATACCTAAATTAGTCAAAGTGTCCAAGTCATAGTCAACATTCGCTTCCTTGGATGATCTTTGATTAGAAGTATTTATATAACCTCCAACGTCAAACCCTACTAACTCTCCGGTATCTGGGTTGAGCCTGATTTAAGAGGCCAGCTGCCCCATATGACAGGCAGGATTCAAATAGGTGAAGGAGAGTGAAGGTTTCTGACTCAGCAGTTGGATCATAAACTAAATGTTTGTAACATGGTGAGGACAAAGAGCTAGAGTTCAGAGCTAGGATTGTGGGTGTAATTGGGTAGGAATTTAGCAAGAGCTACAGCACATTCCCATTTGATTTTTATGCCCCAGGACAAACCCTCATGGAAGACAGAAAGACAGCAGGGAGCAAGAGTATTACAGAGTAGGGACTCATCAAAATGGGCATGTTTGCTTTTTGAAAAATGCCATTCAAAATTGTACTGTAGGATTCTAGAGCCTGAACATAAACATCACCAGGATAGTGTATAGGGGGAAGGGAGAATAATACATGGCAACTTCCCTAAAACACTACCATTGTAGGACCTTCACATGTAACATCCAAAACACCACCTTTTGTACTAGGTCACATGTACCATCCAGGGCAAGCACCTTGCAGGCCTTATTGAGCTCATAGACATCCTTAAGAAGAGTGCAATCTTTGTCAATGTTGGTGACAGTCAAGTAACTATGGACCCAACTTGGACATTCTAAATTGACCCACAGCAGGAGAAATGAGGCCAAACAGAACTTTGGCCAAACTCAATGAAACAGTAGCCGCCAACAATCGGTTACAACCAGCCAGATGGCTTTGTAGTAGAGAAGCATAGATCAAACATTCCAACATCTTGACCATCCGAGTATATGCATTTTAAACCTCCCAGCATACCAACAGTCTAGGGTGAATGGCAAACCCCATTGGATGATTTGGACCCAACTCATCATTTCATTAGTTGCAGGGCACTGAACAATGTGGTAGGTCTGGAGCAAAGGGGTAAGAACACACATCTGGATACCACCCCCTCAGCAAAGATCTGGCGCAGTAGTGAAGCTCCATCTACCTGGAGAGAGATAGAGAGCGATACAGAAGATCCACCCTGACCTGTGAAGCTCACCTTCATTGAGGAGAGACAGACCTATGTCAGGGAGGAAGGAAATTCCAACAGCCCAGCTCAAAGACGTGGATCATTGCAGATAACATCCTTTTTCAGATAGATTGATCTCGATAGAGAGCGAATATTATGGGAATTTGGCAAAAGCTGACATGATGTTTTTAATAAAGAATACTGTATCCATAAAATCAAGTTGAACTGCAAATCTAATTCACTGTCCCTTTGTCTGACTCACTGACAAGGTAACATGGTAAAGTGTTTTTGATAAATAGTAATAATTACTAACTACTTAATCTAACCTCTGGAATTCCCAACCTGGTCATCTCTATTCCCTGGATAGATATAGCCTACATTTTTAGGTCTTTAAGGGGTCGGATCAAGTATTTAACATTTCCTGTTTCATGCCCCCTTGGAGATGTGATAAACTGTAATCTTCAGAAGGAAGCATCTGGGAAGATTATTTTAAATAGCCTTCATGGCCCCCCCTTTGCCAAGCTATGGCCCCCTAAACAATCTTCATGTCTCCACCTGCCCTCTGTGCCTAAGTTTGTATCCCAAATGACCTATCATTCTTTATGCTCCGCAAACTATGGTATGCCTCCACACACCCTCCCAATCGACCATCAACCTTCCATTAACAGGGTGTGACCTTCTGATGCCCATTCATGTACTGTGTAGAAGCATTAAACCCCTACAGCAATAAAACTTTTAAAATGCACTTCATTTTCAACTTCCCACTGCATTATCAAAAAAACAGCGTTCACTAAAAGGCAATAAAAATGTTAGTCATCCAGAGCCTTTAATATTTCAAAATCTGAAGCCACAAAGCACTTGAATACTACTTAACATTGAGAAAATAAACATTGTGAGCTAATTGTAAAGATCAGGCAGGCAGAGCTGTCAATCAAGCAGGGGCTTAGGCATTTCTGAACTCTACTGAATATTTGGACTGAAAGACCAGACAACTACTAAGTGCTGAAGCATCCAAGTTCCTTTTCGATTGAGACCCCCAGCTGTCTGATTTCTGCTTTTAATTTTACAATGTTTACATGCAGTAATTTTCATGGCTCCTTGTGCCTTTGGCATGCAGGTGATGAAATCTTAAAGGGCCTAGATACTGACCAAACCATTGCGCTTTAGTGAATGGAGTTTTTTTTAACATAGTGGAAAGTAAGTCTTTCTTAAACCTCTTTTCAATACATGCAGCTGTCACAAAAGGCTTTTATTTTAATGTATGGTATAATAACGGTATGAGCCATAGTGTGGAAATGCCATCCTTTGGCATGGGGCAATGAGGTGCCATTATGTTTTTTGGACAACATCAGGTGGCATGGATAAGTCAAGGGGAGTATGTTGGATATGAGGAGTGAAGGTTGGATAGTCTTTATCCTGGCACGGACAACATATGGGACAATGGGGAGAGCTTGGAGGGCATGAAGCTGCACAGATGGGACATGAAGGTGTGTTTGATGTGGGGATTGATCATGGGACCTTTATTCTAACAAAAAAAAAATTGGGTCATTTGAACACTTTTGAAGCCGATGACTTCTGTGGCAGCCTCTGAACTTTTTTTTCTTGGGTTCGCTGGCCGGTATTTGCCCTTCGCCAGTAATGAAGCACAAGTCTGGAGCAAGTATTGCCTGAGGCAGGTGCTTGAAGCCAAGAATTCTCCCAATTTGAGAATGAAAATCCACATGAATGTCTCAATGAGTTAACAGTATCTCCAAAAAAAAGTAGCATTTCTTCAATCCTGCATTGGAATGTGTTCCAGATTAAGGGCTCAGATCCTCAATATATTTTGAACCCACAATCCTCCAACTCAATTATACACCCACTACCGACAAACCAAACTATCATAGCCACATTACAGCTATCGTTTCAGTACCTGCATATCTGTTTCAGCAGCTCAGGTAAACAAGAAAACATTCCTGGATAGTATTAGAAATGCAATAGGGAGTTCAATGAATTCCTGCCCGTCATTTGGTTTTTGCCCACACAAAGATTAGTTGTTTATCCAACTTGATGTTTGTTGGATTTTGCTGTTAGCGACTTAATAACTGAATTTAAACACCTAAGATTTGACAATGTATTTGCATGTAAACTGAGTTGACAAACTATTAACAGACACGGTGAAATGTTATACAATAACAAGTTTTATTTCCATTTGAAGAGATAGTTGTGTAGGAATAGCCTTTCAATTTTTCTAGTCTTCGATATAATAACTTATTTTAACAGTGCATTTGAAAATACATATAACTGAATGCTCACAAAAAGGTGCAACAAAATAAAAAAAAGAACAATCTGTTGCACTTCAGAGAAACCTCCAACTTAACTTATGAGTATTGACATATAAAAATCAAATTACTCATTTAAACTGTGGCTCCGAAGGAGAACAATTTGGGCCTACAGTTACGTATTTTGTGAAATTGTATCTCCATCTTTCAATATGAAATTAAATTGCTAATGGACAACATATGACTGAAGCAGTCACACCATCAGTAGAGGCATTCAATGGGATTCAAAGGTAGACTGCACTAGTTGCAGAATAAAATCAAAGTTCTTGTCCATTGTTAAAACTATGAACATTAAAACTCTGATAGAAGGTAAACAGATTAACATTAATGACTTCAATTGAAAGGTTTTGATTTAAATATTTCAATTGTTGTTCTTCTGGTAAAGAGTTAAGCATTTATGATTAGCAGTTTGGTTGATTATCACAGTCTGTGAGACAGAACTAAACGACACACTTCACTGAACTTCATCTTCCAGGTTTCATGCTTATGAGGGTGTTCTTCTTGACTGCTTTTCATTTTGGCTGTGAAACCATTTGGTTGGAAGGCTGACATTGATTAAGTGAAGGAGACCAAAGTTTCATTGTGACAGCTGCTAAGCTTCACTCACTTTGTCAACAAATCAATGCTTTTTTTCTCCCTTACACCCCAGTGCGCCTCCTGCTGTCATTGTGCAGAGAGATTAGAATCCATTGTCACATTGCAATTGACCGTTTCCTGCATTCTCAACCATGCAAAGTGCTTTGTATGGTTTCATGGCAATTATGACATTAAAAGACAGTTGGCACAGTCACAGGGAGCTTTTTTGTGAAATATATTGGGGCCTTGCACTTTTAATGCTTCAGTTCACAGAATCAGTAATTGGGAAGCTATAAAAAGAAATATGGTTCTATTTAAATTTTAACATATGGCTTTTTTATTTACATATGAATGCATCTGTCATATTCTTATTAACACAAAACCATTTTGCCTTTACTAGATGACATAAGAACAGAATGCATCTGGCAACAGCTATAACAGGAACAAGTCTCTTAATAGATTGACACTCTTGGTTTCTGTGATCAAAATAGCTTGAAAAATTTCTGTCAGGATACCAACAGCCAAAAGAACTTCAGTCAAGTCATTATACTTGCACCAGCAAAAAGTCAACATAGAAACACATAAATATTTCCACATTTAATTGGATTTTATTGAAGATAGCTTGTGCTACTCAATATTTTTCAGCAAATTTTGCACTACCATTAGCCAAAAAAATAAAAAGGCTTCACAATTTTTGAGAGGGAGCAGTTTCATTTTGAAAGATGACAGGCACTGCAAGTTCATGCTTTAGGCTGGAGACATTCTCCTTCCATCAATATTTCCTTGGAATCATAACACTAAAATACTCTACAGGATGCAATAGCTTTTCAATTTTTCAATGGTTTTGCAATTGTATATAATATGTGTTAATGAGATCTGATCATTCAGTGGGAAGGAAATCACATCTGTCCTTTCAAAATAAATATGGCAAGATTACGTCCTTCTTCTTATGAGATTCTTTCTATGTGCCCTTACTATGTATAATAATCTTATGCAAAAGAGTTTGTTTCGAGAAAAGATATTTCACACTACAGATCATGGCAAGAGTTACAAGCATAAGATTGAGTGGTAAACTACCAGATCAACAAAGGGAAATGGTATAGGTCTGTTAGGTCTAATAGAAAAATGGAGGAAAAGCTGCCTATAGCAATTTTGTCTTTGTGTTGACAGGGTAAATAGCATTCATGAGAGTTGGTAGAGAAAGATATATATTTTCAGATTTGGTGAATTATTTTGATTGTTAAAAAAAATTCATTTGTACTTCTAAGCTGCTGACGACTAACTGATATGTGATGGTTTTCAAAGTAGTTTTGTTAAATAACGCTGAGGTGGCCTGTATGAAAGGAACTAACTTGTAATATACGTCTCATTACTATGTGAGGCCCACTAGTCCCAGGAAGGAAGCTATTTGATACTTTGTAGCAGACTGCATCTGCATTTCAGCGCAACAAGCAAACTAATATAAAAAATCCTTTTGCGTTTTTCCAACCTTCTTCTTCTAGATGGTTCCAAGTCTCATAATTTAAATGAGTGTCATGAATATTTCCCAACTTTTTCCTTTTTGACAATGCCCCTTGTTGTTTTAAGGTCTGATCATATACCTGAGAAGGTGAATAACAAGCCTCATCAAATAATTGCCTCTTGCACCTACAACATTCAATGCCACTGTCAGGTTACACATTAACACCAATGGCACTGAACTTCACTTCACTGCCAATCTTCTCTATTCTGACTGGCGCAGTACTGTGAGGGGATCCACTCTCCCCTCAGGAAACTCTCTACTAACCATGCACAAACTGACCAGCCAGCATCATCTGCATACAGGCATATACATTATGCAGAAGAAGCAACAATGAACAGCATAGCAAATATCATAACATTGCGTAGTCAGTCTGAACATATTCTTCAGAGTGCAGAAACAAACATTTCAACCACACCCACATGTAATGGTTACAAGATCTCATTGAGTCAGCAGATGAGTGGTATGCTTCTAAAACAATGAAACTTAGCTAATGCCTCAAAATGTAGCAGCGTTCCAAATATTTCTGTTGGAGTTGGATTTTCAATATTGAATAGTGTTATATTTGTCAATGGTTGTGTTTGATTACAATTACTTGCTTGTGTACATATTCATGTTAGACTGTTTTGGCCCTGATCATTTGATGGTGTGCACAGGAAGCAGCATGAAAAAGCCTACATTAAAGATTCGTATCCCCTATGACTATCTCCAGCTTCATTTGTATTAGTCTAGATAAAGATAATACAAATTCACTGTCCTGTTGCTTGTTACATGAAGCTCTGCATGAACAGAAATTTCTCCAACTATATAAGGGGTTGACCAAACCAACCAATTCAATTCTTTGCTACAGACACTGTCTTCCTGCCACTTTTGTCATCTTTCTCTCTGGTCACTGAGGTTCAATCAGCCATTCATAACTATAGTCATCTGTTTCTGAAATGAGCTTTCATCTACATATCCATCTTTGAAACTATTGCATATCTATCTCCATAATAATATCCATATTACACTCTTGTTCAGTTCATTTGCTGCTGAAAACAGCTGATAGTGTTTCAGGAAAACACAAATCCTAGAATGAAATCTGGCTTGATGGACCATAAATTTTATCTTTTCTTTTCGATTATCACAAAGATTAGTCACTGAACGTATTCACAAAAAGCTGCCAAAATACTTTTTTAGCAAAATAACCTAAAAGTTTATTACACATAAGGAGAACGCCAACTATATTGCACTGTACCCGAGCTGGCCACATTACAGACATCAGAAAGAAAAATTCATTCCTTTTACTCCAACAATAACCTGACAAACATTCACACATTCCTGGAGACCCTGTCATCACGCTAAAGCTCCTTGTTAAATGTTCATAGCTGTAACCAATTTTACTTTGGCAGACATCTGCGCATTTACTCAATTTTTATTAACTTATGTCTCTCCCTGAATAAACAGCAAACTCAGATCATTTATTGCTTCACATGGTTTTTCTAAGCTCATATCTTCAACAGACTTGTGGGATGACTGCAAGGAGACTGCTACTAACAGTACCTCTGCTGTTATTGAATGAGCCTGTTTTTGGCTCCTGTCTCTCCTTCTGCCTGGGTTGTAACAATAAAACCAGAAAATAGCTTGACAATGATCTCCTCAGGTGAATTGTTAGTCATTTAGATATGAGCACATGGGTTCTTGGAAAGAAAATAATAAGGACTGCAGATGCTGGAAGTGAGAATTGATAAAATGTGGAGCTGGAAGAGCACAGCGGGTCAGACAGCATCAGAGGAGCAGGAAAGTCGATGTTTCGGGTCTGGATCCTTTGACTTTCCTGTTCCTCTGCCACTGTCTGACCTGCTGCACTTCTCCAGCTCCAAATTTCATTGAGTTCTTGGAAATGTTGTTCTGCTGTCATTGTTTAAAATTAGTTTCTGACTCTTGTTAATAAATATCCAACCTTCACAGAACTGTAAACTACAATCACCCACTTTATAACAAAAGTTTCCAAACAATGATCACAACGATAACAATAATCATAATATATTATGAATCTTCACCACAGCCTCTGGACTTGATTATTCTAATGCTATCCTGGCTGGTCTCCCATCTTCCACCTGACATAACCTTGAATTCATCAAAGTTTCTACTGCCTAAGTTCTAATTAACTGCAAGACCCATCCACCCATTCCCTCTGTGCTCTCTGACTTGTATTAAGCCCAGGGCAGCAGTGCTGAGATTTTAACATTCTCATTCTTGTTTTCAAATTCTCCCATGGCATCTTCTTTCAATATTTCTGTAACGTTCATCAACCCAACATTTGTCCAAGTTCCCAGTGCTCTTTCAGTTTTAACCTTTTCATGCATTCCTGATCTTAATTGTGCCACTGGGATTCAGCTACTTAGGCCCTAAGCTGCGCTGTTCCTTTTCTAAACTTAATACCTATATATTTCTTTCTTCCATTAAGATGGCCCTTAAATCTATGTTTGTGACCAAAATTTTGTTCACCTGTTCTGATGTCTCGTATGACTTACTGGCAAATTTTACCTGTGTAATCTTTTTTGGCATCTTCCTGTACTATGGAGACATTATAAATGAAAGTTGTTCTTATTATGCTTTCAAAGGTCACCTTCAGTTTTACCAAAATGTTCAAGTGAGCAAATAGAATAAAGAAAACTAAAATAAAAAAAGGATATGGGTTCCTTTTGGGAACTGCTCACCAAAGATCTATTTAATGGTCATGTGTTAGCCACTCACTATTACAAAAATAGCTGAATGTGTGCAAGGTGTCAGAAGAAAAGCAGTGCCAAATGCAATGTGAGTAAATAAATATCATGCACAGGAATGGACATACCGATTTGTACAGATAGTCTCAAATGCCAATCTTAGTTACAGATGTCAGTTAAACTTGCTTGAGTATGTCAATATACTTAGTCTGAATTGATCCAATATAACCTATTCTCATTGCAACACAAGGAAAGTGCTAAAGATTCTTGAAAACAAGCAGAGGTAAAATACGATCTCTTGAAAAGAGTCAGCAGAGATGATTGATGCCTCACTATCATTATTCATACCTACAGCTGACAATATGATGTACTCATTCCGCTCCCAAACATTCTTAAAAATTCTTTATAGGCAAAGTACTTTACAATAAGCTATCCACAAGGGCAATATGCTGTAAGGCATCTTGGGTGCATAACTTAAACTATCCATTTATTCAGTATAAATTTTTCTGTTTACAAAAATGCAGCATCAAACAGAACGCTTTGTAAAGAGGCAGGCAATGGATAAACTCTCCACAATTTATCAAATAAGATGAGAAGCAGTACATGTCATGAAAACTTACATTTGAATTAGATGCAGAAGTAGGCCATTCAGCCTTTTGAGCCTACTCCAACATTCAGTAAGGTCATGACTGATCTGTTTGTGGTCTCAACTCTACACTTCTGTCTAGCCCCAATAACACTGACTCCTGGTTCATCAAGAATCTCTTTACTTTTGCCTTGAAAGTATTCAACAACACGTCCTCTACCAATCTATTTTAAACAGGCAATCCCTAATTTTTTAAACAGTGACACTTAGTTCTAGATTCTTCCATATGATTAAATATGCTCACCATATCTACCCTGTCAAGACCTCCCAAATCTTATATGTTTCAATTAAATCACCTCTTAAAGTTCTAAACTCCAGTGGATACACGCCTCACTTCTTCAAAGTCCCCGCATAAGACTAACCACTTATTCCAGGTATTAGTCCATTAAACTTTCTCTGAACTACTTCTATTTAACTACCTCCTTAAATAAGGAGGCCAGTAATCTCAACAGTACTCCAAACACGGTCTCACCAGTGCCCTATATAGTACTGCATAATCTCCTTAGTTTTGAATTTTGCAAGAGGAAGAAACTGTGCTTACCTGCACAGGCAATCTGTTGGTCTTTGTGTTGCGTAGCACTGCCATTGTGCTAAGTGTGACAGATGCAGAATAATTCTGAAGTGCAAAATTCCACATTCGTAAGATGCTATAGACCAATAGCAGCAATTGTACTCAAGTGCAATTTGTTACCTCATTTCCAGCATTTCCTCACTCAGCCATTAACATCAGGCCAAAAGACCAAAATGCCACAAGCTGCAACGACAGACCTGAAAATTCAAATGGCAACACACCACAGAGCTGCATGCATACTAAGTGATAAAAACACAATGCTGTAGACAGATCTAAGTCATTCCAAAACTACTGGGTCAGATCAAAGCTCAATATGTAGTCCTGCCAGCTGATGCTGTGAAGGGTGGTAGACAATTAAACAACCAAAGGAGAAGGAAGCTCCATAATTATCCCCATCCTTAATAATGATGGATCTTCACAAGAAAGTACAACAGGTATGCGTAAATCATTTGCAATCAATTTTAACCCAATGCTACTAGCATGATCCCAATTCAACATACATCACTTGATATGAAGAAATGGCTGAAGGCACAAGTCACAACAAGAGCTATAGGCCTCAAGAATATCTTAACTGTAATGGTGAAAAATTAGATTCCAGACTGGCTGTGATCCTAATTAAGCTGTGCTGGTCAGACCAAGATCTACCCAACAATGTGGAAAATTGCTTAGGTATGTCCTATTCATAAAAAAATGGATTTTTTTATTGCCAAACTGGATAAATCCAATCTGGCAATTTCTACAACTTCAACCTAAACTCAATAATAAGCGAAGTGGATGAAAATATTGGGTGACTGTCTGTCTCCCCATTGTCTGTGTGGGTTTCCTCCACTTCCTTCCGTTTCCTCCCACAGTCCAAAGATGTTCAAGTTAGGTGGATTGGCCATGGGAAATTGTCCATAGTATCCAGGGATTTGCAGATTAGGTGTGTTAACTATGGTAAATGCATGGTTATCAGGATAGGATAGGGGGAAGGATCTGGGTCAGATGCTCTGCAGAGGGTCAGTGTGGATTTGTTGGGCTAAGTGGCCTGTTTCCACATTGTACAGATCCTCAGGATTCTAAGTGTTCTCAATAAACATTTGCTCATCAATAATTTACTCACTAATGCTCAGTTTGGTATCCTCCAAGGCTACTCAGTTCCAAACCTGATTGTATCCTTGATCCAAACAAAGATAAAACAGCAGAAATCCAGAGGCAAGATGATAGGGGTTACCCTTGACACCAAGGCAGCATTTGATTATGTGCAACCTCAAGAAACCCAAACATAACTGAAGCTAATGAAAATCAGGAGGGAAGCTTTCCAGCCAATAGCAGTCAGTCCTTTAATTGCCAAGTTCAAGTGTATAAGTTGCCTTGTGCTTTTTTGGCTAAATCTGAGAAACCTCTGGAGTTTGTGACTCAACGCTGATTTCTGCTTCAAGTGCTAATGATGTTGAGTATTGAGGCTAGGCTTTCTGCTGGGAAATCTCACTTGCCACTCCTGTAGTTCTGGCTTATTTAGCAAAAAGGAACTGATTCAGCCTCACAACCCATTTTGTGGTGCTTCACATTCATTTCTTCATGGCTGTTGTAATAAAATTCCATCAGCAAGGTTTGCAATTTCAACTGCACAAAGTAGACCAATTCCCTTCTCTAGTATATCTGTTATCATTAGATTCGCTACAGTGTGGAAACAGGGCCTAAGGCCCAACAAGTCTACACCGCCCCTTGAAGCATCCCATCCAGACCCATCCCCCTATAACCCACACACCCCTGAACACTATGGGCAATTTAACATGGCCAATCCACCTAGCCTACACATCTTAGGACTGTGGAAGAAAACCGGAGCACCTGGAGGAAACGCATGCAGACACGGGGAGAATGTACAAACTCCACACAGACAGTCGCCCGAGGCCGGAATCGAACCTGGGTCCCTGGCGCCTAGAGGCTGCAGCGCTAACCACTGAGCTACCGTGCCATCTTAAATTCATGTAAATGTGTTGGACACAGTTCAGGGAAAATTCATTTGACTAATAACTGGGCTGGATTGCTATCTTATGAGGTTAAACAGACTACTCTGTATCCTTTGGAATTGAGAAAATTAGGGATGATCTGATTGAAATATATATGATCCTAAGGGAACTTCACAGTGTGATTGCTGCAGAAATGTTTGCTCTAGTCACAGAGGCTGGAAGCAGGAGATAAGGGTAAAAATCAGGGTATCCATTTAGGATGGAAGTAAGGAAATATTTTCTCACTCAGATAGCCATGAATTTTTGGAATTCCCTTCCTGAAAAGATGGTGGAAGCGGAATCATTGAATATTTTTAAGGTAGACAGAGATAGACATTTGTTAAGAGATTAACAGGTATAGTCAAGAATGTGGATTTGAGGTTACAATCAGATCATCTATGATCTTATTAAGTAGCAGAACATGTCAGAGGGGCTGAATGGCCTACATCTTACTCTTGTTTGTATGACTCTTTATGGATTTTACTCCATGATACAATGATACATTAGAATTCGAATTAGTTTTATTTTCACGTGTATTCACATGAGTACAGTGAAAAATTTACAAGTCGCCACTTACAACACCATCTTAGATACCAAACCCAGATACAGATTCTTAAGTGCAAATTCTTTGGGGAAATAAAGGGAAAATAAAGAAATAAAATGTCCAGCAATAAATCAGAAAAATAGAGTAATAAGAGTTCAGTATAACGGTCCTTCCAACCCAGACCGTACCAGGTTTCACCTCAAGGCCAGGTGTTCAAGTCCACACTGAAGCCAAGAGTTGAGTCCTTGCTGAAGCCACCCCATCTATGTTAGTGTTCATGGGGACAAAATAATGAGCAAAGGACCCAGAAACAATGCGGTAATGCAACAGGATTGTATTTGAGTTGGTTAATGACCTTTGGTGAATCATTGCTTTTGAGTAGATGAATAAAGGGTAACCATGTGGAATAGTTAGTTGTTAGTGAGCTTGGGCCTCACACTTACATCCTGTGACCAGATATGAGTGTTTCAAAGCATCAAAACTTTTCATGGAAAGTTGAAATAGATCCAGGATCTCGGGAGGACTTAGTTAATTTTTTTACAAAATGAATTAGCTAAAGTTTGGTCAGCCACTCTCAGTTAATTCATGTGGAGGTCAGTAGCCCACCAAGTTTCCATCCCAAGATTTGAGGCAGGCTTTCCAGCTATTGAGGAGGGCTGGCTTGTCACAAATAAACTGCTCACTGAGAAATTGTCTTGCTTTTCTACCGATAGGAAAGTGATCATTGTTCAAAGGAGCATCTCAGCACAATTTCTGGCTTCTTGGATCTCATGAAATCCTGTCATTCAATAAAATTGCGGTGCTGTTACATGTTGGCACTAAATAAGTATGAAAAAACCAATTAAATTTATAAATGTCTAAAGCAATAAATCTTTGACTTGATTGATGCATCCATGGGTAGTTGTTGGACTTTTATTGTACATGTCCCAAATGACCCTGTAAACTTAGTAACCTCGCTTGTATTAATCTAAATAATACATGTGAGCTACAGGTCTATTTGCAGCATGTGATGTGCAATGTAATTTCTGCAAGCAGAGCTTCCTTTTAAAATACAGTTGGGAGAAGATCCAGCTGCACATTTACATGGGATGTTTGAACTTGGGTGCGTTGCACCAATAGATTTGTAAATAAAAGAATAAATAAAAAAATTTTTAGAGAAGAATAAAAGGGAAGGTAGCAACAAGGGTAGAAAACTAGCAGAAGGACAAGGTTATAAAGTGTGAAGCTGGATGAACACAGCAGGCCAAGCAGCATCTCAGGAGCACAAAAGCTGACGTTTCGGGCCTAGACCCTTCATCAGAGACGACAAGGTTAATGGATTGTTTTCAGACAGGAGGAACGTTTGTAGCTATGTTCCCCAGGATCCAGCGTTGGGATCCTTGCTCTTCTTGGTATATTATGTGTGTATACATATATGAGCAGCTTAGCTTTGGTGCATATAGCGTATTAGGTTATATTAACAAATGCGCAGAGTATTGAGGTGAGGAAATTTCTATAAAACACTGGCTTATCTCAGCTGGCATATTGCAACCAGTTCACCTAGCATACTATGGGGAAGGTGTGAAAGCATGAGAGAGAGTATGGAAACAATTCACAAGAGCAGTCCCAAGAGTGAGAAACTTCAGTTATCTACATAGATTAGAGAAGTTGGAACTGCTTCCTTGGAGAAGAAAAGGTCAAGGAAAGAGTTGATCGATGTATTCACAAACCTGATATGTCTGGACAGAGAAGATAGGGAAAATAATTTGTTCCTGAAATAATTGTACCCATTGTTCAAAGAATCAAGATCAAGACTGTAGAGATTTAAGTTATTTGGCAAAAGAAGCAATGGTGACATGAGGAAAATCTTTTCACGTGATGAGTGTTTACAATCTGAAATGTTCTGTTTGAGCTTCAGGTTAAGGCAAGTATTATTAAGTTGTTAAAGAGGGTATTGCCTGAAAAGGGAGAGTGTGCAGGGTCACAGGAAAAGACAATGAAGTAGCATCATTGTTCCTCTGAAGAGCTGACACAGACATAACAGGCTGTATGACATCTTTCCATCTTGTAAAAAGTCTATGATTCTTTAATTGTGTTTAAACATTAAACATGCTCCAAATACGCTATTTCTTCAAAACCATTTTTAGTATCAGGCCTAGCATTGACAGTGGTCAGCTTTACAACAGTGTGATTGACAGTCAGCAAAAATGATGGCCGACATTGTCCAGTCAGTGATGTGACAGAGGACCTTTCCACCAGAGGATTAACATCCCAGGTAAATAACACAGATGGACAGAATTTAAGACTTCCTCATGATCCCACAGCACAATGAAAACAAGTTGAGGCATTTCCCAGCTGTTGGTAGATGGCAAATAGGGGACACAGCAGTACCAAGCTGATTTTTTCTGAAGAAGGGTCCAGACCAGAACCATCAGCCTTCCTGTTCCTCTGATGCTGCCTGGCCTGCTGTGTTCATACAGCTCTACACTTTGTTATCTCAGACTCCAGCATCGGCAGTTCCTACTATCTCATTACCAAGCTAAAAGCCTGTTAGTAAATGTCGGTGCATGACAATGGACTGATATTTCCATTTTTTCAAGAAAAGAATGAAGGGATCTCCAAACTATTTCTTGTGCATACCCCTCTCCAAAGAACAGCCCATGTTCATGGGAGATTGATGTTACTTTGTGGCCAGAATTTTAAGATCCCCTGGGTAGGCAATGCCAGGTGGGTGATTCAGGGCATGCCATAAAACTGGCTGTCATTGCAGTGGTGCAGTGCTTTCCAGCAATCTGCACCTACCCATCCTAAGCTATCATTCATTTGTGGTGGATTCACAGATAATGAGCCAAAGTGACATCCCTTCGGCAGTGGCTGGGAATCATGTGGCAGTCCTTTCCACCAACTAACGTCATCAGGGGATGCTTTTCTGCTGGGGTGAAACTTATGTGGCACCTCTCCCAATGTTATGTGGGTCTGGTGTCCATGTTTCCTCTTGAGGTTTGGCTGGATTATTGATTCAGAACACAATATTAACAGATTCTGGTTCCATTGAAACTGCATAACCTGCTCAATATTTCTTCTGTTTGCATTTCAGATTTCCAACATCCATTGTTACATGTTACATCATAAGTTTCAAGTTTAGTTGCAAATCGCTAGAATGCTTAGATAGTAGAGATATTCTAGTCTAACTGATTTGATTACTGATGGTATTCCATTGACAATTACCAGATTGAAATCAGGACAACAACATCTGCCTTGGTTACCTCACATCACAGCGTAAGGGCTAAAATGATGGATGGGACAACTTCCTGAAAATTGCAACATCAAAATTTGGAGACAGACCAAAATGCTGAAAAGTCGTCATAAATAAGTTGTTCATCTAAGCCAGGTGGTGCTTATTGCCAGGAAGTTAACCTTAGCCAAAAGTAGATATCTTGCTAACTCATCCATCTAGCAATGAGAGACATACAATTACTCCAGCAACATCTGTTCAAAATGATCTAGAGAGGGCCTTTTGCCAAGTGAAATACGATGAGCTCTTTTTAACATCTTCCATAGTTCTGGTCAACTAAAGACTTTATATTGAAATAAAAGCAGTAAAGGCGACTGAATAAAATACATCAACATTATTTTTGAAAGTGATTCCCCAATTTGAAATAAAGCAGACTGAATTGTATTCAACGGCTTTGCTTTTGAACTAAGAATAATACCGAAGCTATTATTAAAGAGTAAATTAGACTGCACCCTTGGGTATTTGCACACATATCCAGTTCAATTCATTTGCTGTCTAAGATGCCCTGCTCTTCCAGAAGTAGTGATTTGCTGAGATGTGCTATTCATAAAAAATAGGAGCAGCAGTAGGCCTGACAGCCCTTCAAACTTCTCCATTCACTGAGATCAGCGCTGATCTTCTGCTTCAATTTCAACTCCCTATAGTACCATGGCAGCACAGAGGTTCAGTAGTTTAGTACTGTTGCCTCATAACACCAGGGACTCAGGTTTGATTCCAGCCTTGGGTGACTATGCGTGTGGACTTTGCATAAGATGAACAGTTTGCAACTTTGAAACAATGCCAACATGTTTGTGTCTGAGGCTAATCTGATTCAATCTCTTTCAGAAATGGAGGTACGTAAGACATTTAGGTAGTTTTAAAGACTAGTCCTAATTTGTTATACAATAGTAGCTGTTTTATATTGCAGTGTGTAATGCAGATAGGCTTCAATGAATAGAGATAACATAGTGTGGAGCTGGATGAACACAGCAGGCCAAGCAGCATCTTAGGAGCACAAAAGCTGATGTTTCGGGCCCAGGGCCTTCATCAGCTGTTGTGTTCATCCAGCTCCACACTTCGTTATCCCAGATTCTCCAGCAACTGCAGTTCCCATTATCTCTGATCTTCAATGAATTGAGCTTGGATTCCATTGAAGTAGGATATAGCTTGGGAGATAGATCACATTTTATTTACATTTAGCATGTAAGGGGAGAAATCAATTTTTTAAAAATAAAGCAGCATTTTACATCACAAATTTTTCAGAAAAAAATCTTTAATCTAATGTTTGGGAGCCAGGAAACTAATTAGCTTTACCCAATTAAAGAGTCTATCATTGACAAAAGGGTTCCTTAGGGCATGAAGGCTATCGAATGAACTACTACCTCAGATGAATGGACCATAATTAAAAATCATTTTAAAGGTCAAAATACAAAGATTTTTTATCTTTATGGTGATGTACATTATTTATTTATTTGTGGTTTACTATCACTTTCCATAATCTCTACCTTTTTTTCTTTTTAGTGAAATGCAAATGTAGCTTTTTTGATTTGTCTACGGAAGAAACAGATGTCTTATGATTTTGTTTCAATGTACTTATTTATTTCACAGAAGCAATCATCAGCTTTCTCCATGTATATTTGAAAACAGTAGCTCACAACTTAGGCAGATCCCTACTGAAATGCCACTGGAGCAGCGTGTCACGGAGACAGGTCTAACTGGAGGTGTCTACACATGTAAAAAAGCATAATGTTAAATAGGGAAGATACTGAGCGGATGTCTCAGCATGTGAGGGAATCTCATTTTCCCAGGTGGCTACTCGTGAAGCCTTGAAGCTTTTCACACTTTAGTCTGTATGAGATACAAGGGATATTTGAGGTACATTGCCACCAATCCTCATTAGTCTTTTCTTTGTTGCAAGTCTATCGATTAATTATTGGTAGAAGGTACAACAGTGTAAAGTATCGACAGAAGAGGAACTGTTCTAAGGTAGAAAGACCATTTAATGTACAATAGCAATAAGTACAACCACATTTGGTTAGGCATAATTGTTATGACCTTAAGGAACAGGTAAAGATACCTTTGCTTTACCTGAAAACTAAAGTAGAATTTCTTATGTCCACCCACAAGTCCTGTGTGACATCCAAAGAGTTACTTTCACAAGTACCTCAAAGCCATCAGAACCATTACCCTACACAGTAGACAGTACAGTTTTAAACTGTAGAGTTTCCCATTTAAAATGGAAATGGAGAGGAATTTCTTCTCTCAAAGAGTCATTAATCTTTCTAATTCTTTCCACATACAGCGGTAGAGGTAACATCATTGAATATACTCACAGTTGCTTGATCAAAAGGGACACAAAGACATAAGTAGAAGAGTAAACTTAAAGCCACAATCAGACCAGCCATGATCTTGTTTAATGGTGGAGCAGTCCTGAAGGTCTGATTGACATCTTCCTATTCTTTTTTTAATGATCTCATTTTTCTTTCATCTGTAAAATAGGAGAGGAATTTTAAAAAATGCTACCATCAAAATTGTCTTCGCCTTCAAGCAAAGGAGGTAACTCTTCTGCGTGGTAATAAAGTGTGATGCTGGATGAACACAGCAGGCCCAGCAGCATCTCAGGAGCACAAAAGCTGATGTTTCGGGCCTAGACGCTCCATCAGAGAGGGGGATGGGGTGAGGGTTCTGGAATAAATAGGGAGAGACGGGGAGGCGGACCGAAGATGGAGAGAAAAGAAGATAGGTGGAGAGGAGAGTATAGGTGGGGAGGTAGGGAGGGGATAGGTCAGTCCAGGGAAGACGGACAGGTCAAGGAGGTGGGATGGGGTTAGTAGGTAGGAAATGGAGGTGTGGCTTGGGGTGGGAGGCAGGGATGGGTGAGAGGAAGAACAGGTTAGGGAGGCAGAGACAGGCTGGGCTGGTTGTGTGATGCAGTGGGGGGGAGGGGACTAACTGGGTTGGTTTTGGGATGCGGTGGGGGAAGGGGAGATTTTGAAGCTGGTGAAGTCCACATTGATACCATTGGGCTGCAGGGTTCCCAAGCGGAATATGAGTTGCTGTTCCTGCAACCTTCGGGTGGCATCATTGTGGCACTGCAGGAGGCCCATGATGGACATGTCATCTAAAGAATGGGAGGGGGAGTTGTAATGGTTCGCGACTGAGAGGTGCAGTTGTTTATTGCGAACCGAGCAGAGGTGTTCTGCAAAGCGGTCCCCAAGCCTCCGCTTGGTTTCCCCAATGTAGAGGAAGCCACACCGGTTACAATGGATACAGTATACCACATTGGCAGACATGCAGGTGAACCTCTGCTTGATATGGAAAGTCATCTTGGGGCCTGCGATAGGGGTGAGGGAGGAGGTGTGGGGCCAAATGTAGCATTTCCTGCAGTTGCAGGGGAAGGTGCCAGGTGTGGTGGAGTTGGAGGGCAGTGTGGAGTGAACAAGGGAGTCACGGAGAGAGTGGTCTCTCCGGAAAGCAGACAAGGGTGGGGATGGAAAAATGTCTTGGGTGGTGGGGTCGGATTGCAGATGGTGGATGTGTTGGAGGATGATGCGTTGTATCCGGAGGTTGGTGGGGTGGTGTGTGAGAACAAGGGGGATCCTCTTTGGGCGGTTGTGGCGGGGGCAGGGTGTGAGGGTTGTGTTGCGGGAAATGCGGGATGACGCGGTCAAGGGCGTTCTCAACTACTGTGGGGGGAAAGTTGCGGTCCTTAAAGAACTTGAACATCTGGGATGTGCGGGAGTGGAATGCCTCATCCTGGGAGCAGATGCGGCGGAGGCGGAGGAATTGGGGATAGGCGATGGAATTTTTGCAGGAGGGTGGATGGGAGGAGGTGTATTCTAGGTAGCTGTGGGAGTTCCTTGGAGAACTTGGACATCTGGGATGTGAGGGAGTGGAATGCCTCACCCTGGGAGCAGATTTGTTGTGGATTCTCTTTGGCTATTGTCAATAAGAATCAGCAAATTAAACATGGAAATTGGGAATCTATCGATATTGTGCTTATTTTGCTTCCTCACATCCAAGATTGGGATGTCTTACACTGTCAATTATTCATTACATTTGGTACCCAAGATCTGATTGTATTTGCTTTTCTGTTTAATTGGTGTACGGCCCAAAAACAGAGAATTAAAAATAACTCATGTGGAAGTGAAACGATGGCTCTGTCCTTCATTCTGATGTTCCTTGTCTATAAAATCTAGTGAGATTATGGAACATAATTAATACCAAATTAGGTCACATGGTCCTTCTTGAAATGATTCCGAAGCAGTGTACATTATTTAATGTGCCTCAATTGTTGGACGCAGGATCAACATTGCATTTATTGTTTGGATCTTAACAAATTTGATAAGATCAATTGTATTGTTGCAGATGATATCTGATACCCATGCATTTACTGATTTAATGCTGACTATTACATTGTATCAACATATTAAAATTAAATCTGCAAGACAAAATATTGAAATCCCCATTTTGGCATTTATCCCAAAAATCTGGAACTATTCCAAAATTAACACAGAGCCAATAACTCTAGACAGTAAAACACTTAAAACAATTGTCTACACTCAGTTACAAAAGTCAACAATATCAAGACTTAAAGATCTTATTTTGTTTGATTTTTTTAGTATCCAAATAAAGCACAGTGGGTCATAATGTGTTGACCAATTCAGCTGCAACAAACTATTTTATTTAGCATCCAGAGCCATAACATAATTATACAAAGCATATAATTATGTCTAATATGATATAATTATAATATACATTTATACATAATTATATACTTTTTATAACACTATAAGATCATAAGATATATGAGCAGAATTAGGCCAATCAGCCCATCCAGTCTGTTCTGCAATTCGATTGCACTTGACTTGTTTCTCAAACCCCATTCTCCTGCATTCTCCCCACGACCCTTGATCCCCTTACTAATTGAGAACCTATCTATCTCCATCTCAAATACTCTCAATGGCTTGGCCTTCAACAGCCAGCTGTGGCAATGAATTCCACAGATTAACCACGGTCTGCTGAAGAAATTCCTCCTCAATTCTGTTCTAAAGTGTTGCCCCTTCGCTTTGAGTCTGTGCCCTCAGGTCCTAGTCTCTTCTACTAGTGGAAGCATC
The DNA here is from genome assembly GCF_030684315.1 of Stegostoma tigrinum. Taxonomy (NCBI): domain Eukaryota; kingdom Metazoa; phylum Chordata; class Chondrichthyes; order Orectolobiformes; family Stegostomatidae; genus Stegostoma; species Stegostoma tigrinum. Next base: position 62,384,545 of record NC_081356.1, on the reverse strand, counting down.
CTCGCGATGACCACTCTATCCAGGCCTCACAGTATTCTGTAAGCTTCAGTCAAATGCCTCCTCATCTTCTAAACTCCATTGACTAAAGACCTAGTGTCCTCGACTGCTCCTCATATAACAAGGCCTTCATCCTCAGGATCATTCTTGTAAACCTCATTTGGACAGCCTCCAATACCAGCACATCTCTGCTTAGATACTGGGCCCAAAGCTACTTGGAATACTCCAAATGAAACCTGACCAGAGCCTTTTCAACCTCGGCAATACATCTCTGCTCTTGTACGCTAACCATCTCAAAATGATTGTAAACATTGCATTTTCCTAATTGCCAACTGACCCTGATGTTAACCTTAAGGAGATTTTGAACGAGGGCTCATAAGTTACTTTTTGCTTCAGATTTCCAAAGCCTTTCCCATTTAGAACACGTACTTTCTACCAAAGTGCAGAACATCACACTTTCCTGCATTGTATGTCATCTGCCACTTCTTTGCCCACTCTCCTAGACTGTACAAATCCTTCTGCAGCCTCCCCACTCCCTCAACACTACCTGTCCCTCCACCTATCTTTGTGTCACCTGCAAAATTAATAACAATCATAGATCATAGAATGAAGAATCCCTACTGTGAGGAAACAGACCCTTCAGCCCAACAAGACCACACCGATCCTGAGAACATCCCACCTAGGCCCATCCCCCTACAACCCAGCCTGCACATCTTTGGACTGTGGGATGAAGCCGAAGCACCAGGAGGAAACCCATGCAGACTCGGGGAAAATGTGCAAACTCCACACAGTTGCCCAAGGGTGGAATTGAACCTGGGTCCCTGGCGCCTCAGTTCCGTTGTCCAGATCATTAATATATAACATGAATAGTTGCGGTCCCAACACTGATGCCTGCAGAACTGCACTAATCATTAACAGCCATCTTGAAAAAGACCACTTTATCTCTACTCTCTGCTTCTTCTAGTCAGCCAATCCTCTTAACTGTTTTAGCAGCCTCCTGTGTGGCAGCTCAACAATGGCCTTCTGGAAATCCAAATAGATCAAGCCCACTGGCTCTCCTTTGTCTAACTTGTATGTTACCTCCTCAATAATCCTAACAGGTTTATCAGACATGACCTTCCCTTTGATGAAGCCATGCTGACTTCACCCTATTTTATCATGCACTTCCAAGTGCTCCACAACCTCTTCCTTACTGTCTTATCAAGAACCGAGGTCATGTTAACTAGTTTTATAACTTCCCATCTTGTGCCTCCTTCGCTTCCTAAACAGGCATGATAAATGAACCATTTTCTAGCGCTTTGGGACCCTCCCTGACTAATATATTAAAGGCTATATTTTTATATTTATTCTGTTCTGTAAGAAACTGATGACACTTCAATTATCCATACTAACAGATTAACCCCAAATGCATGCACTTTTGTCTTGCATGTTTTCTTCTTCTCTGGCATGTTTTGAAAGTGTTTTCTACTAATTTTCACTTATCTACCCTTGAGCTACCTCATCAAAAACCATCTCAACAAAAAATGTGAATCTATTTGTTTGACCTGATTTCCCTTTCATAAAACCTCATTGGCTTCATACAATTGTTTTATAATTTTTAATCTATGTTAAAACTTTGCTCATATTAGGTTCCAACATTTTCCTGGTTTATCATGCTTTTGCCAGAAGTACAATATTGACGGAAAAGAAGTTTCTCTCCAAGAGATAATGGAAGGATTGATTTCATTGCTGTTTGCCAACCTGGCAAACTCCACTTCTTGAGCAACTGCATGCCTTCCCATTACACTCTTAAATGATAAAGCAAATCATCATAACCTTGGTGTTCAATTTGAAACCAAGCTGAAGTTCTTAACCTTTATCACACACATTGCTGAGTCCACCTACATTTGCCTGTAGCAATTCCCATCTCTGCAACTGCCTCACTGCAGATGGAACCTTCAGTCATGCCTTTATTACTTTTGTGTTTGATGATTTCAATATTCACCAGATAGCCTCCCACCTTGCATCTTCAAAAAATTTTAGATGAGGTAAAACTTGACTAATCCTAACTCTCACCAAGTCCTATTACTAATGATCTTTATGCTCTTTGATTTACACTGACTTTCAGTCCATAAAATCATCAATTTTAAAATTCGTTTATATTGGCTAAATACCAATTTGTGTGAATTGTCTTCTCAGTTGAAAATGATAAGTTCAAAAAAAGTTGCATTTGTATGAGTTATTATGAGTTATTTATTGTCACGTATACCCAGACAGAAACATTGAAAAGTGTTTGTTGCCACAATCCAGTGCCATTTTGAGTTACAAAAGATTGGAAAGAAATTATATAAATATAATTCATCTTTTGTACAAGGGGTCTTTAAACACGGCTCCAGGGCTTCTGCGAGGGGTCCTGGGCCTCAAGGTGTTCCCACACTTCATTCCCACCCCAGCTAGGAGTCCACCGCTGCCACAGATTATGACCCACCAAGTTTACACTTCAGGCCTACTGCAGGAAGAATCCTTGCCCCAGGCAGTGCCACCGCCACAGCCGAAAACCATTCAAGTAGCTGAGTCCAACCTGTAGGCTTACCGTAGCCAGAGGTCCTCGCTCTGTTCACCACCAATGCAGCCGATGACCTGCCAATTACATGCTCTGGGCCTCCTGCAGCCAGGAGTCCAGGCACCACCACTGCCATAGCCGAGAACCCACCATCCACTGCTTCAGCTTCCTCACAATGTCAGAAGGTGAAGAAAAAATCGAAAGAGAAAGCCAAGAAAGGAGAGAAAGAGAAGGATGCAGCCAACCTGATGGGCTCAGGATCCTGAATATCACCTGCTGCGCTGGTGCCGCCAGCTTGGATTACATAATACCTCATTTGGTCTTAGGTCACCACAAGTCATCAGCTAACATAAACCCTCATCTGATTTGTTCGTTATTGCAAACATTCAGTTCATTTGTTTTATAATTTAGTTACCGAATAATTACTGGTAGGTCTTGGGTGTTTGAAAAAAGACAGAGGATAGGGTCATGACTAGGAGAGGCGGTGCAAAGCAAAAGGAGTATATTTACAACATCTGTGCCTTGTAAACCTAGAAGGAATTTCGCGATTGGGATGAGTAGACCGTGAATGCAGGATTAGGCATAAATTGTCTTCGATAGTTTATGCCCCACACTCCAATAATGTCAAACACATCTTCATCATAATGATAAGATCATGTAGCTGTGCCTGTCCTCAAATGGTTAAATTATGTTACTTCTGGTTGTATGCCATCTTTGCTTGCAAGAAAGGAGGAAGTGTGTCAGTGAATAAAACAAAACGTGTTCGGGTGATGTACTAATCATGCCTGAACAGTTGGCAGTGAGAAATTGCTTCAAGAAATGCCAATTTTGTGAGGGTGAGGTGAATATGCATCATGAGAATTTGCCTGAATCCTTGATAGATAGAGGATATGTCTCCTCCCATCATCTTTTGCTTCTAGGCCTCCAGTTCTTAGACTTCTGACAGCCATTGTACTCAACAACACTGGGCTGTGTATTCCTTCCTTTTAAATTAACAGGCAGTGATGAAGTTCACTTGCTGCCTACACTAGAAAGAACAAGAGTGTGATACATGTCCATTTTTGGGGGGGGGGCAGAGACACGAGGGGAGGGTGTTTTGGTGGCACCGCTGTTATTGAATTTACTCCTTCAGGATCTAATGGAAATTTTGTTTTCTTAATGAACCAGAATTTCAGAAGAGCTATAGAATATTAATCAACCCATATATACAAAACATTGACATTATGTTACATGCCAATAAGCTTTACAATTCAGATTGATCACGGTTTGAGTGAACATTTGTAGCTCGGGTGCTGGTTGTAGATGTTGGTGTGTTCACCAAGCTGGGAAGTTTGATAGTAGATGTTTTGTCCCCTTACTAGGTGACATCCTCAGTGCTGTGGGGCCTCCTGTGAAGTGCTATTGTCTTGTACCGGTTCATATTTATATGGTCTGGGTTTTTCTGCTTTCGTTAAGTGTTGGCTCCAGCTGTGCATTGCAATGGTCGGGATATTGGATCTAATTTAATGTGCTGTTGATGGAATTCATGATTGGATGCCAAGCCTCCAAGAATTCTCTGTTTGGCTTGTCCAATGATAGCAGCGTTGTCCCAGTTGAAAGTGTGGACTTTCTCATCTATGTGTTGATGTATTATATTCAGGGTGGAAATGACTATTACAAGGGGGCATATTTTTGAGGTGATTGGAGGAAGGTGTAGGGGAGATGTCAGAAGTAGTTTCTTTACACGGAGAGTGGTGGGTGCGTGGAATGTGCTGCAGGCAGTGGTAGTGGAGTTCAATACATTAAGGACATTTTAGCGGCTCTTGGACAGGCACATGGATGGTAGCAAAATGTAGGGTATGTAGGGTAGTTTGATCTTAGAGTAGGATAGTAGGTTGGCACAGCATCTTGGGCTGAAGGGCCTGTACTGTGCTATACTGTCCTATGTTCTATGTTCTTAAGCCAAACAGAGGACAGCCAGGAATTCTTGGAGGCTTGGCATTCATCCACGGACTCCATCAACAAACACATTGAGTTAGACTAGATATCCCGACCATTACAATGCACAGCTGGAACCGGCACTTACCGAAGCAACACAGACCAGAACACATAAATTTGAACCGTTATAAGACAGCAGCGCTTTACAGGAGGCTCCACTGTACTGAGGATGTCACCTAGTAAGTGGACAAAACGTCTGCTATCAAATTTACCAGCTTGGCTAACGCACCAGCATCTACAATCCAGATTGATCTTCACTTTAAAATGAAAGAACATTCCGCAGAGGATAATGGGCTTCGAGATCCTTTCCAGCAAAAAAATATAAGAAAAATAAAATACAAGCTAGAGCAATCAGATTACAAATTAAATAACAATCCAATGCAAAGCAGAAATGTTCCCATTGATTTGGCATGACACATCAGGCCCACTTACTAATCTTGTGCTCGCAAGACAGATTTCACATAGACATACAACAAATGCATGAGAAAATAACACATACGGTGGAATTTATTGGCTTTCTTCTATTGCCTGACTTACATCGATTACCCATACTGCTTTGTCTACTTGTGCTATATTTCACAGGATTTTAAAAATGCATGGCATATATCCTCTTGATTTTGCTTAAAGAAGACAAAAATGGTTCTGCAAGCTTCACTTCGTATCTTTAAGATGCAACTTTAAGAATTATCTGTTGGATGGCTGTACCAGCTCACTGCGCTGTATGAGCTGCTGTGCATGACAAAGGTTGCTACTGCCATTTTATTTAAGTGGAGCCCGCTTGTGTTGTGAAGTAGACAGAAAACATTTCCCAGTCTAACTAGAGCAGCTTCTTGTAGTTAAGAAGGTGTGTGTACTGCATGTCAGCTATTATTTATAAGCTGCATTGAAATGGTAGACATTGAGGTGGACTTGCCAGTGTTGGACTGGGGTGGACAAAGTTAGAAGTGACATGACACCAGCTTATAGTCCAATGGGTGTTTTTGAAATCACAAGCATTCAGAGCGCTGTTTCTTGGTCAGCTAAAGTGTCTTCACCTGATGGGGGGTCAGCACTCCAAAAGCTTATGGTTTCAAATAAACCCATTGGACTATAACCTGATGTGACTTCTGACTTTATGATGGACATTGTTAGAGAGGTATTGAGGACAATCAGATGTTATATCTCACTTCTTTGAGATCCTACATTGCTGTGCCTACAAATCCTGATGATATCAATGTAATAGGTGAGGTGTGTGACACTCTTCAGTATTAGTCTTATCATACCCATTAAGACACATATTCAACGCTATCACCTTCAATCTATTCAAGGACTTATTAATTCCTTCAGATTTCAAAGTGGATTTGCTATCCTTGCCAACATTGTCGGGTTAGGAAAATAGTTGTAGTATTTGGTTTTTGTGACAGTGAATGATCATTATCAGTCTGCATCTATGTAAATTGATAGATAACCATTTTGTTAGGTCCCAGTGCTCTGGTAAAAATTACACTAGGATACATAGGTATTGTGTGCAGAAAAATAGTGAAACTTAATTTGCATGATTTCTGGTGTGCTGTACTGCAAAGACCATTCACAAGTATGTAAGAAAATAAGGTACATCACAAATGCCTGTGGGATAGTAAAAGAATTAATTCCTCTTGGCTGCTTTGAAAACTGCAGTTCAGTACTGAATGTTTCCTTCATCTTTGGTTTGATGGAAGTGGTTGACAATTATATTTCCTTTGCTTACATGGGTTTTCACTCTTTAAATGCAGGCTGAGTTTAAATCTGGCATCAATAATACTATAATTTGCATTCACTAACAGAGCTAAGTTCATGCTTCCAATATAGGCTAGTGGAAATTTGATATCTGTCAATTAACTTGATAATCATACAACTTGGTTCCAATTCAGCTCTTTAGGTATGGAAGTGCTTCTTTTTACTACTTTAAACAATGCACTGCCCAAGTACAGAAATCAGTGCATTGCTGCACATGTCATGATGTGAGATCTTCCTAAGAAAGTTGATGAGATAAGCAACCCACTATTTTATTGCCGCAAATGTCTGATTGTAGTATTGGATTCAGCAAGGTCTGTACTGTTGACTACCTCAATATTCAGTACTCAATGAGTGATAATATTACATAATACAGCCAATCTTCTCTAAACAGAAACAAGAGTAGCAATTGAACAGTTCTTGGATGTGAAACATTCACTCTGCCTTCTCCCCTCAGTTGCTGGCAGATCTGCTGAGTTTCTCCAGCAATTTCTGTTTTTGCTTCAGATCTTCAGCATCCACTGTGCTTTGTTTTATTTTCTGAGCAGCAGCAGTCTGGCCTTCATTAGGGGACGTTTCATTGAGTTACAGGAAAATGCTGCTGAATGGCATTGCCATAAATCTAAACTAGGAGAATAGAGCAATAGGTAGAGGGGTCTGGAGGACCATGATTGTTGCTCTGGAGATGTTAGTGCAGACATGGGCAGAAAGTGGCACATCATGGTTGGGCAATGGACTGAGGATCCACAAAGGCATCTGTTAGCAGGGAACGGGAACAAGAAACCTGAGGCGTCAATTCCAAGAATCTGATCCTGAGGATCTGGCAGCAGTGTCAAATGAAGTCTCATAACACAATGGTTGAGTGCAGTCAATGAATTTGCATATGGCATTTCCTAGCCAATACTCCATCCTCTTCTCAAGCTACTTAGTGTATCACATCCCCATCAGTCACCCTACAGCAGTTTCTTATGCTCAGAATTTACATTTCATATACAGATACATAGATACTTCACCCTCCCATACATTGTAATTCAGCCAGCCTTATACTTATCTCTTCCTGCTATCACATTGGTCTGGATATTCAGCTACGCCACAATCTCCGATATTCTCCCTGTTTTCTTATAGGACAAGGTTGTCTATAATAGAGGGAAGAAAAGCCAAACTAGTAGCATCCAAGGAGGCCGAGACTTGGTGACCCCTATGAGAGAAATTATTCTCAATGTCATGGGGCCAGTTGAGAATCAGAGCTCACAGCAGCCAGTGCCAATCAGAGCATTGAGGAAGCTGGCATGTTCCTATGCCTCTTCTCAATTCCCAGCTCACTCTCATATTGTTTTTGTCCTTATGGAACTCACTCACCATTAGTGTGATATTTGGCAGTGTGAACTGTGTACAAGGCTCACTACAAAAAATTCACCAAGGCTCCTGAGACTGCACCTTACAAGCACATGACCATATCCATTTTGAAGTACAAGGGCAGAAAATACATTGGAACACTTTGGAATGGGTCCTATGATTGAAGTGCGGCTAATGTTATGCCACAATTTGAAAAAAGGTTGGCGGAAGAGAACACTGGAAATTATAGACTGTTTAGTTGTGGTGAAAACTATTTAAGATTTTATTGCAGAGCTTGTGGAAAACAGTAACAGTATTGGACAGAGTCAATATCGATGTACAAATTGTAATCTTGCTTAACAAATCTACTGGATTTTTTTCAAGGATGTAATTGATAGTTGATAAGAGGAACATAGTAGATATGGTTTAGTTGGACATTCAGAAAGCTTTCAATAAAGCCTCACATAAGCGGTTAGCATATAACTTTAAAGTGCATGGGACTGGGGATAGCATACTGACATGGATAGAGAACTGACTGGAAGACAGGAAACAAAGAACTGGAAAAACAGATCTTTTCTCTGGGAGACAAGCGCTGATTAGTGGGGTACCCCAGGGATTGGTGCTTAGATCCCAATTATTCACTAATAATTTAGGTGATGAAATTAAATGCAATATTTCCATGTTGACACCAAGCTAGGTGGGAGGATAAACTGTAAGGACAATGCAGAGATTCTTCAGTGTGTTTTAGACAAGTTGAGTGAGTGGGCAAAATTCATGGCAGATGAAGTATAGTGTGCATAAAAATGAAGCTATCTATATTGATAAAAACAACAGAAAACCAGACTATTATTGGAATGGCAATAGATTGGCAAAGAGAGAGGTGGAATAAGACCAAGGTGTTCTTGGGCACCAGTCACTGAATGTAAGATGCAGCAGGCTCGCAAGAAAGCAAATGGTTTATTGGCCTTCATAGCAAGAAGATTGAAGTATCAGTGCAGGGATGTCTTGCTGCAATTGTACAGGGTCTGGGTGAGATAAAACATGCAGATCACCTTATCTGAAGAAGGATATTCTGGGTATGGATGGAATGCAATGAAAGTTTACCTGTCTGATTCTTATGACAGCAGGGTAGACATATGTAGAGACTCGATTAGATTGGTTAGGACTATATTCACTGTAGTTTAGAAGAATGAAGTGGGATCTCATAGAATCTTATAAAATCCTAACTGGTCTAGGCAGTATAAATGCAGGAAGGACGTTCCCAATGACAGGGGAGCCCAGAAACAGGAGTTACAGTATAAGGATATGGGGTAAGCTATTTAGGATTGACACGGTAGGGAATTTCTTAACTAAGAGAATAGTGAGCCTGTAGAATTCTCTGCTATAAAAAGTCATAGCAGCCAAAGTATTGAATGTTTCCAAGACTCAAACGTAGTTCTTAGATCTAAGTGGATCAAAATATATGGAGAAAAATGGGAATCGGGCACAGAGTTGGATAATCAGTCACAATCCTATTGAATAATGTAGCAAGTACAAAGGGTTGAGTGGCTTCCTTCAGCTCCAATATTCTATGTTTCTATGTATTTCACAGTTCGCTGACCCCATATTCTTCTATTGATGTTCGCTCATAATAGATGTTTCAACCATATTTTGATTCTATTTTTCCTGTTCAGTTTCTTCAAAACTTTTAAGACAGCCATCAACTCCCCATTTGCAAGTTTCTATTATAATTCTATTATAACACTATTGTGTTTTGTTTCCCTCATCTAAGACAGCATCTGATGTCTGTCTGCCATCTTATGCATGACAAAGTAAATGTTTTTCATTTGCCTTTTAGCTTTATTTACTGAAAATGACTTCAAATTGATTCATCTTTTGGAGAAAGGGTATGATCCTATTGTTTTACTATTCCTTAGAACACTAGCAACCTGTTGGAAAGGAGGGGTAATGGTGCCTTCTCGTATTTACGTAATTTTCTTATTTTTCAGTCATCTGCCGGAGAAGGAATGTTGACATTTTAAAGGATAAGCACTGGCCCAATCCTTTGTAATTAGGTGACAAAAAAGTATGATGACCTCATAACAACTACAGGCAATCACTGAAGTTCTAGATGGGAAATGCTTTGTAATTCATTTGGCCAATCTTTGTTCATATGATGAGAAGGTCTTGTCTTAATATGGTTATATATTTGTCTGGTATCCCTCAGTGTAAGTGAATCCGCTATAATAATGGACTCAGTGACAGTAATATATGTACAACATTTAAATCCCAAGTAAAGAATACTCTTGCACACATATATGTGTGGAAAACTTGTAGTTCAACCTCAAAAATCAATTTCAACATAAATACAATTGGACCAAAATAAATTGCTTACTTTTAAATCTGGTGAGTTTCAACTTAAGTGCCATCTAATTTTGAATCTATCTTTTGTGTAAATTTTACCTGCCAGTTCATGTAATAATACACTGTTTAGAAGTGTGGTGGAGGCAGCTTCATTGAGGCAACCAAGAAGGTATTGAATAATTTTTTTGACGGAATTGAAATGCAGAGTTGGAAGAAAATGTTAGGAGTTTGGCAATAAGTCATAATGCTCAGAGTGCCAGTGCAGAAATGATGTGCCAAACGAGTTCCTTTTGCACCATAATAATTTGGTGATTCTGTGAGTTTGAGAAATGCACTGGGTCTTGTGGCTACAAAGTTCTGAGATCTTCAATGTTTTATTAAATCCCAGCAACATATTTAATATATCTAGTTCTACAGTTATAGCATCATCATTATTAGCTTTGTGTCATCTTAGTTGTGCCATTTTAGTTTTTGTTATATCCATAACGCAAGCCTTATATTAATATTAGACATTTTTTTAAGAAATTGCATTAGGTTATTAATTTGGTTTAATTGGCCTCAGTATCCTGTGGGGATTAGCCTAGTTTCTCACAACAGTTTCAACAGGAGCCAAGTGCAACCCCCAAGGAAATTGAGAACAGCAGCTTCAAAACCCTGCTGTTTCTGTCAGTTTTCATGTTGCCCTGTGATAGTCTTCTGCTTGCCTTTTACATGGAAAATGATGGTCCAGGAGTCAGAGTCGGGGACGAATTCTGACAGTGTGTACTTGTTGTTACTGAGGCTTATTTGGGACCTGATTTAGCAGTAGGTTGGGAGAAATGGGGCTCCCTGGCCATTACAGTTTGCTTGTAAGTCCCAATTGCATGTCTAGAGTTAACAAGATACCTGGTTTCAAAATATGCTTTTTCTTGTTTATTCCTCTTTCCTGTGTTCCAGGTGAGTTTCAAGAGGAGTTCAGCTGGACACACTCAGGTGCCTCCCAGTTTTCTGACGAATGGTGCCAGTAGATGCCTATAAAAATCCCCAAGGGTGCATTTCTCAAAATCACAGAACCACCAAATCATTATGGTGCAAAAGGAGATCATTTGGCACATCATATCCGCACTGGCATTTTGAGCATTATGGCTTATTGTCAAATTCCTAACATTTTCCTACGACCCTGCATTTCAATTCCATTAAAAAAAAATCATTCAATAAATTCTTGGTTGCCTTAATTGAAACTGCCTCCACCACACTTCCAAACAGTGTATTCCATTTCCCAAAAACTCACAGTGTGTAACAGTTCCTTCTCATTTCACATTGTTTTTTTTCATTTGCAAAACAATTTAAAGCAGTGCCCTTTAGTTATTGATCCATTTGTAGGCAGGAACAGTTTCTCCCTATCCGTTTTGTCCACATGCCTCGTGATTTCAAAAACCTCTCTAAAATTTACCTCAGCTTTCTCTTCTCCAAGGAAGACAATCCAAATTTCCCAGTCTTTCCTCACAAATGAAGTTACTCAGCCCGAGAACTATTCACACGCTCTACTATATGTTCACACCCTTTTTAAAATGTGACGCGTAGAACTGTCCAGAATAATCCAGGTGAGGTCTATCAAGTGTTCTATATACATTCAGTGTGACACTCCTGCCCTTGTACTTTAAGCCCCTATTAGTTAAGTCTAAGAATTTGCATGCTTTACTAAGATCTCTCTGTACTTGTCCTGCCACCTGTAATAACTAATGCATAACTACAGACAGGTTTCTCTGGTCCTGCATACTTTCGAGAGTAGTACTCTTTGTTTCATATTGTCTCTACATCATTTTAATACTGAAGAAATTCACTTCACACTTAGAGACAGTAAGAGCTGCCGATGCTGGAGTCAGAAATAACACAGTGTAGATCTGGAGGAACACAGCAAGGCAGGCAGCATCAGAAGAGCAGGAGGACCTGACCCAAAATGTCAACTTTCCTGCTCCTCTTCACCTCCTCATCTCTTCGCCTCACACTTCATCTCATTGAGCTTCATTTGCTACCTACACAACCACTACACCAGCTTTTCATTTTTTTTTCAAATGCTGCGTAGTCCTCCTCACAGTTAACAATCTTTCCAAGTTTTGTGTTGTCTGCATTTTGTCCCTCGAAATTGACTCCTGCACACCAAGTTCTGAATCATTTATACACATTAGGTCCCAATACCAACCAAAACTATAAGCTACTAACTTTCTTCCAGCCCAAAAAAACCTTTGACCAGTACTCCATGTTCCCAATCAGAAACTTTTGTAAGTGTATTGCTACCATCCCTTTTACTCTGACGTCTCTCACTGTCGTCACAAGCCTGTTATATAACACTGTAAGAAATGGCTACCAGGCATCCTTGTACACCAATTCAACAGCCTTGCTCTCAACAACCCTTTCTGTTACCTCTTCAAAGTACTCCAACAAAATAGCTAAGCACAATTTCTCCTTAAGATTATTGCAAGACATTTCCCCAGTACAAAACTTAATGAATAGTCTGCAATTGCTGGTGTTTCAAAGTTGGGTAGAGTACTTGTGGATTGGGAGGCAAAATGTCAGAATCTAGTGTTTGTTAAATACTAGGGGGGAAAGCGTTGTGTGGTGCCTATATAAGGGCATGTGCTCTTTCTGTGCTTAGAGATTTAAAATGAATGTCTGTGAGCTGCAGCTTAAAAGTTTACAAATACACAGAGAGCATCTGAATTGAAACATTTGTGTTGAAATGTCATACAGTTAGCTGGCCAAACAAGAGTTTTTACCAAGACAACAGGCTTTTGAATTTAACCAATCAATTTGAACCAGGCACTTAGATGCCAAAAACCTATTAAATTTAAGTCTGATGGTTTTGAAAACATAGGACCAATCCTATTGTAAGAAATATTGATCGATCATACAGGATATGAAAAGAAAGGGACGGTTGAGTAAAGCCCGAGTGCTAGCTGTCATCCACCAAAGCTAATGGCCTTCAGCTCTCAAGAGAGAATTGCTGGCTCTCGCAGCCTCCTGTATGTCATAGAGAAAGCACTATCTGAATAACAGCAGTACCAATGGCACAACTAATTACTATTTCTGACAGAAGAATTGTCAGAGAAGATATTCCCAACAGAAGAATCAACAGAGAAGGCACAAAACATTTTGGAAGACATGTAACCTGACTATGATCTCAAAAGGCTAATTCTTTTTAATAAGTGGGACGTGGATTTATTGGAACAGCATACCATTAAAATCTTGCTTTATTTGGGAGTAATTAGTAGTTAGAAGGGATTTATTCAGAGAAGACACCATCTAAATAGCAATGGCACTAACAGCACAGCTAGTTAATATTGCTGACAGAAGAACTGATGGAGAAGGTAATCCTGACAGAAAAATCAACAGAAAAGTCACAAAACCTTCCAGAAGACATGTAACCCAGTTGACACACTAAATTCTATTTTTTTTAATAAGTGGGATATATATTTTTTGCAACAGCATACTATTAGAATCTTGCTTTATTTGAGAGTAGTTAATAGTTTAGTTAATTTTTCACTGTTACAGTTAGATAAATAAATTGCTTCTTGTTGATTTTAAAGTCAGTGTCAGGGATTTATTTTATCACCACTAGAAGTTGTTAAAAAGCAGGTTACATCACCTTTCACACTCTTTTTACAGATTATACGGAAGGATTTTTCTCTTTGGGTGCTTTAGTTTTAGTTCTCAGGTGGGGATGATGGTGACACCTCTGCTTTATAACAGATTGGGGACTTGAGGCCTGGGACTTAGGCAGATTTGTACAGATTTAATGTGCGAAAGGTCCCAGCAGACTTAAACTGACTTGGAGGTTGGTAAATCAGATCTTTGAAGAAAACTTTAGTGAGAAGTGGAAAACTTGTTTAATTCCGTCTGCTTGTTGCTGGTTAATTCAAACGTGGGTAGTGACTCTATCGGACACAAAGAGTTTTCTGGGGGTGGAAGAAGTAACTTTGGAGGTTTTACAAAAAGTGAGCAAGGCAAAGCTGTTGGATTTGGCAGACAAGCTGCAGTTGGGGTTGCCTTTGTCTGTGAGAAAAGGAGAGGTAATTACAGCAAAAGCTCGACATTTAAGTTTGCTGGAAACGCCATCAGAATCTCTGGAAATGGTTAGAATTCAATTGCAGACAAGGCAGCTTGAACATGACAGGGAACTGAAGCAGTTTGGATTACCGTTAACAGCAGAGTAAAGAGAAAAGGAAAGATTCATCCTAACACAACAAAAAGGAAAGAATTGCCCTGGCAGAACGAAAAGCAAAGGAAAGGAAGGCCCTAGCAGGAGAGAGGGAGAAAGAGAGAGAGTTTGAACTTCAGAAGTTGGCAATTAGACTGGAAAGTTGACTTAAAAGGATGAAGGTGAAGGTAGAAGTTAGGCTTAGTGAGGAAGATGGTAATGATGAGCTAACCCATTGTAGCCAAAGGCATGTTCGGGACATATGCAAATATGTCCAAACATTACCAAAATTCACCGAAAATGGTGTTGAAGCCTTTTTTTCATTTCCTTTGAGAAATTGGCTAAGCCGATGAACTGGCCAAAGACTGTGTGGGTAATGTTAATTCAGACCAAGTTGGCCGGCAGAGCTAGTGAGGCATTGACAGTGTTGCCAGAGGAGGTGTCAAGGGACTATGAAGGAGTGAAACAGCTTATATTGAGCGCCTGTGAATTAGTACCAGAAGCATATAGGCAACGGTTCAGAAATATAAGAAAAGAGCCAGGTCAGACTTGCATCAAGTTTGAAAGAATTAAACAGAGCAACTTTGATGGATAGATGAGAGCATTAAAGATAGAAAAGGCATATGAGGCTCTTGGAGATAATATTCTGCTGGAAGAGTTTAAAAATTCACTTCTGGAAATGATAACAAGTCATGTTGAGGAACAGAAAGTTAAACAGCGAGACGAGCTGCAGAGATGGCAGATGAATACACGTTAGTGCATAAATCGAAAGCTAGCTTCAGGCAGCAATTTCATTCCATGAGGGATAGAAATTGGGAAAGATGTTTCAATGAAAAACAAAAAGCAGAACTCACGAGGAGCAGTTTACCACATGTGAAAAAAGAAACCCAAGAAGGTGGAAAAGAGGTAAAAGACTTCAGGTGTTTTCACTGCAATAAAGTGGGATGCACATAGTCACAGTGATGGTGGATTAAACAAGGGACTTGGGGAAGGATGTGTTAAAAGAGGCTAAACCAGTGGGATTAATTGAGGTGGAAAGGAAACCCCAAGAGAATTCAAGGAGCTGCAGGAGAATGCACAGCCTAGCCGTGGGCTGGATAGTAAGATATTGCCCAATCTCTTCAAAGACTTCACCTGTATGGGTAAGGCTTACTCAGGTAGAACAAGTGGACCAGGTTAAAAAAAGTTATAATATTGAGAGATACGGGAGCTAGTCAGTCTTTAATAGTAAGAGATGAAAATATTTGCATTCCTTCTGAAATGTTTCCCGAGGGAGTGATAATCTGTGGAATATAAGGAGAGAGAATGAATGTTCCCCTGTGTATGATAAGGCTAGAAGGTTCAATCAAGACTGGGGAAGCGATAGTGGGAGTGACTGAATGAGTGGCTATTCCGGGAATATAGTTTGTTCTTGGAAACGATATAGCTGGATCACAAGTGGGAGTGATACCCATTGTACTGGAACGGCTAAAAGAAAACCAGACAACGGAGGAATTAAAAGAAAAATACCCTGGAATTTTTCCAGACTGTGTGGTGACAAGATCCCAAAGCCATAAGTCAAAATTAGGAGGGAAAACAAAAGAGAAAGATGAAGAAGTTGAGGTCCAGTTAGCTGATACTCTTTTTGGTGAGATAATAAAGGAAAAACCTAAGCAGGTAAAGGATCAGTCAGAGGTGCTTAGTTCAGAAAGATTAATGGAATTACAACAAAAGGATGAAACAATAAAGGATTTAAATCATAAAGCCTGCTCAGAAAAGAATCAGAGTGTATTCCAGAATGCTGCTACATTAAGGATAAAATCTTAGGGCAGAAATGGAATCATTGCAGGTTAGTGCAGATGAGAAATGGAAATTCATCAGATTGTCTTACCCGTAACATACAGATCAGAAGTATTGTGGCTAGCACACAGATTAACTGTTGGAAGTCAATTAAGAATGAGGAAGACTCAGGCTAAGATACAGGAGCATTTTTATTTGCCTGGATTGACTGCATATGTTCCCTCCCTAAAACCAAATGTGGGAAGCAGCATTTGCTAATCATAATGGATGTGCCTACCAAGTCTCCAGAGGCAATTCCATTATGGAATGTTAAGGCAAAAAGGGTTGTGGAGGAGTTGTTTGCTTTCTTCATCCATTATGGACTGCCCAGGGAGATTCAATCAGATGAAAGATCCAATTTTACTGCCAAATTATTTAAGGAGTTCATGGATAGTTTTGGCATCAAACATTTTAAATCTAGTGTGTACCATTCCAATCCCAGGGATCATTGGAAAGGTGGCATCAGGCCCTAAAAGCAATGTTGAGAGTTTAATTGCCAGAATCACACAAATGATTGGGATAAATGTATCCCATTTATATTATTTATTATTAGAGATGCTCCAAATGTTCCAAGAACAAAGAACTGATTTGAAAGGCTTGTGACAGTATTATGAGGATCTATGTAGAAATATAATGTGGAGGACTAATGCCATAGTACATGAGGTTGATGTAGGGAATGCTGTTTCGATAAAACAACACCCCTACTTAATCCTTTCAAAGCAAAGCAGGTTCAGAAGGAAGTGGAAGTGATGGTCCAAGAGGACATCATAGAGACGAGTCAAAACGAGTAGAGTTTGCCGATTGTGTTAGTTCCCAAACCTAATGGTACTCAATGACTCTGCGTAGACTGTCAGAAGGCCAATGCTGTGACCAAATCTGTCTGATGCTTAATTCCACTGCTACAGAATTGTGTGGGAAAAGTAGGACAAGCCACTTCTATCATAAAGTTGGACATACTTCGCAGTTACTGGAAATTACCTTTGCCGGAGAGAGCAAAAGAAGTTTCTACTTTTGTAATCCCAAATGGGCTGAATCAACTTCAAGTAATGCTCTTTGCAATGAAGAATGCACCAATTGCTTTTCAAAGGCTTATGAACAGAATTGTTTCAGGATTGACCAATTGTGCTGTCTATATACGTTATGTAGTGAATTTTCGCCTTTTGTGAAAACATCTCATGGAGCATTTGGCAGAGCTCTGTGAGAGACTATGGAAGGCAAAGTTGGTCATAAACTTGGAAAAAACAGAATTTGTGAAGGTGCAAGTGACATTCTTGGGGCACAACATCAGATACAGACAGATGACACTGAGGCATGTGAAGAAGAAGTCCATCAAGGAATTTCTAAGAACACCCTCGAAGAAGGAAGTGCTATGATGTTTAGGATTGAATGGATTCTACTGGGAGTTTGCACCAAAATTTAGTAGCATAGTGGCACCATTGACAAATTTGTTCAAAAAAGGCAAAGTTTTGGTGAACAAAACAATGCCACGTGGCATTTGAGAATTTAAAAGCAGCGTTAACAACTGCGCCAATTGTAGCAACACCAAATTATTTGAAACTCTTCAAAGTCTCTATAGGTGTTGGAGCTGTGTTGTTAGAGGAGGATGATTGTGGAATTGAAAGGTTTTGCAAAAGTAACCTCACTATCCACTAGAAAAAACATTCAACCTTTGAAAAAAAGTTATTGAGTTTGGTAATAGCCTTACAAAATGTTAATGTTTACGCTGCAAACAACACATCAGAGACATTGAGTATACCAGTCACAATCTTTTGACATTTCTGAAAAGATTTAAGGACAAGAATATCAGATTATTTCACTGGAGTCTCATGTTACAAGCATTTAATTTACAGATTGTACATGTTGTGGGTTGTGAAAATATTATCTCGAATGCTTCGTCATGAGTTTAGATGAAAAGTGCTTATATAAAATAGAAATGGTAATGTTAAATATAAGTAGACTTAGTGTAAAATATGTAGCTCTAGATTAATGACATAATGGAGTTAAGATTTTAAAAAGAAAAAAGAAAGAAAAAAGAAGCCATCTTTTCGTAATGATAGTTCTTTTCTTTCTTGTAGGTGGAGATGTTGTGAAGTTAGAGTAATTTTGGATCGTGAAATAAGATGTTAGAATTTGGTGTTTATAAAATGCTAGGGGAGAAAGCATTGTTTGATGCTTTAAAAATATCATTTGCTTTTTTTTGAGCTTAGAGATCTCAAATGGATGTCTGTGAGCAGCAGCTTGAAAGTTTACAAGTACACAGAGAGAGCCTGAATTGAAACATTTATATCGAAATGTTGTACAGTTAGCAGGCCATGCAACAGTTTATACCAAGACAACAGGCTTTCGAATTTAGCCAAACAATTTGATCCAGGCATTTAGATATCAAAAACCTATTAAATTTAAGTCTGATGGTTTTGACAACATAGGACTAATCCTATTGAATGAAATATTGATATGTCATCAAGGGCATAAAAAGAAGAGGGCAGTTGGATAAAGCACCAGAGCTAGCTGCCATCTACCAGACCTAACAGCCCTCAGCTCTCAAGAGAGAATTGCTGGCCCTCACAGCCTCCTCTAAGTCTCAGAGAAAACACCATCTATAGAGCAATAGTACCAACAGCACAACTAGTTAATATTCCTGACAGAGATTGTATTCCTGACAGAAGAATCAATTTAAACGGCACAAAACATTCCAGAAGAAACGTAACCATCTGCTCTCCTCCTTTTCTCACCCCTTTACTACTGATGTTCTTGTTGAAGATTTTGGGATTCCCCTTTATGTTAGCAACTCTGTTCTTTATATAATTCTGAGTTGTTTCCATTATTTGCTTTTTAACCTTTCTTCTAAACCTTCTGCATTCAACATGGTTCTCGAATTCGTTTACTGCCTGGCTCCTGCCTTTATCATGTGTATTCTTCATCAACATAACTTCCATCTCCTTTGTCATCTAGGAAACTCTGGATTTGCTTTTGAAGGAATATTCATTGACTGAACAGTCTCCTTTTTGGAGGTAGCTTATTGTACGACTCCCGTTTCTTCCACAAACCAGTCTTGGTTCCACTCAAGAGACAGTAGGAGCAGCAGATGCTGGAGTCTGAGATAACAAGGTGTTGAACTAGATGAACACAGCAGGCCAGGCAGCATCAGAGGAGCAGGAAAGCTGACGTTTCAGGCCTAGACCCTTCTTCAGAAAAGGGGGAGGGGATGTGGGTTCTGAAATAAATAGGGATGGGGGAGGCAATAATGGAAAGTAGGTGGAGCTGATAGGTGGGGAGGAGGCGGACAGTTCAAGGAGGCAGGGATGAAGCTAGTAAAGGTGAGTGTAGGTAGGGAGTTGGGATGGGCGTTGGTCAATGAGGAGGGAGGGCTGGGTAGGTGGGAGAAAAGATGGACAAATTAAGGAGTCAGGGACGAGAGGGGAGGCTGGTCTTGGGAAGGGGTTGGGGGTGAGGAAATTTTGAAGCTTGCAAAGTCCTTATTAAGACCATTGGGTAGTAGGGTTCCAAAGCGGAAAATGAGGTGCCATTTCTCCAGGTTTTGGGTAGCATCATTTTGACACCGGAGGAGGCCCAGGATAGACATGTCGTCCAAGGAGTGGGAGGGGGAGTTGAAGTGGTTCGCGACTGGGATGCGTTGTCGTTTGTCATGAATTGCGCTTAGGTGCTCCACAAAGCAGTCTCCAAGCCTCCACTTGATGTCCCCAATGTTGAGGAGGGGACATCGGGAACAGTGGATACAATGCACCACATTCGCGGATGGGCAGGTGAGCATCTGCTTAATATTGAAAGTTTTCTTGGGTCCTGGGATGGGGGTAAGGGGAGAGGTGTAGGGGCAGGGGTAGCACTGCCTGCGGTTGCAGAGAAAAGTGCCAGGGTGGTGGGGCTGGTGGGCGTATGGAGCAGGCGAAGGAGCCACGGAGAGAGCAGTCCCCCTGGAAGGCAGATAAGGGTGGGGAGGATATATATATCCTTGGTAGTGGGGTCAGATTACAGGTGGTGGAAGTGGTGGAGAATGATGCGTTGATTCCGGGAGGTTGATGGGTAATATGTGAGGACAAGGGACATTCTGTCTTTGTTGCTATTGCAGGGAGGGTGTGTCAGGACTGAGGTGAGGAAACGCAAGTGATGCGGTTGAGAGTGTTTTCAATCACTGTGGAGATAGAAATTACGGTCCTTGAAAAACGAGGACATCTGGGATGTCCACTCAATCCAGTCACTTTCTGTTTTTGCCTTATTGAAGTTGACTCTCTGCCTGTTGATTATTCTCACTCCGGATTGAGCAATGTCATGTGTCACTGTCATCCTAAGTCTTAAGCGATGTTGTTCACTATCGTTCAAATGTTCTCCACTGTCACTTAACCTACTCGACCTACCTCATTCTCAGTTAACCAGACCTAGAAGTTCATCTCTCACCTCACCCATCCCTTCCTCCCACCCCAAGCCGCACCCCCAGCTACCTACTAACCTCATCCCACCTCCTTGACCTGTCCGTCTTCCCCGGACTGACCTATCCCCTCCCTACCTCCCCACCTACACTCTCTCCACCTATCTTCTTTACTCTCCATCTTCGGTCCGCCTCCCCCTCTCTCCCTATTTATTCCAGTTCCCTCTCCCCATCCCCCTCTCTGATGAAGGGTCTAGGCCCGAAACGTCAGCTTTTGTGCTCCTGAGATGCTGCTTGGCCTGCTGTGTTCATCCAGCCTCACATTTTATTATCTTGGAGTTCATCTTTTTTGTTGGATTAGACACACACTCATGTAGGAAATTTTCTTAATCACAATCTAGGAACATCTCCTCATCAATACCCCTTATCCTACCACTATCCTACTCTCTATATAAGTAATTGAAGTCCTCTACTATGGCTACTCAATGATGTTTATATCTCGCTGTAATTTTCTTGCAGATTTTTTCCTCTGCATCCTTCCCAGTAGTTGGTAGCCTTTAGTTTACATGAATATTTGTAACTGCACCCTTCTTAACATCTAGCTGTAGTCAAATCAATTCTTTCCTTGAACTCTCTGAAACATCCTCTTTCTCTGGAACAGTGATGCTCTCCTTGAACAAATATGCCACCACTGCTCATTTTATTCCTTTTCTATCTTATTGAACATTTTCTAACCAGAAATGTTTAACTCCTAGATCAGCCCTTCCTTGTGGTAGGTCTCTATTTCCATCACAGTATCATAATCCCTTGTGGCATAACAGCCTGGAGTTCTGAATTAAATGTTACTGATGTCACTGCCAAAATTGGACAATTTGTTTTGAAACAATGCAATCTACTAAACAATTAAAGGGGGAAATAGCAGCAGGAGGCACAACAAGCACAAGTTGGATTTAACATGGAAAACTTCCTGCTGCTCCCCAATTTTATTAATTATACTGCATGCATTTGCATGCATGTAAAGTGACCCTGTTTTCGGCTTCATTATTTTCACCATTATTTTGACTCTCCATATTAACTTATTATTGTCTATTTTAGTTCTATCTGCCTCTCAAGATTTCACATACCCTGGTGTTAACTTCTAACATTACCATCTGCCACCCACACCCCTGCTTTGTATGTTTAAGCCTTCCTACCAGGACTATAAAAACAGCCTGCAAGGAACTCGAACTCTGCCCTAGCTCTGTTCAGGAGCAATCTGTCTACCTTGTACAGGTACCAACACCCCCAGAGACAGCACAGTGACCCAGGAGCCCAATGACCTCCATCCTACACCATTGTTCCAAACATCCACTGTCTTATCTTCTTATTTCTGTGCTCACTTACACATGGAACGAAGAGTAATCAGAAATTACAACTTCAAAATCTTGCTTGTTAATTTCACACTGAACTCTCCAAATTCTGATTGTAGAATTGTATGTCCCTTCCCACTTTTGAGCTAATCTGCACCATGACCTCCTGCAGTTTTCCCAATCCCAGAAGAATGTCCTGCAGAATTGGGTGGAAGGAGACAGTCCATCAGGGGAAACAGTAACTGAGATCATCACCTGAAACATTTCAATGCTTTTTTTCCTATCGTTACACGTAGAGTAGTAATGAGCTGTTTCTGGAAAATAAAAATGGAAGTCGGTACTGTTTCACGGTCAGGGTAAATTAAACTTAGCATTCTGTCAAATAAACATGACCTACCCTCATATTACTTATGGTGCCTTAGGAAGTTTTCCATGTTAAATCCAACTTGTGCTTGTTGTGCCACCTGCTGCTATTTCCCCCTTTAATTGTTTGGTAGATTGCTTTGTTTCAGAACAAATTGTCCAATTTTGGCAGTGACATCAGTAACATTTAATTCAGAACTCCAGGCTGTTATCCAGGATTTTGCTAAGTGTGTGTGCCATCTGATAATTACTCACTTCAACTGTTGGTTTGGCTGCCAACTTTACTCTGACTTCAGGACAATGTTTCCTTCTGCCGAGAGTATTGACTAGCTTTCAAGACCGCTTAATTATTTGTCTGCTGTGCTTTACATCCCCGCTAGTTTGTTTTTAAAGGCATTTCCTTTCTTTATCTTGTACAAATGAAATATATTTTGGGTTTGAGTACATTATTGATTGCTTGAACTATGATACAGTTCCCACTGGTACATGATTTTTTTCACTGTGCATTATTCCTTAGATGACCATGTTCAACAAAGGATTTTGGAATGCTTCACAAGGGATAGATACTCTATTACTGCTACTTTTCACCAGCAAGCTGCTTTTTTCCACATTATGGATTGCTTCACATTCTTTCTGGGGAGAGAAAACCATACAGAACATCCCAAAATTGTTTAAAATTAAAAGGTACCTGTGTCCATTCTTCAGTTGCCAGCATCCACAGGATGCCTAATCATCAATGAGGCCAAATATTCTGATGTTCATACTTCTTTTGGTTTTATGCTTGATATTCTCCATAGGTTCACTATTGCATGCTATCTCCTATCAAATGAAGCCTTTGTATTCCCAACATTGACATTTAGAGTCATAGAGTTCTCCAGCATAGAAAAAGGCAATTCTTCCCATCACATCTTGCCAGTTAAAAGAAACAATCTAGCTACTCTAATCCCACTCTCCAGCACTTAGCTCACAGTTGTGTGTGTCTTGGTGTTGCAAGCGCACATCAAAATACTTCTTAAATTTTATCAGGGTTTCTGCATCTACTCCCCTCACAGACAGTGAGTTCCAGATTCCTACACCTTCTTCATGAGAAAAAAATTTGCTCACATTCCCTCTAAACCTGCTGCTCCATGCCTTAAGTCAATGCCCCACTTATTGCTCTGCCCATCAAGGGGAAAGTTTTTTCTCCCAACAACCCTGTCTTTTTCCCTCATAATTTTATACATCTCAACGATGATCTCTTCTGCCTCCTTTTCTCCAAAGAAAACAGCCCCAGTCAATCCAATCCCTCTTCAACATCTGGAGATTTGATAGTGAGACCAGACATGCTGAGTTGCATATCTGACATGACCAATGAAAGGAAGGCTACTGGGGACAGAATGGCTGTAATCGAGCCTGGAGATGGCACTGGGCTTTCCCCTCAGGCCAGGGCCAAAACATAATTGTATTTCCAAGGCCAACATACAACCCTGATATATTTTCAGCTCTATCCTCAACATGTATTTCAGTCAGTGTTGCTAAAATTGAACATTATTTGGAACAGACCCGAAATTGGAGCAAGTCCATTTAAGGCCTCACAACATTGTTTCCACTGGGAAGAACAAGTGAACTTTCTCCCATGGAGCACAGAAAATAGCATGCGTTCTAAACTTGCCTGGCCCTTTTGAAATGAGTAAATGAGGCTGGCAGACAGAAGACTTTCAATGCAGTTTCAGTTATTTAAAGGGGGTGGATTTCATGGGAAGGCAGAAGGCCTAATCCTTGTTTAGGGGCTGCTGATGAAAATCGGTCAGAGGTTTGGAACGAATACAAGACTGGGTTTCTCCCTCTCGATTATTCAGGGAGGTACAAAGGGCTCTGTAAAATCAGCAGGGGTTGACTGCCAAAAGGGGTTGGAGAGACAAAGCTGGAGTTGGAGGAGGGAAGCAGAGACATTTTCTGAATTGGGGGCAACAATGTTGACAGAAGGGAGACATTCAGGTTGTATGGGAGATTATGTGGAACAGTGTCAGAGGGCATGGTAGGCTATGGGAGAGGGCTAGTGGCAGTGACCATCATTGTTATCTTTGCAGGGGGAGCACATAGAAGCAGGGAAGGCAGGTAGTGTTGTGGTTCAGGGGACAGGAAGTGCAGCTGAAGATGATGATCAATGTGGTGGGTTTCCACATGGGAGAGGTTGAATGTAATGTGGTGTTAGGTTGTGCAAGGTGAACAGGGATACAAAGGTTCTGGGTGATGGAGGTTGGTGTTTGAGGGTGTGCACCGGTGACTAGGTAAGGCCTAGTGCTGATGGTATTCACCACAAACTGAGTTCTCTGCCATAATTTTGCATTCTCTAAATGAAAATCGTTATGTAAAAATGGCTGGGACAACAGCGGGGGTGAGCAGGGTCCACATTTGCTGGTGTAGTGACTGTCACAAGGTCAGCCAGCTAGGCATCATAGCATACGAGGTCCTCCACTGGGGCTATTAATCTGGTCCAATCAAGGAGCACAGGTTGACATAAAAAGGATGAGTGTCAGAGATACTTTATAAAAGGCAATATTATAATCAAGGTCTAATCAAGTATAAATAAAGGGTGACATGGTGACAGGATAATGACCTCTGTGGTGTTATTTCAGTGGCAATAAGAACAAAGCGCAATCCTAAATAAATTTGTTTTCAACAGTTATCTTTGAGTTGGGGCAAGCACAGGGCAAGCACATTTTACCTTTAAGGTTTTGAGTAGATCTGTAGCTCGGGCTGTGGGTGTTGAGGTTGTTTGACATCACCGAGCTGGTTTCTTTTTTCATTATCGTACTTGGTAACATCCTCAGTGCAGCCTCCGCTGAAGTTTTGGCGTGTTTTCCCATCTGGTTTTTAAACTCTGGGGTCCGTTGAGATGGATTGCCTGACTTCCGGGTTTCCTTCATAGTGAAATATATATGAGGTCGAGTTCAATGTGTGTCTCCTTTAATTTGGTCTGTTTAATGATGAAAAAGGTGTCATCAAAGGAGCGGATGACTGTCATCATTAAAGAGACACATAAACTTATAAACAACACCCTCACCGGAATAAAATTCACCAGAGAGGAGGAGAAGAAAAAACAGCTCCCATTCCTGGGCGTCATGAGAGGGCGCAAGACAAATGGGGAACTGCAAACGAAAGTACACCAAAAAGCCACACACACAGACCACGTATTGAGCTTCGACAATAACCACCCCAGCACACACAAACAAAGCTGAGTGTGAACACTATTTAACAAGGCAACAACACAATGCAGCAACACAGATCTACACCAAGAGGAAGAAGAATGCCTCTTCCAAGTGTTCAAGGATAATGGATATCCAAAGAACTGGGTCAGGAGATGCCTACAGGAACTGCATCAGAAAGATTCTACATGCCCCGACACACTCATCACACTACCCTACATCAGGAACATGTCGGAACTCACCACAAGACCTCTACGACTGCTGGGCATCAGAGTGGCACACAAACCCACATCAACCCTACAACAACTGCTCACGTGAACTAAAGACTCCCACCCCCCATCATGGACAGGACCAATGTCATCTACAAAATCCTCTGCAGAGACTGCGAGAAACATTCCATCGGACAAACAGGAAAGAAACTAACAAGAAGAGTACATGAACACAAATTGGCTTCAAAGAGACATGACTAATACTCACTCATCTCAATCCACATAGACAAGGAGAACCACAGCTTCAGCTGGGACAACACCAAGATCCTGGCACAGGCTAGGCAGAGGCAAACATGAGAATTCCTGGAAGCATGACAGTCCACAAAGCATGTTACTAATCAACACATTGAACTTGACCCCATAAACATTCCACTACGAAGGAAACCCGGAAGTCAGGCAATCCATCTCAATAGACACCAGAGTTTAAAAACCAGGCAGGAAAACTCACCAACGCTTCATCAGAGGCTGCACTGAGGATGTTACCCAGCATGGTAACGAAATGTCTGCGGAACAACAAAGCAGCTCGGCGAGCCAACCAACATCAACACGTTTTACCTTTGTTTGGGAAGCTTGACTCATTCAACTCTACCATTGAGGTCTGTGCCCATTATGTGGAAAGAATGCATTATTTTTTCTGGGTAAATGGTATTAGGGCAGAAGAAAAGCAACAAATAGTTTTCCTAACAGTCCCTGGAGCGGCAGCTTTTTCTGTCATTAGATGCCTAACTTTCCTTAAGGCACCATATACTAAAACTTTGCAAAAATAGTTTCACATATTTGAGGAATATTATGACCTCAAGCTTTTTCTAATTCTGAGATGTTGTTGACTTACATGGCAATTTGAGAACCAGGGGACTTCGTATTGGGGTTTTGACTTGTCTAAAATGAAGCATGTGAATTTAGTTTAACTGCTACTAAGATGCTGAGAGACCATTTGGTATCTGGGATTAATGGTGTAACCATGCAAAAACACCTGCTACCTGAATCCCAACTGGGCTTCAAACAGGCGCTACAATTAGTTTGCTCATTGGAAAATGCAGCACATGCAACATATGAGTTGAGAGGTATTCGATGCAAGGGGACATTCTCACTAGTCTGGAGGATCTTGGGGAACGCCACTTGAATGCAGGCAATTGCATGGATTCACTCAGAATATATCCTGAACTCTAGATTGGCCGACAGCAAAACCCCAAAACAAAGCCAAGCCTAGACGAGATGGCTAAAGGTTTCTTCAGAATCCAGACTGGCAAGCTATTGTCATTGTTTTTGGGTATGTGGATTTGAGACAGCAAAAGTGTCCTACTAGACTTAAATCGAATAAGACAACACATCAGTATCTAGGAGTATACTCAGGAGGGTTCATAACATGGAGAATCCACCTACACCTGGTTGAAACAATTAAATTGTTTGGCAACATCAAAATCAGGACCAATCAAAATAAACATCTGGTTAAATGGTCATCAGAACATTGCAAAGTTTGATACTGGTGAAGCCATATCAGTGATTGCAGAACCAGTTCTTAATAATAATTGCTCTGCATTCCAGCCCTTAAGTTGGTACAAAACCTTAGCTAGACTAAGGACCTATTCCAGGGAATCTTTACAGATTAAGGACACAACTTCAATTCTGGTCACTTATGAAAAGCATCTGGCTCAGTTACCGTTGATCATTGTAAAAGGCTCAGGCTCAAGCTTGATGATTTGAAGTCGTTTGTGAGCAATTCACTTAGATTAGGTCAATATTTTTCAATTGGAAAATGGCTGCCTGAGTGAAATCCAAATTAAATACCCAGAAGTCTTCCAGGAAGGTCTCAGAACAATCAAAGAATTCAAAGTGGCTGCATGGTGACTAGGAAGCCACTTATGCATGATTCTACAAGGCCGGCCTTATGGACAAAAGTAGAGTCAGAAGTCAGAAGGTTGGAAAATGAAGAAATCATCAAAGCAGTCCAGTTCTCAAATGGGCAGCACCAGTTGTACCGATTTTGAAGCCCAAAGGGCGAGTTCGCTTCCGTGGGGATTTAAACAAGTGGTAAGCCATTTTCTGCAGCTGGATAATTACTCAGTCCTGTGGATAGAGGATTATACCAAAGCTGGCAGGGGTCCTGTCCTTCACCAAGCTGGACAAGAATGTTGCATACTTGCAATTGCGGTTAGGCC
The DNA here is from genome assembly GCF_030684315.1 of Stegostoma tigrinum. Classification (NCBI taxonomy): domain Eukaryota; kingdom Metazoa; phylum Chordata; class Chondrichthyes; order Orectolobiformes; family Stegostomatidae; genus Stegostoma; species Stegostoma tigrinum. The sequence goes on along the minus strand of NC_081356.1, from coordinate 62,356,892 downwards.
AGGATTCTCAGAGGTACATTACAATACCCTAAGGGCTTCTGCCAATATATGAGACTGTTGTTTAGGGTGTCATCAGCCTGTTCAATTTTTCAGAGGATGATGGAGAACATTTTCAAGGTCTACCTCAGGTTACCATTTACCTTGATAATGTCCTAATAACTAATAAATGAAACCTCTGAGAACTTGGGTACAGTAATAAAGCATTTTTCCAAAGCAGGCTTATGTCCAAGTTGGGCAAATTGTGTGTTCCAGGCCCCTCAAGTGACCTACTTGGACTACAGTGTCAACAAGACACATTTCTCGGGGTGCTAAATTATTATGGAAAGTTCATATATAACCTGACATCCATCCTAGTCCTTTGCATCACCTCCTTAAAAAAGGTTAGCTTTGGCAATGATCTCATAGACAGGACTTAGCTTTCAAGGAAATAAGAAAAAAGCTGACATTTCTTCAGCCAGAGAGTGGTGGGCTTGTGGAATTCATTGCCGCAGAGTGCAGTGGAGGCAGGGATGTTGGATGCCTTCAAGGCAGAGATCGACAAATTCTTGATCTCAGAAGGAATCAAGGTCTATGGGGAGAGTGCAGGGAAGTGGAGTTGAAATGCCCATCAGCCATGATTTAAATGGCGGAGTAGACTTGATGGGCCGAATGGCCTTACTTCCACTCCTATGTCTTATGGTCTTATGGTCTTCCAAGGTGTTGGCACATAATGGTCTCAAGAAAGATCTGGTCTTGATGCACGATACTTTGCCCTACAGTATCCATGTGCTATAGCTCATAAGTGGCCCAAAGGAGACAAATGCCCAAAACTGTATCCATCCAGGACTTTGGCTAGTGCAGAGCCTAAATGGTCCCAGATAGAACTCAAAGGATTGATGGTCATTTTTGGAATCAGGAAGTTCCACCTATACCTTTACGGACAGAAATTTGTGATAATCACAGAATTGGCCCGAATGGATAAGATGTATGGTTGATGTGAAGTCAGAACCAGAGACCTACGGTTAAACAAGCCTGATCAAGCATATGAGCCAGGTAAAAGCCTCAAATTCTCAAACAGTGCAAGAGCAAAACGTGCCCTGCCTCTTGGAACATCCAGAAATGCTTCTGGAACTTATTGTCATTCACTGCATTAAACATTATCGAGTCCTCTGAATCTAGGATGGACCTGACAGATGCCTTAGCCACTGGAAGAAGAGAGTGAAATTCTACCAGGGCACTTCCAGTACAAGAGGAAGCATATGTTACATATCGCCTGTGGCGAACAGCGAGTCTGAGGAATCTAATCCAGAGCTCAAATGCTCCAGAAGGCTCTCTAAGAAAAAGGTCTGGCCAAAGTCTGCGTACTCAGAAGAGAAGTGATTGTAATGAGCTCAGCCAGCTGGATCTTGTAGAATATGAGTTCCCCGATTGGGGCTGTTAATTTGGTCCAATCAGGGAGCAATCAGGCTGACAGGTAACCTGGGATTGTCAGGGATACTGGCACTTTGACAGCTGACTCTAAATGATCTGACTCTAGAATCAAGGGCTGTCCCCGTGTAAATAAAGGATGACATGGTGACAAGATATAGGTTTCTGTGGAGATGCTTCAGCTGGATGTGGGAATGTTGAATAGGCAAATGCATGAAGCAGCCATTTTTAACCCCATTACATTTAACCTGTAATAATATCACTGCTCATTTGTTGTATATCCAAAATGTATAAGCTTGGGGTCAGATGCTGGTCAAAGGTGACTTGCAATAGGTAGTTTGTACTTTTAAAAGCAAATATGACATGCTATAATGCCAAAGGTAACAATGTTGTTGTTAAAAATGTCATTGCTGGCCAATGATGAACTATTATTTGTGCAACATCCAAAAGTGCTGTGAAAGCTGCACGCCATTGTTTTATCATTTGTCATGTAAGTGTAACACTGGTTTCTACTGAACACAGTTAGAGTTGAACAATTGATGTGGATTTGGGATGGGAAAGGTTTTGGAGAGCTGTGGGCGCTCCATTATGAATGACATGTGATGACACTCTGCCATCGCAGCACCTGTATCAAGATGGTGCCCATGCTGAATCTGAAGCTGGACATAGATGTGACTTTTATGTCTCATTGTCTGGAGAAGTGTGTGCATGCCTCATTTGCAGGGTGTGCCATCTCTAGCTCTTCAGAACTAGAAATGACTTCCGTTCTTTTTATTTGGCATGTAGGTCAAATCCGTCCAGTGTCTTGTGCCCTGCTGCTGGTGTCATGCTGGAACTGCCTACCTGAGGCAAATGCAGGAAGATTAGGGTCAATAGTAAGCCCATGACCAGCCGCAGGACACTGCAGGGAATGAGGTAAACCTCAGAGAGAGTTCACTCCTCAGCATATGTATCTATGCAGGAAGGTCCATGACACTGACTCCATTTCCTGGGGATGACTGAGGTACAATCTCATCATATCATGTTAGACTATGCCAGATGGTGGAAGAGGACATGGGGGTTGCAGGAGTGGGAAGCTATCTCTTCTTTGTAGTTGTAAAGGAAGCCGCCCTTCGGATCTTTCATGCAAATAGCCCCTTCCAGGGAGCGATGGAAACTTTCGGTCATGCAGCCATAAATGTATCAGAACAATGATTGTTAGCATCTTTATAGGATTACCCCAAGTTCATTCATGGCAAGGTCAGTGCTGCAGCCCAGACCCTGGGATTCAGAAACATAACTGGCTTCTCCTAGCTGTAGAAACACATCAACTAGACATTCTCAGCACTGAGAGAGCAGCATCACAACATTCCAGAATTCATCAACAGGAAGGCATTCCATTGCATTAATGTGATCTGTGGTCACCATTGCCACTTGCTGGAGCTATGTACACACTACCCTGGCAGCAGCCAAAGTTCCTCCATCCTGGAGCACTCTGATGTATCTGATGCATCTGAGTTCCCAGGAGCCTCACAAAACTAGTTGCTGGGGAACAAGGGCTTCCCACACTGACCATGGCTCATGACAAGATCGTACAAACTCCTGACTGATGCGGATTTAATGCCACCCATGGCTTGACTATGGCTGTACTGGAGCATGGTAAAGGGGTGCTGAAGATGAGTTCCTACTGCTTGAACTGGACATGCCTTCACTACAGTCCAGAGAGAGTGTGCTGCACATCCTGGATAGACAAAATGGCCTCTTGTTGCCACATACACTGAAGTGATCAGCCCTTCTCTCCCAGACAGCCTTCTGGAGAACCACTATCACTGAAGTGTGGCACGAGTTTTTGGATGGTTTCTGACATCTCTCTGGCTAGATGCAACTAATGGGTACAGACTGAGTGATGTCACCAGTTTTCAGAGAAAGAAGTGCTCTCTGGATGCCTTTGAAATAAGGAGTCAAGAAGATCCTGGCAGGAAGCAGAACTTACTGCCTACCTACCTAAAACTTTGGCATTTTAACCCCATGTAGATTTGCCGTGAGCTGAGTTAAATTTAATTGGTTGAGTAAATTCACTCACTTCTGAGTAGCAGTACCTTCTGCTTTTAGGCTCACCTCCCTCTTTAATCTGAAAAAAAAACAATATTCTATCCTTTGGCGATAGCAAGAACTGCAAATGTTGGAGTCAGAGACAACACAGTGTGGAGCATTTCTGAAGAAGGGTCCTGACCCTAAACTATTCTGTTCCTCTGGTGCTGCCTGGCCTGCTGTGTTCCTCCAGCTCCACTTTGTGTGGTCAATATTCTAGCCTTTATCACTCATATTGTAAATTAAGACAATTGAGTACACACTGAAAACATAATATAGACTACTTCAAAACACACTTGCGAAATTTTCACATGGGACAATTTGAGTATAATATTATCCAAGTCGACTAAATCTGAGTTAATAAATGCTATAAATGTTTTTTTTCCCCCGACCCAGTGTATTAGATTATGGGAGGGCTAAATCACCTTGTAGCATTGTATTGCAAATAACCCAAATGACTTATTGAAAATGTTAGCCCAAAAAATAGATCCATGATCAAATCTGATTTGATTTTAAATAAAACAATATCATGAATATCTATTTTGGATGTACAATTCTAGAGCAATTTTATGAAAGTGAGGAATGGGCTGAATAAAATGTCTGATGAATAGTACATCAAGGAAATTTCAAATGAGATATGGGAAAATAATTATTCCGCCAATTTTTTCTAATTTTCCATAATATCATAGTGCGAATTTATAAATCTGCATTCAAAATGGAAATTTTACAATTAATTAAAAGTTAGAATTACATAGTGAAATTCAAAGGTTATGCCATCCCTTACATGCAAATATTTTGATTACAAAGCTTGACAAGTAAGTATGTATTGCTGGAGCTAATCATAGTAATCAAATCTAGGCAATTACACTTGCTCTGACGTAAAATGCATCAATTGAAGTAATAGTGTATTGATCAGATATCATCAGTCTATATGGCTGACCTGTAACAACAACTTGCATCTATGATAGTACCTTCAGAGTAATAAAACATGCCAAGACATTATAAAACAAATAATCACTGAACCTGTTCTCCATTCATTGAACACTTTGATGGGTTTATGTATTAAAGAAATATTTTCCCCCTGTGCTCCTGTTGGGAGTCAGACAAATGGAAAAAGAACTCAGTTTGCAGCTCAACTCGATTTCGTTAACAAAATAATCCTTATTTAGAACACCATGTGATCATTTCTCAAATTTCATCTAGCTCTATCTGATTATGAAAGGATATTACTCTCAACCATCCATATGTTTGAGTTGGCCTGTTGGAATCTCCTTCCTATGTAGGCCTGGCTCTCTCCCATGAAGCTGAGTCTAGTAGATGAGAGCAGATCTTCTCCTGAATCTTCTTGGGTTGTTGCATAATCCTCTGCCACAAATTTTGCGCGAGTTTTCAACAACAGGGTAGTTTTCAGGTGTATGTTTCTACTCCCCTAGATCCAGGCTTTCCAGAATTGATTGTTTGATTGATTCATTTCTTGATTGCTGTCATGCGTACTGAAGTACGGTGAAAATTGTTGCTTTGCATGCTAAGTAGGCAGATAGTACCATGCAAAGTTCATCAGGTAGCCGAATAGAATGCAAAATACAGTATGACAGCCGCAGTGAATGTGCAAAGAGAGAGATCAGAATTAATATTTCTGGGGTCCATTCAAAAGTCTGATGAAAGTAAGGAAGAAACTATTCTTGAATCTATTCACATGTGCATTCAAACTTCTATATTTTCTATGTGATGGAAGAGTTTGGAAGAGAGTATAATCTGGGTAGGAGGGATCTTTGATTATATTGGTTGCTTTCCCAAGGCAGAGGGGAGTAATGATGAAGACAATGTATTGAAGGCTGGTGTGTATGATGGACTGGGTAGTGTTCACAACCCTCTACAGTTTGTTGCAGTCTTGGAATGAACAGTGGCCATACAGTTCTATGATGCACCCAGACAGGACACTTTTTATGATGCATTCATAAAAATTGTGGACATGCTGAACTTCCTTAGGCTCCTGAGGAAGTAAATTGTTCTGTGGCACCTTTGACCAATGGTGTCATGAGCAGGATTCAAAGCATCCAATAGAGTTGCACCAATACCCTTCACTGTAGCCATGCCAGGGAGGTACGGCGTGCACATCCTCAGCACTGACTGGAAGTCAAGGTGCCAGAAAGTCTCAATGAAAATTCTCCAATACTCAACCCTCAGGTGAGTTGTAAACTTTGTAGCCACTTTGATCAGTCTAGAACCAGGGGACACAGTCTCAATGGAATAGAGCATTTAGGACTGAGTTAAGGAAATACTTCTTCACTCAATGGGTAATGAACCTGTGGAATTCTCTACCATAGAGGCTGTGGATGTCAAATCACTGAATATATTCAAGAAAGAATTTTTTTTAATATTTGAAAGGTATCAAGGGGTATGGAGAGAAATTGAGAATACGACATAGAGAGGGAGGATCAACGATAATCACACAAAATCAAAGTCTCAAAGGAGCAAATGGTCTCCATCTACTCCTAGTTGTTATGCATCTAAGACTGCTGGCTTTGATGCAAGATTAACACAAAAAAGTGCCTATCAGATTTTTACGACACGGTTCTCTGTGCTTCATTGCATTGTCTCGGATTCTCCAGCATCTGCAGTTCCTATTATTTCTGATGAAGCAGATGCTTTATTTAGTAGTACAAGTTAACTTCCAACAATGTTGTTGCTAAATCAAAACTTTGCTGGTGCCATATCTAATTTAGTGTTAATTATTGTAATTAACATATACATAAAATGCAGTTAACAAGAGATATTGTAGCCATGAAAAGCAACAAAAAAAGTATTAAAAGGACTGAACAGCAGTTTGGTTTTGTACAGATGGTAATAATTGAAAGCTGTCAGGCAATATATCACTCATTTTTGGCCTTGTCCTTGTCTCTATATCATTATCTGAACCAAGTGTTCATTTTTTTCTCATTCTTTATTGGTTTGTCTTGATTTACCAAACAAACTTTGGAAGAAACTTTGGGTCAGTTGCTGCAAAGTGTTACCATATGTCAGGAACCCATGCTTTAGAATAAATATTAAGCTATGTTATTCCTTGAGCTATTATTATTATTGAAACAATACTAACCTACTAACAATAACCCAACAAAAAATGGCACTTGTTAGAAAATACTTCTGGCTTCGTTGTTGAAAACAAATGGTTAATCAAAAACCACATGAGGTTGTTTATAATTCTTTGGCCTCCAAAATGTCTGCTGTGTTTGTACTTGAAGCTGTTCTGGTGTCAGTGTAAGCTAGTTGGTAACATTCCCACCTCTGAGTCAGAAATTTATACCGCTAAGGAGACTTGAGCACATAATCTAGGCTGATGCTCCAGCATAGTTCTGAGGAGTTCCAAGACGGAGGCCGAGAAAATGTCAAGCTGCATAAAATACTGACTAGACTTCCACCAGATTAATGTGTACGGGTCTGATCACATTACGGAAAAGTTATAAGCACACTTGACAGATTTCCAAGGCTATTGTCAGTTATGGGGAATTTTAGCTATGATGAAAGTTTGAATAAATTTGGTATAGTTAATTTTGAAACAAAAGAAGCAAAGGGGAGATTTATCTGAAATTTATAAATTATGAGATGCCTGGTAGAATGGATCAGAAGAACCTATTCCATTGGCACAGAAATCAATAACCAGATGGTACAGGCTTACAGTAATTGGTAGGAGAAACGTATGGATGATGAAGATTGTTTTTTGCCACCAACAGGATAGTGAGGTCTCAAACTCACTGCCGGAAACAATAGTACATTCAGAAACACTCATTGCATTTAGAAAATAGATGTGCTGAATTTTATAATTTATGATTAAAGCATGTCTAGTCCATCCTGGCCTTGGGTAAATGGTCTCACATAGCCTTTTGCTTTTCACCTAATTAATTAAGTAATTGAGTTGTCTGTATTTCTCAGGAAATCATGTTGTAACTGAGGCTGAGGTACAAAGACAAAGTTGCTGGAAAAGCTCAGCAGGCGTGGCAGCATCTGTGAAGGAGAAAACAGAGTTAACATTTCAGGTCCGGTGACCCTTCCTCAGAACTGATGGTGGCTGGAAAAATGTCAGTTTATGTGCAGAAAATAGAGAGGGGGATGGGGTAGGAGGTAAATTATAAGATAGAGCCTAAAGAGAGAGAAGAGCTGAGCAGTTGGACAGGCACAGAAAAAAAACAACAAGGAAGTGCAAATGAACTGTTCTTTCATTTGGAAGGTATGTTTGGGCCCTTGGATACTGGGCAGGCAGGAGGTAAATGGGCAGGTGTTGCACCTTCGCCAGTTACAGGAGAATGTGCTGTAGGGCTGTTGGGGGTGGGGGGGGGGTTGCGTAGTGGGTGAAGGAAGTGTGGACCAGGGTGTTCCAGAGGGAATAGTCCCCGTGGAATGAGGACAAGGGAGGGGAAGGGAATATGTGTCCGGTGATGGCATCTCGCAGGAGGTTGCAGAAATGGCGCCTGATGATCTTATGGATCCTATGATGCTGGTGGGATGGTAGCTAAGGACAAGGGGAACCCTATTACTATTGCAGGAGGGAAGGGAAGGGGTGAGGGTGAAAGTGCGGGAGATTGGCCGGACCAGGTTGAGGGCCCTGTTGGGACAAGGAAGCTGGGGAATCCTTGGTTGAGGAAGATGGTGGCCATTTTGGAGGCTCCCTGCCCATTTACTTCCACCCTCCCCACTGTCTAAGGGCCCAAACATACCTTCCTGGTGAAGCAACACTTCATCTGCACTTACCAGAATCTAGTCTACTGCATTCGCTGCTCACAATGTGGTCCCCTCTACATTGGGGAAATGAAGCACAGACTGGGTGATCACTTCACAGAGCATCTACGTTCTGCTCACAAAAAAGACCCTGAGCTACCCATTGCCTGCCACTTTAACACACCACCCTGTTCCCTGACCAACATCTCTGTCTCTGGCTTGCTGCAGTGCTTTAGGAAACTCAATACAAGCTGGAGGAATAACACCTTATTTTCCGCTTGGGGACCCTACAGCCCTCCGAACTCAATATTGAGTTCATTAATTTTTGGGCCTAACCTCTCCCATGTCCCAGCCCCCTACCGTACACACCAGGCCTTGTTACCACATAACCCGCCATTACACACCCCCTGTTGTTGGTCACTAATAGTCCCCATTAATAACTATTCGCCGTCCCAACCTGATCATTATCAACTCTTTGTCTGTCCAATTGCTCTTCTCTCCCTCTCTGCTCTATCCTAGTGTTTAGTCCCTACCTGATCCCCCTCCCCTTTTTTCTGTATATAAACTGATGTTTTCCCAACCACCATCAGTTCTGAGGAAGGGTCACTGGACCCGAAATGTTAACTCTGTTTTATCCTTCACGGATGCTGCCAGACCTGTTGAGCTTTTCCAGCAACTTCCGTTTTTGTTCCTGATTTACAGCATCTGCAGGTCTTTTGTCTTTTTTTTAATTTAATGAGGCTAAGGTGCCCGTTATTTTCAGGATCTTCAGACTTAAGTCTGAATCTTAAGTCTCAATCTACACTCAGTCTCAGACCAGGGTTGATGGGTCACTATTGTATATTCACTCAAGGATCACACCTACTTCAACTCCCTCAATTCTTTCTGCCCTCTGTGCTACCCATTCTGTCAGTGGGGAGACCTCACCGCTTCTCCTGTTTCTACTCTACTCTTAACTGTTCTCCCTTTTATCATTGCAGGAGAAACAGCTCTACTTCCCAGAGTGACGTCTCAAAACACACTCCCCTCCTTGCAATCCAGATTGCTCACACTTGACCTGTCAGCTGCTTGTCGGGTAAAATCGGACAAGTTCCTTGACTGACTGTAGGGGCATCCCCTGACTATTGGATCCCTTCATCCCACAAAGAACTCTTTCCCATTGGCTTTCACAAATCACCACTTGCTTGAAACATGTGTGATGTGCTTGCCTATGAGCTGCCAGCACATGCTACAGCTCTGACATTTCTCAGATCATACAGTGAGATATTTGCACCCTGTCTAACTAAGAGGTTGATTAATTTTGTAGCCATGGTGTGAATATGGCTGTCCAGTGAGGTTTTTCATCAAGAGTGGCCTGTCCTTTTTAATATAAACCTATTGAGTCCAGATTAACTCATTTTAGTTTCTCTCAGATCCAACAATTGCATTAAGCCATAAATTTTAGGACTTCTTTCTGGCAAAGAAAGTAAGTGCAGTTTACTATTACTTAAGATGTGTGTTCTTGAGATTCTGTATATTTCAAAAACAGCAGGAGAAAGGATTTCTCTTTCACCTCCACATAGCTGACTGCAAAGAAAAGTTTGATTCACATTGAAGAAAGGTCCATTGGAAGCTGCATTATTATAAAACAAAAAGAGATTTTCTAAGCATTCTGACAATTCCATTTGTCAGTAACATGCAATTGTAAGAAAGACTGCTATGAAAAGCTATCATACAACAACATTCAAGAATAACCTTTTGTTTTTTGTAGTAAAGGGTTGACATAAATTACATCCTCTCCATCAACTTGGTGATAATTCTTGAAGCTTGACTTTAATGTCTCCAATAAACTTTGATTATTCATTTCTTTCTCTTTTTGCTTGTCCAGTGTTGTATTGCAGTAATTGCCATTTGTTTCAACGCAGTTCTGCTTTCTCATTATAACTCAATTTCTCCAGGTTTTGTTTCGAATAACATTTTACAGCTTCTTTGAAAGTTCTGTTTGGTTTGAATTACTTTCTGAAAAATGTAATCACATGGTATTTTACTCAGGACCCTGGAAATAATTTCCTCAGTATATGTGGGAAAATGGTCATAATACCTGTTTCTCAGACTATTCCATTTCTGAAAAACACAAATCTATAAGTTTAAAAGTGTTACATTTAGTGTGCTGTTACAATGGGAGAAAGTGCATTAAACTTACAAACGTCACATCTTAAAGTGTAACGTATGCAAAATACATTGGCATGCACACACTTGCAGTTGTTTGCTTGCTCGCCGAACTGGCTGGTTATCATACAAACATTTCTTCACCATATTAGGTAACATCATCAATCTGGCCACTGATGAAGGGATGTTTTTCTACTCCTGCTTGGAACTTACATGATACGGTCTGTTAAGTTGGGTTGTTTCATTTCTGGTTCTGTTGTGCAAGGGTTTGTAAATGGGGCCTAATTGCACATATTTGTTGATTACATTACCACTTGTAAATCAGGCCTCCAGGAATTCCCATGTATGCCTGTGGTTGGCTTTAGCTAGGATGGCCACGTTGTCCCAGTTAAATTGATGGCCTTCACTGTCCAAGTGCACTAAGATGAGGGAAAATTCTTCGTGTTATTTTGCTGCTAGCTGGCCTTCGTGTATCCTGATGATTAGTTTCCTTCCTGTCTGGCCGGTGTAATGTTTGTTGCAGCAATTACAAAGTATTTCGTAATGCAATCAACAAACATGTGGAAGTAGACCCCATATACAAACCCATGCACAACAGAACCAGAAATGAGACAACCCAACTTAACAGATCGGATCATATAAATACTAAGCGGAGTACAACACTTCTTCGGAGGTCGCACAGATGATGTTACCTAGCACAGTGATGGAACATCTATATGATAACCAGCCAGCTCAGCGAGCAAGACAAGAACCTCACCCACAGCCCAAGCTACAAATCTTCGTAATAACCTTAAATGCTTACACTTGTATTTGGCAGCATTTGTGGAAAGTCTGGTATGACTTTTGGCTGAAGTTCTGAAGGAGAACTGGATTTGAAACGTTAACCCTGTTTCTCTTTCCACAGATGCTGCCAGGATTGCAGAATTTCTCTAGCATTCTCTGTTTGTTTCAGAATTTCAGCATCCACAGTATTTTGCTCTTGTTATTTCACGTGATTTGATAAATCTTTACAATTTGTTCAAATAAAAGGTAAGGTTATAATGTCACACTACAAAAAATGAGTCAATCACTAAAATGTTGACATCTGTTAATTAAAAGTAACAGTTGCCATTAAATAAAACAACAAAATTATTCAAACAGTTTTGCTCAGTTCTTTTGATAATTTATTCAGTAGCTGTCTGGCCAAACATAGCTAAAAATTGCTTTGAGCTGGTATAGAACCATCCAGTCTCTGCTAGAAATGCCAAACTCAGGAAAATTACAGTAAAATAGGCTTTCCTGTGTCAATATGGTAGCCTCTTGGTCATCCTCTCAGGGAGCTGGAGAGGAGATATAAAATGTAACATTTGAAGATGTTTTGAGTGCAATCGGTAAGTCCAATTTATATTGTTAATATCATTGGAAATCTTTTTGACTCACAAAAGAGTGACATTCATGGTTTCTGGAGTGATTCCAGTTCAAAATCGTCGGAAGATTGGCTGTGAGCACAAGTGACCGTGCTGTATTACCTTGTATCACACAAGTATTGTTAATGTCAAAATGGGAATTTGTCTCTACAAGGACATGCTGTGGTTACTGTTGCTGATACTGTCGTGTACAGATGCATCTGTAGCAGGCAGATTAGTGAAGATGAGATAAAGTATGTTTTCTCCGTTGTAAGTTTCCTCACCAGCTGCCATAGACCCAGCCTAGCAGCAATGTCCTTAAGAACTCGATCAGTTTGAGCTGAGCTACAAGTCCCTTGACAGAGTACATTCTGGAAACTTGCCACCTCCAATGTTTCCTTCAAGTGCTGTTTGAATTACTGGAGAAGTACTAATCCATCAGCCAATGGGAGTATGGTACATTGTAACCAGCAGGTGGTTTTCTTGCCCACAGTTAACCTGAAGCCTTGAGACTTCACGTAGTCCAGAGTCAATATTGAGCTGTTAGCTCACTCTCCATTGTGCCGCTACCTCTGCTGGGTCTATTCTGCTGATTGAACAGGATATATCAATGGATAGTGATGATATTGTTAGGACTTTGTCTGTAAAATACAGTTACTGTGCCTGCCACTGTTTGATTTGAATCTGGGTTGCCATACTACCAGTCCAGTAACAAGGGAACAGCCAGAGACTATTTCCCAGGGCAAAAATGGCTAGCACGAGGGGTCATAGTTTTAAGCTGGTTGGAGGAAAGTATAGAGGGGATGTCAGAGGCAGGTTCTTTACACAGAGAGTTGTGACAGCATGGAATGCGTTACCAGCAGCAGTTGTGGAAGCAAAGTCATTGGGGTCATTTAAGAGACTGCTGGACATGCATATGGTCACAGAAATTTGAGGGTGCATACATGAGGATCAATGGTCGGCACAACATCGTGGGCTGAAGGGCCTGTTCTGTGCTGTACTGTTCTGTGTTCTATGTTCTAAGTAACCAACGCAGGGCAATCAGCAGCCATGGTAAATCCTGAGCTTCCTACAGGTCTTAGAGGGCACAGTTACTGAAGCGGCCTGAACCTCAAGACCTGTGCATCACCCATCTTGTGCTTGATTTGTACAATAGTGTTAAAAAACTGAAAAGCTTAACTGACAGCATAAGTAATATTCCCTGTAATGTTTTTTACCGTAGCGTGGACCATGAGGTCTGTTTTACCAAAGCAGTTTCCATTTGATTGGCAAGCAACTGGGTATGCATTGAACCTCTTAACAGCCTCCCTGGTTTCAGAGAACTTTGAAGATGAGGATATTAAGGCTTTCCTGGGACGAGCTAACAAGCGTTCGAGTTTAGTCCTAGGTCTACAGGCTGAATACTACGTTTTCTTGATTGTCTGAGATGCAGCAAGATTTTTGGAGGGTTTTCAACTGCGAGGCCTAACAAGGTTTCTCGCCATATCTTAACAAATTCTTCTCATTAATTGTCTACCTCATCTCATGATGGCTCTGATCTATCTCCCATCTTGCCACACACTGTTCCCACAATACTGGGGGTGGCATGGTGACTCTGTGGTTAGCAATGCTGCCTCAGTGGTTTGATTTCAATCTTGGGCGACTGTCTGTGGGGTGTTGGTGCATTCTCCCTGTGTCTGCGTGGGCTTCCTCTGGGTCCTCTGGTTTCCTCCCACAATCCAAGGATATACAGGCTAGGTAGATTGATCATGCTAAATTGTCCATAGTTCAGGGAAGTGTACATTAGGTGAGTTATAGGGGGATGGGTCTGGGTTGGATGCTCTGAGGGTCAGTGTAGACTTGTTGGGCTGAAGGACCTTTTCCACACTGTAGAGTTTCTATAGTTCCATAAATAATCTGAAAAACCAGCATCATTTTCATCCATACCGTACTAAAAGGTCATTTAGATGAGCCTCAAAGGTACCTTACTGAGTCAAGGACAGAGTCAGAAATGGCAAAGAAGGGGAAGTCTATAAGATTGTGAATGGTATGGATTGAATGGAAAATATGAGGCATTTTCCCAGGGTGGAGGGGTCAATTACTAAGGGGCACATGTTCAAGGTGGGAGGGTGGGGTAAGTTTAAAAGAGACGTGCAAGGCAAGTTTTTCACACAAAGGGTGGTGAGTGCCTGGAATACATTGCAAGAGGAGGCAGTGGAAGTTGACATGATAGCAGCATTCCAGAAGCACCTGCATCAATACATGAATAAGAAGGGAATGGAGGGATACAGATCCTGTAAGTGAAGACAGTTTTAGTATGGGTGGGCTAAATATATTGACACAGACTTGGAGGGCTAAAGGCCCTATTCCTGTGCTGTATTGTTCTTAGTTCTTTGTAAATCCTTTAACAGGGACATGGAGAACCTGGTTGACAGGATGGTCCAGAAGAGAAGTGTGCTCTTCCCAAAAGATCGGCAGAAGAGACCATGACTCCAAACTTGGTTTTATGTTGCCATCTAGGTGACAGCCATCTCCAGGGTGTGGAGGATTTGTTAGCAGTATTACAAGAAGATTAATGACCTTCTCAGCTCTTTTGGGATAAGTGCTACATTCTGCTCTGATGAAGAATCATCTAGACTCAAAACTTTAACTTGCTCTCTTTGCACAGATGTTGTCCGACCTGCTGTGATCCCCAGCATTGGTGCTGCACTCAGCTCTCTGCCACATCATTCTTGATATTTGCTACAGCACCTAACCTCCACCAAGGGTCATACTCTGTCATTCTTACTGTTGCATGTGTCACCTTTACTCACTTGCTCTCACTGTCCCCTCCCCTTCCTGCCATATCACTAATTGTATATGCCCTCCATTCTTCTTCATCACTTTCCCCCCATGTACACCAGCACTAATAGCTGTGCCAATCACTTCTATCTCACTTATTCCTTTCCTTTCTGTCACTACAGCCCATAACAGGGCACTGTGGTGCTCCACAGCTTGGGGAGATTGTAACCCAACATTCACGTCCTTGCCCGCCAAGAGGAGATAAACCTGGTCTTTACACAGGAAGGCTGGGACCATTCTTGTGGGAATGCCATAATATTCATCTTCCAACAAACAAGTAAGTGCAACTCTCCCACTAACTATATTTTCAATCTCAGTCATTATACACAACTTCTGTAGGAAGAATGTTGTGAAACTAGAAATGGTACAGAAAAGATTTACAAGGATGTTGCCAGGGTTTGAGGATTTGAGCCATAGGAAGAGGCTGAATAGAACATTGAGCATAGAACAGTACGGCACCAATACAGGCCCTTCAGCCCATGATGTTGTGCTGATGTTACCCTAAACCAAAGGTCTGTCTAACCTCCACCCCTACCTTATACGATCATCCATATGCCTATGTAATAGCCGCTTAAATGCCACTAATGAGGCCAACTCCACTACCCTCTCCAGCAATGCACTTCACGCCCCTACTACCCTTTGAGTAAAGAACCTACCTCTGATGTCTCCCCTATATCTACCTCCACTCACTTTCAAACCATGGCCCCTCATAATAGCTACCTGCACCCTAGGAAAAAGTCTCTGGCTGTCCACTCTATCTAGGCTGGGGCTATTTGTTCTGGAGTGTCAGAAGCAGAGCGTGACCTTATAGAATTTTATAAAATCATGAGGAGCATGGATAGGATGAATTGCCAAGGACTTTTTTCCCAAAGTAGGGACTGAAAAGCTAGAGGACATTGGTTTAAGGTGAGGGGGAAAGATATAAAAGAAGCCTAAGGAGTAACTTTTTCACGCAGAGGGTGGTGCATGTATGGAATGAGCTGCCAGAGGAAGTGGTGGAAGCTGGTACAATTACAACATTCAAAAGACATCTGGATGCATATATGAATAGAAAGGGCTTACAGGGATATGGGCCAAACTTTGGCAAATGGGACCAGATTAGTTTAGCAAAATGGTCAGCATGGATGAGGTGAACCGAAGGCTCTGTTTCCATGCTGTACAATTCTATGACTATGACTCTATGACATTGGGCATGATGTCTTTCCTCTCTCTCTCGTGTCTTGCAGGTTGCACTTGTCTTCCCACACTCTCCGTGGAGAAAGCCTCCTTGTTCCAGAACCATCATCCTGGTCTTCTGAGGCCTCAGTTGTAGCATTGGTCAGCCTAACTCCTGCAGCCCCACTCCTGGCCCAAACACACACCCCTTAGGCAGAGTCTTAGGCACAGAGGGTGTTGGTATACAATCAAGATGATAGCTCTATCATTGGCTGCAGAAGAAAGGCTCCAGGCTGCTGGGGCTCAGAGAATTGCCAGAGATCAGACCCCTGCTCAGCCCCAGGCAGCCAAGTGTCCTGTGGTGTTGTCAATGCGGAACTTTGACCACCTACACAAGGAGCAGCAGCAGTGGCTGTCAGCTAAACGGGACACCATGCTCTCATTGCCCAGAAACTGTGGCAATGCAATGAATCAAGTCACCACCTGGCTGTCTCCACAGAAAGGCTGGTGGAGATATACACAGACCTGCACTCCAGCACTCTGGACGTTGGTCCTCAGGACGGAAGGAAGGCTGACAGGGAAACAGGGAACCTTGCCCTTGTGTCTCCATCCGCACAAGAAGATAGGGCAGTGCCGGGAGACACCCAGCAGGAGTAGGAACAACAAACAGGCTGCCCTGCACTTTACCCTCAGGATGCTGAAGAAGTGGCCAGGACCTTCATCTCCACTTTGTCTGGTCCCCTTGGAAGTGGGGAAGTTGAAGATGAGAAGGCACTCAGTATGTTGGGCCCTGGTAGACACAAATGCCAACAAGATCTGCCCAGCAGAGCTCCAAGCTCCACATCACAGCATGTTCCCTCAACTCCCGCTCTGGAGCCAGAGAGTGCACTGAAATGTATGGGAGGGAAAGAAAGAGGGAATGTGATGAGGGAAGTTTAATGGCATGGTAAAAATGACTTGTATAGAACTTTCAGCTTATGTATAAATGTTCCTGATTTTCACTTGTATGTGCTCCTGAGCCTCTCTGTGTAGGCACAAAAATGCATTTTCACACCATGAGACAGCACATCATGGCCACAGGTGTGGCTCCATGGATGGAGGTCTGTACTGAGAGCCTTCTGCCCCATCCAGAAGCAAGGGAACAATGTGTACACATAGCACTGGGTCATTTGTCTTTCAACATCCCTTCTGTTTGTCTCCCTCTCGGCACATTGATGTAGCCATCAGTGAGTTTTTAAATTACTGTAAGCACTGCATCCCCTCCCTCATATTTTGAGTCACTTATCCTGCTCGCTCTAAATGTACTTACTGCCATTTTCTTCCCTATTGTGAACTTGCACGAACATCTCAACAGAAGGCAATAGTGAGTACTCTTTCACTTGCTTCCACTTCTGGCTGAATATTCACAACACCTTCCTAACATCCCATCCCACAAGCCCCAAGGACTTTGCGCTTCCCAAGTCCCCATCCAACCTGTCGAATTGCATGGACATGCTTTCATTTCCCATCAGGCCGCAAGTGGTGATGACACGTGGTGTGGTGACACACACTCACCCCCCACCCCCTGCATAAAGCCAGGGTGTTCCTGACTGTGGATAACTCCTCCTCTTGTACCCTTTCCTGCCATACTTTACCACATTCTTCCTTGAGAAACCTGCTATTTTCCCCCTCCATCACAAATGTACTCTGCCCTTCCTCAGAACCTGAAAGTTCTCGTGCTGGACAGTAATGTGCTGAGGTTCAGTCCCACGGCATTGACTTGACTTCCACTTGCCTCACCGCCTTCCCTGTTAGTTTCTGTGTAAACATCCGAGAGATTGACAATATCCCACTCCCATGACTGACATGACAAGACATCAATGGGCAAGATGTTCCTAGAACCCCGTCGGGGGCCTACACATCTTCCTAACCACATTACTCCTAGAATGGCCACTACAAAGTTAATGGGCTGATTGTGAGCCTCTTCCTGGACTGAAGAGGTGTGAAGCCCCTGACCAATAAATCCCCAACTGGTCACCTGAATATGGACCTTGTCTTTGACTTATACTGTGCCAGGGCCCTCTGACTGATGGGTGCCTCCATGGAACTCATTGATGATAACCCAGAGTTGCGACCTCTCTGCTTGTTTGCTGCACATGTGTGTGTGTTTGACATGCAGCAGGTATAAAATTGACATGGGGAGGCAATGGCCTAGTGGTATTATCACTGGACTGTTAATCCAGAGACCCAGGTCCAAATCCTGCTTTGGCAGTTGGAACTTGAAGTCAATAAATATCTGGAATTAGTAGTCTGATGATGACGATGAATCCATTGTAGATTGTGAGAAAAGCCCATCTGGTTCGCTAATGCCCTTAAGGGAAGGAAACTGCCATCCTTACCTAGTCTGGCCTACCCATAACTCCAGCAATGTCGTTGGCTCTAAACTGCCCTTAGGGCAATTATGGATGGGCAATGAATGCTACTTAGCCAACAACACCCTCATCCCATGAATAAATAAAGGGAAAAGAAACAAACTGCTGTTCCACAGGCTGTGAATCCTTTAGGCTGAGGACTGTTAGGCAGTAAGGTAAGCTGCCTGGTTGTGTGACTACACTAATAGATCCAGTGTGACAAGGCAAGGCAGGGATGCTGTGAGTGTGCAGATTAGCACTAAGTCAGCAAGCAGCTCAGGGAAGAAGGAAGCAACACTGAGATGCAGCCTGGTCCAGTCTGCAAGCTGGCTGCCTGTGCCTGAGTACAAAGTATTCCAACTGCGTCCTCTCACTTCTTGTTACAGGAGCACTGCAGTGCAAGTCAGTGTTTCCAGAGTGCTGCAACTTTCCATTGGAGAAAAACCAAGGTGGTTTTAAAGGAATTGGAAGATGCCAGATGTCAATGGGATGAAGGCTGCAAGTGGCTGCTGACAATGGATCATCTTGCAATTTGATTGAATGATCCATGGATGCCATTTGGAACAAGTGGTGAACTGAACTCGCCAGATACACTCTCAGGCTTTTCAGGGCAAGCTTTCACAACATTTAGTTTGGTGGATTTGGTAAAATGGGGTGCTGAATATTAAAGAGGTAAGTTGTGCTATTAATATGACAGTTAACAAGCTTCATCCCCATCAACTGAAGTCTTGATGCTGCCTAGCAAGAATCTTGCCTTGCTGCTTGTGAAATCTTAAAAGATGGTGTAAGTTGTTTGCAATGTCGAGATGGCCTCACTGTACTTGTTGAGCCAGTTGTATCATGCATTTTGCCATGGCCTTCATCACTCCAGCTCCATTAAGATTCTGCTGTATGTAGCTAAAAGTAATGCGTACTTACTCCATTGAAGGAGCTGGCTACAGGGGTAGTCAATGCATTGGTGATCATCGTTCAAATTTCTATTGATTGTGGAATGATTCCTGTAGACTGAAAGATGGTAAATGTCAGGTCACTATTTCAGAAGTGAGTGAGAGAGAAAAGAGGGAACCACAGACCTGTTAGACTGGCATCAGGAGCAGGGACAATGCTGGATTCCATAATAAAGAACTTGATAATAGGACACATGAAGATATTGATTTGATTGGGCATAATTAGCATAAGTTTGCAAATGGAAAATCATATATGATGAACTTGTTAAAGTTTCTTGAAGATGTCACTGACAAAGTTGATGATGGGAAGCTGATGGATATAGTAAACTTCGAATTTCAGAAGCTTTTGGTAAATTTTTTCACATGAAGCTGTTTACAAAGGTAAACACATGGGTCAGGAGGTAGTGAATGGACATAGATCAATTATTAAAATTAAAGTTGGAATAAGTGGGTCATTCTTGCATTGTCAGACTGTGACTAGTAGGGTTCTGTAAGAATCAATACTCAGGCCTCAGCTGTTCACCATATATAACAATGATTTGGAGTTGGGGACCAAATGTAATATTTCCAAATTTGCGATGATACAAATTTAAGTTGGAATTTGTACTGAAAGGATGATGTAAAGTTCTTCAGAGGTATTTGGACAGGCTTAGTGAATGGGCTAGAACATGGCAGATGAAATATAATATGGAAAAATATGAGGATACCCACTTTAATACATTTGCAGAGTATGTGCAAGGTATTAGTAAATTTAACAGAATGTTAGTCTTATTGAAACAAGCATAGTGGAGTCTTATTTTAGTTGTTTAAGAGCTTGGTTAGACCACACCTGTCATATTGTGTGCAGTTTTAGCCTCTGTATCTCAAGAAAGATATTATTGTCATAGAGAGATTGCAACAAATGTTCACCAGATTTGAACCTTGTCTAACGTTCTAAGGAAGAGTTATACTGAAACATTAATTCCTTTCGTCTGTCCCTTGATACTACTGGAACTGCTGCTTTTCTCCAGAATTTTTCTTTTTTTTTTCAAAATTGTACTGTAGGAAATGAAACAGGAGGGTTGTCTTAAACTGGAAGGACACACAATGCTAGGCCACAGTGTGAGCCAGACCTCAGAGACTGCCAAACTACAGAGTACCAGATCAGAGAGGTGCAACTTGTAAAATAAATGATGGATGAAAATCGTTCAGCTTGACCCTGGGTCAACTGTACAAATGGAAGTACCTTGCCTTGTCTTTTACAGCAGCACACTGCATGACTTGTGACATAAAGACCTGAAAGGTTTTGTTTCATAAACTAAATCAATGTTTTCTGATCTGTAGAAACAAGTTAGCTATTTGCAAAGCTGGCTGCTATGTCCCTGCAGTTACCCAGACATGTGAAGCAGGACAGAGAGAAGCAAATGAGTTGTGCCAAGCAGGACAACAGAGACCACTCTGAAATCAATACTTGTGTCATCCTCCTGTCACAGAAACGACTTGTTTTGCAAAAATAACTTTGAAGATGCAGTACTATTGAAAGAAAACTTCATCACATCACACACAATATAATGCTGACAGAAAATTACTCGCGTTTACAAACAAGTCAAGTATCAACCTTGACTTGTCCCTCACATAGAAGGCAATCAAGTCAGTCTCCATTTATCCCAAGATATCTTACTCTGTATTAGAGAAAAACTAAGTAAAAGTATATCCCATTATTACTATTATCAAAGATCTGCGGATTTGTTTTCAGAACTCCACTAACTACTCTGTTTGTCACCAATGCTCTGATCTCAACAAAATGTAAATTTAATAGAGCATCTGTAAATGTGATAATAAGAACTGCCGATGCTGGAGTCTGAGATAACAGTGTGGAGCTGGAGGCCAGGCAGCATCAGAGGAGCAGGAAAGCTGACGTTTTGGTTTGGGGCCCTACTTCAGAAAAATGTGATAACACGTTCTAACATTTATTCTTAAAGAATATACCCAAGAGCATCTTAAAATAGCATTTTTTAAAGAATTACATTGAATAAGGAGCAGACTAAGCAGCTTTTGGAGGAAAAATGCCAAGAAATAGAATCTCATGAGGGAACTTCAATTTTAAATTGATCAAATTAGTAGCAGATTATTTGAAGAAGATATTTTTGAAGGTCTATCTAACTTTGCAGCAGATTAGTTGCCTGTAAAGCATAAATTGTCTAAAATGGGTGAAATGATTTTTTTTATTTCAGGGTATTTCATTGCCTGGATAGAGATTTTTTTTAAAAAAAGCAAAGTACTCTGTTTACTGCAAATCTGAAATTAAAAGAGAACGTGAAGGTAATACTCAACAGGATGGATCTAAGAGTATTCTCATGAAATGTGTCAAAACTATCATACTAGAGAGGATAGGCTCCCAACTCTGCAAGTCACAAGGTTACTAATAGTTTCCCCTGTTCCCCTAACCACTGACCATCGACTTTCATTGTGCAAACCTTTTGTCATTCTTTGCCATGTTGCTCCATTAAAATCTTCACCTGAATCTTCTGCATCAGAATTTATGTATAATCTCACCCTCTAGTGAGCTGGCACTGGCACACTTTGTCTCCTGCTCTGACATGCAAATCCCTCAAATCTGCCCTTTAAAGTTCACGCTGTTGGCTGAGTGTACAGGTTTGGGCCACAGTATTTCTTCTTTATCATTGTCTTTGTTACTCTTGTATTTCATGCTGTTCCATCAGTGCCTGGCCAGATGTTATTCCCTGGAGACCCAAAAAGAGAAAAGGCACTAGGATAGGATTGGGCAGTTAGGACTGGGGATAAGATATAGCAAGAAGTGAATGCTTACGCTGTGTACATACTTTTTTCTCAAAAAGGGCAGGGGAGAAGGAGCGTGTAGGAAGGGGTTGACATACAAAAATATTTTTCACTTTGATGATTTCAGCCCCACTGTTGGGTATGACCTCAGCTTTGAAACACAAAGTTTCTTCATTCAGAAAGTTGTGAATCTTTGGAATCTCATAGAAAAGGTGTGGATGTTTCATCCATGAGCACAGTTAAGACTAAAATTAATGAATTTTGATCTCTCTGGAAAGCAAGGAATATCAGGTGTCAGCAGGAAAGTGGTGTTGAGGTAGATCAGCCATGATTATATTGAATAACAATGTTGGTTCAAGGAGCAGAATGGACACTTGCTGCTCCTAGTGTCTATGACTACCCTACTGAAGCTGAGCACCTTGTTCTCCATAGGGCTGAGAACATGCAACCGTGCTCAATCTCTCCACATGAGGTGAAATTGACAGAGATTGTCAATTGAAAAGTAGGAAGGAGGTGTTATCTCAAGCAATGGGTGACAATAGTGAATCAGGTTGTAAACATATGCCACTGAAACTGGGTCTACTCATCTTGACCAATCATATGAAATAACTCAAGTTTTTTGGGCACACACGTATATTCTTAGAGCTGTGCTACGCCTTTTTGAATTTGTCAAGAGGGAATCCTGGATAGAGAAGATCTTCCCTCCTGTTCACTTTCTGCATGATGATCTTCAGTTCTACGTTCTGAAAACCTTGAAGCCCATTTTCTGCCCTGCCACATCATTTGCCAGTGTTCATCCTTCTCAGAACACTTAGTCTAGCTATCTTCAGAAACTGTTGCAGACAGGGTGCAATTTCCCTTTAAAAATTTCAAGCTAGAGTCAAATGGTGTAGGTTCACATTAACATGGAATGGCGGCTGAGATGCATAAACAATGCTTATTAGCGCTGGTCTAAATGAAGTTATCACATAAATTGGTCCAAACACCATGGGTTAAACATGTATTCCAATTTCCATGATAACAAGGTGTAGAGCTGAATGAACGCAGCAGGCCAAGCAGCATCAGGGGAGCAGGAAGGCTAACATTTTGAGCCTAGACCCTTCTTCAGAAATGGGGGAGGGAAAGGGGACTCTGAAATAAAAAGGGAGAAAGGGAGAGTCGGATAGAAGATGGGTAAAGGGGCAGATAGATAGAGATGAGGCAGACAGGTCAAAGAGGTGGGGATGGATCCAGTAAAGGATTGTGTAGGTGGGGAGTTAGGGAGGGGATAGGTCAGTCCAGGGAGGATGGACAGGTCAAGGGGGTGGGATGAGGCTAGTAGGTAGGAGATGGTGGTGGGGCTTGAGTTGGGAGGAGGGGATAGGTGGGAGGAAGGACAGATTAGGGAGGCAGGGACAAGCTGGGCTGGTTTTGGGGTGTGGTTGGGGGAGGGGAGATTTTGAAGCTTGTGAAGTCCACATTGATACCATCTCTTGACCCCTCCCCATCATTGACCCCTCCCCCATTTCTGAAGAAGGGTTGAGGCCCGAAATGTCAGCTTTCCTGCTCCTCTGATGCTGCTTGGCCTGCTGTGTTCATTCAGCTCTACACCTTGTTATCTCAGATTCTCCAGCATCTGCAGTTCCTACTACCTCTGATTCCAATTTCCATTCCCATTTGCAGCCACTCGACAATTTTCTCCTCGTCTGTTTTTCAGTGGCACTGTGTTTTAAGTTCAGTCCTTTGCTCTTTCACACTGAACTATTGTGTTCAAAGCACAATCATAAATTAGTCTTATTGAGAAACTCATTTTGCAAATACTTTGTTCAGTTTTTGAGTAATTTGCCATTGATCGTTTCTGCATAATTATTTATTCTAAACTGACATATACAATACACTTAGTTTTCCTGGAAATTACTTTCTTGCTTAGTATCTTCCCAATCTGTCAGTATTGGTTTCCTTTTATTACATTTCATTGCTTTAAAAACTTCTAAACAAACCTCTTCTATTGCTATTTAATAAATGTTCACCTTCAAAAAAATTATTTTAGAACTCAGCTTTGCATTCTTTGTTCTGCTTTGGATAATATTGTGCAATCAACTATTAAGTATTTAACATTTGCCTTGCCTTTCACCACATTGAGCACAAAAAAGCTACAGACAGAAAATAATTAGTAATTATATGGAATCAAATCAGCCATCATTTTGACAGATTTTACCTTCTAAAGTAATATCCACAGTAAATAACAACACAGTAAAATGCTTGAATATTTAATGTATGCTTATGGATTTGTTCAGGTTTCAAGAATAAAGAATGTATTTTGCTTCTTTAGTAAAACAAAAGCCTTTTCAAGAATTAAATGCCTATTAATTTAGTCAGCACTTTGAATTTGGTGAAACATATTTTGATGTTGTAAATTGCAGACATGACGAATCATGTAATGTTGATTTTTTTTATCTTTTTGGCTCTCTGAACTGCCAGTTACCAATTATAGATACTAAGATCCGAATTCAGCCAGCACTCAAGTGCACAGAAGAGCGCAAAACGTTGCCTTGTTGGTGAACTGCTCAATTCACAAAATCTAATCAATGGAATGAGGCATGGAGGCAAAGATGGAAGGTGCTTCAGAAGTTTTGCTCTCTATTTTAGTGGACAATACCATCCACAAAAAAAGTGTTTGAACATAGCAGCATGGAGATGCAGCCAGAATTTAGTTCTTAGCTCTTTAGTTCTTACTTCTCTTAAAATGTCTGTGCTTCATTTCTTTTATCTTATATGGGCTGATATCTGTGCCAAAATCGTAAATCAGCAATCCACATGTCACCAACGACAGATATTTCTGGTTGTAGGGGGAATGGGAAGTTCGTAGTAAATAGATGAATGTCCGTGGTGACACGCTAATGGTTAGAGGGGGGCACTGCAAAAGGAGAGACGTGAAGCAAAGGGTTAAAAAAGGATCTTTATTCTAGGTACACAGTCATACCTCCGTATACATGA
Organism: Stegostoma tigrinum; assembly: GCF_030684315.1. NCBI lineage: Eukaryota > Metazoa > Chordata > Chondrichthyes > Orectolobiformes > Stegostomatidae > Stegostoma > Stegostoma tigrinum. Next base: position 62,332,103 of record NC_081356.1, on the reverse strand, counting down.
GGGTTCAGTTTCCGAAAAACACCTCGAATGATGAAACTCGCAGGTGCAGAGCCTGTTAAAAAGTACAGGGTAAAAATCGTAGGTATGTGAGTTTTGCTGTGTATGTTGAATTTTGTTGCTGCTAACATTTTTGCACATTTCGGTGATTTGCGTGCCACGAATTTATGGGTAGCGAGGATTTACCGCAGTTACTGAGCACGTACATATGGAGCAATGCCATGAAAGCGTATCCTGATTGCACCCTGAAAGGTATCCTCTCTTACTGTCTCTTCCACACAGCTATTTTTCATAAAGCCTGTCATATTCTCTAACAAGAGTATAACCCTCATCTTACGACTGTTACAATCAAGACTCGATAGTTCATCGATGGACCATACCGAGCATAACAGTTACTTGATTCGATTTCTAAAATGACCATTACCACTGTTTTGTACTGCTACCCGGAATAATAAAAACATGAACCGGGCTTTTTGATGAATTCACAAACAAACCATTTACTATGAGCAAAATATAAAGCAAATAGCAAAGAACACCTAAAATATAATCTGGAAGTAAAATTCCTTTAAACCCCCCACACACACGACATGAAAAGATGTCTCTGCAGAGACGAAACAAAAGTAGAAAAAAAACTCCCACGGGTGCCTGTGCGACTGTACTCAGTGGAATTTAGAACAATGAGAGGTGATTTTATTGGACCATATAAAGATCTTAGAAGACCTAATAGGTTAGATGAGGAGAGGTTACTTTCTCTTGTGGGAGAGATTAGGTCCCTGGACGCAATCTCAGAATAAGGCGTTGCACGCTTAAAACAGAAACGAAGAGAAATTTCTTCTCTAAAACATTACTGAACCTGTGGAATTTTTACCACAGAGGGCTGTTGAGGAGAGTCAGTAAATATACTCAAGACTTCAGGTAATTTGCAGTGGGTCATAGCCAACTAACTGTGCAACATAATTCCAAGAAATCGCACAGTCTTGTTCAATCCAGAGAAATGCCCAAATAATTCAATCTCATCCAGATTTCTTCATTTGTTCCTTAAGTATACTTTTGTTTTATTAACACCACAAAAACATCTTTCTCACCAATTATTTACATTGATTTCTCCTCAATGTTAACGGAGTTTATGTATCACTGGGATTTATTTTAATGACAAGTATTAGAACTAATTTACAGCATTCCATGCTGTTACAGCCACAGATTAATTCTTATTATTACCATTTAGGTGCAGTGATTGCATTGCAAGTTCTTGTGACTGAACTCGACAATTGATTAAGAGCAAAACTTATATACTGAACCTTAAAAAGATGAAAAGCAAAATAGTTATTCCCGAGTGCTGAGTTAATTGATTTCATCTGGGATCATATTTGGATTTTAAACAGACTTCAGCAACCTTTCGAGGGAAGTGAAATTATTTTTGCTCTCCAACTCTAGTTCTTAAATATTATTCACCTTCTGAAGGGTACATACTGACAGGCAGTAGGGCCAGTTTCATTTATGATGACTTACAAAACCACATAGCACAAACATTCATTATTGAAGCTTAGACATATTGAACAATTGCAGAAGAGTGCAATGGATAAGTCAATATTTTCAAAAATAAAAAGAAGCTAAGAGAATATACAAAAATAAGCAGATTTGAACAATTTTCACTAAAGCAAAAATAATTCCTCAGCTATAAAGCTCTTTGGACATTCTAAGGTTGTGACAGATGCAATATAAATGCAAATGCTTTGTTTCTGTTCATCTACTAGACATCGCAGTCTGTTTAGGCACAATTAATAACATAATAATATTGGGATATATTGATTGTTAGCTGCCCATACTGCCTCAAGCATTTGTTATCCAATCACAATTCATTCTGTTGCAGACAAATCTGAAGATTTTAGCTGAATAATATTGATGATTAATCCCATAATATGCTATGGAAATTATAGCTGAAAATAAATACCACAAAAGATACAGGACATTTACCATAGCTCCACCTACATTGAAAAGCGAAAGGTACAGAGTAAATTTTTGGATGTCGCCTTCACTAGAACAGGCACAAGTCAGGCTTGAAAAGCTTTAATCATCCAGCAAATTTTCAGCATGATTTAGACTCATAGCAAGTTTGAACATTTAAATTAGGCATTTCCTTGGAAGCGTTCCTTCTCCACTGTTATAAATTCACTGCAAGCCTTGCAGAATTCTCAGTACCAGCAATAAATAGGGTCACAACAGCTCTTTTTGGCAAAGAGCACCAGCAGAAGGAAAGAAGCATCAATCAACTTTTCAATTACTATCATTCAGGGCAGAATAAACTGGCAAAAATACCTGCCAGGAATTGCAAACACTGTTAGCCACGCTTCTTAATCAGGCAAATAGTGTCTTTGAGCAAAGGACAACTGCTGATTGTCCATGAACAACCCCATTTCCTGTTCTCCATATGGCTACTCATGCCATAATTGGCATTAATTAGAGGTAGGAAGGTGGAAAGATCTCAACAAACTACCTCTTCAACTGATTAAATGCCCCTCTGCTACTAAACTTACAATGGAAGAGGGAATTAAATTAAACTCTTGGCTTTTTTCAAAAGAAATCTAATTTTTCTCCATATGCCCAAGCTTGCCTTATTTTCTTCTAGGTTTATCAAGCATGTTGAGAATACCTAAACCTGCCTGTATGAATTCTAAAATCACTTTACAAATTGTATTTCCTCCTACACACCAATTACATCTGCAGGTGCAAGGTTTCACAAGCTCTTTAAAAACAAACACGTTTTGAAAGTTCATGAAGAGAATGGAAAGCCTGCCAAACAGACTAAAACCATCTGAAAGGCAAACATAAAGTGTTTTTACACCTTCAAACGCAACTATTAGATGTTGTGCTCTGTTGTAGATTAGATGTTAATACCGTGACAAATCAAAGCATTTTCCCTGGCATTTTCTCATTCTATTTCACATCTAGAGACTGGGACCACTCCTGTGAGGGATTATGACAATGCTGTCACTTTAAAAGGTGATTTTGTCCAGTTTTTTTTTGTAAAGGCAGAGGCACCGAGCAGTATACCAGAGTCACTAGTGTAAACAATATGTGCTGAAGAAGGGTCCTGACCCAAGACGTCAGCTTTCCTGCTGTTTTCATCCAGCTCCACATCTTGTCATCTCAGACTCCAGCATCGGCAGTTCCTAAAATCTCTGTGTGAGACCTTTAGGTGTTTTTCTGAAATGGTGGAAGAAAGGAAGCAGTTTAAATGGGTGTGGTCAGTTCTCACAGATCTGGCTTTCTAGTTTGTTTCAACTGTAGCATCAGACGCTGTTTAGGGTCTCAGAAGAGTTGGGAGCTTCAGTGAATGATTCCTAGGTGCTGCTTTCTCCGAAATTTTCCTTGATGTTATTTTCCTTCCTGGATAGGAGAACTGCATGTAAACATCTGTGTCTCAATTTGCTATGTTCACAAAGGGTGTGTTTATCGGATGTTACTATATTGGAACATTTAATCAGTGATAGGTACTGTACCTATTATTCGGTTAAGCTTTACAATAGTTGTTATTCCAAACTCCTCTTTATTTTGTTTATATTTTAACTGTAGTGTTTAAATATATTGTGTTTTGCTTAATGTCAAGTCGTTTGACCAGTTGCATCTGGAACACGACACTTTCCAACCTATCCTTAAAATAAGAAGTTAAAATATTTTGGAGGGGTCTGGTCTTGTCCATAATAGGATATAGAGACATTCATGCCCCAACAACTGAGTAAGTACTCCTGGAACAAAAGCAAATTTGCTGGCAAAGCTCAGCAGGTCTGGCAGCACCTGTGGAAGAGAAAACAGAGTTAACGTTTCAGGTCCAGTGACCCTTCTACAGAACTGAGCAACATTAACTCTGTTTTCTCCTCCACAAATTCTGCCAGACCTGCTGAGCTTTGCCAGCAAATTTGTTTTTGTTCCTGATTTACATCATCCAGAGTTCTTTTGGTTTTTATTGTGTAAGTACCTCTCGTCATTTCATTGAAACACAGACATTAACCAGACAGTCAGTGTCATGCATCAGGCACCACTTACAATTGGTGGCCACCTCACCTTCTGAGTTCTGTCCTACAGTTGCAGCCCGATTACATCAACAGAGCGCCATCCATCTCTTCCTCATATCCTCAATCTATTTTGACGGTCATAGATACTCATCACAGAGGTTGAGGACATGTCCACTAGCAGGGAGCAGATCAGAGGGTGTGGGCGTCGACTGGTTGGCATCTGCAACGGGCAGACAGGCCCAGCTGTCTCAGGAGCACCTGGAGACTCACTCCAACCTTTGTTCCTCACGTCCCCAATCAAAACGTCACATCCTCACATGGAGACAGGGCAATGCGGAGAGACACTTAGCTTAAGGAAGGGTCACACGTAGGGCCTTTGCCACTTCCCACTCAGAAGATGTAACTGAGTTTAAACACTTGACAGTAAAGCATAATGCTAATAATACAAATCATCATCGACTCAAATGCAACAACCTTTTTAAGAGACTACAGGGAATTCTAATATTTACAATATAGTGGGTGCAGGAATAATTTCTTGCTTTACATTGAATATTACTATCAATTTCACGTGACATTCATTTGAATTACATATTACACTGGGGACATACTTTGAAATGATAAAATTCAAAATACTGGAAGAACTTCCACACCAATTAAAAAGTAATAAAACATTACAGCTAACATAACATCTCTGATCTCACTGCTTTCATTTAAACTGCATCATTGATGATTTTCAGCTTATTTCTGGTCGTTACCACTATCCTTTAGAGTTCAAATGAAAATGTACTCAAACTAACTTTAATGAAATTTGTTACTCCCTGTTATATTTCTGGCATAAGCTACCAAATTCAAAGAATATTCAACCCTGGGAACAAGTAAAGGGTGAATCAATTTAAATCAGTACTCCCTCAAGCGGTAGGGTTGACTGTACATGCAGTTGCTCTGGGGGTCTGTGCATGACGATAGGGCACTAACACTATTTGCAGCATTGATGTCCACTTCCAGAAGTCATTGCCACATATTGAGCTCGGACCTTTGATGAGAACAGAAAGAAGTTAGCAGGAATATTGCTTTAACCACCAAATAAATTATAAGACATTACTCCAAGTTTGATGCTTTAAGAGGTTTTCCTTTCCATGTTTTAAAAGGCTGCCATTCTGACTAAAGCAGCTCCAATAGACATTGCAACATTGTTCATTTGCAGATAGCAAGATTTTAACTCGGTTGCAGGGGTGTGGGAAGAACAGCCCAGATGTAGTTTCGAGTTCTGCCTATTCGAGAAGAAGTCCTTCAAAACCAATCAAACTAAACAAAAGGACAGAAAGGACAATGCAGCTAATAGAAACATGACAGCAATTACTGGAGCATCTGCATTGATAACTAACTCAAATTCTCTTAGGGCTCTTTTTGCTCTAACACGCAACTGGGGTTGAAATTTAACAGAAACTCCATTTACTTGTGCAGGCACGGCTCCCAGCAAAGTTACAGTCAAATGTGAAATGATTTGTCTTTCATATAGTTAATTTTCTCAAAGCACTATGTTTACTAATGAACTTCTTTTGTATGCCCTGTTTAAAGTAATTTTTAAAGACTTGTTCCAATAGAACTCCTCAATGAAGTGTTCATTCTTTATTACCAGCAATTATTCCCACAAGTTATATTCTGGATCTGCACAGTTTTGTGCTGAATTAACAGACAACTTTTAATGAATTGAAAAGTTGATAGCTTCTGTCAGAAGGAAGTCAGAAAGTTTGGGCTTCTGAATCCAAGTTGACTATGGTTAATTCTATTGTTAATGTCCATTACACTTTTAAAAATCAGCATAGGTTATGGGGTCTAGGTAAGGTGAATTAAAATTTGTTGCCTATGTCCAATTTCTGGAATTTAATTGAATCTGGGAAATGTGTTAACCTACTTCCAGAAAGATAACAGTTTCAATTAAGGTTGAAAAATATCTTAAGTATTTTGTGCTGTAGATGTGCAATAGCGGAGAAATGTGGCAAAATTGCACAATAAGTCCTGAGTGGCCTACCTTGACATTGGAAACAACTTGTTAAATTTTTCTAAGTTATGGGCACTGAGGTGACATTCTCATTAAATAGCCAGTATTAAAGGGGATTATTGTTTGTTTGTTAATTACCTTATTACATTAGATCTCGTCTCATTTATGTGCAGATTCCTATATGCCTATTCAACTCAATCAAATTGACTGCCAAAAATTCTCCACATGGAAGCCAGAGCAGGTACCTGATGACATCAGCTCATCATTTACCCCAATAGACTTCCAAGTTGGTCATCAGTCACTGACAGAGCAAGATATGTTCCATGGGTGGCAGCCACATATGCACACACAGTCACAGACATTGACACCCAGTCTCTAAGAACCATCAGCACATTTCCAATCTACTCACATTACTTCAGCACATCAATGATGAATCTTGGACTGCTTGGAAAGTATCACCATCATACTGGAGCTGGGAAACTTTGCACTCAATGACATTCATCGACCTCATCTGGATCAGACTACATCTCTGGGACATTTGCTTGCTCTCTTAGCCCTCACTTGCTTACCTGGATATTCAAGAATTTATGCCATGTTATGCCTTGCCTTGCATTTTTTTGCAAATTGCCTCCCAGCCAGCGATGCCAGATTCATGGTACTGTAGTATTGCCATGCTATTTAGCACTGTCACTAAGGCAGAAAACTTGCCTTGGTTGGAAGCAGGTCTCAGTCAAGTCAAGGGAGATGGTCAAGGGATCCTGTATCATGTAGTCAAGGGCAGCCTAATACTAATTCAGGGTCTTAGATGCAGTCAGTTAGCCATTCAGAATAGTCAGAATCAGGATCCTCTCCTCATAAAGGATGTGCAAGCAAATGTTGGGCTCTGCCCCAGGAGGTTGTTGAGGTTCAATGAATATCTTCAAGAGTGACACTGGCCTGAAAAACATCCGGGGATATGAGGTTAGTGCAGACAAATGGTGTTGAAGTAGAAGATCAATGACTGAATGGCCCATTCTTAGTCCTATTTAGTCCTACGGTTAGCTCTGGCTGAACATTAGAATCTTGTAATGATGATGAAGGTGGCATGCTGCCAATCGTATAATACTAAATGAGCTTTCATATAACTTAGAGGGCCAGCAGAGCCATAATTTAACATCATATCCATAAAACAAGATACTAGCAGTACAGCATCTCCCAGAATTACACAGAAGTGTCAGTCTAGATTAGGTAATCAAATCTCTGGATTGATCTTCTGACCTCCTAACTTAAAGGCAAGTGTACAACCAATGAACTGATGCAGGTATCTCAATATAACAATTTTAAATTTAATTACCAGTGGAATTATATATTGTTACTTCCAAGCCGATAAGGTCCTATTTTGGGAACTATCTAACTTTAATCTACCCACCCATTGTAAGTTAATCCTTCCAATTATTAAAGAGTAGTAATTACTGTTAAGTACCTTGACAAGCTGGATATTAATCCTGAACTCCAGTAAGGACTATGTGGGCAGTCTGAAATCAAAGCTATAATTGGAATATTAATCAAAGAAGTAGGGAGCACAAATCCACTGAGCAGGAAGCAGATATAATAATGATGAGATTGTGGCAAAGATTATCACAGTGTTTGGACCAGGACAAATCCCCTATATATCTATTCAAGGTTTCAAACAGGAAACTGTACTGACAAAATGTAACATGAATCTCTACCTAATTAATGGAATCTAGGTTGTCAACTCCTATTATAATTAATTACTGATTATTAGATTCATATTAGAAAACAAATTATGTGTAAAATTATCAAACACTTTCTTTTACTGCTAAAAGTGCATATTTCTACTTTTGGTAACTGAAGGTGTAAATGACTGACATTCTTAATATGGAGCCCACGGGTTTTAGATTGAAGAAAATATGCCTAGGGAAAACGACAGGATTTTAGATTCTTGTTCATAAGGGAACCTTGTTATAATGCTAATGTAGGTATTGGTGATTAGTTTAGCACATCTTAACATTCCCTAAAGATTTTATTACGCTTCTTTGTATCCACCATCATGAGGAATCGCTTCATAAAATGAAAGCTAACATGCTGCTGAGTGCTATGGCAGTATGGGGACAGTCCGTGCATTTAGGAGCATCAATTCTGCTAGTTTTATTTAGAAAAGAAAATCATTTTTTCACGTGCTTTAGCCTTCCAAAAATTATAAATTTCATCTATTCCCCCTGTCTGCCCGGCACAGTGATCAAATCATAATGATTCAATGGCTTCACTTCCCGTACTGGGAAATATAAATCATTGAATACTTTGACTGCAGTTCATGTTTGTGTTCTGGATTGTAGATTTATGCTGTATTTATATCAGCACATTTGAACGTTTATCTGTCTTCATCTCTCACTACCTCCCTATCAACTATCTTGATCCCCAGTTGCCTATATGACACTCATTTTTAGAAAGGCAACATTATTTTTCAGTTAAACTTTGGGATCCTTTCCATCACAAAGACAATCAACATCTCCTCAGTACTTCTATTCTTGCTCTACCTCATTCTAACTTCCACTGAAACCATGACAAATTCTTTTTTTATCCTTTCCAGTTACAGTTATTATATTGTTCTCCTGGCTGTTCTTTTATCTTTAAACCTTTGCTACCTTAATTCATCTGTTCTCTGTCTTCTGTACTGCACTAAATTTAGGGTATATTGTCCCTAATCTGCATTGATTCCAGATCAAAATTATTGTGCACATATTTAAAGCTCTGCATAACCTAGCCAGTTGAATTTTAACATCTGCTCAGCACTGAACTGGCATGCTGTGGGAAAAGGAAGTGGGGTCGTGGTGAAGTTGTACAATCTAGTCATGGCAAGTTGCTGAGATAACAAAGTGTGAAGCTGGATGAACACAGCAGGCCAAGCATCATCTTAGGAGCACAAAAGCTGACGTTTCGGGCCTAGACCCTTCATCTCAAAACGTCAGCTTTTGTACTCCAGAGATGCTGCTTGGCCTGCTGTGTTCATCCAGCTCCACACTTTGTTATTTTGAATTCTTCAGCACTTGTTGTTCCCAGTATCTCGTGGCAAGTTGCTGTGCTCTTCGTCACAAAGATGAGATGACATTAGTGAAGACCTATAATTGGTCTTGTTGGGCATATGTGGGGATATGTGCCCCACAGTAACCGCACCCCCTGCACTATTATACAACCTGATCCTGCATGTAGCCCCTGCCCTCCCAATCCCAGCTCCCAACTGTCTTGCGAGGACCTGCCAGTCATATCCCAACAAATTCTCAACACCTTCTAATCTGTCTCCGGCAACAGTTGTCACTGGGCACCGACTGTAGTCCCAACAATGGCCACCTGCCCTGGAAACACGGCTATGACTACAGTGTGAGGCTGTTTAGTTGGCTGGCAGCTATTAAAGTTGGGACGTCCTCCATAATGGAGGTAAACATCTCATCCCAAGTTAATTAATGACCCAATGACTATAAAGTAATCTCAGGTCTTCCCAGCCATGTGGAATGGGCACACCCTTATGTTTTAATTCAACAGGGAACTGTCTTAAGAAAAAGATTCATTCTGCCACCTCTAACTCTTGAAACCCTCGAACATCAGAGGCTGAAGGGTGACCTTGTACAGATTTGTAAAATCATGAGGAGCGTGAATAGGGTGAAGAGCCAAAGTCTTTTTCAAGGTTAAGGGAGTACAAAGCTAGAGGAAATAGGTTTAAGTTGAGAGGGGAAAGACTTAAAAAGGACCTGAGGGGTAACTTTTTCATGTGTGTATGGAACGAGCTGCCAGAGCAATTGGTGGAGACGGATACAATCACAACAATTAAAAGGCATCTGGATGGTTATATTAATAGAAAGGATTTAGAGGAATGTGAGCCAAATGCTGGTAAATGGGACTGGATCAGATTGGAATGTCTGGTCGGCATGGATAAGTTGTACAAAATGCTCTGTTTCCATGCTGCATGACTTTATGATTCTATGACTCTAAATGGCCTAACTAATGTCCTGTACACCCATAACGTGACTATATGTCATCATTTTCAATATGGATTTGCTACAGGACTTCCATTAAGAGTCTCGTGGTGTATTCTAATAACTGTTATGGGAAGAAATGGCTGATCTTCATTTACTATGGAATGTGTCTCCTATTCTTGTGGCATCTTGCATAAAAGGGACTAAGTACTTGGCAGAGCACGTCTGCATCCTTCCTCACTGGAGCATCATGCAAGCATCATGATTTTTAAACTTATTACTTGCTCATCAGGATGGACACAAAATGATACACAAGTCAGGGCAGTAGCTATCTTCAGACAGGACAGTTATCTGATATAGAATTGTTGCCACTAAAAATGCAGGCACAGACTAGTTTGAAATAACACTCAGAAATCATCAGTGCCTTGTTGACTGCTATCAATCCACCCTGAGAATACCAAGAAGGCTGGTATTCAGAGCTAACTGTTACATTTAAAATGATTACAATGTGAGAAATGTAACTTGTCAATCAAAGTATGCTGGGAACATGGGTTTGGATTCATGAGCTCTTAATCCCTTGCCAATTTTTGACTTCTGGTAGGAATTTTATGCTTGATCAGGCTTGGGTTCACAGGAATATGAGGAGCACAAAATTGAGCACAATGAAATGGGAACCATGCTCTGTTCTTAACTGCCCATATCCCAGTTCAACCAAAATACTTGTAGTGGCAACCAGAGAAATATGACAAGTTTGAAGCTTTCCAATCGATTGGTGCTACAAGTAATGTGTGTTTAATGGCTGCGGTGGACAGTACCAAGGGTACTTAAGGTAGAGGTCACATGACTATGGTGACAGTCAGTACACTAAGCACAATTGTATTTCCCCAAATATTCCCATTTTCATAAAAAAAGCTTACATTTGCAATTACAAGTTATGCAAGTTACCCAATGCATATGATCTACAAAGTGAATGATCATTAATGAACAAATCTGTATGTTAACTCTAATCAGTTACATTTTCATCAGTTTCTGCACATTCATTACACATATAGTATTTAAATTCTGCAGTCTTTTAATGATACAGATGTATTGTCACTATCTGTTTCCCTATTATCCACTTATCCCTAAGGAGTGTTCCTTCTTTGGAGAATGTTGTTCTCATAGCAAGTGTTGTTGCTTTGGTAACTGTCTAGAACTGTTTGAATTATTTTTAACCCCTTTGGCATTTTCACTGTTGCCTCAACCTTTCCACTTGACAAGGGACTGTGTGTAAAAGGTATTTTGTGAAGCCGCTGTATTCTTTTCTCATGAATTGAGGGTCATTGTCAATCATTTCAAAGTCTGGAATGCCATGAGTGTGCTTCCATTGAGTACGATACTTACTGATCAATCTGTTCAGACTTGCTATTACACCTCTGGAGCAGATGGGATTTGAACTGGGTCTTCTGGTTTAGAGATAGGGACATTAATGCTGCATCACAAAAACCCTCTCCAGGAATTTTACAATCTCACTGGTACTCAGCTGGTCTACCTCTCAGTAATCAGAACAGTAGTTGGCACTGACAAGATAATCAGTTTCTGTGAAAGTAAAAGGGCTTGCCTCAAGCTTCATTCATAGTCTGTCTGTGATGTTGGCTGTCATAAGTGCCTCTTTAGCTTGATTAACCTGGTACTGTTTACAAGCTTTTCACTCTCTAATATGGCCCTTAATCTCATTGTTCATGTTTGGCCAATATAACACTTCTCTTGCCTTCCTCAGGCAAGACTCAGTTCCCTGGTGGCTTGGATTGTAGGACTTTAGAATCTCTTTTCTCATCTCATTATGGATGATGACTGTACTTCTTTTCTACGAGATGCTATTTTGGGCAAGATTTTCATCTTTCTGTGTCTGATATTCTATCAAAGTAGCAGGTGTATCTTGATGCTTTTATATCATCATTCCATTACTACCCCCTGCAGCATTTTGGGGGTTGCATCTTTATTGCATAATTTGCTTGATTTGAAGAGGACACTATCAGTCGAAATGAGTTGATATCATATACAGCTTGTCAAGCTGCTGATTCTTGTTAAATTTGGAATATTTCACACTTTCTCAATTTTCTACATAGGGAATGCTACATGATAGCATGTCAGCAATATACTTCTGTTTTCCTTGCTTGTATGTCATATCCAAATGATATTGTTGCAAATTAAATGACACACTCTAAATTCTTTGGAGCAAGTAGAAATGATTTGACAAAACACAACAACCAAAAAATGACCCATTAATGATTTCCCTCTGTTTCATGTTAGCTAACCAAATTTCTATCCATGCCAATATATTACCCCTGCACCATAATTTTTTATTTTCGGTAATAACCTTTGATGTGATACCTTACCAGATGCCTTCTGGAAATCCAGGTACAGGATATCCATTGATTGGCCTTTATTCATCGCACATGCTACTTCCTCAAAATATTCCAATAAATACTTTAATCATGATTTTGTTTTCAAGGAAATTCTGCCTGAATTTTTCTAAGTCTGTTGCTATAATGTCAATAATAATAATTTGTAATTTTTTTCCCTTTCACTGATATTAAGCTAACTGGCCTCTAGATTCCTGTTTCTGTCTACTTCCCTTTTTTGATAAAGGAGCTATATTCATTATTCTTCACTCTTTTGGAACTTCTCTGAAGCCAGGAAATTTTGTAAAATTAAAGCCAATGCATCAAATATCTCAGTAGCCACTTCTTTATAACTTTACAACAATATCCATCTGGACCCAATGACTTGTCAGCTTGTAGCCCCCAGAGTTTTCTCAGTCATCTTGACACATTCAAGAAGCAAACTCACCACCACCTTCTTAATGGCAATTGGAAAAGGGCAATGAATTCTGGCCTAGCAAGCCGTGCCCAACATCCTGCAAATGACTTTCTCAAACTATACTTTTATCTCTGCTCAAGCTCTGTTTACTTCCTGTTCTCTGGAGCTTAGGTCATTCCTCTCTATTGTGATAAGACAGTGATTAATTAACTGAGCCGACCCTTTATCTATTCTTTGCTTCTTGTTCTCCTGAATGTTCTGTACCCTTCTTTATTCACGTTCATTATTCACATTCCAATCAATGTAATCCTGCAGCCAAGCCTCTGTAATGGTCATCACATCATACTTACATATTTTTGTTTGTGCTCTCAGTTCATTTGTTTCATGCTTAATGTGATGTGCATTCAGATGCAGAGCCTTTATTTTTCACACTTCATTATATGTTAACTTCTAGCCTCGTCTATTGATTTACTCATGGAATTGTACTCTCTATTCTACTTAGTCAATCTTGATATACTTGACTCTCTTTGGAGTCTTCCACATTACTCCAGGAAACAGTGTAAATCACCTTTCTAAATGGTCCTTAACTATCATGTAAACAAAGTGTGGAGGTAGATGAACACAGCAGGCCAAGCAGCATCTCAGGAACACAAGAGATGACGTTTCGAGCCTAGACCCTTCATCAGATCTGATGAAGGGTCTAGGCCCGAAACGTCAGCTTTTGTGCTCCTGAGATGCTGCTTGGCCTGCTGCGTTCATCCAGCTTCACACTTTGTTATCTTGGATTCTCCAGCATCTGCAGTTCCCATTATCTCTTAACTATCATGTATTCCTTTTTGCATCCCTACTTGAATGGCTTTCTGTTCCATGGTTTCATGGTCAATTAGCTCTTCCAGCCTTTAGCCCTTATTTCAATTGAAACAAGTTGAAACCTGCAAAGGTTTAGGTTCTTCCATTATCTGGATCCCCATACATGCTTCACACATAGTCATTCTCCCCTTTCCTAAACACAGAGCACCCTTTCCTAAGTGGTATGAATATATTCTAGAATACAGTATCCAGATTACTTCACCTTCCAATGTACCATTGTGCCCAAAGCTCAGCATTCAGTCAATAAACTGGGAGCTGAAGATCCTCAAGTCACAAACTCTTACTACAGACATGTTTAGTTTGGATCACACTGATATCCACAAGCTCCCACATTCTTCAGCTGCAACACATCATGTACCAATTATATAGGATCATTACTGCTATCCCTGAGAGAAAACTTTATTTGCATCAGAGTATTGCAGTGGTTAAACTATATTTCCCTACAAAGCCTCTGTCATAAATGGGACTTACAGTGAGCAAATCAAATGCTATTGCCAGTTTTTTCAGCTGTCTCAGCCTCTGCTGTTAACTCCTGTGGAGTTGAGTTTAAATCAAAGATAATGGTCTTCCTTCACTGACATCTGGGAATTCTATTCAGGAAATGTCAGTTGAAATGACAGTGAACATGTGTCCTTAGTACAAAATTGCTTTGTCATCTAATTCCTCAATCCAGGCTAAGGAAAGCTCAAACTAAGATTGTTCAATGTGGAAAGAACATATTACAGCAGAATGATTGGAAAAGCATTTTTCTAAAAATCACTTTGACCTTAAGGAGTTCTTTTCTCTCCTCAAATCTGGAAAGTCTGCGACATCCTATCACAGTTCAAAGGTCAATTTTTCTCATCAATGTGCTGAGGGAAATGTTTTCATGGTCAAAGAACTTTGGAATATTCATTCATCTTAACACTTTCACAGCTCAGCTATCCTTCAGTCAACCTACCCTGCTTCCTGTTTCATTCCAATGACAAAGAGATCATTACTGCTCACAAGGTATTTAATCATGGCCTTAGCCTAAGTATGTCCCTAAAGCCAACCATTCTCATTCCATGTTTATCCACCTTCATGCTGAAGGAATCTGTTCATGTGCTGTATAACCCTAAGTTTCAAATCTCACATCCGGGCCATCCACAAGACTGCTGCCATTAACTTCAGCATGTCACCAACACCTGTCCTTACCTTAAGCTCAAAATCCTGAGTAGCATCTTTGCCATTTACAGTTTTCAAAGCCCCATGCTACATACATTTAAACTTATCCACAGCATTGATCTACGTTTATCCAGAACTCTGATACAAAAACAGAAAATGCTAGGAATACTCAACTGGTCCTAGGGAAGGTTCCTTGTCCAACAGCATTCAATGATTGATTAATAGACCTGACATTGCAAAGAGGAGACCCACTGAGACCCAATAACATCCCTCCTTTTCCCACTTCTGTGATCCCCATGATTCCTTCCTGCAATCCCTTCACCTGTGATCTAGGATCCAGTGACAAAATGAGATTTCAGATGGGTGTCATAATGGCATCATGGTCGCAGTGCCATTCAGAACAGCTGTAGCCTCTGTTTGTTACTTGATTCTATGATGGGTCCAATGCTATTTAGTTAAGTCAACCGGCCTTCCGATAAAGAGAAAACGTGGAACTCTGGCTGACTCTCAAGCCAGTGGAGAAGACGCTTTGGCCTCCATTAACATTTCCTACCATTCTGACTAACTGTAAGAGCTGAAGAATATGAGATATTGGGAAACTGCCAGAATCCACAAAACTACCCCATTATGAATTAGTGCCTTCAGGAGAGCACAGAGAAAACAAATGGGGCTAAATTAGTCTGTTTATTTAATGTATGTTGTAAATGAAGTCAATTGTGATAATGCAAACAAGGCATCATTGTAATAATTAAGGTCTAACAATGAGTATGATGTCATTTTCAAAGTCATTACATGGAAGTCTTGTGAGAAAATGCAACAGATAAATGTATTTTGCTGTTTCTACCTCTCTATGGTTGTATGCAGAAATATATCTTAATTCCAAAGGATTAACAGAATATAGAAAGGAAGTTCAGTAATTGTAAGCAGGACAGCACACTCAAAACCAAATGTACCCGCACAGAGTGAAAGTTAAAACCACCGCCTGGACAAACACTCCACACAGTTGTCATTGTGACAGCTGTTGAAACATATTGCCCACTGTGGTGTTAAATGATTAGTGCTGGATTCTATTCAAAATAGAAACCAAGTAAGTTTAGATTCTTTCGGGTTGCAGCAACCTCACTGAATGTTTTTAAGGCAAGGCTAGATAAATTTTTGAAAGGTAAAGGAATTAAGGGTTATGGTGAGTGGGCAAGTAAGTGGAGCTAAGTGTCAAAGATCAGCCATGATCTTATTAAATGGCGGGGCAGGCTCAAGGGGCAGGTGGCCTACTCCTGCTCCTAGTTCTTATGTTATTAAATTAAAATTTGACCATGTAAGAAAGGAACATTCATCTTAGAAAGTTTGAACCATGTGCTTGAGAATTAAAAGTGGGTGATCATATTTTCAAGTAAAACATGTTTACAGTCAACAAAAAGAAATAGTATATTGCTACACAATTAGTTAGAGCATAGAATATAGAAAAGTACAGCACAGTACAAGCCCTTCAGCCCACAATGTTGTGCCGTGGAATAATCCTAATCCAAAAATAAAATAACCTAACCTACATTCCCCTCAATTCACTGCTGTCCATGTGAATGTCCAGCAGTCGCTTAAATGTCACAAATGACGCCGCTTCCACGACTGCCACTGGCAAAGCATTCCATGTGCTCACAGCTCTCTGGGTGAAGAACCTCCCTCTGTCGTCTCCTCTATACCTTCCTCCTAACACCTTAAAACTATGACCCCTCGTGGCAGTCAATCCTGCCCTGGGGAAAAGTCTCTGGCTATCTACTCTATCCATGCCTCTCATTACCTTGTACACCCCGATCAGGTCACCTCTCTTCCCCCTTCTCTCCAGAGAGAAAAGTCAGAGCTCAGTCAACCTCTCCTCGTAAGACAAGCCCTCTAGTCCATGCAACATCCTGGTAAACCTCCTTTGCACCCCCTCCAAAGCCTCCACATCTTTCCTATAATAGGGCAACCAGAACTGGACACAATATTCCAAGTGTGGTCTCGCCAGGGTTTTGTAAAGCTGCAGCAAAACCTCGCGGCTCTTAAACTCGATTCCCCTGTTAATGAAAGCCAAAACACCATATGCTTTCTTAACAACGTTATCCACTTGGGTGGCAACTTTGAGGGAGCTACACACTTGAACACCAAGATCCCGCTGTTCCTCCACATTGCCGAGAATCCTGCCTTTAATCCTATATTCAGCATTTAAGTTTGACCTTCCAAAATGCATCACTTCACATTTATCCAGGTTGAACTCCATCTGCCATTTCTCAGCCCAGCTCTGCATTCTGTCAATGTCTCGCTGAAGCCTGCAATAGCCCTCGATACTATCAACGGCACCTCCAACCTTTGTGTCATCAGCAAACATACTAACCCACCCCTCAACCTCGTCATCCAAATCATTTATAAAAACTACAAAGAGCAGAGGCCCAAGAACAGAGCCCTGAGGGGCACCACTCAGCACTGACCTCCAGGCAGAATACTTACCATCTACAACCACTTTCTGCCTCCTGCCAGCCAACCAATTCTGAATCCAGACAGCCAAATCACCCTGTATCCCATACCTCCTGACTTTATGAATGAGCCTGCCGTGGGGAACCTTATTAAATGCATTGCTGAAGTCCATGTACACCACATCCACTGCTCGACCCTCGTCAACCTGTCTCGTGACCTCCTCAAAGAACATAATAAGATTTGTAAGGCATGACCTGCCCCCCACAAAGCCATGCTGACTCCCTATAATCATGCTATGCCTTTCCAAATAGACATAAATCCTATCCCTCAGAATTCTTTCCAAAACCTTGCTGACCACAGATGTAAGACTGACTGGTTTGTAATTTCCAGGGATTTCCCTATTCCCTTTCTTGAAAAGAGGAGCAACATTTGCCTCCCTCCAATCTTCCGGTATGACTCCCGTGGAGAGTGAGGAAGCGAAGATCTTCGCCAGAGGCTTAGCAACCTCCTTTCTCACTTCCCGGAGCAACCTAGGATAAATCTGGTCTGGCCCTGGGGACTTATCAATCTTAATGTTTGCCAAAATTTCCAGCACATCAACTTCCTCAATCTCGATCTGTTCAAGCCTGTTTCCCTACTCCTCAAAGTTCTCATTCACAACAAGGCCCCTTTCCTTGAAACCGAAGCAAAAAACTCATTTAGGGCTTCCCCTATCTGCTCAGACTCCACGCACAAGTTCCCTGCGCTATCCCTGATCGGCCCTACCTTCTCCCTGAGCATTCTCTTATTCCTCACGTATGAGTAAAATGCCTTCGGGTTCTCCCTAATCCTTCCTGCCAAGCCTTTTTGGTGCCCCCTCCTGGCCCTCCTCAGTCCACTTTTGAGCTCCTTCCGAGCAAGCCTGTAATCCTCTAAAGCTGCGCTAGACCCTTGCTTCCTCCACCTTATGTAAGCTGCCTTTTTCTTTTTGATGAGAAGCACCTCTGTCCCCGTCATCCAAGGCTCTGTAATCTTACCCCTTCTTACCTGTCTCAGAGGAACAAATTTATGCATCACTCGCAACAACTGCTCCTTAAACAGTCTCCACATGTCCGTTGTGCCCTTTCTGTGGAACAATTGCTCCCAATCTGTACTTCCCAACTCATACCTGATAGCGTCATAGTTTCCTTTTCCCCAGTTAAATATCTTCCTCTGGTAACAGCTCCTTTCCCTTTCCATGGCTATGGTAAATGTGAGGCTGTTGTGGTCACTGTCGCCAAAGTTTTCTCCCACCGCGATTTCTGACACCTGTCCTGGCTCATTGCCGAGCACCAAATCCTCATCGGCCTGTCCACATACTGAGTAAGGAAACCCTCCTGAACACACCTGACAAAAACGGCTCCATCCAAACCATCTGCACTAAGGAGGTTCCAATCAATAATGGGAGAAGTTGAAGTCACCCATAACTACAACCCTGCTACGTTTGCACTTTTCAACAATCTGCTGGCCTATGAGTTCTTCGATCTCCCTACTGCTATTTGGGGGTCTGTAGAAAACCCCCAATGAGGTGACTGCTCCCTTGCTGTTCCTAACTTCCACCCATACTGACTCAGTCGACAAACCTTCCTCGGCAACCTCAGCCCATACCACCTCAGTAGACAAGTCCTCATCAAAAGCTCTTTCAGCCACCGTTATACTGTACTAGTTATTGAAAACTAATGACTTTCAGATCCTGGAGTGGGTGGATACTGCAGTGTTAATAGTTAGCAAATCTTTGCTCATTTTAAACCCCAGAATGATACAAAAATAAAATGCTGAGGTTGTGGAAGAACTGGAATTAAAAATAGAAATTGTTGGAGATACTCAGCAGCGTAAGCAGCATGTATGAAAAGAGAAAAACAAATTTCAGATCAGTGACCTCCTGTCGGAGCAGGATACTTTGGCGACAGTGTGCAGGTTGGCTTTGTGGGATGCTTAGTATTTCATTTTATGAAATCATTAAGTTTTGAGTGCCAAGTATATAAATTTATCACATTTTTAATAAGATCAGAAAATCACAAACTTATTTCATAACAATTAAAATATAATTGTCACCACAAAAATATTGAGACAGAACTGGAAACTTTAATGTTTCTTCATTTTAAAACATTTCCGTATTGATTGCCCTACTTTACATTAACATAAATTTTCTAAACAGGATTTCAGATTTAAGAAGATTGTACTATGACATTATATTGTCGCCATTAAAAATCATTGGAATATTGAAGGCCAATGTCTTTGTTACTTATTGAATTGCATGTTTTCATTTTGTTGATATCACAAGCAGATTCTAGGACACTTAGATAAAGACTGCTCACAATATGGAATGCGTACTAATATTGTTGATATTCATCAATTACAATATGTACAAGGCATGTTAGAGCTGGACTTCTCAAGAACCATCTTCACTTGTATCCCAGTTCAAGGTGATCTGGCATCATCTAACATCACTGATGATGTTGTCTAGCTATTAGTATCGAGTTATTTGTCCATGCTACACCTTGTTGCGTTGTCCATAATTTATTTGTAACTTGAATATTTACGTTATCCTTACATTCGCTCCCATACTCAACAAATTGATTGCAGGTATCTCTGACAAAAAGAGATGGGCTCTGCAGTGTTTACTCTTTTGAAGAAGGTCGATGCTCAGTGCTTTCCAAAAAATGGCATGTGAACCATCCAGTGGATTAGAAGACCTTCTGTTGGCCAAAGCTGCCAGCTACTGTGTTTGCAATGTTTTTCCAGCAGATATGCCTTTCAGTGCCAAGTTAGAGGTTGTCAACATTTGTGGCTTGCTTTGCTTTTTTAGCATACTGGGAGAGGCAGACAACTTGTCACAATTTGGAACACTGAACAGTCAAGTGAGTAGACACATCATTGTACAACATTGTATGATATGATTGCACCGTTCATAGCTTATGCCATCAGCAAATATACTGTACGTGCTTGAAACAAAGGGACATGCCTGAAAGTCACAGGGGACCTGTCTTTAGTGGGGTCCAAGATATGGTATTCAGGTGGGTGATAGTACCACACATTAAAAAGCTTGTCTAATTCCAGTGTTAGGATTTGGCCAAGGGTGATCAAAAACTTGTCCGAGAATCCTTATCCTTGCAGTACTGGATTGGGCCTTGCTCAATCCTGCAGGTCAAGTGCAACCAGTCCAGAGAATATAGGTGCATCGGTGGGGTGCTGTTGTGACTTCAGACCGGGGCTGCACCATGATAGGTCAGGGATGTCCAGCCTTGCCCTTGCAAGGGATGGGCCACAGTCAGTCCTCGGACTTTGGATATCGGGTGAGTTCATCAAAGGGCAATCCATGGAATCCTAGGAAAAGTAGGAAACTCAAGTCTGGGTAAGGATTTCATTAG
The DNA here is from genome assembly GCF_030684315.1 of Stegostoma tigrinum. Classification (NCBI taxonomy): domain Eukaryota; kingdom Metazoa; phylum Chordata; class Chondrichthyes; order Orectolobiformes; family Stegostomatidae; genus Stegostoma; species Stegostoma tigrinum. The sequence continues at coordinate 62,311,465 of NC_081356.1, read as the reverse complement.
ACTGGATCACAGAGGAAATGATTACAGTAAAAGGTGACAACTGAAAATAGAAGGGGTCTTATTAAGCATATGAAGGATAGGGAGCTCCAGGAAGAGGGGCGTATAATAGATATATAAAGGGGTTATGTGGAACTGAGGGAAGGCTGAGAGTCATTAGGGTTACAGGGACAGTGACTCAAAAACAAATATGGAGGTTGGAGAACTATCATGTGTCTCAGGTGGAGTCTGCAAGTCACTTGCAGGAACATGAAGCTAAAATCTTGTTATCTTCAATCCAAAGTCAACTGCACATTAACAATACAAAATAATGTTAATACGTGTCGAATAGATGGAGTAAGTTCTATCTCTCTAGGGATGGAATATGGCTTTTTGAGTTTGAGTCTCTGTTAGGGGAAATTGTATAAATCATGTATCGACTCATTTGTGAATGCTACGTACTTGGCATCAAATTACAATTCAGGTCATTCTTCTCCTAAGAATGAGTATTAAAAGTTAGAGCTTCAAGCAGTCATAATTATTACATTGTTTGCACTAATTGCTTCCTTGTTATGTCAGATACACAAAATTAATCAGAAGTTAAGTTGAAAGTCTCAGCTGGTTTTCCATTTCTGGATCACGTTTCATGCCAGAAGGTAATCTTTTGGAACTGGTATATTACCACACCCAACTGCAAGTAGTCAATTATGTGGTGTCTGAAGTAGAGGTGTGATCTTTTTTGGGAGAAGATGTTTTGATGGTGGATTAATGCCAGAATTTCAATCGCCAGTGGAACATGAACATTTTAGCTCTGGATACACCTGAATGAGGTTACAGAATTCAGAGGCCCTTATCAAAGCAGGACATTGATGTTCTTGTGAAACTTTCTCAGCACACAGTGTCTCTGTACAACTTAACATTTTACTGTGATTGATGTGAGAGCTCTGAAATGTCATCATTGAAGTAGTGTTCTCTTTCTGACATTCCTTGCAAGTTATTGGCTCATGCACCTGATATGGACATTGCAGTTGCTGGATTCCTTATTGACTTGCTTCACAGGTGAAGGTAGCACAGAAGAAGAGAACAATTACAAATTAGTGAGCAGGGACAGCTACCTCCAATCGTTACTTCAAAGAGGGAAACAGCAAGCGAAGATCCAGTGAGAAAACGGAGGGAAGCAAAGTTGCACTTATCAGCCTTGCTATCATTTTCAATAGCTCGAAGAAATCTAGTGCGGCCACAAAGTAAGATTGTCTTGGGCAACGTGTCGTCTGCTAGAGCAGGTCTTGCACTCAGAATGAATGGGTTGCCATGCCAACATGATGGCCATCGAAGTTACAGCTATCACTAATTTTTATGCCAGTAGCCCACTCCAAGTTGCAACTGATGATATGTTCAGCATCTCTCAATCCATGTGACACAAAGTGTTCTAGAATGTCTCTGATGCCATTTGCATCTGACCCCTGTAAACAAGGACTTCAGCCACTCTAGCAATGAGATTCTGCACCATTGCTGCCTTTCCCTATGCGCAGATTACAATAAGAGCACCTACATTTTACTATTTGTGATGTGGTCATCATTTTATTTTATTAGATTAGATTCCCTACAGTGTGGAAACAGGCCCTTTGGCCCAACAAGTCCATATCACACCTTGAAGCATTCCACCCAGACCCATTCCCATACCCCTATAACCCATACACCACTGAACACTATGGGCAATTTAGCATGGCCAGTCCACCTAACCTGCACATCTTTGGACTGTGGGAGGAAGCCGGAGCACCCGGAGGAAACCCACGCAGACATGGGGAGAATGTGCAGTAATGTTGTCATAAGTGAAACCTTTGGTTACCTAATCACAATTAATATTAAGCTTTGAGAATTAGCCAAGTAAACTCCTGTGTAACCTGATTTTCCTACTAATTGCCCCTATCAAATAAATACCCAAATAAAGCTAAAATAACACAATCAATATTGGAAAACAAGTAGCTTTTTTTCAATTTGTTTGCTGCTTAAAACAGCCTGAATTGAAGTAGCAAAAAGCATTGAGAAACTTTGGGTGTTAGCTTTAGAAAAGTTCAAATATTTTCTCTGCTTATTTTTCCATGTTTAAACAAATCTGTCATGTTAGCAGTACAGTGAAATATTTGAGATAACAACGTGTAGAGATGGATGAACATAGCAGGTCAAGCAGCATCAGAGGAGCAGGAAAGCTGACGTTTTGGGCCTCGACCCTTCTTCAGAAATGAGGGAGGGGTAGGGTTTCTGTAATAAATAGGGAGATAGGGGGAGGTGGATAGAAGATGGATAGAGGAGAAGATAGGTGGAAAGGAGACAGACTGATCAAAGAGGGATGGAACCAGTAAACGTGAATATAGGTGAGGAGTTAGGGAGGGGATAGGTCAGTCCAAAGAGGACTGACAGGTCAAGGGGGCGGGATAAGGTTAGTAGGTAGGAGATGGAGTTGGGGCTTGAGGTGGGAGGAGGGTATAAGTGGGAGGAAGGACAGGTTAGGGAGGTGGGGACAAGTTGGGCTGGTTTTGGGACGTGGTGGGGGAGGAGAGATTTTGAAGCTTGTGAAGTCCACATAGATACCATTGAGCTGCAGGGTTCTGAAGCCGGATGTGAGGTGCTGTTCCTGCAACCTTTGGATGGTATCATTGTGGCAATGCAGGAGGCCCAGGATGGACATGTCATCTGAGGAATGTGAGGGGGAGTTGAAGTGGTTCACAACTGGGAGGTGCAGTTGTTTAGTGCAAGCCAAGAGACATTGTCACAGTTGATGCCAAATTGGGAAGGCCTAAATGCAGACGGTAGTCCATTGGGGATGATCCAGTTCTGTAGGCATGTACTAAGAAAGTTAATATGGCTGTCCCCTCTCCACCCATCTTCTCCTCTATCCACCTTCTATCCGCCTCCCCTCTCTCCCTATTTATTTCAGAACCCCCTTCCCCTCCCCTGTTTCTGGAGAAGGGTCTAGGCACAATACGTCAGCTTTCCTGCTCCTCTGATGCTGCTTGGCCTGCTGTGTTCATCCAGCTCTACACCTTGTTATCTCAGATTCTCCAGCATCTGCAGGTCCTACTGTCAGTAAAATATTTGATTTAACCTACTGTAATCACATGTACCAAAGACAAATGAAAAGTATTGTTTTGCATGCTATCCAGGCTATTCACATAAGTATACCAGGGTAAAAGAACAGAATACCGAATATGGTGTTACAGCTACACAAAAGGTGCAGGGAAAGATCATCTGTAATATAAGAGGTCCATCCACAAGTCTGGTAATAGCAGGGAAGAAGCTGTTCTTGAATCTAGTGGTAAGTGTTTACAAACTTTTGTATCTTTTGTTTAATGGAAGAGGGTAGAAGAGAGTATAACTAGGCTGGGAAGAATCTTTGGTTATGTTCGCTGCTTTCCCAAGGCAGCGGGAAGTGTAGATAGAGTCACTGGAAGGAAGGTTAGTTTTCATGATGGATTGATCAGCATTCACAACTCTCTGTAAATTCTTGTGGTCATGGGCAGAGCAGTTGCCATACCAAGCTGTGATGCACCCAGATAGGATGCTTTCTATGGTGCATCTATAAAAATGATAAGAGTCATTGTGGACACGCCTGATTTCCTTAGCCTTCTGAGAAATGTTGGTGTCCATGTTTTGTGCTGCTCTGTGGTAGTTCTGTGTCCTCTGTAGCTTTAGTTAGGGAAACAGGTGAGTAAGTGGTTGGGCATTCATCAGATTATTCAGGATTATCAGGGTAATAATATTCCTTTTCTTCAGTTGATATATCTTATCCATAACACAAAAATGCTGGATCAAAGTTTATTTGCATCTGGTCATGGGATGTGTGCATCACTGGTTAGGACAGTGTTGATTGCCCAACTTTAGATGGCCAGAGGACAGTTAAGAATCAATTACTTTGCTGTGAGCCTCCTGACACATTACAGCCAGACAAGCAATAATGGCAGGTTTTCTTCCCTAAAGGCTATTGGTTCTTCCATAATCAACAATGGTTACCAATAGGCAAGATTTTTATTCCCGGTTTTTCATTAAATACAAATTTCACCCTCTGCCATGGTGGGTTTCAAACCTATGTTCTCAGAAAAGTGTCCCGGGATTTGGAAAAATTAGTACAGTGTCATTACCACATTGCCTTGTATTATATGGACAATGTCTTCACATTTACAGAGTAACATGTTTCTTGTACCATTCCTATCGTGAAACAGTAGTGTATTTGGTGTCATCCTTCTTGGAGGATCCAACAGAAGTAGTTAACAAAAGAAATTCAGGAAAACCATTAAACACTTCTAAGAAAAGAATTTAATTGCACAAAGCTGAGTGAAAAGTTATATGATTGTTGAGAATATGAAGAGCTGTAGAGAATAACTAAGATGTTAATAGTGAAGAGAAAATTAAAGTATGAAAGGAAGCCAGATCTGAATGCGAAAATTGATTGCAAGAGTTTCTACAGGTCCTCAAAATGTGAGAATGGGCATTTGTAATAGACAATAAGGAGATGGTCATTGACATGAAGAATATTTTGCTTCTGTCTTCAATATGGAGGAAGCAAAAATCATTCTTGTCATCGATTTAATTCTCTTTATACTCTTGTGGGATGTGAACATTGCTGGCTGACTAACATTAATTGCCTATCCATAGATACCCTTGACAAGGTAATCGTGAGCTGCCTTCTTGAAGTGCTGCGGTAGACTGGACATTTTATTTTCCTTTTGTTTCTGTATCTTTAATTTGTTCTCTTGATTTTAATTCTATCTATTGTATCTTAAGATGGCATTGGAGAGTAGCAATTGTCTACACATTTTACTGTGCTCCCGTACTCTTGCACTCAGGCACAAGTGACAATAAAATCTAATCTAATAATGCAATTAGGCAGGGAGTTCTAGGATTTCAACCCAGCTACATTGAAGGAATGGCAAAATATTTCAGAAAACAGATGGGGGAGAGGAACTTAGTGAAATTACAATCACCAGAAGGTGGTACTAAACAATTTAATGGAACTTGGGCTAATAGTCTCTGGGTCTATTTTAACTTCATGTATCGTCTTTTTAAAAAGTGGTGAATGAGCTAATGGATGCTTTGGTGTTAATTTTGCCAAAATCCCTTTGATTCAGGAAAGATTTCATCAGACTAGAGATGTAGCAAATATCACCTTTCTATTCACGAAGGGAAAGAGGCAGTAAACAGGAAACTGTAGCCCAGTTATCTTAGTCAATGACATGGGGAATGAATCAGAATCAGATTAAAGAGATTTTAGCTGTGCACTTAGAAAAACCCAAGAGTTTGGTGAAAGGGGAATCGTGTTTTTCACAACCTACTGGAATTCTTTGAAGGAGCAAAATGCTGTATGGATAAAGAGTAGCCTGTACATGAACTATGCTTGGGTTTCAAGAAATTATTTGTTAGAAGTTACCATGGAAAGTGAATGCTCATGGGACATGGGTTGACATACTTGGATGGAGAGAAGATTGCATGGCTGGCAGTAAACAGAAAACATGCATTAATGGGACTTTAACAAATAAAAAACCTTTTCTAATGAAGGGTCTAGGCCTGAAACGTCAGCTTTTGTGCTCCTAAGAAGCTGCTTGGCCTGCTGTGTTCATCCAGCTCCACACTTTGTTATCTTGGATTCTCCAGGACCTGCAGTTCCCATTATCTCTGATACATCATTAATGGGACTTTGATTGGCAGGATGTGACAAGTAGGCAACTCCAGTTTGGGGTCCGCCAGCACCACTTGGCTCCTGGCCGCATTAGAGCCTTGGTTCAAACATGAACAAAAGAGCTGAATTCCAGGGGTTTGATGAGAGTGACAGCCCTTGACATCAAGACTGCATTTGACTGAGTGTGGCATCATGGAGCCCCAGCAAAACTGGGATCAATGGGTATCAGAGAGAAACTCTCCAGTGGTTAGATTCATACCTGGCACATAGGAAGATGTTCCTGGTTGTTGAAGGTCAGTCATCTCAGCTCCAGGACATCTCTGCAGGAACTCTTCCTGGTAGTGTCCTAGGTCCAACCATCTTCAGCTGCTTCATCAATGACCTTCCCTCCATCATAAGAGCGGATATTCGCTGATGATTGCACAATGCTCAGCACCATTTGTGACTCCTTTGATGCTAAAGCAGTCTGTGTCCAAATACAACAAGTTGTGGACATTTTCTAGGCTTGGGCTGACAAGAGGCAAGTAACATTCCAGATGCACAAATGCCAGGCTATGACCATCACCAACAACAGACAAGCTAACTACAACTCCTTGACATTCAGTGATGTTACCATCACAGAATCCCCCATAATCAACATCCTAGTGGTTATCAGTGATCAGAAACTCAACTGGACTCACCACATAAATGCAGTGGCTACAAGGGCAGGCCAGAGGCTAGAAATATTGTGGCGAGTAACTCACCTCCTGACTCCCCAGAGACTGTCTGCCATCTACAAGGTACAAGTCAGCAGTGCGATGGAATATTTGTGACTTGTTTGGAAGAGTACAGCCCCAATAATACTTAAGAAGCTTGACACCACCCAGAACATAGCAGCCTGCTTGACTGGCACTGCATCGATAAGCAGCTACTCCCTTCACCACCGACTCTCGGTAGCATCAGTGCATTCTAGCTACAAGATGCACTACAGTATTTCACCAAATATCCTCAGATGGCACCTTCCAAACCCACGACCCCTTCCATCACGGACAGGGGTGGCATATATATAGGAATGCCACCACTTTCAAGTTCCCCTCTAAGCCAGTCACCATCCTGACTTGAAATATATTGCCATCCCTTCACAGGGTCAAAAATCATGGAATTCCCTCCCTAATGGAATTATGGCTCAAAACACAGCAGGCGGACTGCAGTGGTTCAAGAAAGCAGTTCACCACCAGCTTTTCAAGGAAACTAGGGATGGACAATAAATGCTGTCAGCCAACAACACCCATATCCCCCAAAAATGATTTTTTTAAAATGTAGAGTTCTATAGTTGCCTGAGCTGAGTATCAACTCTGCAATTTATATCAATGACATTGATGAGGAAGATGAAGACACGGTAGCTATCTTTGTAAATGACACCAAGATAGGTAGGAAGTATTTGTGAAGGAGGCTGTAATCACGTAGGCGTGTACGTGGACAAAATTTTAAGTTAAAGATTTGCATGATATTTAATTTCTCCAAGCTAAATATCAGACAAAGTATACAACAGATGACTGATGCATTATCTAAGGCTTCTTTGACAACAGCTGCTAAAATGGCAACTTCTACCACCTAAAGGATAATGGCAACAGACACATGGGAATACGATCACTTTCAAGCAGCACACTGTCTTGACTTGAAACTATATTGCCATTCATTTACTATTGCTAAGCAAAAATGGCAGAAGCCCCTTCCAAACTGCATTGTGGATAAACTGTAGCAGATTAAAGGATGGCTTGTAACTACCTTCATAAGGGCAATTAGACATAAGCAGTGACAGTGACTCGCACATCTCATGACAGAATACGAAAAAGTTCATTTGTTTTCCTTCCACGCCAATTCAACTTCATTCCCACATATTTAGTTCCAAAGTCAACAGTTATATTGTATTCAATCTGAAAATGTGCTAAGATTGGAGAGCAGAATCATGTGCAATTTACAACATGATTTCAAAGTTATAACACGTAGCTATTCCACAAGGAGAGCTTGTGTCAGTAAATGCCATTTATTTAGGGAACAAACTTGAAATGAACAACATAACTTTGCTCTCTCATAACCGAATTCTAATTAGCATGAAGTGAAAGAGTGAGGGCAATGATGTTTTGTCCTACACAGTGCCTCTTCCTCTCATTCCCTATCCTCTAACACAGTGTATACTTTATTGCGTAAATTTATAAGATCTACTGTTTTCTCTGTTAAAATAAAGGTAGAATGTTCTGATCTCCCCTGTTGAGCCATTTTCTGCATTTATTCAAAAAAACTGATGTTATGGCACTGAGAAAATAAAGCAGTAATATTACCTAGTGAACTGATTGATTCTATTCTCCAATTAATTCAAGGTGATACATAGATCTTTTGAGTAAACTACAGAAAGATGCCTCTTGTGTTATATTAAACATTTTGCTGAGCAAAGCAAATGAATGTTTGCACAGGAACCATACATCACTGCTGTCCCATTTATGGATGATCAAGTATCACATGTTCCTGTAGGAATTGATCACTGTTTAATAGGATAGTATCTTACATTTATTATTTCAAGCAAGAGGAGCACTTGCTGAGATCAGCATGGTGTGTGCTGCAATCAGAGGCTCAACAATTATTTATACCTTCATTTACTATCCACAGGCAAGGGTCATATGCAAATGATCAGTAAAATAAAATAATTTATTATATTGCATAATTAATATAATGGATAGAAGGGGCATTTGATCTAACAGGGTGACACCACCACACAGTCCCAGAATTTATGTGACAATAAGTTTACAAGAGATATGCTAAATCAAAGGACACTGTTATGATCGCTATCACTTTCATGTATGTCATCCATCAGCGTTATCAGGGTTACTGGAGATGCCATATGATATTTCCACTGCACACTCCCTTTTTTTCCAGTTTCAATAGCCACCTCTCCTTTTACATATTCCTATCTAGGTCTTTATTACATAGTTCCATATCTATACAGAGCATCTCTAAAATCTCATCACCCCATCTTTCTGTTGGTATTCAACAGTCAGTCTAGATGCTGTCTCAGCAATGCTCCTATGTTTTCATCCACAGTATTTAATTAAAGAAGCTCTAATTTTGTTGCTGAAGCAACCTAGAATTAGATAACAATAAATGGAAATATAATGCTCTATTCAAATATATTTCCGTCACTTTTAAGCACCCTTACAGATATGTTATTGCAGACCTAGATAGATATGACCATACAGTAATTTCTTATCCAATATTTATATCACAAACTTCAATTTAGTGTTGCAATACAATTCAAACTTTAAATAGATAAGTTAAATTGTGAAAGGCCATTCTTTGTTTTTATTCTCAATTGCTCTTACAATGTGTGAGTTGCTGAAAATGCAGTGCTTATTGACCTGCTTTAGATTATGTGTGAATTTAATTAATGGTAGAATCATATCTTGATCTGCTGCAGTCTATGTGGCAATGGCACTTCTGCAATGTTAGGTAGGGACATCTGAGAATTTAGCTAAGCTGTAAATGCTCTATAACTGAGACATACATGATATTTAGAAACTAATTGGCATATATCACCTGTCTTCTTACTCAGTTTTCAAATTGCTAGCTTGCCTGTTGGCAAAGCCAACAGCCATCCTAAACCATTTTAGACTTCGGTTACATACACTCGATGGGTTACGAGGGTGAATGATAGATTTAGACAGTTCACCTGCTTCAGATTGCATAAATTAACAACCTGGAAATATTGCGCAGCTGGCACCCTAGAAAAAGATCATTTTTAGGAGAATTGATTCTCCTGGGTGGAGTTGGGTGGATACCAATTAAAGCAGCAATCCAGGCCTTTTATGTGGAGGAACACTATTTATTCTCTTGGCCCACAAAGATGAATTCATAGTTTGGGTTCTTCGGTCATTATTGGATCCTGATTTGGCATTAAAAGGGCTCACAGCTTGATGGAAGTGGGCACCTGGATCACTTTTCTTGATTCTGTAAGATTGACTATTTATTGATTGAAACAGAATGATAAGTCATTCAAGATACCATTAAACATTGTAGAATAGAAAGGACATCAATTTCACTTACTGTCAAACCCCTGAGTAGAATATCAGAAGGTGTATTCCACATAATGATTTGTTGATTGTCACAATGCTGAAGATTCCAGTGCTAATATTGAAAGTGAAGGTACACAGTCTTCTAATGGATTATATGAATAAATGAACATTTCTTCAGAAGTTTTTCAAGCAATGGGTTTTAATATCTTAAAGAAAAAAATAATAATTTTGGGTTGTAATGCCCAAAATATCAATTTATCAATATAGATTGCAGTGCTTTCATTGGGAGAAGGACAACAGAATATGAAACAAGTTGTTGCCACAATAATAAATATATTTATGATCATTTAGTTTGAAACAGATTGATTTATCTCACATCTTTTGGGGTTCAATTCTAAACTGATTTCTCCATTGTTTGTCGCCAGTTATATTGCATTACCTTTGACATGCTAATTTTGTACACATTCCTGTGTTACTACTCCTTGTAAACTGCTTGGTTGTGCTCCAGGGTCTGTAGCAGAAAAATGCTATTGGTGAAGCTGACTTTCTTTTTCACTGCAAACATTATTGTGATGGAACATGATTATTGAAAACACTTCAGATCATTGTCCCAGAACTAATTTGATATTAGGCATATTTATGTACCTTTATAATTCAGTGACATTCTACATAGCAATGTGATGTGACATATCTTTATATATGAAGAATACCATAAATATATAGTTCTTAATTTGAGGAATTATCAACATTATAGTTTTAGTAATGTATGTTACTACAGTTATTAGTACACCACATGTTATATATATTTATATAGCGCTCAATCCAAAATATTCACTTAATGGCTAACCAATTATACTTGTTAATTCAAACTAGTGTGTTGTCAACTATTAAGAATTAACATTTCAATAATCAAATTAATTGTTGTCATTACACATTTCCGGCAGCACTTCCAATCGTATTATATGGTATTACCGAGGGCGAGGTTTTACTATTCCAATATGGACAAACCTGTGCCCAACAGAGAGAAAGAGGAAAACGGAATTGGAGTCTGGGATTCCTGCCCTCATTCCCATCATGTGATAAATGGAGGGTACTGGTAAAGGTTTTGGTCATAAAATCATATGCAGTGATCCTATTGCAAGAGTGAAGTCCAATGTGAAGTTGGTAATTTCAGACAAATGGAATGACTTTTAATTACATACTCCATGCAATTCTATAAGTGACCTCAAGGCTGCTGCAACAAGATGTCTTTCTGATTTGAAGGTGCCCCCAATTTCACAAAAAAAACTTAATTCTATATTGCCTAAACTTAATTTCTATATTGCCTTTAGCATGGCAAAACAACCAAAAGATGTTTATATTCAGTTCTGACAGTGAGCATTACAAGTCAGTCTGCTTTTTGGTTGCTCAAAGTGGATACTGGTTGGGTTGAGGGGAGCTGGCCATGGGGTAAAAGAGGCCAAGCAAGTGGGTGGAGGGAGATGAGTCAGTGTGAGTTGGCATGGGTTAGCACAAGCTAAATATCAGGCAGAAAGTGTCATTGGGATTGAAGGGAATAGACACCATTGAAGAAATGATGCAGCAACATGTCAAGGCAAAGGTCCTTCCGGCGAGACCACTTTCTCCGCAACTCCCTTGTCCGCCCCACACTCCCCTCCAACCCCACCACACCCGGCACCTTCCCCTGCAACCGCAGGAAGTGCTACACTTGCCCCCACACCTCCTCCCTCACCCCTATCCCAGGCCCCAGATGACCTTCCATATCAAGCAGATGTTCACCTGCACATCTACCAATGTGGTATATTGTATCCATTGTACCTGGTGTGGCTTCCTCCACATTGGGGAAACCAAACGGAGGCTTGGGGACTGCTTTGCAGAACACTTCCCAGCTGCGAACCATTTTAACACCCCCGCCCATTCCTCAGACGACATGTCCATCATGGGCCTCCTGCAGTGCCACGATGATGCCACCTGAAGGTTGCAGGAACAGCAACTCATATTCCGTTTGGGAACCCTGCAGCCCCATGTTATCAATGTGGACTTCACAAGCTTCAAAATCTCCCCTTGCCCCACTGCATCCCAAAACCAGCCCAGTTCTTCCCCTCCCCCCACTGCATCACAAAACCAGTCCAGCCTGTCTCCGCTTCCCTAACCTGTTCTTCCTCTCACCCATCCCTTCCTCCCACCTCAAGCCGAACCTCCATTTCCTACCTACCACCTTATCCCGCCTCCTTGACCTGTCCGTCTTCCCTGGACTGACCTATCCCCTCCCCACCTCCTCACCTATACTGTCCTCTCTACCTATCTTGTTTTCTCTCCATCTTCGGTCCACCTCCCCCTCTCTCCCTATTTATTCCAGTTGCCTCTCCCCATCCCCCTCTCTGATGAAGGGTCTAGGCCCGAAACATCAGCTTTTGTGCTCCTGAGATGCTGCTTGGCCTTCTGTGCTCATCCAGCTCCACACTTTGTTATCTTGGATTCTCCAGCATCTGCAGTTCCCATTATCACTCACTCAACATTGAAGCCACCTTGTGGCGTGACAACAGTGAGGCAGAAATTGGAAGAACCTTTACGCAGCTGAGATAATCATTTGCATTTGCATCCAGGATCCAAAGTGAACTACACTATGCTCTGATTGAAAGAGAGTGACTGTTTGTTGTCTTTCCTTGTAAATGTTTTAGTCATAATCTGTGTGGGACAGTAGATAGTGGAATTTAACTTATGGTCACTTCAAACATTTTTATCAAAACACCTTGAATTGCTTCGAAGTGTTTGCAAAAAAATGTAACTTTATTTGCAGAGATTACATTTGTGCAGGGGAGACAAACCAAGAGAACAGATGAACATTGCTAACATGCTGTTGAGTGCAGTATTCCTGGCGAAGTAAGTTGTACATACTAAGATTGTGTGTGAGGCCTTCCAGATTCAATGAGAAGTGATATCTTGAACACTCTGGAAGTCGTCATCTGAAAGATAAATGATTTACTTAATTCAAGCAAACCATGGAACAAGCTGCAAAAACAACGTTGCTGGAAAAGCTCAGCAAGCCTGGCAGCATCCGTGGAGGAGAAAACAGAGTTAACGTTTCGGATCTGGTGGCCCTTCCTCAGAACAAGATGCAACTCTAAATGATGGATGAAATAGCGGCGAACAGATGGCCTGAAGATATCAAGGACATATTTACAGCTAAAAGGGAGGTTTTTTTTAAGAAATGTATTCATTGGTGGACATTGCTGGCCAGCCAGCATTTATTATCTGCCCAAATTGCCCTCAAGAAAGTGATAACGAGCTCCTTCTTGAACCACTACAGTCCATTCGTTAGTTAGACCCACAATGCCCTTAGGGAGGGAATTCCAAGATTTCGACCCAGTGACAGTGAATGGACAGTGATCTATTTTTAAGTCAGGATAGTGAGTGTCTTGGAGGGGAACTCGGTGGTGTTCCCAATATTTGCTACCCTTGTCCTTCGACATGGAAGTGGATGTGGGTTTGGAAGGTGCTGTCTGGGGATCTTTAACAAAGTAGAGAAATGAAATGATAGCCCAAGGCTGCACGACCGATAAAGGAAATAGGGTCATTTTTACTGAAGGTGATGAGGAAAGAGATGATGAAGACCATCCATTAAGGAACTGAATCTGGATTAAAGAAGGTAAGAGAAATGATCTACTGACTAATCATGAGCAATGACATTAAGGCCACATTAGCCAATGCGGTGCTTAAGATGATTACAAGAACATGCAAGTTAACAAGAGGCCTTTCACAAATGCCATCCCAGACAGACCATGGATGAAGTTTGGATTAGACATCTGCCCTGTCACAGGAACGGGTAATTTGAAACTGTCAACTTTGATTTTGACTACTGGGTGCTAGACAGCTGATATCGGTGAGGTCAGTGAGATTGTATAATTTTTGAAAGCAGACTTCAGTCAGTGAAGCGTTCTAGACATTATGATGAGGGACAATAGTACAGAATTCGTGGCTGAAGAAGACAGACATTTTGTAAAGTTCTGGGAAATTGAACATTATGGATCATCTTCAAACTGTTAAGTCAAATGAAAAGAAAGAGGTGACTGAGCTATTACCACATAAACCATTAGTACATCAAGCATATCTAGCAAGAACATGTGCACAACAATCTTCAAATGAAAAATTACATTCAATGAAGGCTTGGAAAGTCCAGTCCAAAATTTTGTGTCATGCCCAATCAAATTACACTTCCAATCACAAAATAACTGCTGAAGCTAGAAGTAGAAACATGTATGATTAACAAAATCAAAGCAAAACAACAGAAAGTCAAATTTCCCTTTGATAAAACATCAAGTCACTACCACAGCTCAGCACTGGTGAGGTTGAATACAAACATTCAAAACCCTCATCAAATATCAGCCCATGTGGCAATCTGGGACTGTGCCAAGCAAATGTTTCCTCAATTATATGTGGTGAATGTGACTGACCAGATACATTGTCATAGGCAGTGAGATCTACATTTAACCAGACAAATTGTGTATTCATCGCAACCAACTGACCAGGAAGGTTAATCTTAGCATCTGCACTGCGTGCAGAATGACTATCAGTCCACAGTAATGGAAAGACAGTGAAGGAACACTAACCCCAGAATGTGCAGATTTCAGATGAACAGCCAACAAGAGTGCACATTTGTGCCATTAGGGGCCTGCACAATTTAAAAACAAATTGCAAAGACTGACACAAGTCATATCAACTTGATATAATACAGTATTGTTAATGAATGATGATTTTCTTTGTGACCGTGTATAGGGTAACTTGTTTAACTTTTAATTGCAAATGATAATGTGTGCAATTTTTTAAATTATGTCTTGTTTAAGGGGATATGATTGGAGAAATGTAACTACCTAGCATACTAGCTGGCTTGTTGCAGTTATGTGACTTGTGTATCTGTTGTAAGTAATTTTTCTTGCCTTTTGTGCTGACTATTAAACACGTATAAGCATGTGAAACAAAAGTGGAAGTAGGCTATTTAGCTTGTCAAGCTGACAACATTTAACAAAATCAAGGCACATTTTTTTTCAATTCCACATTTCCAGTTACCACAATAACTTAGCTGAACTCGTCCTCACCCTCAACAACTTCTCTTTCAATTCCTCCCACTTCCTACAGACAAAGGGGCTGGCCATGGGTACCCGCATGGACCCAAGCCATGCCTGTCTCTTTGTAGGTTACATGGAACAATCCCTCTTCTGTAGGTACACTGGTCTTAAAACCCCATCTCTTCCTCCGTTGCATCGATGACTGTATTGCCGCTGCCTCATCCTCCCACGAGGAGCTCAAACAGTCATCCACTTTACAAACACCTTCCACCCCAACCTTATGTTCACCTGGACCATCACCAATACCTCTCTCTCCTTCCTGGACCACTCTGTTTTCACCTCTGGCAACCACCTGGAAACCCATATTCATTTCAAGCCCACCGACTCTCACAGCTACCTAGAATACGCCTCCTCCCACCCATCTTCTTGTAAAAATGTCATTTTCTACTCCTAATACCTTCACCTCTGCCGCATCTGCTCCCAGGATGAGGCATTCCACTCCTGTACATTTCCGATATCCTCATTTTTCAAGGACCTTAACTACCCCACTCACTAGTCAAGAACGCCCTCGACCGTGTCTCTCACATTTCCTGCAACTCATCCCTCACACCCCCCCTGAAATAACAACCAAAACAGAATCCCCCTTCATTCTCACGTACCACCCCGCCAGCATTCGGATCCAATTCATCATCCTCCGACACTTCTGCCATCTGCAATCCGACCCCACCACCAAAGACATTTTTCCCTCCCCACCCTTGTCTGCTTTCTGGAGAGACCACTCCCATCATGACTTTCTTGTCCGGTCCACACTCCCCTCCAACCCCACCATACCCGGCACTTTTCCCTGCAACTGCAGGAAGTGCTACACTTACCCCTACACCTCCCCCCTCACTCCCATCCCAGGCCCCAGAAAGACTTTCCACATCAAGCAGATGTTCACTTGCACGTGTGCTAATGTGGTCTACTGCATCCGCTGTTCCCGTTGTGCCCTCCTCGACATTGGGGAAACCAAGCAGATGCTTGGGCACCACTTTGCAGAACACCTACGCTCGGTTCATACTAAACATCTGCACTTGCCAGTTGTGAACCATTTCAACTTCCCCTCCCATTCCTCAGATGACATGTTCTCCCAGGTGTCCTGTGTTGCCACAATGATGCTAGCTGAAGGTTGCAGGAACAGCACCTCATATTTTGCTTGGGAACCCTGCAGCCCAATGGTATCAATGTGGACTTTACAAGCGTCAAAATCTCCCCTCCCTCTACCGCATCCCAAAACCAGCCCAGCTTGTCTCACCTCCCTAACCAGTCCTTCCTCCCACCTAGCCCCTCCTCCCACCTCAAGCCCTACCCCCATCTCCAACCTACTAGCCTCATCCCTCACCCTTGACCAGTCTGTCCTCCCTGGACTGACCTACCTCTTCCCTAAGTCCTCAGCTACACTCACCTTTACTGGCTCCATCCCCCCTCTTTGACCTGTTTGTCTCGTCTCCACCTATCGTCTACTCTATTCAACTTCTACCCGCCTTCCGCCTCTCTGTATTCATTTCACAGCCCTCATCCCCTCCCCCATTTTGGAAGGAGGGTCTAGGTCCAAAACATCAGCTTTCCTGCTCCTCTGATGCTGCTTGGCCTGATGTGTTCATCCAGCTCTACACCTTGTTATACCATAATAAAGACTGATTCCCTCGCCTCGTAAGAACATATCAACTGCTGCCTTAAAATGTTCAATTATGCCATTCTTAGCACTTATCAAGTCAGAGGATTCTAGACCGTCACAACCCCTAACTTTAAAACCATGACCCCTAGATGTAGACTGACTCACAAGAGAAAACATCCTTTCCAACTCCACCTTTTTCAAAACCACTTCAGTGAAGTCATGCGTCACTTTTCTAAACCCCAATGGAAAGAAGCCCAGTTGTCCAGGCTGACTTCCTAAAACATTCCACTCACTCCAAGTGTCAGTCTAGTAGACCTGTTCTGAAATTCCTTCCTTGAAAATGCAGCTTAAACTTCACACAGTAATCAAGATGTATCCTCACCATGCCCTGTGTACCTGAAGCAAAACTTTCCTACTCTTATGTTCATGAAGATAACATCCCATTAGCCTTCCTGATATGTACTACACTACTGTGCCACATTACCCCTTTATACCTGAACATTTTTTTTTGTAATTCATGAACTAGAGCACCTCATTTCCTCTGCACCTCAGAATGCAACAGTTCTCTGCTTAAGTGATACTCTATTTGATATTTTTCCTGACAAAGTGACAACTTAATGTTTCCTTATCCTCCAGGTTTTTCCCACTTGTCCAAGCTATTTATGCCTGTCTGCAATTTCCGCATGTCTTCATAAACATACTTCCCCAACTATCTTTACATCATCTCTGAATTTAGCTACCATAACTTTGCTCCCCTCAACTAAGTCATTGATATAATTTGGAAAACTTTCAGGTCCCAACATTCCCTTACTCATCTTTTTCTGTAATCAAACAAAGATCCATTGATGTACACTTTCTGTGTACTACCTAATTCCAATCTTATATCCATGCTACTATCACAGAATAACAGAAACCCTGCAGTGTGGAAACAGGCCATTCAGCCCAACAAGTCCATACTGCCCCTCCAAAGAGCATCCCACCCAGACTCATTCCTCTACCCCTGCATTTTCCATGTCTAACCCACCTAACCTAAACATCCCTGAACACTACCGGCAATTTAGCATGGCCAAACCACCTATCCTACACATCTTTGGACAGGGGGAGAAAACCGGAGCACCTGGAGGAAACCTATGCAGACACAGGGAGAATGTACAAACTCCACTCAGACAGTCACCTGAAGGTGGAATTCAACCTGGTTCCCTGGCACTGCAAGGCAGCAGTGCTAGCCACTGAGACACCATGTCACCCCTTGCATTGCCCCATACCTCCATTCTATGAGCTTTAATTTTCCTCAATAATAATTGATGTGATATCTTATGAAATGTCTTCTGGAAATCCAAGGACTGTACCTCTATTCACTAACCTTTACCGACAATACGTTAATCTTTCAAAGAACTCCAATAGACTGTTTAAACATGATTTCCCTCTCATAAAACCAGACTAACACTTCCCAACTACCGTTGGCTTGTTTCATTTTCTCACCTGTAACCTCCTTATTGACCAATTCTAACATCTTCTGAACAACCGATATCAAAATAACTGGCCTTTATTTTCCTGTTTTCTTCCTCTCTCTTTTCTCGACTGAAAGGTTATATTTGAATCTTTCCAGCCTGCTGGAAGTTTTTCTGAATCTGGGGAATTCCAGAAAGTTAACACCAATGCATTGACTACATTAGTTACCTCTTTTAAGACCTAGGATTAAATTTAAGCTTACAACTCCTTCAATTTGTTTAGTAATACTTCTCTAACTGTTGTAATTTCACCAATTTCTTTGCTGCCTGACAATTCATGATTTGTTCCCATTCAGGAACATTTTTGCATCCTTTATAATGAAGACAGAAATTTGTCAATTTCATTTGCCATCTCGCTATTATCTACTCTTAATTCCCCATTCTGACTCCCAATAGGACTAAGACACAGTTTACCTCTTTTTCTTATTTCTTGAAAAAAATGCTCAAATTTGCTATCAAATTTTAGGTTTCTAGCTAGGTTCCTCTCCTACACCAATGTCTCCCTCCTGATTAATTTTTAAACATTCTTTGCTATTCTTTGCAATTTTACACACATCTTTTCACAGCCATATACTTTTTTCTTTAAATCTGATACTTTCCCTAACTCCCTTTGTTAACCACAGATAGTGGGTTTTCCCTTTAAAATTTGTCTTTGTTGAAGGAATATACTTATTCTAAGAATTCCAAGAGATCCTCTTTAATGTCAGCACATCATTTACATCTATACTCCACCCATGCAACAAGATGCCGATTTTTATTTTCATGATACATTTATTGGTATGAAACAGGAGACAATGGATAGCACGTCATGCAGCAGGTCGGTTGTATAAATAAATCTTTATCACAACCCAGTTGCATAATTATGTCATTACAATAACTTAATGAACTTAACAGGCACTTTACAATGCATGAGTAAAGTAGACAACTAATGTGATTCATATATTTTATAATCGTAGAGAGAATCATTGAAGAGTAAAAGTATGATGACTTTCCGCTGACTGGAATGGAGACTCATTTGCCAATTGAAAATTGTTCAGGGTTGGTGTGATCAAGCAAGTGTGTACGCATGCAGGCATGAAAAACAGTCCTCATGGGCCAACTGTTTCTGCCAATGTGCCTGTTACAAGCAAATAAAAACAATCCATTCCACTGATGATAAGCCCACATCCATAAAAAAAAGGAATAGCCAAAGCAAAATGCAGCAGTAGCATGGAGGATTCTGGGAAATAAAGCAGTTGTTGAAGCTGGCATTCAGCCAGAGTAGATTTTACAGCTATTTGATTAGACATTTGTTCAAAAATTATGAAAAGCTAATTATTTTATCACCACCATATAAGTTTATAGGAATGAATGAAGCTCTTTAATACATTAAAAAGAGCCACCAAGCAATGCCACAATAATTTTAGCTTGAAATATATAAAATTTGTAGGCATACCATGGAAGTTTACAGTTTTATTCATTCTACAAGAACATTTGAGACAGTTGGGCCTTTGGTTTGACAGGCCCTGAAGCACCATGTACAGTTTGGTCTTTACACTTGAGGAAAAAACGTATCAGCATTTGAGGCAGTACAACAAATCTTCACCCAGTTGGTTCCTGGAATAGTGCTGAGTGGTAGTGCAGGCTCTAGGAGCCATTAGGTCTTGCCCTGTGTCTATTTTGATTGATCTTATGTTCCTAAAAATGATCAATACAATGTATGGTAAACAAACTAGGCTTATTGCAATGCCACAATGATGCCACCTGAAGGTTGCAGGAACAGCAACTCGTATTCCGCTTGGGAACCCTGCAGCCCAATGGTATCAATGTGGACTTCATAAGCTTCAAAATCTCCCCTTCCCCCACTGCGTCCCAAAACCAGCCCAGCTTATCTCCTCCCCCTACTGCATCCCTAAACCAGTCCAGCTTGTCCAAGCCTCCCTAACCTGTTCTTCCTCTCACCTATCCCCTCCTCTCACCTCAAGCCTCACCTCCATTCCCTACCTACTAACCTCATCCCGCCTCCTTGACCTGTCCGTCCTCCCCAGACTGACCTATCCCCTCCCTACCTCCCCACCTATACTCTCCTCTCCACCTATTTTCTTTTCTCTCCATCTTCAGTCTGCCTCCCCCTCTCTCCCTATTTATTTCAGAACCCTCTCTCCATCCCCCTCTCTGATGAAGGGTCTAGGCCCGAAACCTCAGCTTTTGTGCTCCTGAGATGCTGCTTGGCCTGCTGTGTTCATCCAGCTCCACACTTTGTTACCTTGGATTCCCTAGCATCTGCAGTCCCCATTATCTCTTATTGCAATGTCTGCTTGTTCCAAATCAAGCCATCACATGTGCATATATGGATCAGAAACTTGCATTATTGAGCATCTTGGATACAGTAAAACATCCCAAAGCACTTCATGGAAGTAATTAGACTAAATTTAATACTGAGCCACACAAGGCAATATTCTGACAGGGTGACTGGGCTGGCAACAACCTGTCAATCAGCACCGCCTAGTGATTTCTCCATAGCAACATCTCTACCAATCAGAGTCCATTTGCCAACCAATCAGCACGCTTTTCTCTTTAAATTGACATTCTTGCACATTGTCCTGATGAGAACAAGTCTATACCTTCAACAAAAGTCTCTCTTTCAGCAATAATGTTTCATTTCTCTTTCTACACCTGATTAAATATTTCACTGACCCACTCTAATTTTACTTGCTACTTAGTTTTTCCTTTTTTATTTCTCAAACCTGCAATTTCATTGCTTAAGGAGATAGAATGGCTTCGAAAGTTCATCAAGGTCCCAAATGTGCTGTTGTTCATTCTTGCCATGCTGGTAACAGCTGCTGTTTCAGTAACCTTCAGAAAAACAATTTTGAACTGAAGACTGCACTAACAAGTCTAACTTATAGGGCCACTTTAAGATGTCCTGCTATAGCAAATTCTGGGTCATACATAATGCCATGTTTAATTGAAAATTACAGTCAAAGTGAAAAACTGTTGTTACAGCAAAATTATACTTGAGCTTAATAAATCATGGATTCATCTCAAGCCTCGTATAACAATCAAGTTTGTGCATTAAAATTCACGTTTTAGCAATGAACCTGTAGGAAGTGCACAAGCGCTAAAATGCCTCATATGACACAAAGATAACCACTCCATTTGAAAGTGGAAATTAGTTTCCTGAGGTTATCCTGTACGCTTGATTTATTCCATCCCGAAAAATCATGTGATTTAATGTTTCTTGCTTGAGCTGCTACTGTCAGCGCAAACATGACCTGATAACACTTTGTTAGAGAAACTCCAGAGAGCTAGCAACAATCTCACATCACGCTGCAGAGTGCAAAGCTTCATCAAATATGTGCATATTGATTAAAGGTTCTTCTCTGCTTCTTTTCAACAAAGGAAAAAGTTAAAATGAGTTAGCAAAGATGTGGCCAAGCTCATTTATCTGACACTCGAACCAACAACTTTGAGAAGGCAAGGTAAATCTTGAGCAAAAATGTATAAAGAAAACAGCTGTGGCTGAGTGACTGACACAAGGTGATTGCGACAATGAATGGCGTGTTCATCCAACTTCTAGGTCAGTACCATATTTATACTTCTATGGTTATTGAACAATCTACTGAAAATAAATGCATGGGAAAAAGGTAAGGGAATAGCTCAGATTTACGTTATCTTTTTAAGTCGCGGAACATTTATCAGAATCGCATGTACTCCATTAAGCTGGTATTCCATACAACTAGAAGTTGTGAGTAGAGGCTATGTCTAATCATGGGATCACATGTGAGCCAGTTGCTTATAACAACAGAATGATCCCCCACATCTCAGAAAGCAGGCTTCATGATTCACGAAGATTCATGTCCATTTTATCCTGGGAGTGTACAATTAAACTAAGAGGATCCAAAACTCTGTGGATGCATAATGTATTTTAAGTGAGCAAATGTGCTACATTAGGACTGTAATCACTCACTCTAATAGATTCATATGGTCAGGAAGATATGGCAGATGGTGGAATTTGAATTCAATAAATATCTGGGATTAAGAGTCTAAAGATGACTGTGAATCTATTGTCAAATGTTGGAAAAGCCCATCTGGTTCAGTAATGTGCTTTAGCCATCCTTATCTGGTCTGACCTACATGTAATTCCAGGCCCACAGCAATATGGTTGGCTCTTAACTGCCCTCTGGGCAATTAGGGATGGGCATTAAAAGCTGCCTAGCCAGCGAGGCCCTTGTCCTGTGAATGAGTAAAGACAAAAAAAAAGCCTTGGAGAGTCATTATAGTGTGCAGTTCATCTTGTAGGCAGTATACACTGCTGTCACTTGAATTGGAGGTGAAGTGAATGAATGTTTAACATAATCAATAAGTTTCAGGTTGCATTGCCCCGGGTGGTGTCAAACGTCCAGATTGTTGTTGGGGCTGCATTCATTCAGATAAGTGGAGTATATTCCATCAAAAATCTGACTTGAGCGTTGTAGCTATTAGACAGATTTTGAAAGGTGATATCTTCACCACAGGATTCCCAGCCTCTGAACTGTTCTTGCAGGCATAGTATTTGTTTGGTGGTTCCAGTTAAGTTTTTGCTTAATGATAATCGCCAAGATGTTGACAGCATGCATTTCAGCAATGGAAATACAGTCATTGAAAATTACAGCAACAAAAGAGGCCATTCTGTCCATGGGAACTGCACAGGCTGAAGAAAACACTAGCTATTCATTCTAATCTCACTTACAGCACTTGGTTCATAGCCTTGCAGGTCAAAGCACTGCAGGAGCAGATACAGCTACATTTAAATGAGTTGAGAGTTTCTGTCTTAACCACCAAAGTGAGCAGAGAATTGCAGATACCCACCCATGAACATCTGGGTGAAATAACTTTTCTTCATGTGCCCTCTAATGCTTTTACCAATTACTATAAATCTGTGCCGCCTGGTGACTGGTCTTTCTGCTAGGGAAGTGGGTCCTTCCTGTCTATTTAGGCTCCTCTTCAGTTTGTACACCACAAATAAATTAGTGTTCATCCTCCTCTGTTCTAAAGTGAACAATCTTAGGCTACATGTCACTGCAATTTTCAGACCCTGGCAACATTTTTGTGACTCACCCTTGTCTTCTCCCCAGAACAATTATGTTCTTCAATGGAGTGAGGTGACCAGAATGGCACTCAAATTTCAAGGTGTAGCCAAACTAACATTTTATACAGTGACAGCATTACATCCCTGCTTTTTAATCTATACCTCACTCAAAAAGTAAAGCATTCCATATCCATTCTTTACTACCTTATCTACGAGTCCTGCCACCTTCAGAGACCTGTTGACACACATTTTAAGGTCACATTATATCCTTGACCCCTCTCAATATACTCTCATTTATCGTGTATTCCTTTATTGTGTTTGTCTATCTCACATGCATAGCCTTACACTTTTCGGGATTAAATTCCAATTGCCAATTTTCTGTCCATTCAACCATATCATTGATATCAAGCTATCACATTCTTTTAATCCAACCATACCTCCTATATGCACATCCAAATTGTTTATATAAGTGACAAAACAGCACTGGTCCTTGAGACACATCTTTAGTCACAGGTCTCCAGCCTGATGCTATACAAAGAGGCCTAAGGGTGCAGGTTCATAGTTCATTGAAAGTGAACTTTCAAGTAAACAGGATAGTGAAGAAGGCATTTGATATGCTTGCCTTTATAGGCTAGTGCCTTGAGAATAGGAGTTGGGAGGTCATTTGTGAATGTACAGGATATTGGTTAGGCCACTTTTGGAATAGTGCATTCAATCCTGCTCTCTCTGCTGTAAGAAAGATGTTATGAAACTTGGAAGAGTTCAGAAAAGATTTTCAAAGATGTCAAGGTTGAAGGATTTGAGCTATAGGGAGAGGCTGAATAGGCTGAGCAATTCCCTGGAGCATCAGAGACTGAGGGTTGACTTTATAGAGGTTTATAGAATCATGAGGGACATGGATATGGTGAGTAGCCAAGGTCTTTTTTCCCAGGGTTGGGGAGACCAAAACTATAGGGTATAGGCTTAAGGTGAGAGGGGAAAGATTTAGAAGGGACCTAAAGGCAACTTTTTTTCATGCAGAGAGTGGTACATCTATTGAATGAACTGACTGGAGAGGTATTAGAGGCTGGTACAACTGTAATATTTAAAAGGCATCTGGATGGATACATGAATAGGAAGGGTTTAGCGGGATATAGGTTAAAAGCTGGCAAATGGGACTAGCTTAATTTAGGATATCTCATTGGCATGGACGAGTTGGACGTGAGGGTCTGCTTCCATGCTGTACGCTACTATGAATGATGCTATATTCAATGTCAACTAAAAGGCCAGTTGTGTGACAATTGCAAATTTCCTAAAAAGACATTTTACATTTAACAGCAAGGGACCCAACACCGTGTCATTATTATTAAACATTACTGCACAGGAACAGGCCCTTTGACCCACCAAGCCTGTGCAGATTCCTAATCCTCATGTAGACCTGTTACTACTGCCCATGCACGGTATCTACCCTTCTATTTGTCACACGTCCACGTGTCTATCAAGATACACCTTAAACATTACTAACATGTCTGCTCCCATCGCCTCCACTGGCAGTTCATTCCAGGCACCCACCATCCTCTGTGTGAAATACTTTCCCTGCACTTCTCTGCTAAATTTTCCCCTCACACCTTGAACCCGTAATCTGTTATAGCTAACCTATCAACCCTGGTAAAAAGCCTCTGAGCAACTTCCCCATCCATGTCTCACATAAATTTGCAGACCTCTGTCAGGTCACCCCTCAGTCTCTTCTCTTTCCAGTGAGGCAAAAACGAGTTTATCCAACCTTTCCTGAAAACTAAAATCCTCCAGACCAGGCAACAGACTGGTAAACCTTCTCTACGCCTTCACCAAATCAGCCAAGTCCTTCTGGTAGTGTGGCGATCAGAACTACACATAATATTGCAACTGTGGTCTACCTGAAGTTTTATACAGCTACAATGTAACTTCCCAATGTTCATACTCCCTATCCCAGCTGAAGGCAAACATGCTCTATGCCTTCTTGACCACTGTGTCCACCGGTGTTGACACTTTCATGTGTCCTGTGGGGATATCACTGGAAACCACTTTCCATTTACAAAAACATCCATTGACCATTAAAATTTGCTTCTAGTCATTGAGCCAGTTGCAAATACGAATCTCTTCATCCTCACATACACAAGGGTTGTTACTTTTCTGTCCAGCCTGTCATGTGGAGCTTTGTTAAGTGCCTGTGAGAGGTTTGCCATTTGGCCAATGACTCTTCAGTGTCTCAAGAGTTGCAAATGATACTGAACATTGTACAATCATGCAACTTCTGACAATATGATGGAGACATTGAGAATGCAACTGAAAAATGGTTGGACCTAAGCCACAACCCTGAGAAACCTTTGCTTTGATATCCTAGAGTTGAAATGATTGACTATCAACACCACAACCATTTTCCTTTGTGATAGGCATGATTCCAACCAGCAGAAGGCTTTCTGCTGGATTCTCATTGACTCAGGTTTTGCTTGGGGTCCTTGAAGAAAATTCAGCCAAACACTGACTTGATGCCAAGAACAGTCGTCATCACTTCCCCTTTTGAGTTCAGTTTGTTTATTTGGAACAAGGCTAGAATGAAGTGAGGTGCTGAGTGGCCCTGGTGAAATCCAACCTAAGCCATTAGAAATAGTAGACACTACAGATCTAGAACAAGAAACCAAAAAAAAAGCAAACTAGTTAGTGACTACATTTGTGGCATGAATTTATCACTCATTGCCACTTTGGTACATTCTAGAATGTGTATCATATGATAGTCAGAAAAACATCATTGGTATGAAGTGTACATCCAAATCACATCTGATGTAAAAAGGTGTATTATAAGAAGTGGCCAGTCCTTAATATTGTCAGACCCCAAGCTGAAGAGGACCTAAAGAAGTTGGAGTATAATGGTATGCAAATAAAAACTGACTGCTGTGATTGTGCAAACTGAATCCATGATATGGAGGTGCCGGTGTTGGACTGGGGTGTACTAACACCTGGACTAGGATTGAGGCTCCAAAAGCTTGTGTTTTCAAATAAACTTGTTGGATTATAACCTGATTTCTGACCTCAATCCATGTTAGTAGTGATCAAGTCAAACAAAACTGAGACTATGTGGGGCCTACAAAGGCACAATGAACTAGACAGTGGGTGATGAGGCGTATCCATTGTTGACTTAATATGATTCATATGTAGATTCTGTGAGATACAAGTCATTAACAAAGTTAGAATTGTTTCGCATTATGTGTAGTTCAATATTGATCGAGAGGGTCAGCAGTAACTCATATTGTTCACACGTGAATTATGAAACAGTCCTTCCAAGCCACAATAGATAAGGTTTTGCAAGGCATGCTGTATCATTTGAGCAATCGGGATAAGATGATGATCTCAATAGGAGTGGAGCTTCAAGTATTCATTGAAATGTTATCAATACTCAATTATTACATTGAGAAAATGGAGCAATTATGTTTTCATGCATTTGGAGGTAATTAATCTTGGCCAAAAATTAATGAAATATGGCCACAAAACGTGAAAGAGAAAATAGAAACTGTGGTCACCGCTCCATAGCCAAAAGATACATCTGAATTTAGAACATTTTTTGTGCATTGTTCAATATTAGTTGTGAATTCTGCTTGCAGTGGTGTCAGCTCCATTATATAAATTTCTGAAGGATTATGTGAAATGGAACAAGTCTGAAGCATATGAGGCTACTTACGAGAATATTTGAGAAGGTTGACTATTGACACACTACTTCTTCACTCCATCACAGGTTGTGACCTTAAAATTGCCTGTGACACTTCAACATGTGGAAAAATAAGTCAGTCCATGGATAATGGTCAAAAATAGTTCATAGCACTCATGTAACATATAGAAAGGGGGAGAATTTGGAATCATTTTCAGAATCAAAGAGTTTCACCAGTTTTGTTGGGTAAAACCATCACCCTTGAAACAGATTTAATTAATATCTGTTAGTATTCTGCAAGGTCTGCAAGACTGATGATGGCAACATCAAGGATTTATTGGTGAGCGGCATTTCTCTGGCAGTATGACAAAAAATATTGAATATTATAGCTCAAAACTGAATATTATTGCTGACCCACTATCATTTTTGCCACATGAGGACTCAGACATAGGCTGTGAAGGTGCAATCTTCACAACAGGAATAGCAGATGATAGCTTTTCAATCAAGGCAACTGACATTGCAGCTAGAAAAGTGTTGAAAAGTAATTATGAACATATATCGAATGGTAGGACAGAATTTACCCAGTGTGTAGATAAGGAACAGAAATCATTCCATAATTGTTGCAACAAGCTGTCATGTGAGAGGTCTGCACAAAGTGGGGTCACAGAGTGGTAGCACCTCGGATTCTGCCAGATCTCCACACTTAACACATAGGATAAAAGCAATAGCAAGAAAATTTGCTTGTTGATTGGTGATCTAGAATCAGGAGTAAGTAACGTACGGTTTACAAAAACTGCCAAAATAGGCTGCCTAGTACCTGGTGTAATCAAGCCAGTGGTCGAATTCACAAAGACTTGCTTTATATGCTTTTAACTGTTGTAGATCTTCTTTAAGCAACCTGTTCTCAATGTTACAGCACATATTTGCAGCAGGCGGAACATGAACCCAGACCTCCTGGCCAAGGGGTAGGGACACTGGAGAATTTTGATTGGAGGGTAAATCCACATCGGACATGTGGGAGTATTTCAACCGGCAGTTAATAAGAGTTCAGGAGCGGCATGTTCCTGTGAGAATGAAGGAAACATATGGCAAGTTACACAGACCTCGGTTGAGCAGGGATATTATGACCTTGTTCAGAAAGAAAAAAAAGCAAATGTAAGGCCTAGGAAGATGCGAACTGATGAACCCCTTGAAGTATATAAGGAAAGTATGAAAGAACTTAAACAAGAAATTAGAAGGGCTGAAAGGGTCATGAAAAGTCATTAGCAAACAGGATTAAGGAGAATCCTAAGGCTTTTTGTACACATATAAGAAGCAAGAGTGTAGCCAGGGAAAGGGTTGGCCCACTCAAGAATAAAGGAGTAAATTTACATGTGGAGCCAGAAGGGGTAGGTGACGTCCTAAATGAATACTTTGCGTCAGTACTCAGCAAAGAGAAGGAAGTTGTGGAGGATGATTTCAGGGAAGGAGCGTCAGGTTTCTAAGCCAAACTTGCTATTAAAAAGGAAGAGTTGCTGTCAGTCTTAAAAAGTAAGAAGATAGGTAAGTCCCCAGATCCTGAAAGGATCTATTCCAAAATATTGAGGGAGGCAAAAGAACAAATTGCTGCAGAATTGACAGACATTTTTGTAACCTCTTTGGCCACAAGTGAGATCCCAGAGGATTGGGGAATAGCCAATGTTGTCCCATTTCTTAAGAAGGATGGCAGGGATAGTGCTGGAAATTACAGGCCTGTGAGTCTCACATCAGTGGTGGGGAAATTATTTCAAAACATTTTCAGCGACAAGATCTATAAGCATTTAGAAGCAAATGGGCTTATTAGCGATAGACAGCATGTTTTTTTTGCAGGGAAAGTCATGCCTTACTAAATTGACTGAGTCTTTTGAGGAGGATGTAGATGATTGCGATAGGAAAGCAGCTGATGCTGTCTACATGCACTTCAGTAAAGCCTTTGACAAGGTTCCTCATGGCAGATTGGCACAAAAGGTGATGTCACTTGAATATCAGAGGTGAGCTGGCAAGATGGATACAGAATTGGCTTAGTCATGGGAGACAGACGGTAGTGTTGGAAGGATGCTTTTCAGAATGAAGGGCTGTGACTAGTGGTGTTCCACAGGGACCAGTGCTGGGACCTCTGCTGCTTGTGGCCTTAATAAATGATTTGGAGGAAAAAGTAGTTGGTCTAACTGGTAAGTTTGTGGATGGCACAAAGATTTGTGGATTTGCTGATGGTGAGGAGGATTGTCTGATGGTACAGCAGGTTATAGATCAGTTGGAGGCATGGGTAGAAAAGTGGCAGATGGTGTTTAATTCTGACAAATGTGAGGTGATGCAATTCGGAAGGGCAAGTGCAAATTGAAATGATACAGTGAATGGCAGAACCCTTAGAAGTATTGATATGCAGAGGGATCTGGGTGTACAGGTCCACAGATCACTTAAGATGGCAGAACAGATAAGATAATAAGAGACTAGTGGCATGCTTGCCTTGATTAGAAGGGGCATTGAGTACAAGGATAGACAAATTATGCTGCAGCTTTATAGAACTTTAGTGAGGCGGCACTTGTGATATTGCGTAGAGTTCTCGTCACCACACTACCAGAAGGTTATCGATTCTTTGGACAAGGTATAGTAGGGGTTTACCAGGATGTTGCCTGGTATGAGGAATATTAGCAATGTAGAAAGTTTGGATAGATTGGAATTGTTTTCACTGGAATGCAACATTATAGAAGTTTATAGATAGTGAATGACATGGATAGAGTGGAAAATACAAGGTTTTTTTCCAAGGATGGAGCTGTCAATTACTGGGGGACACAGGTTCATGGTATGGGGGAGATAGTTTAAAAAAGATGCGCAAGGCAAGTTTTTCACATAACGTGTGGTGAGTGCCTAGAATGCATTGCCAGAGGAGGCGGTGGAAGCAGATACAATAGCAGAATTCAAGAAGCACCTGGACAAATACACGAATAGGAAGGGAATAGAGGGAGACAGATCCTGTAAATGAGGACAGTTTTAGTATAGAAGGGCAAAAAATGTGAGCATAAGCTTGAAGGAACAAAGGGTCTGTTCCTTTCCTGTTTGTTCTTTGGTCTTTATTCTTACTATCAGTGTGCCACAGAAAACAATATTTCAAAAATCTTTTTCAGGGAGTTGTGTTCACATCTTATGAATGTGAGTAGTGTACAATTAAATCAGTAACAATGTGAATGAACTAGCTTGGTGCCTTTTGTTTTTTTTTGCATGTACCCCCAATTTGTCATTATCTGAGATGATCTGAGGTGAGAAAATGGAACTGTTGATGTATTTTTTCATTTTTTGGTTGTTCAGTTTCTGCTTGGCTTCTCAACGAAAATGTATTTGTTTCTTCCTGACTGACCACTGCATCGTACCAAGCCCTTTTATCAATTAAATAATTTTGAAATATTCAAAATGATGTTCAAAATACAAAATGATGTTCAAAATACAAAAATTAATTTTCACACAACAAAGCTGTTAACTGGAATATGTGTTTAGTTCCCTGGAGTAACATTTGACTGGGTGACTGTCTTGCCAACTGGGTCTCAGAAAGTCCACAGCTGGGAGCTTTATTAATGTAAGTCAAATTAGCGAATTTGATAGGATTGGAGGGTTTCAGCTTGAGGGAGAAGCTGAATAGTCTAGGGCTATTTTCCCTGGAACATCAGAGGCTGAGGGCTGGCCTCATAGAAGTTTATAAAATCATGAGGGGCATGGATAGGGTGAACAGCCCAGGTCTTTCCTTCTTGGGGGGGAGTCCAAAACTACAGGCTATTGGTTTAAAGTGAGGGGTTAAGCAATAAGAGATCTAAGCGATAATGTTTTCAAGCAGAGGGTGGTGCAAGTATGGAATGATCTACCAGGGGAAGCTGTGGAGGCTGAATCCAATGACAACACTTACAAGGCATTTGGATAGGTACATGAATAGGAAGGGTTTAGAGGGCTAAATGCTGACAAGTGGCACTAGATTAATTTCCTGTTCTGGAGAATGGTCACCAGGCCCGAAACGTTAACTCTGATTTTTCTTCACACATGCTGCCAGACCTGCTGAGCTTTTCCAGCAACTTCTGTTTTTGTTTCACATTAATTTAGGATATCTAATCATCATGGATGAGTTGGACTGAAGGGTCTGTTTCTACTCTGTACATCTAAATGACTATGAATGCGCCAGACTTAATGGAATGAGGGATTGCTGATGGATACATTGATTAATAGTTAATTGGTTACAAATTGGTTTTATAAATATGGGGAGCTGGTAATCAGTGGGATGTGAGCTTTATGGAGTCAGGTGAACTGATATAAAGGTGACATTGAAGTGTTTATTTGAATTCTGCTTAAATACATTTATCTTCTCGGATATAACATTAGTGTAGGAGAATGGTTGCACCAAAATATAGAATGTTAGGTATGATCCTTATCACTAATGGAAGAATTAATTTACAACATGGACCGAGGACGCTTTATTAACAATTAGAAAGCAATGTATTACCTTAGCACTTTTATTACCATACAGAAGTAAGATAAGTAAAGAATTAGACCTCAATGATTTGAACATAAATTAAGATTTGGACAGATTGTTAAACGTTATGGTTAAAATCCAAAAAATTAAAGGGGCTCTAATGACTGGCTTATGAGGCATAGTCAAATTTTCACAAATTTAGAAAGGCTGAGGACAATACACTAGAAGAGTATGTAATGGAATTCAGTAGGTGCAAGACTACAGAAGTGTAATTTAGAATCTCCCCATTGTTGATGTTTATTACTGAACTGTGCTAAAGTATCAATTACTGATAGGCTTCTAGTTTTGACAGGAACAAAAGAGCAAACGATGATATGACAGAAAATGGAGGACACATTGTTAACAAGTTGGCAAAACAATCTAGAAACAGATCACAGGCAAAAGTGTGGCATTAGAACTACATCTAATAGAAATGAGGACAGAAATGCTGTTGATAATTTTGAGACCAAGTAGAATTTGGATTTTATGATAAGGCACGTAGCCTCGTAATGCTCGTTGTGTAGTCATTAGATGTTTCAGACGTGATCCAAAGTATCATTATGCTATGAACTGCCCAAATACTTTCATAGTATTTGAAATGAGACGTAAAATGAAGGATTTAAAGGATGAAGATGGAGAGGGCATTATATCAATCATAAGTGGTTTTATCCCAATGATGAATGTATTGGTGGCAGAATCTTTCAACTGTGCAAAAATTTACATCCACTGTTTGGGGAATAAACTGACTAAAATTCCAAGATAATAAAATGTGAGGCTGGATGAACACAGCAGGCCAAGCAGCATCTCAGGAGCACAAAAGCTGATGTTTCGGGCCTAGACCCTTCATCAGAGAGGGGGATGGCGTGAGGGTTCTGGAATAAATAGGGAGAGAGGGGGAGGCGGACCAAAGATGGAGAGAAAAGAAGATAGGTGGAGAGAGTATAGGTGGGGAGGTAGGGAGGGGATAGGTCAGTCCAGGGAAGATGGACAGGTCAAGGAGGTGGGATGAGGTTAGTAGGTAGATGGGGGTGCGGCTTGGGGTGGGAGGAAGGGATGGGTGAGAGGAAGAACAGGTTAGGGAGGCAGAGACAGGTTGGACTGGTTTTGGGATGCAGTGGGTGGAGGGGAAGAGCTGGGCTGGTTTAGGGATGCGGTGTGGGAAGGGGAGATTTTGAAACTGGTGAAGTCCACATTGATACCATTAGGCTGCAGGGTTCCCAGGCGGAATATGAGTTGCTGTTCCTGCAACCTTCGGGTGGCATCATTGTGGCACTGCAGGAGGCCCATGATGGACATGCCATCTAAAGAATGGGATAGGGAGCGGAAATGGTTTGCGACTGGGAGGTGCAGTTGCATCCCAAAACCAGTCCAACCTGTCTCTGCCTCCCTAACCTGTTCTTCCTCTCACCCATCCCTTCCTCCCACCCCAAGCCGCACCCCCATCTACCTACTAACCTCATCCCACCTCCTTGACCTGTCCGTCTTCCCTGGACTGACCTATCCCCTCCCTACCTCCCCACCTATACTCTCTCCACCTCTCTTCTTTTCTCTCCATCTTCGGTCCGCCTCCCCCTCTCTCCCTATTTATTCCAGAACCCTCACCCCATCCCCTTCTCTGATGAAGGGTCTAGGCCCGAAACGTCAGCTTTTGTGCTCCTGAGATGCTGCTTGGCCTGCTGTGTTCATCCAGCCTCACATTTTATTATCTTGGATTCTCCAGCATCTGCAGTTCCCATTATCTCTGACTAAAATTCCACCTTTTTCCTCTGAATAAAAAGGAGTTGTGCAAGATAAAGGAGTGTAAAGGTTCCAGCAGTTTCAGGTTTAGGAATGATAACATGCTAAAAGCTTTGAAAATAATGGTGTTCCTTGTATAATAGCTAGAATAAATCATTTTCTTAGCACGGATGAAATCCAGTGAAATGTTCTTGTTCTTAAGCAGACCATTGAAGAAGGAAGCACATATTAAACTGGATATGGAAAATGACAAAACTATTTCATTTTGAAAACTCGTATATTTGCAATTTATATAACTGAGACACAACGGTATTCCTTTAATGGAACATCAATACCATTAAAGAGATGGTATTGAGATCAAAGGTTAGAAATTTAAGAGCACAAAAAGTCAATTGCATTAAAATTACAAAGGCAATTTACTCATCCATCTTCTAAAAGATTAATACTTTTAATAACAGAATTCAAAATAAGGGCTGAGCAGTGTGTTAAGTTCATAGTAGAGAAAACAAAAGTGATAGATGTGAGATTTGTAGGAAATAGCAAAGGACAACATCACAGACTACACCAAGTCTGCCATTGGCGAGAGATTTCAATGAGGTAGCAGTCATGGATTTAAAGATATGGAATAAAGAAAAAAGCATCTTCATTTTACATTTAGTAAATTTGGTAATTGGGTTTTGTCAGACAGCAATAATAATATTGCACATTTAAGAAAATAATTATGAGTAAGACCATAGGAAAGTGGATAGGGACCAGACTTGGACTATTGACAAAATGTTTTGGCAGATCAGCCCAACAGTAATTTATCAGTTGTAATAGCGTAGGCTGTACATGTTAAGAATTTGTTCAATCAATAATAAGTGATCTGATTCCAGCTTTGCAAGAAGCTACAGTTAGTTTTTATTTTTTCAGAGTGCTGCACTAAATGCATTGCATGCAGGCAGAAAGGCACTCACGAAAGCCAAAGTCCAAGAAAGAATTTGGTGAGCCACGAGTTATAAGGTCAGGCTGTCAGAATCAAACTTCAATCTAGGAGATATGGTTTATCATAAGAAAGTGGGTCTTAAAGAATGGAGATGCCCAGGAGGGTTATTGGTAAAGAAAGAAAACTAATAATGTACAGCTATGAACAAACCCTCTGGGTAGAGAGTGAAAAATTGCTTCACATGGGCTACAGATTTGTAGATTCTTAAAGAGATTTAGCAAATGTAGTGAGAAATCAGGTGTTTCTTGTAATCAAATGCTGAACAGTTATGAAAATCAAACTAAGGCAATTGACAGTTTGCCTGAAGGTGAACTGTTCAGCTCTGATGGTCAATGAAGAGACTTACAGCATAGAAAAAAGGGCCCTTAGTCCACTAGGTCTGCACCAGCCAAAAACCACTACCTAACTGTTCAAAACTCATCTTCCTGCACTTGGCCCATGACCTTGTATGCCTTGGCATTACAACTATAAATCTAAATACTGCTTTGATGTAATGAGGATTTCTGCCTCTGCCACTCTGATAGCAATGAGTTTCAAATTCCCACCAGCCTCTGTGAGAAAAAAAGTTCCTTACATCCACTCCAAACCTCCTATAATCTCAGGCTATCTTCTTCACTATTTACCACTCCACTGATTTTCAAATAGTCAGCAAACTTGCTGATCAAATCTTCTATATTCAAGTTTAATTAATTTATATGCACCACAAGCAGCAAGGGCCCAACATTGAACGCTGCAGAATGCCATATAAACTTGACAGAGGCTTCTTGTCACAAAAGTAGCTTTCCACCATCATCGTCTGCTTTCTGCCACTGAGCCAATTTGGATCCAATTAGCCAAAATTCCCTGGGCCCCATGGGCTCTTACCATTCCTATTAGTCTCCCATGCAGGGCCTCATCAAAAGCATTGATGAAGCCCAAGTAGATTAACTGGCCTGTAGTTTCCTGATTTATACCTTGCTCCCTTATTGAATAATGACACCATACTGGCTTTCGCCCTGCCCTCCTGCACCTCATCTTGTGTCCAGAGAGGAATTGGAAACTCCTGCCAATGCCCTGTTATTTGTTTCCCTTACCTCACTTAACAGCTTGTGATACAATTCATCCAGTCCTGAAAATTTATCTATTTTTATGCCCACCAGACCACACAGAACTGAGCCAAGATGGTGCTGGAGTAGAATGCTCCAGACATAGGTCACCCGCTCCATCCATTTCCTTTTCTTTTCTCCCTTTTTTTCTTCTTCTGTGCTCTCTTTTTCTTCTCTCTTCTTTCTTCTCCTGGCCTTGGACTCCTGGCCCTGGACTCAGTGTAGACCTAGTGAGGTGTCCTCCTGGCCTGGCATGGCAGTCTCTTGGTGTGGTGTGGGGAACTCTCAGTGGCCCAATGTGGTGGTCTTTCAGAGGTATGTGGCCTCAATGTGGATTTCCAGTGTCCAGGTGATTCGTCAATGTACAGTCCCATTGTAGCTAAGCACTTGAGAAAGACTGTAATGTTTAAATTTTCAGCTTTACTTCTTTATTTTCTACTTAAAACTAAGAAGGTCTGCAATGTAGAGATAACACAGTGTGGAGCTGGAGGAACACAGCAGGCCAGGCAGCATCAGCGAAACAGGAAAGTTTATGTTTTGGGCCGAGACCCTTCTTTAGAAATCTCTGAAGGTATTACTACTTCTGAAGCTCTGCAATGTGTAACTTTTAACCTTACTTCACATGTGTTACATTATACTATAATTACTGCAATGTTTAACTTTTAACTTTCTTTCTTTGTCCCTTGTTCTTAAGATTCTGTACCTAGGTGCTAGTACTTAAGATGGTGCCTTGTGTGGCAACATTATACACTTTTCACTGTACTCCTATATTTTTGCACTTGAGCAGACATGACAACAAAACCAAATCAAATCAAAAATCAAAATCAAATCAAATCATCCTCCTCTCTGCCTCTGCTAATTTCTTTAAATATATCAAAGCCATTCTCCGTGACTCTCCTTGCTCTTTATTCTGCAGCAGTAACATTGTATTCCTTGCTGTGTTCTGCTGCTCTTATCTACTTTGAATGGTATTATTTGCCTGTACTGCACATAGAACAAAACTTTTCACTGTATCTAGGGGCATGGAACGATAATAAACAAAATTTTAAAAAGATTTATATGCCCACATCATCACGATCTCTATTGAATGCCAACACAAATTATTCATTTTGAACCCAAGCTATGTCCTCTGGTTCCATGCACAAATTACCACTGTGATCCTTAATGGACCCTACTCTTTCCTAGGTTG
The DNA here is from genome assembly GCF_030684315.1 of Stegostoma tigrinum. Taxonomy (NCBI): domain Eukaryota; kingdom Metazoa; phylum Chordata; class Chondrichthyes; order Orectolobiformes; family Stegostomatidae; genus Stegostoma; species Stegostoma tigrinum. The sequence continues at coordinate 62,275,318 of NC_081356.1, read as the reverse complement.
TCCTTTTACCCTTTATGCTCTTATAACATAAATTAGGATTTTCTTTCATTTTCCCTGCCATTATTCTTTCTTGCCCTTCAATACATAGAGCCAAAGTCACCAGGTCTGACTTTGGTGTTGAGAATTGTTGCTGGCTGTGTAGTGTTTTGGCAGATAGTGGGAAGGAAACTCCAAATAATTTAAGTGAGATATGCGGTTATTAAGATCACTAAGGAGCAATAATCCCCTTAATATGCAACTCAAGATTGCCTAGTGAGAATCTCGCTTCCTTGCCCAGAACTTTAATTAAAAGATGCATTGAGTTGCTCCTGATGTTGAAATAGGTCCCACTGGACTTCTCACGTGATCCTCTCACATTTCTCACCACAGCTCGTAACTCAGACCCATGTAGGATTCTACCCCATGATCTTCTCTTTATGCCTTCTGACCATTACAAATGCTTTGAAGAGATCTCATTATCTCACGCAGAAAAACTTTTTTAATGGCTGGCAGCTTGCCAAGGCAAAGTTTTTCATTCTCTTCAACACGAAGATTGTTACTGGCAATTGAAGGTGGATGAAAACAACAGTTTTTTGAGTGCATTCTGAATGTGATTTTGGATGGATTAATGTCTGTAATTGCTGTCTGACTCTTGTGCTATTCTGGAAGAGTACACAAACAATATGAAATAACCACACAAGTGATCCTGCTGGACCAAAAGCAATCATGGGCAATCTGCATGTCTACGAGTGTGAGCTCAACAGAGGTACCTCAGGTTGAACAAAAGAAAAATGGATTTAAAAGTGACTGAATTCAATAACGCATCATGTAATGGCAGCAAAAGGACCAGGTCTGAACATAATAAAGTTAAAACTGTAATACAGATACAGAAACCAAGAGATGTGAACACAATGCATTAATTTATTTTATTTGCGAACTACCTAGCAAAGCTCCTGCCTAATTTGTCACCAAGAATGTGAACTTCTTAGCATGCTCATTGAAAACAAAGTGCAGTCATACTGAGGTGCAGAACAAGGAGCAGCATTCACTTGCCTCAAGTAACAAAAGATGACAATGTCAGTGCTGAGGTACTACACTGAAACAATGAAGCCATCCTGCAATGCGATGCCAGCAAGATACAACTTGGACCGACTCTCATGCAACTAGGGTATTAATGTAAACTGGGAGGCATTTTCAAAGGAGGGAATATCATGGCAGGTGTGAATAGATACCTGTTGATTGGCAAACGAAAACTTATTTGCATACCATTAAAAGACCTACAACTTAAAAGATTATGGATGCAATGCTGTTCAGGGACAGTCAAAAATGGGGACAGTTGGAATGAACAGCTTTAGTTCATGAGTAAACGTTTTCTTTTTAGTCATGCAAATCTGACAAGTTGTACTTGCAAAATTTAATATGCATAGTTTTCTTTTCGTATAAAGGGGGAAATTTGGAGAAATGCAGTTTTACATTGTCGCTGAGATTTACCATAGTCATGTGACCTCAGATACCTTTAAAGCCTGCAAGCAGAACCATCTTAGTGAAGGTCTGAATATGTGAACAGATACTCATTGCAGGGTTAAAAAGACACCAAGGCCATAAACAATCTGTTTCGGCCTTAGTTAGTTACCAGGAAGAGCAATGAAATCAGTCAATAGAAAAAGGTGAAAGTAAATGATTTCTATCTTACCACTATTTTGTTAGAGGGAGTTTCTACCTATCCAGTAATGAATGCTGTAAAGGTAGTTTGGTAACTTAGAAAGATGAAGGACTGAAGAGTGGTGATGTAGGCATATCAATCACCAACCCACAAGTAAAATTTACTTGCAGCTTTTATGAATTATTTGGCTGAGGGCAGAATGCAGGTGAGAAATAGAAGGAGGACCAAGGATTGATCCTTGGGTGCACTAGAGGTGATGGTGTGAGAATGGGATAGGGAGACATTGCAAATGAAACTCTGACTCCATTTAAATAAGAATGTAACCAGGCGTGTACACTCCTATCTAGCTGACTAATAATGGGAAAGCATTGGTGGAGGACAATGTAGTCAATCATGTCAGACAGTTTGAAAAAGAAAGAGAGGAGTAGTTAAGCTTTGTCATCGCCACATAAGATGCCACCTGTGATTTTAGCAACTGCTACGTTAGCGTGGTGGCAGGGCAGGACTATGATTATCAATTCAATGATTGAGTTCTGAGAAAGATAGTGCAGATTTGAGAGGTGACATAGATGATCAAGGGCTTTGGCATTCTCTACCATATAAATAGAACCAGAGCAATAGGCACACATAGACACTTTCACCTCCAAGATACCCTCCAAATGAAACCTGTCCTGACATGTAAATTCATTCATTTTCCTTCAAGTCCATTGGTTTAAGATCCTCAAACTCCATTACCAAAATAACATGTGCATCCTCACAACATTGACTATAGGTTATACAAGGGTAATTAGGGAGGTACAATAAATGCAGGCTTTGTCAGTGATGTCCACATTTCATAAATGGACATTACAAAAAAAAACTTCCCGTCTCTTTGACAGCAGAACGTTATTATGTCGGTTGAATTAATTCTCAATTATATTGTTAGAAATAATATTAATTATAACTGTACTGGAACAGCTTGGATAGACCCTAGCCAACATTTATCTTGAATCAACAGAACTAATTAAAAAACACAGCGTGGGCATTCATCCTCATTATTATTTCAGGGGCATTGCTACGCACCAGTTGACTTCTGCACTTTTAAGATACTCCATTGGTTGTTCAGTGAATTTGCAGTATTCTGAGGACATGAAAGCTATCATATAAATGCAAATTGTTCCATGACAATAACTATAGGCTTTTGTTCCCTCACTTCAACTCCTCAATAAAAATATCAATTATGACCTTTACAATTTCTCAGTAGCTAGACCTAAATTGGCATTGGTACTGTTTGAATTTGTACAGATGAGTAAGTCCATTCCTAAGGCTATGATGAAAACATTTCTGTTTTGCCCTAGTTAAACACAGATGTCTACAAAACAATTTTTTTTAAAAGTCCTAATACCACTACATAACAGATATCATTTCTGGTCATTGGGGGAAAATAGTAAATTATTTTGTAATCATTAATCATAAATTTGAAATTTTTGATGCAAACTTTTCTTAACTAGTTATCTTGGTCATTCAATTCCAACAGCTTCAAGATAGCTATAATAAATACTCTGCTCTCCATGCAAAGAAATAAAAATTAGCTTTTTATGCTACTTACTGTACTAATTCATCCAAACAAGCTTTCTGCCATTCAGACTAAACAGTTAATCTACTGTGCCAATTTCAGAAACTGCCTTAACTGAAAGACATAACTTCACAGTAAATTCCAAAAGCAGAAGTTGATTTTCACTCTCTTCAGTAATTGTAATAGGCAAGAATATTCTCCATGCTGCTCATGAACCACATTGTATAAGTGGAGTTATGATTAAATCGTATGGCTTCTTGAATGTGGCAGTTCTTTTCATCACCTACTAAACCCAAATGAAATGAAAATAAATTACATCATTCTGATATGAAAATCAGATTCAAAGCATGAATAATAGGCCTGGATCATTCTTGTGTATCATTAGCATCATGAACATCGCAAAATGTCTTAAATGCTGGAAAGCTCCTTAAACACTGCAAAGTCAATGGGAATCTGTGGCTCAGCTACATTTTGGGCTCTGGCACCTGTATTATTAGGTGCAGAGTTTCTCTAGGAACTGTTGTACATTGATTTGAAAACAATCCAATCCATGTACACTGTGGGACTGCAACATCGTGTACTTGGTTTAGTCAACAATAGAAAGTGATGTTAAAGAAGCCATCATCTCATAATACAACTAGAGTGACTGAACTCTGTATAACGTGCTGAATCACTGTCACCATTTTGAAAATTTTCCCTCAAAATAGAGGCATCGTTTTGATGTCTTTTAGCTGTCAATTCCTACACAACACAATGTTGCGAATTTCTAAATTTTTCTTTTGTATTTTTCTCCAGTAATTGGCTTTGATAGCTGTCTACAAAGGAGTCTTGTATCGTGATTTACACTTCCTTCTTTATTTACGGGTATTGGCAAAGGATCAGAGAAAGCACACTGAAAGGTGTGCTAGCACCTTGGTGATCATTCTTGGGCTGCTTACATGGGCACACCCTTATGCTTTTACTAACACATACAGGTCAAAGTGATCATGCCAGCATCTCCAAAGAAACCAGTGTGGTAACTGGCCAAGAATGTCATGAAAAGCATCAGAGATCAGCAACTAGATGTGAAATTTATTTCCAGGGTAAAGGTTCATGAGTTTGGTGTCAATGTTTTATCAAAGCAACAACCTTTGCACCCTTCCATGCAACAATAAGAGAAATATCCCATATCTTCCAACTTACAGTGCAAGTCTTGGATGATATTTCTGTTTCAACATTCTTGGCAAAAAAAATCACAAGTCTGCATTGGATACACCTTAGTAACTGAAAGGTGTGACCCTAGAGGAACATAAAAGTAAATGCATCCTCTCCTATTTGTCTGGGCAGTGAATGTATTACGCTCCCCATGGGAAACAAATAAAAACATGATGTCGTCTAAATGGATTTCCTGTAGGGTAGGGAATGATTGATACTGCTGTGAAACAGATCCATCCCTTGTATTAACCAGTCTGAGGATGCAGTCCTTAAGGCATTTTTTTTCAAAGCAGACATGCCATCTTCTTAATGATATCACCCACATAAGAAATAATATTTCCTTGACTCAATTGGACAGGCACCCTCTATGAGCTATACAAAATGTGTGGAAGTGAATGGAGCATACACTAAGATGCCATTTAGAGCAGCACATACCTAACACACAGAAAGCAAACGACAGCAGTTAATTGCCGATTGGTTGAGGCTAGCATTTCTATAACAGAGGTCGTCTTTGGAGCCATGTGATCCATTTTCATTAATTACAGAAAAGATTTAAGTGAGAAGATTCCATAAGAGTGCTTGAAATAAAATCCAACAGTCAGTTTCTCCTGCATCAATGACTAGTCGTTAAAACATTCTCAGAATATTCAGACATTTTTAAACACAGGAACTATTAGTGACATGTAAGTATTAATAAGAAATAACTCCTTTAGCAAGGAAATGAAAACAAAGGCAGAGGAGGTCATCACAGATTGCTATAATCATCTGAAGAAATGGCCGGAACACCACATTGGGATGTTCTCTAAGCACCAAATCAGGCCTGGATGTTATTGAGGAACTAAATATGAAACTCTCAGAAAAAGAACTTAGCAAAGCGGTTGACTTGGCAAAGCTCCAGGTGCTGAGGCTTTTCTGCCCAAACACATCAAGCATATAAAACCACCACTCATGAAGCATCTGCACAAACTCGTCTTCCTCTGCTAAAGGGATGAGATACTGCTCCAGGATATGCATGATGCAAAGATTGTGGCCAAGTAGGAGAACAGTAATTAGCAATAACTATTGAGGCATCACCCTCTGGAACATTGTTGGTAAGATATTTTCCCATTGTTGTTAGACTGCAGATCTTGGCTGAATACATTGGTCCAGAATACTATTGTGGTTTCACAGCTGGGTGACCCATATAATATGATCTTCTCAATCTGCTGAAAAGGAAAAACAGTAAAAAATGAGACCATTCTATGTTGCTTTTATCAATCTAAAAACAGAATTTGACATATAAGTTGAGGCAGCCTATCAAAGCTGTTGAAGAAAATGGCAACTTGATCACTTTCCACATCAGTTTGGTGCGTATAGTCAGTAATGTCAAGGAACTATTGGAACCCTTTAAAATCTGCATTTGGATAAAAAAAAGGATTGTGTTCTGGCAGTGACATTATTTGGTATATTCAACACTTTGTTGCTGATATAGACCTTCAGATCATGTACAAATGGTAATAATTTACATGCCTGAACTGACAGATAGCTGATCAGCCTTGTTCACCTGAGCTATAAGAGAAAAGTGCATCAAATTCTCATCAGAGAGTTGCTCATTCTAATTGTGCCACACTCACATTTCATACCATGTAACACTTTCTTTGACAAATTAACAGACTCTTTCATGTCTGTAAAGAGTTGGTTTGACCATCAGTATCAGGAAGACAGTTGTCATGATGCAGTTTCTTACTGCTAGTCAACAGTGATGATATGAAACTGAAGAATGATGTTGCAATCAATGTATGCTTTCCACAAGCTGCTGCTGTCATATCTAGACTGAGTATGGCTCTGTGGAACATCAGTAACCTGACTGAGGGACATCAAACTGCAAGTCTACCAAGCCCGCATCCATGGTGCAGTCCTCGACAATGAGTTAAACCTGGGCAACTTGTGCTGGGGTGGAGAAAAGGTTGAATAATTTCCACCTTCACTATCTCAGATGCATCCTTGGCATCTTTCGACTGGGCAAGGTTATGACTTAGCGGTCCTGAACTGTGATAAATCTATCATCACTGACTCATTATTAAGCCATAATGGCTGGACTGGTTAACTACTGGATCAGAGATTGTTGTATATCCAAAGCATCATAACTGTGTGTAAGATTGTATTAACTTCAAGTTGACTGAGGCAGTTTGGTGGAATGGGTGGACAAATGGCAGGTGATGATTAATGCAGAACTGTACAAAGTGATTCAATTTGGTACGAAGCAGGAAGTGCGTGACAACATAAACGAAAGAGTAAAATTCTAAGGGGGTGTGAGATCAACGGGACCTGGTTTCATATGTGCACAAAGCATTGAAGGTGGCAGTGTGGATTGAGAAAGCAATTAATAAATAATGTGTCATTCTAGGTTTTATAAATAGGGAAATAGAGTAGTAAAATCAGAAAGTTGTGATAACTTATACAAAACATTGGTTTGGACTTGTCTGGGGGATTATGTCCAGTTCAGGGCAGTACACTTCAGGAATGATGTGAAAACATCAATGAGGATATAGAAAAGAATCACACAAATGGTTCCAGGCATGAGGAACTTCACTGACATGGATAGTGTGGAGAAAGCCTTGAACTTTCTATTCGAAAAAGCAGAGATTCAGAGGAGATTTGGTTCAGGCATTCAAAATCATAAGGATTCTGAATAAAGTAGATAGGGTAAAACTATTCTCAAAGAAAGGAAGGATCAAAGATCAGATGTCCCAATCTAAGATAGTTGGTAAAGAAGACCTCAAGACATGAGGGAAAGCTTTTATACAAAGCTACTGTTTAGAATCTGGAATTTACTGCCTGGTGATGTGATAGTGGCAGATTCAACTGGGCCTTCTAAAGAAAATCGGAAGATTTTCTGACAAGAAAAATATAATTTCAGAATTGTGGGAAAACAATGGAGTATTGATGCTAGACTTACTACTGTTACAGTTGGCACAGTTGTCTCCAGCCGAGTGGTTTCCTTTTGTAATGGTAACCATTCTACGATCTCACAACACTATATTGTGACCTTGTTTTCATTGTATTGTCAGTATCCTCGAACTTGGTGCTCATATTTAGCCAGGATTATGTTTCAAGTCGAGGTTACTTAGATTTGTGGCCAACTGCAGTGCCAAATAGTATGATCCAAATTCAACAATAGGCTAAATAGAACACAGAGGACAATACTGCATCAAGTACAATGATTAAATAGCTAGATTGGCATAAAATAATTTTTACACTTTTAAAATATTAATTCCAGTCCTCCCTAGAAACGCTGACAATGGTGTTATTGTGATTTTCCTTGAAACATTTGAAATAAAAAGCAACACTGCAAAGCATATTGTTATGTTAAATCATTATTGCTTGCTGTTCTTTTTCAAATACATACATTTTAGATAATATTTCAGATACAACAAGAAATGTTGACGTGACCCATTGTTCCAATCAGCTGAGAAGAAGTGGAGCGATTTCTTGTTCTTCAATGTTCAGGGTTGCTTGGAACAAGAGTTTAATTTCTTTTAAACAGCAGGCTGTACTGCTGTCCAATTAATTTAGGGCTAACTCATTTCTACTGTACCTAGGAAAGAGACAATAATGAAATTGTCTGGAATGAAAAGAAAGACCAATTTTACTACGTCCATTCCTGAAAAAAGTGATAAAGAAGCAATATCAAGAATATTGGCTAGACTTGGGCTGATATGTGGCAAGTACCATTTGCATGACACAAATGCCAGGCAATGATATACACTAACCTGTGAGAATCTGATCATCATTTATTGGCCTTAAATAATGCTAACCTTAATATCAACATCTTATTGGTTACCTATGACCAAAAACTGAATTGGGCTAACCACAGAAATGCTTGGCTACACATCTGGGTCAGAGGCTAGGAATCCTGCAGTGAGTGACTCATCTTCTGTTTCCCCAATGTCTGTTCAATATCTACAAGACACAAGTCAGGAGTGTGATGGGGAATATACCCGGATGAGCATAGCTTCAATAACACACAAGAAGCTCGGCACTGTCTTTCAGGACAAACCAGCTTAGTTGGTTCTCATCACATCCAGCATCTTCAACATTCAATCCCTTCACCACTGATGCACCGTGGTATCAGTGTGGCAGATGGTACATATCTACATGATGCATTGCAATACCAAGCTCCTTTAATAATGTCTTTGACCTCTGCCATCTAGAAGTACTGATGCAAGGGAAAGCCTGAAAATTCTCCTCAAAAGCAATACCATCTTGACTTGGGACTAAAGCATTGTTCCTTCAGCATTGCTGGGTCTAAAATTTTGAACTCCCTTCCTAATAGCTCTATGATTGTCCTATATCCAAGAACTGAACTGATTCAAGAAGGCAGCTTACTTCCATCTTCTCCCAGGCAATATAAAGACAGACAACTAATAGTGGTCTATCCAGTGATGTCTACATCTCAGAAGCAAATTTTTCAAAATATCTCATTTTTGATATCCTGATGTTTCCTTTTAGTCAATGTTGTCACTGAAATTTTCAACATGAGAGAGAGAGAGAGAGAGAGAGACCCTTCACTAGCCTGTTCAGTTCTGCAGTCTAAAGCCCACCCCTCTTGCTTCTTTACATAGAAAGGCTCTGCCACATCAAAGGGCATCTTGTTTGTATCTTCCATTTGTAGTCAATCTTTCATCTCCAACATGTAAAGCCTCTTATAACTGTATATATTGGATACAAGACCAAGGGATGCCTTCTAGGGAGGGAGTTCACTAGTTTCATTGTTTTTGGATAAAATGTTAATTTCAACTCAGGCTGTCTCTTAATCTATTTTGGTTTCATTAAACATTCCTAGCTGTGTGGGTCAGTGATTCTCCATTTTAAATCAATGTTTTTGGTTGCTTTTTAAAACCATTTCTGTTCATTAAAGTCCCAGGCATTATATCATATGATGGAACTCACAGTCAACAGTCTCTATGTTATAACATTGTGCCACCATTATATTGCAATATGAAGATGCAATATTTCATATCAGGGATGAGGTACATTGCTAAGTATCAGGGATGAGGTTCATTGCTAAGTATCATTGCAGAAATGTGCAGTTGGATCTGTTTGTCATGCTGGTATTATTCAATTGGCAGATCAGAGTGTTGTGATTTAAGTAACTCCAAATCTCAGGCAAACATCATAGGCTGACACTTTTGCTGTTCATTCTACTATATTCCACTATTTAAAGAGTTGGGTTTTCTTCAGTTGTTCTGTCCAAAATTAGTTGAAATCATTCATTATCTCATTTCTGTTTGTGAGACCTTGCCATGTGGAATTTGTTTAACATATTTACTTGAATACTTGACTAGTAATAGCCGTGCAAACTAATCCTGAACACATGAGCACCTTGATATAATGGAACCAGAAGATTTACAGAACATAAGAAATCTATTTGGCCAGTTGTGCCTATGTCAGTACTTTGCTGCAGTGATCCTAACTGATCCATCTATCCCTTCCTTAAAAGAGATGATGGCCTATTCTCTATAGCAAAGCATTTCATGCTTCATCAAATGAAACATTAAAAAAAAATTCTGAAATTATCTAGTAACAAAGAGAGACCTTCTTCATTGTCACAAGTTGAATGAGACCTGTTGTATGAGAAGGGCTTAACTGACATCACATAAGTTCCACCCATAAAGTTTAAAAGGACTGTTCCTGGGAGGAGCTAAACAAGTGTTTCAGATATTGGTCTTGGTGTGAACAACATTTAGTTGAAATAATATTGTGACATTACCCTTGAGTTGATCCTGACGTCTCAAAAGAGACATGATGTGGAGGGTGCCAGTGTTGGACTGGGGTGGACAAGGTCAAAAATCACACAACACCAGGTTATTGTCCAACAGGTTTATTTGAAATCACATACTTTTGGACTGTTGCTCCTTCACCTGACAACTGAAGAAGGAGTGAGACTCTGAAGGTTTATGTCTTCAAATAAACCTTTTGGACCAAAACCTGGTATTGTGTGATTTTTGACCTTCACTAGAGACAATCATGTATCTTAAATGTAATTTAACTAGTTATTAGGTAATATGTATATTTAATACATATCCTGGAATATACATGCAATATATAACCCTTACTGTTTGGTTAAAACCAATTATATTTTCTGCCTAAGATGCCAAGTGGCCATCATTCCTCACATGGCATTAGTGACTTTGACTCATACCAGCAAGGGGGTTTAATAGCAGTGAATCTATTCAAGCTATCCCAGATGGTTGAAGTAAATTACCACAACAACTTAAGACAACTGCATAACGAGAAAATATCATTACTAATAACCATGTGCTTCTGATACACACTGGCAGGGCAGGCTTACTTGAGCCAATACATGCTTGAAAAAAAATCTTCTGTAAAAACATATGTTCCCTTTACTAATAGAGGAATACAGCAGGCCAGGCTTTTTCTGAAGAAAGGTCCCGACCCGAAACATCAGCTTTCCTGTTCCTCTGATGCTGCCTGGTCTGCTATGTTCCTCCAGCTCCACACTGTGTTATCTCAGACTACAGCATCGGCAGTTCTTTCCATCTCTGTTCCCTTTACTTTTTACTTTATGCACAATCATCCAGATAGAGTGAAAACGAACTTGGGAAACTATTTCAATAGAAGTACCGGTCTCCTTTAAATACATCAAACTCTCTGATTTTATTACTTCTCAAATCCCAATGAAAATGTGAGTGTATTTTGGATGTGATTTTAATTATATGAATATTACATAATTTAAAAATCACCATTTACATATAATGCTATACAATGACATAAAATGACACACTATGATATTCAAATTTGTTGGGGCTTAAAATGAGCATCAGTGGAGTGACTACCAGATATACACCCCACTCAGGTTCTCTCACCATTGTAGAAGTAGATAATGTTTTAAAAGCGACAACGTTTGCAGATCTCAGTATTGCTGTCAATAGAGAAATTTCCATATTCAAGCTAACACCTTCGTTGAGATAAGTTGGATGTTGTCAGTTAAGGTAAAAACACCAATATGTGAAAAAAAAACTAATTGAGGAATTATTTATAGCACCAAAGTTGCAGAAAACCGCAACTGAGCTTTGCATTGAAAGGATGCTCCTTTTGTTGCATGGAAAGCTATTCTGTTTCAAAAATTGGCCTGGAGCCAAAGTTTGAGGTTAATTGGAGTGCAAATAATATTTTTCACAGACCGTTCATTTGCAGAACGCCTGAAAAAAAACTCAATACAAAGACGTAAGAGTTCCTAATTACATTGGATAATGATGTATTATTCATTTGCAACAATGCTCAGTCATTCCAGTTGGGAGAAAGTGAGACAAGCAATTGGCACAACTTTTTCAAGTGATTAATAAGAGAACTATTAACAATGAAAAGTAATTTGTAAATTAATTTGTTTGTTTTATGTATAAGCCCCAAAATGTTCTCACAGCATCGCTCTACAACAAGCCCATCCTAATCTTTCCTATGCTTTTCCCATCTGTTTAGCACCCACAGTTTTGCTCCTCTTTGGACAGTACCGTGGGATGGTTTCATCAGAAGTACCGTAAAAAAGTCCTTGCAATAGAGTTGGTTTACCCATGCTTTGAGGTTGTTGCTGCAATTCCAACCTGCCTGCATTAATTCCACTGCATGTTGACAGCACATATTGTGGCATTCCACTTCATTATTATGATGAAAGCATGCTGACTGCTTCCTCATGCGTTGGGCTGCCTCTATATTCAGCAGGGGGCTGATCGGCGAGATGATAACTGCAGAAATTGCCACCAACACCTTGTTCTCAAAGGCAGAATGCCCTTTACAAATTGATTTTGCAATATTATTTGGATTTAAAAGCTCACAAAGTTCTGAGCAGAAAGAGAGTTCCGAAGAAATCATTCCCACACTAGAGGATATAGGCAAAATCCAAATTCACTTTGAAGCTTCTGCTCCTTTCCTTAAAATTGTGACCTCTCTGATAGAGAAAAACATTTCTCCTCAAGATGGCAGCGGGGTAACAGCACAATGAGCGAGCTGAGGCTTGAAACTCATCTGTTCCACCCACTTTTACTTTTGTTTCTTTTCTCACTAGTTTTTTTTTCTCTTAGTTTAATCTACTTACCTTATATGACGTATGAGCTTGTGCAGTGTGAAGGAGAGTGAGCCACGGAAGGTGAGGCCAACATGGTGGCAAGAGACTTCCCCGATGTCAATGGCAGTCATCCTTAGCAGCAGTGAGAGCGGGAGCAGGCAGCCTGAGGTGGCAGTGAGAGCAGGAGCAGGCAACCTGAGGTGGCAGTGAGAGTGGGAACAGGCAGCCTGAGGTGGCAGTGAGAGTGGGAACAGGCAGCCTGAGGTGGCAGTGAGAGCAGGAACAGGCAGCCTGAGGTGGCAGTGAGAGCGGGAGCAGGCAGCCTGAGGTGGCAGTGAGAGCGGAAGCAAGCAGCCTGAGGTGGCAGTGAGAACAGGAACAGGCAGCCTGAGGTGGCAGTGAGAGCAGGAACAGGCAGCCTGAGGTGGCAGTGAGAGGGGGAACAGGCAGCCTGAGGCAGGTGGCAGTGAAAGTAGGAACAGGCAGCCTGAGTTGGCAGTGAGAGCGGGAACAGGCAGTTTGAATGAGAACGGGAATAGGCAGCCTGAAGTGGTTGATGCAGGTGAGGTTGAGCCCAGAGCAGGGAATGTTGAGACCTTGTGTGGAATGGGAGTCCAGCATGGCCAGGTTTCTACGGACTGTGGTGTTGAACTGTTAATTGTTACTTTGTTTTTCTACTTTTTAGTAAGAAAGACTGTAATGTTTAACTTTTTAATCTTGTTTCTTTATTTTTCTGCTTTGTACCTCAGTCTCTGTGCCTGGGTACCTTTCTACCCAAGATACCGTCATAAGCAATGACCTGTAAACTTTTCACTGTGCTCATGTGAGTACATGTGACAATAAACTTAATTCTAATTCTAAGGAGAGATATCATGGTTTTCCTTAATGTCAGAAGCTCCTGAAGGTAGACCCTTGGAAGGGATTTGTCACAAGTGGCCAGGGAGGTTGATTCCATGAAACTGTCTCCTATGAGAGGGATTCCCAAAGTTGGGTTGGAGCCTCATGAGGTCTCAAGCTGAAATTTTCAGTTTATGAGCTTTGAGGAAGCAATAGCATCACTGAGAACATTGAAGATAACTGCAGGACAAGTTCCTACTTACACCCTTCTCAACTTCCAGCTCATCCTCATCCTGTCACCTGGCATGATTTGCAAGCTGCAGATGCCATGACCTCAAACCCTTCCACACCAACTTTATCCCTACTTTTCCTTTCTACATTGCTGCTCTGGACACCCAAGAACTACCATCATCATTACTATCATAAATTTGACTGGTTAACCTGAAAAAACTGTAAAAATTGTTTTTTTAAAAATCTGGAATGTCCACAGCTCTCCCACTAATGTTGCAGTCAACAAGTAGGAGAACCTCACAGAAGCTAAAATCCTTAACTAACGATGAATAGAAAACAACATGGAGGCATCCTGGACCATGTCATTGTTTGGGTCAAAAGTCTAAGTGATATTTATATCTCTCAAACCTTGCCAGGGACTGATGCTAGCTGGGCAGATTATTAATTGCCCATAGCAGAGAAAATCTTGATATGCATTATCCTGAATGACATACTTGCTGCGGCCAAGAAAATCCTCCAAGAGACTCAGTGTGGCCTAGAAACTTGCAGAAGAATATTTTGGATGCCAGAGATCTGAAACAAACAGAGAATGCTGAAGAAACTCAGCAGGTCTGGCAGCACTTAATGTGTGAGAAGCAGATTTCTCAAAATCCAAGAAAATTGTTGACAACAATACCAGGCACACTCCATTGCATTTGACTCAATTAGTCATAGTCTTCTTATAAATCTGTTCCAAATATTTGCAGAATCAAAATTCTAGATCACAATCTGAAGACTACTACTTGATGATAAGACTGTAACTGGCTTATGTAGGAGATCTTGAAGCAAGTGTCTTCAATAACTGGACTGGATCAACAAGGCTGCAAGGTATACAATAGGCTATTTAAAATATGCCTTTCTTTAAAGATTCAACTCCTCAAAGATTAACTACCATCAGTATCAATACTGAATCTTTTCCAGACAGCGAACTCTTTAGCCTTGGTCACATCCACACCAAAACTAATCTGATCACCAAAGACATACGTGATTTAGTGTTGTGAAAATGATGGAACTGCTGTTGCCATTCTAAACCTGTTCAATTTTGCATCCAGGATATTTGAATGACACCAGAATAAAACTTACAATAACTCAGAACTTTGGCCAAATATTCCACTTGACGTGTAAGTTGAGGGTGAGACTTAAATACGTTAAGCATTTCCCACACCTTGATAGCCACCTCTCTCAAAATATGGATCATCAATGTCGGCAAAGCAACAGAATGGGTCATCAGCAGTGCTATCAATGGTGTTGCTCAGCAATAATCTGCCAACTGATGGTCAGTTTCAGTTCTGCCAGTGCCACTCAGATTCCGACTTACTGCAGTCTTGATCCAAACATAGCTAAATGACATGAGCTCTACAGGCAAGGAGAAAGTGAACGTCCTTCGGACCAAGGCAGAATTTCATTGAGTATAGCGTCATGGAATCTTGGCAAAACTGGAGCCAATGGGTATTGGGGGAAAATTCTTCACTGGTTAGAGACATAAATGCACAATGGGAGATGGCTGTGATTTATGGAAGACAATCATTTCAGTATCAAAATATCTCTGCAGGAATTCTTCAGCGTAGTATCTGATGTAAGAGCATAAGACCATAAGACATAGAAGTGGAAGTAAGGCCATTCGGCCCATCAAGTCCATTCCGCCATTTAAATCATGGCTGATGGGCATTTCAACTCCACTACTCTGCACTCTCCCCGTAGCCCTTGATTCCTTCTGAGATCAAGAATTTGTCAATCTCTGCCGTGAAGGCATCTAACGTCCCGGCCTCCACTGCACTCCGTGGCAATGAATTCCACATGCCCACCACTCTCTGGCTGAAGAAATGTCGTCTTATTTCAGTTTTAAATTTACCCCCTCTAATCTAAAGGCTGTGCCCACGGGTCCTAGTCTCCCCGCCTAACAGGAACAACTTCCTAGCGTCCACCCCTTCTAAGACATACATTATCTTGTAAGTTTCTATTAGATCTCCCCTCAACCTTCTAAACTCTGATGAGCACAATCCCAAGATTCTTAGCCGTTCATCATACGTCAAACCTACCATTCCAGGGATCATCCGTGTGAATCTCCGCTGGACACGCTCCAGGGCTAGTATGTCTTTCCTGAGGTGTGGGGCCCAAAATTGGACACAGTATTTTAAATGGGGCCTAACTAGAACTTTATAAAGCCTCAGAAGCACATCGCTGCTTTTATATTCCAAGCCTCTTGAGATAAACAACAACATTACATTTACTTTCTTAAGCACGGACTCTACCTGCAAGTTAACTTTTAGAGAATCCTGGACCAACACTCCCAGATCCCTTTGTACTTCTGCTTTATCAATTTTCTCACCATTTAGAAAATAGTCCATGCCTGTATTCTTTTTTCCAAAGTGCAAAACCTCACATTTACTCACATTGAATTTCATCAGCCATTTCCTGGACCACTCTCCTAAGCTGTCTAAGTCTTTCTGCAGATTCCCCACCTCCTCAGTACTGCCTGCCTGTCCACCTATCATCGTATCATCGGCAAACTTCACCAGAATGCCCCCAGTCCCTTCATCTAGATCATTAATATATAAGGTGAACAGCTGCGGACCCAACACTGATCATTGCAGGACACTACTTGTCACCGGATGCCATTCCGAAAAAGAGCCTTTTATCCCAACTCTCTGCCTTCTGTCAGACAGCCAATCCTCAATCCAAGCCAGTAGCTCACCTCGAACATCATGGGCCCTCACCTTGTTCACCTTGCCTCCCGTGAGGCACCGTATCAAAGGCCTTTTGGAAGTCTCGATAGATAACGTCTACCGGGTTTCCCTGGTCTAACATGCCTGTTACCTCTTCAAAGAATTCTAACAGGTTTTTCAGGCACAACCTCCCCTTACTAAATCCATGCTGATTTGTTCTAATCTGACCCTGCACCTCCAGGAATTTAGAAATCTCACCCTTGACAATGGATTCAAAAATTTTACCAACTACCAAGGTTAGGCTAATCGGCCTATAATTTTCCATCTTTTGCCTTGATCCTTTCTTAAACAAGGTGGTTACAACAGCAATTTTCCAATCACCTGGGACTTTCCCTGACTCCAGTGACTTTTGAAAGATCACAACCAAAGCCTCTGCAATTTCCTCAGCCACCTCCCTCGGAACCCTAGGATATAGCCCATCGGGGCTGGAAGATTTATCAATTTTCAGACATTTTAGCTCTTCTAGCACTTTCTCTTTTGTAATGCCTACCATACTCAGCTCTGCCCCCTGGCTCTCCCTAATTGTTGGCATACTACTCATGTCTTCCACTGTAAAGACTGATGCAAAGTACTGATTATGTTCTTCAGCTTAACTCCCATCACTAGCCTTCCAGCATCAATTTGGAGCGGCCCAATGTCTGCTTTTGCCTCTCGTTTGTTTCTTATGTATTGAAAGAAGCTTGTACTATCATTTCTAATATTACTAGTTAGCCTACGTTCATATTTGATCCTCTCCTTCCTTATTGCTCTCTTAGTTATCCTCTGTTTTTGTAGCCTTCCCAATCTTCTGATTTCCCAGTGCTCTTGGCCACTTTAAAGGATGTCTCTTCTTCTTTGATATATTTCCTGACTCCCTTCTTGAATGGCCTTCTGCACCATGGTGCCGTGGTCAGCTGGCTCATCCTGTCCACAGTCATTTTCCTCATCCGTACAGGGAGCAAGAATCTCATACCTGTTTTTCAAGGTCAAGGGCTGGGGCTCCTGCACTCCTGAGCTCGGAATCCCCCTACCTGCCTCACTTACAGTCACACCTTGTCCCTGAACACTTTTTGAATTTGAGTTATTTAATCTACCGGGTGCGACTGCCTCCTGAAACAAAGTGTCTGGGTAACTCTTCCCCTCCCAGATGTGCTGCAGAGTTTGAAGCTCATATTCCAGATCATCTACTCTGATCCGGAGTTCTTCCAGCAACCAGCACTTGCTGCAGATGTGGTCGCTGCCGTTCACAATGGGATCGGCCAGCTCCCACATCATACAGCTACAGCACATCACCTGTCCAGGCATTACTACTTATTTAATTAACTTTTACAATTTATGTATTAAATGCTTTCTAGTACTTCTCTGCTACGCTCTTTTTCAATTAAGCAATTAAACTTTTGATCAATTACATAATACACAAGAATATAAATTGAAAAGCCTTACCTTAACAACACACAAGAGCCCTTCTCGGTTAGAGCTTCCGCTCTCTCTGCTGCTGGGACAGGAATGGAGGGCTCCGCCGGTCAAGCTAGGTATTTTCTAATCTTCAAAGCAGAGACTCACCCACCTGTAGGCCTCTGATCGATACTCCCGCTCTTAATGCTGCGAGTTGGTGGACTTTTAATTAGGTTAGAGGAGGAAGGAGAGAGGGAGGCCCTACTGTGTAGGACCTGGGGCTTCGAGGTACGTGCTTAAATAGCAATCGCTTACCTTCCCAACTGCCTCTCTGCTCCGACTTCACTTCCGCCCAGCTCCCGCCGCTCTCTGCTGAAGAAAAGACCGCTGGCTTCAAGCTAAGTGCTTAAATAACAATCACGTACCTTCCCAATTGCCTCTCTGCTCTGACGTCACTTTCGCCCAGCTCCCACCGCTCTCTGCTGAAGGAAAAAAAGCAACCATCTTCAACTGCTTCATCACTGACCTTCCTTTCGCCATAACATCAGTGGCCAAGGAATATTAGCAGATGACTGCACAATGTTCAGCACCGTTCACCTCTCCTCAGATACTGAAGCAAAAGAATCTCGATAATACCCAGGCTTTGGCTAATAACTGGCAAAGAACAATACCAGACAGTGACAAATTCAAACAAATGAGGATCTAACCATCACTCCTTCATATTCAATGGTATTACCGTTGTTGAATTCCCCCAATATCAACATCCTTCATGTTACCATAAACCAGAAACTAAACTTGACCAACATGTGAAATATGGTAGTTTCTAGAGCAGATCAGACATTAGAAATTCTACAATGAGTAGCTCACCTTCTGTCCACTATCTACTAGTTTGGAATGTGATAAAATACTTTTCGCCTGTATGAATGACTGCAGTTCTATGAGCACTGAAGATATCTGACACCATTCAAAACAAAGTCTCCCATTTGACTGGCACCCATCCAGTATCTTTAACATTTACTCCTTTTCTCCTTGATACATCGTGGCAGCAGTGAACTATATACAAGCTGCATTTTAACAGCTCACCAAGGCTCCTTCAATATTACTTTCCAAACCTGCAGGCTCTACAAACTACAAGGACAAGGGCAGCAGATACCCAAAAATACCAGCAGCTGTGGGCTCCCCTCTCAGCCACATCCTGACTTAGAACTATGTCACTGCTCAACCACTGTTAAAATCCTGAAATCTCTTCCTAACAGCATTGTAAGCATACTACACCTCAAGGACTACAACAATTCAAGCTGGCAACTCAGCACCACTCTCTCAAGTGTAATTAGACAATGAGAAATAAATGCTGATATGACAGCAGCTCAGAATCCTTATATAAACTGAAAAAAATGCTCAACTTTTTACAATCTACAGCAATTCATGTTTAATAACAAGGACCTGCATATTCAACAAAAGGACCTCCGTCCATCAATAAAAGTCCTCGGGTGCCACTACTTCTGTACAGCAGTAAGAGCTATACTGTGTCTCGGCAATATATAACAGTGCTAAAGAAATTCCATCAGCAATGCCTTCTCTGCATTCAATGGAGGACCATTGACACTGGTGGCTTTCTTGTCGCCCGCTCCACAAGCATTCAGGCAAAATTCTTGCAAAATCAGTTTCCATTGAGTGTATTCTATGCCAGGATTGCTGAAAAGCACTTGTTTTCTCAACTCTCAATTCGTCAATGTTCCAGTGGAGGACAAAAAAAAACTGATAACGGCTGTCAAGCTTACTTTGAAGTATGGCAGTGTTAACACTAATGACTGTGAGAAGCTTACTGCTGCGTATTTAAAATAGTAACAATTTGTTCATTGGGGCGCGTCATGATAGAATCACAGCATCTTCATGATGAAGCAGAGTAGCAGCAAAGAAGGAAAGGAAACAAATCCTGCGCTCTGCCTCTCAATGCCTATTGGAAAATCTCGCTCCCTGTTCCCAAAGGCTGAGAGTTGGCTTGCTCAGTCACACAGAGACCCATATCCGAAACATATGATTCTGAGGAGATGTCATCCCTGCGTCAAGTGAAACTGATACCGCAAACAGCTTCAGCAATATTCTTGCTGACTGTTGCGAGGAAATCAGGCATTGAATAGGAACTCTCTTCCTCTTAATATGTTTGGTACTTGTTCCTGCCTTAACTCATCAATTGAATAATCCTCTAGTCATGACTTATTGCGTGGCATACTGGGGTCTGAATATGTGACCCATATAGACAACCATTAACATAACAGGTATATACAGGGAGCTAAATACGTCGCCGCCTCGTGGTTCTAACATATACAATACTGTCATCAACCGATGTTGGTAATAAAACTAAGACATTAACTTTCTTTTCAGCCTCTTCCCTCTTTTTGGTAGGTAGCATGATCTGCAGGTGTAGCCACTTGATTTCCACTCATCCCTAGTTTAGACACCACAAAACTTGTCTGCATTTTCACTTTCAGACTCAAAACCTGCTTCCTGTGCAGCCTCATCAAGCTGGGTGTGAGCAACAGCATTCATCTGATGAGAAAGTACTACTACTCAATCTGACACTCACTGCCACAGTTCAGATTCTAATACTGAACAAATATGAAACTAAGATTAGAACATGGTGAGTCACTGGACTGCAGCTAAATCTGGGGTGAGGTGAAGTGCTAGTGTAGTGGTATTGTCACCGGAATAGTGATTCAGTGATCTAGCCTCTTGCAATACAGAAATGGATTCAAATCCCAATGAGGCAAATGATGAAATGTGAATTCAATGAATTAAAAGACAAGTTAATGAAGGACACAAAAATTGTCACCTGTTTCACTAATGTCCTTTAGGGAAGAAAACCTGGCCTGATCCAGATCTGACTCCAGCCCCCTGGGAATGTGATCGACTCTTAATGCACCTGAAATGGCCTCACAATAGCTCAATAATGATTAAAAATGGGTAAAGTTCTGGTCTTGCCAGTGATACCCATGAAACAAGAAAATATAGTATTTGTATCAGTGATAATGGGAACTGAAATGGGAATTACAGTGGTCGAGAATGCCCTTGACTGAAGGACCGCAACTTTTCTCCCGCAGCGGTCGAGGACACCCTTGGCCGCGTCTCCCGCATTTGCCGCAAAACATCCCTCACACCCCGACCCGCCACAACTGCCCCCAGAGGATCACCCTCGTTCTCACATACCATCCCAGCAACCTCCGATACAACGTATCATCCTCTGACACTTCCACCATCTACAATCCGACCCCACCACCCAAGCTATTTTTCCATCCCCACCCTTGTCTGCCTTCCGGAGATACCACTCTGCGACTCCTTTGTCCGCTCCACATTCCCCTCCAACCCCACCACACCCGGCACCTTCCCCTGCAACCGCAGGAAGTACTACACTTGCCCCCACACCTCCTCCCTCACCCCCATCCCAGGCCCCAAGATGACCTTCCATGTCAAGCAGATGTTCACCTGCACATCTGCCAATGTGGTATATTGTATCCATTGTACCCGGTGTGGCTTCCTCTACATTGGGGAAACCAAGCGGAGTCTTGGAACCGCTTTGCAGAACACCTCCACTTGGTTCGCAACAAACAACTGCACCTCCCAGTCGCGAACCATTTTAACTCCCCCTCCCAGTCCTCAGATGACATGTCCATCATGGGCCTCCTGCAGTGCCACAATGATGCCACCTGAAGGTTGCAGGAACAGCAACTCATATTCCGCTTGGGAACCCTGCAGCCCAATGGTATCAATGTGGACTTCACAAGCTTCAAAATCTCCCCTTACCCCACTGCATCCCAAAACCAGCCCAGTTCTTCCCCTCCCCGCAATGCATCACAAAACCAGCCCAGCTCGTCCCCTCCCCCCACTGCATCCGAAAACCAGCCCAGCCTGTCTCTGCTTCCCTAACCTGTTCTTCCTCTCACCCATCCCTTCCTCCCACCTCAAGCCGCACCTCCATTTCCTACCTACCACCTCATCCTGCCTCCTTGACTTGTCCGTCTTCCCTGGACTGACCTATCCCCTCCCTACCTCCTCACTTATACTCTCCTCTCTACCTATCTTGTTTTCTCTCCATCTTCGGTCTGCCTCCCCCTCTCTCCCTATTTATTCCAGTTCCTTCTCCCCAACCCCTCTCTGATGAAGGGTCTAGGCCCGAAACGTCAGCTTTTGTGCTCCTGAGATGGTGCTTGGCCTGCTGTGTTCATCCAGCTCCACACTTTGTTATCTAATATAGTAATTGTGCCAGCTGCCCTCCCCGATAATGCTGCAGAGGACATAGATGAGAATGTCAATAGGGCAATGTACAAAAGAGTACTGATAGCCACATGCGCAGGTCTTTGGTACATTAGCAGGTATTTCATGGAGTATTGAGGAATCCAGATTCCCTTTGAGCAAAGGGCTTTGCCCAGAGCTTCAAACCCATCTATTCTAGTGTGAAAGTGGTGGCTAACTGTAAGAAAACATTCCATTGACTCAGCCATGTCATGCAGCATTTGATATCTCAGGTTCCATTGCTGCACAAGCAGAAGCTACCCAAAGTCTTCATACGGCAGTGGAGTCTCAGACTGAAGTCTTCAGGCCCATGTGTGTTGCAATGCAAGTCCAAATTGGTGCCATATCCAAATTCAGAACATACGGCTGCACATTCCAGTGTTTAAAGGGTCTGCCAGGCAATGACAACAATTCAGCAATCTGTGTTCCAACAGACTACTAGAATTGAAAAAGTGCTGCTTATGTGAGCAGTTGTGTTCTGTGGCAAACAAATCTACATCCTATCTCAAGATGACAGCATTTTTGGTAAATGTGTTCCCTTGCTCATGCCTGCCAGCTGATTCAATTGCCATGGTACTGCAGTTTGAAACCAAGCCTCCCAAGGCCTAGAGCTGCTTGGTAGCATCAAGAGGGTCAATGTTATTTCTGTTTCACTTTCCACAGGTGCTGCCAGACCCACTGAGTTTCTCCATCAATTTCTGTTTTTGTTTGTTTTGTATCTCCAAACATGTTTGTTTTATTCAACTGCAGTCTCCTCCATGACTGCCTTACTTTGATTCTTCTTTGTGGAGGTACGATGGCATTTTCACCCAACTCATGGCAACAGGTTATGTGCAAAGTCCTAGCTAAAAACACAAATTGCCAATCACGAGGGGCAAGGGCTGGTTAAGAGTAGGGTTGCTATGGGGTTTGAACCTACATCCCCAGAGCATCAACTAAGACCTCAGGATTGCAGGTGACAATACCACCAAACCACTGTTTTTTCAAAAGACTCAGCAGGCTGCTGTGCTCCTGAAAAAAATAAATGACTGCAACACATATGGCATGGTCACATTCTTCCATATGCCAATTTGGCAAAGACATTTTATTTTCCTCACTTACAGTTAGGTTTGAAGGCAAACTTCAATAGGGCATCCTAGAATTTGTTTTATTAGTCCATGGAATGAGTGTTTAGCTGACTAGACCAGCATTTATTGTCCATGCCTAATTGTCCTTGCGACAATTTTGCACTCAGTAATAAATGAATTGCAACATAGACCCTCATGCCATTATAGATAATTCAACCTGTTTTGTACTCATAAAATGAACTGGTCTTTTTAGGCTATAAAATGTGAGGCTGGATGAACACAGCAGGCCCAGCAGCATCTCAGGAGCACAAAAGCTGACGTTTCGGGCCTAGACCCTTCATCTTGCTCTGATGAAGGGTCTAGGCCCGAAACGTCAGCTTTTGTGCTCCTGAGATGCTGCTGGGCCTGCTGTGTTCATCCAGCCTCACATTTTATTATCTTGGATTCTCCAGCATCTGCAGTTCCCATTATCACTGGTCTTTTTAGACTAATGCTTTGTGTTTTTTGCTTTGTGCTGTCCCACTCCAATAGCCTTTAGGTAAATTTTATAATAATAGGTACAGCTAAGGACAATCATACCTTAGAGACACATGTTTCATTGCGTCTTCCAGCTAGTATGTAATATGGCTTTAAGAGACATGCTCGTGACATCATCACTGTATGACCGGATATAACGTGAGAATATTAAGTCTCAGTCTCCACCTACACAGAGGACACTTGAAGCATGCTGTTGGAAGGAACTCGCGGTTTCATCAGAGGAGCTTATTATATAGCCCAGTCACTGAAGTGCCTGTGACCAGAATAGCTATAGATACCAGGAGCTGTAACAACCATCTATTGAATCTTTCAGTCTGACATTAGCTGTGTCTAGCTCCTATGTTATAGGAGCTAACAAAATGATTGCCCTAAGGTACAAAGACACTGCTGGAGGCAAAAGCACACATCACGGTGGCAGATCAGTATGAAGCATGACATTAGACCATGACATACTTGCTTTGCATTTGAAATGTTTGAGTTGATGGGGGCACATTACTACATATTTTCAATCAAATGTTATGATAGACTTCTGGTACAGGTAGATTGGAACTCATCATTCACCTGCCCCACAGCATTAGTGACCAATTGAGAATCTCACAACAACCAGGCACACAAGCCACCCATTTGAAACAAACATTAGACTGATGACTAGAATGACTACGACTGCATTAGGACCCCAGACCCAAATTCAGAATAAAGAGAAGGGGACAAGCTCTGCTCACGCTCAATTTTTTTCTACTGTCTTGAGTCTATGGCTGCCTGACCATTGGCCTTTGAAGGAAACATCCGAGGCTGCTGAAAAACAATATTTAGTTCTGGATGTGAGTTTGCTCGCTGAGCTGGAAGATTAGTTTTCAGACGTTTTGTCACCATTCTAGGTAACATCATCAGTGAGCCTCCGATGAAGCGCTGGTGTTATGTCCCACTTTCTATTTATCTGTTTAGGTTTCCTTGGGTTGGTGATGTCATTTCCTGTGTTGGTGATATCATTTTCAAGAAAATGGCCGATGAAGCGCTGGTGTTATGTCCCACTTTCTATTTATCTGTTTAGGTTTCCTTGGGTTGGTGATGTCATTTCCTGTGTTGGTGATATCATTTTCAAGAAAATGGAGGCTCACTGATGATGTTACCTAGAATGGTGACGAAACGTCTGAAAACTAACTTTCCAGCTCAGCGAGCAAACTCACATCCAGAACCTTAACCTGAGCTACAAATCTTCTCAAAACTCTCTCACAATATTTAGTTTTAAGTAATAATGGGAACTGCAGACGCTGGAGAATCCAAGATAACAAAGTGTGAAGCTGGATGAACGTAGCAGGCCAAGTAGCATCTCGGGAGCACAAAAGCTGACGTTTTGGGCCTAGACCCTTCATCAGAGAGCTCTCTGATGAAGGGACTAGGCCCAAAACGTCAGCTTTTGTGCTCCTGAGATACTGCTTAGCCTGCTGTGTCCATCCAGCTCCACACTTTGTTATTTAGTTTTAAATAAGTTGTTGTTGTAGGATCAGAAGGAGCATGTGTTGGATTCTGACCCTCAAACTGTTACCCCATCATAAATCCCACTGCTGCTCCCAGGATTTAGCAAAGATCCAGCACTATAATGGACCCGACCAACAATAAAGAAGCTTTGTCTGGTCAGTTGCATTGAGACACCCAGTAACCATTCACAACTCGTGGTTTATTATAAATGAGGCCTGACACCCAATTTCTAGCTAACATCTTCCATGGTGCATTTCTCTGCAATAAACATTCTTACTTTTTACAAATTTTTACCCTTGCGTCAGTACTATATACAATACCAAAAACTTTTCTACATTGAATTAGGCCACTGAGAAAAGATTTAGGTAACTGAAATGAATGGAATTTTGTGTCATATGTATCACACTTCAATGTGAAGTCTGCACAGTCTTTCTTTTTATAACAGAGCACGAGTGCCTGATACACAATGCCTCTCGCTATGATCAGATAACAATTAATTTATGCAGCCCACGTGACTGTAGCATAAAGGTTAACAGGTCAAAAGACCTGATGATTTATGTTTTTATTATTAGTTATTTGAAAACTGCAACTTGTTCTTTTTATTTTGTGACGTCCTGTCAGCTTCCTGCCCAGACAGTTGTGAAAACTTCCTACAATCAGCTCAAGTTTATGCTGTCAAAGATCACAGGATAGGAACAATTTAGGTAACATATCGTGTCTGCCAGCCAAAAGTGACTCATGGGGACAAATGCATCGACAAGACTTGTAAATCACTTTTTAACCTCGGCTCTCAGGTTTGACTTTATTTGTTGTCTCAGGCAGACAGCTTTAGTTCCTCTGGGTCTTCAGGCTGATCTGTCATTGTCTGCCCTGATAACCTAAGGTAGGCTGTAATGAAGTCAGTTCGCCTGGCCTTGTAAATAGGCCTGGCTGCTGAGATCATGTTAAACCTGTTCCGTTATTAGATTTTCATCTCTTGGGCCTTTGGAAAGGCCTCTGGGAGGTCTTCAGAAATGCCAGAATAATTGGTGAACTGAATGCAGGAAAGGTTCATCTCCTCATTAACATAAGCTTTCCCACAACATGTGCCTGTGTTATTTTGTCAACCATTTATTTTTAATGGTCCTTACAGTTATGATTAAAAACAGCAGGTTAAAACGGTCTATGCAGTTTGTAAATCTCCTTCAAATAGGAAAAGTCAGTGTTGTTCTATCCTCTGCAGAATTTTTTTTCTCTCTGTTACGTCAGTTCATGCACTCAGTCTAATAATTGTTTGGGGTTATACGTGCAAGACAATGCTGGATTAGATTTAGAAACACTCTAACAAGTTTACACTACATGAAGTCAGGAATATGATCTCATGTTGTGCATTTTTGTAGCAAAAAATATAACCTATGATTTTAGCTATTAATGCGTTGGTTAATTAATTATAATGAGTTTCCTAATATATGATCTAAAATTTAGGAGTTTTTCCTTGAATTTAAAATATAATTAGTTATGAGTCTTGGTAACAACAACTGAATTGAAAGCCGTGGGTTGATTTTCAATCTTTCTTTCATGTTCTGTGAGACTGATCTCATTGTACTTTGACTTTGGACTGTATATGTGTTTACACATGGTACTAGATGGTGTGACTGTTCTTAAAAACTTTTGTGTTGGTTTTGACTCAGAAAATTCAGCTGAAGCAATGTCAATTTTATGATAGAAACTTGGTAGACATTATTTTGATTTTAACATACAAGCCAACCTAACGAATAAGATAGCCACATTTTTATGGTACCAGAAAATTATGATTTGGCATATAATTACCACATCATATTTTCAGGTACAAAATGCTGTTAATACGTAGTCCCCTTGTCTTATACTGTAAATTAGACCATGGGATCAGGCAGTCAGTCTAGCAAAAAAGTGCGCAGGAGTTTAAGGCACTCAGTCAGAGCACACTGCACATGGCATGGTGCAAAATGAACAGCAATGTGCTTTTCACCAAAAAGAATGAAGCTGTTTTCATGTTTTTCTTCCCACTTTCTGTGAAATGTTTACTCTCACCATTGGTTAAGCAACTGCATGCTAATGCTAACCCTCTTGATATTAGCTGTTGTTGTGTCTGGTCTGTGGCCTGATACAGTGTCAGAGCTTTAAGGGGTTCAGGCCTCTATTTGCAGACTTGAGAGCATAATCGTGTTCTCAAGATATAAATCCTTCCATAATCCTGTACAAGTTTTGTAACTCTCCTTATATTTTTGAACCTTTTGTACAATTCTTCCCTATGGCATAACTCATTTGGTGGCAGTGCTGTCACCATTAGAAGCTAGATTTTCCTGTTCTTAGGCTAAATATCATTTTTGTACAGTTTCATGGTTTCAGACTGACTTTACTCATACTATCCTGTGCTTCTCACCTCACCAGTTATGCAACCAGCTTCCTAAATGTATTTCTCTTGCAATCATGATGCAGCAAATGCAAACTTTCCACTGTTGTTGGAACATTCCAGGATGTAAGTCTGTAATTAAAGCCCAACTGTGCACCGTCTCAGATGCTGCAAACCAGGAGTAGCCTCATAAACTGCCCACTTAAGCAACTGTCACGACTCAGAAGTGGAAGCCGATGCTCACTTTTCATGTAGCAATCTGAACAAGCCCGTCAAGAGTAGGGCCATTGTCTATCAAGCAGACCAATGCACAAAACATTGCCGATCTGGCCATGGAGAGCAGTTCAGGTCAGCATGTCTCCAGTATGCACAGTATTGCAGGGAAAAAGTCAATGATCTTCTGCACTCCACGAGTCTTAGTGTCATCATCTTCTCTCTGCTACCTCACATTCATTGTAACTCTGCCATTGCACACAAACATAGCCAATGCTTATAGACTGCCAACCTCACCTTTCTGCTTAACAGTTCACATCCATCTCAACCTCCACACTTCTTAACCCTTCCAGCCCTCTGACTAAAAAGCAATGTAATACACAGAGGCTGACAGGCTAGAAGAAGGGAATAACCATAAGGCACATCCTGTGCACACACGCAGATGACTGTGTGTCCCTGGACACAAAGCAGGGCTGAAGTGGTTCCTGTATTGATATGTGGTGAGGATGGTGGTTCACTGATTCTTACTTTAGTAGATGAAGGCTGGAAGAAAATACTGTTCTTGAAACATTCAGGGAGATGCTGGTGAAAGAGCAGGGAAGCAAGCAGTGAACTGCATCCACCAGTTAACTGCTCTACCTCTCAACTCGAGAATTATCACCTTCTAAACTGTCAGGAGATGAGGGAGAATTTCCAGCTGCATAAAAATGACGTGAGCAAATAAAATAATACAAATACTTGGAAATAAGCACTTGTGCAGTGAGCTTCACAGCTCGTCATTGAAACCAAGAGACCTTAAGGTATAGGAGCAGAATTAGGCCATTTGGCCCATCGAGTATACTCTGCCATTTGACCATGGCTGATATGTTTCTCAACCCATATCCCTGTTTTTTTTCACAGTAACACTTGATCCCCCAACTAATCAAGAGTCTATCGATCTCTTTCTTAGATGACTTGGCCTTTACAGCCTTCTGCGGTCATCGGTTCCAAAGCTTGACCTTAAGAGAAAAATAGGAAAATATTTTTTCCCAATGTTAACAGTCAGACATTTTTTTTTCCATTCTTGCCAGATTATCCTACATTTCTCACTATAGCCCTTGTCCCCTAAGGGTTCCTTACATTCTCCCTTCTGTCCTACTCTCTTCAATTTCCTTTCTAAAATTCTTAGCCTTGCAAATCCCAATTAATAAGTTTTCTTCACATTGTGTTTCTAATGTTTTCTCTTCATGTTTCTACCAGTTAGTATATTATTTACAAGAAAAAATATCTCAGCACATTTCGTCACATTAGCAGCATTTTACAAATTCAGTTTGTTGACCTTGTTGATATTTTAAGACAGTGCTGACAGGGTGAAGAAAGTAAGGAATTCCTTACTTACTGGTATCCCGATTAATATTTGTTTTAAATTAAATAAAGCAAAATTAAATTAATCAGTCTTTTTTTTTACTTTGTGAGATTCTGCTGTGTGCAAAAATGGCTTCCATGTTTGCAAATTTGACTGCAGCTTAAAATAATTCTTTATATGCAAAGCCCTTTGAAATATTTCTGATAAATATGATCAGGCAGTCTCCAATTTTCTAGTGTGAAATGTTATTTTCTTTGTTCATTTTTAAAATAATAACTGAAAAATATATTGATACCATTGCACCTGTAATCAAGAAATCAGCCAGTTTCATAACTTCTAACTTAGTAAGCTTTCTTGCGAAGTTACTACAGAAATTGACTGCCTTTAGTATTTCATTTCTTTAGCAGTATCCAAGTATAAATTGTTATCATATCAGACAATATCTTTTAAGCTAAATGGCATAAAGCTAAATAAATAAAATTAAAACTAAATAAAAGGATGAACATAACTGCTGAATAGTGCTTTACTTTTGGTTTTGCCAAATTAAAAATAAAATGCTGTAAGCATGTGACATTTTTCAGTGCAAAACGATACTTAATTCCCCTGGGGTTGTAAGCCTGTTGAAATTCCACATAAACCATAAAATGTGACAGTTTGCAGTTTTCAACTGCATTAAACTAGTGCTCTCAACATTGCACCTTTGTTTCTCATTCATGTTCAACACAAGAGGTTCAAGTTCAGTTCCTCACGTACCCACTAAAATTGAATTCCAGTCACTCATATTTCCATTCACATTTTGTATGGATATGCTGCATTTCAGCAGGTAGAATGTTGGCTAAAGTCCAATAATTCTACTGAACCTGGCAGGATGCATTCTAGGATGTCAGAAGAAGTAGCTACACAGAATGGATGCACTGATAGTAATCATTCAAGAATTGTCAGGTTCAGGAAACGGCAAGGTATTGGAAAACTGTCAATGTAACCTTTAGTTAAAAAAAAGAAGAAATCAAAAATATGTAACTATGGGCCAGTTAGCTTAACATCTGTTATTTGGAAAATGTTAGAGTCTATTATAAAGAGTTTAATGACAGAGCATTTAGAAAGGCATAACATAGTCAAGGAGATTCAACATGACTTCAACACGGCTTCAAGTCTGACCTAAAACATGCCTGAAAAATTAACTCAAATTCTTTGAGAACGTAACCAGCAGGATTGATAAATAGGAACCAGTAAACACAATATCTTGCATTTGGTAAGATGCCGCACATTAGCCTATTTAAGAAAATAAAATCCCAGGTGGTGGAGATACAATATTCGTGTGGATATAGCATTGGTTAACTAACAGAAGACAAAGAGTTGGAATAAAGAGGCATTTTTCAGGCTGGCAACCCTAACTGGCAGATAGCCACAGGGATCATTATTGGGGCTACAATTACTTACAATAGATTGATGGCTTGGATGAGGAAAGGGAATATACCACAACAAACTTCGCAAATGAGACAAAAATAGGTAGGAATGCAAGCTGTGAGGATGACACAAAGGATCTACATTGAGATATAAGTAGATTAAGTGAGTGGGAAATAAATTAGCAGATGGAATATAATGTGGGAAAATGTGTAGTTACACATTTTAGCAGGAAGAATAGAAGAACTGAATATTTAAATGGAGAAAGACTGCAGAAAGTTACAGCACAGAGGGATTTTAGAGTTCTCATCCATAAATCACAAAAAGATAGCGTACAAGTTCAGCATGTGATAAAGGGAAGGCAAATGGGACACTGGCCTTTATTTTAAAGGGAGCAGAATTTTAAAAAATGGAAATGTTTTACCCAAACAAAATGCTAGTTAGGCCACATCTGAAAAACTGGGAAAGTTTTGGTCCCGTATCTAAGAAAAGATAAACTGGTATGGGAGGCAGTCCAGAGAAAGTTCACTGGCTTGATCCTAAGGATGGAGGGACTGTTTTTTCAGATTGAGCCTGTACTCATTGAAGTTTCGAAAAATGAGGGTGGACGTTGTTGAAGCATAAGATTCTCAGGGGAGATGCGGGAAGATTTTTTCTCCTTGCGGGAGATTCCAGGACCAGAGCACATAATCTTGGAATAAAGGATTTCCTAGTTAGGACAGAGATGAGGAGGACTTACTTTTCTCTAACTGCTGTTGAGACTTGGTCGTGAAGTTGCTGAGATAGCCAGGTTTTTATTAGTAAGGGAATCAAGACTTAAACTGAGAAAAGTGGAACATGGAGTTGTGGATTATCAGGTCAGTGGGACTGGGTGCTATATATTCTTGAATTCAAAGTGTTTGGGAAAGATAGAGAAGGAATGAAAGGAGGAGGTGTAATTATACTGATTAAGTTGTGTTACAGCACTGGAGAGAGAGAGGAAGAGAGAAATGTGTTACAAAGACTGATGGCAGAATCCATTTAGTTGCAATAAGAAATAATGAAGGTATGATTCTGCCGTTGGGTTTATTCAGTAGGCCTGGCAAGGATCGGAAGATTTACATAAATTCATTTTCAAAGAAATTACAATGCTTCAAAAACTATCAAGGAATTATAATGGGACCTTTAATTATCCCAAAATACACTGGGATAGTAATTGTGGGAAAGGTGGGGAAAAAGAGTTTACAAACTGTGTTCAGGAGCGTTTTCCATAAAAAATATGTTTCTGGTCTAACGATGAGGGAGACGTTGCTGGACCTGATTCTAAACAATTGAACACGAGTGGGTCAACTGTCAGTCAGGTAACATTTAGACAATAGTGATCATCATTGTTATGTGCTGACAGGACAACAGTCTATATTGTACCATTTCCTTACTGAACTGACTGAATTGATGAATGCCTGCAGCTGGTGGATCATGAATGGCAAAACAGACTAAGATGGGCTGAATGGCCTACATCTGCTCCCATGACCTGTGGTCGAAAGACAATACACAAAGAATGTAAAGCAGGGATTCTTCTTTCTACCAGTGACGAATCTTTAAAAATTAATGGAAAAGTATAATTTAGAAGGATTTATAATGGATCGTTGCCTGATGTTCCAGATACATGAGACACAGTTGTAGACCTTAAACACTTGTCTCTGTTCAGGCAGGTTGTAGAATTCAGTTGGTGGAGTTCTGTCAGTGAACCACCCTTGGCCACATGATGCCTTTCTCTCCAACTTAGAGGTTTTTCCTCTCCAGGCCTCCTACAGCTGTTCACTCAGCCCATTACCACTTTCCAGCTCTCTAAAACCATCAGTGGCTTTGGATCACAGTTTTTGTGGTTTGGCTCCTTAACACTGTGATTCACCAGTCTTAGACTGCTCCCCAGCTGCTTCCGGCTGCCTTGCTTTTCTTACTTCATGAAACTTCTCTGCCTCAAGGGTTTTGCCAATTTGTCTGCTTCCGTTCCCTTTCCTGATTCCCTAGACAGTAGAGGCTTCCAACTTCTTTGTTCACAAGTCCTTGTTGCTTCTTTCTCTTGCCTCATGGCAGCTGGCTCCAGAAGGAATGGGCCGTTTAGCTTATTGAGCCTGATCTGATATTCAGATAGATCATGGCTAATTATCTTCCCCAGTTTCAATTTCCTGCATTATCTCCACATCATTTAATGCCACATGCCAGGCATTGGTTCAGGAGTGGGAGCATGCAAGGCTACTGATGAAGAACTGTCTTCACTTATTCTGACATATGCAGCCATTATGGTTTGCCCTGTGATGTTTTGCATGGCAGCATGCAAAGTCTACACCGCCCCTTGAAGCAACCCAACCAGAGCCATCCCTCTCTTACCCACACACCCCTGAACACTACAGGAAATTTAGCATGGCTGATCCACCTAGCCTACACATCTTTGGACTGTGGGAGGAAACTAGAGCACCCGAAGGAAACCCGTACAGACACGGGGAGAACATGCAAACTCCACACAGACAGTCACTCGAGTTTGGAATCGAACCCAGGTCCCTGGTGCTGTGAGGCTGCAGTGCTAATCACTGAGCCACCGTGCCACTGTTTCAAAATGAGTCACAAGTACAAAGAATTAGGAACTGGAATAGACTATTCCTCACAGCAGCTTCATCATCCAATAAATCGCAGCTGACCTAAATATATCATCAACTCCACTTTCCTATCTACTTTCACTCACATGCCACCTAGCTGTCACCACATCCAATTCCTAATGTTTACAAGGCTCTAGTGGATAGATTTCTGACAAACAGGTAGTTCATCTGTCTCGACCCAGCTGTGCTTTGAACGTATTTGATGACATAGCTGTCACTGGTTTTTGAGGATAGAAATTCCACAAACTGATGACCTTTGAGTGAAAAATGTTCTTCAATATCTCAGTCTTAAATAGGAGACCCTCTTTTATGTTTTATTCCCTCAAGGGATGTGTGTGTCACTGTCTGGGCTAGAATTTATTGCTCATTGCTAGTGGTCCCTAAGAAGCTACTGATGAGCCATTTGTTGTAAGTAGACACCATGCCATTAGAGAAGCAATTCCAGGATTTTAACCCAGTGACATGAAAGAACTGCAATATATTTCCAAGTCAAAATGCTGACATGCCTTGAAGGGGAACGTGTGGGTGGTTGTGTTCCCATGTATTTGTTGATTTGTCCTTCAAAATAAAAGTGTGATTGTGGGGTGTAAAAAGTGGTCTCTGAGGAACCTTGGTGAATGTCTACAGTACATCATTGCTTCTACTGAGCCTGAGTGGTGGAAGGAGTGGACTGAGGACCCTAAGGATCTCCTGCAGAATTCGCCTGAGATGACTGACCTTCAAAAGCCACAGCTATCTTCCTGGTAAGTGCTGTGCTAGGTATGACTCTAACTATTGGAGAGTCTTCTGCTGATGCTCATTCATTCCAATTTTGCTTATACACCTTGATGCGCCACTCAGTCAAGTGTGACTTTGATTTTAAAGGAACTTACTCTTACCTCACGTCTGGAATTCATCTCTTTTGACCATGTTTGAACCAAGGCTGTAAGAGGTCAGGAGCTGACGGGCCCTGGTGGAACCCAAACTGGGCATCAGTGACTAGGTTATTGCTAAGTAAGTGTTACTTGACAGTGCTATTGATGACCATCATTCACTGATGATTGAGAATAGAGTAATGAGGCAGTAATCTGTTAGGTTGGATTGTTCTGGGTTTTGTGTCCTATATATACCTGAGTAATTTTCTACATTGTTGGGCAGATACCACTATTGTAACTGTACTGAACCAGCTTTGCTGGAACATGGCTATTGTGGAAGGCCTATCCTCAGTACTACTGCTGGGATGTTGTCAGGGCCCACAGCATTTTCAGAGTCCAATGTGTTCAGCTGTTTCTTGATATCACATGAAGTGAATCGAATAGGTGAAAGACTGGCATCTGTGATGTTGGGTACTCTGGAGGAGGCCAAGATGGACATCTTCAGTACATTTGGCTGAAGATTGTTGTAGCTTTATCTTTTGCACAGATATGCAGGGTTATCCCATCTTGGATGATGGTGATTCTTGTGGAGGCTCCTTCTCCAGGGAGTTGTTTAATTGTCCACCACCATGCGCAATGTGGCATGACTGTAGATTTTCGATGGGATTAATTGGTTGT
Source organism: Stegostoma tigrinum (assembly GCF_030684315.1). Lineage (NCBI taxonomy): Eukaryota > Metazoa > Chordata > Chondrichthyes > Orectolobiformes > Stegostomatidae > Stegostoma > Stegostoma tigrinum. Next base: position 62,240,781 of record NC_081356.1, on the reverse strand, counting down.
GGGATTGTTAATCTCTGTTTCTCACTTGCTGTTTATGCTGCTTGGCATGTAGTTAGTCCAATGTTGTAGCTTCACCAGGTTGAGACCTCACCTTTAGGCATGCCTGGTGCTGTTTCTGGCATGCCTTCCAGTCATCTTCATTGTCTTCTTCATTGAATTTTTAACTGTGTTCCCCAGTATTAGACCCCCTCCACAATGGGAAACAACTTCTCAGTATTTATGCTGTAAAGCCCCTTAGGATCTTACTTCAATAAGATCACTTCTCCTTGTATACAAGGTCTTAGATATTGGGAATTCACTCGTTCCTCATCCAATATATAGTGGGCCAACTTGTTCAAACTTTCCTCATAAGATAACCCCTTCATTTCAGGTGTCAATCAAATGGATATTCTCTGAACTGCCTTTAATTCAATGATTCTCTTCCTTAAGTAAGTACACCAAATTGTACATTGTACTTTAGATGTGGCCTTACTACAGTCCTGTACAGCTGCAACAACACTTCCTAACTTATACTCAAAACACCAACATTACATTTGCATCCCAATCACTTCTTGCATCTGCATGTATGTTTTTATGATTCATGCAGCAGGACACCCAAATTTCTCTGCACAAAAGAATTCTTCAGTCTCCCTCCATTCAATTATCAAAATGGTTTTCTATTTTCTTGCCAAGGAGGGCAACTTCACATTTTCCTCCATAACATTCTATCCACCAAATTTGGCCTACTCACTTAATCTTAATCTCTCTGTAGATTATTTATGACCTCTTGGCAACTTACTTTCCTAACTATTTTTGTGCCATCTGTAAATTTAACAATTGTACATTCACTTCCTTTATCCAAATCACTGACTTTGATTATAAATAGTTGAGGTCTCAGCATTGATCACTGTGACATGCCACTAGTAACAGCTTGCAAACCTGAAAATGAGCTAGTTATCCCTACTCACTGATAATGGGAACTGCAGATGCTGGAGATTCCAAGATAATAAAATGTGAGGCTGGATGAACACAGCAGGCCAAGCAGCATCTCAGGAGCACAAAAGCTGACGTTTCGGGCCTAGACCGATGCCACCCGAAGGTTGCAGGAACAGCAACTCATATTCCGCCTGGGAACCCTGCAGCCATATGGTATCAATGTGGACTTCACCAGTTTCAAAATCTCCCCTTCCCCTACTGCATCCCTAAACCAGCCCAGTTCATCCCCTCCCCCCACTGCACCACACAACCAGCCCAGCTCTTCCCCCCCACCCACTGCATCCCAAAACCAGTCCAACCTGTCTCTGCCTCCCTAACTGGTCCTTCCTCTCACCCATCCCTTCCTCCCACCCCAAGCCGCACCCCCAGCTACCTACTAACCTCATCCCACCTCCTTGACCTGTCCGTCTTCCCTGGACTGACCTATCCCCTCCCTACCTCCCCACCTACACTCTCTCCACCTATCTTCTTTACTCTCCATCTTCGGTCCGCCTCCCCCTCTCTCCCTATTTATTCCAGTTCCCTCCCCCCAACCCCCTCTCTGATGAAGGGTCTAGGCCCGAAACGTCAGCTTTTGTGCTCCTGAGATGCTGCTTGGCCTGCTGTGTTCATCCAGCCTCACATTTTATTATCCCTACTCACTACTTCCTTTAGCCATCCAATCCTCAATTTGTGATTATATGTTACCCATGCACTATGCATTTACAGTTTGTAGTAACCTTTGATGTGGCTTCCATAACTGGAAGTAATGGTCTGACCACAGACTTTGTAACCACAATCCAGATTTTCCCTACATGCAACTTCAGTTTCTTCAGCACCTCAAACATGCATCACAATTTCAAGCAGGCCTGTGAAAATGAGCCATTTATCTCAAAAGTAGTCAATGATTGTCTTCCTGCTGCTGAACTTAAGAGTAGCTGCACAAGATTAAGAAAGGGCATTAGATGATGCAACAATTACATGCGTGAATGATCTTCTGGTACATTCTTCCCACAGACTTTCCTAAACCCAGGTGAATGCCTTCATTGATATGGTAAATGATCATTGTCATAGAAAAGTTGGCATCGGTCATTCTGGTTAAAACAAAATGATACCAAAAACACTGAAACTATAGATGCTAATGAGCTAAATATTTCTGGCCAAAGAATGGAAAAAGTGAAGCTTGTCAGTCAATTGTGTTAAATTTCAATAAGGTTATTATTTGAATACTGGCAGAACATAATGGAACCCTCAAGAGCGAGATGGTAGAAAAGGAAGATTGCGAATAGAGAGGTAAAGCGTATAGGGGAAGAGCATCAGGGGTCTTATTGGCTCCCAACGCCATACAAGCCTGGCAGGCAAGATGGAAGAAGGCCTTCCAACCCAGCAGCCAATTAAAACTACTGAGTGGTCAAGGAAGGACTGTTTGAGACTCTTCAGCAAGAAATGGCACTCTCCTTGTGCACTCAATGAAAGGCTATGCAGATTAGACCCCTTATGGCATGTGAAGGTCCAACCTTTGGAGAAACATCTCTTCTACTCCCACCCTTTCTGACGACCCACATCCCCTCACTGCTTGACTAGAATTTGGTGCCTCTGACCCTGTTCACCCGGGCTCCAGAGTAACCTTCATTGTTACTGCTCCACTAGGGCAGGTTCACTCCCAGCAGTGGCCACAGCTGCAGGTGAAACTGAAGGGCTCCTGATTCTCTGATCGCCCGCCCAGTCTTGAGGTTGGGTCTGCACCTTTAAAGGAGCAGGAGATCCAATGCCATGTAAATTGTTGCTCAATGGACAGAAAATGGGTTAGAGTCTCCTGGAAAAGGCCAAAGCTGAGTTATTCCCAAATTTCTGGCCTGCCCTCAGACCCACTGTTAACAATCGTATACATTATATTTTATGAATAGTGTTGAGAAAGTAGTTACAGTTTATGTTCATCAGAATGATGCCTGTCTAAGGAAAATTAAAAATGAATAAAGGTGAAAAATTAAAGTTGATTTCATCAGAAGAGAGGTACATGGTTTCGAACAAAAACAGAAGTTGCTGGAAAAGCTCGTCAGGTCTGGCAGCATCCGTGAAGAAAAAATTAAAGTTAATGTTATGGGTTTGGTGACCCTTCCTCAGAACATGGTGTTGGCTTGATAGTGGTATTAAAATTATGACAGTATACAGGGTTGTGCAGCTGGATCCAGGTTGGTTCCCAGTAATTTGGTGATTTAGGATGATGGGTCACAGATATAACATTAAGTATAATAATTTTTGGAACATAGCTGGAGAAATTATCTTACATAGTGTTGTGGGGCTTTTCAAAGTGCTATGGGGGTTAATAATCAAGATTATTTTAAAAATTAAGAATCAGTTCTTAAGGGAGTTTAAGGAAAGTGGAAATAAAGAGATCTGGGAGTAGGCAGGCAAAAAGATTAGGACAATGTTTGTGTTGAGCATTTGCATCATCATGGACTAATGGTGAAAAAGGCCTGTTGCTGTATTTCAAATCCATCTAAAATCTTGCAATTGTGTTTTATACCTTGGATATCTGCAGAGATGACAGAACATAATCTGTGTGCAAGAATTTTATTTTCAGTGCTTCTAAAGTGTTTGCATTATCATGCTCATAGCTTCTTGCTTTATATTTAACTTATGCTTCTACAACCACACACTCACCCGACTAACAGCGCAGAGAGCAGTTAACAGACACACATGAGCAAACACTGAACAAATGAACAATTGAATCCTAAACTCATCCCTTTCTTTCTCTTTTATCTCCCCACACTCTGTAAGTCTATGAGATATCTACACTTGTCTAATGCTGACCTCTTGAACATTCCTGCATTTAATTAGGCCACCATTGATGGATACACTTTCAGTTGCCTCAATCCTCTGCCACAGAATTCCTTTCCAATTTCTCTGGCTCTCTATCTCACTTTACTCTTTTATTCTTTAAAACTCACCTCCATCTGACCTACTATGTCCTTTTGTGGTTTGCTGTCATATTTTGATTTATGATGTTTCTGTGAGGTGCACTGATTTGGGAACTTGATAATTTAAAGGTGATATATAAATATAGGTTTCTGCTCTTGTCCCAAAACAATTTAGTGCATATAGCATACCTTTGACATGGTCACTGGGCTGGACTTTTTGGGATGCTATGGTCCCTTCTCCCTCCCCATTCCGTCAGGAAATGATTGTGCTGGAAGAGCCTGTTCAGCTTCCCTGACACTCGTTAACTGCCAACAGTAGGATCTTTGATCCCATTTAGGTCAAGGAAGTGCAACCTTAGAGAGCTGACAACCAGTCAGTTGCCAGCAATTCTCCAGTACTGGCAATGCCAAGAGGTATAGTGGCCACAGACAGTACTAGGGGTTTAAGGAGGCAATCTGCACTGGATCAAGACTTGAGGTATATTTGGGACTAATAGCTAGCAAGCGCCAACCAGGAAAGAAGAGGGAGCAGAATGTCTGAGGCCACGAAGGGAAAGCTGGGTATTACCTGGTGGGGGAACCCTCCGATGGATCCAGGGTGTTAGTTTAGGGCTGCCACCAGGTCCTACTTTTCTTAATTACAGTGGTGCAGGGTTAAAACACTTTAAAAAAAATGAATTGTCCATTTAGAGACTTTTTCCAAACTATAAGATTATAAGACACCGGGGCAGATGTAGGCCATTCAGCCCATTGTGACAACTCTGCCATTCAATAATCCTCAACTCCGTTTTCCTGCATTTTTCCATAAACTTTGATTCCCTTACTGATTAAAAATCTGTCTATCTCAGTCTTTAATAAATTTAATGACCCAGCCTCAACACCCTGCTGCAGCAAAGAATTCCATAGATGAGAGAAGAAATTCCTCATAATACATTTTAAATGTGTGACCCTTTACTCTGAGATTATGCCCTGGTCCAAGACCCTCCCTCAAGGGGAAACAACCTTTTCACTATACAGCCTTTCAAGTCCCCTAAAAATCTTGTATCCCATTGGCTAAATGTGCAGTAGACAGGGGCAGACATGTAGTCAGTGGGTAGCTTGCCGCTACATTTTGTATGACTCTCTGATTGCTTTCCAATGCTTGCTGCTTGCTGGGTATCTCCCAGCATAAAATACAGCCCACTGTCCCAAAGTTGCATATTGCTCATATTTTAACTTTTTCTAAGTCAGTGACCTATGCTGCCACTCAGTTCAAATTTCTCTTTCTCACCCTCTTGTTCGAAGACCATAATAGTCTCACCCTCCTGATCTCTATAATCGCCTTTAACCTTTAACGAAAACCTGAGAACACAGTATCCTTTCAGGCCTGGCTTCCTCTGCTGACTTCCCCCACAACAAGAATGGCCATATCTTCAGCTATATAGGACCTAAGTGCTTGACCTTACTCCTTAAACTCACCACCTCTCCATCTCCTTTTCATCATCTTAGATTCTCCTTAAAAATCCCCTCTTAACAAACATTTTGATAAATCTGCTGACATTACTTCCTTTGGCTAGTGATCACTTATGTCTATTTCTGCTTCTGTGAAGTACTTTGCTGCATTATTCTACCCTAAAGACATTAAATATCATTTAGTGTTGATAATTGTTTATATTTTCAGAAGGATTGTTATTTAAGATTCTGATACTAAACAGCAATGTTACAATTTTTGATGCACTTACAAACTTTATGCAATGTCAATGACTAATTTTCAGCAAAATGACAAAAATGAAATGTTTAATGCGAGAGAATAGGTTTTTGTAAAAGACACAGGCAATTCTAAGGGTTCTTTTTCAATAAATTGCAGTAATGTATCTGGTTTTGCATAAACAATCATTTTGCCATCATATTTTTGGAATGAAGAAACCACAAATCAGAAACCAGAGCACAAGTATGACAATTAGTTATGTGACTCCCAAACAGGAAGCCTTCAATTCATATCACTGAGTTGCTTTCAGTGTGACCTCAATTGCATAGAATAGAGCCATTAAATGATGCTCTATCTCCATAGCAGTGAACAATTTTTCCCCTTCAAACATCTATTCAATTTATTTTGAAAATTATTCTTGAATCTGCTTCCACTGTACTTTCAGATAGTGAAATTATAACTGATAGTGAATTATAACTCTCAATAATTCACTGTTTAAAAAAGTCATCCACCTCTGCCGCTTTTGCCAATTATTTTTAATTTGCATCCTGTAATTATTGGCCCTGCAACTCCTATAAATGTCTCCTTAATTAGTCTATCAAAGCAATTAATGATTTTAATCAACACTATCCAAAACAATTTTCTTTTCATGAAATCATGTCGATGCTGTTTATTGAATTATGATTTGCTAAATATCTTTCTGCTACTTCCTTAATGATGGAATCCATTAATTTCACAATGACTAATGTGAGGTCAGTTGCACTGTCCTGCACTGCGATCTCAGCCCAGGCTGGATAGGCCTGATCGGATGGCATCCTCTGGCAGTCACCCAGGAGTGGGATGTCCTTCTGCCTGTGAGCCAACCCAGCAGTGCCTGGATGCAGCATTGGTGGACCTGGGACCCATCTTGGACTTTTCAAGAATCATCTTTGAGGTTCTAGAAGCAGCGACTACAGGCTGTGGGATGGTTCCTGACTTGCAGGAAGAGAGGTATTGTCCAACTGGCCTTTAACACCAGCATTTTTGACTCCAGAAGGTACTGCCATTGGCAGGAACTTTTGACTCCCATGCTGTGTAATTCATCAAGTAACATACAGAACATTTCACTTGGATGGGTAATGAACACAAAAGCACATGCTCGTCTGAAATGACTTGTCCCCATGGGTGATGTGACAGGGTAGTTGTAGTGGGTAAACCAAGGACAAAGTCCAAACACCAGGTATCTAGCTTCACCTCAAGACACTTCAGAGATGGCTTTGTCCTCCAACTCCTCCCTAGCCATGACCCCTTTGCTCCAGTAGCACCAACAAGGAGAGAACACTTGTACCTATCTTCAACATCACGAGAACATACCAGACAACAGACTGCCTTGACTTCAGCTGAGGATGTCAGGCCTGCACCTAGACACAGAGGGAAGGAGAAGGAATATAAAACCTTTGGAGTACACATCAGTGGCACTGATGTACAATCATTGTACAGAAAAAATATTTTTATCAATATGTTTTCAAATGCACTGCTCTAATGACTGTTGTAGTATCATTGTCTCAATAGGAAATGACAACGTTCTCCAGACTGAGAGACATGGAGTATCTTTAATCAGTAAAGGAACGTGCTCTGTTTCAACCACCACTCCTTGGTTCCTCTCTCACAATCAGCAAAGTGATTCCTGGAGGTAGCTTTATCTATCATAGGACCCCTGCAATGTGGAAGCAGGCCATTAAGCTGCATTGACACTCCGAAGTGCATCTCACCCAGACCTACCCTATCCCTCTAACCCTCTATTTCCCATGGCGAATCCACCTAGCCTGCACATCCCTAGACACTATGGGCAATTTACCATGGCCAATCCACCTAACCTGCACATCTTTAGACTGTGGCAAGTAACTAGAGCACCCAGAGGAAATCCATGCAGACACAGGGAGAATGTGCAAACTCCATGCAGAGAGCCACTTGAGGCAGGAATCAAACCCAGGTCCGTAGCGCTATGATGCAGCAGTGCTAACCACTGAGCCATCTTGCTGCCCAACCACATATCTAAAAATCAGGAAAACACATACCTATATATTGGGGGATGGCGTCAAGATACTACAGATGAACTTTGAGGATTTGGGGCTAATGATAAGAACTAGGGGAGGAGCTGGGCCAAAGCTGTCCTTTAGATAAGCTCTGTATTTACACCTTAAGAGAGTGATGGTGGAAAGGCTCCAGTAAGGAGTGCCCTGTCTCATGTCCATGCTCCTCAAAGCCACATTACAGCATTTAAGTGGCTGAGGTGGAAAATAGACAACTCTATGTAATTTTATCATCATTGTAGAGACAACAGATAAACAGATGTGGCGCGATGTTATGAGTGGACTGGGTGTCCCAGAGGAAATGGTCCCTGTGGAATGCTGATGAGGGAGGAAAAGGAAATATGTGTCTGGTGGTGGCATCCTGCTGGAAGTGGTGACTAATGATCCTTTGGATGTGGATGCTAATGGGATGGTAGATGAGGACAAGCAGGACCTGATTGCTGTTGTGGGAGGGAAGAGAGGTGGTGAGGGTTGAAGTGCAGGAGATGGGTTGGACACAACTGAGGGCCCTGTTGACAATGGTGGTGGAGAATCCTTGGTGAGGAAGAAGGTGGACATTTCAGAGGCCCCTTGTCAAATTGGCATCATTGGAACAGATGTTACAGAGTTAGAGAAATAAGGAGAATGGAGTGAGTCTTTACAGGAAGCAGGGTGTGAAGATGTAACGTCAAGTTAACTGTGGGAGTCAATGGGTTTCTACTGAACATTGGTGGCCAGCCTATTCCCATAAGTGGAAACAGAAATGTTGAGGAAGGGAAGGGAGGAATCAGAGATGGACCAGGTGAAGTTGAGAGCAAGGCAGAAATTGGAAGCAAAATAGATAAATTTTTCCGATTCCAAATGAGAGAGGGAAGGAATGCCAATAATGCCATCAATGTACCAGCGAAAAGGTGTAGAGAGGGGCCCGAGTAGGGCTGGAACAAGGAATGTTCCACTAACCACACAAAGAGACAGGCATTTTAACAGGGGTCCATATGCAGCTGACCTGAAGAAACTGGGAAGAGTTAAAAGAGATGTTGTTCAGCCAGGTGGAGGAGGGTAGTGGATAGGGACAATTTAGGCCATTTTTCTAGGAAGAAATGAAAAATTCTGAGACCATCCTGATGGAGCCTGGATGTGCAAAAGGACTAAACAACCATAGTGAAAAGAAGGCAGGTAGAGCATGTGAACGGGAAACTCTGAAATTGATGCAAAACATCAGAAGAATCATGGCTTTAAGTGGGAAGGCACTGGGAAGTGGAAAAAAAATGTCAGGTTGAGATAGGAAGAGATGTGTACTATGGGGCGGCAGCAGGCAGAAGTAATAGTTCTGCCTGGGCAGTCCTGTTTCTGGATTTTGGGAAGGAACTATAAGTGGGATGTGCAGCGTGGGGGCACTATGAGCTTGGAATCTGTGGATGGCAGATCACCAGGTAAAATGAGATTAGTGACCATAGTGGACATAATAACCTAGTGTTCATTGGTGGGGTCATGGTCCAGGAGATATATTTGGAGGTATCTGAGGGCTAGTACTCAGCTTCTGCAATGTAGAGATCAATCGCCCAACAACAACAGCACCACCCTTGTTGACAGGATCGATTACAAAGTTAGGGTTGTATCTGAAATCATAGTGTGCAGTCAGTTCAGAGGGAGATAGATGGAATGGATAAGGGGGCAAAAGAACTGAGTGATCAATGTCATGTTGACAATTCTCAATGACCAAGCCTAGTGTGGGTAAAAGGCCAGAGTGAGGGGTCCGGATGGAGAGAGAGGATTGGAGCTGGGTGCAGGAGTCTATGGACAGGGAGCGGGCTCTTATCCAAGAAATTGGCATGAAAGCAAAGGCGAAGGAAAAAGAATTCAATGTCATGTCATGCCCAAAATTCATTAACATGGGGATGCAGGGCGGTAAAAATTAGTCTTTCCTGAATACAGAATGTTCTTAATCAAAGAGCTGAAAAGCAAAATGGGTAGTGAATACACAACAGGAGGTGGGGTGGGATGAGGGAATGGAGTCAGAAGGAAGAGGAAGGGAAGAAAGTTCCAGAGGGCTTTGAGAATATCTAAGTTGTTGCATCATGCGTTCCTTAATGCAAGTCCAGCAACATCCATGGAGAGAAAAAAAAAAGTAACATTTCAGGCCTGTGTCTTTTCATTAGAAACCAGCCTGTTCTCTTGTTGGTTTTCCAATATAGCATTGTAAGAAAAAGTCCCAAAAAGTCAATAGGTTAAAACATCAACTTCAATGCAGAAAGAAACTTGGTATTTTGTGAATAGATTACCTGGTAACCATAAAACACACAATGTTTATTTTCAGGATACCATGTGCTAACTATCTGAATTATATTGTAACCAATCCTCCCAGCAGCCCAGTATTATACTACAGTTAGCATGTACATGTTGATTTCTGAAGTCTGGCATAACTCCCATTTTCAGCCTCCCATCTTCCACCTTCCATGAAAGTAAGCTTTTCAAAATTTCATCATCAAACTCAATGACTTCCTAAAATATTCCTCTTTCCAAAAAGAAATGGATAGAAATTGGTCTACGACTGTTCTTGAAGATAGAATCAGCAGAGTATGTGGCACCAATACAAGAAGATAACTACTTTACTCTGTAAAGTAGAAAAATTGGTCTTCTTACCTCAGTGTCTTTGAATGGTCAGGCTGCCAGTGCTTGTCATGTTGTTCATTACCAACTTATCAAATCAGAACAAATGAAGAAAAAAGAAGTACAACGTAGGAACAGGCCCTTCGGCACTCCAAGCATGTGCTGATCATCATGACCTGACTAAACTAAAAAGCAAACCTTCTGCCCTTATTTGGTCCATATCCCTCTATTCCCTCCCTATTCATGTAACCAACCAGATGCCTCTTAAATGACACGACCAAACCTGCTTCCGCCATCTCCTCTGGCAGTGCATTCACGGCTCCTCCCACTCTCTGCATGAAAAACTTTCCTCACACATCTCACTTAAACATTTGCCCTCTCACCTTGAACCTGTGTTCCTTTGTAATTGAAACTTCAACCATGAGAAAAAGCCTCTGACTATCCGGCCGATCTCTGCCTCCCATAATTTTGTAACCTTCTAAGAGGGCTCCTTTTAGCCGCCATCTTTCCAGTGAAAACAATCCTAGTCTTTTTAACTTTTCCTCATAGCCAATACCCTCGTGTCTGGGCAACATTCTGGTGAACCTTCCTTGCACTCTCTCCAAAGCTTCCATGTCCTCATTGTAACACTGTCATCAACACTGCGCACAATACTCCAAATGTAGTCTAACAAGGATTTTATATATCTGCAGATAACAAAGTGTGAAGTTGGATGAACACAGCAGGCCAAGCAGCATCTCAGGAGCACAAAGGCTGACATTTCGGGCCCAGATACTTCATCAGAGAGGGGGATGGGAAGAGGGTTCTGAAATAAATAGGGAGAGAGGGGTGGCAGACCAAAGATGGAGACAAGAGAGTTGCAGTGGGAGAGAGATTCCCTGAGGTTGGTCCGGAGGGAGGAGGGTAACTTCTTCAGGTTAGACATCTTCTGCAACATGCTTTGTCAACTCTTGTACTCCATGCTCTGGCCAAGGAAGGCAAGCATACCATGTGCTTCTTAATCACTTTGGCCACCTGTGTTGGCACTTTTAGGGAACTGCTGACCTGCACATCCAGATCCGAGTGTATGTTAATGTTCCAGAGGGTTCTGCCATTTACAGAATAATTCATAACTAAATTTGATCCTGCGAAATGGATCACCTCTTATTTGTCTGCCGTTTCTGTGCCCAAGTCACCAAACTATTTATATCCTGTTATATCTTTTCACAATCATTGGCACTATCAGCAACTCTACCAATCTTCCATGTCATCTGCCAACTTGCTGACCAGACCACCCACATTTTCCTCAAGATCATTTATAAACAAATAACAACAGCGGACCTAAGACTGATCCCTGTGGAACATCACTAGTTACTAGCCTCCATTCTGAAAAAGACACCCTTCCACCTCTACCCTCTGTCTTCTATGACCAAGCCAGTTTTGTACCCATCTAGCCAGCCCACCCCGATCCTATGTGATTTAATTTTTGTGCCAATCTGCCTGGTGGAACTTTAGGCTGATGAGACATGACCTTCCCCGTATGAAACCATACTGCCCATTGCTAACTAGTCCATTTTCTTCCAAACGTGCAGATATTCTGTCCTTCAGTGTCTTCTCCAAGACCTTCCCCATCACGGATGTCAGACTCACCAGCCTAAAATTTCCTGGATCATCCCTGCTTCCTATCTGAAAAAGGGGAACAAAGCTGGCTAATCTCCAATCCTCAGGACAGGTTGTGAAGATATCTGATAATGCCCTTGCTATTTCTTCCCTTGCCTCTTGTGTTAGCCAGGATAGATCCCATCTGGGCCTGGGAACATGTCTACCTTAATGCAATTAAGGATACCCGAAACTTCCTCTTTTAACATACTGACATTCTCCAGAGTATTCACACACTCATCCCTGACCTCAACATCAGCCATGTTGTAGTTGAGAAGTCTGAAGGTGATGTGTCCATGATGCTGTTTAAAAGCAGCCCTCAGGTTTAAAGGGAAGGTGAACTCTCATTGCTGAACACTAGAATCTACATAGGCCATGGCTAAAATACTTGTTTCTAAATCCAGCTGGCACTACATTGGTGTGGGAAGGCATAGAGAGAAGGACCCTGAGACAAGTGAGATGCTCTCTTTACCAGTCTCAAACGGTGGTAGTGGGCACAATGATGGAGGCATAGGATCTTCAGATATTGTAAATCAAAGGACACTGAGGAATTTAATTTCAGAAACATCCTCCCAATATATAGCAATATCACTGTGTGAAGCTAAGTGGTTTCAGTAGGGTTGCTAAGGATTTTTAAAATCATAGTCTTCTCCTCTAATCTGCCCCATTTCTAGACTAAATGTTTACAAGCCTTCACTAGCCACCATTGAAAGGATGGTAGTGGTGATTGCCTAAACCAACAATGGCTTCCAAATATTATATAACAGCCTTTTGTCTCATAAAACAGTTTGTGCCATATTGGCCAACAATGTGCCAAGAGTCTGGAATGGCATTCTCTACTGCAATATTTCAGAAGAAGGCGGAAGACTGAGGAAGTGCAAAATTCATTGGCCTCTGTTTTCTTTGGGCTCTCTTCTCAGGCAGTTGAGCTTTTGGTTTTTGCGTGTCGCTTCCAATGCTTCTGCAAAAACCCTGACTCCAAAAAGTCATGGTCATCAGCAATTGTCTCCCAGTCATCAGTGTCAAAGTGTGCCATATTCATCTCTTTTTATTCATACATGGGATGTAGGCTTCACTACTAGACCATCATCTATTGACTATCACTAATAGCCCTTTAGAAAGTGACAGTGAGCTCCCTTCTTGAACCACTGCAGTCCATTTGCCGTAAGTATTTCCACAATGCTGTTAGGGAGTTCTTGGATTTTAATCCAGTAATAAAGGGCCAGAAATATATTTCCAAGTCAAAATGGTGAGTAGGTTGGAAAGGAAATTGTTGGTATTTCCAAGTATCCACTACCCTGGTCCTTCTACTTGTTAGTCGTGGTGAGTTTGGAAAATTCAGTCTAAAGAACCTTTCTGCTATGCATTCTTATACATGGTACACATTGATGTTATTGAGTGTCGATGGTGGATGGAGTGAACATTTACGAATGTCGTGCCAATCAAGTAGGTTGCTTTGTCATGGATAGTGACAAAATTTTGAGTATTGTTGGAGCTTCACTCATTCAGGAAAGGGACGAGTATTCAGTTACACACCTAACTTGTGATTTGTAGATGCTCAACAGGTTTTCTGGAGGCATCAGGACGTTTGTTACAGTTTGATAGATGATGTTGATGTTTTAAAGCTCAAACAATGGATTAATGAAGCACAAGATTCACTGTAACCTGAGGTTCCTAGTTGTCGAACTTTCAGCAGTTTAGTTCTTAGGTGAACCTGAAGTTGAACGAGATACAGGAGAAGTCTTCTTTCTGCTTGGATCTCCCATTTTCAGACATTCTTGCTTATCTTGGTTGCTTGGATGATGTGCAATGAATTCAGTAGCTTTTCATGGAACTCTGCTAGCAGATTCTTGCTACTTTAAAAAAAATGCAATAAAATGCTTCTCTCATGTGACTCCACAAATTCAAAGTACTTTTTCAACAATATGTAATATGTATGGTGACTTCCTGAAATTCATCCAGTTCTGTTTGATTGGTTGAAGCCATCATAATACAACAGAAGGGTGATAAGATTCATTCACATTCATCCTGCAGACATTGAGTTTTGATATTCCCTTTCGTCTGGGGGAAAAGAGAAAGAAAGAGACTGGTTAGAATTTTCTCATTAGTTTGTGTCGGTCAGTCCTTGAACAAAGGAAAGTGCAAATTTCCTCGATTGCTGGGAATATCCATATATTTAGTTGGGGATTTATTTGAGATGGAGGACTATCTAAAAGATTTGCAGGGATTCATTTAATAGCCTGTTTATGTCCACTTTTAAAAGTGTTGAATGAAAGTGTGTAATATACTAGAACAAGACAGTTAGTCTAACATCATGACTCAAAGTCTCTGAAGTGACACTGGAAATCATAACCTTATGGCTTGGAGACAAAAATACTGCTGCTGAGCCACAAATATACGAGACAATCAGGTACCAAGGCTTCTGCAGTTTTCCTGTGTATTCTGTTGGACGCTCACTAGAGTTATGATAGGAGTCTGATGGAATCGCTGATGAAATTTGATGCAATTCTTTTCTTTATGAAAATAAAGAACCAAAAAAAAATTTCTTCCACATTTCTTCACAAAGCTTTGAAGTTTTTCCTACAGCAATAACTATGCCACATATCATTTGAGTTGAAAAACTGAGAGAGGTACTTCCCTGAGCTTTAGTAAGCTTAATTATGTATTGGCATCATAGTGAGTGATATAATTTGAGAAAGCAAACCACAGAATGGATCTTTGAATTTGCCATGGTAACCATAAAAGTTTACTCAGGGGATATAAGTGGACCTAGAGTCAATCTCCTAGAGCAAACATTTGCTTGAATCTTCATGCACAGCAAAGGTTATATTAAAAAAATGATAATGTCACTATATATTAAATCATTGATACCACCAAGCCATTGCTCAATTTTATTAAATTCAACTTGAAAAGAAGGACATAGTGTTTACTTTAATCAATTTGTAACTGGTCAGGCGTTACATTCTGAAGAATATTCTTTATTAAGGCTCAAACCATTAATCAACTAAAAAATTATGTCCTGAAGATTATGAATAGATGTAACAGATTGACAGAGTTGTATGAGGCAGCAAGATTAAGTATTTAGGAAATGTTGCTAATGACAATCATTACTAATTAAATAAATTATATAGTAAATCATCTCATAACTCTCCTTCCTCAAAAATGATATTAAATAAAAGCATTGCACTTTTTGGCCTATCAAACATTGGAAGAACACATTAGAAAATAACTCAATAAATCCAAATGAAGCCAGATTGTATTAAATAATTTATTTTGCATTTGTGTGACAGTTGTGGCTCAATTAGCACACTTGTCTATGAGTCATAATGTTCTGCGTTTGAATCCCAGTCTAGAAGTTGAGTACGAAAACTAACGCTAATGCTGAGAGAGGGCTACAAATGTCAAGGATATGATTTCTCTGATGAGGCTTTAAAACAAAGCTCCATTTGCCTGATCAGGAAGATATAAAAAGTTCATGGTACTGTCGTGAAGGAGAGTAGGATCATTACTTGATGTATTTGCCAATATTTATCCTCCAATCAACTTGACAATAAACATAGTTTCAACTTGTTATCTATTTGCTGTTTGTTATGGAAGTTTAGTGTGCATATTGACTGATGCTTTCCTTACATTGTAACAGTAGCTACTTTGCTAGCTGTAAAACGCATTGAGATGCAGCTCTTCTTTCCAGGACAAGCCCACTCAGATTATAAATGTAGAATAATAAGAACATTAGAAATAGGAGCAGGAGTAGGCTAATTGTACCCTCAAGCCTGCCCTACCATTCAACAAGAATCATGGCAGATCTTCGACTCTTCTTTTGTGCCAGTCCCTCAGAGCCCTCAGTGCTCTGATATTTGAAATCTATCCACCTCCTCTGCAAATATTTTCAATGATCTACCCTCCTCATTTCTGGGGTAAAGAATTCTGAACATTCACTACCCTCTTGAAGAAGAAATTCACATCAGTTTTAAATGAGTTTCCTTTATTGGAACAATGTCCCTGGGTCAAAACTTCCCCACTAGAGAAAACATCTTAGTAATACCTGTCAAGGTCCCGCAGAATCATTCACACTTCAATAAGTTCACACTCATTCTTATCTCCCACAGCTACCTAGAATACACCTCCTCCCACCTACCCTCCTGCAAAAATTCCATCCCCATTCCAAATTCGTTCGCCTCCGCCGCATCTGCTCCCAGGATGAGGCATTCCACTCCCGCGCATCCCAGATGTCCAAGTTCTTCAAGGACAGCAACATTCCCCCCGCAGTGGTCGAGAACGCCCTTGACCGCGTCTCCCGCATTTCCCGCAACACATCCCTCACACCACGCCCCCGCCACAACCGCCCCAAGAGGATCCCCCTTGTTCTCACACACCACCCTACCAACCTCCAGATGCAATGCATCATCCTCCGACACTTCCGCCATCTACAATCCGACCCCACCAACCAAGACATTTTTCCATCCCCACCCCTGTCTGCCTTCCGGAGACACCACTCTCTCCGTGACTCCCTTGTTCGCTCCACACTCCCCTCCAACTCCACCACATCCGGCACCTTCCCCTGCAACCGCAGGAAGTGCTACACATGCCCCCACACCTCCTCCCTCACCCCCATCCCAGGCCCCAAGATGACTTTCCATATTAAGCAGATGTTCACCTGCACATCTGCCAATGTGGTATACTGTGTCCATTGTATCCAGTGTGGCTTCCTCTACATAGGGGAAACCAAGCGGAGTCTTGGGGACCGCTTTGCAGAACACCTCCGCTCGGTTCGCAATAAACAACTGCACCTCCCAGTCGTGAACCATTTCCACTCACCCTCCCTTTCCTCAGACGACATGTCCATCATGGGCCTCCTGCAGTGCCACAATGATGCCACCCGAAGGTTGCACAACAGCAACTCATATTCCGCCTGGGAACCCTGCAGCCATATGGTATCAATGTGGACTTCACCAGCTTCAAAATCTCCCCTTCCCCCACCGCATCCCAAAACCAGCCCAGTTCATCCCCCCCCCCCCACTGCATCACACAACCAGCCCATCTCATCCCCACCCCCCAATGCATCCCAAAACCAGCCCAGCCTGTCTCTGCCTCCCTAACCTGTTCTTCCTCTCACCCATCCCTTCCACCCACCTCAAGCCGCACCTCCATTTCCTACCTACTAACCTCATCCCACCTCCTTGACCTGCCCGTCTTCCCTGGACTGACCTATCCCCTCCCTACCTCCCCACCTATACTCTCCTCTCCACCTATCTTCTTTTCTCTCCATCTTCAGTCTGCCTCCCCCTCTCTCCCAATTTATTCTAGAACCCTCTCCCCATCCCCCTCTCTGATGAAGTGTCTAGGCCCGAAACGTCAGCTTTTGTGCTCCTGAGATGCTGCTTGGCCTGCTGTGTTCATCCAGCTTCACACTTTATTATCTTGGATTCTCCAGCATCTGCAGTTTCCATTATCTATGATTAAGGCCCTGACCTGTTTAAATGTCTTGTTAAGTCAACTCCTTTATCCCTGGAAAAGGTCTTGTGGATCTCTGTTGAACTATCTCCAAGGCTAGTATATCTTTTTTTAAATATGGGGACCAAAACTGTGCACAGTGCTTCAGGTGGGGTTTTATAAACAACCTGTACAATTGTGATATGTTTTCCCTATTTTTAAACTCCAAACCCTAGCAATAATGCAAAAATTCCACTTGTCTTTTTAATTACTTGCCACATCTCCATGGTCATTTTTTTTCTCATATTTTTCTCAAAAAATGCTCAATCCCGTCTTTTGTGCACTGCACTTTTTGGAGACCCTCTTCATTTAAATAATAGTCTGCCTTTAGATTCTTTCTTACATTAAATCCAACTGCCAAGTTTTTGCCCACTCATTCAACCTGTCCATATTCCCTTTCAGATTCTTTATGTCCTCAAGACCATATGCTCTATCATCCAGCTTCACACTTTATTATCTTGGATTCTCCAGCATCTGCAGTTCCCATTATCTCTGCTCTATCACCTATATTTGTTTCATCAGCAAATTTTGATATTTTTTCCATATCTATCGAAGCTTTTGACCTACCACTAGTCTTTCCAAATTTGAACAGCTTAGTTTTTTTTCTTATTGGATACTCTCCTTGACCATCTTAGTTAATATGGATGGTTCATACTTTGCTTCAAGGTTTCTTTTTAACTGGAAGAAATGTTTGTTGATGGTTATGAAATATCTGCTTAAATAACTGAAAACAGAAAATGCTGGAATTCACAGTTGGCCAGGCAGTATACATGAAGAGAGAGCAAGCTAACATTTTGAGTGTAAATGACTCTTCATCAAAATTGTCACTTAAATACGTCTGTCCCATCCTTCAAGACATTCATGCAGATCATAAATAATTAAGGCCCTGGACTGATCCCATTCTACTTGTTTGGTATTTCCAACCTGAAAAAGATTCTCTATGTCTTAACCAATACTCAAACCTTGCTAATGCATTAATGCCAACGCTGTGAGCTCCTATCTTGTGCACTAACTTTTTATGTGGCATCTGATTGAATGCCTTCTGAAAATTCATCCACCATTCCCCTTTACCGATTCTGCTTGTTGTGTTCTCAAAGAACTTGAGCAATTTTGTCAAAATTGCTTTCCCTTTCATAGAACCATGTTGATTCTGTTAGATTGCATTAAGCTTTTCCAAATGTCCTGCTCTTTCTTCCTTAATAAAGGATTTCAGCATTTTCCCAACAACAGCTTTTAGGCTAAGAGGCCCATATTTTCTTGCTTTCTGTCTCCCTCCCTTCTTGAACAGTTGTGTCACTTACCATTTTCCTAATGAACTGAAAATATCACAGATTCTAGTGATCTCAGGAACATTTTCACTATTGTCGCCATTATCTCTGCAGCCACATTCTTTAAAGTTTTTCGATGCAGGCCATCAGGCCGTGGGGATTTGTTTCCCTTTAGTTCTTTTCATCTGTTAAGTACTTTGTCCTTCATGATCATTACTGTTAATAGAACATTCCTCCTACAGGATGTTTATAGTGCCCTCTGCCATGGACCGATGTAAAATGTTGGTTTAAACTATTGGTCACTTCCCTAGACCCTTTATTAATTCCTCCAACTATCCCATACTTATTTTAGCCATTTTCTTCTAAATTACCATTGAAGCTCGTGCCCACCACCAGTCTTCCCCAGTTTGCATGGCTTTTTTTTATTTTATATGCTCCTTGACCACCTTTGTGAACCGTGGATACTTCATACTTTGCATCAAGACCTTCTTTTTGACTGGAAGAAAATTGATGGTTATGAAATATCTGCTTAAATGCCTGCTACTGCTCAACCTTTAGTCTGCTTTCACAGCACACCCCAGACAACTCTTCCTTCATATGTCTATAACTGTCCTCATTTAAGTTGAGGATACTGGCTAGACAGCTGGTTACTCTCACTCAAACTGAATTTGAAATTCAGCCTCATTATGATAGCTAGCCCCTAGAGGATCCTTCACTATGAGATCTCCTTTTAATCCTATCTCATTACACATCACTAAATGTAAAATAGGCTATTCCTGCGCAGGCTCTACCATATATTGCTTTAAGAGTGCTCTCTAAAAATCTTGCATGTTATCCTTGTCCATCTGATTTGTCCAGTCATTATGCAGAGTTAAGTCTAGAATGACAGTTGTAGGTCTTCTTACACACCTCCATTATTTTCCAGTTTATACTTCACCCTGCAGTGAGGCAAATGTTTCAGTTCCCTTGGACATCTCCAATCTGTGATATCATTCCCTTGCTATTCCTTGTTTTCACTCAGGCTGATTCCACTACCTTTATCACCACTCATTACCACACTTACCCTTATTTTTATTAACAAAGCTACCTGACCTTCCTTTCCTTCTGGCTCTTCTTGAACATCAAATACCATTGAAAATTGAGTTTGCAGTTTTGGTCACCTCAGAAACCATGTCTCCATTTCCTGCATCAAGTTGTATTCATTTATTTCTAATTATGTAATCAACTCATCTATCTTGTTATAAATGCTGTGCGCATTCAGAGAGAAAGCCCTAAGCTTTGTCTTTTTGCCATTGTCACTTGTTCTGGTTCTAGTTTCTACTGCACTCTTCTCTGGGTAATTGATTTGATTATTGTTTGCTTCTCCACTACCCTGTATCTCTGCTCTCTCATTTCTTTTAAATTTTTAAAACCTCCCTTCAATTTAACCCTCCTCCTCTCCACTAATTAGTCTAAAGTTCCATGGATAACCTGAGTGAAATGGTTCTCAATTCATCAGTCCCAACCTGACTCAAAGGAAGCCCATTGCAGTAGAACAGCCTTCTCTTCTCCCAGTACTGGTGCTTGTACCCTGTGAATTGAAAATCATTTCTCATGCACTAATTTTTGAGCCACGTGTTTGCTTCTCTAATTTAATTTACCGTCTGTCAATCTGCATGCGTCTCAGATTGTAATCCCTTCTCACTCCAAGGCCCTCACCAACCCAGAAGGGATGTAGAAGTCCTGAACTTTGACTCTGTAGCCTTCATGACTCTGTCTTGCTGCAGAGAGCAGCATTTATTCCCCTACTTATGCTATTCCCCAATTAATACCACAATTCATTTTTCTCCCCAACTCTCACTAGGACTGTGGACTGTGGTGCTGTGGCCAATTCATTCATCCACCTCACAGTCTGTGCCCTCATCCACACTGGGAACAAAGTCTTCATATCTAAATGAATCCCCATACTTGCATCACTTGCAGTCACTGCCCTGGCCACACAACAAATTTGATGTCATTAGTCTAAGGGATATAAATGCCTCCTTAAACCATAGTGTTTGGTTAATTCTCCCCAGCCCTGATGTGTTGTAGTGTTCATAGCTCAGACTTCAGCTCATCAACTCTGAGCCAAAGCCCCTGAAGCAGCCAACACTTAGTCCAGATGTGTTCATTGTGCATCACATCAGCATCCAGCATATACCACATCATAAAATATTCACATCTCTTAAGTTTCAGACTTTTCACAGACTATTGTTTGGCAAGTTAAAGATTGAGTCTTTAAAGTTAAAGATTGATGTTGGAGTTACCATTGGCAGTCCTAGGGGAAATCTGTATTTTCTGTTCCCCTGTATTTTATTGGGTCAGGTGAGTTTTGAAGGTTTCATAAAACCATTCTTGTTTGACATTTCATTAAGCTTGTGGAAAACCTGCTGAGGGGCTGGAAACATTCTGACATAAAACTTCTAAATTGTTTGATAGTTAGATATATTTTTCTCCTGTAATTGGTATTGGGCTCTATGCTGCAAAGTAGGCTGATGAATCCATTAATAAGCTTTACATATGTACGGTAAAGTATTCAAGGAATTTTCCCATTTAGTAAGATACTATAATGCATTGAAAACTGAAGTAAAATGTTTCGGGAAACACTAATAACATAATCTGAAGTGATTTAAATATTCATGGTCCTTTACATTTGAAAGAAAAAATTGCAGTCCACAACCTCCCCTTGGAAAATGAAACATGTGTCTGCTCCTGGATTGATTGACAAGACAATCGGTGGGGCTGGAAAAGAAAGCATGAGTGTCTGTTTTGCAGTTTCAAAATGTCTCATTTCGTGGCGTGGTAACAGCTTGTTTAGGTAGCGGAGGCTATTACTGTTTCTTTACCTAAATTTCAAAAGCCTGATGACCCCTTATCCTAGCAACATGTTCACAATTTGATTGGCAGTTTTAAAAGCTTATTAAAGGATGATCTACCTTTCAGCTTAGTTGCTGAATGGAATTTTGTTTTTATAATTAAATCAACACGAGTTTTTTTGCCAATTGTTTAAGATTTCTTTTTCGTTATGAATGGCTGTGTATTTCACTGTATGTTCCACCAGATTGTTTGAGGTATACTTTTTCATATAAATTTCAAAATACCCCCATTGCTATTACTAGACTTCAGAGAACTGTTTCTGGGTAAGTGACTTTGGATGGATACATAGGAAGCATGCAGGGCATGTGGGAGATATGAGAGGGCTTGAAGAGGACATGAAGGATATGAGACATGTCTTGGGACACCGAAAACCTGAAGCTAGTCCACCCACATCTTCGGGAGATGGAGCTATGATGGGTGATTTTGCATATGGATCTGTAAGTGTGAGTACTAAGGAGTGTCATAAGCAAGTAACCTGGTAACCATGACAGAAATTGTAAACTGACTTTCAGATTGCAGATTATCTGGAGCCAAAGGTGTGTACTGATGTAGCTCTTGTTGGTAACAAGAAGTTAATTGATCCATAGACTAATGGCATTTATCAATGACAGAGACCTACTGCTTTCCAACAACTGTGTCATTGTTTCACTGATGGCTGAACAGCTTACAAATTACAGAGACAATAAAAAAGAGGTAAAGTGAGCTGGGGGGGGGGGGGGGGGTGAGGGGAGGGGAGGGGGGTAACAAAGTACGTAGATCTTCTCCTGTCCCAGAAGATGCCTGTGCTCTCCAGTTAAAAAAAAACTCAGTTTAAACTTGAAGAAAAACAGTTACCTTTCCTGCAGGAGTTGCTATAGGTTGTGAATTTGGAATTAGTAACTCAGAGAAACTTTAAAATCATCCACTCTGTAATTTCTTACAAACTAGTGGAAACATCGAGTCAGAAAGATATATTAACAATAAGAGGTTTGGCTGACGGGAGAAGGATGACTTCAACATCATGACTGAGATGCAAACAACACTGTATTCACTTTCCAGTTTTTCCACCTCCACAGTAATTACATTCCCTATTTGCTTGCTTGTTTGTTTCTGTGTGTTAGAGGAGGGGGCTTATTACGGGATTAGAGCTTTAGTTAATAGTGTATTCCACCAATGGCTCATGCCTGTTTACCTGTCGGTAAAGCCTAATCACTGAAATAAATGATAACTTTTGGCTCGTGCAGAAACTGGGTTACTGAGCATACTTTAAAAACTTAGTCTTTAAAATTTGGCATGATTCCAGGAATAGTAGGGCTCAATTTATAGTGAAAACAAAAATGCTGGCGATCACAGCGCGTCAGGTAGCATCCATGGAGAGAGAGCCAGCTCACATTTCAAATTCAGATGACTCTTCAACAGTGGTGGGGAGGGGGTAGCATTTATGCAATTTTGGGGAGAGGAAGGGGGTGTTGGGCAGGGTGTATTGCTGGGGGAGAAAGGATGTTGATGGTTCAAATTAAGAGGTCAGAATGTGAGCACTCCACTCTCCTTACCCATGCCCTCCCCACAATGCATTGATGCTGCTCCCTCCACTATCTCTTTGACAAACAGTGAACATTGTAGACACCATCTCAGGAATCAGCTTTCTCTCGGGGTCATCATGCCTAACTTTTCCTTCATTGAAGATGTTTTTTCAATAAATGTTGCTGTTATAAATTCCTGTGTGAAACCATTAAGAGTAGAAAGTAAGGTTTGAGTGATTAGTTCTGACAGCCTCCAGTCTCCTCTTTAGGCTGAGTTGATTGTTTCTGACAATCTCCAACCTTACCCTGCAACTATTTTAATTGGCTGTGACAGCCTCCAGTCCTCCCTCCAATGGAGTGGATTGGCTCTAAAATCTTAAATCTCACCCTACAACCAATCTGATTTTTGAATCTGACAGGTTTCAGTGCCACCTTCCAACTGAGCTGGTAGGTGAGTACTGACAAGCTCCGATCCTTGTGAAAAACATTGATCTTTATTTGTTGTGAAATTCTAATGAGCTAACACATGCTGAAATAGCAAAGTTGACTTTCAAATATTGTCTGTTGCGATGTGGCCTGATGCCAGAGCCTACCCCAGTACCAATGATGCCTGGAAGAAGTCAGGCATTGAAAAGCTGATGGTTTCCATCGTGTAAGTGGGGCATGTATGACATACAGTGAGACTGTGACATTCATCCGTAATTAGACAATGGACATATTTTTGTTAAAGATATTAAGTAAATAAGTGAATACCTTTACAAAATTGAGACCTGAAGATGTACTTCCTTAAGTATAATCCAATTCCATGCATCCTCAATTCGTGTTCTTGCTGTTCATTTTCACATTTTCTTTGGGTAATAAAGTGAAAACAAAGGAACAACTTTCTATTGTGAGACCTGTATCTAAGCTGGTCTGTGCTACAGTCTAAGTTTAAAACTAGTCTGAAAATAATTGAGATATAAGAATCTACTTCAGCCTGGACAATGTTTTGGCCAGGCCAGATGAGGCAGGGTGAGGCTAATTTCTTCTTCTTGATTTAAATTTTAGGACTGGGATATTTTACCTTCCAAGTCTCATTTAAATGTCATTAACATCCAACTGAGATAATGGAAACTGCAGATGCTGGAGAATCCTGGAGAGTTCTGAAATAAATAGGGAGAGACTCACCTCTACTGGTTCCATCCCCGCCCCTCTAACTTGTCTGTCTCCTCTTCACCTATCGTCTCCTCTATCCATATTCGATCTGCCTCCCCCTCTCTCCCTATTTATTTCAGAACCTTCACCCCTCCCCCTTTTCTGATGAAGGGTCTAGGCCCGAAACATCAGCTTTTGTGCTCCTAAGATACTGCTTGGCCTGCTGTGTTCATCCAGCTCCACACTTTGTTATTTCATTTGTTTTAACTGACTACTTCAGTTCATCCTCGTATTCGGGTCAAATACAGGATGACCATTGTGAACACCTTGGTAACATTGCTGTCAATTGCCATTTCTACTGGGATTTAGTAAGGACTTGAGAGCAGGATACGGATGGGAAGAGAAAGAGATTCCTGTCTGAAACTATTGAAATGAGTGTTACAGAATCTGTCTTTTTATTAGCACAACAGAAAAAAAATGTCTTTGAAATGCTTCATGAAAAACTGATTCTGAAATTTGAGACATAGTTTGTGGTCAGACAAATATTTTCAACTCATCACCACCTTCCAAGGACAATTAAGAATGGGCAGCAAATCTAAAGAATTAATTATAGAGTCATAGAGTTATACAGCATGGACACAGACCCCTCGATCCAACTTGTCCACGACAATCCTATAATCTAAATTAATCTAGCCCCATTTTCCAGCATTTCACCTACAACCCTCTAAAGCCTTCCTATTCATATACCTATCTACTTGCCTTTAAAATGTTGCAATTATACCCAACTTCACCACCTCCTCTGGCAACTTGTTCCATACCTGTACCATCCACTGTGTGAATAAATTGCCCCTCAGGTCCCTTTCAAATCTTTCCACTCTCACCATAAATCCATGTCCTCTAGTCTTGGACTCGCCTAAGCCAGGAAAAAGACTTTCACCATTCACGCTATTCAATCCCCTTGTGGGTTTATAAGCCTTTGTAGAGTCACACATCAGCCTCCAACATTCCTGGAAAAAAAGGCCTAGCCCATTCAGGCTTTCTCTATCGCTCAAACCCTCCAATCCTGGCAACATCTTTGTAAATCTTTTCTGATCCCTTTCAAGTTTAACAACATCTTTCCTAAAGCAGGGAGACAAGAACTGAATGCAGTATTCCAAAAGTGGCCTCACCACTGTCTCTTTAAAAAAAACTTTGTTTTAAGTCATCCAGACAACTTCCCTGTCTTTCCTATAAATTTAGCTTAAGTCAAGTGCTATTCTAGTAGAAGCGTTAGACCTCACGAAAGATTCGGCCTTTTGTTTTCCTGCCAGTCATAAGTGTGCACCATTTTGAAGTGTGGTAACATCTGCTGTCAACTGCCATTTCTCTTGGGATTTAGTAAAGACTTTAGGGCAGGTCTTACTTTCAAGCATCTAGTTCATGCACTTTTGTTTTGTTTCATAGACCTTTTCAAATGTGGATGCTTGTGTATACCCAGTTATTTGGGAATTAGAAGTGTGACTGTCCCTTCTGTTTCCCTCCCTTCTTATGAGAAAGTACCTGATCACTGATTTTTTTCACCATCTGTACAGTTCGACTCAAGAGACTCAATTTATGCAGAATATCTGATCAGACTGAGTGACCGTAAAATGAATGGGATGAAATGATGCAAAGTGAATGACTTTGACTGCAAATCTTGTGCGGAAAAATAAATAAATACAGCGAGGAAAAGATCAGATGGAAGATGAGGAAAAAGACAAAGTTTAGAAATAAAGCAGAATTTACTGTCAAAATATTATTGTTTACTGTCTCCAACAGAACCAGAAGGAATGAGACTCCATACTTGTAATAGCTAATTTCCATGCCAAAGAAATTGGCTTTCTATAATTAAAACTCATTACATGGTCAAAAAAGTACTTAGACTTTGAATAACATTCCGGGAAAGTTTATTTAGTATTGACTGCACAAACAGCGCAACACATGGCACTCAATGCATTAAATGAATAACCAGACAATTATATTCTGAGTTCTGAGGAAGGATCACATGACCTGAAACGTTCGCTCTGTTTTCTCCTTCATAGATGCTGCTGGAGCTGCTGAGCTTTACCAGCAACTTTGTCTTTGTTCCTGATTTATAGCATCCGCAGTTCTTTTGGTGTTTAATTATTTTCTGTATATGTGAAGTTAACAGCGCATTGGCCCATCTGGGCTATTCCATAATTAACTGTACACCTTCCTTTTTCCAGCTGCAGTTGCATTTCTGGATAAATAATAGAAAAGCACTATTAGTTTCGTGATCAGTGAATAAGTAATGCATCAACAGTTGCCTGATTCATTTTCTTTGTGCCCTTTCCATCTCAGAGTTGATCATCATGAAGAATCTTGAGATATGAGGCATCAATTTATATTATTATAAATAAGGAAATTATGATAAGTTTTCAGGGGCTTATATCCTTTAAGTGGATCATAGAACATAGAACATAGAACAATACAGCGCAGAACAGGCCCTTTGGCCCTTGATGTTGCACCGACCTGTGAACTAATCTAAGCCCATCCCCCAACACTATCCCATTATCATCCATATGCTTATCCAAGGACTGTTTAAATGCCCCTAATGTGGCTGAGTTAACTACATTGGCAGGCAGGGCATTCTATGCCCTTACCATTCTCTGAGTAAAGAACCTGCCTCTGACATCTGTCTTAAATCTATCACCCCTCAATTTGCAGCTATGCCCCCTCATACAAGCTGACGTCATCATCCTCGGAAAAAGACTCTCACTGTCCAGCCTATCTAATCCTCTGATCATCTTGTATGTCTCTATTAAACCGCTTCTTAGCCTTCTTCTTTCCAATGAGAACAGACCCAAGTCCTCAACCTTTCCTCATAAGACCTTCGCTCCAGACCAGGCAACATCCTGGTAAATCTCCTCTGCAGCTTTTCCAGTGCTTCCACTCCTTTCCTGTAATGGGGCGACCAGAAACTAAACCTGAGCTACAAATCTTCTCAAAACTCACGACCAGAACTGCACGCAATATTCCAAGTGAGGTCGCACTAGCGTTTTGTACAGTTGCAGCATGACATCACAGCTCCGGAACTCAATTCATCTACCAATAAAACCTAACACACTGTATGCTTTCTTAACAGCACTATCAACCTGGGTGGCACCTTTCAGGGATTTATGTACATGGACACCAAGATCCCTCTGCACATCCACACTACCAAGAATCTTTACATTGACCCAGTATTCTGCCTTCCTATTATTCTTCCCAAAGTGAATCACCTCACATTTATCTGCAATGAGCTCCATTTGCCACCCTTCAGCCCAATTCTCAGTTTATCTCAGTCTCCCTGCAAACTGCAACATTCTTCCACACTGTCCACCACTCCACCGATTTCAGTGTCATCTGCAAACTTACTAATCCATCCACCATGCTTGCATCCAAATCATTTATAAAAATGACAAACAGCAGTGGTCCTAAAGCAGATCCATGTGGCACACCACTGACTCCAGGCTGAATATTTTCGATCAACCACCACTCGTTGCCTTCTTACAGAATCTTCCTCAATCCCATGCCTCTGTACTTTCTCCAATAGCCCACCATGTGGAACCTTATCAAAGGCTTTACTGAAGTCCATGTACACCACGTCAACTGCCCTATCCTCATCCACATGCTTGGTCACCTTCTCAAAAAACTCAATGAGGTTTGTGAGACACGTCCTGCCCTTGACGAATCCATGTTGACCACCTCCAATCAAATTGTTGCTTGCTAAATGATTAGAAATCCTATCTTTTATAAACCTTTCCAAAACTTTTCCTACAACAGACGCAAGGCTCACAGGTCTATAATTACCTAGGTCATCTCTACTGGCCTTCTTGAACAAGGGCACAACATTTGCAATCCTCCAGTCCTCTGGTACTAAACCTGTAGACAATGATGGCTCAAAGATCAAGGCCAAAGGCTCCGCCACCTCCTCCCTAACTTCCCAGAGAATCCTTGGAAAAATCCCATCCGGCCCAGGGGATATACCTACCTTCACACCTTCTAGAATTGATAACACCTCCTCCTACTAACCTCAATCCTTTGAAGTCTGATAGCCCGTAACTCAGTCTTCTTCTCTACAATATTCTCCTTTTCCTGAGTGAAACCAGATGAGAAATATTTGCTTAGCACCTCTCTGATCTCCACAGGGTCCACACACAACTTTCCACTTCTGTCTTTGACTGGCCATATTCCTACCCTTGTCATCATCTTATTCCTCACATACCAATAGAAAGCTTTAGGGTACTCCTTTATTCTTTCTGCTAATGACTGCCCTTGCCCCCTCCTTGCTCTTCTTAACTCTCTCTTTAAATCCTTCCTAGCTAATTGTAACTCTCCATCGCCTCATCTGAACCATTTTGTCTCAATGTGACATAAGCCTCCCTCTTCCACTTACCAAGAGATACAATTTCTTTCATAAACCATGGTTCTCGTACCTTATCGCTTCCTCCCCGCCTAACAGGGACATACCTGTCAAGGACATGCAATATCTGTTCCCTAAACTAGCTCCACATTTCGATTGTCCCCATCCCCTGCATTTTGCTACCCCATTCTATGCCTCCTAAGTCTTGCCTAATCACTTTATAATTGCTCTTCCCCCATCTATAACTCTTGCCCTGTGGCTTGCTCCTATCCCTTTCCATCGCCAAACTAAACGTAACTCTATTATGGTCACTCTCTCCAAGTGCTCACCTACCACTAAATCAAACACCTGGCCCGGTTCATTACCAAGTACCAGATCCAGTGTGGCCTCCCCTCTTGTTGGCCCTTCGACATACTGTGTCAGGAAACCCTCCTGCACACATTAGATAAAACAGATCCATCTGACTTACTGGAGTTATCGCATTCCCAGTCAATGTTGGGGAAGTTGAAGTCTCCCATAATGGCCACCCTGTTCCTTTCACTCCTGCTCAGAATTGTTTAGCCAATCCTCTCCTCCACAGCCCTGGAATTTTGCGTAGGCCTATAAAAAACTCCCAGCAGTGTGACCTCTACTCTCCTGTTTCTGACCCCAGCCCATGCCACCTCAGTAGATGAGTCCTTGTCAAAAGTTCTTTCAGCCACTGTTATACTGTCTTTGACTAACAAAGCCACAACTCCCCCTCTTTTACCACCTTCCCTGATCTTTATGAAAGATCTAAACCCTAGAACCTGCAACATCCATTCCTGACCTTGCTCTATCCATATTGATCACAAAGAAATCTGATTTTAAAACCATGAAAATAATTAACCCAGCACGGACAGTAAATTAAGAAAAATAAAGAGATAAACATTATGTTAAACAAGAAATTGAAGATCACACTTCTAAAGGAAGTTATGAGATTCTTCTTTCAAAGCTACACTATTTGAGAGGTAACTATATTTCAAGATAACCTTTAACTACACTGCACTTTGCCATGATGACTTTGCTGAAATCATAATGTTATTCTTGTCTTGAGAGTATTTGTTAAACTTTAGAATTTGTTGCGCTATGTTTGGAGTGCAATGTAAGATCAAAACAATCACAATGCAAGCAAGTTTACTAAAGTGTGAGAATACCCAAGTCAGTGCAACACATCTGCCAATGATAATGTAACTCAGCCACTATATTCCCATGTAATATGTGATTTTCTACAAACATGAATTAGTATCAGAGAGTATAATGACAAGCTACACAAAGTGGTTTTAACTCCAGTAACTGGAAAGACACTCAAAGCACATAATTTGAAGGAGTATGAAATTAGGATTCAAGAGAAGGAAACAGAAAATGCAGTCAAAATGGTCAAATTCAGAGCATCTAGCCAACCTATGTTGCCTGCCTGATGATAGCTTTCAAAACATCCGCTCAGGACTGGAGAGGAGCTTACAATATCATTATCTATGCAGTTACCAATAAAATATGCAGGACAAGGAAAGAGGTTTTTGAATAATAGTATGAGGGGATTGGCACCAAATTAAAAGGTAGATCCTCATACACTTTAATTACTGGAGCTACAAGCCAAAATACTCCAAAATATGATTTTGATGAAGGCAGCTGCTCTGAGAATTACATATGCACGAATTACAGCCTGACCCCAGCTTGTGCACCCTCGCGGAATTGAGAGAGGCTGGGTCGAGGATGACACTTGTGATTTCTCGCATTTTTTCAAAGGCAGAGATGTTCTTTCACCTGACAAAATTGGGTCTGGATATGATAATGAATGGAAAAGAATGACCTGATGTGTGATTCAGGATATGAATTGAAAACTTGTTTGTTTCTAAGACTGTTTTGAGTTAGTGACATTTGTGTGTTGAGTAGAATGTTGCTTTGGCGCAAAATGTCATTATATTGCTACTGCATTGTAGCATAATGAAACAGTCCTGAAGTTTTTGAAAGCACATACCCTCCAGGGTCATGTTAGCCAGATTGAGAAGCCAAACCAGCAAGGCTTTAGTTAGTGCATTTGCCCTGGGGTGGCTTCTCACCTTCCTCGTTAAAATTGTGTTGAGGTTCAATTTGCATAAAGGGACAGTGATTACTGGCTAGCTATAAGGCATCCATTTATTTCAAATGGGTACACTTATCACCAGCATCAGTTCCTTGGTTGAAATGGCAGTTGATGGATTTCTGCTGGAAATGGAATGATTTTTTTTGCTCTTTTAACCACTCTCCATTCCACTGTTGCTGGTGAGGTTGGGCTAAAATTTAGTCACATGGTTTTGAAATGAACATAGTTAAACCCAAGCTGAAGCGGTGATCATCAACAGCCTGTGCATTTTATAGTTGAACCGTATTTTAGTATGAAATGAGCTTGGCCAGTCTCAATTCAGCTCTGAGCAGATATAAGCTCAGAGCACAAAATTGCCTCTAATTCAACGTAAAAGAGCAGTTCCTCTCAGAGATCATATAGAGCTTTGTGGAGAATGAGTCACAAGGATAGCTCATGTGCTAAATAGAGAATGTTTTTAAGTTGGTGATTTATTTGTGGACGTTTCACTTTGCAGCTGTCTGTGCTACAAGTTGGCCTAGGAATACATGATGAAGGCAATGGGTGGTCAAAGTGTATGTGAATTTCTTCTAAAAAGGTCACCTACAATCACTTTCATAAAGGCAACATTTTGACACCCTTTTGAAATGTCTTTTCAGATTTTCTGGTACATTTGAAGACAAGTTATTTAGATAACTATGAATAACTCTTATCAAGATAACTGTTGATACATAAATAGATGCCCTTTTGGTGCAGAAACTGCCATTGACTTAAAGATAATGTTTTTCCAAATGCATTCATTTCCATCTTGCATTTTGCTAGGTCCAAAATGTTCAACATGAAAAATAGATAATGGCAATCAGGTAAAAATGATTTCAGATTCAGTTTACTATATTTACATTTGCTAATGCATGAAATGATTGCAAGTGCCAATTTGAAGAAATTAAAGCGAAGGTGAATTGAATTTTGGGTATTGAAAGTATCACAGAATTTTAAGGCTATTGTTTAAAAATTGCTATGTATTTTCTCTTCCAGCTTCAAGTCAATTCCATTCTTCTCAGCGCCCTGCATGTGGTTGTCTCACACTAAGTTTCATTTTCACATATGGTGTCTTTTTGAAGAATGCCTGAGTTGCAAGTGCTGATTGCAATCATGGAGTGCGGGAAATTGCTACCAACCCAGATTCCTGCCTAGCCTATTTTAGTCAGCAAGAAAGTGGCATGAATACTGAAAGTCTCCTTTGTCAGCCAATTTCCCACCCATTGCCCCATGAATTTAGTAGGTCAGAGCAAAACGCAGCCCAATGTTTGTCCACAATTTAATGTGGAATTGATCAGCTGTCTAGAGGTCCAGGGGAATTTGGTGGGCTGAGGAGTTGCAGTAACACTTCTGTTGTAAGATCCTGAGAAATACTCCTGCTCTGCCTCATTCAGCAAAAGATTAAAAAAAACCAGCAATGTTAAACTTAATCTTTTTAAGCTTCCACTGATCCTGCACTTCTACATACTGGAAAAGCTCACTGCCACTTCCTTTTCAGGTCATTCAGTTAAAAAATGCTATGATTGGCAAATATTTAAAGGAGCCAGTAATTTAATAACTCCTCGGTAGGCAAGTAACACTGGAAATTTTAACTATGAACCAATCTGATTCCCATTGGACAAGGAGACTGGAAAACATCTCTGTATGTTTGAGGCAATCTTTATTAACGTGAGTTTGATAGCACTATCAAATTGGTAATCATAGCATAGTAAAATATCTTGATAATGATCAGTTACACATATATTCAATTAAGTGTATGTTGTTCTGGTGCTGCTAATATACAAGATTCTAATCAAACTAAATATTGGAAGATGTAAAGTCAAACAAAAAGCCCTAGATCATAGAATGGTTCAATATGCAACTCACTCATGTCAATTCCTTAGCAAGATGATCAAGTATCAGCACATGTTCATATCAATGTATTAATACTTGCAGATTAGCTGTTGTATTTAGAATCATAAGGGTACAAATTATTGGAATGTCATGTTCTATCATTATAATGGATTGAATAATTAGCTCAATTCAAATAACTTTTACTTGCTCAGATTGACGGGTAAAAACTATATTATCTAGGATTTCTAGTTATGTTTTGGAGAAATAGTCAATCCCAAATGGGGAAAGCCAGCAATGAGCACCTCACAACTTGGTAATATATCCCTGTCCATCTGTTGTTATACTTTGCAATATATTTGCTGACAACTGATGGCTTTATGGAGACAGAATGTACTAACAGAATTGTATAATTAAGCAAACTGCGCAGGTGAGCGACAGTAACAGTGGGTTGGAGTATCCCCAGAGCAAATCAGTTCAGATAATATTTATTCTGACACTAAGCAATTTTTTTCTGCTTTTGCTGATGCAATCTACATTCATTCTATGATTTGTGCTTGGAATTGGGCCATCAAGAAACCCTAAAGTTGAGATTGCTTTCTATCAATTACATCTTCAATTAAGGGGTGTTACTGAGTTCACTATGCTGTATCATAAGTTATCCAAAAATGTTTACAGAACTAAGTCATACAACACCTTAAATATAAAACAAAGATGACAATAGCAAGATATTGTATTATATAGCACCTTTAACAGTTTCAAATGTCCCAGATCACTTCACAGGAGCGTTCTAAATCAGTTTATGACAGCAATCCACATAAGGAGATATTAGGTCAGATGACAATAGCAAGATATTGTATTATATAGCACCTTTAACAGTTTCAAATGTCCCAGATCACTTCACAGGAGCGTTCTAAATCAGTTTATGACAGCAATCCACATAAGGAGATATTAGGTCAGATGACCAAAGTCTTAATGAAAAAGGTTTTTTTTGAAGGATTTTCAAAGGGGGACTTCAGGTATAGTGGCAGATCTATAGCAAAGATATTCCAGAATAAAGGACAAAATGGATGAAGATGTGGCCACTGATGATAGAATGATTAAAAGTAGGGCTATATAGGAGGTCAGAATTTGAAGTTCAGAAATCTTAGAAAGCTATGGGGCTGGTGGAGGCAAAAAAAAGCAAGGAATTAGGCCATGAAAGAATTTGAAAACAAGGATGATAACTTTAAAATCAAGATTTTGTCTGACCAGGATGCAGCGTTGTTCAGAGAACATAGGTGATAAATTTTATGCTTCAGTCTTCCCTGCATTAAGTTGGAAGAAAACTTTGCTCACCCTGTGTTGGATGTCAGGTAATAAATATGATAATTTTGCGACAGTGAAGAAGTCGCAAGAGGTGCTACTGATGTCAAGTCAGGTATTATCTGTCCTTGTGAAAACTAATGAGCTTTCAGAAGATGTTGCTGAGGATTATCATGTGAGGAGAAACAAGAGAGTTCCAAGTATAGATTCTCAGGTGACACAAGAGATAATGGATTGGGAGTAGGAACAGAAGCCAGTTCCTCTGGATCTGACTAAATAGATTAAAACAAAATCAGGCAAAGACAGTTGTGGCAACATAGATAGTGGAAGATTATGTAGTTAACCCTGCCAAAGGCTGCAGAACCTTCAAGGAGGATGAAGGAGAAAGATTTAACTTAATGGCAGCCACATCGGACAAAGTCATTTGCCGCTTTGCAATTGCTGTTTCAGTGTCCTGGAGGAAGAAACCTGGGGTTTCAGGAAAACATGGATTTCAGGAAAGATGAAGAAAGATTTTAGAGACATCAACATGTGCGTGGACTTTGGACAGGGAAGGAAATTGGAGTTTGAAAATAGTTTGCAGGTATCAGGATTGGTTTTTGAAGGCAGAGTTGGTGTTGGTGGATTTATAAAATGAAACGAAAAGAAGGGGAGCCATTAAAAATATTGGCTGGAGTGAGGAAGTTGGATAACTGAACGTGGGTTTCATGGAAATGAGCTTAAATATTTGCAAACAAATTTGAAAAAGGAAGCGATTTTATGAAGAGAAAATGATGCTAATTTGCATAGATGTAACAAACGCAGTTGTCTGTCAATCTTAATTCTCAAATCAGTCAGATTATGAAATACGCCAATGATGGTCTAATGAATCAGCATCCTCTTTTTATGATATATAAAATGGTGCCCCTTTGTTTCTTGCACTCTAGTTCTGATCAGTGCAATTGAAAACCTTCAGCTTCATGTCTCCTTTTAGGAATAGT
Organism: Stegostoma tigrinum; assembly: GCF_030684315.1. Lineage (NCBI taxonomy): Eukaryota > Metazoa > Chordata > Chondrichthyes > Orectolobiformes > Stegostomatidae > Stegostoma > Stegostoma tigrinum. The sequence goes on along the minus strand of NC_081356.1, from coordinate 62,206,007 downwards.
TAAGTTCGGTACTATCAAGCAATTATTTGCAAAATTGAGACAAATGTAAAATAAGGAGATGATCTTGAAGAGCACATAAGAAGAGTGAGTTCTTTGCTAAATAGGATCATTGCAGCATTCCAATACTAAAATAAATTATTTTGGCTTTGGATTAGCCTGAATAAAATCTGGTGGGAAATCCCTGGGTAAATACTATTAGAGAATGCCCATCAGGAAAATATTCAAACGCTTGCAAAATATTATACTGATGTTAGGTTTATCTCATAAGTGTCAATGGATAGAATTCACTGACTTAGCAGGATTTATTGACCAATGAAACCTTTCTCATTTTCTTATGGCTGATAGAGATCCAAGAATTCTACTACCAATGCAATGTTTCATACATAAAAAAGCTATGAGAGAAAATAACTTGAAATCTTATGTTCTTGAGTACATTTGTAGCTTGAGTTGTGGATGCTGTAGTCAGTTTGCTCACCATGCTGGCTCATTGTTCTGCAGACATTTCCTTACGCTGCTTTGTAAAATCATCAGCGCAGCCTCTGATGGTGCATCGTTGTATTTTCCCACTTGCTATTTAAACTCTGGGGTGCATTGGAGTTGATTACCTCATTTCCGTGTTTTCTTTGCAGCGGTGTGTATATAAGGTCTGATTCTATGTGTTTATTGATGGGCTTTTTGGTGGAGATCTAGGCCTCTAAGAATTCCCAGCCTGTCTCTGCTTGGGCTGGCCTAGGTAATCAACTCCAACAGACACCCGAGTTTAGACAACAATCAGGAAAACACAACCACGCTTCATCGGAGGCTGCACTGATGGTGTTACTCAGCAGGATAATGAAACTTCTGCAAACTAATGAACCAGCTTGGTGAGCAAACTAACCACAGCAACTTGAAATCTCTTTTAAACAATTAGGTTCCTTCCCAGAATGACAGAGTTTTAGTACCAATGCTGGCTGTGCCCCTCTTTTGGTTTCAAGGAATAAAATCACCACATGAGAAGAAATTGCCTTTTCATTTGTTTGTGCGGACTTAGGTCAACTTTCCAAGTTGAGCCAGATATAGTATTAAGCAACATGGCATCACATTCATGGAGATGGTCTCAATGTGGATAGATGAAGTCAAGCACTTCAAAAGGAAATAAAACAGAAATAGTGGAGGTAAAATACATCTTACCAGGTAGCATATGATAAGTAAAAGACACATTAACATGTCCTTGCAGGCTTTTCGGGTGAATTCTTTTCCGGGGAGCCGAAAGCCACTTCTTAGTTGGCCATGTCCTTGATAATCATGCCCAGCATTTTACCACCTACTTTAATGCTTTTCAACCTGGAATTCACCCTGTCATAGGACTGGCACACGAACACCATTAATTTGTAAAGTCTGTATACAAAATGCAGACCTACTTTTACCTTTTCTAAATGATGATGAGAAAATTTCCAGCAATTCCTGAGATTAGTTTAAAATTCTAGCATTGCTTTCTTCCCTCCTCTTTTTGCTGTCCTTTAATGGGAAGCTTCTGCTTAGCCTTCATTTCAGATTAGGCTTTCTCAGTGGACTGGATCATTGTAAGTGGTTTGCTTTTGGTTCAATAATATTGAATAGCACTTTTTCCATTTACTTAAACTGGCTATGGTGCCAGCTGAGCCTGCCTTTTTCTTAGTTATTGTTTGTAGCGGTTGGCTCACTGGGCCTTCCTTTTATCTCACTGGGGACCACCTAACCTCTGCTCAGCATCTCTCCACAATGCCACAGTAAATATCCCAAGCTCACTGGGAAGAAAGGGAACTTCTGGTATTACTATCCTGACCACATGATATGTAACAAGAGATTTGCATGGGTCACAAGGTCTTCAAGCATTTATTCGCAGTGACAACATTTAAATGAACAACAATCTTTCCATATCAGGATGTGACATGGCAGTAAGTGCCAGCATGTCATTAGGATTTTTCAGTCACATGTGTACAATAAGCTCAATATTATTCATATGAAACCAAAATATTATATAGGTTAAAAATTCTGAAACTTGATATTGGAGTTTGGATGACTTCTGATAAATGCTGAAGCATTATTGTCATATTGTATGATTTCACTTGAACTCCCAATTGTGTTGCTGTCCTATAATTACCCTGTAGCTAATCATTATCCAACATGCAGTTATTACATAAATATATGTAGAAGACAGCTGGAAAGCTTCAAAACGAATGTCATGCTGTCAATAGTTTGTTTACCCATCTAAACTGTGGGGTACTTCATAAATATCACCTATACAACAAAAAAAAATGGACTTATCAATCTAACATGTAAGAGATGGTCTCCGTCATATTCAGTCAAGTGCAATTGCAGCTTTCTGACTCCAGCTTGCTGTATCCACAACAACAATGCTCATTTGAATTTTTATGACAGCATAGGCAACAGGCAGCTGTAGGGTATTATAAAAATTCTTTGAAGGTAAACACATTAGATTCCTGGGAGATATACAAAAGCAGCTAAATACATTAAATGAACATTTAAGTAACAAAGATAATAGGAACTGCAGATGCTGGAGAATCTGAGATAACAAGGTGTAAAGCTGGATGAACACAGCAGGCCAAGCAGCATCTGAGGAGCAGGAAGGCTGACATTTCCGGCCTAGACCCTTCATCAAAAAATCGATTTTCTGATGAAGGGTCTAGGCCCAAAACGTCAGCCTTCCTGCTCCTACGATGCTGCTTGGCCTGCTGTGTTCATCCAGCTTTACACCTTGTTATCTCTTATTTAAATAACAAATCTACATGGAGCCTATAATGCTGACATTTATTCTATATTGCCACAAAAGGATTGCTGTTACATTGCTATATCAATATTTTATACTGTGCTCCCTGCTGTCAGTGAATAGGTTGGGGTTGAGAGATGGAGGAAATTTAATAGATAGTGGTTTTCAGTAATGGAAGAGTTACTTCATTAAAAAAAAATAAGCTTTTTGAAAATGCACAGAACAGATTGTTGTTGATATCAGGCAAATCCATCTTACAGAAACTTGCTGTTAAATCAAGCGCTCTAGCAAGTACACTACCAGTTTTGAAGTCTAGATATTAGAACACAATTGAGCAAGTAATGATATATTCCTTAGGTTGATTTGTATATTGTTAGATGATACGCATGCTTCAGAATTTAAAAGATCGCCTCTAAATACAATATATATACCAAGGAAAAGCTTCTACTTCTAATCAATATGAGAATACTGCTTTGCAGCAGCAAACAGAGAGTGCAGAAAGATGCTGGTGGTGAGATTGATGTTGATACCCTTCACTACCAAGCGAAATGCCAATAAAGCTTGTTTAGCATTTTGTGAGGGCAATGGCAGTATTGATTCCTGAGCAATAATAAAGAGTGAGGTAGCTCTCTTAGATAAAAAAAATTGGCAGCTGTAACAGAGAATTGACTCAGACAGACCTGAATGCTGCCCTGTCTTAATACAAATAATTCAAGCCTCAGCAGGATTTTGATGCAGCCAAGCATGTTTCTCAAGCATATTTCTTGCTATTAATTTACCTGGGGCTTTGGAGGCCTATCACTAGATTAGTCAGTGAGGGATTCAGGGTCAAAATGGATTTCTTGGGGCTTGTTGAGAGAAAACAACTGAGTTGTGGGAAATTACTAAGGCCGTGAAAGTTTAATTCAGCAGAACAGGAATGTGTCCAGGGAATTCAACAGATGCAATGTTATTAAAGGTCAATTGAGTAAATTCAAAATGATTCCTCTACTATCTTGATATTAAAAAGAGAGTATGATAGAATATTGAGTGTGCAGTGATTGAGTAACTAATTGTGCAAACATGAGAACTCACATTGTGAGATTTGGCCATGGCAGAGAGCCTTCCCATCATAGTGGAAATGGACACCGTGCCCAGGAATCTCAAGTCCCTTCCCCAAACACATCATGTCATCTTAGAACAAAAACAAAGTTGCTGGAAAAGGTCAGCAGGTCTGGCAACATCTGTGGAGGAGAAAAAACAGTTAACGTTTTGGGTCCAGTGACCCTTCCTCAGAACTGATGGTGGCTGGGAAATTGTCAGTTTATATGCAGAAAATAGGGAGGTGGGTGGGGTAGGCAGTAAATGATAGGATAGAGCCCAAAGAGAGAGAAAGACAGTTGGACAGACAAAGGAGTTGCTATCGATCAGGCTGGGAGGGCGAATAGTTGTTAATGGGGACAGTTGGTGACTAACAACAGGGGGTGTGTAGTGGCAGGCTATGTGGTAACAAGGCCTGGTGTGTGGGGTGGGGGGCTGGGACATGGGGGAGTTTAGGCCCTAAAATTATTGATCTCAATATTGAGTCCAGAGGGCTGTAGGGTCCCCAAGAGGAAAATGAGGTGCTCCTCCTCCAGCTTGCACTGGGCTTCACTGGAACACTGTAGCAAGCCAGAGACAGAGATTTTGGCCACGGAGCAGGGTGGTAAGTTAAAGTGGCAGGCAACAGGTAGTTCAGGGTCTTTTTGCGAGCAGAACGTAGATGTTCTGCAAGGCAGTCACCAAGTCTACGCTTCGTTTCCCCCGTGTAGAGGGGGCCACATTGTGAGCAGCAAATGCAGTAGACTAGATTCTTGGACGTGCAGGTGAAGTGTTGCTTCACCTGAAATTATGTTTGGGCACTTGGACACTGGGGAGAGAGGAGGTAAAGGGGTAGGTGTTGCACCTTCCCCGGTTACAGGGGGAAGTGCCGTGAGGCTGTGGGGAGGTGTTGGGGGGTGAAGGAAGTACTGAGTTTAACAATTTTAGGGCCTAAAATCTCCCATGTCCCAGCCTCCCATCTCACACGCCAGGCCTTGTTACCACATAGCCTGCCACTACACACCCCCTGTTGTTAGTCGCTAACAGTCCCCATTAACAACTATTCACCCTCCCGGCCTAATCGTTAGCAACTCCTTTGTCTGTCCAACTGTCTTTCTCTCTCTTTGGGCTCTACCCTATCGTTTACTCCCTACCCCACCCACCTCCCTATTTTCTGCATATAAACTGACAATTTCCCAGCCACCATCAGTTCTGAGGTAGGATCACCGGACCTGAAACTTTAGCTCTGTTTTCTCCTCCACAGATGCTGCCAGACCTACTAAGCTTTTCCAGCAACTTTGTTTTTGCTCCTGATTTACAGCGTCTGCAGTTCTTTTTGTTTTTATCATGTCATCTTAGAATTCCTTCAGTGGGGAGGCAGGCCTATTCGCCCATTAGGTCCACACTGAACCTCTGAAGAGCATCCTACACTCACCCCATAACTCTGCATTTCCCATGGTTAATCCATCTTGCCTGAACATCTCTAGACATTACTGGCAATTTAGCATGAGCAATTCACCTAACATACACAACTTTAGACTGTGGGACCAAACCAGAGCACCCAGAAGAAACCTATGCAGACATGGGGGAAATATACAAACTCCATGCAGGCAGTTCTCTTCCATAGAAGCCTGTATCCTGTCACTAAGTCACCCTTTAATTACACATGAACAGTCCTTGATTATAATATCGCTTTGTACAGTGTCAGGCACCAGAATGTCAGTATCTCTGACACTCACCCTTTCTATATTCCCCCTGATTATACCATATTACAGCATAGCACAGGCCCTTTGGCCCACGATGTAAACAGCCCCAATCAGGGAACTCATATTCTATGAGGTCTAAGTGGTTGACCTTGTAACAATTTCTATACCTGCCTTCTCTCAAGTCGACGTTGCTGGCCTTGGAGTGAGTATAAATCCTAATGTGTGCAGAGAAGACCTGGCAAGGGCAGGTCTGATCTTGTGCATTTATTTGGATACCCACAGTATCACAGAATTGTTACACTATTAATAGAGACCATTCAGCCCGGCAGATATGTGCCGGATTTCTGAATGAGCGAATTACTTAATGCCTTTATTTTTGATAAAAGACTAATTTTTAAAATTCTTCAGTTGAACCTGTCTTGACCATACTTACAGGCTGTACATTCTAGACCTTGACTAGTCCCGGCATGAAAAGGTATTTTTCTCCCATCCCCTTTGGACAGATATAAATCATAGAATCCCTACAGTGTGAAAACAGAACCTTCAGCCTAACAAGTCCACACCAACCCTCAGACATCTCACCCAGACCTATTCCTCTATAACTGACCTAATCTACACATCCTTGAACATAAAGGGCAACTTAGCATGGCCAATCCACCTAACCCGCACATCTTTGAACTGTGTGAGAAAACTAGAGCAAACCCATGCAGACATGGGGAAAATGTGCAAACTCCACTCAGACCATTGCCCAAGGGTAGAATCAAACCCAGATTCCTGGCGCTGTGAGGCAGCAGCACTGACCACTGATATACGGTACCCCTTTGGATATAATATTAAGTCATGTTAGGAGAGATAAAATGCCCTTTGGGAGAGGTGAGGTGTTAGCTGGAATGGGTAAAGAGAGGCTTGAATGTGCATAATAATTGTACAAAGCAATTAAACGTGAAACTCATTGGACCTGTCAACAAACTGCGCATGTTATCAAAACCGACTGTTAAATGAATCAAAAATGACGGTCAGAAGGACTTCTCAAAAGAAGCTATCAAGGTATTTAACTGCCCTCCTTTTAAAGCTTTGGTTTTTTAAAAAATAGTTTTAAGTGTTACAGAAGTGTTTTTCATTCTATTTGATGAAATAAACTGGCGGGTTTTCAGTCCTGTGTTATTGCTGCTTGACTGATTTCATAACCTTTCATTATCATAGTAGGGTACCTGCCAATTTCATAGGTTGAATTTTTAAAATCAAACTGTTCAGAGATATTATGACACATCTCTGAAGCAGGTGGAACTTGAATCAGGCCTCCTGCCTCAGACAATACCACTTCACCACATAGTTTAAGGCAATGCAATGCACACTAAAACTTCTATTGAATAACTGTTCATTTTAACCCATTTCTGCAAGGAACCTGAGGCCTGCCCGTGTTGGATACCAGATAAGATGATATACTAAGTTTGGGGGGTTGTGTTTGGAAAACATGAATTAGCATGAGGAAGGGTCCCGACCCGAAATGTCAACTTTCCTCCTCCTCTGATGCTGCCTGGCCTGCTGTGTTCATTCAGTTCCACGCTGTGTTATCTATGAGTTAGCACGAGTTGGTATAATTGCTATAAAGGGCTACAGCAGGTGGATAGAGTAGCATAGCTTACTTAAGGGACTTGAAATGTCCATGGAGGTGGATAGAGGGGCATAAATTGGAATGAAGATTATAAGAGGTCTTGGGGGTGTTGGTTTAGGGGCATAGGTTGGTAGGGGCTGAATGAAACATTATGGGGTTGGGTAAAGGGCATGAGGTGGCACAGGCTGCCAAGGATGGATCATTGGCAGTGTATGTCAAGTTAGTAGTATGTTATGGGTGAAGACTGGTGGAAAAGTAAGAACTGCCTATGCTGGAGTCTGAGATAACAAAGTGTAGAGCTGGATGAACACAGCAGGCCAGGCAGCATCAGAGGAGCAGGAAAGCTGATGTTTCAGGTCTGGGCCTTTCTTCAGAAATGGGGGAAGGGAAGGGTGCTCTGAAATAAATAGAGAGAGGGGGAGGCGATGAGAGAAGGTAGATAGAGGAGCAGACAGGTGGAGGGAAGACAGACAGGTCAAGGAGGTAGGAATGAAGCCAGTAAAGCTGAGTGTAAGTAGGGAGTTGGGATGGGGGTTGGTAAGTGAGGAGGGAGGGGAGGGTATGTGGGAGGGAAGACGGACAAGCCAAGGAGGTGGGGATGAGGTGAGTATAGGAAGGAAGTGGGGGTGGGGTTGGTCATTGAGGTGGGGGGCAGCGGATAGGTGGGAGAAAAGGCGGGCAGGTCAAGGAGGTGGGGAAGAGAGGGGGTGCTGGTCTTGGGATGAGGTCGGGTGTGGGGAAATTTTGAAGCTTGTAAAGTCCACATTGAGACCATTGGATTGTAGGGTTCCCAGGTGAATATGAGGTGCTGTTCCTCCAGTTTTCAGGTGACATTGTTGTGGCACTGGAGGAGGCCCAGGATGGACATGGCGTCCAAGGAGTGGGAGGGGGAGTTGAAGTGGTTCGCGACTGGGAGGTGTTGTCATTTGTCATGAACCGAGCGTAGGTGTTCCACAAAGCAGTCTCGAAGCCTCCACTTGGTTTCCCTGATGTAGAGGATGCCGCATCAGGAACAGTGGATATAGTATATCACGTTAGCGGATGTGCAGGTGAAGATCTGTTTGATGTGGAAGATTAATGTGGACTTTACAAGTTCCCCACCCCATCCTCAAACCAAGACCAGGACCCCTCTCATCCCCACCCCTTGACCTGCCCACCTTTTCTCCCAACTATCTGCTCCTACTACCTTACTGACCAACCCCACCCCCACTTCCTACCTACATTCACCTCATTCCCCCCCTCCTTGACCTGTCTGTCCTCCCTCCCACATACTTGCCCCTCCCTCCTCACTGACCAACCCCCATCCCAACTCCCTACCTACACTCACCTTTACTGGCTTCATGCCCCCCTCCTTGACCTGTCCATCTTCTCTCCACCTATCTGCTCCACTATCCACCCTCTATCACCACCTCCGCCTCTCTCGATTTATTTTAGAGCCCCCTTCCCTTACCCCATTTCTGAAGAAGATCCCAAACTCAAAACATCAGCTTTCAAGACTGGAGGGATGTTTGCTGTTTTAATCTTTGGCTTTTGGAATGTCAATATCGTTCCAATTCCATTGGCCCACTCCACCTCTGTACCCAGCATTCTTCACTCTCAGTCTGGAGCTACCCTTCCCAATTTCTCATATTGCTAGTTCTTCACCCCCGACTAAAAATCCAAAGTCCAAGTAGCCATTTGTAAAAATTGGACTCCCAGAGGACAGCTGGGAATTTTTCCCACTACACACCAACTGGTTGACAGAAATCCACAATATTCACCTCAAACGAGTTATAACACAAAAACACTGTCAAGTGAATCATTTTCATCTTGATTTGTATGAGCAAAACTAATGAAGGAATCTCTATCTACGAATTTGTGACAGCATCTTATGCAACATAATGTATCTAAAAGTACTGAAATTTTCAGACTTGTAAGAATCTGTATGTAAATCATAGCAGGCATTAAAGCGATTCTGTAAAGGGTAAACTATCAAACAATTTTTTTCAAGGTCTTTACCAAGAAGGATGACCAATAAGTTGCCAATTTTTCTGTTTATCCAGGCTGATAAAAAGTCGATAGTTAAATTGCAGGTTCATAATGAACCTGGTGCAGCACAAATCCTTTATAAAGCTACAATTTCCAAGCAATTCTTGAAAGATGAATTTAAACTAATAAAACACAACTTTTTTTTAAAGAGCCAACTCATTAAAAAACACACTACATTTACTCAGCAACTTCTCTGAAACCTTTAGTGGTAGGAGAAACGGTTTGAAAGAAAGTAAAACGGTGGCTGAAATTTGTAAAAAGCTTTTGACTGAAACTGGTTAAAGAATGATATTGAAATGATTGAAGTTAGTTTACATGATTGATACTTCTTTATGTGCTATATAAAAATGTCTCCAATCTCATGTTAGCCTCTGTGAATATTAAAGTGAAACTTCCTTACCCTTCCTTACCTCTAAAGGGAAGTGGAGTGTGCCTAAACATTTAGGTCTTACACTAGTTTCCAGTTGCTGCAGAATTAGACCAAGAGCAGCAGAGGACCCAGACATTTATTCAGTGAATGCTGTAGATTATTTTCCCTGCTGGAATCTTAATTTTCCAGAGTAGAATTAGGGAGTGTCCACAATCCAGATTTCTTGGATTCCCACTTCAGCCCACTCAACCTGCATGGAAGGATGATGAAACTGGAGATTGTTTTTCAAATAATCTTTCTATAGAGGAAGGTGATGTCCTAATAGTATTATTGCAGGCTTGTTAATCCAGAGACCCAGGTAATGTTCTGAGGACCCAGGTTCAAATCCCACAATGAGAGCTGCAGGAGTTTGAATTGAAAGAAATCTGGAATTAAGAATCTAATGCTGACTATGAATCCATTGCCAATTGTTGGAAAAACTCATCTGGTTCACCGATGTCCTTTAGGAAAGGAAACTGCTGTCCTTATCTGGTCTGGCCTACATGTGACTCCAAACCCACAGCAATGTGGTTGACTCTTAACTGCCCTCAGTGCAATTAGGGATGGGTAATAAATGCTGTTTAGCAAGTGATGCCCTCATTTCATGAATGAATCAAGGAAATAGACATCCATATATTGTAGCTTTTCAATGGAGAAAGTGGAGATAAAACTGATGGATCAGCATCATAAGTCAGGCACAATGATAGGAGATTACAGCATGTTTGACTAAGTAAAACTGGAATTAAAAATGTGCTTCTGTCATTTTGAGAATAAAACTACCAAATTTTTGTAAAACCCAGACCGACTCACTAATGCTCTTCAGACAAAGAGATCTGCCGTCCTTACTTGAATCTGGCAAACATGTCACTCTGGACCCACAGCAGTACGGTTGATTCTTAACTGCCTTCTGAACTGAAATAGCATGTGACTTAGTTGCATCAAACCTACTTTGAAAATCTATCCCTTTGGCCTCTGTCTAAATTGCACTTTGCTTTGATTGCAGTCAATTATCCCTAAATGCTCCCAATGCATGGTCCTCACACTACATCGAGATCAGCTGACACCACAAGAAAATGGCAACACCTCCTGTGAACTAGCAGTACCGCCACAATGACCAGTAGCTACAGCAATTTGAAAACAGGCACAAATGCAAAGAAGCAGTGACTCACAATGACACCTTGAAATCTTCATGTGTTGCACTTAGGCAAAATCTGCCACCGAAGAGAAATTTGAGTATCTTTGAACATGAATCATAAAAAAATTCATATACTGGTATAGAAAACAATTCAAAGGGTGAACAGAATATGCCATTTATAGTAAGTGAAATTGAGTCTAAATTTAGGGAAGTTTTGCTACAACTGGACAGGGCATTGGCAAAACCATGCTTCGAGCGCTGTGTATAGTTTTGGTCACCTTGGTGAAGGAGGAACATACTTGCATTGAAGGCCATTCAAAGGAAATTCAGTTAGTCAAGTGATAAAAGATTCTCACATGAGGAAAGTATGAGCAAGTTACATCTATATTCATTGCCATTTAGAAAAATGAGAAGTGATCTTATAGAAACAATTAAGATGCTGAGAGGGCTTGACAGGGTAGATGCGTGGGTGAATCTAAAAATAAGGAGTGCAATTTCAATATAGAGTCCCCACTTAAAATGGAGATGAGGAGAAATTTCTTCTCTCAGATAATTATTAGTAAAATGTGAGATTTGAATGCAGTGTGAGTGTAGGTGGGGAAGTAAGGAGGAGATAGGTCAGCCCGGGGAGGACAGAAAGGTCAAAGGTGTAGATTTCACAAGCTTCAAAATCCCTCCTCCCCTACCGCATCCCAAAACCAGCCCAGCTCGTCCCCGCCTCCCTAACTTGCTCTTCCTCTCACCTAACTCCTCCTCCCATCTCAAGCCGCACACCCATTTCCTACCTACTAACCTCATCCCGCCCCCTTGACCTGTCCGTCCTCCCCGGACTGACCTATCTCCTTCCTACCTCCCCACCTACACTCACCTTTACTGGCTCCATCCCCGTCTCTTTAGCTTGTCTGTCTCCTCTCCACCTATCTTCTCTTCTATCCATCTTCGGTCTGCCTGTCCCTTTCTCCCTATTTATTTCAGAACCCTCTTCTCCTCCCCCATTTCTGATGAAGGGTTGAGCCCAAAATGTCAGCTTTTCTGCTCCTAAGTTGCTGCTTGGCCTGCTGTGCTCATCCAGCTCTACACCTTGTTATCAAAGATCATGTAGCAGGGTTCTTTATTGCACTGGTATTAGGTATTTACAACCATAACGGGAAATTAAGAATAAGTGAGGAACTCTTTATATGGAATGAGTCTGTGGTTACATTAGCTGACACAGCCCTTGTTCCGCCAAAGAAACCATTATTTTTCCAGCAAGAGTCCATTCATCTATCCCAGATATCTTTGTTTACCTTTGTAACCTATTGCTAGAGATGTCATTACATAAGTGTTTTGAATTCTCTTCCCCAGTGAGCTGTAGAGGCTGTTATTCAAGGTTCATTTTAAGCTGAGTTAAACTGATTTGTAATTGACAAGTGTCAAAGGTTATGAGATAGAAGCAGAAAGATGGACTGAGGGTCAGAGCATACTGGGCATGACTTTATTGACAGGTATAGCAGTTTCTAAGGGTAGCTTCCATAGCTTATTCCTGCTGCTACTCTTATGATCTCAAACACTGACCTTATCAGCCATCAGCAAAGTGAGCCATATGAGGACACACATCTGAAATGGCATGTATGCAATCTGCCTATTAACTTCTGGAGATGGAGAGATAGCGGGAACATCAGTAATGTGGCTAGGTTTCAGATTCCTCACAATTGAAACCCTCAACACATATGTTCACCAATAATACTGCTGTTTCTTTTGTTCTTTTTACAGGGGATGTGGTCACCAGTGGCTGGGTGGTGCTTTCTACTGCTTATCCCTCAGTAACATTGAAAAGATGGTGATGAACAATCATTTACAGCTATTCCATTCCTTGGGGTTTTGGGACACCCACAGTAATGCTGGAAGGGAGTTTCAGGATTGCCCCAGCCGCCCTCCCTCACCATCATCTGCCTCTGGAGGTCCTTAACACACTTTCCAACTTGGAATTTGCTGTCCCGTCAACAACTTGTGGTCGACAGCAACTACCTGCTAAGCAAACACAAAGAATGCTGGAGAAATTCAGCAAATCTAGCTGCACCTGAAGAGAGAGAAGTACACTATATACTTTGAAACTGGTATGATTCTTCTTCAGAACTAGCACTTGGACTAATAGGGCCGTAATTGGTCAAACAGGGTTTATCCTGCTTTTGATAGACAGGACAGACCTGAGCAACTTTCCACAATGCTGGATGCATGGCAGTGTTGTAGCTATACTGAAATTCATTGGCTTGGGACACAGCTAGGTCTGGTAACCGAGTCTTCAAGGTTATTGTTGGAATGTTTTCAGGACCCCAGAGCCTTTGGAGCATCCAGTGATCTGGGAGTATTAAACCTTCTCTCTTAAGCTATGGTCCAGGCATCACTATTTTTGAAGTAATTGTGGTAGATGGGTACATATCAAAGGAAGCATTGAACTAATCAAATGTGGGATTAGAAAGGGCATGGCTGAGATGGATGTGGAGGAGTAGCCCTTTTTGTATGATAGAAGTGATACGAGGTGAATATTTTCTAAAAAAAAATCTGAGAAGTCCTTAAAATTTTCAAACTATCAGGTTCATCATCAAAACATTTCAGTTTTCAGAGATAACACCCCATTCTTATTCCACAATCCCATTTTAAGCAGTAATTGAGCAATCCTTGTAATGCCACCCTGGTGACATTTGAACACGTGCATTTCGGTAAGCTGTGGGCTCATCTGTTATACTGTTAAAGGCCCCTAGATGTAAATGTTCTGTCAGACAGAGAGCAAATCAGGAGATCAAAAGGACACGCCAAGACTGTGCATTGATCATGGGTGACTTCAATCTTCATTTAGATTGTGAAAATAAGGTTAGTCAAGAGGAAACATTCATGGAGTACATTTGGGACGTTCCTAGAACAATGTGTTGTGAATTCAACCAGAGATCAAGCGTTTTTTTGATCTGGCTGAAGGAGATGGAGAGAGGAAATAAACAGAATAAATGTATCACTGAAATAAAGAGACTGAAAACCTGATGGGTAAAGGCCTTTAACTCCCCTCAACTTGATGGGTTGCATACCAGGATTTTAAAAGAAGTAGTTGCAAAAGACAATGGATGCACTAGTATCTTCCAAGAACCCTGAGATTTGGGATAAGTTCCAGATGGTTAGAAAACTATCAATATAATACCTTTAAAATACAAAAGAACTGCAGATGCTGTAAATCAGAAACAAAAACAGAAGTTGCTGGAAAAGCTCAACAGGCCTAGCAGCAACTGTGAAGAGAAATCAGAGCTCACATTTTAGGCCCAGTGACCCTTCGTCAGAACATTTATAGGAATAGTCACCAGAACCAAGACCTTAACTCTGATTTCTCTTCACAGATGCTGGCAGACCTGTTGAGATTTTCCAGCAATGTCTGCTTTTGTTTGTGAATATAGTAACTTTATTTATAAAGGTTGGAAGTCAAACTCAGGGAACTTTCAGCCAGTTAGTTTGGCATCTGTTGTTGGGAAAATGTTGGGGTCCAATGTAAAAGATGTAATGTGAAGAGCATTTAGGAAAAGATAATATAATCAGACATACCTAACATGGCTTCAGGAAGGGGAAATCATGCCTGACAAATTTCTTAGAACTCTATGAGGAGTTAACAGCCAGAGTAGATAAAGGGGAGCCTATACATGTAATTTGTTTAGATTTCCAGAAGGCATTTAATAACACACCAGACATAAGGCTACTTAAGAAAATAAGAGCCCATGGCATTAGGGGAATATATTACCACAGACACAGGATTGGTTAACTAATGTAAGACAGATTACTGGGACAAAGGTGGACTTTTTAGTATTGCAATCCGTAACTTACAGAATGTCACAGAGATCAATGCTTGGACAAAAGTTATTTTCTATATACATATTTATGATTTGGATGACATAAATGAATGCATTATGTCTAAGCTTGCAGATGACACAGAAATAGTTGGGAAAGCAAGTAGTGCAAAGGAAATATAGACAGGGTAAATGAGTTGGCAAAAGAATTGGAAAATAGGATATATATGGGAATATGAGGTTATGCTCTCTAACAGTAAAAATAGAAGAGCTGAATATTATTTAAATGTAGCAAGAATATAGAAAACTGCAACACAGAGGTTTGGCGTTTCTTGTACATGAATCACAAAACACTTCTATCAACGTTCAGCAGGTATTAGGGGAGTCAAATGAACTTGGGCCTTTATTTCAAACAGAATGGAGCATAAACAAAAGAGAAGTATTGCTAAATCTACACAAGGCACTGGTTAGATGACAGCTGGATTAGTGTGCACAGTTCTAGTCCCCATATCTAGGGAAAGATGAAATGGCATTGGAGATAGTCTAGAGAAGGTTCAGTAGGTTGATCTTGGGCATAGAGAGATTGATTTATGAGGGGACATTGAATAAGTTGGGCTTGTATTCATTGAAGTTTAGAAGAATTCAAGGAGACCTTATTGATAAGTTTCTTAGGGGGCTTGACAGGCTAAATGTGGGGAGGCCTCTTCCCCTTGTGGAAGAATCTATGACCTGTGGACATAATTGCAGAGTTAGGGATCACCCCTTTCAGATGGTCTATCCTGGTTTACTTTCAGATTGAGGATAATATAGGGAAATATTTACAGGTTACAAACTAAATGACCAGTCAGAACTTTAATAAAAACAACATCAAATTAAGAACTAAGTGAATAAAATGCACTGCCAGGTGATGCATTATACCTGCATTATAATGGATGGTGGTGCCCATTGTGGTTTGTAGGGACCACATCTTTAGCAAGTGTTAGTTGCTTGAAGAAATCTGGCTCAGAGTTGATGAGCTTGAGTCTGAGTTTCAAACACTATGACACGTCAGGGAGGGGGAGAGTTTCAAGAGGCAGTCACACTCCTTAGATGAACTACCTAGAATTGAGTCAGTGGCCAGTGACAGGAGAGTACGACAACAAGCAAGGCACTAGGAGCAATCGCTTTGAGATTATTGCTCCCTGTGTGGATGAGAGTGGGACTGTAGGGAGGATGGGCAAACTGACCATTGCAGCATGGTACAGGGAGATATTCCAGACGGAGGAGAAAATAGAAATGTAGTTGTTGTCAGGGATAGTATAGTCAGTGGAATAGACACAGTTCTCTGTGGCCAGGATCGAGAGTACCGAAGGCTGCATTGCCTGCTTGGTGCCTGAATTCAGGATTTTTCACTTGGGCTGCAGAGAAACTTGGAGTGGGATGGGAAAGATACATTTGTCATGGTCCTTGTAGGTACCAACAATATAGCTAGAAGGAGGAAAGGGGTTCTGACGAGGCAATATGCACAGTTAGAGGCTAAATTAAAAAGCAGGACCAAAAAAGAAATAGCCACTGTATTACTACCTGAGCCACGAGCTAATTAGCACAGGGTCAATAGGATTAAAGAGGTAAAAGCGTGGCTCAAAGATTGGTGTGGGAGAAACGAGTTTGAATTCATAGGACATTGGCACTAGTACTGGAGAAGGAGGGAGCTGAACCGATGGGATGGGCTCCACCTGAATCATGCTGGGACCAGTGTCCTGGTGAATTGCCTAACTAGGGCTGTGGATAGGCCTTTAAACTGAATAGTGTTGGGGGTGGCTTCAGTTGCATTGGAAATTATGTAAAAAGTTAAAGTGAGACGAGGTCTCAGTAGAGATTATTAAAGGTTCCAGAACAAGTAATAGGACAGAGAGCACGTAAAGGGTCTAACTTCAGGGGCATCAGATGCGGGACAACTATGAGAAGGAGGGTGTGCAGTTCACACAGGACTGAGGGTGTTGTACTTAAATTGCACACAATATACAAAACAAGGAAAATGAGCCTCTAGGGCAGATTGAAATTAACAGATACCACATTGTTGGAATCACAGGGATGTGGCTACAAGGGCTTCCAAGGCTACGTGATCTATCAAAAGGACATGTAAGTGGACAGGAGTTACTAGGTTGCCATGTTCATTGAATCCCTACAGTGTGGAGACAGGCCCTTCAGCCCAACAAGTCCACACCAAACCTCAGGGCATCCCACACAGACCCATCCCCCGAGAACCCACCTAAACTACACATCCCTGAACACTACAGGGCAATTTAGCACAGCCAATCCAGCTAACCTGCACATCTTTGGACAGTGGGAGGAATCCGGAGCAACCAAAGAAGACGCATGCAGACATAGTGAGAATATGCAAACACCACCCAGACAGTTACCCGTGAGTGGAATTGAACCTGGGTCCCTAGCACTGTGAGGCAGCAGTGCCACCCAAATCAGTGTGGGTAGATTTGAGGAACTACAAAACTAAAAGGGCCCTGATGGGGTCTGGGGCAGAAAATAAGTCAGGAGATGGAAAAGGAATGCAGGAAAGACACTATTGCAATAATCAAAGGGGCTATGCAGGTAGACTGGGAAAGTCAGGTTAGAAGCGCATCCCAAGAAAAGTTATAGGAAGGATATTATTAAGCTGGAAAGAGCTCAGAAGTGATTTACCAGGATGTTGCTGTGTATGGAAGGTTTGAATTATAAAGAAAGGCTGGAATTTTATTCACTGAAGCATAAGAGGCTGGCAGAAGCTGATAAAATAATGAGGAGGATAAACAGAGTTAATGGTAGTTGTCTTTTCCATAGGATAAGGCATTTCAAGATGACTGGGCACATTTTTAAGGTGAGAGGAGAGAGATTTTATAAAGGCTGAGGGGCTTTTTTTTTACACAAAGGATGGTTTATGTGTGGAATGAATCTCCTGAAGAAACGCTGGATGTGGTTACAACATTTGAAAGTGTAGTGTTCTGGTTTACATTCAGTAATTTGCTAATTTTAGGAGTTCAAATCAGCCCCCAGGCCCTGGTTCTAGACACTGGACTTATTTAAGGAATGTGAGAAGAAGAAGGTAGTAGATGGATGTTTTGGAGCAAAAGAATCTCTGTGTTTATTTACAATGCAAAATGCAAGTATAATACAAGAAATATAGGTAAATGCAATTAACAGTGAAATTAACACAATTATACAAAGGACAGAAATACTATTAAATATCCTATTAGCTGCAGTGAACACTATTAGAACGTATAACAAGGGTTTTAATCACAATATCTTTAATCAAGTTTCCGCCCCTGCGGCTCCCCTGCATTGTCACCACCTGCCTTCTCCTCCCTACTTGCTAGGTTGGAAACTTTGGGGTCTCAGGAGTTTAAGCTCACTAATGAGAAAAACACAACTTTGAAATATGAGTGGCTATTCCTGTTTGCTGTATGCAGTGTCTGGGTTAAGACTTTGAACTGCGTAGGCCTTCAGTCAAAGCTGGGCCTACTGATGCAGTAGGATGCATAGTGGATCTATCGGGGAAGTACTTAGTTTTCCTTACGTTCTTGTGGTTTTATGAGCCCGATTTTCACCTCAGGATGTTTTTGAGGCCTTGTGGTGTCAGTGGAGTTTGTGATTTTTTAAAAATTTCTTCGTCCCTCAGTCTGCTGGTAATGGTCAGTTACTGTTGATACCCCTCATTCAGAACAGGCCTGTGTCGGTAGCTCTCAGAATTGCTGTCAAGTTTCCCCTTCTGGACATAACTCTTGGGAATAGCCTTTGGAATTATCTGTTGGCTCCTGTTTCTGGAGATAGCTCCTTGGAAAGCTTCTGGGGATCATTGTCTTTGGAATGGTCTCTGGGTAAGCTCCTTGGAACCAGCAATTTTTGAGAAGATTTGTAGCTCAGGTTGAGGTTCTGGATGTGAGTTTGCTCGCTGAGCTGGAAGGTTAGTTTTCAGATGTTTCGTCACCATTCTAGGTAACATCATCAGTGAGCCTCCGATGAAGCGCTGGTGTTATGTCCTGCTTTCTATTTATCTAATAATAGATTACAGATTAACAGATAAATAGAAAACGGGACATAACACCAGCGCCTCATTGGAGGCTCACTGATGATGCTACCTAGAATGGTGACAAAACGTCTGAAAACTAACCTTCCAGCTCAGCGAGCAAACTCACATCCAAATCCTTGGAACCACTTCAAGAGAACCGCTGTAGGGATTGTTCAGGCAAGATTGGGGCCTGCAATTATACTGATTGTTGGCCCTTATCTTCACACAAAATCTGTGCTTGCCATTGTGCTCTGAAGAAGGATCCAGACCCAAAACATCAGCTTTCCTGCTCCTCTGATGCTGCTTGGCCTGCTGTGTTCAACCAGCTCTACACCTTGTTATCTCAGACTCCAGCATCGGCAGTTCCTACTATCTCATTGTGTTTCTGCTATCCCCTTTTGAAATCAATTGGTTTCCCAATAGTTAAGAGGTGTGTGAATGGATTTTGCTTGAAGTTGAATGTTTGGCATCTCTGTAGGCCCCATACTGTCTGTGCTGGGTGGTTAGTTTCGATCTAGAGTGTTGCATTTGGTTGGCTGCTCTTAGGATGAATATATAAATTGGAATTCCAGGTTGAACAATTGTCCCAGACTGAAATCATCCTGGCTCTGTGTATATTTGTTGCTGTCTGAATTCTGGATTTTACACACTATTTAAGATGTTAGAAAATTCCAAGGTCATATCCAGTATTTTAAATGATGGAGATTTTTACTCAATCCTACAAAAGAAATTTGGATAAGTAGATGAATATGAAAGGTGTGGAGGGATGTGGGCCAGGAGCAAGCAAGTGATTCGTTGAGTTTGGAATTATGCTTGGCATGGGCTGGTTGGACCGAATGGTCTCTTTCCATGCTGTGTGGCTCTATAACTCCATGACCCTAAAAAGGAATTTGTGAATGTCTATGAGATTTTTTTGATGCAGCTCACAGTTGAACCTATTAGGGAACAGATAATTCAGGATTTGTTGATATGCAATGAGGCAGGTATGATTAAGCTAAGGTTAAAGAACCCCCTAGGGGGCAGTGACCATAATATCATAGAATTCACTCTGCAGTTCAATAAAGAGAAGTTTGAATTAGATGTAAAGTGTAACAATCAAGTAGAGTAACTACATAGACCTGAGGGAGAAGCTGGCAAGAGTTGATTGCAAGGGGAGCCTTGCAGGGAACGCAGTGAAGCAGCAATGGCAGGAGCTTCTGGCAGTAAGTCAGGAGGCCCAACCGAAATTCATCTCAATAAGAAGAAACACACTAAAGCGAAGTGGAGGTAATCATGGCTTACTAGGGATATCAAGGACAGCATAAAAGCAAAAGAAAAGGCAAATAATATGGTGAAGGTTAGTGGGAAGCCAGGGGACTGGGAAGACTTCAATAACCAGCAGACAAAAACTAGCACAGTAATAAGGGAGGAGAAGATGAAATATGAGGTTAAGCCAACCAGTGACATAAAAGAAGATTGCAAGAGCTCTTTTTAGAGGTAAGAGAGAGGCAAGAGTGAACATTGAGCCTTGTGAAAATGAGTTTGGAGAAGTACAAATTGGGAACAGAGAAATGGCAGAGGAATTAAAAAGTATTTTGTATCAATCTTCACAGTAGAAGACACCAGCAGCGTACCAGAACTTCAGGAGAGTTGCGGGCTGAGGTGGGTGTAGTAGCCATCACTAAAGAGGTGCCAGGGAAGCTGAAAAGGTCTGAATATGAATAAATCACCCAGACCAGATGGTCTATACCCCTGAGTTCTGAACAAGATAGCTAGAATGATTGTTGAGGCATTGATGGTGATCTTTTAGGAATCACTGGAGCCAGGGAGGATCTAGGAGGACTTAAAAATGTTTAATGTAAAACCCCTGTTTAAGAAGAGAGGGAGGGAGGCAGAAGACAGGAGACTATAGGCTGATGAGCCTGGCCTCAGTTGTTCGTAAGATATTTGAGTCCATTATAAAGGATGACATTACAGCGTACTTGAAATGCATGGTAAAATAGAGATGATTCAGCATTGCTTCATCAAGGGAAGATTATATCTGGCAAATCTGTTAGAATTCTTGGAGGAGATAAGAAGCAAATTAAACAAAGGAGAGCCCAGTGCATGAGATCTATATAGATTTCCAGAAGGCCTTTGACATGTTGGTGCACAGGAGGCTGCTAAATAACGTAAGAGCTCATGGTTTTAGAGGAAAGGCACTGGCATGGATAGAGGATTGGCTGGCAGGTACATGGCAGAGAGTGGGGATAAAGGGGTATTTTACAGGATTGCAAGGGGTTTAATAGGGGTCTACGTCAGGACCACAACTATTCACTTTTTACATTAATGGCCTGGACGATAGAACAGAGAGCATGTTGCTAAGTTTCCATCTGACACAAAGACAGGTACAGGGACAGGTAGTATTGAGAAAGTTGGGAGGCTGCAGAAGGACTTCAACAGGTGAAGAGATTGAGAAAAGAAGTGGCAGATAGAATGCAGTATGGGAAAATGTGAGGTTATTCAATTTGGTAGAAATAGAGGTGTAGACTATTTTCCAAACATGGAAAAGCTTTGGAAATCTGAAGCACAACGGGACTTAAGAGTCCGAGTTAAAGTTTCTCTTACAGTTAACATGCTGGTTCAGTTTAAAGTTAGCAACTTAGTTGAAGACAGCTAGAATACGAGATCAGGGATGTTCTCCTGAGACTGTATAAGGCTCTGGTCAGACCACATAAAGAATGCTGTGAATAGTTTGGTGTCCCATATCTAAAGAGGAATGTGCTGGTGTTGGATAGGGCCCAGAGGATGTTTACAAGAATGATCTTGGAAATGAAGGGCTTGTCATAAGAAGACTGATTGTGGACTCTGGATCTGTATTCAATGGAGTCTAGAAGGATGAGAGGAGATCTGATTAAAACTTACAAATACTGGCAGATCTGGATAGAGCGGCTGCGGAAAAGATGTTTCCACTAGTAGGAGAGATTAGAACATAAGGACACAGCGTCAGAGTGAAGGAATGACCCTTCAGAACTAAGATGAGAAGAAATTTCTTCAGCAAGAGGGTGCTGAATCTGTTGAACTCATTGTTGCAGTGGGCTTTGGAGGCCAAATCATTGAGTACATTTAAGACATAGATAGATAGATTCTTGATTAGCAAAGGGACCAAGGATTAAAGGGAACAGGTAGGAGAATGAGGTTGAGAAACATATCAGCAATGATTGAATGGTGCAGTAGGCTCCATGGGCCGAAAGGCCTAATGCTGCTCCTCTAGATTGTGATCTATGTCTTAAAGACGGAGACAAGGAGGAGATGGTCAATCTGTGGAATTCTTAACTGCAGAGGTCTCTCAAGTTTCAGTCATTAAATGTATTCAAGGTTGAGATGAACAGTTTTCTAATACTTGAGGGAATCAAGGGTTATGGAGGTAAAGCAGGGAAATGGAGTTGAGGGATTATCATTCAACCATTGGAATACTGTATATAATTCTGGTCTTCCTGCTATAGGAAGGATGTTGTGAAACCTGAAAAGGTCCAGAAAACTTCTACAAGGATGTTGAGGGTTTGAGCTATAGGGGGAGACTGTATAGGCTGGGGCCATTTTCCCTACAGCTTCGGAGGCTGAGGGGTGATTTGAGAGAAGTTTATACAATCATGAGGGCTATGGATAGGTGAACAGCAAAGGTCTTTCCCCCAGGGTCAGAGAGTCGAAAACTGCAGGGTATATGTTTAAGGTGAGCGGGGAAAGATTTAAAAGGGACCTAAGGGGCATTTTATTTCACACAGATGGTGGTGTGTGTACGGAATAAGCTGCCAGAGGAAGTGGTGAAGGCTGGAATAATTGCATAATATGAAAAGGCATCTTCATCGGTACATGAATAGGAAGGGTTTAGAGGGGTATGGGCCAAGTGCTAGCAAAATGGGACTAGATTAATTTAAGATATCTGGTCAGCATGGACAAGTTGGACATTTCCATGTTGTACATCTCTATGACTCTATGATCAAGTTGATTGGCAGAACGGTCTCAATGGGCCAAATGACCTTTTGCTTCTCCGTCTAATGTCTTTATCTAGATTGATAATCGGATTTTTTTTGCTGTATGGACATTGCTGGTGTGCTGGGTTACCTTAAATATTTATATTAGACTAACACGGGAGAAATTGAGCCTTCACTTACATTATAGTTTGCTGGTAATCATAGATGAGCTACATTGTGAGACAGTGGAGGTCAATCTGTCAACATAGGTGTAATCATTGATTAAGGAGAACATATAATCACTTGGGCAGAGCCTCTGGCTCTAAGGACCTTGTAGAATCCTATCACTCTGTAAAAGTTACAGTGTCCTGTCAGGATGCTGCCGGTTGCCCACGGGGGAGTGTATTAAATTGCTAGCTGTAGAGAACAACACATCCCTGACTTGTCAAATGCATTCGTGGACAGCTGTTTGACTAATGTTACAGACATCTCTAGTGGCAGGCTAGAATGACCCTGTAGTACAGCAATGAAGATCTGTGTTGACCTTAACAGACACTGCAGGTTGTTTCTGTAGGGGATGTGGGTGGTTCTTCTGCTAGTAAACGTGTCTTAACTCAAAAAACTGAATTTCTAATGTACACTGATGCTTGGACAAGTAAGGGCAGAGCATCGCTGCCTGTCTGCTCTGATAACAATAAGGTATTCAAAAAGACTTTGGAAGGTTTTCTTGGAAATTGGTGGTGTGTAGGGGTATGCGGAAAAGGCAGGAGATAGGTCCTAGATAACAGAACCAGGCTAGATGATAGAGCCCGTGCAGGAGCAGTGGGCCAAATGGCTTACTTCTGCTTTGTAATAATTCTGCGATTCTGTGCTGAGTGAGTATATGCCATATGCTCCAGTGCAGCTCAGCAACATCGCATTCCTTTCTTTCTCACCTTCTTCCAAGAAACAAAAGTAGTAAGATGTGCCCACTGGAAAGAATTGTTCCCAATCAGAAATTGGAGGCAGCACAGAAGGAAAATTGATGGTCACCAAACAGCAAAATGGAATAAAGTAATTGGACCTGGAACCAGAATATTTGAAAGGAACACAGGCTGTTGAGCAAGTGATTTTGGGTAAATTTCTAAACAGGAAGGTGCCAGGAACGTCTCTATGAATTTGTATAGCCTGTATTACTTGCATCAGTGATCGATTACTTTCCTGCGCAATAAAACAGAAGTTTTGTTCCTTGATGGCTGCTGACTATGCTAAATGTGCCATTCTAAAGTTTACAATCGACAGAACAAAAACCAATAGTTTGTTATTTGAATCAAACATGTATAATAGCTTCCTTATCTTCTCCTACTACTGAATGGATCAATTAGTTTGATTAATTTGAGTTGCTAAATATTGGAAGTATGATTTGTAGTACTGAACAACATTTTGACACAGCAATCACAAAATAAAGAAAATAAGCGTTTTATTCTGGAGATAGTAAGAACTGCAGATGCTGGAGAATCTGTGATAACAAGGTGTAGAGCTGGATGAACATAGCAGGCCAAGCAGCATCAGAGGAGCAGAAAGGCTAACGTTTCGGGCCAAGACCTTTCTTCAGAAATGGGGGAGGGAAAGGGGGTTCTGAAATAAATAAGGAGAGCGGAGGAGGCAGATAGAAGGTGGATAGAGGAGAAGACAGATAGAGAAGAGATAGACTGGTCAAAGAGGCAGGGATGGAGACAGAAAAGGTGAGTGTAGGTGGGGAGTTATGGAGGAGATAGGTCAGTCCAAGGAACACGGACAGGTCAAGGCGTCAGGAAGAGGTTAGTAGGTAGGAGATGGGGGTGGGGCTTGAGGTGGGATGAGGGGATAGGTAGGAGAAAGGACAGGTTAGGGAGGCGGGACAAGCTGGGCTGGTTTTGGGACACGTTAGGGGGAGGGGAGATTTTGGAGCTTGTGAAGTCCACTTTGATAACATTGGGCTACAGGGTTCCCAAGCGGAATATGAGGTGTTGTTCCTGCAACCTTCGGGTGGAATCGTTGTGGCACTGCAGGAGGCCCAGGATGGACATGTTGTCTGAGGAATGGGAGGATTGGTTAATGGTTCACGGCTGAGCGATGCAGTTGTTTAGTGTGAACCGAGCGTAGGTGTTCTGCAAAGCAGCCCCCAAGCTATCTGGGATCATGGTAAACCTGCATGAAAGGAAAGATGTTAATAGGCAAAATAGTAGCTGAATATGGGTTGGCTGCCCTGAAAGCAGCCCATGTGATGACAGGGCCTGGATCTGGGGATGAGTAAAGCCATGAAAGAAGGTGTTCAAACTGTAACAACGCCAACTCTGGTGCTGGAGAATCCATGGTTTAGGAGGAAGGTGAACATTCCTGAGCCCCCTACTTATGGACAGTTTCATCATTGGAATAGACAAGACCAATTTGGAGAAACTGGGAGAACAGAATAGAGTTTTTATAGGAAGCAGCATGTGAGAATGTATAGTCAAAGTAACTGTGGAAGTCAATGGGTTGTCTTGTGGCCAACCAGAAATTGGTGGCCAAACTATCCCCAGGAATGGAATCAGAGATGTCGAAGAAGGTGTCAATGTCAGAGTTGACCAGATGATGGTGAGAGCAGGTTTGAAATACGAAGCAAAATTGATAGATTTTTTGAATTCTGGGTAAGAAAGGCAATCAACAGTGATGATATCATTGATGTGCTGCGAAAAGAGTCACGGGTGGCAACCCGAGTCAGACTGGAACAAGGAATGTTCCACTTATCCCACAAAGAGACAGGCATAACTGTGGAAGCCCTGCGGGTACCTCAGCCAAACCATGGACCTGAAAGAAATGGGAGGGGTTAAAAGAGAAGATTTTCAAAGTGAGGACAAGCTCAGCCAGAAAGAGGAGGGTCTGGTGGATGGGGATGGTTCAGGCTATTTTTTTCAGGGAAAAAGCGGAGAGCCCTGAGACCATCCAGATGGGGGGAGTGAATGCGTAATGGGATTGCACACCACTGGTGAAGAGAAGGCAGCTGGAGCCCATGAACTCAAAATTGTGAAACTGGCATGAAATGTCAGCAGAATTGCAGATATAAGTGGGAAGGAATGGATAAGGTGAGAAGAAATCGGGTCAAGGTAGACCCGAACAATCTGAACAATCCTCTTCCCATCTTACAGACCCCTTCATCCACCTCCAACACTGCCCTTCCACCTGGACCCACCTTTTACCTGCTCTTGACTTGTTCACTGAGAACTGTCAATGTGACATTGGTCACCTTAATTTCTCTTCCCCCTCACCCTAACAAAACTATCTCCCTCTGAACTGACTGCACGATATGCTGTCAGATTCAACCTTGACTTTGAAATTAAGCCAGTAAACAAAGGTAGTGCTTTTGTTGCTTGGCGTACTGATCTCTATGTTGCAGATGCTGCATGGCAGCTCTCAGACATTTTCTCCTATATACCCCGGTACATGATCCTACCATCAAACACCAGGCTTTTATATCCACAATGTACACTAAATTCATCTTATCTAGAGATCTGTCCTCCATAGCCTCCCATCTCATAGTCCTCCAATCCATGCAGCCCACTTCTACCTCCTACTTGTAGTTCACAAGCAGGACTGCCCGGGCAGAGCCTTCCTTTCTGCCTACTTCAGCAGAAGTGTGCATGCCAATTTATGCTCTATTGTGGAGATGAAGCCATCATAACGCTGAAAACCCAGTGTCTATGAAGCTGAATTTTGCCGCTGTTATTTTAAATGTTGAAAGTACTGTAAAAGTTTAACACTAAATTCTTTCTTAAACTGTTGTATGAGAAGTAAACCACCTAACTCGTCTTTTACTGTTGTGAAAAGAATAATCTTACATATTACTTAGCTATATGATAAAATCGCTGACTGCAGTTTTTACCTTCAGGAAATCATTGTGGAAGGTTGAAGAGTGTAGAAATATAGGGCACACCTTGTGACCATTATTTAAGACTAGGACCATGTTTTCAATAATATGTTTAGATTCTTCAAATATTTACTGTACCACTGAGTCATTAATAATGAAATATCGATTAATATATAACTATATTACAGCTGTAGTTATTTGTAATCTTTTTCTTTGATCTATATGTGGACAATTTTAATTATTCAGGCAACACTTCACTCATGTCTTTGTTACTGGCAGTATTATATTTTCTCCATTACTTACAGAATGAATTTTATATTTACTGATTTGCTATCATGCATCAGTAACTTAATTTTCACTTTCCTTTATCACAGCCAAATTCTCATAATAAATAACAGGACTCCCTTCCACATGAAAACCTGCAATTAATTAAATTTGGAATAAATCCTATCCACCCAAATTTAGAATGTCTTTTAATCCATAACTAAACAAAATGTAGTTTACCACTTTTTGAGCCTGTGCATGTCATTTGCTGATCTTTATCCAGAATGTTAATCGCATCGATATCATTCTTGGATTTAGGAAAATTATTCTCGAGATATTTTGTTTGGCAAACTACAGATGCTTCACATACACAAATTAGTAGTTATTGCCAAGTATGGCAAGGGACTGAGGGTTTCTGCAATCTTCTGATTATACTAAATAGGACACTAACTATGTACTAAAGCCAATGGGATAAAACATGGAAATTAGAAAACCAGAGAAAGGCGCATAGCCAGATATATGTAAGGCACTTTAGTGCTTAAATGATGTTGGGGAGGGTGGACGTGGTTTCTTTCAGCAGAATTTTAGTTTCATTTTAATATCTTAATGCATTTAAACAAAGCTTAGCATCATTTTTCAGCTGCAAAGGATAGGTTCATGCTGAGTTCTTCTGTTTGTTATCTGGAATGAGCCTGAAGAATTACTGAAGAGGTTGATAAAGAGTTTCAGGTCTTCTCACTTTTTAAAAATTTTCTAGTTTTAAGATTTTATATCGCTGGCTTTGGTCAATGATATTTGACCGTACAATATAATTTTCCTTTCCGTTTCTTTTCACACTTTGAATTTCTTTTACATAATGGTTTGTGCAACCTAGAAAAGTTGAATATTGTATATTAATTCATGAAATTCTCAATGTAATTGATGCTACTTCAAGATTTTGATGGAAGTAATGCAGAAGAAGCAGGAAATTGACAAGAAGTTATTATGGTAGAAGTGATCAAGGAAACTCTAGAAACAACAATGCAACTAGAAACACAGAAATCTGGCACCAACTATCAGGCACAGGCTCTGGATTAATCTAGATTAGTATGAGTTTGGTAATTAGTTTATATTTTCTGCTGTAAGGAAAATGCTCCACTTGTATGATAGAGTCATAATTGAACATACAGCCCTCCAAGCCTGCTGTTCCATTCATTTTGATCAAAGTTGATATTCACCTTTTATATGTTTTCTTTATGTCATACCTGTTTAGAAATCTGCCAATCTCTATTTTAAACATACTTAATGACTGAACATCCACAGCCATCTGGGATAGAGAATTCTGAAGTTTCACAATCCTTTGAGTAAAAGATTTCCTCCTCACTTCGGTCACAAATGGCTTCCTCCTAATTTTAAAATTATGTCCTCTGGTTCTCGAATTTGGACACAGAGGGAACAACTTAACTTGAACCTACCTTGTTGGATCCCTTTAATTATACTGTAGGTATTAATGAGAATGCTGGCCCAGTATTCCCAAATGCTTTTCACTGGACAGTACCCCATTCCATCCCATAAATCTGGTGCTGTTTCGTTGCACAGCCTTACGGCAATAACATCTTTCCTGAGGTAAGGGGACTAAAACTGTGTACAGTACCCAAGTTGTGGATTAACTAAAGTTATAGACAATTTAAGCAAACTTTTGTTACTCCTGTACTCAAATCCTCTTGCAATAATGACTGGCATGCTATTGGTCTTCCTAATTACCCACTCTACCTGTTAACTATTGTTTTGCCAGATTGTCACCTCTAACATTTGGGAAGACTGAAATATGCTTCAAATTCCATGCATGGCTAATTGCTTGCACATTTTTTCTGCAGAACTTTGCAAGGATTGCTGCTTAAAAGTTTCCTCCCTCTTTGTCTGCATCCATTGTCAGGCTCAATATGACTGGGCACATTAATGAATCTTAATTGGACCCAACATTGAAAAATGTTGTAAGTTCCATCCACCCTTGAAGCAAGCAAATTTGTGCTGGCCATTATCTGGTCCCATTGTTTAAACAGTAGGATGAAAGAATTTTTCCTTATGTAACAATGTTCATTTAAAATAAATGTGTCCAAACATAGTTTTGGTGTGTATTTTTTCATTGATTTTCATGCAATTACTGTAATAATTAAGTTGCAAAAAGTGCCATTATATTTGGAGAAATACAAAAGGCTCTTGTTTTGTTATTTTTCCCCACATAGAAAATAAGCTGCTACAAAATATTTTTAAGAGCATCAGATATCCTTTGAATTCTTCAAACTTAATATTGCACAGAATATTATAGCAGATATCGCCTTCAGCCACTGGCATGTCTGGTAATTTTCTTCCTATTCATAACAATTTAAACTGATATTATAGTTATTTTTGTCACAGTCTTTCCACTGGAATGTTAAAGCCCCTTTAACTGAACGTCAGCACTAACATCAGTATTGATTCCATTACAAATGGAGATTGTTGTGAAAAGAAATGCCTGTGTTTCTGCTAAACAATGGTGTGTTTGAACGGTCCACAACGTTCCAACAGATTTTGTGGATAAGAAATACAAAAATATTTGTATTTGGCTGATTGTACTTAAGATATTTTTGAACCAGCTGTAACCTGTCTGGGATTCTAACTCTGCTACTGTTTTGAAACCCATCTCCAGCACACAAGAAGCTGCACGAAGCAGCTAATGAAAATGCATCATGACAGAATATCTCAGTCAACTTCATAAGAGGTAGTCTTGAGGAAAAATGGTTATGCAGAGATAAGACATGACAGCTGTTCACATTCAAGTGTTGTGTGGAAATGTCATCACTGATAGTGGTTGCTGTACGTGGGGTACAACACCACATCTTCTTCATAACAATACAAACAGGCAGCCTCAAACAACATGAATGGAGCTATGAGAACCATTTAAACACAAATTGCAAACAACAGAACTCAGCTTATTCTCACCTGAAGTTTTACATTGCACTTGTTCATTAAACATGACATTAAAAGTAAACAAAAATGATTTTGAAGCATTAAAGTGGACAACAGAGCTTTTAATTTACTTTTGTTAAAAACATTCTCAGAATTGCGTTGTACACAATAGTGGAATATAAGTCATTTCAAAAAATGCTCAATGATTCATAGAGTAGATGAAGTAAACAGGAAGCAAAAAGTGAATATTTAATATGCTTAATGATATATTGCACTAATTCTAAATCTTTTGGGGAATAACAAAGGCCAGAATATTGCCTGGAGGCATTTAATCTAATTATATGATTTTGATTATTTTCTTCAAAATCAATTTAAAGTACATTAGCACCAGTTTGTATTCTGATGGCTCCCACTTATTTTTCAGAGAGCTTGCAGTATTTTGAAGAAAAACAAACTGATAGGTGGTGGTTATCTTAAATTACTTGTCTTGGGCTAAAACCATTATCTCACACTAGAGGTCACTCCAGTAAGCCATGCAAAAATCACAGTGGAAATGTGATAATAAAAACAGGTGCTTGTTTCATTATGTAGTCATGTTTTGGGGGCTGTTCAGTCTTCATAAAGAATAGTGCTTGAGTCAGTGATATTTTGTGCAAAACTTCTTCAGTTACAGGTAAATATGTACATGCAGTAGAACTTCACATGAGGTTGGATCTGTTTTGTTATGTCTCATTGTGAGTATTTCAGTACACCTTTAAGAGAAATGCTCCTTATATCACTGCATCATTGACTCAATGGGCTGAATGGCCTACTTCTGCTCCTACCTCTTATAGCATTTGATCTGAGTTGATCAAGACTCCACCCTCTATCTTACTTCAGATAACTTGAAGCACAATACTCTACTGAAAGCATGCTTATTTATTGTAAATTATTGGCTTAATATTTGCCCAGTCATGATTGAGGAATATATTTTGTATGTAATAGTTATTTATGATAAATGTCTGTTGGATTCTTCAAGTCACAATATGTATGTTCAGCTTCTTGTCTTATTGCAGAATACATAAGCATTGCCACATTGGGTCAAACACCTCTTTGGAGGCAAATTTCCAACATGTCTTCCTGCTCTTTTCAAGTTTTGTCTATCTATTCATGTGACATATCATGATTGTTACATCATCACTGTCTGTGTTTGCCCACTTGACTGGATGACTAGTTTCTGATGTAGAGTCATGCTAACAATGTGGGTTCAATTCCCATACTATGCTGAGGTTATTGCGAAGGACTCTCCTTCTCAATCTCACCCCTCACCTCATGGTGACCCCCAACTTAAGCCACCACCAGTCATCTCTCTCTCTAATGAGACAGCAGATCAAAAATCCATTAGGGCTATAGTGATTACTCTATAGTATTCTCCATATGTTATCTTGTAATTGGCTACTTTTACTGAGCCAAAACTGCCAAGAAAAACATGGCAGCTAAGACTGTAAATTAAGCAATAAAAGACAGTCACAGTGGGATGGGAATTATGTGGACATGTTTTATTTGCCAATTTTTATTGGGATTCAATTCTGTTCTGATATCTTAATAATGTGTGATCTTAAGCGCTTGCTGCTGTTGGTTACATCACATGCACACACATTTAGCCAGCTTAAAATTCTGGGGAACAAAAACTTTAGGTATTTGAGGAGAAATTTCTTCACCCAGAGAATAGTGAACCAGTAGAATTCTCTGCCAGAGAAAGTATTTGAAGCGAATACATTGAATATTCTCAAGATGAAGTCAGACATAATTCTTAGGGCAAAGGGGCTCAAAGGTATAAGGCAAAAACAAGAACAGGGTACGGAGTTGGATGATCAGTCATGATCATATTGAATGATGCAGCAAGCTCAAAGGGCTGAATGGCCTACTCCTATTCTCTTTTTCAATGCTTCTGTTTATTTTACCTATCTTTAATGCATCATCACTGAAAACAATAGTAATGCTTTTAATGATGTCCAGATTATTTCAGCAATAGTGGGAACTGCAGGTGCTGGAGAATCCAAGATAACAAAGTGTGGAGCTGGATGAACACAGCAGGCCAAGCAGCATCTCAGGAGCACAAAAGCTGATGTTTCGGGCCTAGACCCTTCATCAGAGAGGGGGATGGGGAGAGGGAACTGGAATAAATAGGGAGAGAGGGGGAGGCGGACCGAAGATGGAGAGAAAAGAAGATAGGTGGAGAGGAGAGTATAAGTGGGGAGTTAGGGAGGGGATAGGTCAGCCCAGGGAAGACGGACAGGTCAAGGAGGTGGGATGAGGATAGTAGGTAGGAAATGGAGGTGCGGCTTGAGGTGGGAGGTAGGGATGGGTGAGAGGAAGAACAGGTTAAGGAGGTGGAGACAGGCTGGACTGGTTTTGGGATGCAGTGGGGGGAGGGGACAGAAGGGGAGATTACGTGGAATAGTCCCTCTTCTGCACCTACACAGGCCCCAAACCCCACCTCTTCCTCCGTTACATTGATGACTGTATCAGCGCCGCCTCTTGCTCCCAAGAGGAGCCTGAACAGTTCATCCACTTCACCAACACCTTCCACCCCAACCTCAAGTTCACCTGGGCCATCTCCAAAACATCCCTCACCTTCCTGGACGCCTCAGTCTCCATCTCAGGTAACCAACTAGAAACTGATGTCCATTTCAAGCCCACTGACTCCCACAGCTACCTCGAATACACCTCCTCCCACCCACCCTCCTGCAAAAATTCCATCCCCTATTCCCAATTCGTACGCCTCTGCCGCATCTGCTCCCAGGATGAGGCATTCCACTCCCACACATCCCACGTCTTCCGCATTTCCCGCAACACATCCCTCACACCCCGCCCTCACCACAACCACCCCCAGAGGATCCCCCTCGTTCTCACATACCACCCCACCAATCTCCAGGTACAACATATATTCCTCCGATACTTCCGCCATCTACAACCCGACCCCACCACCCAAGACATTTTTCCACACCCACCCTTGTCTGCCTTCCGGAGACACCACTCTCCCCATGACTCCCTTGCTCACTCCACACTCCCCTCCAACCCCACCACACCCGGCACCTGCCTCTGCAACCGCAGGAAGTGCTACACTTGCCCCCACGCCTCCTCCCTCACCCCCATCCCAGGCTCCAAGATGACTTTCCATATTAAGCAGATGTTCACCTGCACATCTGCCAATGTGGTATACTATATCTGTTGTACCCGGTGTGGCTTCCTCTACATTGGGGAAACCAAGCGGAGGCTTGGGGACCGCTTTGCAGAACACCTCCGCTCGGTTCGCAACAAACAACTGCACCCCCCAGTCGTGAACCATTTTAATTCCCTCTCCCATTCCTCAGACGACATGTCCATCATGGGCCTCCTGCAGTGCCACAATGATGCCACCCGAAGGTTGCAGGAACAGCAACTCATATTCCGCTTGGGAACCTTGCAGCCCAATGGTATCAATGTGGACTTCACAAGCTTCAAAATCTCCCCTTCCCCCACTGCATCCCAAAACCAGCCCAGTTCATCCCCTCCCCCCACTGCATCCCAAAACCAGCCCAGCCTGTCTCCGCCTCCCTAACCTGTCCTTCCTCTCACCCATCCCTACCTCCCACCTCAAGCCACACCTCCATTTCCTACCTACTAACCTCATCCCACCTCCTTGACCTGTCCATCTTCCCCGGACTGACCTATCCCCTCCCTAGCTCCTCACCTATACTCTCCTCTCCACCTATCTTCTTTTCTCTCCATCTACGGTCCGCCTCCCCCTCTCTCCCTATTTATTCCAGAACTCTCTCCCCATCCCCTCTCTGATGAAGGGTCTAGGCCCGAAACATCAGCTTTTGTGCTCCTGAGATGCTGCTTGGCTGCTGTGTTCATCCACCTTCACATTTTGTTATCCCCATTATTTCAACTGTCCAATATATGTCAGCTATTTGATCTGTACTGCTTATTGTAGTGGAACTTTACCAAGTCAACCACTGGCAAAATTGATAAATACACTTCCAAATGTAATCTCTCCCTTACAAGTTCACATAACCATCCATAAAAAGTATACTATAATTGTACCGGGTCAACAGACCCCCAAAAATTGACATCCTTTCCAGTCAACACCCTGAATGTCACTGTCATCAGCTGTCCTTCAATATGAGGATGATACATACTCGGAATCATAGGTTTCTTCACATGATTGGACAGGATATTTCTAAACCCATAGATCTTTGAGCACATGGTGCAAGATGTCCCATAAGATAATGAGATCTGGGGGAAGGGTTACTTCCTGTACTTCCTTGGTACATCAATTCACAAAACAGCAGATGCAGAGGTTGTAAACTGGACAGCCAAGAGGTGCATCAATTTTTGTATAAAAAAACATTTTGGCATATGACTGTCATTTGAAGGGAGATGTTGGATGTTTTCAAAAAATAAATCCAGCACCATCACATTCCCTTTCTGTCGAAGAACGCCATTCTTTCACCCTGCTTTCTGTCTTTTCTTTCCCAATCAGGCATCAATGTAGCTCTCATACAAGAGCCTGATATTATTGTGCCAGCTTTGGTGAGATCCCATGTGGATGCAAAATGCCATGTCACCTTCACTTCAGAATGAGCTTTAAGACATTATTTACCATTCCAAAATGTAAAGACAACTAAGTATTTATACACAGACTCAGCCAAATTTGAAATATGTCAGCACCTTACAAGAAACATTGGATGTGAATAAACTGGAATGAGTTGGTATCAGATTTTGGCTGCAACTAAAATTTTCTTTAATTCTGAGAATTTTTTCTGAATTACTCCAAATTGACCTCAAAAACAATGACTTGAACCAATGTCATCCTCAGTTTTCAATCAAAGCCATTCAATCGGCTTACCCCAGTGGCCTAACGACACCTGTTCTCTTCTTTTTGAGCAGAACAAACCCTAAGGGGAATTCTGTGATTGACACTGTGAATGACCAATTGTGCATTGCATTCAGGCATCACTCCAACTCTCAGCTTTAGTGAAGTGAAAGGATGGGCCATCCATAGGAAAATACTTCAGAGTGAAACAATAAATTTGATGAGGTTTAAAAGGGGCAGCATAGTTTGTACCGGAGACAAAGCTAATAGCTACTTGGCTCCAGCTATGATTGACATTACCCATCACAGTATGAAGGCATCTTGATAACATAGTTTATTTCAATAGCCCTTCCCAAATGAATGATTATGTACATCTCAAGGCAGTCTGTCCATCAGAATGCCTGTTTGTCTGTGCTGGGAAAGAGGACAGAATTATTTTGTTCAGCAAAAATGTGAAACATTTTCGAGTAATGTTTCAGAGCTATTATCAAAATAAGATTTCTAGTATGTACAGTCTTAAAAAATGTTCAGCATGAACCGGGTGATAGGCAACAGAAAATAAAAGCCCCTGAGAACCTATTGGAATATTTACACACAACCAGTAGATGCAGAATTGCAAACAATACTAAAACTCACATTTCGATGATGTTACTTTAAATAATCAAAATATCATGGAATTTTTAATCTTTCTTGTAGGATCTTGTGGGGTAGAAAATAATTTTTTGTTCTAATTAGACTTATTTTTCCAAAATCTTTAATAAACCCTTTGCAAAGTCAGGCCTTGTGACTTGCATCAACATGAGAAACCCCGGACAGATGGGATTTGTGACCTTTAGCACAAGAAATACAACACATGCCACTGGGATTAGTCACAAATTCTGACAGACTTTAGGAATAAGTGTATAGGAGCACTATTAAGGTTTCTAGTTTACCATTTAGAAATCACTAGCAGGTGACTGACAGACAATATTAAGGAAAAGCTTTGCCTATACGAAGTAAAAAATGTAATTGCATCAGCATTCCGGACTGACATGCGTATTTTAATAAATATGAATTCAGCTCAACCCAATTCTAATCCAGATCTGCTGATACCACCCACTGGACATGAGGCTGGTGAAAATCTTCGAAAATGAGCTGGAAAGCGCTGGAAGTAAGGATTGAAATTCAGCTTTTCTGTTTGCCAAAATGGGTATTTCAAATGCATTTATTTCTGAAACCTGCCTGAAAAAATAACTGAAAGAGATAGAATTCCTACCGAAACCACATCGTAAATGGACCCCTCAGACATGTTGTCTTTCTTCCAGTTCTGAAAATTAATTGCACAGAATTGATTGTACATAAGTGGGAATATTGGGTCCAACAGGTTCAAAGTGATGTTTATGCTTCATACAAGCCTCATCTCACTTTATTTACCTCCTCTTGTCCAATCCTTCTCTTCCTTTCCTCCTTAAAAATTCAGCTAGCTTCCACTGCAGTGAAAACCACTAGATTCATGAGATAATTCAAGTAAACAAGTCAAATTTTTTAATGAGGGGCTGGGAATTGAATGTTTTTTTCCCAATCCTCCACAGAGTGCTTCAGTCAAGCTCAGTGTGAATTCCAAACGTTCTGTCAGCTAAAGGCCAAACAGTGGGTTTGCTCACCAGTCCATGTTGGTGTGTGGCATTGTGCTATGTCAATGTCATAGCTAAGGCATGTGGCAGCAGTCTACACAGCTAAGACACTGTATATGCTTCAAACAAATGACTTACATTTGAAAATAAAAGGGGAGTAATAGCTAATTCCTGGTGGTGAAGACCCTCCTGTGTTGGAGATTGGCAGTGTGAGTGACTGAGATGGATGCAGACAATAAGGAACAAGAGGAGCCATATTTACATTTTTATAATGCTCACTGCCTTTCCAGAAGAACAGCCAAAGACTGCTGCTGTGCTCTAGCAGTTATTATACACGTAACAGGGAATGTGTATCCATCACCTATTCCATGTGTCAAATTGCATCATGAGCATGAATTTTCCCATATTTTGGCAAAGTGCCAATTTTGGGTTTCCCTTCATGAGTCCCAGCAACTTTTCTCACACAATTCTCAGCAGCTCATTTCACTTACGATGCAAGCAGCCTCCAGGGCACCACTATCGTGCAATGTAATGCTCAGTGGAGATAAAGAAAAATGCTCCAGGACCTTCGAATATTCAAACAGTGGATGTCATACTTAAATTCCAGCCCCACATTTCTCCAAATGCTGGAAAGCCAGGTCTGAAATAGCCACCTAGGTCAGTGCAGTGCTCACAATCCAGAGGAATGTGCAACAAAGGCACAAGATATTGATGACCTTCTGCATTTTGCAAAGCTAAGTGCCACCATATTCTGTTTTCTATCTCACACTCACTCTAACTTCACTACTGTACTCAACTTCCAACAAAGCTCATGGTATTACTTCACACTATTGCACATAGCATCTTCCCTCAAAGACTCTCACATATGCCATCCCACGCCAAACTGATCATCCTCCCTGACCTTTGCACTTCATACTCACTCAAGTCATCTCACAAACTGTTTAACTCTGAGAGACCCCAGTGCTCCTCAACTGAATTGAATATTGCTCCCCTAATACTTTCAGACATGGCCCATTTGGTTGAAGCGTACACAGTGTCTTAGCTGTGGGCTGCTGCCACATGCCTTAGGTGTGACATTGACATTGCACAATGCCATGCACCGTGTCCAACTCATTGATTGATCAGTGCTGACTGGCATGATGAGCTACCAGATTTTCTGTCCCTGCAGAAAGGTAAAGCAAGATAGGGATGCTATGAGCATCCAAAGTAAGTGCGTGTTAAGAAAGCCAGCAAAGCACCCTAAGGTGTAATGTTCTGATGCATGAGATGTGCCAATCCTGTTTTCAAAGCAGCCTAACAGTGCTATCCCAATGTAAGATGGCCAAAATACAGTATTGAATCTGTAATGTAAGTTCATCTAATATGTGCCATGACGATGTGGTGAGGCTGTAGCTTTGCTGGTGCCACTTTTGTGGAGAAAGGGTGCAGGTAGTCACTGCCCTTGTGACGTGCCCTGAGATGTTTGGAAATGCTAGCCAAGATAAATGCCCAGAGAAGATGCTAGAGAGTTACTACCCCAACTCTAAACATGGGATTGGCAACATTTAATTTCTCACTGGTATTTGGGAGAACAGAGACCTGCATGTAAATGAGGCAATATATGCTAATAATTGGATGTTAGTTCATGCCCTCAGCACTGAATTGCAAAATTTTTAACTAACCATTGAAATCTGAAGGAGAAAGGCCAACTCTATTCTTCTCAAAATGCCACAAATCTCATAATTTGCTGCTTGCCATGTTCTCACAACATTCTCACAATTGCCCACTTTGTTCACACAGAGGGAAAATTCTACCCAATTGGCTGAATGTTACCAAAAACAAAGCTGGATGTCAATTTCAGAGAACTTCATGAATGGTTTCTTTCTATGATCTTGCTTGGGGTATCTCAAACAATTTTATATTGCTCACCTCACGAGGTATAGACTATGGCTTGAAAGCTCTGCATTAACACTGTCTTCTGCTCATAATCAGCAGAAATACTTGCCGCTTCTGGGGTCTTGAAGGATTTCTGCTGCTGGCATCATGCTAAAAGTCCATCTGCAGACCAGGTCAATCACTGACAGCAATGAATAGACCTTCACTGTACACATAGTGGGAAGTAATTGAAAAGGGAAGCTTCTATGGGCACATAGGTGGCACAGGAGGCACTTCATTAGAAATTGAAGCTCACATTCAGAAATGTATTGCCACTTTACATCACCAACTGTCTGCCTAACCGAAACAGTAACTGCAGCTACCCAAATGAAGCTACACAAGTTTCCCATCTTAGCGCCATGCAATGTCAGAACACTATCTAAGGGAATGATAACAATTCCTTAAACCCAGTGCAACCTAACATCTTGTCAAAGATCATCAGACAGCACCTTCCAAACCCACAACTACTTCCATCTAGAAGGACAAGGGTGACAGACTAATGGGAATTCGCCCACCATCACCTTCAAGTTCCCCTCCAAATCACTCACCATCCTGACCTAGAAAGATATCACCTTTCCTTCTCTGTTGCTGGTTCATAATCCTGGAATTCCCTCCCTAATGGCATTGAGAGTCAAACAGGGACTGCAGTGGTTCAAGAAGGCAAGTTACCACCATTTTCTCAAGGGCAACTACGGACGAGCAATAAATGCTGGCTAGCCAATGATGCCCACATCCTACAAATGACATTTTTTTAAAACAAGTTTCTTCAAAGCTCAATTCTTCAAAAAAATATTGCAAAGCCTTCAAAGAGTTTCAAATATTCACTTTTATTTTAGTGGCAGAATGAAAAAAATACAAATAAAGCTGTATTTGCTTCTGGGAACAGAGACAGTGTGCCTTTACAGCACAAAAACAAATTTGCAGTCAATGAGGGACTGCTTCACCCCCAAGTGCTATTAAGTCCTGTTTTGTTGTGCCTGACGCTGTAGTGCTCATCTTTCTCCTCAGAAGACTTCTGCCACTCCCAACTCTTCAGTGTAATTCACATCCAGGTAAGGATGGCAGTTTCCCTCCCTACAGCACATTAGTGAGCCAGATGGGTGTTTCCCCCAACAATTAACAATGGATTCATGGTCATCATTAGACTCTTAATTCCAGATATTTATTGAATTCAAATTCTACCGTCTGCTGGGGGTGGGATTTGAACCTGGGTCCCTACAATGTTATCTGGGTCTCTGCATTAACAGTCCAGCAATAATACCACTCGGCCATCACCCCTTTCTGTCCCAGTTGAGCAGGACATAGCATATTAGGATTATATGGCACACTTTGTCTGGAGTAAACTGCATGATCCTGCCAAAACCAAGCTGAGCTTCAGAACCTTCTCATCAGGAGTCCTATTTTCTATTCTGCAATTGTTCCAGTTGAACAATAGCCTACATGCTATTTACGCTTGGCTTCAGTCAGGGGGTTGTGTACGACCTTATAAGACATCCAGCCCATCGCTGTTTTGCATCCTCCTTCATAAAGTGGGACATTGGAGGATTCTGCCAAGGAGAGCCAAAGAATGTCTGTGTATTGACCATTGACAGAGGGGATGTTATTCTGATATTTGCACCATAAGCCATGCCACTTCTGTCACTTGTAAAAAGTGTCTCAGGGAAACCAATAGGGCTGAAGTGCTCATCTTTCTCCTCAGAAGACCTCTGCCACTCCCAACTCTTCAGTGTAATTCACATCCAGGTAAGGATGGCAGTTTCTCTCCCCACAGCACATTAGTGAACCAAATGGGTTGCATCTTAACATTTTAAAGGAAGTAACTCCAGGGTGGGGGGGGCACTGTGAGAATTTTATAAGAATCATTAGATTCTGGAAGAATCCTAGACAATTAGCAAACTGCCAATGTTACATCTTTATTCAAAAAGAGAAGGAGACAAAAAGACTGGTAACTTCAGCCAAATGAGCTGGACATTTGTAAAAAATATTGGAGTTTATTAGAAAGGATATAATAGCAGAGTATTTAGAATGCATAATACAATCAAGCAGGGTCAGCATGGCTTCATGAACAGGAAATCAAGCCTGAAAATTCTATTAGAATTCTTTGAGTACATAGCGACTGAATAGATAAAGAGGAGCTTGTAGCTGTAATTTATTTGGATTTCCAAATGGCCTTCAAAAAGGTACTGCATGTTTGACCAAATAATTAGATCCCATGGCGTTGGTGTGGCATTTTCACATGGATAGGAAATTAGCTAACTGATATCAGACAATGAGTTGAGATAAAATGGCCACTTCAGGATTGCAGCTTGTAATTATTTGAGTGTCACAGGAATCAGTGCTGGAGCCATAATTCAATATAATTTATAACTCAGAAGGATTTAGGATTTCTCATACATGAATCACAAAAACCTAATATCAAAATTCAACAGGGAATGGGGAAGGCAAATGGAATGTCGGCCTGTATTTCTAGGGAATGGAATATAAAAGTACAAATGTTTCTAAAACTATATAAAGCATTGCCAGACCACAGGCTAGAATATAATGAAAAGCTTTGAGCCCCTTATCTAAAAGGAGACATACTGGCATTGGAAGCAGTCCAAAGACTGTTAACCAACTTGATATGGGATGAAGTGATGAAGTAGGCCTAAACTTTCATCTTCCCACTTTACCTCAAGTCCCGAGTATATTGAGTAAACATGCCTGACATAATAGTCCACTGACCCTCCCTGTAACCCATACAATTAAGTTCAGCACTTCCTTCCTGGCTGCTGATAATCAACTCACCCCTTGATGTTTTGTGGATGAATCCCCAGGACTGACCTCAGTGAATCCCCTTGAGCACTTAACTGGATAGCCCTCAATGATGACTGCCCAAGTTCCTGAATGCTGACTGCCTAAATTTATGAACGAATTTGTACAGGTCCCCAACTGTTTTCCCATGTATTCCCAGACTGGTATACTTCATCCACAGTGCTGACCTTAGCCCATTCCATTGACTGCAAATGCATAAACCCTTGACTTTGACCATCTCGAGCAACTGATTGATCCTGCTGAAGCCTCTGGATTGATATCAATGGTTGCTGATGACCTACTGTGTCAGGAGTCCTGACCTGAAGAATGTCTCTCTGAACTTGACTGAAGACAACACTTAGACTTTAAGACATGGCCATTTTCTTGAAGCATATGCAATGTTTTTGACTTGCGAGTGGCCTGGACATTGTGTAGTTACAACTCTGCTGTAATAGCATGATGCCATTCTCCAGCAGGGCAATCCTTTTGATTCATCACTGCTGATAACTATGACAATCTGCTTGGGTTTATGTCAGTACTAAAAGGCAGGCAAGGATATAAGTACCATGAGCATTTAAGATGTAGCTAAGGGGAAAAACTGCAATATGGCAAGGCAAGAGAACAATGTTGTGAACATCAAATTATACACAAATTGAATTAGCGCCTATACACAGTCTCTACATGCAGCATTCCAATGAGAGGTACTGGTGTGTCCCAAAGTGCAGCACTGAAGTTCAGACTTGCCCTGCAATTGAACTGGAGATGTGCCATGATCATGCAGTGATGCCAAGGTTCCTGGACATGGAAGAAAGCAGACATTGCTTATGCACTGTGCCTGAGATATTGGTGAAAGCATCACGGCTAGAAATCCAGAGGAACACACAGGGAGCCATAATTTCTATGTACCTGTTCTGTCTTTCCTGTCAGGAATTCTCAATGTCCAATGTCTACCTGGCATGTTGGAGAATATAAAACTGCGTAGTAATGAGGCAAGATTAGGTAGCTATGTGAACAATAATGAGCTAAAATCCATTTTAATAGACCTCTTGTCTTGACATGCAGCATTTAGTTGGAAAGTGTAACTTTTTGGTCTCAATATTGAGGAACTTGCTCAACATTGCACCTGATTTTCACAAGTGTTTTGCCATCACCAATTTCATTCAAGGCCTGGGAAGATTCCACACTTGGGTTGGGCATAGGTCAACGATGGATGTACCTTAATTAACTGAGATAGTTATATAAAAAGTTTAATTAGCAGAAAAAGCCTTGGGGTGAGACGAATAAGACAGTTAGGGCCTCACAATGTCAATAACATCACAGCTTAAGCTCCGCCCATCAGAACATTAAGGACCACCCCTGTGAGGAGCTGACCAGTGTGTTCATGTGTCTTTACCATTGTTTGGTGGCTGTTGTTCTAGTGCTAAATCAATGTAGCTGACAATAATGTGAACTTGCTCTTAAGCTGTGCCTAATGTCACACAAGAGACAACAGTGTGCTTCAGATGCAGAGCTACAAAGTACGACGTAATGATGTCTGTATTGGTGCCACCTTGCACTCCCACAAGGAGCTCGAACAGTTCATCCACTTCACCAACACCTTCTACCCCAACCGTAAGTTCACCTGGACCATCTCTGATACCTCTCTCTCTCCTTCCTGAACCTCTCTGTCTGCATCTCCGGCAATCACCCAGAAACCAATATCCATTTCAAGCCCACCGACTCCCACAGCTACCGAGAATACACCTCCTCCCACCCACCTTCCTGCAAAAATGCCATCCCCTTTTCCCAATTCCTTCGCCTCCACTGCAATTGATCACAGGATGAGGCATTCCAGTCCTGTACATCTCAGATGTCCTCGTTTTTCCATCACCACCCTCAGTGGTCGAGAACGCCCTCGACTGTGTCTCCCGCATTTCAACCACAACTCATCCCTCACACTTCTCCCCGCAATAAAAACTAAAACAGAATCCCTCTTGTCCTCACATGCCACCCCACCAACCTCCAGATCCAATGCATCATCCTCCGACCCTTCCACTATCTGCAATCCAACCCCACCACCAAAGACAGTTTTACCTCCCCACCCTTACCTGCCTTCCAGAGGGACCACTCTCTCTGTGACTCCCTCATCCCCTCCACACTCCCCTCCAGCCCCACCACACCCGGCACTTTTCCCTGCAACTGCAGGAAGTGCTACACCTGCCCCTACACCTCACCCCCCCTTCACCCCCATCCCAGGCCCCAAGAAGACTTTCCACATCAAGCAGATGTTCACCTGCACATCTGCTAATGTGGTATACTACATCCGCAGTTCCCATTGTGGCCTCCTCTATATCGGGGAAACCAAGCGAAGGCTTGGGGACAGCTTTGCAGAACACCTCTGCTCGGTTGGCAATAAAAACTGCACCTCCCAGTCGCGAACCGTTTTAACTCCCTCTCCCATTCCTCAGACGATATGTCCATCCTGGGTCTCCTGCAGAGCCACGACAATGCTACCCGAAGGTTGCAGGAACAGCAACTCATATTCCACTTGGGAACTGTGCAGCCCAATGGTATCAATGTGGACTTCACAAGCTTCAAAATCCCCCCTCCCCCCACTGCATCCCAAAACCAGTCCAGCTTGTCCCCGCCCCCCAATCTGTCCTTCCTCCCAACTATACCCTCCTCCCACCTCAAGCCCCACCCCAGCTCCTACCTACTAACTTCATCCCGCCCCCTTGACCTGTCCATCCTCCCTGGACTGACCTGTCTCCTCCCTACCTCCCCACCTATACTCACCTTTACTGGCTCCATCCCTGCCTCTTTGACCGGTTTATCTCCTCTCCACCTATCTTCTCCCCTATCCACCTTCGATCCGCGTCCCCTTCTCTCCCTATTTATTTCAGAATCCCCTTCCCCTCCCCCATTTTTGTAGAAGGGTCTAGGCCCAAAACATCAGTTTCCTGTTCCTATACTACTGCTTGGCCTGATGTGTTCATCCAGCTCTACACTTTGTTATTTCCGATTCTCCAGCATCTGCAGTTCATACTATCTATATAATAAAGCTTTGCTATTTATCAAAATTGATCTAATCTTTCACTGCAGACTTTGTGCATTCTTCCCCATTTAGTTAACTAAGTCTAATATTAATATGAAGAATCAGTGGCAATGAATCTACCAAAGTGTTCTCAGTCACGCCATTGTAGCATGCTAGCACATAACAATATACCAGAGAGCAGGGCCTTAGCCCACAGCTAATGCACACTGCGTGCACTGTCCTGTAGTTAGTGTAAGTTCTTACAGACTCCATGGTCAGAAATGATTCCTAGATTAAAAAAGGCAGCTATGCAACATAAATAGATTGTACATTCTAAGGAGAAAAGGCATTTCATACCTCTGACTACTGCATGTCGAATAATTGCAGATGACCTGGGGATTTTTTCTGAACTAAAGCCATGAAAATTCAGAGCATTGAGTAAGGCTAATTGTTTTGAAACAGCTTTGCCTGTGATTATGAATATCTGCATGCTAGATTCCAAAAGCCTGCTACAAAAAAGTTCATGAAATATTCACAGGTTAGTGTGCCTGTGTCTGTATATCAAGCAAGGTGGGTAATTCTTATAGACAATACCAGAACTGATGACTATTCCTAACAACCTCGGCCAACCAAATAATTGTCACACTAAGGCCCATGAATCCTTGAGAACCCAATCAGTGAATCTTTTCAGGGAATTTATAAAATAATGTGAGAGTGCTTAACAAACTGAACAACTCATAGGAATGTACTATCTCACAGAGAGCTATGTCAGGAAAGCGCTGTGGTGAAGAGTAAATGAATGAGCCAGAGGTAGGTTTTGAGCATGCCAGGTAAGAGAAGCCAATTGCAGCAAATATCACACCAGGTGGTGAAGTTATATCTGGATAAATGTGAGGTATTGCATTTTGGTGCAACGAAAAAGGGGTAGGACTTTTACTTATATAACTGCAGGGCCTTGGATAGTGTTGCAGAACAGATGGGCTTAAGAGTTCATGTACATAATTCTTTCAAGTTTGCGTTATGTGGTTAAAAAGGCATTTAGCACACGTGCCTTCATTGATCAGGCCTTTGAGAATAGTAGGTTGTACATGTTGAGGTTGTACAGGACACTGGTGAGGCCTCTGCTGGAATACTGTATCCAGTTCTGGTCGACTCGTTATAAGAAGGATATTATTAAGCTGGAGAGGGTTCCGGTGAAATTTACCAGGATGTTGTCAGGTATGGAAAGTTTTAGTTAT
Source organism: Stegostoma tigrinum (assembly GCF_030684315.1). Lineage (NCBI taxonomy): Eukaryota > Metazoa > Chordata > Chondrichthyes > Orectolobiformes > Stegostomatidae > Stegostoma > Stegostoma tigrinum. Next base: position 62,161,061 of record NC_081356.1, on the reverse strand, counting down.
AAAGTAAGGCTGGATAGGCTGGGAGTTTTTTTCACTGGAGCAAAAGGGGTTCAGAGGCGGCCTTATAGAAGTTTATAAAAAAAGAGGGCTATAGATAGATCTCTGTATAGCTCTCTCTTTAGATCTCTATAGATCTCTCCCTATTTATTTCAGAATCCTCATTCTGATGAATGGTCTAGGCCCGAAACGTCAGCTTTTGTGCTCCTAAGATGCTGCTTGGCCTGCTGTGTTCATCCAGCTCCACACTTTGTTATCTTGGATTCTCTAGCATCTGCAGTTCCCATTATCTCTGAGGGCTATAGATAGGGTTAGTGGAAGTTATTTTTTTCCTAGGATGGGGATTTCAAAACTAGCAGGCACAGTTTCAAGGTGAGAGGAGAGAGATTTGAAGAAAAAAGGAAGGGCAATTCTTTTACACAGAAGGTGGTTTGCATGTTGAATGATCTTCCTGAGGAAGTGGTGGATATGGGTGCAATTACAGCGTTTAAAGGACATTTGGAGAAGTACACGAAGAGGGAAGATTTGGAGGGATATGGGCCAGGAGAAGGCAGGTAGGAACAGTTTAGTTTGGGATTATGTCTACTTGGACTGGTTGAACTGAAGGGTCTGTTTCCATGCTGTATGGCTTTACGATCATGTTAGGTTGTTGCTTAAGTGGTCTGTGGGACAGCTATTCCAATTTTGGAATAAACCTTCACGTTAACAAGGAGGACCTTCACAGGTTGAAAGGCCTGAGTGTGGTATTGTCATTTCTGCAGTCTAGGTTGATGCCTGTTTGCCGGTCTAATTTCTTTTCTTTCATGGAGAGTCTTATTAGACTTAAAACATTAACACTGTTTCTCTTACACAAATGCTGCAGACTTTCTGAGTTTCTCCAGCACTTATTAATTTTATGTGACATCACCAGCATCCACCTTACTTTGCTTTTTTTTTTAGTTTATTGACTTTGATGTAATTTGGGAACGTTCTCTGATGACTGCACAATATTCAGTACCATTTCCAACCGAAACTGAAGCTGTCTGTGTCCATCCAAGTTGCAAGCAACATTCATGTCACATAGGTACCAGGCAATGACCATCTACAGGAGAGAATCTAACCATGTTGTTTTAGCATTCAGTGGTATTACTATTGTTGAAACCATCAATGTCAACATTTTGGGGATTACCATTGACCAGAAACTAAACTGGTTTTATAGAACAAATAGCTGCAAGTACAGATCTGAAGGTAGGAAAACTTGTGAGCAACTCAGGTCATGTCTCCAAAAGGTCTGTCCATCATCTAAAATTGATAAGTCAACCGTGCAATGGAATATTTTTCATTTGCTTGAATGAGTGCAGCTTTAATAGCACTCAGGAATTATGGGTCTGCTTAATTTGAATCAGCCATCTTACATCGCAGTTCTACTGCCTCCAATGATCAACAGTGTGCCATACACCAATGCAACATACTGAAGATTTCTGTACAGCACCTTCCCAATCCATGCCCATTTCAAAGGACAAGGGCAACAGAAATAGCCAACTCCACCACCTGCAAGATCTCCCCTAAAACACATACAATTTTGCTTTGAAAATATATCACAGTTCCATTCCTGCTACTGAGCCAAAGTCTTATAACGTACTTCTGAAAAGCCTATCCCACATGGAGAGCAGCAATTCAAGAAAGTTCACCTTTCCCAAGGCCAGTGTTGGCCTTATGCTCATATCTCATGAAAGAGTAAAAGTACCCAGCCAACTCATTGATATCTGCCTGTAAATTTAAGTTTACATAAGAGCATAATTAAAAATCATTCTTTGCATGCAGCTTTTACAAATTCTGATTACAAGGTACTATGTTTTTGACTGGAATGCAGGCGGGACTGGAATTTTGTGAATCATCAGTCCAGCGTCATAATGTAACCTCCAAGCATGCTGTATTTGCTGCTTTTTATGTCCAATATTTCTTATATACTGCATCCCAAGATGTCATTGTTTGTAATTAATTGATGTAGTTTGTCAGGTGTCTGCTCATCTCTCCAGCAAGTATTCCAATCACTAATGGTTTTTTAATTGTATAAAAAATTCAGTTAGCAAGAAGAACGACATGTAGTGTATATTTGAATATTTTTATCAGAGCAATCAAAATACCTTAGATTTTAAAAAAATTTTACTTCTTCCATGGATTCTCTCAGCACTTTGCAGCATTTCATGCTCTCGGATATTTTGATGCAATTTTTATTTTCAGGCACACTTGTTGTCATGCCAAATAAGAAAGTAAAATTTAGGAATGCTGTTGCCACTTTTCCCTGAGTCAACGATTTTTTCCTCAGCTTGTAATACAAGAAAATGAAACATTCTGGAAAATTTCTCCTGCAGAGGCACAAGGAAGATCACACCCATCAGAAATTCCTGGTTCCAAATAGCTACAAAATTTTCATCATTGCGTTTGCCAACCTAGGATATTTTTGGGACATTACTCATTGTTCTTTGTAACATTGAAGAGCCAGTCAATTCAGGTTAGATTTGGCCACATTCCTATTTAAAATAGGTTTGGACCAGGGTGTTTTTGCAAATGATAAATTGGTTTGATAAAAGAAAATTGTAATCCTAACTTCAAACAAAAAGCACAAAGTGAAGTTTAGACCTACGTTGTGGACACCAGTCCAGCAGTTTGACTGGCATGAGTTCAGGTCAGGCTGACCAAAAATCAAATCTGTTTGGCGGCTTCACTTAACGATGTTTAACCAGAATGGAATGTTCTAAGCTGAATGGAAATACAAATAATGTCGTAACTTTTAGACTGAAGGAACGTATAGCTTGAGAGGCAAGAGAGAGAGGGTTAAAAACGACAAAAAATGTGAACACTTCAACCTGTCAACTTCTGCAGCTAACTCAGGTAGATTTGTGATTTTCTGTAGTGCATCTTTTAAAAGGTACACGCTGTGACACAATAAAACCAAGCCCTAAGTTAAACTATAGCTGGTCACACGAAAGTGTGCACTGAACTTATTTCCCTCTCAATATCAAACCCTCATCTCCTCCACCCACCACCCGATCCCTCACCGCCACTGCTTCCTACATAAATACAAGTTAATTTTGGGACCAAGGAAAGAATATTGTTGGTGCTTGAATAATGTTGGCTTATCTCATAAGCTGGGACATTGTATTGAGTTCGATGTCCCTGAGATAAACAGGGTAAAGTCAAGCCTAGTTTTATGCTCCCAGTTTGCTGTCAAATGTCTTCAGCTAACAAGTGCATGTGTGTTGGAAACAGTTCAAAAGCTGGACAGGAAACTTAATGTGGCAAAATTCAGTGATTCCAGCAATGCCCAGTAATTGGTTAGATAACTACTTACTGATAGCTTAGGTCTTTGAAACAGGTTAAGAAGATTCTTCACCTTGCATCCTCGTCCTGACTGACCCAACAGACATGCATTTGCAATTTGCAAGAACATACCAACTCTTCACTTCTGGAGTGCATGATATCCTGTGCCCAGCTGTTAATTTTGCTGCAGGTCCCAACTTCTAATTTCATTGATGAAGACACAAGATTTTCCCAAGTGACTTATTAGTAAGAAGGCTGTACTGGAGAAATTAAAGGGCTGAAGATTGATATTTCCAACAGGTGGCTATAGAAATCATTGATACAGTGGTGATCATTTTCCCGAATGCTATAGATACTGACATGATTCCTGCATTAGAAGTAGCCAGATGCCACCTTCTTATTTAAAAAGAGAATGAGAGCGAAAGCATGGAACTACAGACCTGTTAGACTTACATCAGTAGCAGAGAAAATGGTAGAAACTAGTATAAAAGATCTGATAAGTGAATTCATAGATACAAAATGATCTGATTGGGCACAGTCAACATGAATTTGCAAAAGGAAAACCATTTTAATGAACTTATAGTTTTTTGAGGGTATTACTCACAAAATTGAGAAGTGGGGTGAATGCATATTGTGTATTTGGATTTACAGAAGTCTTCTGACAAGGTCATTCACAGTAAATTGGGAAAACAATTGAAGAACATGGAATGGGTAGTAATCATTTATGGATTGAAGATTAGCTAACAGATATAAAACAAGAGAGTGGGAATAAATGGGTCATTCTCACATCGGCAGCAAACTTATGGATGATACAAGTCTAAGTGGTAACGTGTATTGGGAGGTAGATGTAAAGTGGCTTTGGGGGAATTTGGATGGGCTTAGTACGTGAATAAGAACGTGGCACTTGGAATTTAATGTGAAAAAACATAAGGTTATCATTCTGAGATGAAAGAAATATGCAGAGTATTTCTTAAATGGTAAGAGTTTGGGAAGTGCAGATGTAAAAAGGGATCTATGTTTCCTTGTCAATGAATCACTAAAAATTAACATGCAGGTGAAACAAACTATTTGGGATCTGATGGAATGTTTGCCTTTATTACAAGAGAATTTGAGTAAGGAATAGTGAAGCCTTGCTTCAATTATATAGGCACTTGGTTAGACTACAAGTGGAGTACTGTAAGCAGTTTTGGTCCTCTCACCCCTGAAAAGATATTATTTGCACAGAGAAAGTGCAACAAAGATTCACCAGACCTATTCCCAAAATGGGGGACTGACCTATGAAGAGAGATTGGCAAACTTGGCCTATTTTCTGTAAAATTTTGAAGAATGAGAGGTAATTTCATTGAAAAGTATAAGATATGTAAAAGGTTAGACAGGATAAATTCAAGTAGGATGTCTCCCCTAGTGTTGAAGTCCAATATCAAGGAGCATAAATTAAAAATACCACTTAGTACCGAGTTAAGGAGAAAATATATTACTCAGAGAATGGTGAATCTTTGAATTGTCTACTCCAGAGGACTTTGAAAGCTTAGAATTTGATCATGTTTAAAGTATAAATCAATAGATTTCTGATTACCCATGATATTAGAAGTTATAGGGACAATGTGTTCAATCAACCATGATTGCATAAATGGTAGAGCTGGGCTAATGGGTTAAATGGTCTATTCCTATTCCTGTGTTGATAACTGAACCAGTTAGAACATGGCCTCCTTCCTTTCTGTCCCCCCAGTCTTAATTAATAAGTTGCAAGAATCAAATAAGACAGCAGCATTACCTTCATTTTGGCAGTAAAATTCAATGGGCCAAAGGGCCACTTCTGTGCTGAATGATTCTATGATTCAAATGAATGAATGTTTTCTTTGTTTTAAGACTTTATAAAAGCAAATTGCATATCATATTGACCAAAAAAGAAAGAAATTCTCTGTCCAAGTATCTCAGAACAATTATTGAGGTCACTTATTGTTCCTTAACTTCAAAGGATTCTGGCTAAAATGAGCTGACAAGCAATATAAAGGTTCACCTACATAGAACTCAACAATTAGAAACGGATGGTTTCTATTTTTCAAAATATTGAAAATATGAGCAGTACAATGTGTTGAAATTTGCAGAAAGATTTATGTATTTTTAGAATATCTGGGCAAAATCTAAACTTTTGGTTGTTCAATGGTCAGTATGTTGCATGACGGCTCCCGATAGTTGCATTACAGACACACTTTAGAAAATGCATGATTAATGTGTACATAACACTACTAACTGGCATTTTCTAAAAACAACTTACTTTCATGTGAGTCTTTGAAATGCATTTGGTCTTTGATGTGGTATATTTTCTGTTGCCATTGTGAAGATGAAAGAACTTGCGATTAATATTGGACTAATATTGTTGATTGTGACGTACATACTTAACTGTAAACATCAGATGGCACTACGTTTCACTTGCTCATCAAGAATTCACAGTGAAACATAACTAACCACTTAGTGGAGCAAAACCTCTTGCATACTCCTGATTGCAATGGATGATATTTGCAATGTAGTTTCTGTTATTATTTTACAAGATGTGGCTTTTGGAATATTGTGAGCAGTTTTGTGCCCTGTATCTCAGGAAGGATGCGCTGACATTGGAGGGATTCCAGAGGGTTTGCAGCAATGATCTTGGGGATAAAGGTCTTGTCACATGAAGTATGGTGAGGACTGTGGGCCTGTACTCAATAAAGTTTCGAAGGACAAGGGAGGATCTCATAGAAACTTACAAATTACTGAGAGGCCTAGATAGAGTGGACATGAACGAGTTGTTTCCAATAGTAGGAGAGACTAGGACTAGAGGGCGCAGCCTGAGTGAATGGATAACCCTTTAGAACTGAGATGAGGAGGAATTTCTGCAGTCAAGGGGTGGTTAATCTGTGGAATTCATTGCCACAGAAGGCTATAGAGGCCAAGCCATTGAGTGTATTTAAGACAGTGATAGGCAAGTTCTTGCTTAGTAAGAGGATTAAGGGTTACATAGAAAAGGCAGGAGAATAGGGTTGAAAAACATATCTGCCATGATCAAGTGGTAGAGCAGACTGTCGGGCCAAATGGCTTAATTGTGCTCCTATATCTTATGGTCTAATTGGATAGGCCAACATTTGTTGCCCATTGCGAGTTGGTTGTTATACAACGTAGTAGCTCTGAAAGGGTTAAGGTTAGAGGCTGGGTTAAGCTCCACCCAATCTAATGTCACACTGACATATGTGCATACAAAGGACAATTTCCTATATTCACTTTTTATTCGCAGTAACAATATTATCTTACTAATGTAACTTGCAACTGATTGTTATCATGTTATAAACTAGACTTTGTCCATGGGTTTGTAGGTGAACCCACAGTCCTGTTAGGAAGCAAGTTCTGTGATTTTGATGCAACTATGTTAAGAAGCATTGATAGAATTCCAGTGATAATGGGAACTGCAGATGCTGGAGAATCCAAGATAATAAAATGTGAGGCTGGATGAACACAGCAGGCCCAGCAGCATCTCAGGAGCATAAAAGCTGATGTTTTGGGCCTAGACCCTTCATCAGAGAGGGGGATGGGGCGAGGGTTCTGGAATAAATAGGGAGAGAGGGGGAGGCGGACCGAAGATGGAGAGAAAAGAAGAGAGGTGGAGAGGAGAGTATAGGTGGGGAGGTAGGGAGGGGATAGATCAGTCCAGAGAAGACGGACAGGTCAAGGAGGTGGGATGAGGTTGGTAGGTAGGAGATGGAGGTGCGGCTTGGGGTGGGAGGAAGGGATGGGTGAGAGGAAGAACAGGTTAGGGAGGCAGAGACAGGTTGGACTGGTTTTGGGATGCAGTGGGTGGAGGGGAAGAGCTGGGCTGGTTGTGTGGTGCAGTGGGGGGGAGGGGACGAACTGGGCTGGTTTTGGGATGCAGTGGGGGAAGGGGAGATTTTGAAGCTGGTGAAGTCCACATTGATACCATTGGGCTGCAGCGTTCCCAAGCGGAATATGAGTTGCTGTTCCTGCAGCCTTCGGGGGGCATCATTGTGCACTGCAGGAGGCCCATGATGGACATGTCATCTAAAGAATGGGAGGGGGAGTGGAAATGGTTTGCGACTGGGAGGTGCAGTTGTTTATTGCGAACCAAGCGGAGGTGTTCTGCAAAGCGGACCCCAAGCCTCCGCTTGGTTTCCCCAATGTAGAGGAAGCCACACTGGGTACAGTGGATGCAGTATACCACATTGGCAGATGTGCAGGTGAACCTCTACTTAATGTGGAAAGTCATCTTGGAGCGTGGGATAGAGGTGAGGGAGGAGGTGTGGGGGCAAGTGTAGCATTTGCTCCGACACTTCCGTCATCTACAATCCAAGCCCACCACCCAAGACATTTTTCCATCCCCACCCCTGTCTGCTTTCCGGAGAGACCACTCTCTCTGTGACTCACTTTTTCACTCCACACTGCCCTCCAACCCCACCACACCCGGCACCTTCCCCTGCAACCGCAGGAAATGCTACACTTGCCCCCACACCTCCTCCCTCACCCCTATCCCAGGCCCCAAGATGACATTCCACATTAAGTAGAGGTTCACCTGCACATCTGCCAATGTGGTATACTGCATCCACTGTACCCGGTGTGGCTTCCTCTACATTGGGGAAACCAAGCGGAGGCTTGGGGACCGCTTTGCAGAACACCTCCGCTCAGTTCGCAATAAACAACTGCACCTCCCAGTCGCAAACCATTTCCACTCCCCCTCCCATTCTTTAGATGACATGTCCATCATGGGCCTCCTGCAGTGCCACAATGATGCCACCCGAAGGCTGCAGGAACAGCAACTCATATTCTGCTTGGGAACCCTGCAGCCCAATGGTATCAATGTGGACTTCACCAGCTTCAAAATCTCCCCTTCCCCCAACGCATCCCAAAACCAGCCCAGTTCGTCCCCTCCCCCCCACTGCACCACACAACCAGCCCAGCTCTTCCCCTCCACCCACTGCATCCCAAAACCAGTCCAACCTGTCTCTGCCTCCCTAACCTGTTCTTCCTCTCACCCATCCCTTCCTCCCACCCCAAGCCGCACCTCCATCTCCTACCTACCAACCTCATCCCACCTCCTTGACCTGTCCGTCTTCCCTGGACTGACCTATCCCCTCCCTACCTCCCCACCTATACTGTCCTCTCCACCTATCTTCTTTTCTCTCCGTCTTTTGTCCGCCTCCCCCTCTCTCCCTATTTATTCCAGAACCCTCACCCCATCCCCCTCTCTGATGAAGGGTCTAGGCCCGAAACGTCAGCTTTTATGCTCCTGAGATGCTGCTGGGCCTGCTGTGTTCATCCAGCCTCACATTTTATTATCTTGATAAAATTCCAATTTGGGGACGGCTTGGGACTTTGATGTGAAATTGTAGTTGATGGCACTCCCACGTGCTACTCTTATCTTCTAGGTAATAACAGTCATGAGCTTGGAAGATGCTGTCAAAGAATGGTGGATATATTGCTGCGGGAGATTCAGAATCTGGTACACATTGCTGTCATTGTGTATCAGTGACAGAAGGAAAAAATGTTGAAGATGTTGGAAGCGGTACCAATAAAAGGGATTATTCTGCCCCATTGGTGTTGACATTCCAGACCATTACAGCTGTACTCTTCTGGACAAGTGGAAGATATTCCATCACAATCCCAAGCTATGCCTTGTAAATGCTAGATAGACTTTGAGTCAGGGAGTGGGTTACTGACCACAGAATTCTCAGGTTCTGACTTGCTCTTATGACAATACTGTTTATGCAGCTGGTCGAGTTCTCCCTGGTTTCAAAACTGTTATCATCAAGATCTGCCCTAAAATCCACATTTTGACCCTAGAATCATGCTATTGACCTCTAGCATATCTTCTTTAGGAGATTATTTTTCTTTTATTTCCGTCTTTCCTATCCATTGTCTCTAGGGTTTATTGTTCAATCTCATGACATTACGTCTGGAAGTTGCTTGTATCCTCCTTCTTCCTTACTTGTATCCTGCCACTGGATGACATCTTTTGCAGATATAAGGTCAGCTTGCAGAGAGACATTTAATGACACCCAGATCAATTTCACCACCATTGAACTTTCAATCTTGGATGAGCTGAATAATGGGATGTTATAAATCATCTTCTTTAGAGCACTGCAAATTTTGTTCAGTTGAATGAAAAGTGGTGTTATTGAAACACATAAGATCTTGAGAGGACTTGAAGGGGTGGCTATTGGGAGGAGGTTTCCCCTTGTAGAGGAAGTAGAACTCAGGGGCATATTTTAAGAGTAAAGGGTTCCCCTTTCAAACTAGAGACAAGGAGAAATTAATTATGTCTGAGTGTGACCAAATGTAAACAAATATTTTGAAAATTCAGGATAATAATTATGGGAATAATGTTGCGCCTTTTCCTGGGCAAATTGTGAGGTTCTTTGCTTCAGAAACATTATTAGAAATTGCCAAGGAATCATATTATACTACATACTATCCTGGAAAACTGGTGAAAATGGATTTGCTTTAGATGCAGCTGGACTGATAGGTGGTGAGATCAAGTGAACTGCACTGAAAAATCCAAACCAATCAAATGAACAGGCCCTTATCTTTAGTGATCAAGCTAACAGCCCTATAATTTTTGGTTCTGATTTACTGCCTTTAATGACTACTGAACCACATTTGATCTCTTAGATTTTCAGGCCTAGAACCTAGACACTAATGTTCTGTTTAATGGATGAGGAAGAGGTTCACTGAGTATAATTTCCATTTACTTGACCATACTTGAGTGACTGAAATTAGGATTAGATACCAGATCTGTCCTGAGAGTATTTGTTTTATCTAGGACTATAACTGATGTGTTAGGTCTCATGATCTATATAACAGTATGTCTTTAAGAGGCATGCTGATGGTATCCTCACTATATCGTAGACTGGTTATAAATGTTCTCTACACCATCTTACCTCAAGTCACTAGAAACATGAACAAATACTGAACACTGTCTTTTGTGAATTGGTAGCATAAAATTAGTTCAGTCACTCAGATGCCTGATGAATGAAATGCTTGTACATAACTGAAGACAATCAGAGAGGTTAACTAAATAGATGAATGGAATCAGTGGGTTGTATTGGTTTGTTTCCTTTGGAGTTCAGAACAGTGAAGGGTGACTTCATTGATGTGTTTAAGGTCCTGAAAGGTCTTGACAAAGTGAATGTGAAAAGAATGTTTATTGTTGTGAGTCAGTCCAGAACTAAGAGGCGCTGGTTTTAAATTAGGTATCATCCTTTTAGGATAGCGCGGAGGAGATTTTTTTTCTCGGGGGATTGTACATAGAAACACAGAAACATTGAAAATAGAAGCAGGATTAGGCTATTTGATGATTTCAGCTTGCTCTACCATTCAATTTGATCATGGCTGATCATCCAACTCAGGATGGTGTTCCTGCTTTCTCCTCATATCCTTTGATTCCTACAGCCCTAATAACTATATCTATGTCCTCTTGAAAAACATTCAATGTTTTGGTCTCAGTCATGTTTGCTGGCAGAGAATTCCACAAGCTCACTCCCTCACTGAGTGAAGAAACATCACCTCATCATAGTTCTAATTGGCCTGCCCACCCCATATCCTTAGACTATGACCCCTGTTTCTGAACGCCCCAGACAATGGCAACATCCTTACTGTATTTACTCTGTCTAATCCTATTAAAATCCTGGACTGATAGGTGGTGAGATCAAGTGAACTGCACTGAAAAATCCAAACCAATCAAATGAGCAGGCCCTTATCTTTAGTGATCAAGCTAACAGCCCTATAATTTTTGGTTCTGATTTACTGCCTTTAATGACTGGACAGGTGATGTGCTGTAGCTGTATGTGATCAGCCAGCTCCCATTGTAAACGGCAGTGACCACATCTGCAGCAAGTGTTGGTTGCTGGAAGAACTCCGGGTCAGAGTAAATGATCTGGAATCTGAGCTTCAAACTCTGCGGCACATCCGGGAGGGGAAGAGTTACCTGGACACTTTGTTTCAGGAGGCAGTCACACCCGGTAGATTAAATAACTCAAATTCAGAAAGTGTTCAGGGACAAGATGTGACTGTAAGTGGGGCAGGTAGGGGGATTCCGAGTTCAGGGGTGCAGGAGCCCCAGCCCTTGACCTTGTCCAACAGGTATGAGATACTTGCTCCCTGTACGGATGAGGAAAAGGACTGTGGACAGGATGAGCCAGCTGACCACGGCACCGTGGTGCAGAAGGCCATTCAAGAGGGGGGAGCAAAAAGACAGGTAGTTGTTATAGGGAATTCTATAATTAGGGGGACAGATAGTCTCCGATGCAAGCCGGATCTGGAGTCTCGCATGGTGTGCTGCCTGCCTGGTGCCAGGGTGCGGGACATCTCCGACCGGCTTGAAAGGATATTGGAGCAGGAGGGGGAGGATCCAGTTGTTGTGGTCCACGTTGGGACTAACAACATAGGCAAAGCTAGGGTAGAGGACCTGTTCAGGGATTATCAAGCACTAGGAAGGAAATTGATGTACAGGTCCTCAAGGGTGATAATCTCCGGAATACTGCCTGAGCCACGTGCCAATTGGCACAGGGAAAAGAAAGTTAGGGAAGTAAACATGTGGCTAAGGGATTGATGTGGGAAAGAGGGATTCCATTTCATGGGACATTGGCATCAGTTTTGGAACTGGAGGGGATCTGTGCCGTTGGGACGGTCTCCTCCTGAACTGAGATGGAACCAGTGTTCTAGCAAAAAGGATAAATAGGGTGATCAGTAGGACTTTAAACTTCTGAGTCGGGGGAAGGGAAAGTGAAAGGGACAGTTAAATGGCAAGATAAGGAACAGGATAGCATGTGTACAGGTGGGTTTAAGCTCGAGGCAGACTAGGAACACAGCAAAAAGGACGGATAGCTTAAGACATCTTGGGATTTCCAACCTCTCTAATAATGATAAGAAAGTTAGCATTAAGGCACTTTATCTAAATGCTCGTAGTATTTGCAACAAAGTAGATGAATTAACAGCACAAATCCTCTTGAATGATTATGATATGGTAGGCATCACAGAGACATGGTTGCAGGGAGTTCAGGACTGGCAGTTAAACATCCAAGGATTCACAACTTATCGAAAAGACAGGGAGGTGGGCAGAGAGGGCGGGGTTGCCTTGTTAGTTGAGAATGGAATTAAATCTACAGCACTGAATGACATAGGGTCAGAAGATGTGGAGTCTGTGTGGGTGGAGTTGAGGAAACACAAAGGCAAAAAAACTATAATGGGAATTATGTCCAGACCTCCTTACAGTGATCAGGACCAGGGGTGCAAGATGCACCGAGAAATAGGTAGGGCATGTCAGAAAGGCAAGGTCACAGTGATCATGGGGGACTTCAATATGCAGGTGGATTGGGTGAATAATGTTGCCGGTGGATCCAAAGAAAGGGAATTCATGGAATGTTTGCAGGATGGCTTTTTGGAACAGCTTGTGATGGAGCCCACAAGGGAGCAGGCTATTCTGGACTTAGCGCTATGTAACGAGCCAGGCTTTATAAAGGACCCTCAAGTAAGGGAACACTTAGGAGGCAGCGATCATAATATGGTAGAGTTCAGTCTGCAGTTTGAAAGAGAGGAGGCAAAATCAGATGTAATGGTGTTACAGTTAAGTAAAGGTAATTACAGGGGCATGAGAGAGGGATTGCAAAAATTGACTGGAAGCAGAGCCTAGCAGGGAAGACAATAAACCAACAATAGCAGGAGTTTCTGGGTGTAATTGAGGACCCAGTACAGAGGTTCATCCCAAAGAAAAGAAAGATTATCTGGGGTGGGATTAGACAGGCATGGCTGACAAAGGGAGTCAGGAAATATATCAAAGAAAAAGAGACAGCCTTTAAAGTGGCCAAGAGCACTGGGAAATCAGAAGATTGGGAAGGCGACAAAAACAAACAGAGGATAACAAAGAGAGCAATAAGGAAGGAGAGGATCAAATATGAAGGTAGACGAGTGAGTAATATTAGAAATGATAGTAAAAGCTTCTTTCAAAACATAATAAAAAAGGGGGGCCAAAAGTAGATATTGGGCCGTTCCAAATTGATGCTGGAAGGCTGGTGATGGGAGATAAGGAAATAGCTGAAGGACTTAACAAGTACTTTGCGTCAGTCCTCACAGTGGAAGACATGAGTAGAGTGCCAACAATTAGGGAGAGCCAGGGGGCAGAGTTGAGTATGGTAGGCATTACAAAAGAAAAAGTGCTAGAAAAGCTAAAAGGTCTAAAAATTGATAAATCTCCTGGCCCCGATGGGCTACATCCTAGAGTTCTGAGGGAGATGGCTGAGGTAATAGCGGAGGCTTTGGTCATGATCTTTCAAAAGTCACTGGAGTCAGGGAAAATCCCAGATGATTGGAAAATTGCTGTTGAACCCCCTTGTTTAAGAAAAGATCAAGGCAAGAGATGGAAAATTATAGGCCAATTAGCCTAACCTCGGTAGTTTGTAAAATTCTAGAATCCATTGTCAAGGATGAGATTTCTAAATTCCTGGAAGTGCAGGGTCAGATTAGAACAATCAGCATGGATTTAATAAGGGGAGGTCGTGCCTGAAAAACCTGTTAGAATTCTTTGAAGAGGGAACAAGTATGTTAGACCAGGGAAACCCAGTAGATGTTATCTATCAAGACTTCCAAAAGGCATTTGATAAGGCGTCTCACGGGAGGCTGCTGAGCAAGGTGAGGGCCCATGGTGTTTGAGGTGAGCTACTGGCTTGGATTGAGGGTTGGCTGTCTGACAGAAGGCAGTGAGTTGGGATAAAAGGCTCTTTTTCGGAATGGCAACTGGTAACATGTGGTGTGCCGCAGGGTTAAGTGTTGGGGCTGCAGCTGTTCACCTTTCATATCAATGATCTAGATGAAGGGACTGGGGGCATTCTGGTGAAGTTTGCCGATGATACGAAGCTAAGTGGACAGGCAGGTAGTGCTGAGGAGGTGGGGAAGCTGCAGAAAGATTTAGACAGTTTAGGAGAGTGGTCCAGGGAATGGCTGATGAAATTCAATGTGAGTAAATGTGAGGTTTTGCACTTTGGAAAAAAGAATACAGGCATGGACTATTTTCTAAATGGTGAGAAACTTCGCAAAACAGAAGTACAAAGGGATCTGGGAGTGCTGGTCCAGGATTCTCTGAAGGTTAACTTGCAGGTAGAGTCCATAATTAAGAAAGCGAATGTAATGTTGTTGTTTATCTCAAGAGGGTTGGAATATAAAAGCAGTGATGTGCTTCTGAGGCTTTATAAAGCACTAGTTAGGCCCCATTTAGAATACTGTGTCCAATTTTGGGCCCCACACCTCAGGAAGGACATACTAGCCCTGGAGCATGTCCAGCGGAGATTCACATGGATGATCCTTGGAATGGTAAGTTTAATGTATGATGAATGGCTAAGGATACTGGGATTGTACTCATTAGAGTTTAGAAGGTTGAGGGGAGATCTAATCGAAACTTACAAGATAATGTATGGTTTAAAAGGGGTGGACACTCGGAAGTTGTTTCCATTAGGCGGGGAGACTAGGACCCGTGGGCACAGCCTTAAAATTAGAGGGGGTAAATTTAAAACTGAAATGAGACGGCATTTCTTCAGCTAGAGAGTGGTGGGCTTGTGGAATTCATTGCCACGGAGTGCAGTGGAGGCCGGGACGTTGGATGCCTTCAAGGCAGAGATCGACAAATTCTTGATCTCAGAAGGAATCAAGGGCTACGGGGAGACTGCAGGGAAGTGGAGTTGAAATGCCCATCAGCCATGATTTAAATGGCAGAGTGGACTTGATTGGCCAAATGGCCTTACTTTCACTCCTGTGTCTTACGGTCTTATGGTCTTCTGCACCACCTGTGATTGGTGTAAAAGGAAACCCAGGTGTTGTTCCATCTCCCCTTTCCCAATTTATTGCCATTCAGATAATAATCCACCTTCTTGTTTTTTAATCAAAGTACGTAAGTGTGAAGTTATCACATTATTCTTCATCTGCCATGTACTTCTCCACTCATTTAACTTGTCCAAATCACGCTGAAGCATCCTTCTTTTAGTTCACCCTCCCAGCCACCATTGTGTTGTTTGCAAACTTAGAGATATTTTATACAATTTCCTCATTTAAATCAATGTATATATATTGTGAATAGCTCGTATCTAAGCACTGATCCCTCAATACCCCACTGGCCACTGACTGCCATTTAGTAAATGCCCTATTTACTCCTTACTTTTGCTCTCTGTCTGCCAGCCTGTTCTCTATCTATGACGGCATATTGCCCTCAATGCAATGCAGTTTAACTTTATGTGCTAATCTCTCATATGAAACCTTATTGAATGCCTTATGAAAGTCCAACTTAGCCATATCCACCAGTTATCATCACTTATCATCACTACTAGTTATGCATTTTTAAAAAATTCCAAAAGATTTGTCAAATATGATTTCTCTATCATAAATCCATGTTGACTCTGTCCAACCTTGTCACCGTTTTCCAAGTCCCCTGCTCGTGAACTTTCTAAATGGACTCAGGTAATTTCCCGATACCGACGTCAGGGTATTGGGCCTATAAGTCCATATTTTCTGTCTACCTCCTTTTGTAAACAATGGGGTTACATTAACCATCCTTCAACTTGTAGGAACTGTTCCAGCGTGTATAGAAACTTGAAAGATGATTAAAAATGCACCCTCTATTTCTCAGCCCACTTCCTTAAATCATTTCGGATGTTGGTTATAGGACCCTGGGGATTTGTGACCCTCGAGTCCTATCAATTTCCCCAACACCATTTCCATACTAATAGTGACTCCTGAACAATAGCTCTGTTTGGGATCTCCTTTCTAAATCCCCTTCTCTGACCACATGTTAACTTATTATTCTGCCTGCTAGTGCTAGCTGTAAACCCAAGCATTTTGCAAGCCCTCGCATTCTCCTGACCATCCTTTCTTGATCCCCACGCCCCTGCCAAGTTTAAAGCCCTCCCAATGGCATCAGCAAAACATTCTATAATGAGCTCAGTCCTGGCTTTGTTCAGTTGTAACCTATCCAGCTTGCCTAGGCTCCCCAAAGCCAGTCCCAGTGTCCCAGAAATCTGAAGTTGTCCCTCGTGTACCATCTTTCCAGTCATGTATTCATCTGCCTTATCCTCCTATTTCTGTACCCTCTTGCACGTGGCACTGGTAATAATCTGAACATTACTATATTTGAGATCCTACTTGCTAACCTTCCCTGAATTTTGATTTCAGGACCACATTCTCCTTCCTACCCAAATTATTGGCACTAACATCAACTACAATCTCTGGCTTTTCACCCTCCCCTCAACGAATGTCTTGTAGCTGGTCAGTGACATCTTTGCCCCAGGCACCCTGGGGTGAAGACTGTTCAGAGGGTGGATGAGGACTTTGGGACAAATGGACTGTTTCCCCACTGTAGGGATTCTATTACTGTCACTAAGACAGGATTGAAGAGATTTTTAAGGAGACACTACTGAAGGGAAATTTCCGTTTTTGTTGAATTGTTCATGTCCATAATTTTTTAATCAATGCTTTTCTCAATTTTTGGGTTAATATCATGGCTGTTGTCTCTGATATTTCTTCCAAAATCTCCTTTAACATTCTGGAATTCTGGAAGTCACAATGGTGACTTTTCTGTTTTCAGGCACATTAATGTTTCAATACATTCAAATTTGTTTTCAAATATTTTCATTTGATAGGGTCTCCTTAAAAATCTCTTCAAACCAGCCTTGGTAACAGTTATAGAATCCCTACAATGTGGAAGCAGTCCATTTGGCCCAGAGTCTTCAACCACCCTCTGAACAGCCTTCCCCCCCATCTCACCGTCTACCATATCCCTATAACACTGCATTTATCATAGCTGATCCACCTACGCTGCACATCCCTGGGGACTATGGGCAGTTTAGCATAGCCAATCCACCTAACCTGCACACCTTTGGACTATGGGAGGAAACCAGCACCCAGGGGAAACACATGCAGACTTGGGAAAATGTGAAAACTCTACATAGACTGTCATCCAAGGGTGGAATCAAACCCGCATCCCTAGCGCTGTGAAGCAGCAGTGCTAACCACTGAACCACCATGCCACCCCGATATGCTGGTGCTTCACTCCAATGCAGATTTTGCAACAGAGATCTGGCATGTGTCACAAATCATCACTATAATAGGGACAACTCTTTATGTGATGATTGCATGTATTTTGCCACAACGCTACAGTAAGCTTTAAGGTAATTGAAAAGATACCATAAAAAGAAGTCACACTAGTCCTACTAGACCATATAGATGCATTATAGAGAGATGACTGGTGGTACTTTAACCTGATGGTCCCCATGCCTCGGGCAAGAGGGAGAGGTTGAGAAGCAGAATAACCTCAGCCAGTGTAGGAATTGAACCTATGTTATTGGGATGGGCTCAATGATAGCCACAAAATGCTGTACTGTCAACTAAGTGAACTGACCCCGACCTTATACCTGCTCCAGGCAATGCACAGATGTAATGGATATCCAGGTATATCATTTATTTTGCACAGTAAAAGGAAGTTGGGAATAGAAGAATGCCCACTATAATTGCTTAACGGGGGATCAGTTTCAATTTCCATTTGACAACTGGATTTGTTGGAATGAGTTTGGATTCCTAAACATGAAGCTGCAGGGCATCAAAGGTATCAGCACCACTTTCCTTCTAATTTTTTGAATGTATGGGTGATATGATTTAATTTGTAATCTGTTTTTCTTTGCTTGGCCATGCACACATGGTAATTTGAAGGGACTAACTTATATGTGCCGGA
This sequence comes from Stegostoma tigrinum, assembly GCF_030684315.1. Taxonomy (NCBI): domain Eukaryota; kingdom Metazoa; phylum Chordata; class Chondrichthyes; order Orectolobiformes; family Stegostomatidae; genus Stegostoma; species Stegostoma tigrinum. The sequence continues at coordinate 62,143,012 of NC_081356.1, read as the reverse complement.
GACTTGCGGGTTGCTGTGTAGTCAAAATTCGCAACATTTGGGAACAGGACTTAGCACGAAGTTTGTCAATGCTTCCCCCCAACTGCTGCTCCTTCCAGGCATGTTCTGAAGTTTCAATATTGCTGCACACAACCGAAAAGCAATTTCATTTTACAGGCCAGAATCCTTTTTTTTAAGTGTGGCTGGCTGGGTTTGATGATTGCTGATCAATCAGCCTACTGACTGACTATGACTACAAATTTACCCTCTGCAGATTGACAAAGCAAATGTGTGGTAGGCCTTATACCGCAAGATTACAAATGGCTTGCCCCTTACCCTACAGCACAGCAGCCTGTCGTTATGTTTGCAAATTGGGGCTAGTATTTCAAACCAATGTATCATCTGAGCCAGTAAGAAATGCTTCTTTTCTTTTCAATCTTGCATTAAGTAGATTAAGATATTGTAAAATTACTTCTACCTCAAAATCTGTAGCACTCTAGCAACAAGGATGGTTTGGAAAGGGTCACTGCTGAATGAATAATCGGGTAGTTGCTGAATTGAGTTTTTAAGATCATTTTTGTTTGAAAAACATGTCGCAGATGAGCTGCCTTGACTTCTTTACACCTCATGCTGTCAACTTTCTGAAATCAAAATGTGGTTATTTTAGTGTGGTTGTAACCTGTCCTCATTTCTACATAAAACCCAATATCTCTATAGCTTTTCACCAACACAGTGAAGCATTTTCTGGATTATGTTTAGCTGACATGTTCTGAGGAATTTAAAGCAGTGAAGTGATTGATCTATGATGCATAATTCATTTGCTTTCAAGCCAATCTTATCCAATAATTGCTCCAGTTTCTTACTGGCAGTTGGTTGGTTCCTTTGAAATTTTAATTGATCTCTTAGCACTACACTGCTGGGATTTTAGCACAGAAACGAAGGCAATTCCCATAGGATCTAAAAATAGATATTGGATGGGATCTCAAAGACTCTTTCATATAGATCTGCATGGGATGTATAATCAATTCCTCTTAAGAGTGAATATAATGTCCAACAGTAAATTAACTGTTCACTGAAATTGAAGTTAATCTTTTGACCTACGCTGGTGCCAGCATAGAGGTAAGTTATAAGTTATACTTGCAACACTGCTTTGACTTGAATTAATGCATAAGATACAAAGGGCTTAACACGTGTGTTTCTTTCTACTATGATGGCCACAGTTGCAGCATGTAAGTGATCTGCCAGGGGTTATTGTTTCTTACCTAGCCTGACGCTATAAGTACAGTTGTTGAGCCATCATGAAACACATGTTTCCAAACATATAAATACATGCAAAGACACAAACATGCATCAAACATGAATATTGGACTGATAGATGAAAATGGACCAGTGTGAAGAAACATAAATGAATTCAACACTGAACCACCTACAATTAAGTGTGCATAGTCTATGTAACATCAGATACACTCTCCCAGTTTCCAGGTCATTGTATCCCACAAGATAGGCAATGAACTCTTTGCAAGCCCCAATGCACTGACTATGAGAAAACTTCCATGAATTCTAAATTACAGGCAGGCAATTACCTGGCAACCAGATGTTCCACAAAATTCTCCAACTCAGATCTAGAATTGGAGACTGCAGGGGTTATCAACTCAATTGCTTAGATAGTTACTCAGGAAACATAAGAAGTATTTCAAAGACTTCAAACACCTTGGTAACAATATAACCATTGCCCACACCAAATCCTGATTTACTCCTTGGCCCTCTGACTCCACTGCAGACCCCCTGACCTTCTCCTCGGATTCTCTGAAATTCCTCCAACTCAACCTTCCTACTACCACACCCTTTGAACCTGACATACACTACCCCCTGATTACCCATACTTCCCACATATCCCTCCTAGCTCTCTGACCAAACCTGCCTGCCTACTTTATCTACCACCTCTCCTCCCCGCCAACGCCAACACCCTATTCATTTATTCACTTGCTACATATCTTCTCTTCATAGCTTCGGGAAGAGTCTTTGGTATTTAAAGTCTTTAATTACCATAGTGTAGTAGCTGATGCCATGTAAAGGGGCAGGGATGCTATTAAGACACATTCCCCACTCTTTGCATGAATTCCTGTGTTGCATATGTTCTGCAAAGCCCTGCATTGGAAGATGGGCCTGAAAAATTGAAAGTAGGTAAGCATGCAACTTTTAGACTGATTTGAATCGAAAATCAGGATTCCAACCCATAGCAGAAGATTTGGCTGACATGTATGGTAATGAAAAGATAACATTATATTTTTCAAAAATGCAGGTACTTCCATCCAAACCTGGGTTTTTCTCAAAGTTAGATAGTGTGAAACATTTTTCTCTTTATAAGAATGATAAAAAGAGACCAGTGACATTATTACATGGTAACTTCTCCTTACATGTGTTAGACCAATGTTGTAAGTTTGGCATTGTGTTGATTTTTTAGTATGAAAGATTGAGGAAATATCAGACTAAATAACTTACTTGCATATGCTTTACAATAATTTTGAAAAACGTGGTTCAAAGCCTTTGGTTTAACAATAAGAGTCTCCTTTTTTAAGACAAAGATTACAAATTGCTTTTCTCACAAATGTTGCCTAGCTTGTGAAATTCACTCCCCCAGAAGGTAGTAGAAGCTACTTATTTTAATTTATTCAAGGCTGATTTAGATAGCTGTTTTGATACACAAGGGAGTCAAAGATTACAGGGTTCAGACAGGAAAGCGGAGATAAGACAACAACCAAATCAACAACATTGAATGTGGGGCAGGCTCAAAGGCCCTACTCCAGCCCCCAGAGCCTAGAATCAGTTCACCTAAAGCAGATCCCAGTCACAGAAGTGGCCACATTTCTCAGGTCAGAATGGAACTTTCCACTAATTGTGTCCATTTGATGGTGATCATCACATTGCATCCCGAATTTTGGACACCTATGGTAACGTCAATTTGCTGTCAAGGGCCTCAGGTTGCAGTGATCAGCTGTTCATTACAACCTCACTCAGGTGTGTTTCTCATATTGACGCTATAATTACTTTTTTAAAAAGATTCTTCAAACTCAATTTCAAATTCTGTCATCTGATCGAACACCATCAGTAGATTTAAGCTATTAATTGACTCAGTTCATGAACTGCAATATTTTTTTCTTCTCATATGACTGTATTATACAGAAACAGCAATAAGACGAATGGTCAGTTGAAGAGTTTTGATAGAGTTGGCCAAGGAAGTGGCATGGAACAAATCACCAGATAAATTTCCTGATCTAATTTCAAAGCTGACCTTCTTGAGCCAGAAGAGCAAGAAATTACGCATCTGTGAATGGGAACAGGCCATTCAGCCCATTGAGCCTATTTTATTTTGTTCTGGTTGATCATCTACCTCAACACCACTTTCCCAATTGTTGCAATATCCATTGATGCCATGAGTCTTCAGAGGTCTATTGATTTCCGTTTTGAACATAAACAATTATTGAACACCTTCAGCCCTCTGGGTTGAAAGATTTCCAAAGATTCACCACCATCTAAGTGAAGAAATGACTCTAAATAGACTATCCCTTATACCAAGACTGTACTCCTGGTTTTCCACTCACTTGCCCCATGAAACATCCTTTCTTTACCCAACTTGTAAGAATGTTGGATATTTTACAAAATCTAGGAAGTACAGATCCAGTCACCTCAATCTCTTCTCATAAGACAATCCCGCCATCACTGGAATTAATCAGGTCAAATTATGTTGCAATCTCTTCTACAGCAAATGTATCCCTCCTTAGAAAAGGGGAACAAAATTATACACCATTAGGATAATATTTCAATCTGAGGATGAGCTCTGACAATTATATCTACTTTCGTACTACTCTAGCTGCTTTGGTATTAAACAGAAACATGGTATGCTGAAGATTTGAAATAAAGCTTGGGCTGACTAATTTCTGATTCTGTGAAATAAGCACTACCAACTGAACTTAACTGGTACCAAAACTCTCACCAATGTGGTTGTAATGATTCTAGTTGCAAAGAAGGAACAGTTCTCTTTCAATATCTCAAGCATTAGGAATCCACTTTATTCTCATATATTTGTTAATGACAGATTGTAATCTTCACTCCTGCTGAAAACTATTTGGTGTGAATGCTGTACTGCTGACTCGTTTGAAACAAAGCCAGAAAATACTTTTGTCTAGCTGTCCAATTTCCATCAGGTCAAAGAGCCAAAGCATTGCCTGAAAGCTTCAATGAACTGATGCAGTTAACTTCTCATTGACTGCTGAATGTTTTCTGGCAGTAACGCAAGGACATGTCCTCTAAGATCGGAAATGACCTTTAGTATTTACTTACTGTCTCTGAATGGTATCTTATGGCTCATTGCATTTTGATTTTCTATTTCAGCAAACAGCCTTCAGTATAAGTCTTCTGATACAATAAATGACTTCGTGTACTTCTAATTAAAATGCACAGTAGTTGTTAAGTAGCGTACTAATGCCAAATAATTCAATTTCATTTAGAATTAAACTGCTACATTCTGTGATTTAATTGTGAAGTTGACCTAATTGTTTGCACAAAGTTATAGAGTATATAATATAGTATGCATAATGAATAACGTTTGAATCACCAAATAGCATATATTAAAGAATTACTATTCACATCATCACTGTTTGATCAATAGATAGTTAAAGTTCAGATGATTCAGTTGTTCAATATACATAGGGATCATGAAAATTCTTGTATTAAAATGAATTATCTGTGCTGTTTACCAAAGGCAGTAATTCAGCAGTGATCAGTCTCTGTATTGCTGTGCAACATGGATGTTAATACTTCTTGCCCTTGTCTTTCTGTTTCATTGCTCCTATCTGTTGCTGCTGCTGTATGGGCCCCATGGGTACATTAGCAGTCAACCCAGGAAGTGTGTTTAAGTAATGGACATAATGTTCACATTTGCTAGACTAGCCTTGTCCCTAATCATAAATTATTCTTCCCCAAGGCTCAAGCAGAACATTACCTGGAAGCTGAAGATTTAATCCTTTTCAGCTGACTGAAGGAAATGATCACAGCCTCATTTTCTTGAACATGCTGTCTGCTGAAGGTGCCTTTCTGTCCCCAAACTTAATAGGCAGTGAATTTTATTTCCTTTGAGGCAATTGACTCTGAATTTCAAATAAGATAAAACTTTGGAACGTGGTTGAGAGTCAGTTGTTGATTGGCCAGGCAATTGTATCTCTAATAAATGTACCATGCACAAAACTGTCATTGCCCATGTGATCAAAACATTATGAAGTGTGTCCAGAGGCAACAGTGAAAACAGACAAAATTGAAGAGCAAATGAAAGAATCTGCAACACGAGTAGTACATTTTGACTTCTTTTAACAGCTGGAAAGTCACATCAGGGTGAATTTATGCAGGGGCTCAGCTCCTTACCTGTTGTAACTTTGGAAGACACATTTACCCAGATCACTGCCCTAATTACTCGCTGTGTTTGCAGAGTAACTTTTTATGATCCATGCACTGAGTCATCCAGATCTCTCTTCATCTCAGAGTTCTTCAATCTCTCACTGTTAAGAAGATATGCTTCTTTATTATTTTTCTGACCAAAATAAACAATTTTATGTTTTTTCCACATTATAATTCGTTTGCCAGATTTTTGTCCACTCACCTAATCTATCTATATCGTCTTTATACTCCTATGACCACTTCACAATTTACATTCCTATATACCTTTGAGTCATCCACAAATGTAACAGCCACAAGCTTCTGTCTCTTCATGCAAGACATCTGCATCAACTGTCAATGGTTAAAGTTCTTCCAGACTGAATGTGGCCTACCCTTCTTGAATGATGTGCCTATACATCTCCCGAGCTGTGTTAGACATGCTTCTGGCCTGGCAACAACGTTGCACGGTATTGGTTGTGACCTACTTCTTGGACCCCCTGACCAAGAACACCCCCACCAGGCTGTGCCTGATTGTGGCGATTTCCTTAGCCTGGTACCAGAGGCTGCCCTTGACTTGTTGTGCTGTGACCCACCGACTGATGGACACCTTCGTGGACTTCAATGAGGATTACTCCCCTGAGACTTTTGGACAGGGCTGCCTGCTTCCTGAGCATGCGATGTGTTTGCCATATAAGCAGCTGGCATATGGAGCAGGCAAGAGAATGACACAGGACTCTGTAATATAGCAAGATGTATGCCCCAACAAGGCAAGCTGCCTAATGTGTAACCGAGCTAGTAAGTGTGGCCAGACAGAGATACTATGAGCATGCACGTAGCTGCTAAATGTGATCTGGCAACAATCTTATAAAGCTTTACTGCACTCCCTCTATGGCAAGCGTATCCTTTTTGTTAATAATGAGAAAAAAATTACACAAAATACACCAGGAACAAAAACAGAAAGGCTCAGAGTGTCTGTCAGCATCTGTGGAGAGATATCAAAGTTAACATTTCAGGTCCAGTGATCCTTCCTCAGAACTCCCTATTTACACATTCTCCCTGCATCTGTGTGGGTTTCCTCCCAGTGATCCAGTTTCCTCCCACAGTCCAAAGATTTGCAGGTTGGGTGAATTGGATATGCTATATTGTTGCATATTGTCCAGGGATGTGTCAGATGGATTAGCCATAGGAATGCAGGATAACAGGGATAGGGTGGGGGGTGGGATCTGAGTGGGATGTTCTTCGGAGGGTTGATGTGGATTTGATGGACTGAATGGCCTACTTCCACACTGTAGGGATTCTATGGTTTAGATTAATAACTTATTACTTGCTCCAACTGTGCAGAACTCAGCACACCAGGATAATACGTTATTCATCACCCGGACTATACTGATTTGCATCTAGAGAGTTGCAAGTGGTGGCAGGGAGCACTGCACTCAATGGATATCATCAGCACCAAGCTCTGTCTGGTTGCCAGGTAGAGTCTCCATGTTCTCCTTCACGTCACATGACCTCCAATAGCCCATTTCCATCAATTCCCCATACCCCATGTGGCAATCAACTACGCACTCTGCTGAATTTTGCCTCCAGCTGTTGCCCTCATTCCCTAAGTCCTGACATTACCTCAATGATGCCCACTCCAATTCTCCACACTCCCCCTGTGGAGGCCACAGTAGGCGTCATTGCCAATAACCTTCTCCCCATAGCCTCTCCCTGAATCCGTCCTGCCTGACCTCCTTAAATCTCACATATCCTCCCAAAGCTGCCCTTGGCTGCACCTCAACACAAGCCTCAGCATTTCCTCCACAGCCTTGACTCCCTTATTCCTATTAACAATGATGCCCACGCGCCCCCCCAACCCACAACCCTACAGTGCTCCTCTACTCCCTCCTCAAGGATCAACACATGAACCACTCCCGCCAAGGTTGTATTAACCCCAGATCATTGACCAAGTTTAAGCAGCGCTGAGAAGTGATTGCCAAAATCCTGACCACTGTCTCTACACCTAACAGGCCAATGATAATTATTCTCCTGTCTGACTGTGATGGCCTTATGGGAGTTGCCCACTCTCCGGACTGTAGTTAAGCATATCCCCTGACAGCGACTGACTTGTGGATGAGTGATCATGGCAAAACCTGGTGCCCATGATTGATGGTTACTAGTACCTCCTGATTAACTGCAGCCCTACCTTAACTGTTTACAAGATTAACCCCCAGTCAGTTTCTGACATGGCCATTTGGTTGAATGAACCTGCAGCACATTTCCACACAAACAGTTGTTTGCTGTAATTGTTAAGTTGGTGTCTCAGTGTTCTGTATAACAAGATGCTCACCCTCCACACAGATCCCTGTTGACAAGCATGACAAGCAGCCTATCTGGGTTCTGTCAAAGCGGAAGTTCTGATAGCTTTTAGGCTTTTGCTGAAGTATCAAAGTCTAACAGGCAATGCAAGACAAGGCCTGACGCAGTTAGCATGCAGGTTGGCACTAGCTAAGTAAACAATAAGACAACAACTGAGTAGCCCTGAGATGCAGCAAGGCCCAACTGGGGAGCTACGTGCTGTCTCTGTGTGCAAAGTGTCCTTGCTGCAGCGTATCAATGTTGGTTGCTGGTGTGCCCTGAAATACAGGTCTATGCTTCTTAAGCATCCTGCAAGTAGATCTGAGGGGCATCATGACATTTGCAAAAGGTTGGTAAATGTCAGATGACAATGTCTGCGGGCGAGGGTTACATGTGACTGCTGGCTGTGTGCGTGCCCCTGAGATGCTGTTGCACTCTGTACAAAACAAAGGTTCCAAAAGCCAGCAGCGAGTGGAGTTATCAAGTACCACCCTGAAGTCCATGTCTAGAATTGGACTTCAGCAAGGCATTTGATAAGTTTCACCACGGCAGGCTCATTCATGAAGTCAAGAGGTATGGGATACAGGGTGATTTGGCTGTCTGGATTCAGAATTGGTTGGCTGACAGGAGACAGAGAGTGGTTGTAGATGGTAAGTATTCTGCCTGGAGGTCAGTGCTGAGTAGTGTCCCACAGGGCTCTGTTCTTGGGCCTCTGCTCTTTGTAGTTTTAATAAATGACTTGGATGAGGAGGTTGAGGGGTGGGTTAGTATGTTTGCTGGTGACACAAAGGTTGGAGGTGCCGTTGATAGTATCGAGGGCTATTGGAGGTTTCAGCGAGACATTAACAGAATGCAGAGCCTGGCTGAGAAATGGCAGATGGATTTCAACCTGGATAAATGCGAAGTGATGCATTTTGGAAGGTCAAAATTAAAGGCTGAATATAGGATTAAAGGCAGGATTCTCGGCAGTGTGGAGGAACAGCGGGATCTTGGTGTTCAAGTACATAGCTCCCTCAAAGTTGCCACCCAAGTGGATAAGGTTGTTAAGAAAGCATATGGTGTTTTGGCTTTCATTAACAGGGGGATCGAGTTTAAGAGCCGTGAGGTTATGCTGCAGCTCTACAAAACCCTGGTGAGACCACACTTGGAATATTGTGTCCAGTTCTGGTCGCTCTATTATAGGAAAGATGTGGAGGTTTTGGAGAGGGGGCAAAGGATGTTTACCAGGATGCTGCCTGGATTGGAGGGCTTGTCTTACAAGGAGAGGTTGACTGAGCTCGGACTTTTCTCTCTGGAAAGAAGGAGGAAGAGAGGTGACTTGATCGAGGTGTACAAGGTAATGAGAGGCATGGATAGAGTGGATAGCCAGAGACATTTCCTCAGGGCAGGATTGACTGCCACGAGGGGTCATAGTTTTTAAGTGTTTGGAGGAAGGTATAGAGGAGACGTCAGAGGGAGGTTCTTCGCCCAGAGAGTTGTGAGCGCATGGAATAGTTTGCCAGTGGTAGTCGTGGAAGCGGAGTCATTAGTGACATTTAAGCGACTGCTGGACATGCACATGGACAGCAGTGAATTGAGGGGAATGTAAATTAGATTATTTTATATTTGGATTAGGATTATTCCACGGCACAACATCGTGGGCCAAAGGGCCTGTACTGTGCTGTACTTCTCTATGTTCCATGTTCTAATTCCCAAATGTGCGACATCTAGTTTTATCTGTGTGTTTGGTTAAATAGTCAGGTGTGTATTAATGAGATGAGATGTGCAGTTTATACAAAGTTTTACAAGCAATAATCCCTGTTAATTGGCAGCTTGCCACTGACTAGCGAGAATTTCACCTCGATGTCCTCATGCACAAAAGACGCAGTGAGTTGCTCCCAAAATCAAGATTGACCTTGCCAACCTCTACTGTGATTCAGCCCCAAATCCTACCAAAGTCCATCCACAGCATTCAGACTCCTATAAGATTCTACCCAGTAAACACATTATACATTTTGGAGCAGATGGGGCAGTACAATAATTAATTTTTTTATGTGCATAGTAATTTTACGAAGCATACAAATATCCAGGCACAGTCAAATCATTGTATACACAGAAATTGTGGAATCCTTAAAGGGAAGCTTTCTTAAAAGCAAGGCACGTTTAAAACATTCCTGTCCTCTCTTAAAGAAAGTTTTAAAATTTATAGTAACAAATAAGCCAATGAGTCTCTCTAACATATCGGTTACTTGCGGGGGGGGGGCGCGGAATTATAAAAATTACTGGAGGTTATATAAACACAGGGCTGTGGGTTAGATAAGCACAGGGCAGGGGAGGTTATAATAATTAGATGGCTGGCTGAGTTTATGAAATTAGAGGGTCACAAAAACACTGGACTGGGGTGTTACTATAAAAATGATTTGGGGTTATCAAAAAAAACCCGCTGGGGGCTACAGACAGGGGCAGTTTGTAGGCTGTGCAGCCACTGCTATGCCCTATACCAAGCGCCAGAGAATCCAGTTCGGAGGCAACCAGAAGACCGGAGAAGTAGTGCTTGGGTCTTGGTCCCCAGAACTCTGTGAGCAGGAGAGGTTGAGCAAGATATGAGAAGGTAAGGGCATGTGTGGGAGGGGAGGTAAGGGAGAGAGGACAGGTAAGTAGTTATGGACCAGGTTACCACCACTCTCTTGATCCCACACAACATTAAAATTTTGTCGCTATAATTTTGTAACACCCTACCAGTCCAAAGATCCTTCATTTTTCTTATTACCAACACCTGAGAGTCTAGTGTTTTATAGAAGACCTCATCCAGTTTGTGCTTTCATAAACACCACCAGCCCAATAAACTCATAATACCATGCCAACCCAGCGCTTATATAAACTCCTGACAGTCCAGCAACTTTATAAACTAATCATTCACCAGTTCAGTGATTTTATAAACACCCCCCTACCCAGTTTAATTTTTTAAATATAAATTCCCCCAGTCCAGTGATTTTTACATCCATGCCCCCCCCCCACTCAGTGATCTTACAAACCCCCATCCCTAGCCCAGTGATCAATCACAACCTGAGAATGACCAGCACAATAGCAGCAACCACACTGCCCTTTACGTTCTCTCCCCTTCCTCCTACTCTCCTCACAGTGGACCTCGCACTAACTCAGCCTGAGGCGCTGCCCAGCACCGAACTGTTTGTCTGCACACCACCACAGGCAATCTAAAGCCAAACGGCAGTGCTAAGACCTTGTGCTGCTAAGCCCATGTGGTAACTGGTGTGAAATGGTTACCCCACATCAAAAGATATCTCCCACAGGCACCTTCCGTAGCCTCAGGATGGAGTCTGTGACCTGGAGTGTCAGGATCCTTATGGACAGTCCAGCCAGAGACCAGCCGGATCACTGCACTGCCATCATTGCTCGGGAACTCACGCACTATGACACTGATATTGCCACGCTGGGTGAATGCCAACGGGCAGGGGAAGCACAGCTCTGGCAGCAAGAAGGTGGCTACACATTTTTATGGAAAGACAAGGCCAAAGAAGAGTCTACATCCATGGAGTCAGTTTCACACTATCGAAGCTGATTGGATGGACTAACTCAAAGACTCTCGCTGCAGAATAAGTGAATACCACATGGCATTCCAACTCACCCTTGCTCAGAGCCAGTATGTCACAGTACTCAGCGCATGTGCACAAACACTCAATGCAACAGCTGAGGAGGAGGGAATATTTTATTCCAATCTTGACCAATCTCTCTCATGGGTCCCTGAAGTGGATAAACTAATTGTCCTCTGCACTTCAACACCAGAGTCTGTAAAAATGCAGCCCTTTGGGGCAATCGAATCAGGAAAGGGGGTGTAGGGAAGCAAATCTCCAATGGAAATGCTTCTCCTAACCAAATGCTGCGAACACAACCTCCTCATCACCATCACACTATTCTGCCAAAGGGACAAATACAAGGCAACATGGCAGCACCTGAGCTCCAAACACTCACACCTCCTTGACTATGTCATCACCAGGACGAAGAATCAGAAAGATGTTAAAATTATACATGCCATGACATCCCAACAACTGCTGGATGAGCCATCACCATATTCGAGCCATGATCAACATAAATTTAGCCCCGCCATAGCAGTGCTACAGAAGCAGTGCTATAAAACTTCAACATTTAAAGACCCTGAAAAAATAGCCTCATACAGCCAGCTCCTGTCCACAAACCTAGCAGCTCTTGGCGGCATCAAGTCATGGGATCCCAACCATCTCTGGCCTGCCGTCAATGCCTGAAAAAACTTGGTCAGCCCCTCAACCAGGAAACAGCAGGGCTGGTTTGACGAGAATGATCATGTGATTCAGGGGCTATTAAGCCAGAAATGCATGGCATTTCTGAGTATAAAACAACAGCTGCACTTGTAGGAGAAAATGTGGGCCCAGAGGGGACTAAAGGCAGAGGTAAAAAAACAAACCTGTCATATAAACAACAGATGGTGAGCGGGGAAAACATTGGAGACCCAACGAATGGCCGACCACCATGACACACGTGGTTTATTCTGTGCTGTCAAGACCACAAATGCACCAAACACTCGAGGCCTCACACCACTTCTGGCCAAGGATGGAATGACTCTTATCAAAGACAAAAAACGCTGAGGGGAGCACTTCAGACACTTCCACAACCAGAGCTCTCTCATTTATCTGGACGTTCACGAACACATCCAGCAGCATACCACACGCCTTGAGCTCAGCAACACCCCAGCCTTACATGAAGCAGAGAAGGCCGTTCGCCAGTTTAAAAACAACATGACTGCTGGAGCAGACAGTATCCCCACTGAAGCACTGAAATGAGAAGGCAAGCAGCTCCTGTTGCAGCTCCACGCCCTTGTCTGCCTTATCTGGAAGGAGGAGAGCATTCTGGCGGAATTCTAAGAAGCCACATTTGTATTTTCAAAAAAGAAAACAAGCCCAACTACAGAGGCATATCCCTGTTGTCAACCATTGGAAAAATAACATTGCCAGGGTCCTCCTCAACTGTCTCTTCTCTGTAGCTGGAGATGTCCTCCTGGAGTCTCACTGTGGCTTTCAGCCATGGAAGGGCACAACTGCAGAATGCAGAAAAAACACCTAGTCCTGTAAATGGCCTTCTTCAATCCTACAAAGACCTTTGACACCACCAGTCAGGAAGCATTATAGTGCGTTCTTCTCCATTTTGCTTGTACCATGGAGTTCATTGCTCTACAATGATGTAGAAGTCATGTTATGGAGAAATGGCTCTATCATCACCATAGCTTACACAAGCTGTGGGAAATTATTCAACCTCTACCACCTTCAAGCCACAAGCAGAGTCACCCCAACCAATGCCATCAAGCTGCAGTTCACAGATGAGGCTTGTGTACTGTGCAATCTCCAAGGCCGTACTCCAGGACATCATCAGCACTTTACGGAGGCATATGAGAGCATGGGTCTCACTCTGAACATCCACAAGAGGAAGGTCCTTCATCAAATTGGCTGGCATTGTGGAGCAAACCCCCAATCATCAAGGTTCATAGGGAGGCATTAGAGAACGTTGACCACTACCAATATGTCAGAAGTGGCCTGTCAGCCAAAGCAGTTACTGATGAGCAGATCCAGAATCGCCCCCAGCATGCTAGCGCAGCCCTTGGCTGCCTGTGGAAAAGGGTGTTCAAAAATAACAACATCAGATCTGACACCAAGATGACAGCTTACAGTGCTGTGGTGGTTCCCGCTCTCTTACATGGCTCTGCAACATGGACTGTCTACAGCAGGTACCTCAGGGCAAGGGAGCAGTGCCACCAATGCTGTCTATGCAAGATCCTGTCAATCCACAGCGTTGAAAGACACAGCAACATCAACGTCCTCAACCAAGCCAACATCTCTACCATCAAGGCACTGACCACCCTTGATCGGCTATGATAGGCTGGGTACGTCGGCCACGTGACTGACACAAGACTTCCTGAGCAGATACTGGTTGTCCCAGCTTTGAAAGGCAGGAGAGCCCCAGATATACAGAGGAAGTGCTTAAGTGATGCCCGCAAAGCCCCAGTAACCAAGTGCGACATTGTCACAGACACCTGGGAATCACTGGCCCAAGGTCATCCAAACTGGAGGAGGAGCATCCAGGAAGGCATCAAGCAGTTCAAGACTTGTCATCAGGAAGAAATGAAGGCCAGGTGAAAACTTCAAAAGCAGTGTGCTGCTATACCACTGCCCCACCCACCCCTTCCTATGATCAGCACCTGCCCCAAGTGGTAACAGGCCTGCGGCAGCCAAATTGGTCTGTGCAGTCAAGTATGGGTTCACCCTGAAAGTGAAAAAGAGTCATCATCGTCTGCAAGAGACCACTGGTGATGATGACGATACAACATATAGATGTTATTAAGTCCATATCTTATTATGATCACTTCTTCTGTAAGTGCCATTGATGATCCACTGACAATAGCGATCTTGTCACTCAATCCTTTGCATTGTCAAGATTTTTTTTCAAGGGTTAGAGTCTATTCAGTCTCTCTCTTTTTTTGTTTGCTGTTTGAAATCTGGACCGTTTCCACTTGCTGCTTCAGTGGTTATTTCATTTCCTCTATGTCTTGCTTGAATTATTTTAATAAAGTATTATTGCTGGTATTTATTTATGAAAATGCTGCCTCATGAGTGACTTGGAACTCCTTTTGTGTTTCTCCATTTGTTTTTGCAAGTCTGTAATTTTCCTGAGCATTGCTTTGAGAACAAGCTGACATTTCTATATGTGCAAGTTCTTCCAGAAATCCTAACAAAACATTTAATTGGATTGCAGATAAAGAGTTTGTAGTTCATCTTTCTTCCTTTCCTTCTCTGTCAGCTTTTCTTTCATCTTTGTTAGTTGAACTGATTTGTCCTCTAAAGAATTGAATCATCATCTTAGACATGATATTTTCAACCTTGGATTTATTCTGAGTTAGATGTTCATTTTTTTTTCCCTGTTGAACCTTACTAGCCTTTCTTCAACCTTAGTCAACACCAAACAATCAGCAATTTTCTGAAAACAGATCATTTGAGCTTTTGCAAAAAGTGTAGAGGTGTGATGACATTGTATTCCATGAAATGGAATGTGAAACATATGTTCAAAACATTTTGTCTTGTGTACATCAGATTCTGGCTTATTGATTACTTCATGTTCACACTTCCAGCAGCATACCAGATATTCTTTATTGTTGTTTGAAGGGACTACATATGAATGGTCCATTTGGGTAAGTCCGTAGTTCTTTTTAGGTGCTTCAGCCTTTGGTCTCGTGCACAGCCTCAGCCATGGCTTTTTCATAGAATAATAGAATGCCTACAGTGTGGAAGCATTGAGGCCCATTGAGTCCACACCATCCTGACAAAAAACATCCCATCCACACAAACAGATGCCCAAGTGTGGAATCAAGCCTGGCTCCTAGTGCTGTGAGGTGGCAGTGCTAACCATGAAGCCACAGATGCCTAATAAAATTGTTGAAAACTGAGCATTTCCTTGGTACATGCAGAAGGCCACACCTTCCGTATGCCTTGCTATATTTGGTCATTCTCAAAACTATACTCAAAGGTTATCAGTACAAACTTAAAAGTTGACATTGTCGACCTACGAGGATGACTTCACACTTATATCCTTTCCTCAGTAAATCTTCCATGCTATAAATTGTTGGTTTGTCAAATAAATCTTTCTGAAGGGCTTATATGAGGATGGATACAATCACCAATTCAATTTCAGTTTTCAAGTAGCTCCTCATTTTTAAAATATCACATGAGGAGTCCTATTCTCTGCATTTGTTCATGAAGAGATCAATGGATTCTATAGCATACAAACATATGTGCAAGGAACAAATGTAAGCCATTCAGCCCTTCAAGCCTACTTTACCATTCAATAAGATAAATCTAATCTGATTTTAACCACAACTTTACATTCCTGTATATCCCTGATAATCTTTTGGCCCCTTGGTAATCAAGAATCTACCTCTGCCTTAAAAATATTTAAAAATTCTGACTCCAGTGCTATTTAAGGAAAAGAAATTGGAAGGTGCGAGAGAACAAAATGTTTCCTCACCTATGTTTTAAATGGGCACTCCATTATTTCTAAACAATAATCTCCTAGTTCTGAATTCTCACACAAGAGGAAATGTCTTTCAACATCCACCCAGTTAAGCCCCCTCAGGACCTTGCATCAAGTGTACGTAGCCATTTTGTACCTGCAGCAATTCTGGGCCCCATACCTCAGGGAGGATGTACTGGCCTTGGAGTCGGTGCAGTGAAGTTTCACAAGAATGGTCACAGGAATGAAAGTCTTAACTTATGAGGAATGTTTGAGGTCTCTGAGTCTATACTCAATGGAGAGACTAGGACCTGAAGGCACAGCTTTAAAGTAAAGGGGAGACTCTTTAGAATGGAGATACAGAGAAACGTCTTTAGCCAGAGAGTGTTGAATCTGTGAAATTCATTGCCACAAGAGGCTGTGGAGGCCAGGCCATTGAGTACATTTAAGACAGAGATAGATAGGTTCATGATTGTCAAGGGGATCAAGGGTTACAGAGAGAAAGCTTGCAAATGGAGTTGAGAAACTTATCAGTCATGATTGACTGGCAGAGGAGACTCAATGGGTTGAATGGCCTAGTTTCTGTTCCTATGTTGTGTGGTCTTATGGTCTCTTCTGGCGGGAGTCACAGGTATGCACAACCAGTTCCAAATAGCAGATTTCCTTCTCTTAAGTGATTTCAATGTTATGAAGTAAAGATTGACCACCCTCTGATAATTAAAATCGAAACACCTGGAGAAGCTCACCTCACTTCATAATCTGTTAAAGGAAGTATGAAAAGCTTTATAACCTACTTATCATCTCTCAATCTGTTATAAAAGGCAGATTAAATGTAACAAACTGACAACCACTCTATAATCAACAAATAACAAATTATTTTATCTAACTCAAACAGTGAACAAATTAATAGAACAACTACAAACTAAACAATTCCCCCTTAACTACTAATTGTTCCTGAATAAAACAAAATTCTAATGTATGTTATTCTAATAAATATGAGTCCCACATATATAAACCAAATTAATTAAAAAATGGTTAAAATTTAATCTCTCAAAATTACTGCCAGGACACATCTTCCAGAATGCTTGCTGTCTTCTCCACTGCTCTTCGGTCAAGAATGTCTTTCCCTGAGAAATTCTTGTATCGGGAATATTAACTAAGAGGACTGCTGTACCTTTAGTCAGGTATTGGTTTTCTGAGAGCTTAAAGAATTCTGTGAGAGCCAGTGATTTTCTCTTTTGTGGCTGCTGGTTGCTAACTCTTAACAGATGGCAGTTGCTCTCAAACTGATTTTCAAATAGCCTCTTCTTTTATACCCTTGATGACCGATCACTTTCTTACAAATGGATTTGACTTAGGTTGTCAAAACCATCAGATTTAAATTTAATTGGTATTCAGTCTCTAAGGGCTTGGTTTAAATTAATTGGCTGATGTTCAAACTGTTTGCCTGAATAACAAAACAAGACTGCTGTCTGGGTTGCTAACCATACAAACTTTTGATACAAGTTATTTCAATTTCAGGGACTCTCTATCCCTGCTGCTGCTCAGATTTTTTTTTTCATCACCAAATCTAACAAAAGCAGATCATCTTTTAAAGGGACCGCACACGCTTCCCCACTAACAGTTTACAAATAAATTCTAACATCCTGCCTTCCAATCTATAAGTACTCTACCAACTTCACAACATCAACAATTATGGATGTTCACAGACATGCTTTTAATAAACTATTACTTATAATAAACTTTCAATGAACTATTATTTATTACAATTTTTAAAAATATCTATTTAATTTAGTTTCTAGCAGCTGTTTTGGGAAGATCCCAAACTGTTCCCAAACTGTCGGCCTGATCCTTTTGTAGTCGAATGACCATCGGCCAAAATTGGATATTCTACATTGACCCACAGCCAGAGAAATCAGGTCTGACAGAACATTGGCCAAACTAAATTAAACAGCAGCCGGCAGCTGAGAACAGTAGAAACCAAGGTCAAAGTGGTTACAAAAGGTTCAGGGAGAACTAGTTACAACCAACCCAATGGCTATGTTTTGGTGGGGTATCAGTCAGATTTTCTGGCACAGTGACTTCCAGCCAGTGCCTAAGGATGTGCACTTTTACACTTCCCTGGCATGCCAGCAGTGTTGGTGTGACCACATTTGATGCTTTGAACTATGCTCATGATCCTATTGGCTAAAGGGCACAAAACATTTTGGAAGGTCCATGACAAGGGTGAATAAAAACACACACCTGGAAGCCACCCCCTCAGCGAAGATCTGCAACAAGACTCATGGTGGAAGACCTTGAAGCATCCCAAGAACACCGAGGAGAAGATCCGCCATGACTCCTGAGGCCCGCCTTCATGGAAGAGAACCAGCCTGATGTCAAAAGAGGAAGTAGATTCCAATGGCTCAGCTCAAACACGTGGATTATTAAGGGTAATATCCTTCCTCAGAAGGATCAAGTTAAGTAGAGGCTAAATATTGTGGGAATTTGGGAAGTGGTCATTTTGTTAATAAGATTGAGTAAAGCTGCAAACCAAACTCGGTGTTGTGTTTTGGGCTTAAGAACAAGAGAATTTTGGTGAATTGTTTTTGATACTTCAACAGGTCGAAGTGTCGAAAGCAATAAACCAATTGAATTCCACGTGCAGCTTGCAAGCCCAAAACAGGCTAACTGTTGGCAAAGTTGCTACAATGTATACAAACAGCACATAGAGTCCTAAAATAGTGAACTCTCTTAAAGACAAGGTATGCATTGTACTTGCAATTGGTCTAAACCATTTCATTGTGAAGCTCAGCGCAAGCTGGAAGAACAACACCTCATTTTCCATTAGTCGACCCTGCAGCCTTCTAAACTCAATATCAAATTCAATAATTTTAGGTTGTGAACTCTCCCATGTCCTAGCCTCCTCCCCTATACGCCATACCTTGTTGTCACATTGTCTGCCATTACATACTACCTATTGTTGGGTCACTAACAATCCCTATTAACAGCCAATCACCCGCCTAGCCAGATCGTTATCTACTCCTTTGTCTATCCAACTGTTCTTCTCTCTCTTTACTCCCTACCCCCTCCCTCCTCCATATTAACCGACAACTTCCAAGCCAACATCTGTTCTGAGGAAAGGTCACCAGACCCAAAACATTAGCTCTGATTTCTCTTCACAGATGCTGCCAGACCAGCTGAGCTTTTCCAGAAACTTGTTTTTGCTTCTGATTACAGCACCCACAGTTCTTTCGGTTTTTGATTTCATTCCTTTTTTGATTTTGTGTTTATTTGATACAATCGAATGTCTTGTTCGGTTATTTCAAAGATTTAAGAGCCATCCATGTAACTATTGCACTGGAATCACAGTACGCCCATCCAACTCAAAGTGGAAGACTTCCTTCTGTTAAGTGAATCAGAAGTTTTTTTTTCAACAATTGATGATGTCTCACAGACTAGTTTTTAGTGGTTCCAATTTATTTTAGTCATTTAATCAGATGTGATGCTATATCCCCAAACCATTAGCCTGAGCCTTTGAATTGCAATGACATGGACACAAGTTACCTCCTCCCTCATAGATCGAAAGCTCTCCACTTGCCTGGACAGGTGCAGATCCATGAAAACACTGAAGAAGCTTAACAATTTCCAACACAAAAAGTTTGGTTGATTGGCACTCCTCCACCATTATCAGGAGTCCAATTGCAATGCTTGGGAAAATGGTTAACTGACAACATGAAAACTTTGGGAATATGCCAGGAGAGATGTAACAGATCAATATGATAGGTTCCTGGCCAATCATTAGTTAAATTTTAATGAAATGGAACGTTTAAAATTCAGTAAGTGGTAGCAATGTTTAAGACCATGCAGAGTGATGTGAGTGCAGTGAATAATACCCTGGACTTGAGAAAATCCAACTAACAATTGGAACCGTGGAACTCTGCCTTATTGCTTCAAGGCTATTCAAAAGGTAAACGATAAATCCTGCAAGCAAATCATTAGCGGACTGAAGATTATTAAACTTTCCTTATATTTCCTGTTGCGGTTTTCAAGAAGCCAAAAGCAAAGAAGGGATGCAGTGACCTTGACTGTAACAGACTGTTCTTATCAACTTGGCTTCAGACTTCTTCAGTCAATAAAATGCATGAACAGGGCAAAGAATGCTGCTTGCTTTTCCTTCTGCTCCAATCACACCGCAACTCAAAATGGGATGCGTAGAAACACCCCAAGAAATGACTGCAATGTCAGTCCAGAATTGAGAACCCTTACTAGCTTTAAGGAAGCATGATTTCCCATTCATACATCCATGCTAATTATGCCCAATGAGAACATTATCATCCAGGTGTCTATCATTCCCATCCTTCATAATATATTCTTGCACTTACATTACTGTTGATGCAGGGGAGCAGATCTGTGTTCTCTCTCACTCTCTTTGTAACTTTGCTACATTCGAAATTTGGAGGAATCATTCCAGAATTTTTAACATTTTGCAAGATAATCACCGATGCAAAAATCACCTTTATAGCCACATCCTTCAAAGCTCTGGGATGTAGACCAGCAATTTATTTACTTACAGTACTATTAATTTCTCCAATAAAATCTCCTTATCAACGGTAGTTTCCTTCAACTTCTCATTTTCCCCAACTACTTGAATGTCAATTTGTGAGATTTATTGCATCTTCTTCACTAATAGCAGTTACAATAATAACTTGGTTTCTCTGCCATTTCTCTATTCCACATTATAAACCCTATTGACTTTCCCTGAAATGGACCCACATTCATTTTAGCCAAATGCTTCCATTTGGCATTCCTACAGCAGTTTTTACAGTCAATTTTTGTTTCATGATTGGATTGCATTCATATTCTATTTTCCTTTTCCCTATTAGTTTTTTTTATTGTACTCTATAAAACCCCTATTCCTCGAAATTACTGTTATTTCTGGCAACTTCACAGACCTTTCTTTTTAAACTTACATAATCTTGAGCTTCCATTGCAAGCCACAGGTGAATGACCTTTCATAAGAATTTACACATTGAAGGAATGCATTGTTGCTCTAGGTCATGCAATTGCTCTTCAAGGACTATCCACTGCCTATTTTCTGTAATGCATTTTAGGATATTTTCCTCAGCCACCTCAGCCAATTTGTGTCTCATGGCATCATAATTTAATTTTTATTCAAATTTAACACTCTTTCTTCAGAATAAATATCTCATTTTCAAGTATAATATAAAATTCTCTTATACTGTGATCACCTAATCCCTTGTTCTTCTACAACAAGATTGTTCGTTAGCCTCTTTTTATTACATAATCCTAGATTTAAAATAGCATGTCCACTTGTTGGCTCCTCAATACACTACTCTTAAAAAAAAATCATCTTTTACACACTTCAGAAAGTCATCCTTTCCAACTTCTCTATTGCTTTATTTAGACTATGTTATGGATTGAGGTCACCCATGACAACTGTGTTTCCCCTGCTCCATACCTGCAGTGCTGTGGTCTTTGTTCTTGTTACACTTCCATAAAGAATCACAAGACCCATTCATTTCCGAAATGGAATATTGATTAAAAAGCATGATAGACTCAGGGAGTTCCAGCACTACCTGTCTAGCTTTCTTTGACTGCCTGGAAATCACCCATTCCTTCACTTCTACCGCTTCTAATCTGTGGTGTGACCACCTTCCTATACACAATATCGATGTAATCCACTGTGAAATAATTAACTTACAATATCAATTACTCACGCACCAAGAGAGAGTGGAAGAGGTGGTATTAGACAAATATTAAATCCAGGAAATTACAGCATTGTCCCAATTTCCATGGCACACCTGCTTGTTACTATGAGCATTTTACCCACAAGAACCATCCTGTTCCTCTCAGGAATATCATGCAAGTATGGTGGCTTATTTAAATGTGTAAGATAAACGAACATCCTTTTTGCTTCCTCTTAGCAGAGATCTAAAAAAGAAAATGAATGCTCAGGAAATCAAAATCACCTTCCATATTTAAATCGTTGATAAGCTGCTGGGGCGCAAGAGTCATACAATCATAGAGCACAGATGCAGATCCTATAGCCCAACTCATCCATGCTGACTAAATTTCCTAAATTGAACAGTCCTATTTTCCCATATTTGGCCCATATCCTCTGAACCCTTCTTAATCATGTACCTTCCAAATATCTTTTAATAGTTGTAATAGTACCAGCCTCTATTACTTCCTCTGGCAGCTCGATCTTTACGTGCACCCCTTCTGTTTTAAAAAATTGCCCCTCTGGTTCTTTTTAAATCTTTGCCCTCTCATCTTAAGCCTATTTCCTCTAGTTTTGGACTTGTCTACCTTGGGGAAAAGACCTTGGTTATTCACCTTATCTCTGGCACTCATGATTTTATAAGCCTCTATTAGGTCACCTATCAGCCTCCTACGCTAAAGGGAAAAAAGAAATTCCAGCCTATCCTTATAACCAAAACCTTCCAATTCATTAATATCCTTGTGAATTCTTTCTGCACCCTTTCCAGCTAAGTAGCATCCTTCCTAAAGCAGGACGGCCAGATTAGTACACAGTAGTCCACAGGTGGCCTAACCCTTGTGTTTTACAGCTGAAACAAAACATCCCAACCACTGTACTCAGTGAAGGCAAGTGTGTCAAATACCTTCTTCACCACCCTGTCTACAAGTGACACCACTTTCAAATAACTGTTTATCCTTACCCTAGGTATCTCTATTCAGCACTCCCCAGGGACCTACCTTTAACTGTGTAAATCCTGCCCTGGTTTGTCTTACCGAAATGCCCACTTTCCACAATAGCAGCAATTTTGAGATCACCTGCAAACTTACTAAGCATGCCTCCTATATTCTCACCCGAATCGGTTATATAAATGACAAACAAGAGTGGACTCAACACTGATGCTTGTGGAACACTATTGGTCACATGTCTGAAGTCTGAGCAACAACCCTCTACCACCACCCTCTGTCTCCTACAGTTGAACCAATTTTGTATCCACATACAGGTAACTCCTTAATTTTAATTACTCTATGCCATTTTGCCCACAGCTCAAGTAGTAATCCAGAGATTATTACCATGGGTGCTCTTTATTTTAATTATTATTTTTGAATAATTACTTTTAATTTAGCTCCTAAGTGTTCAAAGACCTTCAGCAAAATGTCCTTTCTAGTCATACCACTGTCAGTGGTACCAACTTAAATGATGACTATTGGATCCCTCCTATCCCTCTCAAAATTTTTCTCCAGCCTTGAGGAGATTACCTTAACCCTTGCACCAGACATGCAATACTTCGGGACTCCCGCTCACAGCTGATCAGGTCTTAGCTCAAAAAGGAGTGCCTGGGTAGTAAACATCTCATTATGCACACGTAACAGTGCAGGAATCCTTTTATACCACTTTGGGAATGCCAGTCTCAAATATGTTTACATTTCCATTCGAACAGACAACGGAGTAAAAAACTACAAGGAGGCAAATTGACAAGAAATTAAAAATATTACTTTCAACTTATTATAAAGGCATTGTGGAGATCCTCAGATTAGAACATAGAACATAGAACAATACAATACAGAACAGGCCCTTCGGCCCTCAATGTTGTGCCGACCTGTGAACTATTCTAAACCCATCCTCTACACTATCCCATCGTCATCCATCTGCTTATCCAAGGACTGTTTAAATGCCCCTAATGTGCTGAGTTCACTACATTGGCCGGCAGGGCATTCCACACCCTTACCACTCTCTGAGTAAAGAACCTACCTCTGACATCTGTCTTAAATCTATCACCCCTCAATTTGCAGCTATGCCCCCTCATACAAGCCAACGTCATCATCCGAGGAAAAAGACTCTCACTGTACACCCTACCTAATCCTCTGCCCATCTTGAATGTCTCTATTAAATCCCCTTTTAGCCTTCTTCAATCCAATAAGAACAGACCTAAGTCCCTAAACATTTCTTCATAAGACCTTCACTCCAGACCAGGTAAAATCCTGGTAAATCTCCTCTGCACCTTTTCCAATGCTTCCACATCCTTCCTATATTGGGGTGACCAGAACTGTACACAATATTCAAAGTGAGACTGCACTAGCGTTTTGTACAGTTGCAGCATGACATCACAGCTCCGGAACTCAATTCATCTACCAATAAAACCTAACATACTGTATGGCTTCTTAACAGCACTATCAACCTGGGTGACACCTTTCAGGGATCTATGTACATGGACACCAAGACCCCTCTGCACATCCACACTACCAAGAATCTTTCCATTGACCAAGTATTTTGCCTTCCTATTATTCTTCCCAAAGTGAATCACCTCACGTTTATCTGCGTTAAACTCCATTTTCCACCTTTCAGCTTAATTCTGCAGTTTATCCAAGTCTCCCTGCAACCTGCAACATTCTTCCACGCTGTCCACCACTCCACCAACTTTAGCGTCATTTGCAAACTTACTAACCCATCTATCTATGCCTGCGTCCAAGTCATTTATAAAGATGACAAACAACAGTGGTCCTAAAACAGATCTTTGTGGCACACCACTAGTAACCGGACTCCAGGTTGAATATTTTCCATCAACCACTACTTGTTGCCTTCTTACAGAAAGCCAGTTTCTAATCCAAATTGCTAAATCTCCCTCAATCCCATGCCTCTTCATTTTCTCCAATAGCCTACCATGTGAAACCTTATCAAAGGCTTTACTGAAGTCCATGTACACCACGTCAACTGCCCTACCCTCATCCACATGCTTGGCCACCTTCCCAAAAAACTCAATGAGGTTTGTGTGCCATTAGCTGCCCTTGACGAATCCATGTTGACTATCTCCAATCAAATTGTTGCTTGCTAGATGATTATAAATCCTATCTCTTATAATCCTTTACAAAACTTTTCCAACAACAGTCGCAAGGCTCACAGGTCTATAATTACCTGGGTCATTTCTACTGCCCTTCTAGAACAAGGGCACAACATTTACAATCCTCCAGTCCTCTGGTACTAAACCTGTAGACAATGATGACTCAAAGATCAAGGCCAAAGATTCCGCCATCTCCCCCCTAGATTCCCAGAGAATTCTCGGAAAAATCCCATCCAGCCCAGGGGATTTATCTACCTTCACACCTTCTTGAATTGATAACACCTCCTCCTTACTAACCTCAATTCTTTCAATTCTAATAGCCCGTAACTCAGTCTTCTCCTCTACAATATTCTTCTTTTCCTGAGTGAAACCAGATGAGAAATATTCACTTAGCACCTCTCTGATCTCCACAGGGGCCGCACACAGCTTCCCACTTCTGTCTTTGACTGGCCCTATTCCTACCCTAATCATCGTCTTATTCCTCACATACATATAGAAAGCTTTAGGGTTCTCCTTTATTCTTCCTGCCAATGTCTGCTCATGTCCCCTCCTTGTTCTTCTTAAGTCTCTCTTTAAATCCTTCCTAGCTAATCTGTAAATCTCCATCGCCTCATCTGAAACATCTTGTCTCAACGTCACATAAGCCTCCCTCTTCTGCTTAACAAGAGATACAACTTCTTTAGTAAACCATGGTTCCCTTACCTTATCACTTCCTCCCTGCCTGATAGGGACATACCTGTCAAGGACATGCAATATCTGTTCCCTAAACTAGCTCCACATTGTGATTGTCCCCATCCCCTGCATTTTACTACCCCATTCTATGCCTCCTAAGACTTGCCTAATTGCATTATAATTGCGCTTCCCCCATCTCTAACTCTTGCCCTGTGGCATGCTCCTATCCCTTTCCATCGCTAAACTAAACATAACTGAATTATGGTCACTCTCTCCAAAGTGCTCACCTACCACTAAATCAAACACTTGGCCCGGTTCATTACCAAGTACTGGATCCAGTGTGGCCTCCCCTCTTGTTGGCCCTTCGACATACTGAGTCAGGAAACCCTCCTGCACACATTGGACAAAAACTGATCCATCCGACTTACTGGAGTTATAGCATTTCCAGTCAATGTTGGGGAAGTTAAAGTCTCCCAATAATGACCACCCCGTTCCTTTCACTCCTGCCAGAATCGTTTTGTCAATCTTCTCCTTCACATCCCTGAAACTTTGTGGAGGCCTATAAAAAACTCCCAGCAGCGTTACCTCTCCTCTCCTGTTTCTGACCCCAGCCCATGCCACCTCAGTAGATGAGTCCTTGTCAAAAGTTCTTTCAGCCAACATTATATTGTCCTTGACTAACAAAGCCACACCTCCCCCTCTTTTACCACCTTCCCTGATCTTAATGAAAGATCTAAACCCTGGAACCTGCAACATCTATTCCTGACCCTGCTCTATCCATGTCTCTGAAATGGCCATAACAACCAAGTCATGAGAAACTTTGTAAATATGCAGGACACATGGAAAATGAGATTTTCTTCACACATGGAACTGCTCATCGAATATTTTTGTGTACATCCCCTTATCCATAACACTCCACCAGTACAAAATAGATCACATAATAAATCAGGCATCATGACATATGACAAGCTGTTTACTCAGTCTCAGCAGTGACAAGATTGTCAGTGACAATGATAAAAGGGTGAATTAAATCCATAGCAGCAGGAATGTTTCAAAAACAGAGCAAACACATCAGGCCATTAATCCCATCAAACCTGTGATTTAGCATCAGAGTTTCCTTCTTTCCCTAAAATGATTGGGAAAAGTCATTCATTTTTGGCAAAGGTACTCTGAACTGAATGGGTTCATCCTCTGTTTTCATGCTAAAAAAGATCTCTGAAGTGAAAGAGTGTGAAATTGGTGTTCAAGGAATTTGCAAAATGGCAGAAAGCAAAACGGCAAGCCATTTTATACCATGCTGAATTGTCTTTTATTCATTTTCACCCACGAGAAAATCTTTATATCGGCCATAAGATTTGAATGTTGTGCAATTCATGCAGCAAATCACGCATTGAGGGCAGAGTGATATTTGCACATTGGATTTTTTTTTCAAAAAGGCATATTTATTTTCAATGCAATTTTATTACAGAAAGGAATTTGACTGTGGCAAATAGATGTAAAATAATACTGTACTGAGACTGGCACCATGTCCACATCAAATAAACCACATCATTTTGAATACATTTAAACTTGTGGATTTGAACATTTGAAGCTGGGCCTATTGAGGTTCTAAAGCAAAATTTTCAAACAGAAATAGAGGACGTGACAAAAATAGTGAATGTTTAACAGGAAGCCTTGCAGAGTATCGGTCATGTCCTTACTTGCAGGCTTGAAATTCAAACCTTTGATTCAAACCTCAGGACCTGATAATCATCAAAGGTGTGTCATCTGCCAGGCAAATAGTTTATCAATTTGTACTTCCTTATGATATGGCCAAGGCAGATGATACAAGTGGGATAGTTTCTTGGTCAGACAGGACTATTTGATAGCTGCAGTACAAGAGCATCCTCATGCTGAAAGATTACATGAACAAGGGTCCTCGTTTGTCTGAGAGGCTATCACGCATTAATAAGTAACTTTTGTCTGGCCTCACAAAGAAAGCAAAAGGGAAACAAGACAGAAGTTTATAATAATTACTGGAAGTTGGTAAATTGCCTGCTCTCAACAGAATACACCCTAAAAAAGCCACTGAAAGAAGATAGATCGAAATATTACATTAACTCATCACAATTCCTCACTGGGTACAAGAGTGGTATCAGAAGCCTAAAGACTTGCTAATGACTATAGGACTATTTCAAGTTGAAAAATAAATTAGGAAACTGCAGCTCAGTCAAGTTATCAGTAAAGGATTTTTTTTTATCATTGTAGGCACAGATCTTGACATAAGTGGGAATTCCTGACAGACCTACATGAAAATTGCTCAAGAAGTGCAGCTTGGTGGCTCAGTGGTTAGCGCTGCTGCCCAGTGCCAGAGACCCGAGTTCAAGTCCACCCTTGGGCGATTGTGTGGAGTTTGCACATTATCCCCGTGTCTGCATGGGTTTCCTCCCACAGTCCAAAGATGTGCAGGTTAGGTACATTCACCATGCTAAATTGTCCATCATGTCCAGGGATGTGCAGACTAGGTGGATTAGCCATGGGAAATGTAGGGTTACAGGCTAGGGTAGAGACATAAGTCTGTGTAAAATGGTCTTCCAAGGGTTGGTGTGGACTGGATGGGCCGAATGACCTGTTCTACACTGTGGGGATTCTATTCTACTCTGAAAGTTAAAGTTTCTGAACTAAAGACAAGAACTGGGGTTAGATCCACAATACTTACTTGGATAGTTGCTGAGGAAATGTTAAAAAATCTAAAAATTGATCCAGCTCTTGGGTAACTCCATTGTAGACACATCAGTCCTGCACTTCATGCCTCCCAACCCTCCACTAGTACTCCCTGGCCTGTCTACCGCCAAGCACCTCCTTTCTGACCAGACACTACAACCACCCCCAACCAGATCTGACTAAACCTCAGGCAAAACCATCTAACCTATCAACCAACACAACCCCCAACCCCTGTCCTCCCCGTACTCCAACCCAACCACTTCCGGTTATGGAAAGGTGCAAGTGCCTGAAAGGCTTAATACTGAGGAGTGCTTCAAGCACAACTCATTAAAGTGATTTCATAAGGACTTGGTGGGAGAACAATGTAAGATCTTGAGCGCCTAACATGATGCCTAACATTGAAGTCCTCCTCAGTCTGTGTAACAATGCTTAT
This sequence comes from Stegostoma tigrinum, assembly GCF_030684315.1. Taxonomy (NCBI): domain Eukaryota; kingdom Metazoa; phylum Chordata; class Chondrichthyes; order Orectolobiformes; family Stegostomatidae; genus Stegostoma; species Stegostoma tigrinum. The sequence goes on along the minus strand of NC_081356.1, from coordinate 62,114,611 downwards.
AGTATCAGCACAACTTCTACATCATTACTAATCCATGATAAAGTGCACCTTGTTTAAGACAACAGCGTCCTCTCAGTACAACATCAGACCATGACCCCAATCCCTGACGAGAAGAAGACAATGATCCCAAACTGAAAAATAGTGCAGACAGCCTCACAGAACAAGGTGGTCAATGATAAGGTTCCTCATGAAACACTGCTGACCATCTGACAACCTCCCTGACTACAAACTCGCAATCACAAAAATTGCACCTTTAAATTTATCAGACTGAGTATGGCGGCTAGTGCTATAATAAAAGGGGCTGTATCCCATCTTGCGTGACTCTATTCTATACTGACAGATTTCTTGACAAATTGTGGCCTGACTATTCTTCCTTAGCTGTGATTATAAATTCTCAGAAGAACTGAGCTGCAGCATCATTTTAGAAGAATTCTTGTGCACAGATAATGGCCCCTGAATCTTCTTTGGTCATTGGCTGCAGTGGTAACTTGCTTCCTGGGCTGTATTTGGAGGCATTCACGAGGTAACACAGGAATGATGATAATACTCACTCCAAGTGAAACCTGACTTGGCACAATTGGTACAATTAGTTGACGACAGGCCCCTTCAGATGTCTTTTGCTCAATGACAATCTCTGAATTAAGTGACCATAAAACCATAGACACTTAGAAAAGTTATACAGAAAAGCACAAAAGAGGCCATTAAGCCCATTGTGTCTGCATTTTCTGAATAAATTAACAGTCCATTCTATTCCCACTTTTGGTGCCTGGTCTATAATCTTGCAAGTTAGTGCTTCAGGTACAGATTAGATTAGATTAGATTCCCTACAGTGTAGAAACAGGGCCTTCGGCCTAACAAGTCCACACCGTCCCTTGGAGCATCCCACCCAGACCCATCCCTCATAACCCACACACCCCTGAACACTACAGGCAATTTAGCATGGCTGATCCACCTAGCCTGCACATCTTTGGACTGGCTCTTTTTTAATTAATTGAGGCTGTCCACCTCCATCACCAAACTGAAGAGCAAATTCCGGACACTGATCAACTTCTAGGTGAGAATGTTTTTCCTTACGTCCCCTTCTAATCTTTTTATCTGTCACCTTAAATTGTGAACTCTAATAGTCAAAATTTCTGGTAGTGAAATAGGACTTTCCTGTCCACTCTATCCGTGTGCCCCATTATTTTGTTTACCTCAATTAAGTCACCTCTCAGTCTCCTAGTTCTATCAAAAACAACACAAGCCTATCAATTTTTCATCAAAACTGTAATTTCCAATCCCTGGCAACATTCTTGTAAATTGCTTCCTTGCTCTCTCTGTATTTTGTTTCTGTTTAATGCATGCCTTTCCAAGTCACAGTTAATCCTCTTTCCCAATCTTGATTCTAGAAAATTGCTCACCATCTGGATCAGACAGACTAACTTGTACTTATTTGGCCTGTCCCTTGCATTGTTTTTGAATAATGGTACAACATGCATAGACCTCCAAGCCTCTGGTACCTCACCTGCATTTAGTGAAGATTGAAAAATGATCCTCAGGGCATCTGTTATTTGTTCGTCGGCTTAGGATGGAATTCATCCAGCTCTGATGATTTATCTACCTTTAAAGAGGTAGTTCCTCAAGCATTTTACTTCTCCCAGTTCTTATTTCATCTCATATTTCACATTCATGCTCTTCAACTAGAATATCTGCATCACCCCTTTGTGAACACAATCTAATCATTAAGAATCCTGTCTACTTCGTCTGCATCAATGCATAAGTTGCCAGGTACATTCTCATTTATTCTCTTGGTCTTCCTGTACTGAAAATATCTTTGGATTTTCCTTTATTTCACTGGCCAATTTATTATTGTAACTTGACTTTGTTTTCTTAATTTCTTTTTTACTTCACTCCTCTACTTTCTCTATACTCCTCTCAGCTTCCTAAAGTATTGTTTTTGAGATTGCCCTAAGATCTACATTTCTGCTTTATCCGCTGTTATATACTTCTGGATAACCAGGTGGCTCTAGATTTAGCATATCACCCTTTGTTTTTGTGGAGTTTGTCCACACTGTGCCTGCAGAGCCTCGTTCTTGAGTGGCTCCCACTGATTTACCAGATTTTCCTTTAAGTAGCTGAAGCCAGTCCATGTTTGCCAGGTCATTGCTTAGCTGTGTAGAAATTGTTCAGTTTAGTAGGGTTTGCCACCCTCTAAGTTAGAATTTGTTTTCGTGTCCTATGTTTGCCCCATTCCATGATAGCACAAAATCTGATTAAATTGGGATAACAGTCTTCAAAATGAGCACCAATTGCTACTTCATTCAACTGCTCAGTTTCATTTCCAAAGACTAAGAATAGAATTGCACCTTTTTACTCGGTATGTACTGACTTTTCCAGAATTTTCTGCCCTCTGAGCTCTTCATACTGTCTGCATCCTAGTTGATATTCAGGTAATTGAAATCCTCAACTATTATTGGCCTATTGTTTTTATACTCAGAAATTTGCCTACATTTTTGGTCTGCTAACTCTTTTCCACTGTGGTGGTGGTGTTCAGGTGGTGCGAGAGGTTCTTCTACATGGCCAGGACAATGGTTTTTTTTCTGTTTCTAATCTCAACCGATTTGATGTTTCATTTAGTTCATCATTCCTCTTCACAGCTATAATTGATTCATTAATCAATAATGTTATGCCACCACATTTTCTTAATCCCCAACCCTATCCTGCCTGAAAACTCTATACCTATAGATGCTAAATTACTATTTTTACATCTCTTCAAACCAATTTTCTGTTATTGCAATATCATGTTGTCATGTGTCTTCCTGTGCTGTCAGGTCATCAGCTTTGTTTGCCCCATTCCTTGTGTTTATGTATTTGTCTTTTAATTTCATTAAATTCCTATGTTTTACATTTTAAACCTTAGTTACTTTGACTTTCAAAGAAAATCACTACTTTTCTGTCTCCTGTTTCATGTTCTGAATTTTCCTTCGTGCTCACATCATCATTCACATCTAGTTCCTTCCAGCGGAACGAGCAATTCTACCTCCCAGTTCTGTTTAGGTACAATCCATCCAGCTTTTATATGTCACATCCTCCCGAGAATTAGTCCCAATGCCCCAGAAATCTGATGCCCACCCTTACACACCAGCTCCCTTGTTACATGTTTAATTATTCAAGTCTGTCATTTCTATTGGCACAAACACATGGGACTGGAAGAGATTCTGAGGCTACTGCTTTACAGTTCTGCCTTTCAGTTTTCTACCTAGTTCCCTGAAATCTTTCAGAATATCATCCCCATTTCTACTTAAGTCATTAGTACCAACATTGACTAAAACATCTGGCTGATTACCCTCCCACAGCCGAATGACTTGCAGTTTTCCTATAATATTCTTCGTAATGTATCACCATGGAGTCATGAACCACTTGTCTGAACACCTGATTATGAAATCTTCAACCACTCTTCTTCCTCATCCTCCACTACTGCCATACAGCTGCGTAAACCAAAATGGAATACCAATTATCAAGCGAGATAGACCCAGGGGACTACTATATTGCCTGTCTGGCCTTATTAGACTGGCTGGATCATTCCCTCACTGTTTATACATTTCTAATCTATGGAATAACCAGCTGGGTAATATGCTATCCACATGGTGTGCCTTTTCCTAGAGGATGCAAAACTATGACTCCAGTTGCCCATCAAATTCCAAAACCTAGAGCTCAACTAACTTCATGCATACTGCAGGATATGCATTCTACTTTGTCAAGCTGACCTGCGATCCTGTAAGTTTAAGAACTTTTTGTTATAATTAAAACAGCGGCAAATTCACCAGTAATCACCATTCAGCTCCTTTATCTATACTGAAGAGCCAATTCCTCTTGGAGGCAGAAAATATCCGAAGACAAAGTGAGCACCTCCTCCACTGCCACCTGCTTGAACTCATAAAACTCCTTCTTAAACCTAACCTTAATTCTGCATAAGCAGACAAGGCAGGACTGAGAGAGGCCTCTATTTATACTTTATGAAAAGAACTTACTCAGACTTGTAAAAACAAGATTAAACCAGCCATTAATTAACTAACTACAGCTTTTCCATGAGCTTGTATGTCTCTGATTTAAGGCTATAATAAAACTTAACTTCTCTTAACCCAAGCAGTAATGCATAGTTAATTGCTACATTAAAGGATAAACTAGGCTTTACTTAAAAATTATCCCTGGAGAGGGTCATACCCAGCAGCTCCAAGTCCAGTTGTTGACAATGGTCGTTCTGAATTCAGCCTATTTATTTAGAGGATTTATGATCATTGGATGCAGATTCGCAGAAGGAATTAACTTCACAGTTACACGCAGAAGGAGGTTTTTTGGACCACTGTGTTTGTACAAGTTCTGCAAATGAGCACTGTCTTTTTGCCATCCTCCATCTCAATATTTTCACATACCAGAAAGTAATCAATTTCTTCTTGAATGCCTCCAATGCACCTATCTCCACCATCACCTCATGCAGCACATCAGAGATCCTAATCATTTGCTGCATGAACAGTTTCTCCTCATGTCACCATTGTTGCTTTTGCCAATTATCTTAATTCCGTGCATTCTCTCTCCCAATCCTTTCACCAGCAGGAACAGCTTTTCTCTATCTACTGTATCCAATTTCCTCTTTTTTTTATCCTTTCAAGAGTTGACAAACATATTACAAGGCTGTAATGTATCCAAGAGCCCATAACACTCTCAAATAAACTCTACAACTATTGTCTGCAGCTGTGTAAAATGTCTTATTATGATCATGATGTAAATGGGCTACCAATTTTTACTTTCACCACTTGACTTTAATACCTGAGACTTTCATAGACTGAAAATGGTATTAAAAAAAAGATACTGCTGGTCTGAAATATCTGCAGTGATCACTTGACGAACATACACAACCCCACAGAAAGCAAGAAGCCAGCTGCCACAGAAGAACCATGTTAATCAAAACACAGTGAAACCCAGGAAGAAGACACATCTCTTGCTCACCCACACTTGCCTGATGACTGCAAATGCTGTGAAATGAAAGCCTGCAACTACCCAGCCTAAAATGAAACAGTGACACAGACATCAGAATCCACAAATGAACAATATATCAACAACACCTTTTGAGCAAAGAGATATATCAATATGAACTGATAGCAGCAATGATACTAAAAGTTCTCTCTCCCTCTTCCTAGCTTCCTATTCATTCTTTCACTAAATCACAGAAACCAGTGCTAATCCAAAGGAACTTAGAGAAATTCCAGCCGTGGAGATCTCAAATTCTGCAAACTTAACTGGTGCTAAAGAAACAGAACAACATCTCAATTGCTGGACTCAGATCATTTTATTCTTGCAACACAAGGGACCCTTAGCATTTGTAACTGCCTCTGTCTTTAATGTCTAATCTGTAAAGTGAGATCGAATGTGGGATGTAAGTTGTGTCAGGGGTGAGTAGTAGAGGGTTAAGGGATTCATGGATGACTACATTTTAATACTGCCTTTTGTGATAGTATTAAAATCTTTAAAATTAATATAAATACATTTTGAGGCCTTTCAAGATATGATACAACTTTGGATGTCTGTGTTTGAAGATCCTTACTGAGGCATTTGTGAATGTGAAAGGACAAGAGTGGAGGAAAATCTTTTTAACCTGTTCTGTCCAGCCAGCCCATTTCTACTCCTGCCTTGGATCACCCAAAGTGGATACCAAACTTGCCTTGATGCCAGTTAAGATCCCAGGGTTGCCACAATCATGCTCCCCAGCAGCCTTATAAAAAGTAGGAACCCAATTCTAGTTCGTCTTGAATCCCAATTCCTGACTGCCATGATAAAATTGGCCCATGTCCACTTGCATGCAAAAATCGCCCTTGTGCATTTCCTTAGTGTCTGCATTCCCTGTGCCTTTTACATACTAATACTGCATACAATTAGTTGTAGCATTACAAGTGAATGACTGCTGATTCAGTGGGAAGTTGACTTGCAGGAATTCAAGCTGCATTAGACATAGAAGGTATGGCTGCAGGCTGTATCAGTGCACTAACAGACTGGGCTAGCTGACAAGGAACAGTAAGGACAATGGCAGGATGGAAAGGTCACAAAAATGAGTGCTTAACTGAGAAAGGATAGCAGATTCATATACCACGAAATGTTAACTTGGACCATGCTGCAGTAAATCTAGAAATCTGTCTCAAGAAATATTGCTGGACTGCTGTGACACCCTAAAGCCTTTTTATAAAGAATACCCTACTGCCATGATGATAGCAATCTGAACATGCATGGCAGCAAATTGACTTTAAGTGTCAGCAACCTAAGCTCTCAATGCAACACTTAGACACTGGGTGAGTGCTACTTGCGCTGAAACTCGAGATGCATCTTTGGTCAGATGTCTATCATGCCTGGATGATTACATATGAAAACAAAATTGGCTGCCATTTCCACAGTGGAAAGGGTGGCTCCCAAGTTTTGTGCAAGTCTGAGCGGCTGCTGGAATCCTCCTTGTTTGTTGATGTTGACAACATGCTTCCCAATGCAGCAAACATTTGCCTGTGCATTTTTGTTAGCCTTCTTCTGCAAATTGTTCTATGGATTTGTTGAATTCATCTGAATTCTCTGCAATAGGAGTCACATCCAATGTCTCCTCCCAATTGGATGGGGGTTTGTCAAGGAAGAACAGGCACAAGAGATGCATTTTTACACAATCTATAGCTTGCAAATCAGAACAATATGAAATGAGAGGAATTTGGATACAAGGAGATGGATTAATTATGAGAATTCTACTAACTTCAATGGTTTCACTACTACCATTGGCACTGACTTTAGTGCTGACTTTCCCAATAATGTCCAGCAACATGTTGTCCTGCAAAAGTGGTAGGAGTGCCAGTAATTGTGATGTATTTTGTTTTTATGTCTGAGTGAGTTATAACCCCACTGTGAAGCCTCGTCTAGGGATGGCCACCTTGAGGAAGCTAACATCCTCCATCCGGAAACACAAGAGTTTCCATAACTTGTTTTAAAACTGTTCTTTTTCCATTTTAGTCAACACTCACAAATACAGAAAGTAATATGATATAGTCTTTAGAAAAGCTCTGCTTCTGCCGCAACTAGCATACTGAGTCTCGTTTTAGTCACCAACATTTAGGAGGGTGCAGAGGAGTTTTGCCAGATGGTTCTTGCTATTGCAGGCGTTGGGATATAGTACAAGGTTGGAGGGGCTGGTCATGTTCTCGTTGGAGCAACTGTAGGGTAATGATATATTTAGTTAAGGTGGACAAAGAAGGCAGCAGGTACAAGGACTAAGGGGGTGCTGGAGTAAAGTTTTAAGCAGGAGATGAAGGTGGGATATGAACAACAACATTTTGTAATGCAGAGAAGGATGGGACAGAGATGATCAAAAATTTTTCCAGAAATTTACCTTGATGCTTGTGAGAAATGAAATTGCAGGGATGGAACAGGGGAATAGAACTGGTAATAGTGGGACAGTCTTCAGCAATGTGGTTCTGGCACTGAATGGACAGGCATGGGAAGATTTGGAGCAACAGAATATCGACATGAAGAAATGCTGCAAAGCTAAATATTAGCTAGTAATTGCATTGAGCTTGGTGTCTGATCAAAATTAACTTGAAGGTCTCCTATGTGAACGCTTTATGAAGCAGTTACTGTTTGGGATGGGCAGGAGCCACGATCAACCAATCCAAACAAATTTAAAAACAAAGAAGCAGTTGTACGGTAGACATAGCTTATAGATTATTTGCATTTATAGCTGACATCCATGTGGTGGGTATGCAACTAGACAAAAGTGACCCAGGACAGACTCCAATTTTAAAATATGTCCAAACCAATTGTTTGAAATTGAGGGCAGCATGGTGGCTCTGTAGTTAGCTCTGCTGCCTCACAGCACCAGGAACCCAGGATTGATTCCACCCTCGAGCGACTGTGCAAACTCCACACAGACATTCTCCCCACATCTGAGTGGGTTTCCTCTGGGTGCTCCAGTTTCCTCCCACTTTCCAAAATGCACAGGCTAGGTGGATTAGCCATGCTAAATTGCCCGTAGTGTTCAGGGATTTGTAGATGAGGTGGGTTACAGGGGGATAGGTTTGTGTGGGATGCTCTGAGGGTCGGTGTGGACTTGTTGGGCCAAAGGCTGTAGGGATTCTGTGAATGTCTATGATGTGAGGTGGGTATTGTGTTCAGTCTGTGAGATGTGAATATCAGGCTGACAGCTATTTTAAACAAGTGATTTATACGGCTGTTTGACACAGAACATGATTAATAAACATCAGTAGTTGAGTAATGGGTGTGGTGATTTGAGCGATGACTTACTGGTGCAGTTGGTAAGATACAGACTTTGAAGATGCATTCCTTAACATTAGTAACAGATGTGACATTGTTGAACTTATTGCTAGACCATAACCAAATTCTCAAGCCTTATTCTTCCAGTAATAACCTCCACAGGTTCTAGCTTCTGATGACACTGTCTTTTGACCAATGTGTACACAGACCATCTTTTCTTCCACATACATTTAATTTGTCCTCCTCATTTCCACCTCCTCCATCAAGACCTCTGTTTTTTTTATAAACTCGCTCAAGGGATGTAAGCATTATTGGCTGAACCAGCAATTATTGCTTGTCGCCTGTTAGGCTATTTCAGAGGGTGTGGAGTTACATGTAGGCCCAATCAGGTAAGGATGGTAAGCTTTCTTCCCTGAAAGACATTCATGAACCAAGTGGGCATTTAAAGGAATCAACAATGGTTAGTAGCTATTAATTCAAAATTTTATTGAATTCAAACTTCTCCATCGGCTATGCTGAAATTCAAACCCATGTCCCAAGAACATTATTCTGGGACTTGAAATGATTTGTCCAGTGGCATTATCACCACGTCACCACCTATTCAATGAAAGCATCTGGAGCCTTTGGAGCATTACACTCCCCTTATTCACCAGCGTTTACATTTCCACGGCACATTCTTTTCAACTGTAGCCCTTAGCTCCTGCTGTTTCAAAAGAGGCAAGCTTGCTTTTAGTGGTAATTGCTATTCTCATATTTATGCCTCTGCTGATGTTTCAAGAAAAGGAACAGCATTGTTAGCTCTGGCTGGCTGTAATGCCTGAATAGAAGCAAGTGGCACAAAACTGGCCTGGTGCCCATGTTGCAATCATGGGGCACAGGTGAATCATGTATTATAATTCCCACACCTCGGCACAGATTCTGATGAATGTAGTCCCCAGCATGTTTATCTAAACACAGTTCATTGCGCAATCACTATAACAATCGACTTTGCATTTTCACTAGATTCCACTGTCTCAAAGGATCATTTCCCTCGGCCCAGTCCTTGCGAAATACAAGTTCCAAACATTTTTCTTAATGCACACAATGCAAAGCGACATCACACAGTTCCTCATGGTGTCGCTCTTCAAATATTAGCTTCTTCCAGGGTCTACTTCACTATAAAACATGTATGCTTAGTTGGTTGGAAGTCTCCCCAGGAGCATCAGAGTGTAAATGAAGTTCTTAAATGTTCCACAATTTTATACAACACAATACAATACAGCACAGGAACAGGCTCTTCAACCCACCAAGCCTGCACCAATTCCTGATCCTTATTTAGACCTGATACATATTGTCCACGCATGATCCCTATCCCTCTGTTTGCCTCCTATTCACGTGTCTATCAAGACAGGTTGTAAACATTGCTGAAGTGCCTGCTTCCACCACGTCCACTGGCAGTTCATTCCTGGCACCCAGTACTCTCTATATAAAAAAATTTCCCTGCAATTCTCCTCCAAACTTTCCCCCTTTCACCCTGAGCCTGTGCCCTGCTGTAGTTTGACCTTTCCAAACTGGGAAAAAGCTTCTGACTATCTATTGACACCTCTCTAATTTTGTAGACCCCTATCAAGTTACCCCTCAGCCTCTGCTTTTCCAGTGAAAGCAATTCACATTTATCCAACCTCTCCTCATAACTAAAACCATCCAGATCAGGCAACTTTCTGGTAAATATTTTCAGCAACCTCTCCAAAGCATCCATATCCTTCTGGTAGTGTGGCAACTAATGCACGCAATACTCTAAATATGGCCTAACTAAAGTTTTGTACAGCTGTAACATAACTTGCCAACATTTATATTCGATGCCCCAGTCAATGAAGGGAAGCATGCTGTTTGCCTTATTAACCACCTTATCCGCTGTGTTGCTACTTTCAGGGATCTATGGACCTGTATGGCCGGATCCCTATGTTTTTCTGAGAACTAGAATTCCAGAGGTGAGGTGAGAGTGACAACCTTTGACATCAAAGTTGCATTCAAATGAGTGTGGCATCAAGGAGCCCTAATAAAACTGGAATCAATGGGCATCGAGGGCACACTCTCCAGTGGTTGGACTCATACCTGACACATAGGAAGATGGTTGTGGTTGTTGGCAGTCAATCATCTCAGCTCCAGGTCACCTCTGCAGGAGTCCCTCAGAGAAGTGTCCTAGAACCAACCATTGTCAGCTGCTTTATCAATGACCTTCCCTCCATCATTAGATAAGAAGTGGGGATATTCGCTGGTAATTGCACAATGTTTAACACCATCCACGATTCACCATATCGTCAGATACTAAAACAGCCTATGTTCAAATACAACAAGATCTGGACAATATCCAGGCTTGGGCTGACAAGTAACAAGTGACATGTGCACCACACAAATGCCAGGTATAGCCATTACCAAAAAGAGAGAACCTAACCACCACTCATTGACATTGAATGGTGTTACCATCACTGAATCCCCCACTATCAACATCCCCAGGGGTTATCATTGACCAGAAACTCAAACTGGACTCACCACATAGACACAGTGGCTACAAGAGCAGGTCAGAAGCTAGGAATGCTGCAACATGTAACTCACCTCCTGACTCCTCAAAGCTGGCTCACCATCTACAAAGCAAAAACCAGGAGTGTGATGGAATATTCCCCATTTGCCTGGATGAGTGCAGGCCCAAACACACTTAAGAAGTTTGATGCCATGCAGGGCAAAGCAGCTCACTTGATTGACACTATATCCACAACATCCACTCCCTCCACCGCCAATGCTCAATAGCAGCAGTGTGTACTATCTACAAGATGCATGCAGAAACTCACCAAAGATCCTCAGACAGCACCTTCCAAACTCCTGAACACTTCCATCTAGAAGGACAAGGATAGCAGACATATGAGAACACCACCACCTCCAAGTTCCCCTCCAAGGCACTGACCATCCTGACTCAGAAATATATCATCGTTTCTTCACTGTTGCTGGGTCAAAATCCTAGAATTCTTTCGCTAATGACATTGTGGGTCAACCTACAGCATGAGGACGCAGCGATTCAAGAAAGCAGCTCACCACCATTTTCTCAAGGGCAGCTAGGGATGGGCAAGAAATGCTGGCCAGTCAGCTTGCAGCTTCCATAATGGCTTTCAATCATTCTATTTTGAGATGTACACTAAGTAAATAAATATATTGACAAGGGTAAGATCAGCCTCCCTCCAAACATCAATCAGTATTTCACCCATTAGCTTTGCTGTTTTTATTCAAATTTCAACAAAGATGCAGCCAGAAGCTTCTTCAAGCATCACTGTTCACTTAATATCAAGCAATTATGCTCACCCATTTTATCTTATTCCTCTTTTCCTTTCAGAATTATCATAATAATGGGAGTGCAATGATAAGATGGAGGATGAAAAAAGATTTTGATAGACTCGAGAAAATAACATTGATAATTAAGATAATTTTTAAAATGAGGATGAGGTTGAAGATTAGACCAAATAAAAACCTGAAACAAGACAATGGTTCTCATTCCTCTATCCAAGTCCTCAACAAGTTAGTTCTGTGTAGCTTTCTTCTTTGATCCTATTCACCAAGTCAGATACTTTCACCCACTCAAAAAATAATAGTATGAATGGGGTTCTGGGGGAGTCATGGACCACAAAGGAACCAGAGGAGTAGGCAACTGGCGAAGATGAACAAGATTACCGTGGATATTATGGAAATTGTTGTCACTGAGTTTGGAATTTTGGATCCTGATCTTATGGATAGAACATTTAAAGAAAGATTATCAGTTAAACAGTATTCCTATATATAATTCTGATTGAGAACAAGCAACAACTTTCTGCATGTAGTCACTCCACAGTTTAAGAGACAATAAAATGTAGGAGCAGAAGTAGGCTATTCTGCCCATCAAATCATCTCTGACTTTCAATGAATTCATGACTGTCCACAATACTCTAAATGTGCCTTCTAAGGTATTAGTAAGTCTTCATTATTTTTAGATTCTATTCCCTCTTGAAATAAAAGCCAACATTCCAATTGCATTCCGGTTTCCTGCTTAACTTAGAGTCATAGAGTCATCAACATGGAAACCGACCCACAGTCTACCTTATCCACACCGACTAGACATTTCAATCTGACCTTGCCCTATTTTCCAGCATCAGCCCATATCTCTATAAATCCTTTCTATTCATGTACACATCTGGATTATTTTTAAATGTTGTAACTGTACCTCCACAACTTCTTCTAGTAACTCATTCCATACACGCACCACTCTCGGTGTTTAAAAGTTACGTCTTAGGTCCTTTACAAATCTTTCTCCTCTCACCTTAAAACTATGTCCTCTAGATTTGGGCTTCCCACACCCAAGGAAAATTACTTTGCCTATCCACCCTATCCATGCCCACCATGATTTTATAAACCTTTATAAGGCCATCCCTCAGCTTCCGAAGCTCCACAGAAAAAAGCCCCAGCCTATCCAGCCGTTCCATATAAGTCAAACCTTCCAGTGCTGGCAACATCCTCGTAAATCTTTTCTGCACACTCTCAACTTTAGCAACATCCTCCCTACAGAAGAGCGATCAGAATTGTACGCAAAAGTGGCCTCAGCAGTGTCCTATGCAAGATGATAACCCAACTCCTGTATCCAATGTTCTGACCAATGAAGACAAGCCTGCCAATCACTTTCTTCACCACCCCATCTACCTGTGACTCCACTTTCAAGGATCTATGCACTTGTACCCCTGGATCTCTTTGCTTGGCAACATTCCCCAGAGCCCTAACATTAATTATATAAGTCCTGTCCTGGTTTGCCTTGCCAAAATGCAACACTTCACATTTATCTAAAGTAAATTTGATTTGCCACTCCTTGGCCCATTGGCCCATCTGACCAAGGTCTCACTGTATGCTGAGATAATCTTCTCTACTATCCACTACACCATCTAATTTGGTGTCATCTGCAAACTTACTAATCATACCTCCTATATTCACATCCAAATCATTAATATAAATGATGAAAAGCAGGGGCCCCGCACTGATCTTTGTGGAACACAGGTCTCCGGGATGAAAAGCAACCCTTTACTACCACCCTCTGTCTCTTGCCTCAAGCTAATTTTGTATCCAACTGGCTAGCTTCCCCTGGTTCCCTTCAGAACTAACCTTAATAACCAGTGTACCATGCGGAACATCGTCGAACACTATCCTGTGAAGGTCAGCTTTTTGAGATTTATGCATGAAGACACCCAAGTCATTCTGTGCTCAGCCTTATGAAGTCTTTCTCCATTTCAATCATATTCAGCTCCCCCTTCCTTACTGGCAAAATCCATTACCTCATATTTTCACATATTATTGTTATTTATTATTTTAAATGTTAAAAATTCTAATTCTAACCAATAATTAGCTGCTTTCCCAGTACTTAGATCATGTTCTGGTTCATCGCATCACTCTGTCAATGTCATCACTGTCGCTGGGTCTCTTGATCGACATGTTTCACCCTCAGCCACTCACCTCTTGCTCAAGCCTTAGGAATAGAATAAACTAAACTTCGTCAGTTTCCAGATATTCACCTAATAACCAGCTGCTTCTGCTGTAGCAGAGTAAGAATAAATTCTTGGAGGCTGAAAAATGTTCAGGTAATAGCAGCCAAACACTTGTTTCACTTTTTGTGGTTCAGCCCCTGAAGTGCTCAACTCTGGCATTCTATAGTAATTCTATAGTAGCTCATGCGCTAAGTTGTACTAAACTGGCTACTTTATATGCTCCTAACACAAAAGACATCTCCTGGTCCCTTATATCAGTGATAATGGGAACTGCAGATGCTGGAGAATCCAAGATAATAAAATGTGAGGCTGGCTGAACACAGCAGGCTCAGCAGCATCTCAGGAGCACAAAAGCAGACGTTTCGGGCCTAGACCCTTCATCAGAGAGGGGGATGGGGTGAGGGTTCTGGAATAAATAGGGAGAGAGGGGGAGGCAGACTGAAGATGGAGAGAAAAGAAGATAGGTTGGAGAGGAGAGTATAGGTGGGGAGGTAGGGAGGGGATAGGTCAGTCCAGGGAAGATGGACAGGTCAAGGAGGTGGGTTGAGGTTAGGAGGTAGGAGATGGAGGTGTGGCTTGGGGTGAGAGGAAGGGATAGGTGAGAGGAAGAACAGGTTAGGGAGGCAGAGACAGGCTGGACTGGTTTTGGAATGCAGTGGGTGGAGAGGAAGAGCTGGGCTGGTTGTGTGGTGCAGTGGGGGGAGGGGATGAACTGGGCTGGTTTTGGGATGCAGTGGGGGAAGGGTAGATTTTGAAGCTGGTGAAGTCCACATTGATACCATTGGGCTGCAGGGTTCCCAAGCGGAATATGAGTTGCTGTTCCTGCAACGTTCGGGTGGGATCATTGTGGCACTGCAGGAGGCCCATGATGGACTCCACTCTCTCCGTGACTCCCTTGTTCGCTCCACACTGCCCCCCAACCCCACCACACCCGGCACCTTCCCTTGCAACAGCAGGAAATGCTACACTTGCCCCACACACCTCCTCCCTCACCCCTATCTCAGGCCCCAAGATGACTTTCTATATTAAGCAGAGGTTCACCTGCACATCTGCCAATGTGGTATACTGTATCCATTGTACCCGCTGTGGCTTCCTCTACATTGGGGAAACCAAGTGGAGGCTTGGGGACCGCTTTGCAGAACACCTCCGCTCGGTTCGCAATAAACAACTGCACCTCCCAGTCGCAAACCATTTCCACTCCCCCTCCCATTCTTTAGATGACATGTCCATCATGAGCCTCCTGCAGTGCCACAATGATGCCACCCGAATGTTGCAGGAACAGCAACTCATATTCCGCTTGGGAACCCTGCAGCCCAATGGTATCAATGTGGTCTTCACCAGCTTCAAAATCTCCCCTTCCCCCACCGCATCCCAAAACCAGCCCAGTTCGTCCCCTCCCCCCACTGCACCACACAACCAGCCTAGCTCTTCCTCTCCACCCACTGCATCCCAAAACCAGTCCAGCCTGTCTCTGCCTCCCTAACCTGTTCTTCCTCTCCCCCATCCCTTCCTCCCACCCCAAGCCACACCTCCATCTCCTACCTACTAACCTCATCCCACCTCCTTGACTTGTCCGTCTTCCCTGGACTGACCTATCCCCTCCCTACCTCCGCACCTATACTCTCCTCTCCACCTATCTTCTTTTCTCTCCATCTTTTGTCCGCCTCCCCCTCTCTCCCTATTTATTCCAGAACCCTCACCCCATCCCCCTCTCTGATGAAGGGTCTAGGCCCGAAACGTCAGCTTTTGTGCTCCTGAGATGCTGCTGAACCTGCTGTGTTCATCCAGCCTCACATTTTATTATCCTGGTCACTTAGTCAGGTTTCAGTTTTGGTTCACGTTTAATTCAACTGGTCTTTCACTGTTGAAAAAAATGCTTCTGACCGGCAACTACTATTTAATTCTAACTGCAAACAACAAACACAATTAAAACAAAAATGTACAGATTCTGGAGATCTGAAATAAAAACAGAAAGTGCTGGAAGAGCTCTGCTGGTATGCCAGCATACGTGGAGAGACAAACAGAGTTAACTTTCCAAGTCCAAAATGACTCTTCTTATGTTACTGGAGACTTTCTGATACCTCCACACAGAAGACAGAGACACACGGAGTGAGTTTTTTTTTGATGGTTTCTCTCTGCAAGTTGGATGTTTCTGCTGCACTTGTCCCACACGTGCCATGGTCACCTGGTCAGGAGTTAATCAAAACATTGTTTTCAGGAAACTGTTCCCTCTTAACTCATAACCTATCAGGTCTGTGTGTCTGCTTTTACTCTCACTGCTCTAGGGAAAAGGCAACACTATATACAACTCACAATGTACTCTAGTCAATGATTTTTGAAATTGCAGCTGTGTCTTTGCCCAGTCCCCTTGTCTCAAAGCAATACCTAATTTGTATTTAGTCTGTGGTTCAAGTCAAAAAGACTTGATCTTTACAAGTTTGAGCAGGAAACTTCCCAATTTTTTTTTTGATAGATCAGTATATTTCTGAGTGAATGAAAAGGAGCAATTCCTTAACTTATTCCCGGGAAATGAATGTTTGTGTGTGTGTGTACACGCGGGTGCACAAAGAGGGTATGTTGGAAAAACTAATGAGAAACAGCAATTGAGAAATAGCACCCACAACATAGTTTCAAAGAAAAAAGAGAAAGTGAAAACAAGTTGCCATGAAAATAAGCAAGCTGGACTGAAAAAAGACAAACTTCAGCAAGATAGTTCTCAATGACAGAGACCATCATGTCAGGGCAACAACCAGCTGATTCATTTACAACTATCTTTGGCTGTAAGTGCTGAATGGACAACTCATCTTGGTATTCTTGAAAGGTTCCCGGCATTAACGATTCCAGTATTCAACCAATTTTCTTCAAGAAATGCCTGATGGGATTGTATCTAGAAAAAGCAAGTCCCCTGACAGTATTTTTGAAGGCCTGTCCTCTAGGACCAGCTGAGACCCTAGACAAGCTGTTTCTGCATACTGGCATATACATGATAATGTCAAAAACAACCCAGATGTGTTCAGTGCATAAATGGCAGGACAAATCCATTCTGACCAATTATCCTTAATATTAATGTACTCTTGATCATCAGCAAGGTACTGTAGGTATGGGCAACAGTGCTATCAGACCTCCAAATAGCCCTTACATGGACTTTATGAAAGCCTTTGACAAGGTTCTGCGTGGTAAACTGTTTAGTAAAGTTTGATCACATGGAATTCAGGGACAGCTTGCCAAATGAATAAAATTGGCCTGACAGTAGGAGACAGAGGGTGGTAGTGAAGGGTTGTTTTTTTTGACTGGAGGTGAGTGACCAACAGTGTTCTGCAGGGATCGGTGTTGGGTCCATCGTTATTTGTCATTTATGTAAACAATTTGGATAATAATTTAGGAGGCATGTTTAGTAAGCTTGTGGATGACATCAAACAAGTCACACAGTGGACAGTGAAAAAGGCTATCTAAGAATGCAATGGGATCTTGGTCAATTGGGCCAATGGGCTGAGTAGTGGCAGAAAAGGAGTTTAAGTTGGATATATGTAAGGTATTGCTTTTACATAAGATTAAAAAGGGCAAAACTACAGTTGATGGTAGTGCTGTCAAACAGGGAGACCTATGGGTTCTGATAAATTGTTCTTTGAACGCTGCGTCTCAGTTAGGCAGAGTGGTGTAAAAGGCATTTAGAACACTTGCCTTCATTATTCAGATTATTGATCGCAGAAGTTGGGACATTGAGGTTGAGATTCGACAGAATATTGGCCAGTTTTGGAGTACTGTGCACAGTTCTGGTTATCCTGTTTTAAGAAGGATATTATTAACTTTGAGGTGTGAGTCTAGAAGAGATTTATGAAGGGTGTTGCCAGGGCTAGAGAGTTGGAGTTACAAGAGAGGCTGGATAAGCTGGGACATTTTTCACTGGAGTGTAAAAGGTAGGAGGTTGAAGGGTGACCTTATAGAGCTTCGTAAAATCATGAGGGGCTAGGCAAAGTGAATAGCAAATGTATTTTCCCTAGACTAGAGGGGTTCACAATTAGAAAACATATTTTTAAGGTGAGAGGGGAAAGATTTAAAAAGGACCTGAGTGGCAACATTCTCACACAGAGTGTGAAAGGTTCATACTTGGAATGAACTGTCAAAGGAACTGATAGATACAGGTATGGTTACAACATTTAAAAGACATTTGGACAGTTACATGAATAAGAAAGGTTTTGAGGGATATTGGCCAAATGCAGGCAAGTGGGGCTGGGTTAGTTTGGGAAACTTGGTCGGCATGGATGAGTCAGACCAAAGGTCTGTTTCTGTGCAGTGTGACTCTATAAAATATCACCCAGCTTAACTGGTTAATCATATCAAAGACTACTCTAAGTTCAACAAAGAAGTTGAAGAGTACAAATAATAGAAGTTAAAACAAAGGGTTTTGATAGATTGGACAGGGAAAATTATTTCTAATGATTGAAGGATCAGTCACGGCAGCATCACTAATTTGAAATGGTAATTAACAGAGTGGCAAGAATGGTTAGAATATGTCAAAAACAATTGGAACATGGCACCCTCTTTCTCAGGATATAGATCTAAGGCTAAGAACCCTTTTTTGAGGAAAGGTTGGATAAATATGTGCAACAAAGAAAGATACAAAAACCATGGGGAGCACATGGAGTAATAATGTAGATTTAGATTTCTCTAGACTACGCGTATGTAAAGACCCTTCATGGTTTTTTTAATGCACTGCAGATATATAGGGCTTGATGGTCATTCAGCCATTTTCTTGGAGGAGCTCAAAAATAGCTGGCTGTATTCTTGAGAATGAATACATCATTCCAACAAATATAACATCATGCTTTGCATCTGGTTACACACAATCTGAACTTCCACCAAGTGTCATCTTCATTTAAAAAAAAACAAAAGGTTAATGGGAGGAGCTCATCATCTCATATGAGTGCTGTGTATTGAATAATGTAGATTTAGATTTCTCTAGACTACGCGTATGTAAAGACCCTTCATGGTTTTTTTAATGCACTGCAGATATATAGGGCTTGATGGTCATTCAGCCATTTTCTTGGAGGAGCTCAAAAATAGCTGGCTGTATTCTTGAGAATGAATACATCATTCCAACAAATATAACATCATGCTTTGCATCTGGTTACACACAATCTGAACTTCCACCAAGTGTTATCTTCATTTAAAAAAAAACAAAAGGTTAATGGGAGGATCTCATCATCTCATATGAGTGCTGTGTATTGAACTTGAGGAAGAAAATCAAATGTAAAAACATGGTTGCAACATATTGCTATTGTGGGATGGGACATTCTAATACTCAATAGCTGTCTGAGGCACAAACAAGTTGATCCAAAATATCTCGTCAACCAAATTTTGGTTTGTAAAACCTTATTTGGGCCATAACTATAAAAAAAAGCTTTGGAAATAATACAAAAATATGGAAGGGGTATTTTGTTTGAACTGATGCAAGCTAGGTTAAGAAAAATTTACTTGTTGATGAATAGACATTGGACAGATAATACACAATTCTACTGTTGCATGAGAGATTAGCGTTATTGACATTGGATGCTGTTGATAGATTAGAATCTCTACAGTGTGGAAACAGCTCTTCAGCCCAACAAGTCCATACTGACCCTCAGAGCGCCCACCCAAACCCATTGCGCTATAACCCACCTAGCATACAACTCCCTGAACACTACAGGCAATTTAACACGACCAATCCATCTAGCCTGCACATCTTTGTACTGTGGGAGGAAACCCATGCCAACACAGGGAGAATGGGTAAACTCCACACAGACAGTCACCCAAGGGTGGAATTGAGCCTGGGTCCCTGGCACTGAGAAGCAGCTGTGCAAACCACGGTGCCACCGTGTACCTCTAAGATAGCTGTATTAAGCACCTGATTCCAGATTCTAGAAACCTATGTAGAATAAATAAAGTTGTTTGAATGATAATTATCATTTTATCTGTTGACACTGAAGACAGTCAGCTAAGGTGTCAAGACACTGGCATCCCTTGTTTTAATTTATATGTGAATGATAAGTTGCACATATTGAATGTGAAGGGTTACCTGCAACTATCTAGCTTTGAAAGATAATGGAGCCAAATTCAGAAATAACAAAGAAACAAAGAAACCTACAGCACAGGAACAGGCCCTTTGGCCCTCCAAGCCTGCGCCGATCAAGATCCTCTGTCTAACCCGTCATCTATTTTCTGACGGGCTGTGTCCATTTGTTCCCTGCCCATCCATGTACCTGTCCAAATATATCTTAAAAGATGCCAACGTGTCTGCGTCTACCACTTCCGCTGGCAACGCATTCCAGGCACCCACCACCCTCTGTGTAAAGAACTTTCCACGCATATCTACCTTAAACTTCCTTCCTCTCACTTGGAACTCATGACCCCTAGTAATTGAGTCCCCCACTCTGGGAAAAATATGCAAAGTATCCACACTTCAGGTTGTAGACATGCTCGCCGAGCCGATGGGCTCAAGTGTTAAACATTTTGCCACCCTGCTGGGTAACATTGTCCATGTACCTCCAGTGACTGGCGCACTGACAATGCAGGGTGACGAATTTTTTGCCATCAAACCCATCAGCTCGCTGAGCACCTCGATAACCTCATCCACAACCCGAGTTACAAATCTCCTTGAAACTTTTAACCAGATTTCAGTAGCTGATTTGCAGAGCCAAAAGAGAGAAAAATAAATATGAATTGGTAAAAGCAATAACAGGAAGACTCTTTCTCTCCCTGTTTCTTTCTTATGCTCTTAAAAACTAAATTGAGTAAGAAAGCAAATTGGAGAAATATCCAAGAGCTCTAGAAATTTTGCTACTACTACAAGACATCAATCAAATAGTCATAATCTCAGGTCCAACCAGAACAATTCATGGACTCTTAGAAATTCTTAAACTGCATGTTCTGTATCTTGCTATTACACTATATAGACTCCCGTTTATAAATGATATACTTGTGTTTGTATGTATGTGTTTGATTTTTTTCCCTCTGGACTAGTAATTAACACAACTCCTCTCTCTTTCACTCAAATAACATTTCAGTTGGCTTCTTAATTGTAATTAATACAATATTTAGTTGAAACTAATATATCTACAAGCTAAAGAACTCTTTCTTGTGGCCAACAGAAGGAATTCCATTTACCCTTTCTCATCAAGTTGTAACGACTTCTAAATCACTCTACTGCTTCTCATTTTTGAGGTTTTCACACATAATACTTCTTATTTCTCTTCAAAATATGTCAGTTCATATTTCTCTATATCAATTTTCATGCAATATTATATTGCCCAAATCCACTAACCTCTGTATGTTCTTTAAAAATTGTTTATAATTTCGCTATTAGTATTGTCTGAAAATTGTGATATGTTGTTCATTCCTAAATCCAAACAATTTCAATGTACTGAAAGGAACAGAGGTCTCAACACAAGCTCTTGTGGAATATTACTGTTTATACAGCAAACATTTTTTTTAACTGGCACCTATGGGACCAGGAGTGTGTTGGAAGAGGTCCACATAATCGTTGTAAAAACAACACTATGTAATAAAAATGTAATGTAGAGGTTATGCACGTCACTGTCATGCTTTATTTAAAGCATAAAATCACTTGAATAATGCAAATTTACCTTAAATAAAAATTCCTGGCAAAAAAACCTACTCACTTGCACCCTCAATTGATTACTCAGACATTGCAGGAGATGGCAAAGCTTGAGGAGAAATTGATTTGAAATCAAATCAACAGTTGAAGTAAATTTTGTGCTATTTATGTATATAACTTTTGCTGGTTTATTGAGAATGCCAGTTCGTAAGGTATTGGTTAAAACAAAGTTTGCCATATTAGATCAGCCTAAACAGCATCTACTAATGTTTGTTTTCTGTTGTTCAATCAACTAAACAACTGCTCAGGAGCAGCAGTGTGTACTATCCACAAAATGCACTGCAAAAATTCATCAACGATCCTTAAACAGCATCTTTCAAATCTATGGCCACTCCCATCTAGAAGAATAGGAGCATCAGACGTATGGGAAAACCACCAACTCCAAGTTCCCCTTCAACTCACTCACCATCTTGAAATGGGAAAATATCGCTGTTCATTCACTGTCGCTAGGTCAAAATCCTGGAATTCCCTCCCTAATGGCATTGCAGGTCAACCCACAGCAGGAGGACTGCAGCGGTTCAAGAAGGCAGCTCAGCACCCCTTTCTCAAAGGCAATGGGCAAGAAATGCTGGCCAATCAATGACCCTCACATCCCACAAATGAATAGAAAAAAAATCCACAATATTTTGTTTTCACAACAATGTGATTGATTTCTATAAGGATTCCCCCATGAATTCATTGAGTATCCACAAGTAATTGCATGCACAAGAAAACAAATGTAGTTTAATTACTTACAATTCTATCTCACAGCCTACATTTCACCTTTAAGTTTGCAGATTAGTTTTGTAAGGCGTCACGAGACAACATAAGTCTATAATGGCAGTATATTACCTGGTTCTCAGAAATACCTAGCATTGATATTTATAAACTCAAAGTATTTGTCAGATTTCAGTGTGCTTGTCTGAAAAATTTGCCAGTCTTCCCCCTGAGTGGTCCAAATATTTCAGGTCAAGGCCAGACAATCAAATGTGGTTTTCTTTTTGGGTCTGGACTGTGTTCTTTATTTCAGATGTCAGACTGGGGTTCTTCCCTTTGCAGTGAAGGAAATGAAGGAGAGATTGAGTGAAGATACAACGTTAGGGTTATTTCCCATAAAACAAAGAGGAACCATTTGTAGACTGGGAGACAGCTTTGCGGATCGGAGCAGCACAGCTGGGTGATGGGATGGGGAGGTCAGTGGCAGCCATGTTGAATCAGGCTCAGCACTCTAAAGGTCTGCTGACAAGGCACTCACATCTACACCCTATTGTCCCAGCCAATAGTCCTCAGGACTGAAGGCATGTCAGCAGGGGAATGAGCAATCTGGCTCATGCTCCAGGTGCCCCTTCATCACAAGGAAGCAAGACAGTGCCTGGAGGCACATAGAGGAGATGGATCCACACAGACACAGGACCCTCGGTGGCTTCTGCTTAGGAATCTCCAGAGGTAGCTGAGCACTCCCCTCCCACCCTTGGAAGTTGAAGACCTCTGGCCAAAAGAAAACCCTCGGTATATCTGGCTCATCCAGACAGACTGGGATCACAAACAGCACTGGGATCACCTGATCAAATCTCCATCCACAGGAGCTACAGGTTAGACTAACTTATAGTGTGACAGAGAGGAAAAAGAAAAACTGATGGTGAATGGGTGACATTTCTGTGCGTGAAGTATTAAGTTTAATTTGTGTCTTTTCTTGCAATACACCTGTTGTTTGATTCTGTCTAGCTCTAAATGTAACTGTGCCAGGATGATGTCTAATTTCATGTCCACACAGAATGGACCATAGATTGATGTGTGTGGTGAGAACCTGCTGCAGCGTGTGGGAGCCAGACAAACAAGGTGTATCTGGGGCAATGGGTGATGCTGACACCACTGTTCCTCATCTGAAAACCTCAGTATTCTTTTCCCAGTTTCTGTCCAAAAGTGTTGGAATGAATGAGATGCTCAACAATTAAGGCAAGAAAGTGCACAGTATACAGGGAACCAGTGATGTAAGATGGCCAGGAATTCAAATCCCCACAGATCTGTGCCTAGTGCAGTGCATGGGTCTATACATAATATTCTTGCATTCTAAAGGGTCTTGAATTTGTGATTCTTGCAGCCTCTCTCTCACATATCGATATGCTTACAAAACCCACTCCAGGTATCATTTGCAGCCATTTTTCTTCCATTGCACACTTCTGAATTCCTGCTCAATGCAAAGTGACAACGCGCAGTCTACAGCGAGTGACTTCCAACCTCTATGGCTATATACCAGAGTGCCCAGATAGCCAGATCCCTAACCTGACTATATGAGGTGTCAGCTACTCACTATTCATCCCTGGCCCCTGTCATAGGAAGTGACCATATTAGATGTGATCATAGATTGTCGTCTTTCCCTGCCCAGCCACCCTCATGAAGTCAGGGTGCTCCTAACTGTAGGTGACCCCAGTCACCTGCATTGACCTATTCATATCTATGCAGTATCTTATATCCCCATTACAAATATAGGAGCCTACTCTTCACAATTGTCACCACCTGTTCCCACAGCCTACACCATCCAAACCTGATTAATAGGTTCCATCCAATGGCAGGAACACCCAAAACCAGTTATCCTTTAATTTCCGAATACCATAAAGACCAAAAGAAATAGGAACAAGAATAAACTTTTGGTCCTTTGAGCTTTCCCCACCATTCAACAGGATCCTGGCTAGCCCAACATTCCTTGTGTCCACTTTTCTACAGCTTTCCCATAACCGTTGATACCCCGAATGATCGAAAACCTCTGTCTGTCTGTCTGTCTCTCTGTCTCTTTCAACCTTGTAGATACACAAGGACACTATCCTCATGAGTTGTGTGTGGCACAGCTTCCAAAGACTCTCAAAGTTCTGAGAAAAGAAATATCTCTTCATCATAATCTTAAATTTGTGCCCCTTTATTCTGAGACTATGGCCTCTGGTTGTCTCAGCATTTATTCTATCAAGTGTTGTGAAGTTGCATAGAGAAATCGTGCATTGGAAGGCAGAAAGGTAGAGTTTGTTTGTAAAAATTATGAGCAAGAACAGCGCATGGTTCCTTTTAAGAGATGAAATGCTTTTCTAAGCTTAGAGATTTATACAGAAGAAAGTGTTTGTATGTAGCTGAAAATTCACAGCAGCTCTACAATGGAAACATGTGTCAATTGGCTGTGTGATTGGAAATCTTAGGTGTGTTTTGATGTTTTGGCAACAAGCTGGAATTGGCCAATTTAAACTAAGCTCTTCACAATTAAAAGCCAATTGAATTTAAATCTGATGGTTTTGACAACTCAGACCAAATATTGTAAGAAAATTGATAGGTCATACAAGGTAGATAAGGAGAGGGTTTCTGAAAATCAGTGTGTGAGAAATAAGAACCTAGCTCTCTCAAAAAATCACTAAGAAGTCTCAAAAAGTCTCTAAGAAAGCAACATCTTATCCATAAAAGGTACCACAACACTTCTAAGCTAAGTGTCCTCATAGAGAAAACATTTCTGACAGCAGGATCACTGGTTGAAAGGCGGTTATGACTTGAGAACAGCAGAAGAAAGGCATGTAGGCTTTGGCAGAGTGAATTTTAATTTATTTTCTTATTACTTGGGCTTATATAAAGTGGGACTATTTGAAAAAAAAAAATAGCATACCAGTAGAATTTTGTTCAGTTAGGGAATATTCAGGAGTTGGGGGAATTATTCAGTTTGTCAGCAGTTCTGTTAATTTATTCACTGTTAGGGTTAAATAAATTAATTGTTACTTGGTAATTGTAAACTTATTAGCTGGGACTATCTTTAATTTAACCTCCCCTTCTCGGTAACAGTTTAACAGATTAGCCGAGGTGAGGCGAGCTTCCCTGGGTGTTTCGGGTTTAACTATTAGAAGAGGGCCTCTACTCCCACTGTAACAGACTGAGGGCTCGTGTTTTGATTTTAATTACCAGAGGGCTTCAACTTTTCCTTCCTAACTAAGCCCTCAAGAATCCTATATATTTCAATGAGATCACCATTCATTCTTCCAAACTCCACCAAATAGAGTCCCAACCTGTTTTGATTTTGCTCATAAGAAAGTCCCTCCACACCAGAGGTCAATGTTGTGAACCCTCTCTGACTTGTCTGAAATAAAAAAACTTAAATAATGGGATCAAAACTGCTTGCAGTACTCCAGATATGATTTCACTGGCATCTTGTACAGTTGCAATATGACTTTCCTACTCTTATATATATCAAATCCATTGAAATTAGAATCAACATCCCATGAGCTTTCCTGATCACCTGCTGTACCTGTGTGCTTGCTTTCTTTGTTTCATGCACAGGTACCTCAAGTCACTTTGTGGTGCAGCTGTCTGAAGTTTTTTTTTCCTATTTAAATAGTATTCCATTATTTTGATCTCCTTTCCAAAATGTACAATCTTACATTTCCTCACATTATACTCTACCCAGCACATTTAGCCCACTTACTTAACCATGTTACTCAATTAATAATTGATTCCAAGATTTTTCCAACGATACATAATAGACTAATAGGCCTACAGGTACCTGTTGTGTCTATCCCTCCCATCTTTATGAATAGAGTTGCCATATTAGCAATTTTCCAAACCTCTGGTACTTCTCCAGAGCCAAAGAGTTTTTTTTAAAATTACAGCCACTAACTATGTATCTCTTTTAGAATGCTAGGATGCAAGCCATCGGGTCTAGTAGATTTATCTGCCTTTAGCTCCATTAGTGTGTTTTATACTGCACCACTTTTTAATGATGATGTTGGTATTTAATTCCTCCTCATATTCTTTAGTATTATTAGAATGTTCAAAGTATCCTTTCCCACTTCCTTGTCCCCCAAAACCATCTCCCCAGATTCATCTGATTAGGGGAAATATTCACTTTGACCTCTTTCTTCCTTTTTATATATTTGAAGAAGCTCTCTATCTTCCATGTTAGTTTGCCCTCGCTGTTTTTTTTTCTCTCTTTATTAACTTTTAAGTCTTCCCTTGAGGTATTCTGAATTCATCCCAATTTTCAGGGCTATCACTGCCTCCTTATATGCTTTTTCTTTAAATCCAATTATTCTCCTTAACCTGGTTAGCCATGGCTGGTTTATCCATCTCTTAGAATCTTCCCTCCTTGCTGGGATTTATTTTTGATGAGAGTCTTGAATTACCTCTGCAAATGTCTGCCACCACTTGCTTATTGTCATTCCTGCTAATCTATCTGCCTATATTACTTTAGCTAGCAATTCTCATTTCATTGTATTTACTTTAAATTAAAGTATTACCTTGTTGGCAGCCCATGCTTCTCACTGTTGAACTGAATATTAAAATTCTATCATGTTATGATCACCACTCCTAGGGATATTCTACTTGGACTCATTTAGTAAACCTGCCTCATAACCCATTGCTAGGCCTAAGAGAACTTGTTCCCTGGCTGGCTCCAATACATATTGCTCCAGGAGATTATCCCTAATGCACTCTATTGACTTCATTCTCACAGCTACTCTTTCCAATTTGATTAACCCAATCAACACGAAAATTAAAGTTACCCATAATTATTTCTCTGTTCTTTTCTACAAACTCCCGGTTTTGTTTCTAATGCAATAAAGTGAATGTTCACCCCCCAGCCGAGAACTAAAACTGAAACACCCAAAGAGGAGCACCTTGTCCTATATTCTGTATAAGACTGTCAAAAGTGGTGTAACCTGCCCTTCAGCAACTTCTAGTGGTTAAATAAAATAATTCACGGACACTCACTTTAAAATCAATAAATAACAATTTATTTATCTGACTCTAACAGTGAATAAATGAACTAAACTAGTAACAAACCAAATAAACCCCTTCTAACTACTAACTATTCTTGAATAAAACAGGATTCTAATGGTGTGCAGGTCCAATAAATATAAGTCCCACATATATAAAATAAAAGTAGAATTTAGTCTCTCAAAATTACAACCAGGTTACATGTCTTCCAAAATGCTCTGTGCCTTCTTCATCAATTTTTCTGTGAGAAAGGCCTTCTCTGTTGATTCTTCTGTCAGAAATGTTAACTAGTTGTACCATTGGTACTGTTGTTATTTAACTGGTGCCTCCCCTAAGACTTAGAGGAGTCTGTGAGAGCCAGCAATTCTCTCTTGAGAGCTGAGGGCTGTTAACTCTGGTAGGTGGCAGTTAGCGCTGCTGTCTTTGCCCAAGTGTCCCTCCTTTTATACTTTTGATGCCCTATCAGGTTCTTAAAATCGGATTGGTCCTATGTTGTCAAGACCATCCAATTTAACTTTAATTGGTTTTTGATATCTAAATATCTGGTTCAAATTGATTGGATAAATTCAGTACTTTGTCTTGGTCAAAACTACTGTTGGTCTGTGAACTGTACAGCCTTTTGATACAAATGTTTCAATTTAGGTACTGGTTGTGTACTGCTACTCACAGACAATCTTTTTGAATCTCTAGGCATAGAAAAAACACATAATTTAAAGGGACCATGAAATGCTTTCCCCCAAGAACTGTACAAACACTAGATTTTAACTTCCTGTTTCCTAATTCACAAGCACTCTATCCAACTTCACAACAATAGCCTTTCGTGTGGAGAAACTAATGTGTGGGTGTCTGTTCACTACTCCTACCTGTGTCTTCTTTCTCTTGCTGTGTTTTTTTTTATCTCTACCCATTGGCACCAACATCATGCCAGCCTAGATCATCTCCCTCAACTGTCCTCATTTAATCTCTTATTAATAGTGCCACCCCACCAACATTTCCATCTCTCCTCTGTTTCTGAAAAACCAAATAGCCTTCCAAGTTAAGTTCCCAGTTTTGATCTTCATGTAACCAGGTTCCCATGATGGCTATGAGACCATATTAATTTACCTTGCTTTCTTCTTTCAGTTCATCTATCTTATTCTGAATGTTTTATGCAGATGGAATGATTGTCGCACACCCCCTTAAGTAGACAGCACCATACAAGAAGTACCCAAATCCTGACTGATGTCTATACATCTCGCTGACTGGATTAACTCGATCACCAGACTGACTGACTGACTGATTGGCTGGCTGGAGCCAGAGGATACATGACATACTTCCTAGATTGCAGTGACCTAGTCCCCTAATTGAAAAGGCTCTGACAGGATGCCTGACCATGGCCAAACCCCTGGACTGGTAATAGAGGTTGCCCTTGACTTACTGTGCTGGGACCCACTGACTGACACTAACCTGAATCTCAAACCTAACCCAATGCTGGTGCCTCTATGGACTTTGGTGAGTAATATTCCCCAAGGCTTTGACAAAGTCAGAAGTCAAATGACACCATGTTATAGTCCAACAGGTTTATTTAAAATAATGTGCTTTTGGAGTGCTGCTCCTTCATCAGGTGAAGTCCCAAAGCTTGTGATTTCAGGTAAGCCTGTTGGACTATAACTTGGTGTCATGTGAATTCTAACTTTGTTCACCCCTGTCCAACACCAACACCTCAACACTGAGGCTTTATGGCATAACTATTTGCTACCAACACATGCAGTGTATGAGCCATGTAGGCTGCTGTCACATGGAGTAAGTATGAGATTGATACAGCTCAGTGACATACAGAAAGATAGTCACTCTTGTTGAATGAGGACAGCTGACCAGCAAGGTAAGCTGTCTAGTGATATTCATTAAATGGCAAGACAAGGGAAGGCAGGAAAATACATGGATACCGAGAGCATCCATGTGTAGCATGGTGTCTCAGTGTTTAGCACTGTTGCCTCACAGCACCATGAACCCAGGTTTGATTCTATCGTCAGGCAACTGTCTGTGCAGAATTTACACATTCTCCTAGTGTCTTTGTGGGTTTCCTTTGGCTAGTCCAGTATCCTTCCACAGGCCAAAGATGTGCAGGTTAGATGGATTGGACATGTTGAATTGCCCATAGTGTCCAGGGATGTGCACTTAGGTAGATTAGCCATCCCATGCAGGTTTACAGGGATAGGGTATGAGTGTGGGTTTGGGCGTGGTGTCATCATAGAGTTGGTATGGACTTGCTGGGCCGAGTGGCCTGCTTCCATGTTGTAGGGATTCTGTGATTCATATAGGTAGGCATGACGTATGTGAGGGCTAATCAAGTAAGGTTGCAGCTTGGTCTAAATTTGTAACAAATACAAGTAACAAGTATATATGTCAATAAATAAAGCAATAAAGTAAACCCGTGACTTGTGTGCCTTACCTTGAGCACAAAATGTCCTTGAAGCAGCCTTCCAATGCTGGTTGCTGTGCTTGCTAAATGACCAGCAAATTGATCTAACAGTGCCATGATAGACTTGAGGGGTTGACAAATGCCAGATGCCAATATCCATGGATTAAAGGGTGCATGCAGCCAATGCTTGTGAATTGTGCCCAGAGATGCTGTTCAGTGCTGAGCAACATGGAAGCTGAAACCACAACATACCAGCTCTGACTCCCATGTGGAGAATTCTTGATGTTGCAACTTGATTGACCAAGTTGGCAAGATATGAAGCTGAATATTAATGAGGTGAGTTGTAGTTTTATTAAGGCATTCACCAAGTCATAATCCGCATCAATTAGCAACTCACCTTACCAGAGGGCAAACGCATAAAAAAAATTCTCAGGTTGCTCCTGATATTGAGGTTGGCTTACCAGGCATCTCTCACTATTGTGTCATAAATCTTGCTCGAGCCCACATCCCTCAGGCCCCTGTAAGAATCTGCCCTGTATGAGGAGTGAATCACAAACATTGATTCACTTCCAATCTATAGTCACAATGAAACATAATTTAAACCTGATTGTCTTTGAGGCTTTCAGAACCTGAATGAATATCGGTCCTGAACCCTTAAATGCTTAATTCGCATTACATTTTTGACGATTCATCGATGAATATTGATTCTTCTCATATATAAGTACAAGTGTAATATTATGATTTGAATCCTATTAATATCAGAACTCTCCAACTTAAAGACCACATTAACAGCAGCTCTGTTGTTCATGCTCCCTATGACCTATTTCAAAAATAAATCTATTTTGTGTTCTGAATCATTCAATTGTGCTATTTCATTCCAACATATAGTTAAATCTCCTTAAGTTTAAAATTTGCCAATATCAAAATGCATTTTAAAAGCATCAATATTTGGATGAACTACTTATAATTAGCGCAGTGAGGCATTCAGGACGACATTGGATATTATTTGGATGCAAATAATATACAAGTGTGTGGGAAGTAGGAGGAAATTGGCTGAAGGTAATAAAGTACATGTAATATGCTGGTACAAGCATAATGGACTGAATGGCCAACTTCAACTCTGTTAGCTTTCCATGGTAGGAATTTATAG
Source organism: Stegostoma tigrinum (assembly GCF_030684315.1). Lineage (NCBI taxonomy): Eukaryota > Metazoa > Chordata > Chondrichthyes > Orectolobiformes > Stegostomatidae > Stegostoma > Stegostoma tigrinum. The sequence continues at coordinate 62,083,883 of NC_081356.1, read as the reverse complement.
AGTCCCTACAGTGCAAATGAGATCATTCAGTCCTTCGAGGCTGCACTGACCATCTGAAGAGCATCTCACCCTATCCCCATAACCCATCGTTAACTCAACTGGCCTGCACGTCCCTGAACACTATGGGAAATTTAGTATGGACAATCCACCTAACCTGAACAACTTTAGATTGTGGGAGGAAACTGGAGCACCCGGCAGAAACCAACGCAGACATAGGGAGAATGCATAAACTACACACAGTTGCTCAAGGCTGGAATTGAACCTAGGTCTCTGGTGTTGTGAGACAGCACTGCTAGCCACTATGGCGGCCTAATAAACTAATGAAGTATTTTATGTCTTTTTTTTATGCTTGAACTGATATAATGTAAAAAAGCTCCTTGCTGAGGTACCATGAATTTTGAAGAATGCGTGATTTTAAGTGTTTTTAAAATGTGACTGCCAGAAATTAACATGGATGTGTCTAGATGGTAATATCCTGAAGGAGATTTACTGTTTATGTGTGAGCAACAGATGGAGCTCATCCTCACAAGATGTCCAAACCTGACAAGGTGCTGATCTAAGATTGAATTGCGCTTTGTGTTCGGCCCCACCTGAAGTTGAACTGCCACAAAGTCACCGCAGCCATTTGCAAAGAAGTGGCCCAAGGACATGTTGAACAGTCTGCAGCTGGCCCTCCTTCTCTGAGAGATTCAAAATACTAGTGAGGTCAGGGAACCGTGAGGAACAGTGTATATATTCAAAACCGGCATTAAATAGATTGCAGAAGGCATTATTGGGTAACCAAACAAGTAACAAAAAAGGGTGGATCATTGACCCAGTGTAGAAATAGATTGATGAAAGAGAGTTAACAAAGAGCAAGCAAGATCAGAAGAAGAATATTAAGCCAGGAAGATGAAGAAAAGTATAGCAAGTGTGATAGTCTGTCAGGAAGAGCTGTGGGAATGACGAATGCAGACTGCACAGTTAAAAGGCTGAAAGGCACAAGAAGCAGCAAATGACACCAAAATGCTGTACAGGATTTTATGGGAACTGACCAATTCGAGAAGCAACACCACTGTCCCAAACAAAGCCAATGAGCAGTTAGTGGCTGTTAACAGAGAAGGAAAAGAAGAAAAGGTGGGAGATCCTGAAGCAGCCCAGCTGTAGTTCGAAATTTGAAATCAATGATGCAACAATCATCAAAAGCTGAACATAAGCCAGGGAGACTTTCACATTAGACATTCAAAGAACCATCAGCGCCTGAGGATCCACAAGGTTCATGAGATTGTTGAGATAGGCCAGAGCTGTTGAAACTGGCAAAAATATTGCATTAACAGAGCTAGCAGGTTCTTGTTTGACAAGATAGAGACTGTGGAAGATGTCTGAAGTGACTAACAAGGCATAATTGTCAAACTGACAGAGAAAGGGAACCTAAGCACCTATAATAACTGGAAAAACAAACAAAACTATCAGTACCTTGCTAGGTGTTTAGCAGAGCACTCCTCAACAAGATTGAAGCGAAAGCATACAATACAATTGCTAAAGTACAGGTGTGTTTTTGAGCTGGCAGATCTTGCTCCAAGTAGGTCTTTAACCCAGGAATACCACTGAGCAAAGTTTGGAGTATCAGAAGTTACTTGACATTAACTGCATCAATACTATAACATCAAGAAGGCTTTCAATTGTGTCCAATGGTATTCACTCTTATACATCACAAGGTAGTTCTGCATCTGAAAGCCATATCTAATGTTTTCAAAACCTCATACTGAGATTCTAGCTGCTGCATCAAAACCAATACAAGAATCACAGAATCCTTCAATCTCATCTCAGGAGTACTGCAAGGCTGCATAAAGTTATGAATCAATGGGGCAGCATGCTATATATTGAGCCCCACTGTACCCAGAACCTTACCAGGTGTGAAGGTACCCCAATTTACCTGACTTGTAGACCAAGGTTGACAGAAAGCATGGACCCCCAGGTTTCTGTACTAAACAAAAATAATCTATTTATTACAGTTGCCAATGTACAAACACCACAAACGCCCAAGGCTGGAATTAAGCCCAGCTCTCTAGCACTGTGAGGCTGCAGTGCTAACTGCTGTGCCCTGGTTACACAGTGAGAATCAAAGTTAGAGACTAATGGGGGCAAGGAGAAGTGGAAGCTGGATATAAAGGGAAGGGAACAGAATGGGATCATTTGAAGAACTAGAGAGGCAGAAAAAGCAGTGAAACTGATTTAGGTGGAGTGTAAGGGTTAGGCTGTGATTGAGATCGCAACGTGTGTGAGTTCAGGGAGAAGAGAAGGAGTACTTAGGGATATGATGAAAGGGCCCAGATTTGTAAGGTGTGATTGAAGGGAAGGACTAGGAAAAAAATCCAAAGTAGTGGATAGGAAAGTGTACACAGAAGTGTACACAAAAATCAAGAAAGAAGTTAACTCATATTTCTACAGCAGGGTTCTCTTCCAAACTTGAAAATTAACAGGTGCATTGCAAAAGCAGAGTCCCCAGATTTGTTTGCACATGCAGGGCAATGACACAGCCAAAGCAGCTAGTCAAAATGAAACTTAAATCTATTATGTGAGCAGCCCCTTTAGGCTTTTGCAATCAAAGTAAAGAGAAAGTTTAACTTCATTACCACTTTTGTCCCAAAGTTTAAAGCCAATTATGTTCTGTCAATCACTAACAATGCTAATCTTGTGGGATATAATCCAAAGCCAGCTGTAAATTACCATTCAGAGGCCATTACACAATAAAGCTAATAGGTTGGGGAGTAAATTGTTATGTAGGTTGAACTTCCCAATTCCCAAATAGCGCTGAAACACTTGTCTTAAAAGGAGAGGCATTGGTCATGTGGAGGTATTAACCAGATTAATAGAAAGCAACTTTGGCCTTAAAAGAACAGTGAGCTAGCATCGGAAAAGGGGAGAATCCACCATTGACTTATACAGGATTTTCCATGTATAGATATAGGTAATTCGATGTTTCACGCAACATAGTCTGAGAAGGATACCAAATGGTACATTCATCAAATCAAGATCTCAACAGAAAAAATGCACTCCTTATAACTCATCATAGATCTGGACCTTCAATTCCAGATGTTACGAGACCTGAATTCAGCAACAGTCCTAGAAACAATAAAGCTGAGAAACTGAAGAAAACACATTGATGAAAAGAAGTGAGCAGCAATGACAGTAGATTCTGAGGCAGACCAGGTCTGCAACAGCCTGCAGTATATGAGGGTCCCTAGTGCTGTCCATCCACTAAGAAAAGGTGTACAGAAGGCTTTGCAGCTACCTCCAGGTGAGTCAGCAACAGAGCAGGAGACACCGTCATGTGACTGGGCAGATGTAGATGATACATTCCCGTGTCCGGCAGGCAGTTAGCATGGGAGACAGTGCTATGCCTCTACTGTTGTGGATCACTTCAACATTAAATTTCCTTACAACCAGTCCCTTTCAAACATCACGCAGAGATGTGTGTGATATTCCCCACAAATATATTTGTGAATTCACAGATGGTCTTTACCAGTTTTCCAGGTCACCATGGACCTGCAAAACCAACCTGTAAGAGACACTACGTTTGCAGCTATTCCATCAGATACAAGGGGCCATCAGCTGTAGTGATGACAGCTCAATGGCATCATCTAGGCAGCTTCCCAAACACGAAGGGAATCCACTCCCTCAATGTCCAGCTTCTTTGTGACAACAGGATCAAATCCAGCAGCCGTGCGCCATTATCCAGGGAGCTGTCACAAAATTACATTCTACATAATGTGGAGCTGGTTTAAGGAACAGATGTTGCGTGCCCTTGATAGGTATGTCCCTGTCAGGCAGGGAGGAGATGATAAGGTAAGGGAGCCGTGGTTTACTAAAGAAATTATATCTCTTGTTAAGCAGAAGAAGGAGGCTTCTGTGACAATGAGGCAAGATAGTTCAGATGAGGCGATGGAGAGTTACAGGTTAGCTAGGAAGGATTTAAAGAGAGAGTTAAGAAGAACAAGGAGGGGTCATGTGCAGACATTAGCAGCTAGAATAAAGGAGAACCCTAAAGCTTTCTATAGGTATGTGAAGAATCAGAGGATGACAAGAGTAGGAATAGGGTCAGTCAAAGACAGAAGTGGCAAGTTGTGTGCGGACCCTGTGGAGATTGGAGAGGTGCTAAACGAATATTTCCCATCTGTTTTCACTCAGGAAAAGGAGAATATTGCAGAGGACAAGACTGAGTTACGGGCTACTAGAATTGAAAGGATTGAGGTTAGTAGGAGGAGGTGTTATCAATTCAAGAAGGTGTGAAGGTAGATAAATCCCCTGGGCCGGATGGGGTTTTTCCGAGGATTCACTGGGAAGCTACAGAGGAGGTGGCAGAGCCTTTGGCCTTGATCTCTGAGTCGTCATTGTCTACAGGTTAAGTACCAGAGGACTGGAGGATTGTAAATATTGTGCCCTTGTTCAAGAAGGGCAGTAGGGATGACCCAGGTAATTATAGACCTGTGAGCCTTACATCTGTTCTAGGAAAAGTTTTGGAAAGGATTATAAGAGATAGGATTTATAATCATCTAGCAAGCAGCAATTTGATTGGAGATAGTCAACATGGATTCGTCAAGGGCAGCTAATGGCACACAAACCTCATTGAGTTTTTTGAGAAGGTGACCAAGCATGTGGATGAAGGTAGGGCAGTTGACGTGGGGTGCATGGGCTTCAATAAAGCTTTTGATAAGGTTCCACATGGTAGGCTATTGGAGAAAATGAAGAGGCATGGGATTGAGGGAGATTTAGCAGTTTGGATGTGAAACTGGTTTTCTGTAAGAAGGCAATGAGTGGTGGTTGATGGAAAATATTCAGCCTGGAGTCTGGTTACTAGTCTTGTGCCTCAAGGATCTGTTTTAGGACCACTGCTGTTGGTCATCTTTATAAATGATTTGGACACAGGCATAGGTGCATGGGTTAGTAAGTTTGCAGATGACACTATAGTCGGTGGAGTGGTGGACAGTGTGGAAGAATGTTGCAGGGAGACTTGGATAAACTGTGGAATTGGGCTGAAGGGTGGCAAATGGAGTTCAATGTGGATAAATGTGAGGCGATTCACTTTGGGAAGAATAATAGGTAGGTAGAATACTGTGTCAATGGAAAGATTCTTGGTAGTGTAGATGTGCAGAGGGATCTTGGTGTCCATGTACATAGATCCCTGAAAGGTGTCACCCAGGTTGATAGTGCTGTTAAGAAGGCATACAGTATGTTAGGTTTTATTGGTAGAGGAATTGAGTTCCGGAGCTGTGATGTCATGCTGCAACTGTACAAAACGCTAGTGCGGTCTCACTTGGAATATTGTGTACAGTTCTGGTCACCCCAATATAGGAAGGATGTGGAAGCATTGGAAAAGGTGCAGAGGAGATTTACCAGGATGTTACCTGGTCTGGAGTGAAGGTCTTATGAAGAAATGTTTAGGGACTTAGGTCTGTTCTTACTGGATTGAAGAAGGCTAAGAGGTGATTTAATAGAGACATTCAAGATGAGCAGAGGATTAGGTAGGGTGTACAGTGAGAGTCTTTTTCCTAGGATGATGATGTCGGCTTGTACAAGGGGGCATAGCTACAAATTAAGGGGTGATAAATTTAAGACAGATGTCAGAGGCAGTTTCTTTACTCAGAGAGTGGTAAGGGCGTGGAACGCTCTGCCTGCCAATGTAGTGAACTCAGACACATTAGGGGCATTTAAACAGTCCTTGGATAAGCATACGGGTGATGATGGGATAGTGTCAGGGGATGGGCTTAGATTAGTTCACAGATCGGCGCAACATTGAGGGCTGAAGGGCCTGTTCTTCACTGTATTGTTCCATGTTCCATATGTTCTATAACTCCCAGGTTTTGTAAGTAAATGTTCAAGGATGTCTCGTGGTTGACCGGGGGTAGCCCTGAGGGATAATGACCCAATCTGAAACCTACAGACTGATGTTGAATGTAGCAACATTATTAAGTAGTAGCCTACATCATGTATATGTGTCTTTGCCCAAAAGGGAATGCTTGTTCATTAGAGATAATATTGTACTTTGTTCAGCTGATCATGCATTACAAGGTTCTATTTTCTTTGCACTAAAAAATTCCTGCTCAATTTTCTAAATGGAAATTTAGACTGCAGTTCTGTGGACTTACTTAGGGGCAGAACTTGTATGACATAAAGCACAGATTACAAGGGATATTTCTCTATCGCACAGTTTTAGAAGGTCTACACAGTGAGAAAAGACTACCATCTCGTTTACAGTCACACTCTCTGGAGGATTTCATCCTTCCTGATGACATAGTTGAGTGGCAGCCTCAGCGCTCCACAGAAAGTTGCACCTGAAGTGAATGTGAGCATTGACGCTTTGTATCACCACATGTTATTCTAAAACAATAGATAAACTGTTATATGGTGTTACCATTGGAGTGAGAACAGAGGAGAGTGCAAAGAAACATGCATAACAGTAGCTAGCAAAAGGCTGACAGCTGTGCACCCAATCCTATTGACTACAGTTAAGCTATTGGAAAGCTTTTGACTGCTTTGCTGCCTTACAGTAAATGCTTTTGGCAGGCTTCCTCTGGTCTCAAGGCCTAGAGGCTCTTGACTGCTGGGACATTCCTGCACAGTTGAAAATGGCCTGTGCTGATGGAGGCATCGAGACCCTGGCAGAAGGAAGCTGGAGTAGCAGGGCTGTTCTGGCGAGCCTTGAGAAGAAGCATCCTGGATGCCTGTTTGTCACTTCTCCTTCCTGTCAGTGTGCATTGGCATTACTTTCAAACTTTTGAGTAAGATTGAGGTCCTTAAGCCCTTTCTCACCAATGAATGCCTACATGGGTTGATGATCAAGTGAAGGTCTGAGTGCAATTCTGGAAGCTGCTGACTTTTCGGTTGGACCTGGCTCTGTGCAGATGCTGCCATTGGGTCCATGGAGGATATGGTAGAGTCAGAACATGAGACATGCTGTGGGCTGACTCCTCTCTTGTTTGATCTAGGCTCTGCATGACCTCTGGTGTATTTCTGCCTTTGTGTTTCTATCAGCTCATGACTCATGACTAGCTGAATTCGAGAGACTCATCATCTGCATCTGACTCAGCAGGGCCCTACTCTCCAGCAGTCTGAGTGTTGGTGATCTCAGGCCTTTCTTCCATTTTATCCACAGGCCTGTGTCAGTATTGTGCTCACCATTGTCTGATCTTCTGCCAATTTATGTTGCTACCGTGTTATTGGGCTGGAGAGGGAATTGGGTGGATGCCTTGATGGTGCTTCCTTTGAGGAATAGTGCAGTTTCCCCTTAGAGGTGTACTGGAGGTGCTGAGAGAAAGAGGGGCTTGGGTGATGGAACACTTCCTTATTTTCAAGGGCTTTGAGATTGTGATCCGAAGGTTACTGGTAAAAACAATAAGATGTGCTAATGTTGCAAGGTGCCTTCCCTAAAAAAGATTGCATTTAAATTTTGGAGCTTGATGTAGAAGTGAGGAGCTGCTCGGAGATTTTCTCATGATATGGCTAGACATATCCAATCTCACCTACTGCACAGGCCTGAATAAAAACTGAAAGACCTGCGAATGCTGTTAATCATGAACAAAAACATAAATTGCTGGAAAAGTTCAGCAGGTCTGGAAGTATGTGTGAAGAATTCTTCACCGATGTTCCCAGGCCTGTTGATCTTTTCCAGCAACTTATGTTTTTGTTTCTGCACAGCCCTGTTCCTCAATCTCTGTGCCAGTTGAGCAGCCTGCTCCTCAAATGAAGTGGAGGCCTGGAGTTTGAATGTCACCCCTGTTGTGCAATGCTGTCTTTTTGTTCCACAAGCACCGTGCTACAGATGGAAGGAGGCATTAGACACATTACCATGGGTACACAAACAGTATCTATAGCAATCCAGGTTCCAATGTGACCCTGTAAATCTGAAATTATCCCTCTGTGCTCTTAGTAAGAAGAAAATGCTTTTGCGGACGTTTTGATTGCGAGGATCCTGAATGAAATGTGACATTTTCTCTGACGAAGGAATTGAAGTTGACGGATTTCAATGAAGCTTCATATGACAATAAATGTCTGAGGATCTGATTTTCACACCTCTTTTTGTTTATGTGATGTGTCAGTTCTTCTTGTTGTAATGTGAAGTGAATGAACTGGTGGTGTCTGAGCTCATCGAGGCTGGAGGTCTGGCTTTGATTGAAGTGTGAGCCATGAGCATATGTAGGATGCAGTCTCAATGATTTACTCTACATCCAACATGGGTAGGTGTAAAGAAGATTATGATCAAACATGATGTAAGGAATGGGGATGTTGTTACCGAGGGTTGCATATGACAGTCCTCAGCGGTCCAGTCTTGGTAACAAAGATAACAAGGTGTAGAGCTGGATGAACACAGCAGGCCAAGCAGCATCAGAGGAGCAGGAAAGCTGATGTTTTGGGTCTAGGCCCTTCTTCAGAAATGGGGGAAGGTAACGGGGTTCTGAAATAAATAGGGAGAGAGGGTCAGGCAGATAGAAGATGGATAGAGGTGAAGATTGGTGGAGAGGAGACAGACTGGTCAAAGAGACAGGGATGGAGCCAGTAAAGGCGAGAGTAGGGGTGGAGTTAAGGAGGGAATACGTCAGCCCAGGGAGGACAGACAGGTCAAGGGGATGGGATGAGGCTAGAAGGTAGGAGATGGGGGTGGGGCTTGAGGTGGGAGGAGGGGATAGGTGGGAGGAAGGACAGGTTAGAGAGGTGGGCACAATCAGGGCTGTTTTTGGGATGCGGGAGGGGCAGGGGGGATTTTGAAGGTTGTGAAGTCCACATTGATAACATTGGGCTGCAGCTTTCCCAAGTGAAATATGAGCTGCTGTTCCTGCAACCTTCAGGCGGCAACGTGGTGGCACTGCAGGAGGCCCAGATGGGTCATGTTGTCTGAGGAATGGGAGACGGAGTTGAAATGGTTTGTGACCGGGAGGTGCAGTTGTTTAGTGCGAGTTGAGCGTAGATGTCCCACAAAGCGGTCCCCAAGCCTCAGTTGAATGTACTGGGAAAAGGAGATGGTACTTTTGCAAGAAGGTGGGTGGGAGGAGGTTTATTCTAGGTAGCTGTGGGAGTCGGTGGGCTTGAAATGGGTATCAGTTTCCAGGTGGTTTCCAGAAATGGAAACAGTGAGGCCCAGGAGGGAGAGAGAGGAATCTAAGATGGTCCAGGTGAACTTAAGGTTGGGGTGGAAGGTGTTGGTGAAGTGGATGAACTGTTCGAGCTCCTTGTGGGAGCACAAGGCGGCGCCAATACAGTCATCAATGTAACGGAGGAAGAGGTGGGATTTAGGGCCAGTGCAGCTTTGGAAGAGGGATTGTTTCACATAACCTACAAAGAGGCAGGCACAGCTTGGGCCCATGCGGGTACCCATGGCCAACCCCTTTGCCTGTAGTAAGTGGGAGGAATTGAAATAGAAGTTGTTGAGGGTGAGGACGAGTTCTGCTAAGTGGATGAGGGTGTCAGTGGAGGGGGACTGGTCGGGCCTGTGGGACAGGAAGAAGCGGAGGGCATTTAGGCCATCTGCATGGGGAATGCAGGTGTATGGGGACTGGACATCCATGGTGAAAATGAGGTGTTGGGAAGAAGGGAATTGGAAGTTTTGGAGGAGGTGGAAGGCATGGGTGATATCATCAGACGTAGGTATGGAGTTCTTGAACCAAGGGGAGAAAATGAAGTTGAGATAAGTGGAGATAAGTTCAGTGGGGCAGGATTTGGTGATGACAATGTGTTGACCAGGGCAATCAGGTTTGGGTGGATTTTAGTAAGGAGATAGAAGCGGGTGGTGCAGGGTTGGGGTATGATGAGGTTGGAGGCTGTGGGTGGGAGGTCACCTGAGGTGATGTGGTTGTGAATGGTTTGGGAGATGATGAGTTGGTGCTCGGGGGTGGGGTCATGGTCCAGAAGATGGTAGTAAGAGGTGTCAGAGAGTTGGCGCCTGGCCTCAGCGATGTAGAGGTCAGTGCGCCATACAAACTGGGGTTTGTGGTGAGGTTGGGATTGGATTGGAGGGAGTGGAGGGCTGCACATTCTGTGTGGGAGAACTTGGTGTGGGCGAGAGGGGTGGAGAGGTTGAAGCGATTGATGTCTCGACGGCAGTTGGAGATGAAGTGGTCGAGGGAGTGTTGGAGGCCTTGGGGTGGTGTCCAAGAGGAGGGAGTTTGGTGGAGGTAGGTGAAGGGGTCAGTTGGTGGGAGGGTTAGGCTCATGATTAAAGAAGTAAGCACAGCGTTGGAAGCAACGGAAAAACTGTTCAACGCCCAAGCGTGAGCGGTATTCGTTGATGTGTGGGTGGAGGGGGACAAAGGTGAGCCCTTTACTGAGCTCTGACCGTTAGTCCTCAGTAAGGGGGAGGTCTAGGGGGATGGTGAAGACTTGACAGGGCTGGGTGCTACTGTCTCCTGTGGAGCAGCTGGCTGTGGAGGCATTGGGTGGAGCAATGTCGGTGATGGATAGAGTTGCGTTGGTGTCAGTGGTGTGCGGAGTTGCATCAGTGTCTAGGTGGGCAGAGCTGCGTCAGTGTCGGCGATGTCCGGAGTATCGTCGGTGGTGGGAGCAGCGGGGTAGGTGGCGGCAGCAGCAGTGATGGTAGGTTCATCCTCAGTGACTGTGGTGTTAGACTCAGAAATGGAGGCGGTGACATCAGCCAGATGGCCAATGGCGGCGGGCACATTGTGAAGAAGATCCTGGTTAGGGATGGGGATTTGGAGGGTGGTGGTAACTTGTTTTGGGTGGTAGGCACCAGTAAATTTACTGTACTTACGATTTTTAGTGTTCAATAAAGCTGAGTAGAATTGTGAGTTCAGGTTGTGGATCATGCAAAGAATAAAAAACAGGAGATGTCCTTTGCAGGTCTGGGAGAGGGAGGCTCAGGGCTGGGATAAGCTTAATTGTCATGCCAGGAGATGCCAGCACATAGCTGCAAGTATGTGTTTCGGGAGTCACAGGGAGAAATGTTTTGAAGGATCTCAGTGCTCTGAATGTAGACATTGTCACGTTTGGGGAAAAATTGGGAAGGCCTGAATGTGGACTGTAGTTGACTGGGGATGATCTGGTTCCAGAGGCAGGTGCTAAGAAAGGTGATGTGGCTTTAGCACCTGGTTTGCTTCAGGACGTGGTCAAGCAGTTTCAGGTCCAATGAGAGAGTGACAGTGGAAGAGAGATCCACTGAGGTCTTTCCAGAGGGAGGAGGGCAACTTCTTAAAAGTAGGCATCCTTAGAAGAGGCTTCGCAGTGCGGTTAAAATTGTTTCAGAGATAGTAAGAACTGCAGATGCTGGAGAATCTGAGATCACAAGGTGTAGTGCTGGATGAACACAGCAGGCCAAGCAGCATCAGAGGAGCAGGAAAGCTGACACTTCAAGTCTAGACCCTTCTTCAGAAATGAAGGGGGAGAAAGGAGTTCTGAAATAAATCGGGAGAGAAGGGGAAGTGGATAGAAGATGAATAGAAGAGAAGATAGGTGAAGAGGAGACAGACTAGTCAAAGAGGCAAGGGTGGAGCCAGTAAAGGTGAGCATAGGTGTGGAGTTAGGGAGGGAGTAGGTCAGTCGAGGGAGGACAAACTAGTCAAGGGGGCGGGATGAGGCTAGAGGGGGTGGGGCTTGTGGTGAGAGGAGGGGATAGGTGGGACACAGGACAGCTTAGGGAGGCAGGGATGAGCTGGGCTGGTTCTGGAATGCGGTAGGGGGATGGGAAATTTTGAAGCTTGTGAAGTCTACATTGATACCATTGGGCTGCAGGGTTGCCAGGCAGAATATGAGGTGCTGTTCCTGCAAACTTCAGGTGGCATCATTGTGGCACTGCAGAATACCCAGGACATGTCATCTGTGGAATGGGAGGGAGAGTTGAAATGGTTTACAACTGGGAGGTGCAGTTGTTTCGTGCGAACTGAGCACAGGGATTCTGCAAAGAGGTCCCCAAGCTTCCGTTTGGTTTCCCCGATATAGAGGAGGCAAGAACGGAAACAGCAGATACAGTATACCACATTAGCAGATGTGCAGGTGAATATCAGCTTGATGTGCAAAGTCTTCTTGGGGACTGTGTTAGGGGTGAGGGGAGAGGTGTAGGGGCAGGTATAGCACTTCCTGCGGTTGCAGGGAAAAGTGTCAGGTGTGGTGCGGCTGGAGGAAAGTGTGGAGCAGATGAGGGAGTTCTGGAGAGAGTGGTCTCTCCAGAAAGCAGATAAGGGTGGGGAGGGGAAAGTGTCTTTGCTAGTGTGGTCAGATTGCAGATGGCAGAAGTGCCAGAGGATAATTCATGGATCCGAAGGTTGGTGGGGTGGTATTTGAGGGCGAGGGGGATTATGTTTTAGTTTTTATTTCAGAGAGAGGGTGTGAATGATGAGATGCAGGAAGCACAGTCAAGGATGTTCTCGACCACTGAGGGGGGAAAGTTGCTGTCCTTGAAAAACGAGGACATCTGAGATGTTCGGGAGTGGAATGTCTCATCCTGGGAGCAGATGTGGGGGAGGCGAATGAATTGGCAATAGGGGATGGCATTTTGGAAATGAATTGGGAATAGGAGTGAGTGGGAGGAGATGTATTCTAGGTAGCGATGGGAGTCGGTGGGTTTGAAATGGATATTGGTTTCCAAGTGGTTGCCAGAGATGGAAACGGAGACGTCCAGGAAGGAGAGAGACGTATCACAGATGGTCCAGGTGAACTTAAGGTTGGGGTGGATGGTGTTGGTGAAGTGGATGAACTGTTTGAGCTCCTTGTGGGATCATGAGGCAGCACCGATATAGTCATCAATGTAACGGAAGAAGATGTGGGGTTTAGGGCCAGTGCATCTACAGAAGAGGGATTGTTCCATGTAACCTACAAAGAGGCAGGCACAGCTTGGGCACATGTGAGTACCCATGGCCTCCCCCTTTGTCTGTAGGAAGTGGGAGGAATTGAAAGAGAAGTTGTTGAGGGTGATGATGAGTTCAGCTAAGCGGATGAGGGTGTCAGTGGAGGGGGACTGGTCAGGCCTACGGGTCAGGAAGAAGTGGAGGGCCTTTAGGCCATCTGCATGGGGAATGCAGGTGTATGGGGACTGGACGTGCATGGTACAGATGAGGTATTGGGGATCAGGGAACTGGAAGTTTTGGAGGAGGTGGAGGGTAAGGGTTGTGTCATGCCGACGCAACTCTGCCCATGCCAATGAACTCCGCCCACCACCAAAGTCGCACAACCTCTCCCACCATCAATGCCAACGCTGCTCTGCCCACCACCGACGCTAACATTGCTCCGCGCATCAAGGACGTCGCTCCACCCACCGTCTCCACAGCCAGCAGCTCCAGAGGAGACAGTAGCACCCAGCCCTGTCAAGTCTTCACTATCCCTCCAGACCTCCCCCTTACTGAGGATGAATGGTCAGTGCTCAGTAAAGGGCTCACTTTTGTTCCCCTCGATCCACACATCCACGAATACTGCTCACGCTTGGACATTGAACAGTTTTTCCGCCGCCTCCACATCCACGCCTACTTTTTTACTCGTGAGCCTTACCCTCCCCCCACTGACCCCTTCTCCTGCCTCCAACACTCCCCCTCCTCCTGGACAGCACCCCAAGGCCTCCTACCATCCCTCGACCTCTTCATCTCCAGATGCCGTCAATCGCCTCAACCTCTCCACCCCTCTCACCCACTCCAACATCTCCCCCGCAGAATGTGCAGCCCTCTGCTCCATCCCAACCTCACCATAAACCCATGGACAAGGGAGGTGCCGTTGTAGTATGGCGCAGTGACCTCTACATCGCTGAGGCCAGGCGCCAACTCTCTGACACCTCCTCCTACAGCCTCCTAGATCATGACCCCCCACCCCATGAGCACAAAACCATCACCTCCCAAACCATTCACAACCAATCACCTCAGGTGACCTCCCACCCATAGCCTCCAACCTCATTGTTCCCCATACCCGCACCGCCCACTTCTATCTCCTTCCCAAAATCCACCCAAACCTGACTGCCCTGGTTGACTCATTGTCTCAACCAAATCCTACCCCACTGAACTTATCTCCACCTATCTTGACACCATTTTCTCCACTTGGCCCAAGAACTCCATACGTACGTTCAATGACACCACGCGTACCCTCCATCTCCTCCAAAACTTTCAGTTCCCTGGTCCCCAACACCTCACCTTTACCATGGACGTTCAATCCCTATACACCTGCATTCCCCATACAGATGGTCTAAAGTCTCTATGCTTCTTCCTGACCCACAGGTCCGACCAGTCGCCCTCCACTGACACCCTCATCCACTTAACAGAACTTGTCCTCACCCTCAACAACTTCTCTTTCAATTCCTCCCACTTACTACGGACAAAGGTAATGGCCATGGGTACCTGCATGGGCCCAAGCTGTGCCTGCCTCTTTGTAGGTTATGTGGAACAATCCCTCTTCCGTACCTCCACTGGCCCTAGTCCCCTCCTCTTCCTCTGTACGTTGATGACTGTGTTTGTGCTGCCTCATGCTCCCACGAGGAGCTTGAACAGTTCATCCACTTCCCCAACACCTTCCACCCCAACTTTAAGTTCACCTGGACCATCTCTGATACCTCTCTCTCCTTCCTCGACCTCTGTGTCCATCTCTCGCAGCCACCTGGAAACCAATATCCATTTCAAGCCCACCGACTCCCATAGCTACCTAGAATACACCTCTTCCCATCCACCTTGTTGCAAAATGTCATTTTCTATGCCCAATATCTTCGCCTCTGCCGCATCTGCATTCCTCTCCTGAACATCTCAGATGTCCTTGTTTTTCAATGACCGCAACTTTCCCCCCTCAGTGGTCGAGAATGCCCTCGACCATGTCTCCTGCATTTTCCTCACACCCTCTCCACTTATCTTCACCTCTATCCATCTTCTATCCGCCTCCCCCTCTTTCTCTAGTTATTTCAGAACTCCCTTTCCCTCCACCATTTCTGAAGAAGGGTCTTGACCTGAAACAGAGATAATGGGAACCGCAGGTGCTCGAGAATCCAAGATACCCAAGTGTGGGGCTGGATGAACACAGCAGGCCAAGCAGCATCTTAGCAGCACAATTGCTGATGTTTTGGCCCTGGACCCTTGAAATGTCAGCTTTCCTGCTCCTCTGATGCTGCTTGGCCTGCTGTGTTCATTCAGCTCTATACCTTTTTACTTCAAATTCTCCAGCATCTGCTGTTCCTACTATCTCTGAAACAGTCTTGGTAGCATCCTTTTAAACATTTTTTGCACCCTTTCTAGTTTAATAACATCTTTCCTGTAGCAAGTTGACCAGAATTGTACTTCAAATATAGCCACATCAATGTCTTGTGCAGCTGTAACATGATGTCCCAACTACAGTACTGAGTGCTCCGACCAATGAAGGTAAACATGCTACATGGCTTCCTCACCACCCTTCCCCCACCTTGGATCCCTTACTGATTAAAAATCTGTCTCAGCCCTGAATGTACCTACTGGCCCAATCTCAAATTCTTTTATGTTAAAGAATTCCAACAATTCACTTTGAAAAAATGAAATCATCCTCATCTCTGAAAACCTTGCAGTTTTCCAGTCCTTTGGGTTTTTTCCAGAATTTAAAGATTCTTGCAATTTTACTACCAGTGCATCAACTATGCATCAAGAAAACTGTGTACAGTTTTGGCCTACTTAATTGAGAAAGGACAGTATTTCATTAGAAGCTGTTCAGAGAAAATTTGTTCAATGGATTCCTGTGACGAAGGTACTATCTGAAAAAAGAAATTACACAGGTTGCAACTGTATCTAGTGGTGTTTAGAATAATAAGACATGATCATGTTAAAACATGTAAGTATCTCAGAGAAATTGAGAAGATAGATACTTCCCTCTTCGAGAGAGACTGGAGCTTGAGGAACTTTAAAGATAATGAAAATAATGGGCCTGCTCCTTAAGATAGAGATGAGGAGATTTTTCTTCTCTCAAATTGGTGTTTTCCTGTAAATTCTCTTCCCCAGTGAATAGTGGAAACACCCAACAACTTTTTTTACTTCCAATCTCTGAGCTTTCCCAAAGCTTCTGATTTAGGACAGTCTATCTGCCACCTTCCCAAACCCCCATGAGCTCTTTTCAATCTCCATGTACCTTATTCCCTGTCCTTCAGCCTCTTGTCATTTTTCCCATGTCCTGGCCCTCTTCCAACCTCCTCCATTTTCTGATTGTGCCTCCTCTTCTAGTTGCTTGTGGCCAAGGAGCAGAGAAAAGAATGTTAACCAGGTGCTGTTGTCATATTTGGCTGAACCTTAACCCCCAATCCAGTCTCCCCTAGCTAATCCGTTAACTCAGATATTTACCAACCTGCTGAATGCTTCCAACATTTTTTCTTTCTTTTGACACCGCTTGGAAAAAAAATTGGATCCAGGGAGGAAACACAATTTATAACTGAAGATATATGATTAAGAAAGAAAACAACATAAGTGTCAAGCTCAAGTAGCAATAATCAAACACTCCTTGAACAAAACCTCATTCGGAGAAATAACATGGAACATCTTTAAATAAAAACAGCTTATTTAAAATGTACTGAGCCTAAATTTGCAGGAAATTCACAGAATGGCATTAGTGTTTTAATAGTGTTGCATCATTGTCAATGAATGAAATTAGCAAAAAGTAATGGGTGAATTATGCAACAAATGTTGTTGCACTGCCCCAACATTAGCCTCACCAACTCCAATAAAAGTCCATTTGACGTCATAGCTCTTGTTTATCACAGTGGTGGTCGCACTTTGGATTCATAACAATATTTGTGTGGTGCTGGGTACCCTGAAAACTGACGATAGTGGTCACCTGTTACTGTGATTTTTAGCCTGGAAGATCATCAATGAGACAAGTGAAGCCATAACCCACCTATTTGGGAAGTATGAGAGATGATGGGAACTGCAGATGCTGGAGAATCCAAGATAACAAAGTCTGGGGCTGGATGAACACAGCTGGCCAAGCAGCATTTTAGGAGCACAATAGCTGACATTTCAAGCCTAGATCCTAGACACTTTCGGTCTAGGCCCGAAACATCAGCTTTTGTGCTCCTCAGATGCTGCTTGGCCTGCTGTGTTTATTTGGGAGGTATTTTAGATTCTTGTCTTTAAAATTTCTCATTTTTACTGGTGTATTTATGTGCTATTAGTATCTGGTGGCAATTTCTTTTAAAGTCTAATACTAATTTTAAGCCTTTTAAGGAAGGCGAGAACATTGTAATGTCCTATCCACAGGAAAGTAGTAGCCATATGATAGGCTTTGTGAAATGTGCAAGGCATAGTCCAAATTCAACATGGTCTTGTCAGTGGCAATGGAAGTGACAACGGTGCACAATTTCTACATTACAAATGTCTCCTAGTTTGGCACTGGAGACCTCTATAGCAGTAACAAGGTGCTATGAGGACCTGAATTCACAAGTGAGAGGTATCTTATTCCTCCTTCATTGAAGATGCTAACTCCCCTCTCTAGCAAAGGTACAGGATCTCCTACTTTCATTGGATTAATGGTCTCCCCAAGGTGCAGGGAATTATTGGTGGGACTCAAGTGCTGCTGAAGATGCTTCTGAAAAGTCCAGGTACTTATTTGAACAGTGAAGGCTATCACAGCTAGATAAGCAAAATGCCTGCAATGACCAACTGAATCTTCCTGCAGAATCTTCAGTTTCAATTTTGGAAAGTATTCAGGATAAGAATATATAGATAGCCGAGATTTCCTTTTCACTTTCTGATGCCTTTCAAAACTTTTTCAACACTAATTAACTGCCCTAAAGTTGGTTTAGGTTCCTTTCAGATGTTGCAATTCATATAGTGTTCAGTGCCAAATTTTAATGACATTTAATAACGTGGTTGGCCGATGACTGTTCCATCAGTCTGTCACCCATGAAGTGTATCAGAAGTGTTCCAGAACCAGAGGACACAGTTTAAAAATAAACTGGCCATTTAGAACAGTGTTGAGGAAAAACTTCTTCATCCAGAGAGTGGTATATATATGGAATGCTCTGCCCCAGTAAGGCAGTGGAGGCCAACTCTCTTGATACGTTCAAGAAAGAGATGGATAGAGCTCTTAAAGATAGTGGAATCAGGGGTTATGCGGATAAGGCAGGAACAGGACACTGATTGTGGATGATCAGCCATGATCATAATGAATGGTGGTGCTGGCTCGAAGGGCCAAATGTCCTACTCCAGCACTTATTGTCTATTGTCTGTTGTATAATGCACCATTGACTTCATCATACCATAGATGGATTGACCTCCTAGGAAATGTGATGTAAGTGCATATGATTAAGAAACCAAATATCCAAATAGGCATGTTTACTAATAAATTCCACCAAATTCAGATGCATTATAAACTTTGCAGCTAAAAAAGCTAAAGCTATTTTTTTCTCTTTGAGTTCTGTAATACTGCCCTCAATTAAACATAGAGTTGGAGACCCAAAGATCCTTGAATTGAGCCAGATATTTGCTTGGCAGATTAATGGGGCCGTTGCATCAAACGCATGCTTGCGCTCTTGCAAACAAAATGTTGCCAACCAGAAAATTATATTTGAAAGAATTAGATTTAAAGTATGACTGTGGAGTATTTGGAGTTTTTTTTCTGAACCCTTTGCAGCTGTCTGCACTCACGTGATATAAGGCAGCTGATTGTGCGGATGAGTTATCCATGTCTCTGTTGTATCTGTTTATACATGTTTGTTCGTAATTTGATGTACAAACAAACAAAAAACCACATGACATCAAAATGACAGCTTTATTACAACTACATGGTAAATGTTCATCTTCAGTGCTCCCAACACAGAGCTTTGAATGCTTTAGCATACCTTGGAAAATCAGATAACTGCTGCCAATGATTTCCTGTCCATTAAAATGAATGGATAGAAAACCATGAGCAGCACTTACCCTATTTTTTTAAATGCATGCTTCTACCAGGTGAAGCTCTGTGCTAGGATTTCCGAAGATTTAAATTTATTGCCAAATAGCATTTTCAAAAAACAAGATGCGAGACTAACATTGCATTTATTTTATTGAGCACAAATTTTAAAAATATCATGTCAAATAAAGTATAGATACACCACATTACAGATTTTTTAACAAAACGTATTTATGAAGCTTTGAGCCTAATTTAGTAAACCTTTCACTTCACACAATTCATTTCCTTGCAACTACCTGGGGAAATATATAGAAGTATGTTTTAGATATCCTACAATTTTTTGTGTGTTTGGCTTTTTATTTAACAGTGACTCCATATACAGGGAAACATAACACATAATGATGGATTTTTACACAATTGCCCCCATTACCTGATTACCACCAAACATAATGTAATTGTGTATATTAGTCTGGAGAAGGAAAGGCGTTTTAACTAGTGGGGTAACAAAGTACAGCAACTGCTTGCAATCATAATGCATCCATATCCATAGATTCCTTAAAGTTGCTACCCAAGTTGATAGGGTTGTTAAGAAGGCGTATGCTGTGTTGGCTTTCATTGGCAGGAGGTTTGTGTTTAAGAGCCGTGAGGTTACGCTGCGGCTCTATAAAACCCGGGTTAAACCACACTTGGAATATTGTGTTGAGCTCTGGTCACCTCATTATAGGAAGGATGTGGAAGCTTTAGAGAGGGTGCAGAGGAGAGTTACCAGGATGCTGCTGGACTGGAGGGCAGGTCTTCTGAGGAAAGGTGAGGGAGCTAGGGATTTTCTCATTGGAGCGAAGAAGGATGAGAGGTGACTTGATAGAGGTGTACAAGATGATGAGAGGCTAGCTAGAGTGGAAAGCCGGAGACTTTTTTGCAGGGTGGAAATGTCTATTACGAGGTGGCATGATTTAAAGTGATTAGAGGAACGTATCGGGATGTCAAAGGTACGTTCTTTACACAGAGAGTGACGGATGCGTGGAATGCACTGCCAGCAGTGGTAGTGGAGTCAGATACATCAGGGACATTAAAGCAACCCTTATATAGGCACAAGGATGACAGTAAAACGTAGGGATCGCAAAGTAGTTTGATTTCAGAGGAGGATAATAGGTCGGCACAACATCATGGGCCAAAAGGCCTGTACTGTTCCACGTTCTAAATGAAACATGGAAAGAAATGATTGCCATTCTATCACATCCAACTTACCTGTAATGTGAAGAATATAAAATGTGGGAAACTGACAAAGAGTATATTGGAAAAGTCACATCAATAGATAACAAAGACAATGTTTAAGGTTTCAGCGACAGATGGACTGAGGCAGTGCAGCATCAGGTAACCTTATAGAGGTGGACATAACAGATCTTGCTGATGATATCTCAGGTCAGATCTGACACCAAGCTTTTAACAATCTGAATCACTTCAGACAAATGCCAAGAAGGGGGATAGTCATTGATTAGATCTTGTGAAGGGAAGAAAGACTATGAATTCAGTACCCTGTGCACGAGATGTGGAACGTGGGTAATTTCAGGGGCAATTAACTCCCCATTCATGAATGAGAAAGATTTCTAGATCAACCACAATGAAACACTCAAAGTACTGTCCAGCAAGATTCTCATCCAATCGGGTGTCTCACGACTGATGTCCTGTCTTATTTGCCAATTGGAATCCGAAGCCATTGGGGGCTGGGTATTATTGCTGGTGGCCCACACTGTCCAATCATGAAAGCTGCAATGATGAGTAGGTTAGTCATTTCTTAGGATAAGATCATTGAGTGCAGGGAGAGGAGGTTTAGGGAGCAGAGGCAACAGCATAAGATGACTTTGAGCAGCAATCAATTGCTTCCTATTATTGTTCCTGATTACCCCAATCTGGGTCAAACAAAGGCCACCAGAACCAATAGGCATCACATTCTGTTGGCCCAACATTTTTCTCACCTGCTGAATAGACAAGTAACTGGACTGATGCCACGTTGAAGCCCTTAAGTGGCTATTAATTGGCCGTTTGAAAGCCTAAATCGATTGTCAGTCAAGAATCTTACTTAATTGCAAAAGTGGTGAGGAGGCGATAAGCATCTCTCCAGGCCAACTCGAACAATTATTTGCCTGTAAAGGCTGGAACTTACCTACTTTTCACCACATTTGCAAGGAGGGGAAATTTCACCCAGCATCTTCGATCTTCCCAATATATATATAATAAGAGGAGATTTCTGTTCATCCAGCACTGGAAGTCAGACAATAAAACAACAGCGAGCAAGAGGAAGGGTCTAGGCCCGAAACATCAGCTTTCCTGCTCCTAAGATGCTGCTTGACCTGCTGTGTTCATCTAGCTCCACATCTTGTTATCTTAGTCAGCAGCAGGAGGAGTGTTGAGAAAAGTGAGTGGTGAGTTCCACGCAGATTCCATTGTTGTACATAGAAAATTTAAACTGTTTTAAATGGTATCACCAAGGGGCAGCAGCAGGTATATGAGAAATAAGGAGGGGCACAGTATAGATCCTCAGAGGACACCAGAGATAAGTATGCAAGAGAGATGAGAAATCGAAAATTATAAACATGGTTTCACGGTGACCTTCAAGTTGTTTCAGGGAGCACAAAGTTAAAATGACTTTCCTGTTGTTCTGTGACATTTTGGATTGTAATTAATGTTTCCACATTTATCTGATGCCAAATTATATTTGCAAATTGAATATTTCAAACCTCGAGAGGATGTAATGTTTCAAGCATGATCTTTAGATTAGTTTCTACAGTATCCATTTCATTTTTTTTTCATGTTAATGTTTGCTGGTGCTCCTTTAATTAATCCCATAACCCACTGCGTATCCAGCAATAGACAACATGATAAAAACTGCCTCTGCCCAGGCTTAGACATACATGTGCACTCCCTTGGTTCTCTAATGTGTAATATCAATCAAGTTGTGTTAATTTGAGATAAAATAATTACAGGAAGTATAATGTACTTTATATAGCATTAAACTTGAAGTGCCAGAAATTTGCAGCATGTGAGGCAATAATCTGTGGAGGAAGAAACAGATAACAAGATGTAGAGCTGGATGAACACAGCAGGCCAAGCAGCATCAGAGGAGCAGGAAAGCTGATGTTTTGGGTCTCGACTCTTTTCTAAAGAAGGGTCTAGGCCCGAAATGTCAGCTTTCCTGCTCCACTTCTGCTGCTTGGCCTGCTGTGTTCATCCAGCTCTACACCTTGTTATCTCAGATTCCCCAGCATCTGCAGTTCCTACTATCTGAGAAAGGAAGACAGTTCGTCTTTCAAGACAATTGAAGAAATTATAGACATAAATTACAGAAACAAGTATGGAGACAGGACGGTGGAAGTTGCAAGGACAGAACAAAAGTGAATGCCTATAACAGGTCGAAGACAGGAGGAATTAAATGATGGAAAGGATGATGAACATATGGTGTATACTGTCAAATCATCGATCAGTAAAAGGTGAGCAAAAAAACAAGATTTTCAAATTGCTCTGCTACATTTTTGTTCAATACTAACCAAAAAGGGAGTACCATCCTCAGCACAACTGAAGCCCAAAAGGCAAATGCCAATGAAATAGCGCAGCCACCAGTTTAGGAACACAGGACATTTTTACCAAAGACAGGGGAAGATATATATGATGAACAAGCAGGTAGGCAACCAACAAACAGTGCAGTTAGCATTGAATGCAAGTTAGAGATAGAAATACAAATACTTGGATACCCAGCCAAAGTTTCCAAAGTCTTCAACCGGACTAAATCATACAAGTTAGTTACTGATCATGTGCCACACTGAAAAGGACCATAAAGCTATTGAATGTACAGGTCACCAATTGTTCATGAAGAAAGTGAAGAAGAACACTCTGATGATTGTGCAGTGATATTGCATAAGAGCAAGACAACTAATTCATCTCCAAATCTGTCAGATGAGCATGAATTATCAAACCTCCAAAGAATTACATTGAAATTGGAAGGGGGAGTTTGTTGACTTGCTCACCGAGCTGGCTTGTTTTTGTTCACACGCTTCATCATCATGCTAGGTAGCATCATCAGTGAAGCCTCCGGTGAAGCTGATGGTGTCACCTAGCATGGTGACAAAACGTCTGAACAAAAACAAGCCAGCTCGGCGAGCAAGTCAACAAGCTCATCCATAACCCGAGCTACAGACCTTTGCCGAATTGGAAGTCCATATCTGTGTTCAACAATTACTTCTTAGGAATAGAAAGATCTGGTGAACTTTTGAATGTCAGATTGTCTAAAAAGGATAGATTGAGCAACAAACGAAGGGTAGAATATGATTCCTTGTTCACAAATTTCTAATGAAAATAGAAAATGCGAGTGGTGTTTTCAGATGTTACTTCTTCACAAGCAAATGCCCTGAGGTGGTCACCACAGCACTAAAGGCAGGAGGCAGAGAGGGACTAGGTGATCACCAGGCAAAATAGAAGAGGCAAGACAGATAGAGAGGAAAGCCACAGAGGGCATCCCACTCATTTCTTTGGGCTGGAATACAGTGGCAATGAGACTTCACTGGGGAACACAGCATTTCGATGATCTAACTGAATAAGAGGGAAGGAGCAAGAGTCAAGAGAAGCCATGGTTGGTGATTCGATAGTGAGGAATGCACACTAGTGTTTGTACAGCCACAGACCTGACTCTTGGATGATGTGTTGCTTCCTGGTACCAGAGCTCAGTGATGTCATTGAATGGTTGCAGGGCATCCTGAAAGGAGGGGTGATAAGTCAGAGGTCACAGTACACATTGATTCAAACAGTAAAGGTAGAATGCACTTGCAACAAGAATTCTGGGAGATAGGCAGTACACCTAAGATTGTACTATCTGCTACATGTGCTAGCATATATAGAAATAGGAAAATAGGGTAGATGAATGCATGGCTGAAGAGTTGGTGTGGGAGAGTGGGTTTAAGATCACTGGAACCTTTTCTGGGAAAGGTGGGACTTACTCAAGCGGCATGGTCTGCACTGAACCAGAATGAAACCAAAAGCTTTGCAGATTGGATTGTTAATGCTGTTAGGAGAAGTTTAGACTAGTTCTACAGGAGGAGGAGACTCCAAACATTAGTTGTATACAGACACAGCATGAAAAAAACAGGACGGAGAGTTCAGTGATAATGGGAACAGCAGATGCTAGAGAATCCAAGATAATAAAATGTGAGGCTGGATGAACACAGCAGGCCCAGCAGTATCTCAGGAGCACAAAAGCTGACGTTTCAGGCCTAGACCCTTCATCAGAGAGGGGGATGGGGTGAGGGTTCTGGAATAAATAGGGAGAGAGGGGGAGGCGGACCGAAGATGGAGAGAAAAGAAGATAGGTGGAGAGGAGAGTAAAGGTGGGGAGGTAGTGAGGGGATAGGTCAGTCCAGCGAAGACCGAAAGGTCAAGGAGGTGGGATGAGGTTAGTAGGTAGGAGATGGAGGTGCGGCTTGGGGTGGGAGGAAGGGGTGGGTGAGAGGAAGAACAGGTTAGGGAAGCAGAGACAGGTTGGGCTGGTTTTGGGATGCAGTGGGTGGAGGGGAAGAGCTGGGCTGGTTGTGTGGTACAGTGGGGGGAGGGAACAAACTGGGCTGGTTTTGGGATGCGGTGGGGGAAAGGGAGATTTTGAAGCTGGTGACGTCCACATTGATACCATTGGGCTGCAGGGATTCCAAGCGGAATATGAGTTGCTGTTCCTGCAACATTCGGGTGGCATCATTGTGGCACTGCAGGAGGCCCATGATGGACATGTCATCTAAAGAATGGGAGGGGGAGTGGAAATGGTTTGCGACTGGGAGGTGCAGTTGTTTATTGTGAACCGAGCGGAGGTGCTCTGCAAAGTGGTCCCCTAGCCTGCGCTTGGTTTCCCCAATGTAGAAGAAGCCACACCGGGTATAATGGATACAGTCTACCACATTGGCAGATGTGCAGGTGAACCTCTGCTTAATATGGAAAGTCATCTTGGGGCCCGCGATAGGGGTGAGGGAGGAGGTGTGGGGGCAAGTGTAGCATTTCCTGCTGTTGCAGGGGAAGGTGCCGGATGTGGTGGGGTTGGAGGGCAGTGTGGAGCGATCAAGGGAGTCACGGAGAGAGTGGTCTCTCTGGAAAGCAGACAAGGGTGGGGATGGAAAAATGTCTTGGGTGGTGGGGTAGGATTGTAGATGGCGGAAGTGTCGGAGGATGATGCGTTGTATCCGGAAGTTGGTGGGGTGGTGTGTGAGAACGAGGGGGATCCTCTTTGGGCAGTTGTGGCGGGGGCTGGGTGTGAGGGATGTGTTGCGGGAAATGCGGGAGACGCGGTCAAGGGCGTTCTCGACCACTGTGGGGGGAAAGTTGCAGTCCGTGAAGAACGTGGACATCTGGGATGTGCGGGAGTGGAATGCCTCATCGTGGGAGCAGATGCGGCAGAGGCAGAGGAATTGGGAATAGGGGATGGAATTTTTGCAGGAGGCTGGGTAGGAGGAGGTGTGTTCTAGGTAGCTGTGGGAGTCGGTGGGCTTGAAATGGACATCAGTTACAAGCTGGTTGCCTGAGATGGAGACTGAGAGGTCCAGGAAGGTGAGGGATGTGCTGGAGATGGCCCAGGTGAACTGAAGGTTGGGGAGGAAGGTGTTGGTGAAGTGAATGAACTGTTCGAGCTCCTCTGGGGAGGAAGAGGCGGCGCCGATACAGTCATCAATGTAACAGAGGAAGAGGTGGGGTTTGGGGCCTGTGTAGGTGTGGAAGAGGGACTGTTTCACGTAACCTACAAAGAGGCAGGCATAGCTGGGGCCCATGCAGGTGCCCATGGCCACCCCCTTTGTCTGTAGGAAGTGGGAGGAATCAAAAGAGAAGTTGTTGAGGGTGAGGATGAGTTCCGCTAGGCGGGTGAGGGTGTCGGTGGAGGGGGACTGGTCGGGCCTGCGGGACAGGAAGAAGCAGAGGGCCTTGAGGCCATCTGCATGTGGAATACAGGCGTATAGGGACTGGATGTCCATGGTGAAAATGAGGTGTTGGGGGCCAGGGAATTGGAAGTCCTGGAGGAGTTTGAGGGCGTGGGTGGTGTCACGGACGCAGGTAGGGAGTTCCTGGACCAAAGGGGAGAAAATGGAGTCCAGATAGGTGGGGATGAGTTCGGTGGGGCAGGAACAGGCTGAGACAATGGGTCGACCAGGGCAGGCAGGTTTGTGGATTTTGGGAAGGAGATAGAAACGGGCCGTGCGGACTTTGAGAATAATGAGGTTGGAGGCTGTGGGTGGGAGGTCCCCTGAGGTGATGAGGTCATGAATGGTGTTGGAGATGATGATTTGGTGCTCGGGGGTGGGGTCATGATCGAGGGGGCGGGAGGAGGTGGTGTCGGAGAGTTGGCGTTTGGCCTCGGCGATGTAGAGGTCAGTGTGCCATACTACCACTGCGCCACCCTTGTCTGCGGGTTTGATGGTGAGGTTGGGGTTGGAGCGGAGGAAGCGGAGGGCTGCCCGTTCTGCGGGGGAGAGGTTGGAGTGGGTGAGAGGGGTGGAGAGGTTGAGGCGGTTAATGTCTTGACGGCAGTTGGAGATGAAGAGGTCGAGGGAAGGTAAGAGGCCTGGGAGTGGTGTCCTAGAGGAGGACTTGTGTTGGAAGCGGGCGAAGGGGTCAGTGGAGGGAGGGTTGGGTTCCCGGTTGAAGAAGTAAGCGTGGACGCGAAGCCGGCGGAAAAACTGTTCTGTGTCCAACCTCACCATCATACTACCACTGCGCCACCCTTGTCTGCGGGTTTGATGGTGAGGTTGGACATAGAACAGTTTTTCCACGGTTGGACATAGAACAGTTTTTCCGCCGCTGTCTCCTCCACTCTTACTTCTTCAACCGGGAACCCAACCCTCCCTCCACTGACCCCTTCGCCCACTTCCAACACAAGTCCTCCTCCTGGACACCACTCCCAGGCCTCTTACCTTCCCTCGACCTCTTCATCTCCAACTACCGTCGAGGCATTAACCGCCTCAAACTCTCCACCCCTCTCACCCACTCCAACCTCTCCCCTGCAGAACGGGCAGCCCTCCGCTCCAACCCCAACCTCACCATCAAACCCGCAGAAAAGGGTGGTACAGTGGTAGTATGGCACACTGACCTCTACATTGCCGAGGCCAAACGCCAACTCTCCGACACCACCTCCTCCCGCCCCCTCGATCATGACCCCACCCCCGAGCACCAAACCATCGTCTCCAACACCATTCATGACCTCATCACCTCAGGGGGCCTCCCACCCTCAGCCTCCAACCTCATTGTTCCCCAACCCCGCACGGCCCGTTTCTATCTCCTTCCCAAAATCCACAAACCTGCCTGCCCTGGTCGACCCATTGTCTCAGCCTGTTCCTGCCCCACCGAACTCATCCCCACCTATCTGGACTCCATTTTCTCCCCTTTGGTCCAGGAACTCCCTACCTGCGTCCATGACACCACCCACGCCCTCAAACTCCTCCAGGACTTCCAATTCCCTGGCCCCCAACACCTCATTTTCACCATGGACGTCCAGTCCCTATATGCCTGTATTCCACATGCAGATGGCCTCAAGGCCCTCTGCTTCTTCCTGTCCCGCAGGACCAACCAGTCCCCCTCCACCGACACCCTCATCCGCCTAGCCGAACTCATCCTCACCCTCAACAACTTCTCTTTTGATTCCTCCCACTTCCTACAGACAAAGGGGGTGGCCATGGGCACCCGCATGGGCCCCAGCTAAGAGGCCTGTCTCTTTTTAGGTTACGTGGAACAGTCCCTCTTCCACACCAACACAGGCCCCAAACCCCACCTCTTCCTCTGTTACATTGATGACTGTATCAGCGCCGCCTCTTCCTCTCCAGAGGAGCTCGAACAGTTCAACCACTTCACCAACACCTTCCACCCCGACTTTCAGTTCACCTGGGCCATCTCCAGCACATCCCTCACCTTCCTGGACCTCTCAGTCTCCATCTCAGGCAACCAGCTTGTAACTGATGTCCATTTCAAGCCCACCGACTCCCACAACTACCTAGAACACACCTCCTCCTACCCAGCCTCCTGCAAAAATTCCATCCCCTATTCCCAATTCCTCTGCCTCCGCCGCATCTGCTCCCACGATGAGGCATTCCACTCCCGCACATCCCAGATGTCCAAGTTCTTCAAGGACCGCAACTTTTCCCCCACTGTGGTCGAGAACGCCCTTGACCGCGTCTCCCGCATTTCCCACAACACATCCCTCACACCCAGCCCCCGCCACAACTGCCCAAAGAGGATTCCCCTCGTTCTCACACACCACCCCACCAACCTCCGGATACAATGCATCATCCTCCGACACTTCCGCCATCTACAATCCTACCCCACCACCCAAGACATTTTTCCATCCCCACCCTTGTCTGCTTTCCAGAGATACTCCCTTGTTCGCTCCACACTGCCCTCCAACCCCACCACATCCGGCACCTTCCCCTGCAACAGCAGGAAATGCTACACTTGCCCCCACACCTCCTCCCTCACCCCTATCGCAGGCCCCAAGATGACTTTCTATATTAAGCAGAGGTTCACCCGCACATCTGCCAATGTGGTATACTGTATCCATTGTACCCGGTGTGGCTTCCTCTACATTGGGGAAACCAAGCGGAGGCTTGGGGACCGCTTTGCAGAACACCTCCACTTGGTTCACAATAAACAACTGCACCTCCCAGTCGCAAACCATTTCCACTCCCCCTCCCATTCTTTAGATGACATGTCCATCATGGGCCTCCTGCAGTGCCACAATGATGCCACCCGAATGTTGCAGGAACAGCAACTCATATTCCGCTTGGGAACCTTGCAGCCCAATGGTATCAATGTGGACGTCACCAGCTTCAAAATCTCCCCTTCCCCCACCGCATCCTAAAACCAGCCCAGTTTGTCCCCTCCCACCACTGCACCACACAACCAGCCCAGCTCTTCCCCTCCACCCACTGCATCCCAAAACCAGTCCAGCCTGTCTCTGCCTCCCTAACCTGTTCTTCCTCTCACCCATCCCTTCCTCCCACCCAAGCCGCACCTCCATCTCCTACCTACTAACCTCATCCCAACCTCATCCTTGACCTGTTCGTCTTCCCTGGACTGACCTATCCCCTCACTACCTCCCCACCTATACTCTCCTCTCCACCTATCTTCTTTTCTCTCCATCTTCGGTCCGCCTCCCCCTCTCTCCCTATTTATTCCAGAACCCTCACCCCATCCCCCTCTCTGATGAAGGGTCTAGGCCCGAGGTCAGCTTTTGTGCTCCTGAGATGCTGCTGGGCCTGCTGTGTTCATCCAGCCTCACATTTTATTAGGACGGAGAGTTCAGTCATGTTGCATTGCAAGGCAGTAAGATGAGGCTGGGTCATCTTTATTTTAATGCTAAGAGCATTCTATATAATGTAGGTTAGGTGAGGCTATGATTTACACGTGGAATTGTCAATGAGACTTGGTTGAGGGAGGGGCAGGGCTAACAACTCAGCACGCTGGGGTATAGGATCTTCAGGCAGAACAGTTGGGATGTTCAAAAAGGAAATGGGAAGAGAATAGGCAAAACATGTTCCCTTTAGGATGACATGAAGGAGCAACAAGCCCAGATGACCCTGATATTTAAGAATATTCTGGACTTGACAAGCAGGAAAAGAGAAGCTTTTAGCAGGTTCAAAGAGGTCAAATTGGTGGAGACCCCAGAGTGTAGAAAGTGAAGGGGAAACTCAAAAAAGCAATGAGGAGAGCAAAGAGGGGACACTGGCAGGCAAAATTAGAGAGCATCCCAAGGTAGTCTCTAAGTATATTATGGGGAAGAGGATAAGTAGTATCCATTCGGAAAAAAGAACAAAACCTGTGCATAGAAATGGAGAACATTGGTAAGGTGTAAAGCCAGCTGTAACTTCTATCTTCACTCAGGAGAAGGAGGATGAGATAGGTTTTGGGTAGAGGCATTGAGGTCCGTGAGCAAATTGAGGTGTGGAGTGAGGATATATTGGATTCTTAACTTCAGATATTTGTTGAATTCAAATTCCATCACCTACTAGAATAGGATTGGAACCCAGGTCCTCAGAACATTACATGTGTCTCAGGATTAATGGTTTGTCAATAATGTCACTAGGCCATCCCTTCATATAGCTAGTTGGCCATTCTACTGCAACAGTGCTGCTAATTGGCCAGGACATACTTGATTTGCATGAGGACTTGGCAGCGAGTGAACTGTGCAGTCTCAAGTCCTCCACCTTCAAAGAGGTCAAATTGGTGGAGACCCCAGAGTGTAGAAAGTGAAGGGGGAACTCAAAAAAGCTTGCTATCTAAGAAATCCAGCCCTATGAGTTATTTTCAAGGTATCATTGAAGGAATATGTCTCCTAATGTATAGTGGCATAGTATATGGAAACATATCCCTACCTAGAGCACTCCCCAAAATTTCTTTAGAAGCATGGAATCAATCTAAAAGCCCTCAAATATTATGCAGCTAAAGTAGGTCAATAGCTCAACGTTATAGTAATAGATGATAGGGAGTGGTAATTGAAAAGTATAGGATGATTAGATTATCTTGTAAATATGGGAGTGCAGATTGAGTAGTTTGTGAATATCATCATACCTAACAGCCTTGAACCTTCACGCTTTGTAATTATTATTTTAATATTATACTTGACTGGCAGGTGGAATTGCAGTTGTTTGAATTGGATTATTTCTGAAACCAGTCCCTTTGTTTTTGACTACGTGCATTTTTCTGTTGCTGTTTGTTGATCTAAATCACACTGTGTCACCACGTTCACCTGAAATACTATTGTCAACAATTGCCATGACAATACAAATTGGTGGATAGAGGAATTCTTTGGAAAGACATGATGATTTGTCTTCAGCATTTAGCAATTTGAGCCCGATACTGACTAAGCAAGTGGTCACTACGTAGCTCAGTTTCAAACTGATCTTCTCACCAGCTCAGTCACTAGATCATGCTGCAGAAACTGTGCAATAAATTGGGCAGCAGTTCTTTTTCCTGAGTTATAAATTTCCACTGCACAAAACTATAACTTTATGAAGATGATTTCAGTTAGGTTTGAACGCTTTAATCTTGCCTGTTCAAATAAAACCTCCCATGGTATTTAGAGACCTATTGAAAAAGAAGCCACAAGCCTGTAGAATTATTGGGTCTTTACAGTGTAGAAGCAGGCCATTTGACCCATTAAGTCCATAATGACCCTCTGAAGAGCATCCCACCCAGACCCACCCTATCCCTGCATCTCCTGTGGCTAACCTGCCTAGCCTGTATATCTCTGGACACTATGGGCAATTGAACATAATCAATTCACCTAACCTGCACACTGTTAGACTGTGGAAGGAAACCCATGCAGACACAAGGAAGATGTGTAAACTCTTGAAAAAGGATTGCCCTAAGGTGGAATTGAGCCAAGGTCCCTGGTGCCGTGAAGCAGCAGTGCTGGCCACTAAGTCACCATACTGTGCTGCCCCCATCCACCCTGTGTCTTAAATATTGGGTTTCTGTATTTTGCATCCATCAAATGTCAATTTTCTTGGTACACCACCAAATATTTATGTCAATCTTTTTCATTCATACATACATACATTTAGACAGTTGCTGATAACACAAGGTTTATTTCTTACACACTTGAGAAAGTGGTGGTGAGCCAGCATCTTGAGCCGCTGCATTATGTGTGAAGTATGAATCTCCTCAGTGCTGTTAGGAACTGAATTCCAAGATTTTGACCAGTGACAATGAAACACTGAGTTGGCTGTGTGCAAGACTAGTGCTGAGTGGTCAGTCCGGTATTATTCATTTTTAGCATTGTAATGATATAGCTAAGCAGCTTGCTAGGCCATTTGAGAGGCATTTATGAGTCATCTACACATTATGATATATTTGCTAGATCGTTTAAGACAGATTTCCCACCCTAAAGGCAAGTCAGATTTTTTTTTAACAATAATGCTTTCCTGATGATTACTACTGAGATTAGCTTTTAAAGTGACAGTTTTAGTAATTGAATTCAAATGCTGCTATGCTGAGATTTGAACCTGTGTCTCCAAAGCATTATCCTGAGCCTCCAACTGGGCTACAGCTATGCTCCCAGATCCTATTATTTCATCAGGTTGGAGTTCTCCTATCTCCAAGGACACATCTGGGGTATCAGTTCAATGTAGTCTTGTAAAGGGATGCACTCCATAACTATTGTTTATACAATAAAATGTTCCACAATCAACTACTCACTTTAGGTAAGGATTTGATTTCAATAAAGGGCTGGAAGGATATGTAGCAACTCTTAACTGACATCATTCTTCTGTGGTCTTTCAAGTGCATAAGTGGGAGCATGACCCCAAACTCCCCAGTATGACCACATGTCATCTGTGACAATGGTTGGTGATGGATTAAATGAACTCCAGCCCCAAGGTAGAGATCAGTCAGAATTGCACCTTGGCCTGGAATAGAAGCTTGGGCCTAATGTTGATTAACTACAGTTCCTTAGGTTTTAGATATGTTACCTACAGGATTCACAAGCTTCTCAGGTTTTCTAGCTATTATCAATAGTGTTACTGTGTTCTAAGTATAACATCAATGAGCACTAGCTGAGCTTTGTTTTCTGTGTGTCTATTAACTCATTACAAATATGTGGTGAACTGCAAGTTTTGTACTGTATGTTTTTACTTTTGTGCCAAATATTGAAAAAATATCTGATGTGAGAATAAGTTAAACTCTGGCTTCATTAGAGCAGCAAATGTTTATTTCAAATGTGTGTGATCAAGTATGAAAACTATATGTGTGTAATGCAGCCAACCATCCAATAACATGCCATAACTATGATATGACAAATGACAATTGTGTAGAAGCTAATAACCACAGCATAGTACAGCAGTAATGCAGAGATTTTAACAAGGGCGAGAATATTATCATCTCCTCATACTCTTCTTCAAATATCTGTTTCTCTTGGCTTTTGAATCTGTTTCATGAATCAAAATAAAAACCTTACAAAGCAAACGTCAGCTGCATTTCATATAAACACCACCTACAAGCACATAAATTGAGAAGGACACAGACATCAGCATTGGTAAGCAACAGAAATTAGCAATAAGTCTCAAAATTGGTGCTGCAGGAAGTATGTATCTAGAAATATTCTTCACATTTTTAAACATTTTTTAGTAAAGGCAAATGCACAAAATGGAGAAGTGGAGACTGGCCCTAGTGCAAACCTTCCTTCATGCTGCCACTCCTGGTATCGGCCTTCCTACAACCTGTTCTGGTTACAGGCCTTCTCTATTCCCATTCCCGGTATCACCCTTCCTGCTGTCAGCCCTGATTCAGGTCTTCTCTGCTCCCTTTCCCAATTACAGAGGCTGATTCCAGTGTAGGTCTCCCCTACTTCTCGTGCCCTACTTTTCAATTCCTAACCACTCAGGGTGCGGGTCCTTTCCCTGCTCCCTACTACTCTTTTCCATGTAGATCTCTCCAAACTCCTGCTCCTAGTGTAGTCCTCCACCTCTTGCCACTGGTGATGCGGGCTTGTGTCCCCACTCCCATAGGGAGGAAAAGTCCATGTCATTGGGCTCATTCTCCACCCCTCCCTCAGCCTCCCTGGCCCTTTACTCAGTGACACATGCATAGATATACTCCATGGACTATCCAGTTGACATCACGGCACAGGGGCCATTTGGCGTCATGGATAATCAGTAACTAGACTCCTCCAGGAAAAATTAACTTGTTCGCACAAATGCTCATGGCGTTAGGGGTGAAGCTTCTTCATGTTTATCTATTCATGAGAAGTCTCAATCATATGTTGCCTGGTTTGTCGCTTGGCAATGTGAGGTAGCCACATTGGCTAATGCCAGCGAACATGACTAAGGCAGGTGAGTGAGGTTGAACTCAAATGGGCAATTAACTCAAAAGGCATTTTTTGTGGTTGTGCCCCCATCCCTGTAGATGTGTACAATGGTTTTTTAAAACAGATCTGTAACTTGATGACGTATGAACTGCTGTGTGTTTCGGCTCTTTGTACGTTTTAAGGTGTCAACCCTGGCAGATGTATGAGAAACAATATCGCAGTAGTGCTAGCAGTGCAATATTGGTAGCTGCAGTTATGTGATAGACATAGAATGTATACGAGGCACCTAATGGAGATTCTTGGCACACATCCTCCTGCGTAACAGTACTGTGCAGAGGCAACATTACAATGCTAATATTCACTTATTGGAACATGAAGCATTGAGTAGGCAATGGTACGTATCCTAGAGGAATGCAGAAGTTCATTCATTCTCTTGTGACACTGAAACAAAGTTTTCTTGAGCTACCTGTGGCATTGACCTCCACAGCCCCCTCTGTCCATGTTGTCATTTTCAGTCAGAACGCCCTCTTCTTGCCAACCTTTGGGAAAATAACTTCCCTTCTGACCCGCTAGCAAGCGAGAGAAACTCTCCGGAGGCATTGCTGAAGCCTAATACTACTTTTTGCCTGGTCTTTGAAATTTCTGGGGTAGGTGGATGTGTCGAGGAATTAACCAAATTAGTGCAAAATTTAAAGTGTTAATTAACTTAATAGAAATTACTGCAAATGAAACACACTCTATCCATTATTTGAATAGATATCAGGGAGCACTAAACTGAAAACTGTGACACTGAGGCACCTGGGCGGGTAGTCAAATGCCTGTGATAGAAACCTGACAGGAGGATTATTTGGTAATATAAGAATTCATGAAAAAAGACATAATATTGATAATAAATTATTACAGAGATATATTAAAATAGACACATAGAGGCAGCCATTTCAGGACAAATCAAGGTTGAGATTCTCACTAAAATTCTCTCGAAGGAAGGCAAAAAATGTAAAGAAATTCTACTACACTGTAAATATATACTCTTTGAATCTGTTTTATTGACTATGCAACAGTTTTGCTTACAGCGGATTTAAACAGTTAAAGTAGAATAGTCATGCTATAACTACCTTTGATATTCTAATGATACAGTATCCATTATTATAATGTAATTTAGAATTGATTTGTACAATAAATATTCATAACAATTGTAATCTCATACTTGAATCTTCAGCAGCCCACAATGAGATTATAATATCATGGAGTTGTTAAATTAAGACTCCAAGCACTGGTATTGATAAATTTAAGAAAGAGATGACTGAATCTTAAACTATTTTGACTATGTGTCAGTTTTGTCGAGTTTTGTAGAGTACTTACCTTCATGAGGAATAGTGGCATGTTTCACCGTATCATCTCAAACCTGCCTTATGA
This sequence comes from Stegostoma tigrinum, assembly GCF_030684315.1. Lineage (NCBI taxonomy): Eukaryota > Metazoa > Chordata > Chondrichthyes > Orectolobiformes > Stegostomatidae > Stegostoma > Stegostoma tigrinum. The sequence goes on along the minus strand of NC_081356.1, from coordinate 62,048,863 downwards.
CTAATTGCTACTCAACTACGGCAGCCCTCTCATCTGATGCTAGCTAATCCCAGCCTTCCCAGAAAATCTCATCACTGCCAGAGTATCCTGAAATAGACTGGCATTTCGGGCGCCAGCACCATTTTTTTGTGCACCTGGACAAGCTCTGTCATTCTGATTCCTGCCGCACTTTGTGGACAGGCAGCTACAGGTCCTGGTGAATGGGATGTTGCAAAGCAACAACATTCTTTCCCTGAGGCAGAGGACACCTTATCATCAAACCCTACCAACCTGGTTCAAGGCTGCCACCTTTGACATTGCATTCTCAGCTGTTTGGAGGAATGTCCTACAGCATAGGAAGAAGGTCAATAACTATCTCCATTTGGCGAGGGTAAATGCTACCGCCTTCTCCCTGATACCTCACCCTCATTCCTTCTCTGCTAGTGCACCCATCTCCCACCAAGGCCCATACCCAACATCTGTCACTTTTACATGCAACACCTTCTTGCATTCATCATCCACAACAGACACTCTCCCCAAATCTGATGCTGCTTACATAATAATTCAGGGAAAACCCATCAAATTTCTCCCACCTACACTATTACTAACAGATACACCATCCACTTTTAGCTTGTTTGATCCCTCACTTTCTCTTATTCCAGAAAGAGCCAAGACTTTGATGGGTTATCCAAAATCCTGCTCCTAACCCTCTATAAAGAGAGCAGCCTGACTTTCACCAACCAGTGTGGCTGACTGGCCATGTCTAAGCCCCAGGATTGATATTAAAAGCAGTCCTTGAGTTACTGTGCAGGGACCCTTGACTGAAGCCTATTCCCCTTGAAGACTGCTGATAATCATGACACAGCTAAGTGTAAGGTTTTAAGTCATATAAAACATAAGCCTTATTTTTATTTTGTAAATCTACAAATCAAAGAGGATGTGGTCTTTTATATATATTTTACTGAGGTGTGTCTCTTGATTAAATTTTTTTCACTCAACATTTTTATGCAGAGGGTGACACACAAATGGAAAGAGCTGCCAGAAGAAGTGGTGTAGGCAAGTACTGTGATAATATTTAAAAGGCATCTGGATGGGTAAATGAATAGGAATGGTTTGGAGAGATACGGGCCAAATGCTGGCAAATGCAAGTAGATTAACTTAAAATATCTGCTCAGTGTCGACAAGTTGGAGCTAAGGGTGTGTTTCCATGCTGTACGTCTCTGTGACACTATGACCAGCTTCCTGGCTTTATACCTGCCCTAAATGGCAAGGCAATACAGAAATAATTTGGACCTGGTAGATCTGACTGAGGGGCAAAGTACAAAAATGGAAGGCAAAGCGAGGCAAAACAGGATGTGTTCGACATGCAGGTAGACGCGAGATGACTGATCACCAAGAGAGCAAGCGAGTAGTCCTGAGATGCTGCCAGGTCAGTAAATAGGGTGTCTTTTTTAAATTCACTCTTGGGACATGGGTATGATCGGTGGGCCCGCATTTATTGCCTGTCCCTAGTTGCTTTTGCATTTGCTCTAAGTAAACTGCCTTCTTGAACTGCTGCAGTCCACATGCTGTATATACACTTTCAATTCCCATTGGATTTGATTTGATTTGATTTATTGTTGTCACATGTACCTAAGTGCAGTGAAAATGTTGTTTTTCCGTGCAGTGCAGGCAGATCATAACATACAAGGACAATACAGATCCTAGGGTGTTTATACAGACGGAGATATACAAAGTTACAGCTGCACAGGAGGTGCACAAAAGCAAGATCAACATGAGATTTGAAATTAGAGAAGTCAATTCAGCAGACTAATAACAGTGGGGAAGAAGTTATTATTCAATCTTTTGGGAGGGAATTTCAGGATTATCACCTGGTGATAGTAAAGTCTGGATGATGAGTAGCTTGGATGGGAACTTGCAGGGGTGGTGTTCCCAGACATCTGCTGCCTTTGTCCTTCTAGATGGAAATGGTCATGTGTTCGAAAGGTGCTACATAAGGATCTTTGATAAATTTCTGCAGTGCATCTTGTAGATGGTATACACTGGTGCTACAGAGTGGAGGGAGTGGATGTTTGTGGATGTAACGCCAATCAAGTGGATTGCTTTAGCATGGATGGTGTCAGGCTTCTTGACTGTTGTTGGACCTGCACTCATCCAGGCAAGTGGAGAGTATTCCATCACATTCCTGACTTGTGCCTTATAGATGGTGGACAGGTTTTGGGGAGTTAGGAGGTGAGTTCCTTGTTGCAGCATTCCTCACCCCGAACTGTTCATATAGCCACTGCATTTATGTGGTGATTCCAGTTGAGTTTCTGGTCGTGGTAACCTCCAGAATGTTGATACTGGGGGATTCAATGATGATAACATTATTCAATATCAAGGGGCAGTGGTTAGATTGTCTCTATTGGAGACGAGCATTGCCTGGCATTTGTGTGGCATGAATGTTACTTGTCGCTTTTGAGTCCAAGCCTGGATATTCCCAAACTTTTTTGCATTTGGACATGGACTTCTCCAGTATTTGAGGAATTGCAAATGGTACTGAGTAACATCTCCACTTCTGGCGTAATGATGCAGGGAAGATCATTGACGAAGGAGCAGAAGATGATTGGGCCTAGGACCCTACGCTGAGAAACTGCAGCAGAGATGCCCTAGAGCTGAGATGACTGACTGCTAACAAACACGGCCACTTTCCCATGTGACCAGCATGACTGCAGCCTTTCAGCCACCTATCAATGCTAGTTTCAGGTGTGCCATGATATTTACATTGGGAATTGCCAATGTCTAGTTTCTTAGTGGTAGAATTGAATGCTGTATCTTAATGAGGTAAGATTCATTGTTAGTGAGGCTGCTAACAAGCAGTGATCCTCTCTTAATAAGAATTTCCCTGTGTGCTAGCAAGAATCTCATCTTGACAACTGAAACCGTGTTGGAAAATGCACAATTCGCAGAGGCCTTACCTGACTTCTCCCCTGATTCCACCAGGTTTCTCACCAGAGCCCATGTCATTAAACTCTTTACATGATTCCACCAGTTATTGCTGCTATTAATATGCCTGAAGGTTTATTCTGCCTTGAGATAATTTTGCTGATTTAAAAACTCCTGAAGGAAAAGTTATTTCATTTGAGGAATCTGTCTATAGTTCGTAAAGCTGACTCGGCTCCTTTACTGATCTGAAATTTCTTGCAGTTGAAAGTTTGAGCTGAAAATAATTTAGGTTGCATAGGTTAATCTTGCCAAGGGTAAAGTTAGTAGAACCACTAACATAAATGATGAGGATAGTTTGAGTGATCCTGAGTGAAATGATGTCCCAGTGTCTTTTTCATATTGAGCTCCAGTGTAGGAACCTAATAGATCCTGGCAGGTTTCAGAACTTCCTGTCTGCCCATTTTCTAACATTTGGCATTTTAACCATTCCTGAATATTAAATGAGCTGAGAAGACTGTAATTACACAAGATAGCTTATCCCACTCAAGTCTCTCCTGCTTTTCAACTTGCCTCCACGCTTAGCCTCAGAAATGAAAATTCCATCAATATTTCATAAAGAAGCTTTTGAGTTATATTGTGGTTTAAAAGCCATTGAGACTCTAATACATGTCTAAGATGTGAACTACTCCCTATATGTTTTACGTACAGGTTTTTTAACAACATGGTTTCAAGTACGTAACACATTCTCAGTGCAATTACCCAATTAACCATGAAGCAGTATAATGGGAATAAGCGGATCTCCCAAGAAAATGCATCATAAATATGTCTTGCCATCATTTTTAAATGTTCATTTTCATTTAGGAACTATTGATCCTCCCCAAACTTTGCTTTGCAGCACAGCATAGTGTCTATAACGTTACATTAGAGTAATCAAATCGCCATAATAAATGATGGGATCAAATTTGCACTGCTGTGAGTCACCACTGGGGCCTCACACAATCAATGCATAACAGGGTACCTTTTCAACAATATTCCATCCATTAATTTCAGTGGGCATAAAGTAAGAGGCAGCTTGAGCAAAATTTCCTACTGGCAAAATGGATGAAGTTTGGTTTAAAGGACAGGTGGATTATTCACCTGGAAAGTGAAGGGAAATAAAAACCGATATAAGCCACAACACCTTTTGTTGTCCAACATGACCTATGAAAAGAATAAATATTCTCTTCAAGGCTGTTTGTATCTATCGTGCAGGGGAGTACATGGTTGAAAGACTGCAACACATTTCAGGATCAAGATTACGTCAATATTTCATTTCCATACACATTACTTGACAACATTTCGACCACTCAAGATACTTTAGACATCTACCAACCACAAAATATTCTCTTAAAAATAGAAAATGATTTCTCAACATAATCACAGTAAATAGTTTATTATCATTACTGATTTCATGGAAAGATGTCCTATAACATGATACAAAGTACCAGCCATTAGGTAGTTTCTGTCAGAAACAACCAGTCAAAACCAGAAGGGTGTGCAACTTAAAGTTCAATAAAGAATATGAAGTAAAAATCTACTCTGGAGTATTTATACAGCAGTAACCAGGTTTTCTTGTAGTTCAGCTGAATGGTATAAACCTCTTGAGTTTATGATACGAATTGAGTTCTTTGTCTGATTCTCTGTTTTGTAATCATTCTCGGGTACCATTGTTCTCAATGATGAGCCTGTTGGAAGTTTGCACATTCATTAGACAATAGACAATAGGTGCTGGAGTAGGCCATTCGGCCCTTCGAGCCAGCACCACCATTCATTATGATCATGGCTGATCATCCACAATCAGTATCCTGTTCTTGCCTTATCCCCATAACCCCTGATTCCACTAACTTTAAGAGCTCTATCTATCTCTTTCTTGAAAGTACCCAGAGAGTTGGCCTCCACTGCCTTCTGGGGCAGAGCATTCCATATATCCACCACTCTCTGGGTGAAGACATTTTTCCTCAACTCTGTTCTAAATGACCTACCCCTTATTTTTAAACTGTGTCCTCTGGTTCTGGACTCACCCATCAGTGGAAACATGCTTCCTGCCTCCAAAGTGTCCAATCGCTTAATAATCTTATATGCCTCAATCAGATCCCCTCTCATCCTTCTAAACTCAAGTGTATATAAGTCGCTCCAATCTTTCAACATATGACAGTCCTGCCATTCCAGAAATTGACCTCGTGAACCTATGCTGCACTCCCTCAATAGCAAGTATGTCCTTCCTCAAATTTGGAGACCAAAACTGCACACAATACTCCAGGTGCGGTCTCAGCAGGGCCCTGTACAGCTGCAGAAGGACCTCTTTGCTCCTATACTCAATTCCTCTTGTTATGAAGGCCAGCATGCTATTAGCTTTCTTCACTGCCTGCTGTACCTGCATGTTTGCTTTCATTGACTGATGTACAAGAACACCTAGATCTCATTATGCTTCCCCTTTACCTAACTTGACTCCATTGAGATACTAATCTTCCTTCCTGTTCTTGGCACCAAAGTGTATAACCGCACATTTATCCACATTGAACTGCATCTGCCATGCATCTGTCCAACTCACTTAACCAGTCCAAGTCACCCTGCATTCTCATAACATCCTCCTCACATTTTATACTGCCACCCAAATTTGTGTCATTAGCAAATTTGCTAATATTACTTTTAGTGCCTTCGTCTATATCATTAATATATATTGTAAACAGCTGCGGTCCCAGCACCAAACTTTGTGGTACCCCACTGGTCACTGCCTGCCATTCCGAAAGGGACCCGTTTATCACTACTCTTTGCTTCCTGTCAGCCAGCCAATTTTCAATCCAACTCAGTATTTTGCCCCCAATACCATGTGCCCTAATTTTGTTCACCAATGTCCGATGCGGGACTTTATCAAAGGCTTTCTGGAAGTCCAGGTACACCACATCCACTGGTTCTCCCTTATCCATCTTCATAGATACATCCTCAAAAAATTCCAGAAGATTAGTCAAGCACGATTTCCCCTTCGTAAATCCATGCTGACTCTGACCTATTCTGTTACTGCTATCCAAATGAGTCATAATTTCATCTTTTATAATTGACTCCAGCATCTTTCCCACCACTGACGTCAGGCAAACCAGTCTATAGTTTCCTGTTTTCTCTCTCCCTGCTTTCTTGAAAAGTGGGACAACAGTTGCCACCCTCCAATCCGCAGGAACTGATCCTGAATCTATAGAACCTTGGAAAATAATTACCAATGCGTCCACAATTTCTAGAGCCACCTCCTTAAGTACCCTGGGATGCAAACCATCAGGTCCCGGGGACTTATCAGTCTTTAGACCTAACAATCTATCCAACACCATTTCCTGCCTAATATAAATACCCTTCAGTTCATCCATTACCCTCGGTCCTTTAGCCACTATTGCATCTGGGAGATTGCTAGTGTCTTCCCTACTGAAGACAGATCCAAAGTACCTATTCAACTCATCTGCCATTTCCTTGATCCCCATAATAAATTCACCCGCTTCTGACTTCAAGGACCCAATTTTAGTCTTAGCCATTTTTTTTCTTTTCACATACCTAAAAAAGCTTTTACTATCCTCCTTTATATTTTTGGCCAGTTTTCCTTCGTATCTCATTTTTTTTCTCAGTGTATTGTCATTTTAGTTATCCGCTGTTGCTCTTTAAAAGCTTCCCAGTCCTCCGGCTTCTTTGCTATGTTATACTTCTCCTCTTTTATCTTATTACAGTCCTTAACTTCCCTTGTCAGCCACGGCTGCCCCCGCCTCCCCTTAGGATCTTTCTTCCTCTTTGGAATGAACTGATCTTGCACCTTCTGCATTATATCCAGAAATACCTGCCATTGTTGTTCCACTGCCATCCCTGCTAGGGTATTGTACCACTGAACTTTGGCCAGCTCCTCCCTCATAGCTCCATAGCTCCCTTTATTCAACTGCAATACTGGTACTTCCAATTCTGCCTTCTCCCTCTCAAACTGCAGATTAAAACTTATCATATTACGGTCACTATCTCCTAATGGCTCCTTTACTTTGAGGTCCCTGATCAAATCCGGTTCGTTGCACAACACCAGATCCAGAATTGCCTCCTCCCTGGTAGGCTCCAGTACAAGCTGTTCTAAGAATCCATCTCAGAGGCACTCCACAAACTCTCTTTCTTGGGATCCAGTACCATCCTGTTTCTCCCAGTCTACCCGCATGTTGAAATCGCCCATAACAACTGTAGTGATACCTTTGTGACAGGACAATTTCGACTCTTGATTCAACTTACATCCTACCTCCTGACTACTGTTTGGGGGCCTGTAGATAACTTCCATTAGGGTCTTTCTACCCTTAGAATTTCTCAGCTCTATCCATACTGACTCTACATCTCCTGATTCAATGTCCCCCCTCGTAAGGGACTGAATATCATTCCTCACCAACAGGGCCACCCCACCCCCTCTGCCCACCAGTCTGTCCTTTCAATAGCACGTATTTCCTTGAATATTCATTTCCCAGGCCCTGTCCACTTGAAGCCACATCTCAGCTTATTAGATTTATTAGATTCCCTACAGTGTGGAAACAGGCTCTTCTACCCAACAAGTCCAAACCGCCCCTTGAAGCATCCCACCCAGACCCATCCCCCTATAACCCACACACCCTGAACACTACGGGAAATTTAGCATGGCCAATCCACCTAGCCTGCACATCTTTGGTCTGTGGGAGGAAACCGGAGCACCCGGAGGAAACCCCGCAGACACGGGGAGAATGTGCAAACTCCACACAGACAGTCACCCGAGGCGGGAATCGAACCTGGGTCCCTGGCGCTGTGAGGCTGCAGTGCTAACCACTGAGCCACCGTGCCCCACAACATCATACTTGCCAACTTCCAACTGAGCCTCCAGCTCATCCACCTTATTTCTTATGTTTCGTGCATTCATGTATAATAATTTTAATTTGTTTCTCTCCTCAACCTTCCTATCAATCTCTATTTCACTTGGCCCTACTGTACGATCCCTTCTTGAGTTTTCTGCTCTGTTGATTCTGTTGTCCTTCTTAACTTCTCTTATTCTCACTTTCCCTTTAACTTGATTCTTAAATTTCCAGTTTGGCCCCTCCCCCCCATCACTTAGTTTAAACACACTTGTGTTGCAGTGGCAAACCTGCCTGCCAGAATGCTGGTCGCCCACCTATTTAGATGCAAACTGTCCCTCCTGTAAAATTTATTCTTATCCCAAAACATACCCCAGTGATCCAAGAATTTAAATCCCTGCTTCCAGCACCAGTCCCTCAGCAACATGTTCAAGACCATTATCTCTCTGTTCCTGCCCTCTCCAGCCCAAGGAACTGGAAGCAAACCAGAGATAACCACTCTGGAAGTCCTGCTTTTCAGCCTTCTTCCGAGTTCTCTGAAGTCCCGCTGTAGAATGCTCCTCCTTTTCTTCCCGACGTCATTAGTGCCAACATGCACCACCACCTCTGGCTCTTCACCTTTGCCCTTGAGGATTCTCTGCACTCTATCAGTGACGTCCTGGATCCTGGCATGAAGAAGGCAACACACCATCCTCAAATCTCGCCTGTTGCCGCAGAAACCCCTGTCAATCCCTCTCACTATGGAGTCCCCTATTACCACAGCTCTCCATGATGTCTGACTTCTCGGCTCTGCCTTGACACCAATTTTTGACTCGCAGACCTGTCCACCTCTCGGACTGGCAGTGTCGTCTGTCTCAACAGTTTCTAAGACAGTCAGCCTGTTTACAATAGGTGCTTCCCCTGGGGTCTCTTGTACTTCATTCATGTCTTCCTTCATCATCGATGTTCTCTTCTCTCTTCAGGTATCCTCATTGTAATGTCCTCGCTGAAGGTCCTGTCCAGAAAATTCTCATTCTCTTGGATGAGCCTGAGGTCATCTAGTTCTTTCATCAGGTCTGCAACAACCTCCTTCAGAAGCTGAATGTGTACACACTTCCCACAGCTATAGGAGCCAGAAACATCATCAGTGTCCCTGACCTCCCACATCATGCACGCAGCACACTGAATCAGCTTGGCAGACATGTCTTCACCCTCTTCAACAGTGGCGTAATCTCCTCACTGAGCCTCTTCGCCAAAAACTCACACTTTACTCACCAGGCACTTCCCTCAACCCTTTTTTTTCGCTGTGGACTCTTAATTAGGTTAGAGGAGGAGAGTGGGAGGGAGGCCCTACCGTGTAGGACATGGGGCTGAGAACACACCTACTTAAATAGTACTCACTTACCTTCCCAACTGCCTCTCTGCCCTGACCTCACATCCACCCAACTTGCGTAACTCTCCGCTGCAAAAGATATCAGGTCAATCTGTAATTTAAAATGTTCAGAATACTTTCTGCTGTGCTGACTAAATTAATCTCAGAAAAGATCCTAGTAGGTGAGAACAGTGCTCTGATAGTTCTTGGGCAAGTGAAGGAAAAACAACCTGTTTAGTTGACTCTAATTTTGACTTCAGTAAGCCCACAGAATATAATGGATGGATAAACAAGTTGGAAGGTTTACAACTAATCCATGAAGAACTGAATTAAATTAACAAACTGATATATTCAGCAGATGAAAGATCATTTGTTTTCAGCTATTTAAGAATAATCAAAGTATTTAAGAAACATTGGGGATGAATCTTACAGCAGGCCAGGTAGCATCAGAGGAGCAGGAAAGTTGACCTTTCGGGTTGGAATCCTCCTTCAGAAATGTTCCTCAGGCTCCACACTGTGTTGTTTCTGACTCCAGCATCTGCAGTTTCTTGCTATTTCTTGGGATGGATCTTACGTTTCTTTTTTACTAAGGTCCAGAGTAATGAGTGTTTTCATCACACAGTCCAGTGAGTTTGCTTGCTACATCTCAGTAAACCCACCTCATTAACTACCTACAAGGCCCCTACAGCATCTCTCACATCCAGTTCTATCTCGTGCTGTTCCTAAAACTATTTGCCACATGGTGGAACAGTGCGCCATTTAGCCCATTCACCTAAAAGATTGTGTATGATTTGTGACCTCACTCCTGATATAATATTTGCTTAATCAACCTGTTCAGAAATATTATGGCACACCTCCATCACAAGTGGAACGTGAACTCTGGCCTCCTCACTCATAGGTAGGAACACTGCCGCTGCCATCAGAGACCTTCCCTAACTCCTTATAACCACCTTTGATCAATTTATTTAACACCATTGATAAACAAAATTTTAATGAATGTCAGTTTAAAATTAACAAGTTTCAAAGGCCATTTCTGGAAAAGGCTTCCAAACTTCTTCAGGTCTTTTGTGTTTCTGAACTTCACATCAGAAAGGTTTGACACTATTTCTTAGAATATGCTGCTTACTCCTAAATTCCCCTAAACTTACTAAACAACCAACTAATATCCAAATAGTTTCAGAATTGACTTGAAAATTTCAAACAAACCTCAGCCTTTTTAATCTCAAGGAATGCAACCTTCATTGTTTCTAAAATAGCAGTTCCTCTACGAACTCTGAACTTGTTTCCTTCTTTGATATTTTTTTCTCCAATGTCTACTCGTAACCTCTAATTCGTCATGTTCATGAGATTAATTTCCTGCTTTTCTGACAGTATTTCCATAAAACTGCAGATCACTTAGCTTGCCCTACTCACTCCCACTAATATTCTGAACAGAACTCTCCTGGATTCTGCCCCCACTCTGACATCATTGCTACTGTCCTCAAAACGTAATCCTGGAGCCTTCTGTCCTTAAACTAACGAGCCATCTCTACCCTCCTTTTACGAAGCCACTGAATGAGTCACTGCCTCTCAAATTCATGCCTATCTTTTTTTCAGAACTCCATGATGAATTAATCTATCAGTCTTCCATTTCTGCCATAGTTCTGAAACTTCTTATCAAAGTCACAAATGATTGAATATATTTTTATGACGATAGCAAACAATCCTCCTCATTCTTCTTGAGCTGTTTGCATCTTTTGACATAATTGATTGTATTATCCCCTTCTAAGTCCTCTCCTTGTTATCCAACAGGTATGATAGCACTTACCCCAGTTCCAGCCTCAGTTATGATCCCAGCCAGAGAATCCTCATCAGTCATTTCATTTCCCATCCCTATACAGTTACCTCTGGTAAGCTCAGGAATCTAAACTTACACCCATCAAAACTCCATCCTATGGTAAAATCATTGAAAATAAGTCAGTTTCTACATATAAGCTGATGACCACCAGTGCTACCTCACCAGTATATTGCTGAAACCTACCTCATTTCTAAATTGCCATACTGTTCTCATCTGATATACAAGACTGCTTTGGTTTCCAATGTATAGATTGCAATCAACTGATTGATCACAACATTGGTGAAAGTTGATCTCACGCTTTGCCTGAATTCCCTAGCCATACACGACTCTGACATGTTCTCACCTCCTGCCTGTGTTTCCTCACTGCATACACTTCAGGCAGCACAGTGGCTCAGTAGTTAGCACCCTGCCTCACAGTGTGAGGAATCCAGGTTCAATTCCACCCGTAGATGACTGTCGTGTGTAGAGCTGGCATGTTCTCCATATATCTGCATGGGTTTCCTCTGGTGCTCCTGTTTCCTCCCACAATTCAAAAATATACAGATAAGTTGGACTGGTTAGGTGGATTGGCCATGCTAAATTACCTATTGCATCCAGGGATGTCCAGGCTATGTGGACAGCAATAGGGAAAGGGGTGGGTCTGGGTGGGATGCAGTTTGGAGGGCTGGTGTGGACTTGAAGAGCAGAATGGCCTGCAGCCACGCTGTAGGGATTCTATGATCATCAGTTGCTGTACGACTTCCAGTACAAATGGGCTATTGTTGCAAAGCAAATGTATGGCAGAAATTCAAGCAAATGAGTAAGAAATATGTGAGGAACTATTGCGTGAAGCCACAGGAGGCTGGTCAGCCCACCATGTTCATGCAGATTCTCTGCAACAGCTGTTCAGCTAGTCCCAATCCTCTGCCCATTCTCCCTGCAGTTTTATTTCTTCGGTTCCTTATCTGATAGATTCATGCAACATGAAGGAAAATTGAGGAATGCTAGTGTGTTCCATATCCAACATCCAAGCAACACAAGCTAGTTAGGGATTCTGGAAACAAATGGCAACCATGGAAGTGACCTCCCATTCCTCTCCACTTGAAAGTAGCCAGCAACGTTCTGGCTGTTGCAGGGATACAGATTCAAAGGCTTACTTGCAGCGTGACCAGCAGCAGTGTGAAGTTAAGAACTACAAGGTGGAGCAATAATAATGAGCAATAATGGTGACCCAATACTCTATTCTGTTGTGAGGTGGCTAAATTGTGGGAAGGTCCTTTAAAGATTTTTAGATCTGATCCCTGAAATTGTCTCTTTTCTGACATCAAGGATGAAGTGTGCAGTAAGCTGTGGTTGCTTGACATCAGCTTCTTTACATAATGTCAAAACTGAATGAGGTGATTTGTGAACTGCAGGGAAAGGACAGAAACTTAATAGATATGATCAGTGCTACAAATGCAGTCAAATGGAAACTAGGTCTGTGGTTCTCCTAGTTTAAATATAAAAGGCTGCAGTACTAAGCTTATTGACTTGCTCAGCGAGCCGGCTGGTTGTGGTCCAGATGTTCCGTCACGGGCAAGGTAACATCAGTGCAGCCTCCGATGAAGCAATGTAGTTCTACTCCGCTTAGTATTTATGTGATCCGGCCTGTTAAGGTGTTTGTGTAGTTTCCAGTTTTTTTTTGTGAGGGTTTAATTCCACATATTTATTGATCGTATTATGGGTAGAGAACCAGGTCTCTAGGAATGTTTGTGCGTGTCTATGCTTGGCTTGAGCTAAGATGGCCACATTGTCCCTGTTAAATTGATGGCCTTTGTTGTCTAAGTGTACCAAAATGAGGGAAAGTTCCTCATGTCATTTTGCTGTCAGCTGATGTTTGTGTATCCTGATGGCTAGTTTCCTACTGGTCTGGCCAATGTAATGTTTTTGGCAGGCCTTGCACAGTATTTTGTTCACTACATTGGTTCTGTATATCATGGGCCTGGGGTCTTTGGCCATTGTGAGAGTTTGTCATAGTGTGGCTGTGAGTTTCTGTGCTGTCCTGATTCCTAGTGGTTGTAGGAGTCACATTGTCAGTTCCAATGTCTTATCGACATACGGTAGTATGGCCAGTGCATTAAGGTGTATTGTGTCCTCTTGGTGTTGTCTATCTAGTAGGCATCTGTGGATGAAGTTGGTGGGGTATCCATTGATAGCAAAGATCTTGTATAAGTGGTGTTTCTCCTTCTTGCAAAGTTCAGGTGTACTGCAGTGGGTTGTGGCCCATTTGAATAAAGTTCTAACACAGTTTTGTTTGTGGACATTGGGGTGATTGCTGTGGAAACTGAGGATTTGGTCAGTGTGGGTTGCCTTCCTGTATACTGCGGTTTGGAATTCCCCATTCGTTATTCATTCTACGCTGACATTGAATGCAAAGAATGACGAATGGGGAATTCCAAACCACAGTATACAGGAAGGCAACCCACACTGACCAAATCCTCAGTTTCCACAGCAATCACCCCAACGTCCACAAACAAAACTGTGTTAGAGCTTTATTCAAATGGGCCACAATCCATTACAACACACTGAACTTTGCAAAATGGAGGAAGAGCACCTATGCAAGGTCTTTGCTATCAATGGATACCCCACCAACTTCATCCACAGATGCCTACTAGATAGACAACACCAAGAGGACGCAATACACCTTAATGCCCTGGCCATACTACTGTATGTCAATAAGACATTGGAACTGACAATGAGACTCCTATAACCACTAGGAATCAGGACAGCTCAGAAACCCACTGCCACACTATGACAAACACTCAAAGGACCAAAGACCCCACACCCATGACATGTAGGACCAACACAGTGAACAAAATACTGTGCAAGGCCTGCCAAAAACATTATATTGGCCAGACAGGAAGGAAACTAGCCATCAGGATACACAAACATCAGCTAACAGCAAAACAACACTATACACTTTCCCTCATTCCAGTATACTCCATCAAGGAAGGCCATCAATTTAACTGGGACAATGTGGCCATCCTAGCTCAAACCAACCACTGACACACATGGGAATTCCTAAAGGTCTGGTTCCCTACCCACAATGCTATCAATAAACATGTTAAATTAGGCCCCATATACCAATGCTTGAAAAAAAGAACTGGAAATAACACAAAACACCTCAACAGACCAGCTGATATAAATACTAAGTGGAGTAGGACGACATGATTTCATCAGAGGCCGCACTGATGATGTTACCTAGCATGGTGACAGAACATCTGAACTACAACTGGTCAGCTCGGCGAGCAAGTCAGCAACTTGATTCACAACTTGAGCTACATATCTTCTCAAGAACCTAAAGCTGCAATACTTTCAAAGACTGGAGAAAATATCAGAAAAAAAAATCAAAGACACAAAGATAAATGGCTCCACCCAGAAAACTGCGCACCTGAGAATGTTAGCATCTTCAGGTGATTTCAGGAATTAGTTGTGACAAAATAAATAGTTATGTTTATCTAAGAATCGTTCTTACAGGCAGGTATTGGGTTCATCATGGAATTAGAAAAGTTTATTAATTTTGCTTCTAATTTCCACACCACTCTCACCTTTCACCCTTGTCCATCTCTGATTCCTCCCTTCCTTTCTTCAATGTTCCTCTTTCAATTTCTGGGGCTACACTGCTCACCAATATCCACCACAAACCCAGTGATTTCCACAGTTACCTGTACTATACATCCTCACACCCTGCTTCATATAAAGACTCCATTCTATTCTACCAGTTTCTCAGTCTCCATTGCATCTGTTCTATTGATGCCAGCTTCCATAAGAGGACAACGGAAATTCCTACCTTCTTCCACAAATGAGGATTCTCCAACACCATGGTTGATAGAATCCTTAGCTATATCCAACTCATCACCCGCTCTTCTGTTCTCACTCCTTCCTTCCCCTCCCTCCAACAGGGGTTTCCCTTTGTCCTCACGTACCACCCCACCAGTCTCCACATCCAAAGCATTATTAGTTGCCATTTTCTGGCACTTCCAGAGGGATGCCACTACCAGACACATATTCCCCTCCCTTCCCCCAACAGCCTTCGGTAGGGACCATTCCCTCCAGGACACTCTGGTCCACTCCTCCACCACTCCTAACAACATAGCCCACAGCTCCACCACACCTCCCCATGAAATCACAGGTGTAACATCTGTCTGTTTACTTTCTCCCTCCTCACTATCCAAGGCTCCACTCAAATCTTTGCAGTGATTTACCCTACTTCAGTCAATCTATTCTATAGTATTCACTGCTCACAACATGATCCCCTCTACACTGGACAGATGAAACGTAGAGTGGAGGACCACTTTGTGGAACATTTATATTCTGTTACAAAAACAACACTATGCTTCCATTTGCCCATGTCTTGAACACAACACCATGTTTCCTGGCCAGCATCTCTGTCTCAGGCTTGCTGCAGTGCCCCAGCGAGGCTTAGCACAAGCTCGAAGAACAGGATCGCGGCTTTCACTTGGGGACCCTATAGCCTCTAGGACTCAACATTGAGTTCAATAACTCTAGACTTTGACCTTGACCTTGCCCTTCTACATTTTTTACCTGCTGTCATGACATGGATTGCTTTCAGACCAACCACTGACTCTCATCACTCGCTGTCATTTTGTCACATTACATTGGTCGCTTTCAACACAGCTTACCCCTACTCAACCACGCTTAGTCCACAATATCACTTATTCAGCTTCTCTTCTTTTTGGATTACTATCAATAATCCCATTGTCTGCTTATCCTTTTTATGTCTCTGGCCGGGCTCCATCTCTACCTATCCATTATGCCTTCCTCCACACCACGCTCAACCTCATTTTACCATAAATACTAAGTTTTCATACCAAGCTGCTATCATTTCTGATAAAGAGCCAGTGGATTCAAAATGTCAACTTTGGTTTCTCTTGTTTCAGATCTCAAGCATCTGCAGTTCTTTATTAAATTCCACCATGTGTTTGATATGTAAAGCAATGAATTTGATAAAGAAATAATTACCATTCAAAATGATAATGAGCTGAAATTCAGATCAAAGGGCAGTGATTTTTGGGGATCATAAACAGGGACAAATACCCACTCCTATAATTCTGTGCTCTTGAAGTGAAAACACAGTGTAGAGCTGGAGGAACACAGCAGGGCATGTCAACCTTCATTTCTGAAGAAGGATCCTGCTCCGAAACATCAACTTTCCTGCTCCTCAGCTGTTGCCTGGCTTGCTGTGTTCCTCCAG
The DNA here is from genome assembly GCF_030684315.1 of Stegostoma tigrinum. Taxonomy (NCBI): domain Eukaryota; kingdom Metazoa; phylum Chordata; class Chondrichthyes; order Orectolobiformes; family Stegostomatidae; genus Stegostoma; species Stegostoma tigrinum. The sequence goes on along the minus strand of NC_081356.1, from coordinate 62,032,673 downwards.
CACACACTGTGTTCTAACTAGCACAAACTGCCCATCTTCCCTTCCACCAATCCACTCCTCCCACCTCACTGACCGATCCCTATCAATCCATACCTGTACTGACCTATCACCATCCCACCTACCTTCCCCAGCCCCACCCCTCCCCTCTATCTATTTCTGAGCTCCCTTCCCCCTGCCAAAGCCACCCGATTTCTGACGAAGAGTCCCAACCCAAAATGTCAACTTTCCTACTCCTTTGATGGTGCCTGGCCTGTCATGTTCCTCCAGCTCCACACCGTGTTATCTCTGACTCCAGCATCTGCGGTTCTTACCATCTCTTAAAGTAAGAACTCGCTTGAAGACAACTCCCTGCTTTGTGACAGCATTCTCCCAATTGTGGTTAATAAGTCCAAGTATTGGACTTTTGAAAGTAAATCAAAAGCAACTCGAATTGATTAGCCTTTCAAATAACATCAGTGTAGAGCATGGCAAGTGTTAGGGCGTGACTTGGGCTTTGTTAGCTTCATGATAACAAAGAACTGACATGGGCCTTTTAAACAGGCCACCTCAGAACTTGGCTGCCTCCACACTGTTTCTAAGGTAATGGGCATGATTTCAACTAGCACATGTCCCTGAAATGAAAATCTTACTTTTGCAGGCTATTTTCTGGAGGTGCACAAGGTGGACTGGGAATCATGCAACACTCACCACGCATTTCTAGAATGCAAATCTAGCTCATTGAGTCCATGTCTATCAGACAAAGGTAGGATTAGCTCTGCTGTATCCTTTTTCACCATTCACCTCCTATACTTGCTCAGGACGAATGGCCCATTGGGTGTGAAGCACTGTACCCTACCATGAGTCAGGACCTATGAAGAGGAGAGAAGCAGGTGGGAGGAAAATATACTGTCAGCTCAATTGAGGTAGCCAGTATTAAACACACTTGTATATGATATTCGTGGAAAAGCAGCATCAAAATATCTGTTAATGCTTTTTATCCTTAAACACATTTTGATATTGCATGAAGGTTATCAGTTCTAAGGGAATATTTTAGAATGAAAGCTTTAATCACTACTTTGACAGAACCAATATTTGAGCTAAATCAAAGTGTGGAGCATAATTGAAGTCGCCATGTTGTGCCTGGTATGCCCTCAGTCCCCAGGGCAACTCTCATCATTGGAACAGATCACTTGGAACTAAAATGACAGCTGCTCTGGGGTGTAGGTCCCTCACCAGTTGTCTGGATTCAGCCTAAATTTACCTCAAAACATCAGCTCAATGAAAGATGTGAATGTCACGTATCGATGATATAATTTGTAATAATAAACAACAAAACTTTATAACATCACATACCATGTTAAGTACACATAAACAATGTCATCTAAAGTGCTTGTTTTAATTGAATGAATATGAAACATACTTGTTGTGTTGGATTACTAAGTTATACCTGTTAGAATTTCAGCTGATGTAAGTCAGCATCTGGCCCAAGCTAGACCCATTCTTGTCAGGTGTTTTAGACTGTTATTGGGGTTTACTCTTTTCTTGAGCTTTTAAGAGCAAATTGCACCTGCTGAAAGAAAATAATCAAACTCTTGTCTTATCTTATTCTGGTTACATTTAGTTGAAGAAAGCAGCTTTTTGCTTTATGTGCCTAAAATAGAAAATTCATTGATGAATATTACAATGCTTCTGTTCAATTTAACGACAAACAACCCCAGAATATTGCTACCAGAATGCAGTTTGTATATGACTGTCATGTTAATATAAAGATGCTTTTTGTCTGATTTGGGCAAAAGGTTGCAATGTTTTGAATTTGGCAAGAATCCAACTGCAGTTGGCCTAAATTCCAGAACCCATGTTGCTCCTTCTCCATTGTATCTCCTGATACAGTGTTTAAAATAAGTAACAACGTACTGGATGCTCCATATTTAATAACTCCACTCACTGAAAGTTGTTAATTAGCATCATAATTTTATGCAGAGCTTACTTGACACAACAATATCACAATACACAATGGAATTTAAGGAGTCCAAGCATTAAACTGATCAGCACCAGTGGAACTGAAGTTTCAAGCAAGGTGGGAAATTCTTTGCATTAAACCTGGCCATGCATATTTTGGGATGGTAGATTGATCATTTTGTCTTTGCAGGAATTATACAAAGCCAACCAATAGTGGATGATGTCTGACAGGTTGTTATTATGACTCCCCAGATAATTTATTGGAGTGTAGAATTCCTTAATAAATACATAATTCCCTGAGGCAAGCTTGATTAGTTAAATTATACACGTATGTTACTATACTGAAAAGAGGAACATTATGCAAATTAGTGTAAATCTTGAATCAAACATGTCTTGCATTCACTATCTTCAGGACATTTGAAGTGTGTTCTGGCAGCTATCATAATTGCCAATGGCTCATATTGTGCACAACAGAACAGACAGAAGACACAAAGCTTTAGTTTTCACCCTGGGAAGCAGATTAAACAATTGTGTTTTTATTTAGCAATTTGTAGCCCTGTTCCTAATCGCTGCCTGCCTGATTAAGTGAGGCAGTTGGGATTTGGGGGGCAGCTGGTGTGTAAACAAACAGATGAGGAGGATTTGTACTGATGTTTCACAAAAAAACAGATGGTGGAATAGGACAGTTTCTGAAAGCAAAGTAAACGCACTGAGCACTCAGTAATAATAATGCTGATTGGTGAGGATGGCCTAATGTGGATATAAAAAAGCCACTCAGGCATAAACTGGGTGAATTAGTTCACAGGAAGAGCTCCGATTAGAATTTTAATAGATTCTGGAGATGTTTGAAGGCAATTATTCCATCCTTCTGAACATTATTTTTTGGGGTTGTTTTCTGTTTGTTTGACTCTGCTATTTCCTTTTCTGTTTACCATGACATGGTTCCCAGAGATGTACAAATAGAATTTACCTTGCATTACAGCAGAGTATAAATCAGGCACATTGCTTAATAATGAGACTAATTAATTCAGAAAATTAAGATAACAAGTCTGAGGATTAATACTGAAAGGCCTACTGGAGCTAAAAGAATGCTAATGAGAAACAACCCTCCAAATCAAGCTGAAAAACATCAGTCTCTCAGACTCCTGCAAGAAGAGCTGTGCACATGTTTAATTAGTATTTCCCCTAGATTGAGGAAACCATGAGCAGTGACAAACAAGCTGTGATTGAAATAAACTGGTTTGCATCAACTAAATTTGTAGTTTCCTTCCTTTTGTGCTTCAAATTGATTTTGTTCGGTTTTGCATGACTGGGGCACTTGAAAGATTCAATGTTAACTGTTGAAGGTGATTTCTTGGTATGAGAAATGGGATACAGGGTGTGATAGTAACTTGTACAAGTTAGAAAAGTCCCATATTTGATCCCAATTAGAACTGAGTTCGGATTGATCATGGTGTTGAGGGAAAATGGGAGAATTACAACATATTGTCAATCATTTCGGCTCAGCTATTAAATAATGGGGAAGTACCCATCACATTAGAAACAGGTTAGAGTGGTTGCTCTTTTCCACAATAAACAAATTTGGGTAACTACACACCCATTAGTTCTAGGTCAAATGCATACAAAATATTGAAATTATTTACCAAGAATAAATTTGAGAATTATCTGCCCACAACCTGTCAAATGTTTTTAGATGGAACAGTTACTATCAAGTGAAAATTTTCGATTGTTTTGGTGAAGTAACAATCTATTTTGATTGAAATGAGTGCGGTAATGTTGATTATTTTACCTAGCAAATACATTTGAAAAAACCTTCATGTTCACAGCTACTAATGATGCTTAAAGTTGGGGAGTCAGAGATAAAATTCGAGCGGTGATAAGAGCTGTTTAAAGTATAGAAAAACAATACTAGGTAGTGAGACAATATCAGGCTGGGGTGATACCAGGAGACAGTGTTGAAACCATTGTCTTTGAAACTACATTAATGATTGGATTCTGAAACTCAGAGCAAGATTTTAGATTTACAGATTGTGTCAATCTAGGGGAGGCAATGAATATGGGGAACCTTATAGGATGGGCTAAAGGGTTAAAATTGTTGACGATATTCAACAGCTGCATGACCTTGAATGAGTCCTGTGAACATTCCTGTATGTGCCAGAGATGGCATAATCAAAGTTGTTTATTGTACTTGCACAGCTTATTTTCTGTGCTGGCTGTTTGTTACACTAATAAAAGATAGAGGTTTGTTCCAAGTCATTGAACTTCATCTCGGACTAGGATCGCAAATGGTACCAGGAATAACCTCAGCCTCCAGACCAGCCATCGATCGAGGGTCCCTGATGGGCAGAAGGGTGTGAAACTTATTGTTTTCTTCCTCTCTTTTTCATTCTTCTTGTTCACTTAATAAATTTTCCTTTTTTGTCTTTTATTATTATTCAATATTGTTCATATTTAAGCAAATTGCTGCTGTTGAGCCTTCTCTTAAATACCTTTAACCGAATCTGAAAAGAACTGCTTGGATATGCTCTGTGATCCAAGACAGGAAGCAGTCCAGAATTCCCGTCTGCACTGAACAAAATATCATGTAGACATCATGATAGGGCTTATAATGAAATAGTTCAGTTGAAATTTAACAACAGTGCTGAACTTCCAAGTGTTCCCACTCAATCCTTTGAATTATGACTCCATCTTCCAACATTACACCAAATCCCAGCCCCACTGCTTAATCATGCCAAATATCGTAATGCCCTGTCCCCTGTTAAGGTTAAGGTGGATGTGACTGTCGATGAACCCACCCTCACTAATCTATTATCATCTCCTCTCTTTGTATGTTGCATTTCCCCCCTCAAATATTGTCCCCTCTACATCCCAGCAAACTGCCTTCAATCCCTAGATTCAACTTCTGTGGCATCCCTTCCACAGCAAGATCTGCTAGAGATGTTGCAAAGCATTGAAATAGAGGCAAAGTGAGTGGCCATTGAGAGAGAAAATGAGGAGCCCTGAGATGCACTCTGGTCAATTCTCGCTTGTCCCTTTATGCAATGTGTCCTGGCAACAACATTACAATGACGTGTCAACATGCTCCAAAGTACAACACTGAAGAGCAGAACAATATTGCAAATGAATCAAAGATTGGCCATGAGTTGCAGTTAAGGTACATGTCCAGTGGCAAGGTTCGGGCACAGTGGATGGAGGTGATTGTTGCCCTGGAGCATACTGTGAGATTTTGGCCATGGCTGTTTAAGTTGGATATAGAGGGGAGCAAATGCAAGATCCCATCAGCAGGTAACCATTGCAACTTTCATGTTGGGACTTGTCACTATCTTGTTTCTCATGGATGCCAATACTGGCAAATAGGCAAATGTTGCAAATTTTTCCATGCAAATTCTTCCCCAAAGCCAGGGAACATTCCCACCACCCACAAGGCACAGGTCAGGAGTGTGATCAAATGTGCTTACCTGGACGAGTGCAGTTCCAACAACTAATAAAACCCATTATCTTACCTTTTTGCTCAAGAAGCAGAACTGGAAAGAGAAACAGACCAGGCCCTAAATTCTGGTTGTCTGGGAGGAGGACCAAAGTAGTGTCAATGGAAAATTACTCATTTTGCGGTGGTTTATGATAGCTGGGTTTGTTTTCAGTTCAGAATAATCAAGAATTTATGTAATTTCAAAAACCAGGGATGGAATGCTTTTATAGCGGATGGGAGGAGACCTGATTGGGTCAGAGGCAAAGTTTAGTTTTCTTTCCTTAGAAGAGCATGTAACAGTTCATTGAAAACACAGCCATCTCTGCAGAAGGGTAGTTTATGAAATTTCCAAATCAGAAGAGTTTAGTTGTGAACATACAGATTATTAGAACTGAAAAAGCTGAGGCTGACAGAGTTGTTGAAGAATTCACGTTGGCATTCTTTGAAAAGACTCATTGAATTGTTTCCATTGTCCATCACAAATAAACTGCAAGAAGTTAGTTCAGCAAAACCCTAAGGTGTTGCAAGATTGAGTGTAAATTTTCTAGACTTGAATTTCTGTTAATGGTGTTGGGAAATAGGTTGAAAACTTTATTTTGCTTTTTCTTATTCATTCACAGGATGAGGGTGTCACTGGCTAGGTAGCATTTATTCCCCATCCCTAATTGCCCAGAGGGCAGTTAAGAATCAACCACATTGTTGTGTGGGTCTGGAGTCATATGTAGGCAAGACCAGGTAAGGATGGCCGTTTCCTTCCCTAAAGGACATTAATGAATGACATAGATTCACGGTCATCATTAGATTCTTAATTTCAGATATTTATTGAACTCAAATTCCACCATCTGCCATGTTGGGATTCAAACCCACGTCCCCGGAATGTTATCCCGGTCTCTGGATTAACAGCCCAGTGATAATACCACTAGGCCATCACCTCCAGTGTTTTGTAAGATTTTTCTAAATTGTCTTCTATTTCTATGTGGCTTTACTTGTTTATTTATTTTCATTTTATGTATAATAAACTTTTGTTCCATTGCTAAAGGAACTCTGCAGCCTTGTGTGACTATATTACAGTGACTGAACACAACATTAACACAAACAAAAAGAAAAATTGATTTACAGTTCAAATTTCATCCTGAGATCTGATTTTCAACAAGTAACATCAGCTGGAGATCATAACAATTGCATGGTCAGGGGTATGATGGAAAACTCTTCACTTATCTGGATGAATATGTTTTCAACAACAAATCAAGAAGCTCATCACCTTTCAGGAGAAGTGAATCCTCTTGATGTCGACCAATCTACCATCTCAAATATTCACGCCTCTGTCATTGGTGAACATAGCTGTAGCATGTGCTATGTACAAGATGTGTTATACCAACCACCTACGTTGCCTTTGCCTGCAGCTTCCAGACCCAAAAATGGTGCCATAGAAGGTCAAGGGTATTAGACACACAGGAACCTCAAAGCTTTCCTTGAATTTCTTCCCCCACCCCATCGTAGGGGAATCTCTCCATTGAATCCCAATAGTATGGAACCAGGCATTTCAGCCCAATGAGTCCACACCAAGCCTTCGAAAAGCATCCCACGCAGACACATCCCCCTACCATATCCCTGTAACCATTCATTTCTCATGCCTAACCTACACATTCCTGGACACTATGTGTAATTTAGTGTGGCGAATCTACCTAACTTACACATCTTTGGACTGTGGGAGGAAAGCAGAGCACCTGACCAAAAAGCATGCAGACAATCACCTGAGGATGGTATTGAGCTTGGTGCCTAGTACTGTGAGCCACTGTGCTGCCCTCTGTTCCAAAATCACTAACAGGTTGAAATCCTTTCTCTTCCTACTTTAATAGCATTATGGAAGTGTCTTCATCATATACACAGTGGTTTTCAGGAAGCTCAGAAGTAGCTGCAACAGGCATTAAATGTTCATATTTGGTGAATTAATGAAAACAAATGGAGCTAATCATTTTAACATCATTCTTGATGTGTGGCTCTTGGAAAGACAAGACCATTTCATGCTCTCACGTCTGTTGATGCATGGAGAAAACTACTGACTGCAAGATAGCATCTCACCCTTGAGATGTTGTCATCTGATCAATGATCCATAGCTGGCATTTTTTAACCTTTAAGAAATACATCCCATGCAACTTAAGCATTACTAATGAGTTGTTTGAAAAGGTAACTTTTGCATGTAATGTTTTAAAAGGTAGCACTTCAACAGGACAGGAGTTTCTAATTTAAACGTACACATGATTGATAGCTCACAAGAAAAGTGAACAAAATAGAAGAGCATGGTTATCTCTGGTGTCCTCCTAATGTCAGCAACACAATTGTAGCAGACCCAAGAGGTGCGACTTCAAGTCGCCCCAGCCTCTAGCCCAGGCATGTCAGCATATAATCTAAATTGACACTTCAGTGCATACTGAGGAGGTGCAGTGTTGTGAGAGATTCTGTCTTTCAGATGGGAGTTTAAACGATGGCCTTGTATGACTGCTCGGGTGGATGTAACAGGTCCCACGTGGCTGGATTCTTGCATTAATGACTCCTCCCTGTTATGCCACCTCACACTTACCAGAGTTGAAGCCTTTTTACAGCACTCCCCTCAATGAAAAGTACCATAATTAGCTAGATGAGCTACAGGGCATGCTCTGTGAATAAGCTACTTGTATGAACAATGACGATTAAAATACAGAATGGGATTTGCCTTGTAAAATTTTATATGGTTGCAGGTATACCACACCCTCAAAATTTTTAGTATTAAATTATCTAGGCATCAGCTGCAGCACTGCATAAGGGATCTTTATTAAAACATAATGGGATGTTCCACAGATGCAATTCCAGCAGAGTTCTTCAGCTCACTCAAGCACCAGTTAAACCCCTGGCAGGCCTAAAATTGGCGGCGGATATCAGAATCAGCTGTGTGTGCAAAAGTAATGACTGCAGGGTTTTCAGGTTCCTGGCTGCTGCTCAAAAATATTACTCTGAAAGTCTCCAGCCTAGCCATTTGTTCAGCTGGTCCTGTTGATGGGAGATACTGGACTCCTAGTAGCAGCCAGGCAGAGGGTGCAATATTAATCACCTGCCTCTGCATTAACAAAGAACAAGAAAGGATGTTTCAGCCTACTCTATCTAATCCACACAAAGGTCATTTGCAATCTGCAGCAGCAAGGATTCTAACCTATCCACCTAATAAAATAAAATATCTATATAAACCTTCAAAAATCTGAATAACACCCCATCCTGACGTCCCTATCCCAATTATTGCAAGAATCATTGCTATCAAATATCGATTACATCAGTCTATACTTATCCATAAAACATCCAATCCTATTCCCAATCATATGTTCAGGGTGTTGATTAGTAAGTTAATTGCACTGGAGTTCTGGCGATCCGAAATGTGCCTGCACACTGCCCAACCCCACCCCACCCTTCCAATCCCAAGTTGAAAATAGTTCTCAACTATCTGGAAGCCCAGTTATATTAATCACACACTAATACTTTGCCTACCAAAGCCCAAATACTTTCTGCAATTTTGATAGTCCACTTTCATTAGTCACCAATTAACCAAAGTAGGCAATAACTCAGGAAGGTTAGACAAGAATTCCAATGCCATGTAATTTTTCTGTTTTGCACAAAAGCACCTGTCCAATATATGCAAACAATTGAGTCTCCTCTCCATGGTTGCAAGAATTTCAACATAATCTGGGCAACATGAAATAATTGTTAAAAATAACAGTGAATTTATATTCATTACACAACAAACTAACACAACAGCAATACTTACATGTTTTCTTATGTTGCCTATAGATTTTTACAGTATGTTTTAGAGACAATCAAGGAGATGCTTAAAGTCACATAGAGATTATTCAATTAGCATTTTAATTTTATCTTTTCAGTCATATATACAGTTCAGTAATATAAATTAATTAATTTCTAATTCAGATTGTTAGTGTGATTATTGTTGTCCACAGTTAGATTGCTTAATATATTACTAATGATAAAATGTGAAGCAGTAGATCTAAATATGGAGCAATAATACTGAATAGCTCAGTAGTACTTGCACAGTAATAATAAATTTGCCTTTCTGCTGGCTTAAGAACAACATATAACTTTAAGCTGATTTTGTATTTCGTGTGTTAAGAAGAGGGATTTGGTTTAGTTTCAGTTTTGAATTTTCCTGTGAGTTGGATTTGAGATGTCAGGAGATCTGTTTTGTTTACATGCATTTTAATGAAATTTGAAATTCTTGTGGTGAATAGTGTAGTACATTTTTAAAATGGAAGTGCAAAAATACTGTGCTCTTGATTAATGACAGGGTTCAAGTGAAATCTTCAAAAAGGATTGTTAAAAGGCTGCTAATGTGGCTGTTGAGGGTAGGGTGACTTTTGTGATTTCTGCCCAGAGTGAGGAGTGTCTCAAGGCTCGAAAAAGTTCCGAATTGAATGACCATAGGTGTGACACATCCCTTGAATGGACATACCAGGAGGAAGTTGTTTGTGAAATTCATACCAAAACTGAAAATCTATAGAGTCCTTAATATCTCAGAGCCTAAAACTTGGCAAAGAGAACAGTAGGTGTGAATGGCTGCCGTCCATTCCCCTTTAAGCCAATCTGGGTGGAGGAGTATTGGTCAGGTAGTTACCAACCAAAACTGATCACAGGTAATGACTGTCATTACCTCAAGTAACATGAAATAAACCCTCTGTCTGCAAACAATTCAGCATTAAGAAACAAGAGCAGCAAAGACAACAATACATGTACTTTAAAGCAGGACAGTGCGACCCTATAAAATCTCCAAGATTGTTATTTAAAGTCCACTATCACCAACCTCCTAGTTATAGGATTGTAAGAATTAACCTTGCGACCTGTTAAAAATCTACCCCGAAGCAGTCCTGAACTTTGATACGCAATTTTGAATTCAGTTAGTTATATTTTAAGAGTGGAAAGTGAACCTTTCGTCTCCAGGCCTGCACCAGTTGGGCTAATCACATAACTTATGAACTGTTATGTTATTTGTTATTTCTGTGGGTGTTTGTAAGTGGTGAGTGAGTGATTTGGCCTTGGCTTTTCAGGGTGAACGAATGAATAAAAAGCCCTCTTTATTTAAATACGTGAGAAAGCTTGCTGTAGTTATTCAAGTTGACTTCACATTTGGGTTAAGAAACACACATATCTCCTCTTGAAGAAAAACACTAATTACAGACAGCATTGAAAGAATGCAGGAATTTCAAATGTTGCTTATCGCTATCCATAACAACCTGTAAGTCCAAACATAGAGTCCTTCTTTCGATTAAATAAAACTTCAGTCAAGCAAAGGACTAAACATTGACCATAAAATCCTGAAGTGTTCAAATGGGATGATACTATTCTGATTTTCTAGTTTTATAATTTCTGTGAATTCTAGTGACAGACATAAATTTATCCAGTTACATAGAAGTAAGGAGACAAATAATAGCTCACAGTGAAAAACAATATCAAATAAAATCCTATTTTCAATGTATCGAGCATCTTCTCTAAATTCTTTTGGTCTTTGATAAAGTAATATCTACTTTATTATGGTACTTCACTGCAGTAGCACAGCTAAGATCAGCAACTTACTGATCTATGAACCTTGAGTCTCCATCCTCTTACTTTAAGCAACATATACTGGAATGTAGTTATGTTGCCCAGTTCAGGTTTCTTAAGCATATTTTCTAATTTGTTGACTTATAATTAACTTATTAAAGTTAGGCCTCATATTTATAATTTGAACATCCATGTAATTTCCTGGCTGTTTCGATCCATACACCAATGATTTTTCTCTTCATCCAGATGAAAAGTATCTATGTCTTTTTATACATAAACTGAAATTACTGGCAAAACTCAGCAGGTCTGGCAGCATCTATGGGGAGAAAGCTGAGTTAATGTTTCATGCCCTGTGACTTTTCACCTTTTTTAGTATTTGTTCATGAGGTATGAGTATCATAGCCCAAGCCAACATTTTTTGCCCATCCCTAATTGCAATCAACCACACTGCTGTGGATCTGGAATCACTTGTAGGCCAGACCAGGTATGGAAAATATTCTCCCCTAAAGGACATTAGTGTATCAGGTGAGTTCTTCCAACAATGGCTTCATGGTCACCATTACTGAGACCAGCTTTCAACTCACATTGTAAATTGAATTTAAATTCCTCAAAGGGGCTGTGTTGAAATTTGAACCAACAACCACAGAGCGTTAGAATAGGCCGCTAGATTGCCATCCAGTGAAAATTCTACCACATCCTTTCCATTCCTTCTCCTGAAGCCTCGACATGTATATGGCTACCTCAGTCAGTTTCTAGTCAATGGTAACCCCAAGTATATTGAAAGCAGTGGATTCACTGATGGTAGTATCATTGAAAGTCAAGACTTCACCGTTACCTGACCCTTGCATGGTGTGAATGTTACTTGCTACTTATCATTGCTTTCCATTCTCTCCATTTTGTATGCACTTGGTTCTATGCCTAACATACTCTGTCACTGTCGACATTTATATATTGGCTCCTTGATTGTGGCTTACCATGACTTCTTGTCACAACTTCTGACCTGGATTTCTTATGTTGATGGGCCCAATGTTTTTTAATATTACATACCTTACAGTGATCTGGGTACCTCAACAGGTTTTCAGTGGATGAAGAATTCCACATCTTGCAAAGCGACGTCTAATTTCGATATCTTAGCTATTGTCCCAGTAGTTGAAGCCAGACCAAGTGCTCGTAAACTCTGACATGCTGCAACTTAATATTTATACTGAACGCATCATTTACTGAAGTTTCAATTTCAACAGCTTTTACTTTTTAAAGGAAATTGTTTTGGAAATCCTCACTGAATGTTGCTACAATTACTAGATCTGTCATTGGCCCCTGTCTTTGTCCCTGAAACAACTGATAGATTGGCCAATTGACTCACTTTGTTGTTGCTCATATAACATTCATTCTTTAAATTGATCTTCACAATCAATTAGTCATCTAGTTTGGTTCATATTTACTTAGGGTCTCTTCGATCATCTTCAGACATTCATTCCATTTCTAATAGCTACCTTAACTTTGCTTGTTAACCTGGGGTTCTGATACAACCATGTTGTCTCTTGGCTGACTCTTACGAAAAGTATTGAAGGTTTGAAACATTATCAGACCAGTTAAAGTAAGGGAACAGCTGGGCTTGAAAATAACAGCTTACACCACTTTCAATTAGCTCCCCTCATAAAAACTAAAGTGCTATGAATATTCACAATCCTTCCACAGGGAGTAGCATTGGGCCTCTTACACCTCCAATCTTTGATGGGAGTTTTCCTCACATGTCAATCAACTTTCTAATGTCTTATGGAATCCAGTTGTGCACATATAATGAAGTACACTTTGATGCCTGAACATCACTGCATGCTTTAATAAACAAATTTAATTATCATTTTTTGTGTTCTTTCTCAAGTAAAAGACAAGCCGTCCCGAGAGGGAGTCCATCGTGTCAATCACTAAAATGTCGCCCTTTAGGGAGAGGAAGTACTCCACATTAAGGGAAATGAAACAATGAAAAATATCACTTTCTGCTATTTGTGAAACCTTACAATGTATTAATTGGCGACTTTCCATTTCCTATATCACAACAGTGTTTAAATATCAGAAATACTCCACTGAGCGGAAGCTCTTTCAGTCATCCTAAAATTATGAAAGGCACTTTTGACAAAATAACATTTCCACAGAATATAGTTCCAGAGACAATAATCTGGGACAGAAATAATCAACATTTGGAAAAATATTGGCTGATAGATGGAAACAGCACAGATTTGTTGAAGACAAATTATGTTTAACAAACCTGATTAGGATTTTGGTGAGAGTAGTCTGGTTGATGTAGTGTAAATGAATTTTGAAAATGCATTTGATAAATTGCCACATAATAGACATTTAGCAAATTTAAAGCTCATCAGATTACAGTATCTATGGTAGTGTACAATTGAAATTGAATAAGCAGCATCCAAGAAGCACCTGGATGAATACATGAATAGGAAGGGAATATAGGAATATGGATCCTCTAAGTGAAGAAGCTTTAATGTGGAAGGGCAAAATGTGTTAGTGCAGGCTTGGAGGGCCAAAGGGCCTGTTCCCATGCTGAATTGTTCTTTGTTCTTTGTTGCATGAAAAGTAGTGAGTAGTAGTGAATAGGGAAATATGAAATGATGGCTCATGTGGGACTGCATTTGGATCATTAACCTTTCCCATTCATATTAATGGCCAGACTTGGGTAAACAAAGCAAAATGTTATAGTTTGCAGATGATGAGAAGGTTAGAACTGCTGTGAACATTGAAAAGATTAAATTGGAGAAGTGTGAAGTGATTAATCTTGGCAAAATGAACATGACATAGCAATAAAAACTAAATGGGGAGATTTTAAATAGGATGCAGGAACAAAGAAACTTGAGGTGCAAATATATTAAATTTTGAAACTATGGAAAATGAAGCCTTGAGGAATAGAGGACCACGACCCTATGAGGCCACCTCAACCTACCTGGCAGGCTCACTTTGAAGCAGAGGTCCCTCCAGTGCTGTTGGGCTCAAAAAATACAGTCAATAGGTCAGCTAACTGGATTCGTTGGCTGCCCAGTTGAGTGGCCGCTGTTATTCAACCTAGAGAAATATCCCAAAGCAACCAGAAATCATTGGCCTTCCTTTCTAACCCCTCTTACTGCTGTTTTGCCAATTTTTCCAGCTCCTAACCCCCTCCAGGAGCTGATAAAAATCTGGCCAGTGTTTCAGGTCAATGATCCTTCATCAAAGTGGAAGAACTATGAAAGGGTAGAATACAAAAGATTAAGCAGTAGAGTTATACAGGACCAATATGAGTGGCAATGGGGTAAGTCAACAAACAGAGTGTATCAAGAAGAATAGTAAATGACAGAATGATAAACAGCTGCCATTTGGTGGTAAAAACAGGGAAAAAAAATGTGAGAGTAAAATTCATGCATTTCTTTCTAGCCAGTGAGGTCATTATCCTGGAGTATGTTTAATTGAAATGGCCACAGAATAATTTTCAGAAACAGGGTCAAAGGACTCTAGGATTGTCTAATGACTGCTAAAACTAAATATCACAGCAGCAACATTTTACAGCGTTATTTGTAGTGGTATTATGTGCCACAGTTATCTGCTGATTTACAAGAGACACTTTCAACAGACCTAGCAATTCTAACTTGGACATCCAAGAGGCACATGGACTATTAGAAGCAGCTGAATTTTATTCAACCCCAATCTGTAACATTATGTTTTAGCATATCCCACAATCTGCCATTACTGTCAAGAACTTCCTCTGTCATGACACATACTTGCTATTATCAGACTTCCAAACTGACCTTTGTTAGAGTTGATTTTTCTCTGCACCTTCCCTGTGACTGTAACACTGTACTCTGCATTTTGTTTCATTACCCCGGATGCACTTATATAAGTTATGATATGTCTGATTAGCACACAAAGTAATACTTTTTCATTTTTTCTTTGTACATGTGACAATAATATGTGAAAACACATCAAAAGGTGTTTATTGTCAGGAATGTCCTAATGATTGGGATAAAGGAATTTATTTGTTATTGTTTGCCATTAGCAATGTCCTTAATGAATTCATAGGATTTGGTCCTTTTGAACTGATACACAGACATTAGACAAGAGACTGTCTTAAATAGATTAAAACAACATTTATAAGCCAGTGCCTAGAGGATACATTTCTGACATAGGCATCACATTTCAGAGAAAATCTATGCAAAGCATGTGAGTTGACCAAGAAGCACATGAAAAGTTCTCAAAAGAAAAAGCTTAAAGTTTTGTTGCTGGAGACAAGGTATTCGTACTGCTACCTGCCTCTGAGGAAGCATTAGAAGTGACATGCACTGGATTTTATAAAATTTAAAATGAAACCCAGTGATGTGAGTGATATAATGAGTACTCCAGAAAGAAGAAAATCAGAGTGTGTCATGTTAATATGATAAAACGATGCTGTGACAAGAAGGATATTTGTAAAATAAGTACTTATAGAACATAGAACAGTACAGCACAGTACAGGCCCTTCGGCCCACGTTGTTGTGCTGAACTTTTACCCTAAACCTAAGGTCTATCTAACCTCCACCCCTACCTGATACTATCATCCATATGCCTATATAATAGCTGCTTAAATGCCCTTAATGAGGCCAACTCCACTACCTCTCCGGCAATGCATTCTACACTCCTTCCACTCTCTGAGTAAAGAACCTCCCTCTGATGTCTCCCTCTTCTCACTTTACCTCCACTCTAGGAAAAAATCTCTGGCGGTCCACTCTATCTATACTTTTGAACATTTTGTACACCCCTATCAAGTCACCTGTCATCCTTCGTCGTTCTAAAAAGAAAATTCCTAGTTCTCTCAACTTTTCCTTGTCAGACCTTCCCCACATTCCAGGCAACATCCTGGTAAATCTCCTCCGCACCTAAGGTTCACCATCACTTATGGTGATGAAAGAAACAAAGAGTGAAATAAAAAGAACCACAACAATTTGAGTAATTTATGAGAAATTGAATACTGAAAAATTGAACTTTAGTAATCAGTTTGGATAAAAGAGAGACAAAAACATAAATTGCTGTAAAAGCTCAGCAAAATCCATGGAAAGAATCAGAGTTAATGTTTCAGAAGCTTTTACCGCAATTTCTGTTTTTTATTTCTGATTTAGAGCATTCATAGTGGATAAAGGTGAGGTGCTTTAAAAAGATGAAAACTATCAAAGTGAATAACAAAATCTCTTCCAAACTCATGAATTGATTTGAGTGAATAGGTCAAGAAATACATCTTTGGCTGTACATAAAGATAACATGAGAAATAAGCTACCCATAAAAAAAACATATTTACAAAATCAACCCAGACACATTCGCTCAATTGAGGGAGCTGATTAAGTTTATAATGGACAATGACTTTATTGAACTGAATCATATAAGGTGGAGTTCACCATTGTGATGCTGCCGAAACCAGATGGGTCATAAATACTGTATATTATTTGTCACAAAGCAAATGTGGTAACAAATTAATTGGAAAGTTCCATATACTGATACAGCCAAATAAGCATCTACTTTAGAAACACTAGATTGGCTTTATCATATATGATAATAGAATGTTCAGCATAATCTGGGAAGAACAAAATACTTAAAGAGATAGATAGGTTCAATACACATAGGAAAGTTCACTTGGTGAAATGTAGAGTAAGACGTTTCCCTTGTTTAAGAATTAGGGGGCACAATTTAAAAAGATGGAATATGCCATTTAGGATTGTGATGAGGAGAAATGTTTTACTCAGGTTGTGAATCTTTGGAATCCTTTATCCCAGAGGGCTAGGTAGCTCAGACTTTGAGTATTTTAAGGTGGAGGTTGATAGATTTCCAGTAATCAATTATATCAAAGGTTATAGGAATGATATGGGTAAGGGGCATTGAAGTATTCAATCAACTTTGATCATTGTATATGGTGGAGCAGGCAAGACAGACTCAATGCACTATTCCTGTTCCTACACTTACATTTCCAAAATCTGTGGGGAATTGTATTTTATGTGAACCATATTACTTTGGAGAGGTTCTGTGACAGAATCTAATAGTGTTTCATTGGAGTTTAATGCAACAAAAATAGTTTCTGTTTCCACTAAGGACAATCTTCTCGAGATGCTTGGACATGAGCAAATGGCATTTCACTATGTCCAATAACTAAGTACCATGGTAACTAGCTTCAAAATTAAGACAGTTGATCTATCAAACCAGCTTTTATACTAGGATCTGATTTGTCCTACATTCCCATCATCAGGTATCATAACAGGTGCTTGAAAAATGTATTCCTTGTTTTTGTGCACTTACTTTGGAAACAGAACTCTTTCTATAATCTTATGTCATGATGTTCTTTGCAGTGAGTCAGCAGTTGCCATGTCCATTACATGTTTCTATATATGCCTCCTCTTATGGTATACTTCGGGTCACAACCTTCCATCTAAAAGACACGTGATTTCATCATGCACAAAGTCACATGCACACTGTCATTCTATGGGGTGAATTTGTATTTGTAGATACATTCTATTTTATTCAAAAAGCACATAATTTATTGATCAGGTAGTCAATGTGGCATTTTATAAATTCCTATTTTAGAAATAAACCTGTCTGACTCCAAACCAAAACACAAATAGATACTAAACAAAAACTCAGTTAACATGCATTGTCTAAACAAAAATGTTACCTCTTCTTTAGACTGATAAAACCTTTAGTTCTCTCGGGGCAGTGGCTTGAAAGGACTTTGGGGAATTACACATGCATATTAATCAATTAAAATCGTCTAAATGACTAAAGACTAAACAGCAGCTTAGGTTTGTTTAACATATCCTCATCAGTGGTGTGACTCTTTAATCTTTTACTTATAAATTCAGTGTCTGATATCACATCACTAACATCTGAAGAAGCAGCAAGGCTCTGAAAGCTTGTGTTTTCAAACAAACCTGTTGGACTATAACCTGGTGTTGTGTGATTTCTGACCTTGTCCACCCCAGTCCAACACCAACACCTCCACATCATGCACAAAGATTTAAGAGTGCCTGGCCAGTAACGTGGTATTTCTCACTGAATGTTGAAAGATTACTTATTCCTATCATGCATGTTGCAGCTGGATAAAGGACATTTCTGACATTCATACTGGCTAACTGGTTTATTAGCTACCTGAGAAGTGTTAAGGAATTGTTATTGCAGGCATATTATGATATGCTAACAATTTTTGATACTTCAAATGCAAGTACATTGTCAAGAAATGATTTAACCAATTGTGTACATTTCTTGAACTTCATTTGTGCTCCATTAACTTTGCTACATTACAATTATGCATCCCTAAAGGTCAAGAGAACTGTTGTAAATTTCTCCATTCCTAATGCTCTGGTATAAACGCCATGATACAAAGCCAATTGCGCGTGTGTAGAAAATTCAAGGTATTTTTCCATGTGGTTTGTTTGATACATTGCCCACACAGGATCAGCTATGAGATGGGTGCTTAATAGATTAGAAAAAAAACAACAAAAGCATTTAACCCGCATGCATAACGGGCTTTAAAAAATGGCAACAGCTAAATACCCTTTATCAGTGTTGTAACAAATAACACTCCTGTGCTGTAAATATCTGCTGTGAATGTCCTGGAATAATGCAGTTAGGAAATGCCAGAAGCTGATTAGCTGCCTGTTGGCATGACGGGAATATTCATATCACACACTTCCAGAAACAAACAGTGTAAATTCCTCAAGGTGCTATGTTAAGATAATTCACACTTAGCAGTCATAATTCACTAATTAGACATCCCATGAGTATGAAGCTTAAGATCGAGTTATTTTTGACCACAATTGATAAAATAGATACCAGAAAGAGTTTAAAAATAATTTACAACTTGTAACATGGCTTCTGGTCAAAAGAGATCACTGCTGGTGTGAACATGAACTATATTTGACTTTGAATCCAAAGCAGAAAGATGGAGAGGGTGCACAAACTCACTGTACCAGGTATTCACTGTAGTTGCTTGGCAACCCACATAAAGCTGCTTCAGGGAGTCAATGACTGCAGGTTAAAAATGGTTTCCTCTTTTATGATTAATGTCTAGGGCTGATGGTAGGGACGATAGTTAAATATGTAAGCAGTGGGAACAGAGTACACCAATTTGCTGAAGTATTAATTTATAACCTTAAAAGGACTGGCAATTCTTTGGATCTAGAATGGTTTCAAGATCTATAAAATATGAAGAAACGTAAAGACTGCAGGGATGAAATGACTCTCGATAAACATTATAAATTATGACAGATTCAAAGTGTGTTTGACTGCCACAATTTCTGTGAGTTTACAGAAATAATGTTACAAATTTTAACCTATAATTCAGGATATGTGCATCATACTTGTTCCATTTTGTTCCAACATAAAAACTTCAGTGTCACACTTTTAAGGACTGGCTGAAAGGATATAAATGAATTTACTGCTACTTTCTGTTGACTCAGAGTCAAGACGCACAAGCAGTTGCTTCCCTATAAGCTCATCTCATGAAATCAAGGAGTCTGCAACTCACCTCAGTGTGTACTTAGTAGACTTTTGTCGCATACAGAAACAAGCAGCCTTGTACAACCTATGATTATGTTGTAATGCATTATTTTCCTCATAAGTCAGATATCTAGCAACTCACTGTGATCAGTGCCACAACAGTTTAGCACAGATTAATGCTAGGAGTAAATAGAATGATAGTTACTTGACAAATTTTGAGAAAATATTCACACGAGGCATAGACGATTAATGATGTTACACGTACAGATGACTGCTTTTATAAGTTATTTCATTCAGGAAATACACTGGCTTCCTAAATTTTACAACTATTTTGATAAATTCAGTGTGCAACAATTGCAAAACAAAATTTGGAAGGTTGAATATTTGGTGGAATACATTACTACCAGCTTTCCAATCATTTTTCTTATACCAAATGCTTCTGGTCTAGATGGAAGGCATTATTTATTATATCTATCTCCTCACCAACATTATACATGTATATCATATTCATGGCTTAGCTGTCAGAGCTCCATTTTGTTACATAACGTTTTCACATATTATATTTTAAATTATGTTCTAGTCTGGACCAGAGCATCAAAACATATATTATTATCAGTCAATAAGAAAGAGCCAGTGGATACAATGAATTTGAATTTTCAGAATGCATTTTGATAAATTCCCACAGAGGGTGACATACTAGCAGAGGTTCCCGATTGGTTAATAGGCAGAAAACTGAGAGTAAGAATAAATTGTTCATCTTCAGGTTGGCAGGCTCTAACCAGCTGGATACACAACAATCCGTGCTTGGATTTGCTATTTACTGTTTGCAATTAATATCAATTATTTGGATATGGAAACCAATTGCAATGCTTCCAAGTTTGCAGATGGGACAAACCTTTGTGGAAATGTGAGTTGTGAGGGGGTTCTCCACTCAAAGGGTGTTAAATCTTTGGAATTCTCTAGTCAAGAGAGCTTTGAAAGTTTACTAAATAAGAAAATTAAAGTCAGAAATTGACAGCTTTCTAGTTACTAATGGCATCAAAGGATACAGGAATTGTAAAGGAATTAATTTAGATGATTAACCATGGTCTAGAATGACAGAAATGGTTGAATGGTCTATCCTTGTTGCCATGTTCCTACATCCTGCTTTGGATTTTTCCTTGGAGCTTCAACCTTGCTTAGTTGCATCAAGTGGATACTGCTCAATGAACTTTTTGACCTCAACTTCCTCAGCTCCCTGAAGAATTAATGCATGTATGCTTCTTCAAAACACTTCACAGCTCATGCCAACATAATGAGTGATTGCTTTACTTTTTCAGCTCCACAGGACTTTTGTTCTGATTTCTGCCTCCAACACTTAGCAGCCTAGTATTTTCAGGAACTTCTTCCTCATTCCTAACAGCACAGAGATATCCAACCACTCTTGACTTTTCATGGAGTCCCCTACACAGAATATATGTGGTTCCGATGTCTTCCCAGCAGTATGGCTAAATGCAAACTGGTCATGGAGTCTACATTTATCTCTCTTCATCTCACATATTCACTGACCTCCTTTCTCATGTAAGTTTTGAACTCCTTTCAGTGGGTCCAAGACTGTCCTGGGTATTGCTAGGCAGAAGTGAATGCGTATAGGCACCTCACAACTCTTGAGACCGAGTGTGCTGTGAACATGACAGTTCACAGATTGCCGGCTTTTGGGCATGAGAATTGCTTACAGAAAGAAGGATTCATCATAATAACTTCTCAGGATGTGGACTAACCTGAAAAGTTAACCACTTAAAGATGCTTAAAATCTGCAATATACCTGTCCATACCTTATGTTTATCAGTATTTTTTTCCCTTTGTTTTTCTGTAATGAGCTACTAGACATGCTTGATCCCAATTTTGTTTCATGTTAAGTGCCTTAGAACATTTTTGAAGCTAAAAACATTATGGAAACAAAAGTTATCATTTCTAATGACTATCCTGATGTTGCATCTAACTCACACCTGCAGAACAGTACTATGAGAAATAGTTAAGAGCTCTGAAAGTACAAGAGAGCCTGGAGACTGAGGTGATCCTCATCATGTTATACCCAAGTCTTGGGAAGGCTATGTTGTAAATTGAATCTCATGCGGCCATCATCTTATTATAACTGAGTCTTGGGAAGGCTATGTTGTAAGTTGCTTCTCCTGGCTAATTATCTTATGTGGGCTTTGAGCAGAGCTGTGTTATGGTCCACTCCAGCTCTGCCACTAGTACTTTGCTGAGGGTCAGTTTTTCCGTTGGCATTGTGGCAGTGGGTTAGTTGATATTCAGCAGTTCCTGAAAGCTCTGAGGATGTGTTTCTGTAATCTGGCATTCTGTATGTTTGAAAGCTGCATTGCAAGATGGCAGAAATGCCCTCATTTCTGCCATCTAGGGCCGCTAAACCAGCAACCTGTGCATTATGAAAACAGATCAGGCCACAGTAAGTTAGAATCAAAGATCAGCCGGCAAAACTATGACAGGACAATGGACTGCCTTTAAAGAAGAAATGGTTCTAGTACAGTCCATGTATATTCCCATGAAGGCGTAAGGTAGAGGCTAACAAATCATGATCTCCCTTGATGACAAAAGAGACTGAGGGAGGATGAGCAGAAAAAGGGATCAATTGATAGATATCAAGCTGATAATGCAACTAAAATCAGTCTGAGTACAGACAGTTCAGAGGAGAATAAAGAAGAATACAAATAAGATAGATAAAGAGCGAGTATGATAAGAGACTTATAGCTAAAATTAAAAGTAATCCTAAAGTCTTCTAAAGGCATATAATTAATGAAATGTCAGTAAAAGGAAAAATGGGCCTGATTTGGAATCAAGAAAAAGAGATTTACATATGTAGGTAGAAGGCAGTGTTGAGTTACTAACTGAACTCTTCCTGTCTGTCTTTACCAAGGAAGAAGTCTCAGTAAAAGAGGAAAAAGCTGAGACGTTGGACAAAGTAAACATGGAGAAATTTTTACTGCCTGGTGGTAGAGGACAAGAGGACACCAGTTTAAGGAGTGAAGAAGCAATGGTGACATGAGCTAACTCTTTCTTTTAAACAGCAATTGGTTTAGATCTGAAATATACTGCTGAGGAAATTGTCAAAGGCAAATTCAATTGCAGTCTTCAAAGAGAATTGGATCAAAAACTGATGAGAAATATACACAGATAAAAGGCAAGGAAGTGGGACTGGATGAGTTGCTTTTGCAGACAGCACTGGTATAACATGATCCTCCCCCCACTGCACCACACAACCAGCCCAGCTCTTCCCCTCCACCCGCTGCATCCCAAAACCAATCCAACCTGTCTCTGCCTCCCTAACCTGTTCTTTCTCTCACCCATCCCTTCCTCCCACCCCAAGCCGCACCTCCATCTCCTACCTACTAACCTCATCCCACCTCCTTGACCTGTCCGTCTTCCCTGGACTGACCTATCCCCTCCCTACCTCCCCACCGATACTCTCCTCTCCACCCATCTTCTTTTCTCTCCATCTTGGGTCCGCCTCCCCAGCTCTCCCTATTTATTCCAGTTCCCTCACCCCACCCCCCTCTTTGATGAAGGGTCTAGGCCTGAAACGTCAGCTTTTGTGCTCCTGAGATGCTGCTTAGCCTGCTGTGTTCATCCAGCCTCACATTTTATTATCTTGGTATAACATGCTAAATGGTTTTCTTCAATCCTGTAACAAGGGCGGCAAGGTGGCGCAGTGGTTAGCCTCACAGCGCCAGGGACCAAGGTTTGATTCCAGCCTTGGGTGAATGTCTGTGTGGAGCTTGCACATTCTCCTCATGTCTGCATGAGTTTCCTTCGGGTGCTCCGGTTTCCTCCCACAGTCCAAAGATGTGCAGGCTAGGTGGATCGGCCATGCTAAATTGCCCGTAGTGTTCAGGGCAGTGTGGATTATAGGGGGATGGATCTGGGTGGGACGCTTCAAGTGGCGGTGTGGACATGTTGGGCCGAAGGACCTGTTTCCACACTGTAGGGAATCTAATCTAATTGTGTGATTCAGTGACTATTGCAAAAACCCAACTTATTTGCTAAATCCTTCAGGGCCTTTAAGGAACTGGTCACCCTTTATCTGGTCTAACATACAAAGGCCCAGTTCCATACTGTGTGGTTGACCCTTAACAGTCTTAGGACAACTATCTAATTGAAGGCAGCAAATATTGGTTTCTGAGATCATGTCAATACTTGAAACAAATAGTGAAATACTTGTTCTCCACTGTGAAATGCTCTTTATTTGTAGAAAATGGGCCAGTGGTGGGGCTAGTCCAAGCCAAAGAGGCACTGGTCACACTAAAATCTAGCAAAATCTCCCCTCCCTCACCGCATCCCAAATTCAGACCAGCTCATTCCCAGCTCCCTAACCTGTCCTTCCTCCTACCTATCCCCTCCTCCGACCTCAAGCCCCACCTCCATCTTCTACCTACTAACCTCATCCCGCCCCCTTGACTTGTACGTCCCCCCTGGACTGACCTATCTCCTCCCTAACTCCACAACTACACTCACCTTTACTGGCTCCACCCCCGTCTCTTTGACCTGTCTGTCTCCTCTCCACCTATCTTCTCCTCTATCCATTTTCTATCCGCCTCCCCCTCTCTCCCTATTTATTTCAGAATCCCCTTCCCCTCCCCCAGTTCTGAAGAAGGGTCTCAGCCCGAAACATTAGCCTTCCTGCCCCTCTGATGCTGCTTGCATCCAGCCCTATACCTTCTTATCTCAGACATTTGGTGAGATGCTCAGCAATGCAAATAAAATGCAAAGCAGAAGAATTCAAGGACCTCCTAATCTGCACAACTAGCTAGAGTTCCAAAGATTTGGATCACTTAACAATGAGCATGTAGGCAAGGGCTGGACACTTTTAGACTAGAAATGTAACGCATATGTCGTCTAGACGGAATGCAGAAAATGTTGAAGATTGCAAAAAATGCTGCCCTGATGCACCTAATTGCTTGACAAATCTAGAAGATCCCACTTATCCTGATCTAAACAAAAAGGGTGACAGCATGACATATCACTTTGAAATAGACATTAGCAGAGGTATACATTCTGCAAGAGACTTTGATGTTAATCCTGGAGTCAAACACAATGAGGATTGAGCAACAGTGACGCTGATTGATGAAAGACGAAGATACAAGGCAAGGCAAGGTCACAGTATACTGCAAGCCTTCCTGAATTGCCTGGGGTTAGATGGCTCACTTTCATATGGAGACTGGTACAGCACCACATTAATTAAATCAATTGATTTCATGAACATAACATTAAAAAGTGATTGGAGTGATGTGGAGGAGGTCAGTACCAAACAATGCAACGTCGTAGTACCTCATGAATGGGGGTCCGGCATGTTTACAACAAACAAGAAGAGATTTCAGAAACTCAAAGATATTCACAGTCGATGTGTCAACAAGTTGTTAGGTCGTTTAAGCAGATATCTAGAACAGTGGCACACATGAAGTCGCACTGAAAACAACTTGATGTTTCAGCCAGCAGCAATTTTGTGGCATCAGAGATTTGGGTAAATGAAAGGTGATGTTAGTTTTGAAAGAAATTCCTCACAAGCAGGTCGATGCTGCTAATGCAAGTGTTGCAATTTCAATAGCAGCCTTCATGACCACTGGACTTCACAATGTTTTTACAGCCTTTGTAAACAAATATAAACACTGTTAGAATGTAAGCATGGAGAAAAGCCAGCTTGTGCATAAACAAGATAATAAAATGTGAGGCTGCATGAACACAGCAGGCCAAGCAGCATCTCAGGAGCACAAAAGCTGACGTTTCGGGCCTAGAACCTTCATCAGAGAGGGGGATGGGGAGAGGGAACTGGAATAAATAGGGAGAGAGGGGGAGGCGGACCGAAGATGGAGAGTAAAGAAGATAGGTAGAGAGGAGAGTATCGGTGGGGAGGTAGGGAGGGGATAGGTCAGTCCAGGGAAGATGGACAGGTCAAGTAGGTGGGATGAGGTTAGTAGGTAGGAAATGGAGGTGCGGCTTGGGGTGGGAGGAAGGGATGGGTGAGAGGAAGAACCGGTTAGGGAGGCAGAGACAGGTTGGACTGGTTTTGGGATGCAGTGGGTGGGGGGGAAGAGCTGGGCTGGTTGTGTGGTGCAGTGGGGGGAGGAGACGAACTGGGCTGGTTTTGGGATGCAGTAGGGGAAGGGGAGATTTTGAAACTGGTGAAATCCACACTGATACCATTAGGCTGCAGGGTTCCCAGGCGGAATATGAGTTGCTGTTCCTGCAACCTTCGGGTGGCATCATTGTGCATAAACAAACTGGGAATTAACAAAGTTTAGCAGAGGTGTGTCCATGTGTTTGTCGAGGTGTCGCAAAGCTCTTCTTTTGTGCCGGAACTCGGAAGATTGGCATTTTCAACTTGCTCGTCGACGTTGTGTCACTCGCGGTCGAAATAACGACAGCGAGAATGCTGCTGGATCCGTTATATTTTTAAGGCTAAATCCAGGGTTCGAAGAGCTGGAGAGTTGGGAGCTGACTGATAGCTGATCTGAGGAGGAGGCTGTTTTCAGTTGCTGGGAGTTTAAGTTCTGGATTTTTAAGAATTTATTTTTTCTCTTTTGCTTGCTTCACATTAAAACTGTGTGTAAGGGAAGGGTCACAGAGATAGTAGGAACTGCCATTGCTGGAGAATCAGGGATAAGTAGGTGCAGAGCTGGATGAACACAGCAGTCCAAGCAGCGTCAGAGGAGCAGGAAGGCTGACGTTTCGGGTCTAGACCTTTCTTCAGAAAAAGACTCTTGTTATCTCTGTAAGGGAGGGAAGGTTTTTTTATAAAAGGAAGGTTGCATTCATTTAGGCCTTATAATATAGTATATAGGCTTTAAATTCTCACAGCATAGTATGTCAGCAGCAATAGGTCTACAAACATTGGATTTGAGCAAAATATGGGTCTTTTTAGGCATGTCTATGTTAACAACTTTTTAATTGGTAATTATAGGAGTCAATGGAGTGGTATGCGCCTCCTGTGGGATGTGGAAGATTAGGAATTGTGTTTAGACCCATCTTGCATCAAACCATTTGGATGGGCTGGAGAGGCAGTTCGAGTTACTCAGGAACATGCAGGTGGCACAGAGTGTTGTGGTTAGTAGACTTAGAAGGTGGTCGTGCATGGCAGGTTCAGTCAGATTGATAAGTGGCTGTCACAACAGATAGGGAAGTAGTACAGTAATCTCCTGTGGCTATTCTCCTCTCAGACAGGTATAAGTTTTGGCTACTGTTGGGGGAAAGTCTCTCAGAGGAAAAAGGAAATGGCAGCCAGATCTTGGGTACCAAGAATGAATGTTATGCTCAGAGGAGTTTGTCAAGATTCAAAGAGTAATTGTTACAAGGACTTTCCTGTCAGGGACACAGATAGGAGACTCTGTGGCCATGAGGGAGAACTCAGGATGGTACGTTACCTCCTGGTGCCACGGTCAAGGACTTCTCAAAGCAGTTGCAGCATATTGTCAAAGGGGGGAGTGAGAGGCCAGAAGCTGTTGTACACATTGATAAGAACGAGATAGTTAATGAAAGGGTTAAGGCTTTGCAGACTGAATATAGGAAGTTAGGTAGGAGGTTAAAACCCAGAACCTCAAAGGCAGCAATCTCTAGATTACTTCTGATGCCACATTGCTAGAAGGAGTAGGAATAAGAAGATAAGGAGAGGAATCAGTGAAGAGACAGTGCAGTGGGCAAGGACTCAGATTTTTGGATCATTGGGATTTCTTCGGGGAAAAGAGACCTGTTTAGAAGGTATGGGTTTAACCTAAACTCGAAGGGAATTAATATCCCGATGGGGAGATTTTCTAGTGCTCTTCAGGAGTGTTTAAACTACTAGGGAAGGGGTAGGGGAATCTTAAGTAGTATTGAGAATAGAAAGACAGATGAGGATGGTTCTGAAGTTAAAGAGAGCAAGTTAGTTGCAGGCAAGAGCAAGTCAGAGAATGATGTAACTGAAGAACTAAACTGCATTTATTCCAATGCAAGAAGTCTTACAGCCAAGGCAGACTAACTTAGGGCATATTTGGGAACATGGGACTTGGACATCATAGCTATTACAGAAACTTGATTGAGGGAAGGATAGGACTGGCAGCTTAATGTTGCAGGGTTTAGATGCTATAGGAAGGATAGAAAGGACACAAGGAGGGGGAGTGGCATTTTTGATTAGGGAGAACATTCTTGCTATACTTTGGATATTTCTGAGGGATTGTCCAGTGAGGCTATATGCGTGGAACTCAGAAATAAGAAGGAGAAGATCACCTTGATGGAATTGTAATATAAGCCACCCAATAGTCAACAGGAGCAAATATGTAGAGAGATCTCAGATATATGTAAAAATAACACAGTTGTAATAGTAGGGGATTTTAATTTTCCAAATATAGACCAGGACTGTCATAGTATTAGGGATTTGGATCTTGAGGAATTTGTTAAATGCATTCAAGGATTTTTTAAAATCAAAACATAGATGTACCTACGAGAAAAGGAGAAGATCTTGACCTTCGCTTGGGAAATAAGGCTGGATAAGTGACAGAAGTGTTTGTACGGGGCCACACTGGGACCAATAATCATAATTCTATTAGCTTTAAAATAATATGGAAAAGGATAAGACTTGTATTAAAGTTAAATATCTTAATTAGAGTGAGGCAAATTTTGAAGGTATGAGACAGGGGCTTTCAAAAATTAACTAGTGCACACTGATCACAGGAAAAAGAAAGACTGGCAAGTGGGAAGCTTTCAAAAGTGAGATCATGAAAGTTCAGAGTCATTATCTTCCTGCTAGAGTGAAGGGTAAAGCTGGTAAGAGAAGGGAACAATGAGTGAATAAATATATTGAGGCTCTGGTCAAGGATAAGAAGGAGGTATATATTAGGCAAGGACAACTGGGATTACATGAATTCCTCGAAGAATATAAGGGATAGGGGGGCATTCGTAAGAAGGAAATTTGGGAGGCAAAATGGGGATATGATATAAACCTTGGCAGATAAGTTTTAGGATAATCCAAAGAGATGCTACTATCACATTAAGAGCAAAAGAGCAACTGGGAAGAGAATAGGGCCCCTAAAAGATCAATGAGTTCATCTATTTGTGGAACCACAGGAGATGGGAGAGATACCAAACCAATATTTTGCATCAGTTTTTAGTGTAGAGGAAGACATGGAGGTGAGGGAACTTGGGGAAATAAGTATTGATGAATTGAAAACAGTCCACTTCACAGAAGAGGAGGTACAGGAAGTCTTAAGAAACATAAATGTGGATAAATCTCCAGGATCTGATCAAGCATATCCCACGATGTTGTGGATAGTTAGGGAAGAAATCGTGGCACCGCTAGCAGCGATATTTGTGTCATCTACAGCCATGGGTGATGTGCCAGAAGGCTGGAGGATGGCTTATGTTGTGCCTTTATTTAAGAAAAACTGTAAGGAGAAGCCTGGGAACCATAGGCCAGTGAGTTTGACATCAGTGGTGGATAAGTTATTGGAGGGGATTTTGAGAGATAGAATTTACATGCACTCAGAAAGGTAAGGACTGAATAGGAATAGTCAGCATTGCTTTGTGTGTGGGAAATCGTGTAACCAAAAAGATTGCTTAGAGCAGAATGGGAGACTTCATCAACATGCACTTTAGTAATGCCTTTAACAAGGTTCTACATGGTAGACCAATTAGAAAATTTAGATCACATGGGATTCAGGAAAAACATGCTAACTGGATACAAAATTGGCTCGACGGTAGTAGGCAGAGGGTATGGTGATTTGTTTTTCGGGCTATAGGCCTGCGTTCTGCAGGGTCTGCAGGTGCTGGGTCCACTATTATTTGTCATTTATATAAACTATTTGGATGTGAATTTAGGAGACATGATCAGTAAGTTTGCAGATGACACTAAAATTGGTGGTATAGTTGACAGTGAAGAAGGTTATCTAAGATTACTAAGGGATCTTGATCAATTAAGCCAATGGGCTGATGATAGGCAGATGGAGTTTAATTTGGATAAATGCAGGGTATTGCATTTTGGTAAGATGAGCAAGGGCAGCACTTATGCAGTTAATGGTAGGGCCCCGGGCAGTGTTGTCAAACAGAGAGACCTAGGGGTTTCAGCTACTTAGTTCTTTGAAATTTGCATCACAGGTAGACAGGGTGGTTAAGAAGGCACTTGGCACACTTTGCTCCATTGCACAGAACATTGAATAAAGGAGTTGGGATGGCATGTCGAGGTACAGGATATTGATGACACCACTTTTGGAATGTTGTGTGCAGTTTTATTTGCCCTGCTATTGGAAGGATATTATTAAATTAGAGAGGGTGCAGAAAAGATTTACCAGGATATTACAGTGACTGGAGAATTTAAGGTATAAGGATAGGCTGCAATATTTTTCACTGGCGCGTGAGACGTTGAGGTGTGACCTTGTAGAGATTTATAAAATCATGATTGGTATAGATAAGCTGAATGACGGATGTCTTTTTCCTAGGGTGGGGAAGTTCAAAACTAGAAAGCATATTTTTAAGGTAGAGGAGGAAGATTTAAAGGGACTTGAGGGGCTCCCTTATCACACAAAGAGTAGTTCATGTGTGGAATGAACAGCCAGAGGAAGTGGAAGATGCAGGTTCAGTTACAACATTTAAGAGACATTTGGATAAGTGCATGAAATTGGAAAGGTTCTGAGGGTTATGGTCCAAACTCTGGCCTAGTTAGACTAGTTCAGTTTAAGAAACTTGGTCAGCATGGATGAGTTGAACTGCATGGTCTGTTTCTGTTCTATAACAAGAATATGATTATGACCAATTAATATGTGTTTTGTGACATTGACTGAGAGATAAATATTGATCAAGGCATCTGGAATATCCCTTCTTCGAAACAGTGCCATGAAGTTTGTTTTTATCTCCAGGCAATTTAGCCCTTTCTCAGGAGTAAACTGATGCATCAGCCTTGATTTTTGTGCTTAGTGCCCGGAATGGAAACTGTAGCACAACCTTCTGAAGGAGAGGCAAAAATACTACAGACCCACAGCAAATACATGATTATTCTCCAATATCAGTCGCAAGACTCTTTAGTCTTGCCGTTTGGTGTATGAGCCCAGTATTACTTTTTTAACTGGGGGAGCATCGAACAGACACATGCACAATCATTAAGGTAGGTTCATGTCACACAAGAGGTGAATAAAATTGGCAAATACATTAAAGATATAGCCCCCAGAGACATTGATAAATTAGTTCATTTTAAAATCCTGCAATTACTCTTTAATTCTAATTAAAAGCAAACTTATGCAACACATGCAGGTGCATTTAAAAAAAAGTAAACAGGCAAAAGAAGCAGCAGTTCTGTAATTGTAGGGATGCCCAATCATACCCTATTGTTGAATTTGTTGGTAGAAGGCACAGCGGCTCAGTGGTCAGCACTGCTGCCTTGCAGAACCAGGGACTTGAGTTCGATTCCACCCTTGCGTGGCTGCCTGAGCAGAGTTTGCACATTCTCTCTGCGTCTGTGTGGTTTTCTTCCCACAGCCCAAAGATGTGCAGGTTCGGTATGTTGGCAATGCTAAATTGCCCATAGTGTTCAGGGATATGCGGGCTAGGTGGGTTAGCCATGGGAAATGGAGGGTTTCAGGGATAGGGTGTGCCCAGGAGAGATGGTCTTCAAAGGGTTAGTGTGGACTTGATGGGCTGAATAACCTGCTTCCACAATGTAGGGATTCTGTTCAAAGTAAGCAATTTCATGCATCTGTCCTCCTGCCCAAAGTAACTGATTGGGAACTGATGACACATGCATTTCATTGCCCTGCTCTTGCATAGATCTTAGCTGTTCCACAGTGAGGCTTCTGCCCAGACCAATCCAGAGTGGCATGAAGCACATTATAATGGCTCATATATTAAAGAAGTGCATCACGCCTTCTCTCCAACTGGTTCAGAAATATATAGTGTAGTTTAGCATTCCAAACTAAATCAAAATAAGAGCCTGGTTTTCCTGAAATAAAAGCAACATACCACAGATGTTGAAGATCTGAAATAAAAACAGGGAAGGCTAGAGATATATAACTAGCCTGGCTGCATCTGTGGAAAGAGAAATAGTGTTAGGGCTTCGAGTTCCAAAAAGAAAGTCATATTGGACTCAAAACATTTTTTTTTCCCATTATTCATTCATGGGATGAAGGCATTGCTGACCAGGCAGCATTTATTACCCACCTGTTATGGTGCAGAGAGCAGTTTAAAATCAACGACATTACTGTGGGTCTAGACTCACACATAGACCAGACCAGGTAAGGATGGCAGATTTCCTTCTCTAAAGGACATTAGTGAACCGGATGGGTTTTTTCCCTGGCATTCGCATCATTGTCATCATTAGAATCTTAATTCCAGGGTTTTATTCAGCTCAAATTCCACCATCTGTCGTGGTGGGATTTGAACCTGGATTCCCAGAACATTACCTGCGTCTCTAGATTAATAGTCCAGTGATAATACTCAAGGTCATTGGCTCCCCTTTGTTTCTGTCTTCACAGGTGGTGCCAGATTTCCTGAGTTTCTCCATGATTTTGTTTTTTTAATTATTTCTGGTTTTCCTATGTGTTTTGTTATATGAGGTCTCTATGAAAATTGTGCAATGATGTTATTATCCATTATGCCTCTCTGTAGTCTAATCTCCAAGGAGGCAAGGATCCATCTTTCCCTCTCAATTCAACAACAATGTCATGTTTGATTACCTCAAAACAAAAGCATCTGCAATTGGATACATTAATTCCAAGAGAATTGTGAATCATTCAGATTTCGAGGACCAAACTAGAAACAGGTGCTGCATTTCTGTTGTTAAATTAGATTTCTGCATTGAGCTTATAATGAGGTCTTAATTGGATATTGCATAAATTGGCTGTGTCCTTAACTTCTTTTGCGAAAAAAATACATAAAAACCATAACTGAAAGAATAGAAACACTGGAATTGTGATGTGCAGTCTGTCAACAGTCTGGAGATATTAGGTGGATTGGCCATGCTAAATTGCTCACAATGTCTAAGGATGCGCAGACTAGCTGATTTGGTTATAGGAAATGCAGGATTACAGGCATAGGGTGGTGGGATGGGTCTGGGTGGGACGCTCTTCAAATGTTCGGTCTGGACTCAATGGATGAAATGGCCTGCTTCCACACTGTAAAGATTCTGTGCTTCAATGATTTTCTGCTGACTCACTATAACTGCTTATAAACCTTTACTTCAGACTGATATGAATTAACGGAGACATATGTAGACTGAGGCACATAGGGAGATATTAGAGCTATGATGAAAAGCTTAGTTAGATTTTAAGGTGTGTCTTAAAGGAGAAAGGAGCAGAGAAGCAGAGAGGTTTTAGAGAGGGGTTTCCAGATCTTTGGGTCTTGGAAACTAAGGGCAAGGCTGCCAATGGTGCAGGGATGTTTAGGAAGCCAGGATTGAAGAAATGCAGATAAGACAGAGGAGATTATAAAGCTACAGTTGGCAAGGCCATGTAGAGAGCTCAAAACAAGGATGAAACTTTTAATAACTTGACAGTTTCTCAAAGTTGGTCATTGGAATAGGAGTAATTGACTGAACAAGATTTGGTGGCAATAAGGGCTTAGGCATCAGGGAGCTTTGAATGTTCTCATTAGACACGTCATTTTTAAGATAGTAAAATCACATATGAGGATTTTAACAGCAGATGTGCTGAGGCAGTGGTGGAGAAATATAAGAGTGCAATCATATAATGTATATAATTAATATATAAAACAATTAGAAAAGCACAGAGGGCACAATTTTAACCTCACATGGTCAGACCATTATTTATCATGCCTAGCACCATTACCCCTTTTGACACAATAATCCTCAACATACTTTGCTTGCTAGCAAGGCACAGAATAGCTGAAACCTAGAGTACCTAATTGTAGTGGTTTGAGTTATTTTTCTCCACACTTAAGGCACAGGCCCATCCTGTAGCATAACCTTGCAATGGCAGTTAGGTTTAGAAATACAAATACCGACGCAATATGTTGCTCAGGATCACGTGTCAACTTTGCATCTTTTGGAAAACAACCATGCTGTTCTCATAAAGACTCTACAAAAAAATGTAGGGCTTTCTTTTTGAAGTCTATGACTATGCCAGGCACTTACTTGAATAATACAGCTCTACCAATTTTGGAACAAGGCCCCCCATGCCATGAGGAGCATGTTGCAAAGCTCACTTAGCTGGTTGTGTTTTATTATATCCGAGCCATGATACCTTAGATGTTCATACTGATATACTCTAATGTAACTGATCTGTACGAAGGAGAAAGTTGTATCAAAAACTAACTTAAACAAGACAAAAGTTATAATGTATACCTTCAACTGGAGAACCACCATGCTCAACCAAAGCAAAGATACACAATTATCAGGTTTTAGAGTGCTCAAGGGAAGCTTCTGATACTTAGGCTGCTTAAATGAAAACTTGCCATGTTTCATGTTGGAAAAATCATTTCAGCGTAGCTTACGTTGTACAACACATTGCTGTGGATCTTGAATTACATGTAGGCCAGACCAGATAAAGACAGCAGATTTTCTTCCCTTACGGATATTAATGAATCAGATGGATTTTTAGGACAATTGAATACGGTTTGATTTTAATCCCAGGAATTGCAGAATTAAAATTTCGCAACCTGTCATGATGAGATTCAAACCTGTGATCCCAGTGCATTAGCCTGGAGCCCTCAGTTATTAGTCCAGTGATATTACCACCTCATAACCAACTCATGAGCAATGGTGGCTACATTGCAGAACAAGTGTTCTCCTTTGCATTTCATGTTAAATTTAACTGGAAGAAAAATATAGCAGAAAATCATGGCTTGAAAATTTTACAAACTAAACCCTTCTGCTGAGGCAACTTATTCCCTGAAAATTGTCCTGAATTCCTTTGAGGGAGAGAAAGTAAACTTGCTTCTGCGTTCAACCCTAGTTTCTTCTGAACTGAACATTAAAAAAAAACGTACTCATTCCTACATTCTTCTGGACTGAAAACAAAAGCTCATGGCTGTTAACGACTTTCCTTTGTTTCATAAACTCGACAACATAACCATCGTTCCATTAATATCACAGGGGTCTGGAGTCACCTGTTTTATGACAAATACTGTATTTAAACACTGTTCTGGCAGGACCCTCTGATCTTGTGCTTAAGAAGCAAACCCTTAAAGGAAATAACAAAAACCCATCAGCTTCTGGTTTGAAATCCAAACTCCAAATATGATATGGAGATAAATTATACGTGTTTTTAACACCTTTTCTTCATACAGGCTGTATAATGGGCAGGACTGCCAAGGGAGAAGGAGAATTTGTGTCAAATAAGTTCTATAACTTGTCTTTGAGGATAATGTGGCGAGAAGAAGTTAGGAAGGGATGCAGTACACAAAGGTTGAAGGAAGAATGATGCAGATGTAAAATGCATTTTTCATTTTGCCTGTCTTCATTGGAAGTAACTGAAGCGGCAAGGATTGAGGAAAAAAGAAGTTGATGGAGACAAATTATGAGGTTGCTACTGCTATCTCCACTGTGGGGTGTTTGAATTCTTCCCAAAAATGTTTCAATACATTTAACATGGTTGAGACCGTGAACCAAGCAGGGCGGAGAGTAAAATCATTGTTCTGCACCCCTGTGGCAGTGCTACAACAGCACTTGAATATACAGTGCAATCACATTACCATTACTGGTAAATTCTGAAAACCTTTTATAACTTATCTTTAATATATATTTCGACTCATTTAGCAGCACACATTAGACATTTAATTTTGAGATAAAGATCAGTTTTACTGTACTGCACCAAAAGCTATAGCAGGATGGTGTCAGACTCAAGAGAGTTTCTAAGAGGTTGCAGATACAATTTCCTGCACACTGAGGCAATTTCCCACCAATCTTCCTTGGTACCTAATAGTCTGTGACAAGACATAGTGCAAAGGAACAGATATAGCAAGCAGCAGGCAGTCGTCGAAAAGAAAAATTAGTTGTCTGCCACCTGAGTGGGCAAATGTGTAGATAGCATTTATAGTTTCACAGGCCACTGCGGCCTCATACCTATGGCACATCAGTCACTAATTCAGCACATCCATTTCAAATTTCCTGAAAAACTTTCCTCTCCAATTGTTAAAACTGAATCACTCTACTAGCCACATACAAAGTAGCAGCTGTGACATACACGTTACTAATCTGCTTGTCCACAGGGAGCGCAGCATGATTACAGGAAAGTATCACAAATTGGGGGAAATGCAGGACATGTAAAAACATGTATCTTTGCCTATTAAATGTTAAATCCATGATTTTCATTCCATGAGTCCACTGCCTAGACTGGGGTCCTTGGAGATGGTAAGGACTGCAGATGCTGGAAGCTAGAGTCAATAAATGTGGAACTGGAAAAGCGCAGCAGGTCAGACAGCATTCACGGAGCAGGAACATCAACATTTTAGACCGAAACTCTTCGTCAGGATTAGAGCAGGCGATGGGAGCCCAGAAATAAATATAGGGAGGGTGGTGGGGCAGGTGAGATGGAGATAAGTGGATGCAGGGGGTTATTGTGGTTGGTCAATGGGAAGGGAAGGGTGGAGTGGATAGGTGATTAGGAAGATGGATAGATTGGGGTGGAGAGATTTTGAAGCTGGCGAAGTCAATATTCAGGCCATTAGGCTACGTTCCAGGGTGAAATACTAAGCGTTGTTCCTCCAGTTTATGTTTGGCCTCAGTCTGAACATGGAGGAGGCCAAGGATGGACGTGTTACCAAGGGAGTGGGAGGGGGAGTTAAAGTGGACAGCAACCGGAATGTCCGGTTGGCTGGTGTGTGCAGAGCACAGATGCTTGGGATGAATGGATGCAGTAAATGAGGTTACACGAAGTGCAGGTGAATCTCTACCAGATTTGGAAGGATTGTTTGGGGTCTCAGATGGACGGGAGAGGGGAGGTGTAGGGGAAGGTGTAGCACCTCCAGTTGCAGGGAAAGAGCTGAGTGTAGTGCAGGGGTTGGTAGGGAGTGTGGAGCTGATGAGGGAGTCACGGAGTGAACGGGTCCCTGCCGAAAGCAGACAGGGGTAGGGAGGGAAATACCTTTTTGGTGGTGAGGTTTGATTGTAGGTGGTGAAAATATCGGAGAATGATGCATTATATTCAATGATTGGTGGGATGATAGGTGAGGACCAAGAGGACTCGATCCTTTTTGTTGTTGTGGTGACAGTATTTGAGGCCAGAAATGGGGGAAATGTGGTTAAGGGCATCCTTAATAACAGAGATGGGGAAACTACAGTATTTAAAGTAGGAGGATTTCTGGGAATTCCTAGAGTAGAGTGCCCCATCCTTGGAGCAGATGCAGTGGAGGCGGAGAAATTGTGAGTATGGGACTGCACCTATGCAGTGGGGTGGGTGAGAGGAGGTGTAGTTGAGGTAATTGTGGAAGTCATTGGGTTTGAAATGGATGTCAGTGGTGAGTTGGTTACTGGAGATGATGTCGAAGTGGCCCGGAAAGGGGACGGAGGTGTCAGAAATGGTCCAGGTGAATTTGAGGGTGCTGTGGAAGGTGCTGGTGAAGTTGACTGTTCGAGCTCTTCATAGGAGCATGACGCAGCACTGATTCAATCATCAATGCAGCAGAGAAAGAAGTGGAGAATGGTGCCAGTGTAGTTGTTGAAGAGGGACTGTTCCATGTTTCCTAAAAAGGGCAGGCATAGCTAGGGTCCATGTGGGTACCCATAGCCCTTCCTTTGGTTTGTAGAAGTGGGAGGAATCAACGTAAAAATTGTTGAGGGTGAAGACCAATTCTGCCAAGTAAATGAGAGTGTCGGTGGAGGGGGAGTAGGGGGCCGTATCGGAGAGAAAGAAGTGGAGGGCATTTAGGATATCTTCATGGGGATGCAGGTGTACAGGAACTGAACACCCATTGTAAAGATGAGGTGTTGGGGGCTGGGAATTTGAAAGTTATGGGAAAGGTGGAGGGCATAGTTTGTGTTCTGCATGCACCAACCAACTCAGTGTCATCCACTTCAACTCTCCCTCCCACTTCCCTGGTGACGCGTCCATCCTTGGCCTCCTGCATGGTCAGAGTGAAGCTAAACATAAAATAGAGGAACACCACCTCATATTTCGCCTTGGCAGCTTACAGCCCAATGGCTTGAATATTGAGCTTCAAGATCACTCCTCCCCAACCTGTCCATCTTCTGACTCACCTATCCACTTCAACCTTCTCACTGACCAACCACAATAACACCCCCTAGCTGCATCCATTTATCTCCATCTCACCTATCGTCCCCCAGCCCTACCCCCATCCCTCTATTTTTTCTGAGCTTCCCTCCCCCTTCTCCAGTCCTGACAAAGGGTTTCAGCCTGAAACTTTGATTTTCCTGCTCCTCGGAAGCTGTCTGACTAGCCGTGCTTTTTCAGCTCCACGTTTATTGACTCCAGGTGTTAGCTTGTTGGCTGCTGATGCTTCATCCTGATACATCTTTAGGCAATAAGCATTTGCCATTGTGTTCCACTCAGAGGCAGAACAAAGAGGCTGGTCACAAGTTTAATTCAGTCAAACAAATCAAATCTGCAGTACATGCATTATTCTGTAGTATGTGCTGGTTATTTAGCCAATATAACTAACCAGCTTAATTTTGTTTTGGCAAAGTACAATCAGTTCCAATGACACAATGTAAATTGAAAAAGATATTACATTGCTTCAGCCAGACTTCCGTGATGAAGGTTTAATCTGTCAAAACTCAAATATCAACACTGATCTCTTTCATAAATTTCTTGACTGGTCACTAGTAGTTAAGGGACAGTGGCCAGTTGTGTACTGATAAATAGCACATTACGGGATGTAGTTGACCATATTCTACTGCATGCTACCTGTCACCATTTCAGCACAGTCCCAGCCTGGCATGCAGTTGTAAAAGTCATCCGACAACGGAGAAACAAGAAGGTCAGTGGTGAAGATGGAATTCAAAAATACTATGGTGAGGTATGCTCAGCGTGAATACATGAGCTTGTCTCCTTCATCTGGAATGAAGAACATGTGCCAGTAAATCTCCAAAATGTGTAATTGTGACCATCCTCAAGAAAGGAGATAAGGCCGTTTGAAGCAATTGCAGTGAATTCTTCTTGTTATGTTCTACAGGAGGGTAATTACAAAATGCCTCCTCAACCACCTTCCCCAAAGGCTGAAGAGCTCCTCCCAAATCGTCAAAGTGACATAATCTCCACAAGCCCGATAAAATTTAAAGAGCAGCAACAATCTTTATATATGGCCTTCTTCAACCTCACAAAGGACTCTGACTCTTTTGACTTGGAGGGATTATGGAGGGTCTTCCTCAAATTTACTTACTTTCAGAAATTCACCGGCATGGTGGCTCAGTGGTTAGCACTACAGCCTCTCAGTGCCAGGGACTCGGGTTCAATTCCAGCCTTGGGCGACTGTCTGTGTGGAGTTTGCACATTCTCCTTGTGTCTGCGTGGGTTTCCTCCGGGTACTCTGGTTTCCTTCCACAGTCCAAAGATGTGCAGGCTAGGTGGATTGGCCAAGCTAAATTGCCTACAGTGTTCAGGGGTGTGTCAATTATAGGGGGGTGGGTTTGGGTGGGATGCTTCAAGGGGCGGTGTGGACTTGTTGAGCCAAAGGGCTTATTTCCACACTGTAGGGAATCTAATCTAATCTAATCTCGGCCTGTTGCGTGACAACATGCAATCTAGGATTCTCATCAATGGAACCACTTTAGACCCAATATGTGTCCTCATGCCTTTTCCATGTTTCTCAAAATAACACACCACCCCTATTCCATCAAGCTTCCTGTTGGACTGGAGTATCTCTACAGAATAAGCAGCTAAATTTTTAATCTGCTTCATCATCAATTCAGAACGAAAACCAGTTCAATCTCATTTGTTGAGCTGCAGGATAAAAATGACATCTGTGTGTGTGAACACATTGAGGCCAATTTCCAAGCTATTGCTGACACATTCATTATGAAAGAATGGGTCTTAGGCTAAATATTGTCAAGAGAAAAATCTTCTACCACTTTCCAGTTACCAAGAAACACTGTCCTTCAATTATCAAGACCTATGGTGAGTCATTGGACAAAGTGGATAAATCATCAGATCTTAAGAGCCCCCTTTCAGTGAGGGCAGACACTGATGGTGAAATTCATCATCACCTCCCAGTTATTGTCAGTGTTCTTGGCTATCTGAAGAGCAGAATGTTGGTTGACAAAGATGTCAAACTTGCCACCTGGCTCTGCAGTAGTAGTGTTACTTGCCTTGCTGCATATATCGGAGACATGGAGAATGTACATCATACACGTCAAAAGCCTAGAGAACCTTCACTAGTGAAGCCTATACAAAATCCTGCAAATCTGCTAGCAGGAAAGGTGCTCCAATACCGGTTACTTCTGTTGGGCCTACACTTCCAATTCAAAGCATTAGTTATGATCAATCAGCTACGTTGGCTGGCCCATATTGTCTGTATACCACAGATAATCTTTCCAAAATAAGCTGTTTACTCCAAGCTTCATCTTTACAAGATTTTAGCAGGAGGTCAGAATGAACACTTCAAGGATACTTTCATAGCTTCTCCAAAAATTTGTAGATTCATCTGAAGCAGGTTTGTTTGCATAATACAAATGGACTATGAAATACTACCAGTCAAAAAAAGCAGAAGAATAATTAGCCTTTCCCTATGGATATGATAACGTAAAAATGCAATACTAAGATCTGAATTGTAATTTATCTCCTTGTGCATGAGTGAATGAAGTTGAGATACTATATCAGATTTTGATTAGCCTAAATGGTATTAAAAGGACCATTGAGATCCCAAATTAATTGAGCTAGGAAGAAGAAATCTAGAGCTCTTTCTTCCTGCCGCTGATCAATATCTTCTTCTAGGGAGTTGTATTTGCATACACTGAACAAAGTTCTCCTCTTTGGGAAAGTGAAGGCACTTTCTCTCGATTAGGGCATCTCAAACCTGTACTTGTAATTCTTGGGGGCAGCCACCAACTTCATAGGGTGACATCAGGAAACTGCTATAGGTGAGCCAGATGAACGTGAAAACCTTATAACTTTCCTGATTGGACATGCAAGGACATCAAAGGTGTTCACGAGGGAAAGGGAATTCTATTCAGAGCAACAAGGCCTTGGTACGTCTTCCTGCTTTGTTATTCTGGCCTCATTCTCTGCCATTGGGCTGTGGGTTCATAATGAAGAAAAGTCATTGCTGTGAGACTAGCAGCTGACAAATGCTACACACTACATTCCAGTAATTCTCTCAGGATTCATGGAAATACATTGGAATTTATGCAGCTTTCAGAAAGAAAAACACTTTAATGTTGATTCAACTTTTTTCCACTGAATGGTGACTAGGCAAAT
The DNA here is from genome assembly GCF_030684315.1 of Stegostoma tigrinum. Taxonomy (NCBI): domain Eukaryota; kingdom Metazoa; phylum Chordata; class Chondrichthyes; order Orectolobiformes; family Stegostomatidae; genus Stegostoma; species Stegostoma tigrinum. Next base: position 61,991,855 of record NC_081356.1, on the reverse strand, counting down.
CTACATTATGTAAAGAGTTATTTAACTCTAAAGACATGAAAGATCATTTCACTGCTCAAAGTCTAGAATGTAATAATTCGCTTCAGTGAAATTAAAAATGATAATTCACTACAGTTCACTGAACTACAATTATTAGAAGATAGATTATCCTGGAAGAGACATTGCAGCATTAATGTACAGCAAAAGCTCACATTCCTAGAATGAGTTCGACTGTCATAGTTTAGTGGTCATGACACAATTAATTGCATCTATCTCTTAATGATTGGAACGGATGCTACAACCAGACAAAGGGGGATCTCCAGCAAATTAAAGCACTTGGCTGAGCCTCATGCTTCAATTATCTCTCTGCCCCTTATTCTAGCATAAAACACACTTCAGCTTTCATTATTAACAAAATGGTCTAATTCAAGATCGTGGGTAAAATCCAAAAGGAAGAATAAATATATTGCTATTTCTTTGACAGTCTGCAGCGCTTCAGAGTACATCATTCATACTCTTGCGGAATCAAAGGAGAATTGGATTACCTGTTATATATTCAAGACATATTAATTTCTTGGAATATTACATTCAATAAAACACTATCCTATTAACAGGTGAAATTCTGTCGCAGCTACTGTGTTCTTTCATTTATCAATTAAGGAACTAAATAAAACTTCCTCAGAAATTTCCTGTGATGAAAGCGTGGTCAAATGGTAAATGCCATTATCACAAAATGATCCGGTCGTGAATCCAAGACTCCGGGGATCTATTTTAACCGTCGTAAGGAGTGCAAAATTAATAGGAAGAGGTTAATGACTGCTGTGCACCATGACTGATGTCACAGACATATGAATCAGGGTCAGGGGTAGGCCATTCAGCCCCTCAAGCCAATTGTACCGTTCAATAAAATCATAGAAAATTGGATCATAATCTTAAATCTACATTCATGCCTACCCTGAAAACTTACACTTCCTCCCTTAATAATTCTACCTCAGTTTTAGAAAGAACCAAAGAGAGACTTTACAAATGACGAACATGGAGAAGGAAGGGTCCTTTCAGCCCCATGAGCCTGACCCACAATACAATAAGATTGTGTTTAATGTAATTGTAACCTCAAATTCTCATTTTCCCCGATGACTTTCAACCCCTTGCTTCACAAGAATCTACCTACCTCTCACTTACTACATAACCAAAGAAAAATAAAGGAGAAAGCATGTTCAAAAAAAATCTCAATGATAAATAGAGAAATGTATGTTCGTGGACTTTCAGATATATAGGGCTGAAGATTGGCTCGGACATGGAGAGGGTGTCCCTGAGGGATTGGGCAAACATGCAGCCTGGAGACATGGCATTCCTGTCAAATCTAACTGCTTGGCCTCATTATAACTTTTCCTTTAAATTTCCAACTTGAATATGATCACATCGACAGGTAAGCCAGCTGCCAGGAATGAAAAGCAAGATCTGGAACCCACACTCATTTAAGAGAGTTCCAGGCAATCAGGAGGGGAATTAACCTCAGACTGGTGCATAGGTAGTTGGACCCAGCAGTCAAGGGAAGATCACTAAAGAAGGCATGAGAAGTCATGATTGAAGGAAGAGAGACTCAAATATTTCTTGAAGGACCAGCAGGAGAACTTCTCCTCCTTTCAGTCTTGTTGAAAAACAAAAAGAAATATTCAATTTAAGGAACTGGTAGTTCCTGTATCCATTCTACCCTCAGGTTTCTTGAGTCCTGGAAAATTTGAATATTTAACTTATATTAAATTTAAAACTGCAAGGTTGAACCCTGAATTGATTACCGCTCCAATAGGAAGGACTCTGATGGCAAACTATTAAATGAAAATAGTGACAGGCACACATTTATATCAGTTTTACATATTTAACTCCAACAAATGCCACCCATCAATTGGAGATGGGGCTTAAAGACATTAATATCAAGACATAAAATATTAAGCATGAATTAAGTGTATTTTCCAATAATGTGGGATCATTTTCACCTATTTATTATCCATGATCATCTAATTCTGTCAATGAGCACGTTTCTGATATTAATTGTTTCACCACTGGTGACCATGTCTTCAGCTGTCTATGTCCTAAGATCCAGTATTGCTTCCATAAACCTCTCCATCTCTCTCTGTTCTTTCACTATATTCCTACGCACTCAACACTTTATGCAAGCTTTTCATTATCTGTCCTATTCTTGTAAATCATTCCTGAATCCTCTGCAGTGCCATTATCAAGTGTGATGCCCAGAATTAGGCAATTGTTTTGTATAGATTTACCATAATTATACTGTTTTTATAAAATCCAGGATCTTGTGTGTCTTATTAAAAAGGAAGTATATCCAGTATGGGAAAACAATGTTCTCATTGCAAGAGACCAAATCATTTTGTACAGGAATGCTACATCCCCCGTATCCTTTTCCAGTCACGGCGTAGACCATCGACCTGCTCCGCGGCTTCTAAAACTGAAAGCCAATGCATCCACACACTGAGTGGTGTGCAAGGCTGTGCAGCTCACAGGGAACACTGTATGAAGAAAACACAATAAGCGAGTGCAGATAGCCGCCACAGAGATGTCAGCCAAATATTCTGATAAATCGTTGTAAACGACTGAACAAATTGGTTCTGTCAGGTCAATAGTTAACAAATGGCTTGTGACTTTTAGACTGCTTACTGCAGAGGAAAATATCAAGTCAGCATTAAGTGTCAGATTGATATCAGTACACCATGCAATATTGTGACCTTCACAGAGCTGTGCAAAGTGGTTCAACATGCAGATGGAGAAATGAAAGCCTTGAACGTAAGGCTGAGGCTATATAATGGCACCATTACTCTGAGAACCTGGAACAATGGTAAGAATGTTGATCTAGACTTTCAAATCATAGGCAGCAACAGCCATATATCTCATCTGGAGCAAGACTACCAATGGGTGATATCTCTCAATCTGCCAAAAGAGATTTCCAACATATTGCTGAACACTAATTTGTTGATCACAGAATAGATCCTCAATGTGCACAATAACATACTCACACGCTTAGGAAGTCTACCTGGGCAATATCATTTTGAAGTAGTTGAAATTAGAATTTCAATTCAGTACCAGCCAAGAGAAGATCCAGGCACTCTCAGGGTTAGCCTGAACGTCAAGATGGGAGACATGCCACCAACTGCAGAAACAGAGACACGGCAGCTTTTCCTCCACTGCTGCTGGCTGACCAGGAAGATGTGTATTCATAAGTACAGACCACAGAGCAACTATCAGTCCCAGAGGTTCATTGTACCTTAAAAATAGAAACAAAAAAAAATTCCTGGCAACATATCTTACTGCAATAGTACTCTCTGGAGAAGATACATCACCCAGAAGAATAGCCAATGATGACATGCCCACATACTATTAAGGGACCGACATAATTTATGGATTGCATGTGCAAGACATGTGCAGAAACAAACTAGAACAATGTACCACTAATGCATGAGAACAGTTGTGTGCGTAGTGGATAGCTGAAGGTAATTCACTGTCTATGATTGTATGAAAAGAGAATGTTTGGGATAGAAATGCAATACTGTAGCAATGTGCCTCCTGGGCTATCTTAATCATGTGACTTCTACCATGATCCACTAACTGCAAGCATCCGTCATACCGTCAGTTCAGTAAATAAATGGTACAAGATAGACTGTTGTCACGTGAGCTCATGACAACAATGATCACTATTGTCTAAATGTTCCCTGACTGACAGTTGACCCATTTGTGTACAATTGTTTAGAATCAGGTCCAGCAACATCGCCTTCATCATCAGACTGAAACATATTTTTATGGAAAATTCTCTTGAACACAGTTTATAAACTCTTTTTTCTGCCTTTCCCATAATTACTATCCCAGTGTACATTGGGATAATTAAAGGTTCCATTGTAATTCCTTGATAGTTTTTGAAGCATTGTAATTTCTTTGAAAATTAATTCCTGTAAATCTTCCAATCTTTGCCAGGCCTACAGAATAAACCAAATGGCAGAATCATACCTTTATTATTTCTTATTGCAACTAAATGGATTCTGTCATCAGCATCTCTAAGACATTGCTCTCTTTCTCTCTCTCTCCAGTGCTGTAACATAACTAAATCAGTATGATTACACCTCCTCCTTTCATTCCTTCTCTATCTTTCCCAAACACCTTGAATTCAAGAATATATAGCACCTGCTCTAGTTTTGAGCCAGGTCTTCACTATCTCCATAATTAAACAGCAAAGTGGCTACTGGCACCTACAAATCACCAACTATATTTCACACACTCGTTGCAGACACAAACTCTGGTTTCATCCCACAGTCCAAAGGTGTGCCGGCTAGGTGGATCGGCCATGCTAAATTTCCCGTAGTGTTCAGTGGTGTGTGGGTTATAGGGGGATGGGTCTGGATGGGATGCTTCGAGGGGCGATGTGGATTTGTTGGGCCGAAGGGCCTGTTTTGACACTGCAGGTAATCTAATCAAACATGCATATGAGGACTCGTGTAGATTTTGTTTCATTACTCTGACCACAATTAATAGCTACATCTTTGTCAGTGTCTCGCAGTTCTGCATTTACTTTATTTTCCTCTTTTATTGCCTCTGGGTTCCCACACCTCTTCCACATGCAATTGGAAAGTGAGAGGTTTTTAAGAATGAGATAATGCAAGTTCAGAAAAGGTATATTCCCATTAGTTTGAAGAGCAAAGCTGGTGGGTGCAGGGAATGCCGGATTGAGGTCTAGAGAAAGAATGAGGCATACATCAGATATTGTGTGAATCCCTAGAAGAGTATAAGGGCAATAGAAGTATACTTAAGAGAGAAATCAGGAGGGCAAAAAGGGCAGTTGAAAGACTTTTAATGAATACAGTTAAGGAAAATCCAAAGAGCTTCTATAAATACGTTAAGGGCAAAACAGTAACTAGAGAGAGAATAGGACCCCTTAAAGATCGATATGGTCATCAACGTGTGGAACTACAGGAGATTGGTGAGATACTAAGCAAACACTTGTGTCAGTATTTCATGTGGAGAAGGACATGGAAGCTAGGGAGGTTGGGGAAATAAATAGTGATGCCATGAAAAGAGTCTATATTACAGAAGAGGAGGTATTGGAGGTCTTAAAATGCATAGAAGTTGCTAAATCCCAGGGACCTGATCATTTCCTAGAACTTTGTGGGAAGCTAAAGAAGAGATGATTGGGCTGCTTGCTGAGATATTTACATCAATGATAGCCACAGGTGACATGAGGGAAGATTGGAGGTTGGCTATTTTGGTGCCATTATATAAGAAAGGCTGTGAGGAAAAGCCAGTCCTACCTTCCCTAGAATTGATCCTAGTGCCCCAGGAATCCAAATCACTCCATCCTACATTACTTCTCCAGCTTGGTACATCTTGTTATTTTTACTCTTACTAGGACATGGCACCTGTAGTAATTCTGAAGGCACTACCTTTGAGGGCCAACTGTAAAATTTATGCCCAAACTTCATGTATTGTGCATGTAGGGCCTCATTTTTTTAAAAACACCTGAGTCGTTGGTAACAACTCTTACCACAACCATTGGTTGTACGATAATATCAGGGTGGTGCTTGACAAATTTGAGAGACAGCTCTCTCAATTTTGACACTAGGCCCCAAATATTGGTTAGGAGGACATTGCAGTATCAACAGGAATATGTTTGTCTTTGTCATTTCCATTACCTAGATCAATACCAGACAGTCTGTCTGATAGCATTCCATTTTTGAGGCATTTTAATGGATGACACAGATGAGTGGTTGCTCAGCCATTTTAGAGGGCAGTTAACAGTCAACTGCATGGCTGTGATCTGGAGTTACATATAGGCTAGACTCACTAAGGATAGCAGCTTTTCTCCTCCAGAAGGGAAATTCACTTGGGGGGCATTTGTGAACCCGATAGTTTTGTTTAACAATCGACAATGGTTTCACTATATTCCTATATAACCTTAAGCTCTGATGTCACTATATCAGAAAAGTACTATCCATGAAATCCATTTGCATGGGCGAGCTGTACTGATTCCAGCTGCTGCTCATGCTCCAAAGCCATGAAATACTGACACAAAATGTTTGTTTAGTATCTCACCAATCTCACGTAGTTCCACACATTGACAGCCATGTCAATCTTTTAGGGGCCCTATTCTCTCTCTAGTTACCGTTTTGACCTTAATGTATTTATAGAAACTCTTTGGATTCTCCTTAACTGTATTAATTAAAAGTCTCTCAATTGCCCTTTTTGCCCTCCTGATTTCCCTCTTTAGTATATTTCTACTGCCCTTACACTCTTCTAGAGAATTATTCAGTTGAATTATTCCAAATGAATTCAGATCCTTCACAATGTTGTCCAGCACAAGAGAAATGTCCCAGACATACAGTTCACTCCATGGAACTGAGATTCCCTGCCATGCTTTAATTCAGTGGACAATTAACTAAGTTGATAGAAAAGATTTAATTAATTACTTACAAGCTACTGACCAATCAGCTGCTTCCCTTGTGTTGACCTTGCTTTATTTTCAAACATAAATATTTTATTTAATTTATCATTTTGAAACCTCATTTTAATTTAATGAAAAATGCAGAACCATTTAGTTTGCTAAATGACAAATTTATACCTGGATTTATTTATTGAATACAGGTCATAAGTAAGGATTGTATATGGAATGGCTTTAATTTAATACCAATTAACTAATCTGATTTCTTATGTAGTTAATTAATTTAATTATATTACACTAAACTTGAAAACTTACTGAGGAACCTACACACGTGAATCCTTGTGCTAGTCAAATCACTTTGTAATACATTGCATCGTCTCAGCATGGCTCCTTTCCCTTTCTGTGCTTTACTCCCCTCATATTAATATTAATACATACTTATCCTAGCCATGCAGATGGGATTATTGGCCCTCTTTCCACATTGCACCCAATTGTATCTGCACACTCTATTAATTCTGACCTCTGCTGTCATTTCTGTCAAGGCCACCTGAGTCAATGGGCTAGGATATCCTGATGCTGTTGATGAGGAAGAACACCTCCTGCAGTTCTTTGGCAGTGTACACAGATAGGTTTCACTGTGCCAGTCTAACACCGTTTCTCCACTCTGAGCATAGAGTATTCCCCGCCCTGATACCGATCACCAGAACAGGACAAACAAGGTTGACTCTGAAGGTCAGTTAAGGAGTTGGATTCCTTTCTGCCTTTACAACACTGAAGTTGTTGTTTTAGATATACTGTAGACAAATATCAGTGTTGATGAATAACATTGCTTGGACTTCTCAGCACATCGGCTGTTGGAAGACTCAGAGTCTTCCTTCTTACCACTTCCAGCTGCTGCATAATGGCTGTTGGTCAACTGTTTCCATAGTGAGCAAAATGCCACCAATTTCTATGTCTGTTTCCAGGCCCCTTGCTGCAATGACTAAATTTTATTCTGTGTGTCAGTACCACTTACGTTGATGACTCATTGCAAACCTGTTTGTGAAGCCTACTGTTAGAAAATCTGTTGAATACTTTCTACTAATAGAAAGTTAGAAAACGATTAGAAACAAAATTCATTGATGGTAATGTTCTCAATTTATTGTTTCATATTGTCAAAAGCAAGCGAGTCTTTGCCAGTATTTGCCATTGATTTGATTCCCATTTGTCTGGAACGTCCACTAGTTCAATGGATCAATACAATTTTTAAAAAGTACCGCAACTGACCTCACTAACCTCTACTAAAGAACAGAAAATGGAATAGAGTTGCTGATCACTCTAGCATGCTGAAAATACATAAGCAAATAGGTCATGATGGCTTTGTACAAAATAATGATCCACAGGAAAAATATTTAAACATCAAGTATTGTCCCTTTTGAGATGGGCCCACTCTCACTGTTGCAGACATTAGATTGGTATTACTGGAAGACAACCTAAAGAAAGCCATGGGCTCAGATGGATTGCCCAGCTGAGCACATAGATTCTGTGTGGAACAACAGGCAGATTTATTCCCCATCATCTTCAACCTCTCCTTCCTACAAGCTGACGTTCCCACCTGCTTCAAGAAGACCACCATCACCCCAGTACCTAAGAAAATACATGCAACGTGCCTTAATGACGATCACCCAGTGGCTCTGACCTCAATAAACATGAAGGGCTTCGAGAGGCTGGTCACGGCCAACATCAACTCCAGTCTCCCATTTTGCCTCAATCTCATCAATTTGCCTACCAACATAACAGGTCCACAGGTGATACCATTTCCCTGGCGCTGTGCTCATCCCTAGAACATCTGGACAACAAAGATACCTACATAAGACTCCTGTTCATTGACTACAGCTCTGCCTTCAACACCATTATCCCCTCCAGACTGATCTCAGAACTCCAAGACCTATGTCATGGCTCCACCATCTGCAACTAGATGCTTAGCTTCTTAACCCACAGTCTTCAATCAGTGAAGGTAGACAATTGAACCTCCTCCACAATAACACTCAACACTGAAGCCCCAGAAATATACTTTCTCAGTCTCCATCTGTACTCCCGGTACACCAATGATTGTGTTACTATATTCTGAATGAATGCCATCTACATGTTTGCTGAAAATGCCACCGTGCTAGGATGGATATCAAACAATGATGAGTCGGCATACAGAAACAAGATTGTGAGTTTGATAATCTGGTGCAATGACAACAATCTCTTTCTCAATGTTGATAAAACTGAAGAACTGATTATTGACTTCAGAAAGAAGGAAGGAGAACACACCCCCAACTACATCGATACTACTGAGGGTGAGAGGGTGGATAATATCAAGTTCCTAGGAGTCACATAACCAACAACCTGTCCTGGATGTCCCACGTAGATGTAACAGTCAAGAAGGCACAAACATGCCTCTTCTTCCTCAGGTGACTCAGGAAATTTGGCACATTTACAAGGTTCCTCACCAACTTTTACAGATGCGCCATTGAAAGCATACTGTCTGGGCGCATAATGGCCTGGTATGGAAACTCTCTGCCCAGGACCATAAGAAACTATAGAGGTTGTATGCACAGCCTCGACCATCACAGAAGTCAAACTTCCATCCATGGACCCCATTTACATATTGGTAATGCTCTCCTACAATGCCTTCCATTAGGCAGAAGATACAGAAGCTTGAATACACACTCCAGGAGGTTCAAGAACAGCTTCTTCCCTGCCATTATCAAACTGATGAATGGATTCTCTAAATTCAAATAAAGCTAATCTTGTTGATGTTGATCTTGCCTTGCGCATGCCCTGTGCGATGTAACTTGTATGCCGCTGTCTAGTATTTTTTCATCCTATGATCTGTATATCCATGCTTACTATGATCTTCCTGCACTGCTCGTAAACAAAGCTTTGCACTGTACTTAGGTGACAGTAAGTCAGTCAAATCAAATCAAATCAGATGGGAAGTGAGATCAGGTCTGCTTTACGATCAGGATCCACTCATCACCAGCTACCTGCTTAAAGAAATTTCTCATAACCTTTCTTCATTTTTACTCTAGTCATTATTTTAGATTGGTGATTCTGCAACATTTCCAACCAATGAAAATCCTATTTCCTTATTCACAAGATCAAAACCCTTCATACTTTTAAAATATTCTGTTAAATTAGCTCTTGGTTCTCTGTTTCAGTAGAAAAATCGCTAAAGTTTAAAAGGCATTTTTCTCCATTCTCAGCCATTTTTTGGTGAATGTGCCAATGTTCAACTCTGCCCACTACAGCCTACCCTTATTTCTTTACTCTTGGAATCAATGCCAGTTTATATCATTCAAAACGTTATTGGCATTATTGTGACTTCAAGCAAATCAACTTACATTTCCAGAGAATTATCTCATATAAATCTATAGGTTCCTCTGTTCATTCACACTGTTCACCATGTTGGCCTAAAATGTAGAATGTCATTCAATGTCTTTCTTCCTAAAATATAATACCTCACAAATTTCCACATTAATTTGAACCTGGTACATGACTACCTGTTTAGCCATCATGTCCATATCCTCCTGAGACTTTTGCAATTTCCTTACTCTTGTCAGAAATCCTAATTTTGTGTTGCTAGCAAATTTAGATATTGTCACCTTCTTTTCAAATCCTAGTCATCTGGAGGTGTACATTTTGAAAACAAAAGTGGACCCAGTATTGATCCAAGGAATATACCAATTACAATGTTTTAAAATCTATCAAAACAACACCCATTAGCACCAAGACTATTTACTGCTTGTAAACCAATTTTCTTTTCATGTCTTTTCCTGTCCTATTATATGTGTAAATGCTGCATGTCTTAAATGACGTGCATATATTTTGCAGACAACTTATTAAATGCCTACATAACACAAGAAAGGAGCTCCTAAATGGTTCTTCTAAAAATTCAGTTGACCTAATAAATCTTTACACTTGATACAACTGTAATGCCTATTGTTATTGTCAAGTTGTGACAGATTTGAATGCAATGCAACTAATGACAATAAACTTGCTACTAGTGGAAAAAAACTCACAAAAATATAGTTTACTTTATGTACATTTCATTCTGCTTTAACCTCGATTCAAGTTCTCCTACAGGAAATTTTATATTCATAAGAGTCTAGATAGATTTAACCACAAAAGAGGGAATAACTAGGCTTATCAAAATTGCAGCTGTTTTTTCAAACAAATAGAGTAGTCCTTGGGGGCTACCACAAGGAAATGGAAGGAAGACTTTGAAATATAACAGATGGAATTTATTTAAAATAAATTAGGCCTTTGGCAACAGCTATAACAAGCAACTATTACTTTTCCTAATGTTGCAACCCAGCATTGGCTCTTAATCTTCTGTTCACGTTGAATGGTTTCCTCATGACCTCGCTGTAATTCCTGAAGGAATTCTGATGAGCCTTCTGTTTTGCTTGAGATCTGCTTCCCTTCCTTCTCAAAATACCTGAAAGATAAGTGATGGTAGAACCAAATACTCGAGGAATGCCTTCCATTTTACAATTAGCACATGCCCATGAATAAATTTAAGATCTTATGAATTTATATTGATCAGTCTCTTCTTTGAACCTCGTCCTTCCTTTAAGGAGCCATCAGGCCCTTACTACACTCTGCTATAACTCTATTTACTAGTTTGCTAATCTTCAGTTGAATTAATTGTTGAATTACATTATTCAAGTAAAGAAATCCTTTTGTAGATACTTGCTTAGAGAAATGAAAACAAATGCAATTTCATTTAGTTTTATGTAAGTCCAAACCAGAAACAAAAACGTGCCAAACTTGAGTGAGTTAATAAGTCATTACAGTTTCCACAACACTGGTTGGGATAATTTGCCCTTTACATTGCACTCGGGGAATTCTCAACTCTTAGGTATAAAGCAGGAAAATACCACAGGATCACACACTCTTAATGACTCTTAGGTTTTCATCACTTCTTTTAATTTGATTTATTGTTGTTGGATGTACTGAGGTACAATAAAACGGTTTTGTGCGCTATCTAGGTAAATCATACATTACTTAAATACGTCAGGGAGCAGAATGCAGCATATAGTGGTATGTCTACAGAGAGGGTGCAGAGAAAGATCAACTTTAATATATGAGAGGTCTCTTCAAAAATCTGATAACAGCAGGGAAGAAGCTGTTCTTGAATCTGTTAGTAGGTGTTTTCAAACTTATATATCTTCTACTGGATGGAACAGGATGATAGAAACTATAATTGCCATTGGGGGGAGGAGTTCTTGATTATGTTGGCTGCTTTCCCGAGGCAGCAGGAAGCATAAATGGAGTCAGTGGAAGGAAGATTGGTTCCTATGATTGACTGGTCTGCATTCTCAATTCTCTGTAATTTATTGCAGCCTTGGGCAGAACAGTTTCCATAACAAGCTGTGATGCATCTGTATTGGATATGCACTACGATGCATCTATAAAAATTGGCAAGAGTCATTGTGGACATGTCAAATTTCCTTAGCCTTCTGAGGAAGTAGAGGAGTTGGTGAACTTTCTTGACTGTAGCATCAATGTGGTGGACCAGGACAGATTGTTGGTGATATTTATAGCTTGGAACTTGAAGCTGTCGACCATCTCTACCTCAGCACCATTGATACAGGCAGGGGTATGCCCCCACTCTGCCTCCTGAAGTTGATGACCAACTCCTCCATTTTGCTGATATTGAGGAGGGGTTGTTGTCTTTACACCATGCTACTAAGCTCTCTATTTCTTTCCTGTACTCTGTCTCATCATTGTTTAAAATCCTACCCCCTGCAGTGGTATAACCAGCAAACTTGTAAATGGAGTTAGAGTAGAGTATGTAAGGAATATAGTAAGGGGCTGAGTATGCAGCTTTGTGAGGAGGAAGTATCATCACCTATCCTAATGATTGTGGCCTGCTGGCCAGGAGGTTGAGGATCAAGTTGCAGAAGGTGGGGAGCAGAGTCCTAGGTCTCAGGGTTAGGAGATTAGGTTGGTTGGAATTATGATGTTGAAGGCAGAGCTAAAGTCAATAAATAGAATTCTGACATAGGTGTCCTTGTTATCCAGATGTTCCAGGATGCCAATAGAGCTTGGGAGATGATGTCTACCATAGACCTGTTGAGATAGTAAGCTAATTGTAGTGGATTAAGGCAATCTAGGAGGCTGGAGCTGATGTGTCCCATTACAAACATCTCGAAGCACTTCACAATGATAGATATCAGAGTCACTACTGGGCAGTAGTCATTAAGGCACATAGCATGATTTTTATTTGGCACTGGGATGATAGTGAAGAAGCAGCAGATGAGAACCTCAGATCAGAGAAAGGAGAGGTTAAAGGTGTCTGCAAATACGTTTACCGGTTGGTTTGCACAGGATCTAAATGCACAGCTAGGGATGTCACCCAGACCAATCAGAGGACGGCACAGAGGCTCAGTGATTAACACTGTTGCCTCATAGAACCAAGGACCCGGGTTCAATTCCACCCTTGGGCAACTGTCTGTGTGGAGTTTGCACATTCTCCCCATGTCTGCCTGAGTTTCCTCCGGATGCTCTGGTTTCCTTCACACTCCAAAGATGTGCAGGCTAGGTGGATTGGCCATGCTAAATTGCCCATAGTGTTCAGGGATGTGTAGATTAGGGCGGTTATGGGGGAATGGATCTGGGTCAGATGCTCCAAGGGTCGGTGTGAACCTGTTGGGCCGAAGGGGCTGTTTCCACACAGTAGTCATTCTATGAGTTCTATGATGACGAGTCACTTTCCACGGGTTCACCCTCAAGAAGGCCAATCTGACACCTGCGACGATGATTGGGTACAGGTGCACATAGACCTGTCGGAGCAGGTGACATCTTCTGTTCAAAACAAGCCTAGAATACATTGAGCTTATCAGGGAGAGAGATATTGGTGTCAACAATTCTAGTCAACTTCGCTTTGTACCCCCTTGTACTGTGTAAGCCTTACTACAGTCAATATGTACTCATGTGGTTAGCCTGGGGCTCTAGTTTAATCTAATATGGTTTCTTTGATGGATTTGCAAAGATTGTACCTAGATTTCCTGTAAGGTTAGGGTTACCAGACTTGAAAGCCTTAAACCTGGATTTCAGTGGGGAGAAGTCTCCCAGTTCATCCATAGTTTCTGGTTGGGGAACACTCGGATTAACTTAGCTTCATTGAGATGTACAGAAAGGAAACAGACTCTTCAGTCCAACTCATCCATGCTAACTAGACATCTTAAATTTAGTCACATTTGGCCCATTCCTGTCTAAACTCTTCTTATTCATATATCCATCCAGATGCCTTTTAAATATTATACCAGCCTCCACCACCTCCTGTGGCAGATCATTCCATACACGCACCATTCTCTGTGTGAAAATATTGCCCCTCAGATCCTTTTTAAATCTTTTCCCTCTCACCTTAAACTTTTATCCTCTACTTTTTGATTCCACTACCTTGGGGGAAAGACCTTGACTATTCAACGTATCTATGCTCTTTATGGTTTTATAAACATTTGTAAGGTCACCCCTCAGCCTTTGACATTTCAAGGAAAATATCCCCAGCCTATTCAGCCTCTCACTTCGGCTCAAACTCTTCAACCCTGGCAATGTCCTTGTAATTCTTTTCTGAACCTTTTCAAGTTTCACAACATCTTTCTTATAGCAGGGAGACCAAAATTGCATGCAGTATTCTAAAAGTGGCCTAACCAATGTCCTGCACAGTTACAACATGACTTCCCAACTTCTATACTCAATGCAGTGACCAATCAAGGCAAGCATACCAAACACCTTCTTCACTATCCTGTCTACCTGCAAATCCACTTTCAAGGAATGATGAACCTGAATTCCAAGGTCTCTTTGATTGCCCACACACCCTAGCACCTTACCATTATGTGCATAACTCCTACCCTGATTTGCCATACCAAAAATTAGCACCTCATATTTACCTAGATTAAACTCCATCTGCTACTCCTCAGCCCATTGGCTCATCTGCTCAAGGGCTATATCCATCCAGTTCACTTCAGCTAACTCTATCCTTATTTCATTGTAATTCCTCTTTCTCAAGTTATTTCTGACCCAAGTTTCTCACTCTTAAACTGAATAATAAATTCCATCATCTTATGATTACTACTTCCTCAGGGATCATTTCATCTGGGGTCATTATATAAATTTGTCTCATTACCCATTACCAGCTCTAAGATAGCATGCTCTCTAGTTGACATATCGTTCTAGGAAATTATCCCTAATTCTCTGTCAATTTATTGTCATAGCTATCCATTCCAATTTGATTAACCCAATCAAGATAAAGATTAAAGTAACATATAATTATTGCTCTATTCTTCTTACAGACTCCAGTTATATGTTGATTAATAACATTTCCTATGGAGTGGCTACTGCTTGGAGGTTCATACACTACTGCTTCCAATGTCGCCTTTATCTTGTCGTTTTTTAACCTTTGCCCAATGGACTCGACATCATCTGAGCCTAAATTGCCTCTCACAACTGTCCTCATTTCATCTCTTACTAACTGTGCTACCCTCCCATCTTTTTTGCCCCTTCTGTCTCTCCAAAAGATCGAATATCCCTGAATATTAAGTTGACAGTTTTTATCTCCTTGTAACCACGTTTCCGTAATGATTATGACATCATATTCATTTGTAGATTAATCATCTGTTCAGTTACCTTATTCTGAATCCTTCATGCATTAAGATACAAAACCTTTACATTTATTCTATTATCAAATTTCCCTGCACTATTACAGTTCCTTGTTGCAATATGACATTTACACATTCTGCTCCTTTTATTTTCTGATAACAATCAGCCCTATCACTAACCTGCAATCTTCACCTTTCTAATTTTCCATGCCCACCGGTGCCAATGTCCCATGAATTTAAATGCATTTCTCCCAAACCAATCTTTTGCAACTTATTTACTCCTTTAATCTGTTGACACTGTGCCGATTTGCTCATGGCTCAGGTAGTAATCCGGAGCATTACTTTGTTGGTTCTGCTTTGTGATTTAGCCCCTAGCTACTCATATTCCCTCAGCAGATCTGTATTCCTCTTTCTATCTGTAGAAAGTAGTTGGTATATTTGCAAACCACAACAACTGGACCTTTCCCCTCCACTTCAAGTTCCTTTCCAGCCCAGATGAGATATTCTGAACCCAGGCACCATGAAGGCAACACAACCTTCAAGACTTGAGTCCGGTCACAGAGAACAGTCCTTATTCCCCTGACTATTCTATCCCCAATTACAAGTACATTTTTCTTTACTCCTAATCGTTAACCTTTTGGAGGATGAATGGGCAAATTTTGTATTCAGTGTTAGTGCAATTAAATTTTTGTCTTCAAAATCTCTTCCCCCAATGCCAATGACACTTGTTGAATGGAAAGGTTTAGTTCCGTTAAAGGGACACAATGGAGTCCTGATTGTGTAAATTGTAAATACGTGAATTTTCCAAATACATTAGCTTTATGGTTTTCTATATCTGGTTTTATCTGTACTTTTACTGATATTTTACTGGATACTGCATTTGCACAAATACAGTGATTGATCCCAATAATTTAGGAACATAAGAACAGGAATAGGCAATTCAGCCATCGAGAATGCTCTGCCATTCAGTGGAGTCAGTGGCATAGTGGTAATGTCACTGGTTCATGCGCTTGAAACATTGATTTGAATCCCACCACAGCAGACAGTGAAATGTGAATTCAATAAAGATTTGGAATTGGAAGTGTTACGATACAGAGATAAACAGCTGAACCAAAGCAGCCTTTCTACCTGTGAATACACAACATAGTAAAATTAAACCATTGAAGATCCCCAGATAGTCACTGTAATTGTTCCTAAACAGACTTTTGAATAAGCAATCTCAGACATTAAATAATTAATTTCCAGACACCACTTTTGCAACTCAAATAAGAGATCTAATTTATTAAACACAAACATTAGCAGAGAGAAAATTAAACAGCAGGGTAGGCTGATTAATACATATGCTTTAAACTCGAAACAATTGTTTTTAATTCATTCAAAAGACAGACAGATAGACAAACAAAGGAATAAATAAAAGAAAACAACAAATTGGCTAGATTACTTCATGGTGCAAAGTGCATTGGCACAAATGTGGACTTCTTGGCTGTTTCTCCGGAAACATCGATCAGGATCACCACCTCAGTTCACCCAGGCAAAGGCAGCAATATCCCAAACATAACTTTCTTTCTTTGGGCTTCCAGATGTTGGCATATCAGATTAGGCAGGGAGCTTTCAAATCTTCATGTTGTCTCAGCAGTAGCCCAAAATCATCTCTCAGAAAGCATTGTTCAAAAAAACAACCTTAATTTTGGTTGCTCCCTGACAGACTAATTGATTCTCCCCTAGGCGTCCGTCACTGTTCAACAAATGTCATCTGTTTGAACGTGGCATCTCTTTTACACATATTGCGACCAGCTCCCAGGTAGTGACCTTATTAGTAGCCAACTTCTGCTATCTGTTTAAGCATAATTTGTTCTCCAGGGGTTGCTGTATATGTTAGAAATTTTAATCAAGGTTTAGCCAGCAATTACTTTCTAGGCCTGATCTCACAAACAAACAAAACTTGCACAGTCTTTTCTTTTCTTTTTAATCAAAGTTTCCCCAAAATCCATCGGTCATTTGCAGCTCATAATTCAAAATCTGTAAAATAAAAATAATGAAAAATCAGCAGGGGTTCTAACAAAAGTGTCCATGTAACCTTTATCAATTCTTGTAAATATTAACGTCCTTTCAGGTTCATTGATGTCCTTTAGGGAAGGAAATCTGCCATCCTCACCTGGGCTGCCTATGTATGACTCCAGACCCAAAGCAATGTGATTGACTGCCCTCTAGGGATTTAGGGATGGGATATTATTGTTGGCCTGGCCAACATGCCTATATCCTGTGAATATTTCTGTTTTTAAAAATTCCTCTTCAAAGGACAATTCTGACATCTTGGGGACAAGTTTAGTAAATCTTTGTTGCATGCTGTCTAATGCAATGATATCTTTCCCAGCACTTTTCTAATGCAATTTCTTTCCTAATGCAAGGAGAGCAAAACTCCATACATATACAAGGTATGGTCTAACCCAGCCCTTGTACAAATGATGCAAGACTTCACTACTCCTGTCCTCAAAACATTTTACAATACAGGCTAGCATTATTAATAACTTGTTGCACAAACATAATGAGTTTCAGTGACATATCAACAAGGACACAAAATTCCCTTTGTATATCTGCACTTTCCAATCTCTGACCATTTAAGTAATACTCTACACAACTTCCAAAATGGATTAAATTCATATTTTTCCGGATTATATTCTATCAGCCATGCCCTTGCCCAGCCACTGAACCTGTCCAAATCCTCCCACAGCTGCTTTATATCTTCCTCATGAAGCACAATCCCATTTAACTTGATATCATACACAAATGTGGATAAAATACATTTGGTCCTCATCTCCAAATCTTTGATATATACTGTGGAAAGTTGGGTCCCAAGTACTGATCGTTCCAGCACCCCAATGGGCACAACTTGCCACCCAGAACATGACTCATTTATTCCTAGTCTCTGGTTAACAGACAGAAAACAATCATTAACCCATGCCAGTACATTTCTCCTACCCCATGTGCTTTAACCTTTCTAACCAATCTCCTGCGGGGGAATTCACCAAAAGGCTTCCGAAAATCTAAGAGCACTACATCCATCGTCTCTCATTTAATCAATTTTGTTTGTAACACCTTCAAAAATCTCCAATAAGTTTGTCAACCAGGTGACTATTTATTCCATCTAGAATAGCACTAGCTGGGTAGCACTTTCGAGAGCCGGTACAGATATGCTGCATCAAATGGCCTCTTCTGTACTATAAAATTCTATGATTCTATTTGCCCTGTTACTGATGTAACACTAATAGGTTGTATGTTTGCTGTTTTTTTCAATGCCTTCTGAAATAGTAGAATGACATTTGTTACCTTCTAATTTACAGGAATTGTTCCAGAAACAGTAGAAATGTGGAAGATAAATTTTACAAATAAATTTACTGGAAATTCTCTTTAGAGACAGTGGTATGTTATCATCCACAAATCTGGCCAGAATTCTCAAATTCCTTAACTTTGTTCCCATTCTTATTATTTAGAAAATCTTGGAAACATTTTTGTCAGACTATTCCAAACATTGTGGATGTGCGTCTGTTGTCTAACACTGAATGATTGAAAGATTCTGTCTCCACACACTCATTACTAGGCTGAAACTGCTTATGGCCATACAAAACACTGTCATTGATCCATATCTCCATTTTCTGCATCAAAATTTTCCATTTCATATGTAGTTTTGACTACTCTATTATGCCCATTTGGACCAATTCAGGGTGGTCCAGTGGTTAGCACTGCTGCCTCACAGTGCAAGGGATCTGCGCTCATTTCTGGCCTTGGATTCCTATCTTGTGTGGGTTTTGCAATGTTTTCCTCATGTTTACATATGTTTCCACCTAGTGATCCGATTTCGTCCCACAAAACAAAGATATGCAAGTAGGGTGGATTGGTCATGCTAAATGCCCATAGAGTCCAGTGATTTGCAGGCTAGATGGGTTAGCCATGGTAAATATGGTATTATGGGCATAGGGTGGAGGTTATGTCTGGGTGCAATCCTCTTCTGAGGGTCAGTGCAGGCTAAATGGGCTGAATGGCCTCTTTCTGTGTGGTCGGTATTCTATCAATACGGTACTTTGAATCACAACAAAGTATTGGCTATTTATACCGTGGCATTTCACTTTTCTATTATAACTGCCCATTCTCTTTGCTTCATAAAACTATCAGAAGCATTGCTACACTGATTTCTTTAAGTTACTGTCTCCCTTTCATACTGTTGCCTGCAACTTACATCTAGACATCTTACCATTTGATGGGTTTCTGACCAATAAGCAGTTAGTGCATAATCTTGTTGACAATTATTTTTCCATTAATTTAATATTTTGTCCAAAGTTTTAGCTGTCCATATTGTTAATCTCCCAATCTGAAAAGGAATTGTTTCTCTCCTTGCTTTTATATGGTAGCCAAAATGCAAAGGTCATACCTTGTTCATTCTTTGGTAAAGAAATAATGCAGATCCAAGTAGTTACTTCACTCTTTTGTCGGTCATAAGATTAGCACTCAGAAAATAGAAGGTAGATTAACATACTAAATTGTGCATATTTTGATTCAATGATCCTCTGCTACTAATGTCGCACATTTGAGCTATTTCAGCTAACCACACCATAACCCCTCCTACCTTTTGGCTCACTCATCTTTATATACATTTTAATACATTAACACCAAGTATTTAGCATCCTATTGACAGGTTTAGATATTAATAATGCAGATTTAGATATTAATCATAGCAACTCACCATTATTCACAACGTACGGTCTGCAGGAGTCATGCAATAACAATGGGAAGTATTTGAAATGGGAATAAAAGTAATTAAAACTCTATCAGTTGTTACAGCTTAGAAGGATATTCAGCCTGTCTTTTCAGTGCTGACTTACCAAATGAGATATCTACTTGTTTTCTTCATATCAGCCAAGTCTCAACTGGTAGCACTCTCATGTCAGAATCAGGTTCTAGGTTCATGTTCTATCCCAAAATTGCAGGATGATCAACAGTGAATTTCAAATGCTTTTTGTGGTTTAGTGAGGTAGAAAAATGTAGACATAAGGCATACAATAAATTGATGCCAAGGTGAAAGAAAGTTGTAAACTGCAAATTAAAGTTAATCCATGAGGCTAGTTGTGCAAGCTAATTCTGAGCTTTCGATGAAATAAATGACAAGATTTAGCAAAAGGTAACAAGATGTAGAGCTGGATGCACACAGCAGGCCAAATGGCATCAAAGGAGCAGGAAAGCTGACATTTCTGGTCTAAGGATCCAGACTCGAAAGATTAGCTTTCCAACCCCTCTGATGCTGCTTGGCCTGCTGTGTTCATCCAGCTCTACACCTTGTTATCTCAGATTCTCCAGCATCGGCAGTTCCTACTATCTCTGACAAGATTTAGCAGCCTTGAGACTCCAGGGAATAGATCAATGAATGAATATATAGAACATGACATGATTTATAATTTGCATGAAATATAACTGGGCAGAGTAAGGGATTAATCTGATGAGAACCAGGATAAAAGAGATTCTCTAGACAAGATAATGTGGAGGAGAAAAACCAAACTCTTACACACAAGATAGAATGAAACTGAGAAGAGGCTGAAATTTAGAAGCTTCTAGAGCTTGCATTCTTTCATCCAGAATAGTATGGGCATTACTTAGCTCAGATTAGACTGTCAATCACTAAGTGATTTATTTGCTATAGTTTACATGAAACATGTTTTGACTGTATTTTGTTAAAATAGCCTCATTTCTGAGCTGTCGCGATGATTCAGGTATTTCTAGATGAATTAAGATTACCAGCATCTAAAAAGTTTGTTTTAAAATCACATATGTCTGGCAAGGGGCATAAATGCCTTTATAAAACTTATTTCCAGAAGCATTTTAGCCACAACATTTATTATTTTGGGCTCAAAATTGTATCAAAATTGGTGTTAGACATATAAGATGCTATTTTAGCCTCATGTTTAGTATGGGTATTGGAACTCGAGACAGAAGTCTGCTTTGGCCATTTTCAACCTGAACATTCTAATTAATAAAAGCCAAGAGAACTGCAGATGCTGTAAATCAGGAACAAAAACAGAAGTTGCTGGAAAAGCTCAGCAGGTTTGGCAGCATCTGTGAAGAAAAAAATCAGAGGTAACGTTTCGGGTCTGGTGACCCTTCCTCAGATTCTAATTAATTCCTTGTCTTAACCTCTCATAGCTGATCACACATTCAACACAAACAAACTCATTTTATAGGGATCAGCAACCATTTACAAGTTAGTTGCTGATTGATCCCTACTGGTTGTTGCTGGGTCAACGCAAGTGATTTTTTCCACCTTTGTGAATTTGCTGAAGATTACAGGGAGCACACTGTGAAAACCTTAGTTCTGTCCTCAAGATTCTGATTAGGTGGCTTGCTCCCAATTACAGATGTAACCATTTCTTCCTCCCTTGTGTTGCAGATTGACAGCAGAATAAATGATAAACTACTTGAAGAGACAAGAAGATGAAAAGCAGGAAAAGCCAACATCTACCAAGATCATTAAGGATTGTTTCTCTTATCTCAATCTCAGTGAGGAACACTGTTTCAAATCTCTGAAGTACTCAACCAAGAGCATATCACACATGGTCTGCTGCACTTGATACAATATCAGTGAGGATACAGTTTGTGACACCAGGTTTATGACCGAGGAATAGGAATAGGAATTGAAAGAAGAAGAGCAGGAAGAAGAAAAAGATGGAAGCAGGAAACCTTATTTCTGGTTGCCTGTCCACGATTAGTTTATCTAACTAATAAAGTCAAATCCAATACCTACCTACCAACGGTTCTGGATCAAATTTTTTGTTAGGACTCTTTATTGTTGATCATCACAGTGATTACTTGGCCACAACGTTGAAAGAAAATCCAGTTCAAATATTTTGCAAACTAAATTTATAAATCAAACTATCTGAGTGTAAACCAATGAGCTTTAAGCATTCTCTTAATTTCCTGTCTTCCCTGTTTTTGCAGTGCTCCAATACATTCCCACTCAGAGGATGCAACATGATTTGTGGAAACCTAATAACATTCAGTGGAAGAGATTGTGACTGGCCTTGCAGGATGACCTCAATCAGCTGAGCCTAGAAGGCCCAGAAGGACGGCAGTACCTTGGTGTGGGGCTGGGCACCTGGTACAAATGGCACTGGCAGACAGACAGTATTGAGAAGGTGGCTGCTGTATTTCAAGACAGGCAGTAGATTTGCTTTCTGGGAGCCACTGCCATACCACAGAACAATTCTAGGAATGGGTTGGAGGACAGATTGTTCGACTATTGTGAAAACCTGCAAACATTTTTACGTGCTAGTAACCACAGATATGCTGGCAATTGTGATTTCCTCTGTCTGACTTTGGGCCTCATTAAATGTTATAGCCTATGTGGTATTTGTTTGAAACTAATCCAAACAGCTTGTGGAAGATTTTATTATCCTGCATAATTTGTGAGGTCATTTTTGGGTAAATTTAAAATGATCAATGTTTTTAATTTAATAATGATCTAGGTTCAAAGCTGTAACTGGCTAATGGTCGATCTCTTCAGCCATTTTTTCTGCTTTAATTCATCAACCACTTATATATGTGTGTTCATGGCTTCAGAAAGTACTATCTCAGTGTGAACTCAAACAATGTATTCAAATTGCTTACACCTTGAAATCATTCGACTTATCCCAACCAAATCAGGGAAAAGAAATCTTTCAACTTGAACTAGAATCTAAAAAGCTCATTGCATTTAACCATTTGTACATAGAAATGGCTAAGAGTTCCAAATGTAAATTGTCAAAAAATAAAATGCTATGAACTTCAAGTCAGTAACTCAATCAAATGTTCCAATTGTATTGTGAACAGTGAGAGAAAGCTTCAGTACAAGTATTGATTTGAAAGGCTTGATCAAAGAGTATTTGGTGACTTGTTGATTCTGCTTAGAAATGCAAGACATGTTTGCTTAATTGAGCCAAAGCACACCATTCTAAAATTGTACAGAAATTACAGATGCCTCCAGCGATTGCTCATTATTCCTCATTGCAAAATATCCACTATTCTTTCAAATATATTCTAGATATTCAATATTCTTAGAGAGTCCTTGATGGAAATCAAGGGTAAGCATATGGGCATATGGATCAAGCTGTTACCAAATCTACAGTCTATTATTGTTGAGTCAATCACCAATCACATAAAGAATGATGACTTTGGGGAAGATACTGAGGAACTGTCTGTGACCACAGTATTTTACTCCAGCGCATTGATGATCAAATTTTAAGTTATACAGTAGGACACTGAAGTGATGACACCAAAAAGCTAATAGAGGGGCAATTTGCAGGATTGGTGCAAAGTGCCAGGTGCTATAAACACTGTAATTTTATGTTGTCAATAGCTTATTCAGTAATAAATTATTTGAATTTCATTACACATAGCCTAGTGATAATAATTGTGAAAACGTATGTATTTATTGATAATTTCTCACTAAGGTCAACCTAAAAACTAACCAGTTAAGTATAATATGTCTAGCTGTTGACCTGAGCTTAATCTGAATAATAATCACAGATTTCCTACAGTGTGGAAGCAGGCCTTTTGGCCAGTTGAGTTCACACCAACTCTCTGAAGAGCACCTCACCTAGCCCTAGCCCTAGCCCTAACCCCATGCCCTATCCCTGCAACCTTGCATTTCCCATGGCTAATCCACCTAGTCTACACGTCCCTGGACTCTGTGGACAATTTAGCATGGCCAATCCACCCAATCTGCACATCTTTGGACTATGAGAGGAAACCCATGCAGACACGGGGAGAATGCGCAAATTCCACACAGACAGTCACCCAAGGGTGGAATTGAACCCAGGTCCCTGGCACTGTGAGGCTGCAGTGCAAACCACTAAGCCACAGTACAGATCATAAGCTCACCATATGATCAATGTTAAGCAAAACATGTGAAAACTGAAAAATGTATTCTGTATCTACACAGACTCAATTGTGCTGAAAAATCCTGCAATCCGCTTTACTCAATAAGTTCGGCGAACAGGACTGGTGCAAATATTGTGAGTCTTGTGACGGTTGGCAACCACACAAGTCACAAAATTCCAAATGTAAAATGCCTGTGCAATCATACAAGGCATTGCTCATCCGCAAAACAAAAATTCTGACTCCACTATGGATTGTCTGGTTAGCATGGGTGCCAGAGAATGCCAGAAGGAAAATCCAAATGGATACATCTCAGCAAGAAAATAAATCACTCATTTTGCAAGTTGGTGATTTAGATAAAGAACAAGCAGACATAAACACGATCCATACTTCTCTGTCTCACTCAAATCTTGACCCAAATATGATCCACATGATTCTGTTTGTGCTAATGCCAGTTTAAAAAATAATGCTCAATTCATATACAAAATATTGTTTGATTAACTGTGTTTGGTATTTATCTCAAAATGTCAGAGAGTCGTGGTGTTCACTTATCAGTGACTAATTGAAGATAGTAATATCACTAGTAATAATAAAGATAAAGCTTGTTTAAATTCTGAATTACATCTCTTTTACTTACAACTGTGTTTGTCACCATCATCTCATATTGTTGCAAATAAAATTAAATTCATCAATGTTGATTTTACTCAACTAAACAAAAAAATTTCCAGGCAACTGATATATTACTGTCTGACGATATAATAGGGTGTTTAAATTGAAGAAAAGACTGCAAGGTGAAAGCTTATTCACATTAAAATTAGTTGCAATAATGTTACAATTCTAATGAAAGAAGTGGATTGATAACCAAGCTTCACTACTTCATTCACCACTCCATCATTGTAAATACATTACTTAAGCTTCAAAATTGTCAATTTATTTCTCTTTATTACTGCTAACCAAAAGGGAATTTCAACAGGTGTGTTCAATAAACTCAAAAATAACTTGTTAATCATAAACAAACTTATGCTTAGAGTAAGTGGAAAAACTGGTTATCAATTAAGTTACTATGCAGAGGTAAACTATATCCCCTTAATCCTATATGTGCCACAATCACATGACAGACAAGCTAATACAACTGCAGAGATGAAACAGTATTAGTTTTGGAAAACAAACGGTTGACCAAGGACCTGAATTTCAAGGATAAAGAAAGGGAAAACTTCTCAATCCAGTTTATTTTCTGTCATTGAGACTACAGTGCTGACAACTGTAGAACTGATGACATCTTAAATCAGACTTCACTTCAGATGTAAAGGCAGTTAGTGACTGAGAACATAAGTATAGTTGAGCTTTCAAAGTTAAAGAGAAAATTAAAGATACATTGAGGTGCATTGCCAGGCAATCTGCAGTACATAGACCATATTTCTTCCAAACTAAGTTAATCGTTCCAGATCATCCAAATAGTTTCACATTCCAGTTCTTCATAGTCCTCAAAAATGAATGTGTATTCCCATTAATATGCTAAAATATATTAGAAAATATTCTCACTTGCAAACTTTTAATTCAATTCTTAAGCTTTCTCAAGTGTTTCAACATAGTAATTGTTCAATAGTATTATTCCTGTTTACCAGAATTAACCCTCTTTTTAGATTATTTAACACTAATATTCTTGCTGCAATTTCTGGTCTGCTCTCAATGCTTGCTTGGATTCATTCTCACAGATTCACTCGGAAGTAGATCCTGCATTCCTAACACTCCAATATCTGTGCAGTGCAGTAGATACTGCATATGAGTGAATAGGGGAGTTAACGATGCCCTCCAAACAGATGTATATCGAGATTTTACAATTTGATTTATTTTAACACTTGTGATTACTAATTTTTAAATGGCTTACTACCATCTTCCTAATTGTAATAATAGGACAGGACAAACTTTGAAGTGTTGAGATGTTGAAGTTGGAAGAGCTCAGATTTTGACATCCACCTGCCTCTTTCATAATCCAATGGAATATCAGTCAATAAACAACAGCTTGTGCATCTTAATATTGCCACATGCCTGAACATACGGCTTTGAAGCACATTTACATAGCAATTTATAAACTAAGAAAGGGCATAGTGGCAGTATCCCTACCTCCAAAACAGTGGGTCCAGGTACAAGTCAGAGAGGTGCTTTCAAGGTGTGTAATAATATCTCTGAACAGTCTAATTAGAAAATATTTATTTCTTAGAAAGTTTCTGACGAAGAAATGCAACAAATCATCGGCATGAAGCAGATGATGTTAAGAAGAAAGGTGAAAAGGTGGATTATAAATTGAGTTCATTTGGGTATATTATGAACAGGTGGGAGGTGATGAGGAAAAGAGGTATCAGGAGGGTGACCTTTTGGGATAATGGGGTGTAAGCTTTATAAAGGCACCACTATCAATGGTGAAGTAGTGGAGCTCAGGGAGGAGGCTCAGATCACCAGGGAAAGAAGAATAAATGGTTCTTGGAGTGCAGCTTTGGGCAACTGTGAGGGTTGTGGTGGGACCCAATTGAACGCAGTGCTGGAGGAGTTTAAAAGACTGAATTGGAACTGTGCCACAAATGGAATAAAACATAAGAATGACAAGTTAAAGTTGAAGTACTAGGGACTGATAGTCGCAGTTTATTGGTGAACTAAGAATTGGGATTCAATGTGTGTGGTAGAGCTTTGAAAGAGCCTTTTTTTTAAGGTGCTAGAAGGTGTGATGTCAGCCAAGGCATATGATGGTTTCAACCTTGGTGACAAAAATGTTCCCAAGCTCTTTGAATTTATTGTTTGTGATGAGGCTAGAGAGAGCAAATGTTTATTGAATATTTTTGAGGTTAATGGTTTAAGTATGGCATTTAATTATACATAAGATTGTTGGTAACAACAAAAAATAGTGGTTCTCTTTGTTCTCCAGGGTGATCTTGTGCTGGTGGGTATTTCTGACAAATACTAATTTTACATTGGCATCTACACAATTTTTCCTGAACCAAAGTGGGCACATGTAGCATTTTATCTAAATGCCTTACTTGCTGGTTCAGTCAAGCTGCACCAGGTTAACAGTAGGGTCATTGTATTGTACATCATCTGACTGAGGCTTTGTGCAAGCAAATATTTGGTACTTTTACAATGGCAATCCTGTTTAAGCTGGTGAACTTTAACATTTGTTCCCGTGACAACTGGGCATGAGAATCACCACTTCCTTCCACTTGGAATGCACAATCCTTCAGGATGGAGGGAGCCTCTCCTAAGCCATGGCAGCCACAAAATGGCCTCATTGTCAGGGCTGAGAATGGAGTGATCTTATTTCTTTGCCTCATGAACCAAAAGCCAAACAATTGAGAAAATATTAGTCCTGATCAAACAAAGATGCTTTTGAAATATAAATACATTTTGGAGCTGAACACCTCACAGCCATATAACTGATGGCTGATACAGTAACACCTGTTTCGGTGCACTTGCTCCAGATGAACTTCGATATCTTTACATTTGGTGGCTAATGCACCAAAAGGCACCCTCACTCCTCCCAACAACTATCAACAAGCTGCTTGCAGCAAATACACAGGTATATTAGTCAACCGCCATTCCTAGATTAGGCAAGACTCAACCGCAACTTCTGTGCACTATGGTAGATTGTTAATACCAGTTCAACACAAAGGATGGGAAAACTGTTCTTGCTTCCCAATGGACTAGGTACAATTATGGGATAATTTCCTCACTGATAGACTATTAAAAGTCATTTATACTATAATGCCTACTTTATCCCTCCAGATAAAATAATGCAAATACCTGTCCACAGCTTCTTAACTGACCACTGACAAGAGTCTAAGTCACCCAACGTGGCAAGGTGAAACTTTGCTCCAGTTATAGATTTTCCATTTTAGGAAAGACATGTCAAATTCATAAAAGAGAATCCCTGGAATAATACTAGATCTAAATCTCCATAGTTATGAAGACAGTGTTGAGTGTTTAGGGATCTTTTCTTTAGAATGAAGATGTTTTAGAGGTTTTTGAAATTTTCTTGAAATATATTAAGACAGATCAGAGAAAACCTATTTCCAGTATTTCACTGACTCAGCAAGTCAATTCATGCAGAATTTCAACACATCGCAGGTAGCACAAACCAAACATATTACCTTAGTTTTTTTCACCCTCTCCATGAAGGCCAATTCCACATAGCATTGCACAAAAAACAAATTATTTTTGAAAATCATTTGTATATGTTTAATATGATGCCAGTTTTGACTTTCTACCCTGTAAGAAATTTTGGATATCCATTTTTAAACTGTTGCATCTATAAACTTTATTAGCAATTTGTCTTTTTGAACACTAATTCTCTGATGGTCAACCTCTATATTTTTCTTCATTTTCTTCCTCCAAGAAAATTCTCAGCATCACGTTTCCAGAGACAACTAGCCTCCATCCCTGATCCTGATGACGCATTCGGAATTCGGGGGAGGTCAACGAATTAACATGGAAGCTGTGGGCACTTTTCCCACTCTTGGTTTATGTTGGGCCTATAGAACATCATGGTTAAAAAAATATAGGCAAGATATTCACCAATAAACTGACATCAATTGGGGACAGCTGCTAAGACATCTCTTTCTCCCCACATTAATCTCCTCTAAGGTGAAGCATGAATTCTCTCCTTCTTAAAGTGAAAACGAGGCAGGAAAACCACAATTGAGAGACTTTCCAACAGCTTATTTTTCCTTACATTGGCTAAGAAGAAATTTAGCTTGTATATAGTTGCTATTTTCTACATGTTCTAACAAGGGCACTGTGTTTCAATTAAACAAGTAGAAAGAACCACACCTGCTTTTCCAAGTGAGATTCAAATGGCAGTGTATAGCGATTAAATGAATCATACCAATTTCACAAGCATCAGGGACTGTCAATCAATGGTGATTTTACTTAAAAGCTGCTTGTCACACAGTCCTTATACGTCAGGGTTATGTGGCTTGCAATCCTTCCATGTGCCTTCCATTGCAATAATAGGTAGACAATGCAAGGATTATTAAAGGGAATAGTACAGAATTTATATTAGGGCTTCCATTGTTTAACAATTAAAACTGAATAGCAGAGGCTAAAGACATGAAGGAGCTTCAGGAGTGACTGCTTTATAATCTGTGATAGAGGCACGTTTCTGTTATGAACGTCTGACATCCTGTGACTTTGGCTTCCCAAAATATTTGGTAATGGCTTTATTAAAAATTTGAGCTTGATTACACAGCTCTGCATGCAAGTTTTCTTTGAAGAATTTATTGACTCAAACTTTATTTGTTGAATCAAACTTTCCAACACAGTTCTGTTGAACAAGCTGTGTGCATTTAACCAATTTATCCCCCATTCCTCCGAAGGTAGGAAGTCGTGTTAAGATATATCTCATGGACTATGATGCACAGATAGATCCTTCCCAAATCTAAGCTCCATATTCCAACCACAGCCATGAATTCTGGTGGTCAATTAAATAACGTATTGGAGGAAGAACATCCACAAATGTCCCAATTATCAATGATGGGGGATCCCAGCATAGCAGTGCAAAGATAAGGTTTAAGCTAGAAGTGCTGAATGCATGATCCATCTCAGCCTCCTCCAGAGATAATACAGCATCACATATCTGTTCAACAAATCCATTCACTTCACATGATATCAAGAAACAGTGGATACTGCAAACGTTACGGGCCCTAACAACATTCTGGCAATAGAACTGAAGACTTATGCTGCAGAAATTGCAACACAGCTTGGCCCATCTGTTCCAGTACAGCTGCAACAGTCGCATCTACCAAACAATGTGGAAAATTGCACAGGTCCAGTCCCATAGAAAAAAAGCCAAACAAGTCCAACTCACCTAATTAGCATCCCCATCAGTCTACTCTTGATCATCAGTAGAGTGATGAAAAGTGTCATCAACAATGCTATCAAGCAGCATCTGCTCAGTAACAAACTGCTCAGTGATGCCCAGTTTGGCTTCTACCAGCGACTTCACTACAGCCTTGTTTAAAAGTCAAAAACAGAGCTGAATTCAAGAGGTTAGACCAGCGACTGCCCTTGATACCAAGATCACATTTGATTAAGTGTGATATCTAGGAACTCTAGAAAAACTGG
Source organism: Stegostoma tigrinum (assembly GCF_030684315.1). NCBI lineage: Eukaryota > Metazoa > Chordata > Chondrichthyes > Orectolobiformes > Stegostomatidae > Stegostoma > Stegostoma tigrinum. The sequence goes on along the minus strand of NC_081356.1, from coordinate 61,961,792 downwards.
AGACAATAAGAATTGGGAGAAAGTTCTCTGCTAGTTGGAATAATACCTGATACATAGGAGAATTGCTGCGACTGTTTGAGGCCAGTTCAGTTCCAAGACATTTTTGCAGGAGTTCCTCAGGGCAAATATTTTCTCGTCAACATGTTCAGAGTTGTTACGATACACTTCTCGAGCAAGTGGGACTTGAACCTAGGCCTCCATATCCAGAGATAATGACACTATCACTGCACCACAGGACACCTTCAATTCCTCAGGTTTTGTCCTTGTCCCACCACACAGAAGCAGTCCATATTCCAAATGAAATAATATCTGGACAATATATGGGCCTGGTCTGAAAAGGAGCAAATAACATTCAATTTGATTTGTTACGGTCACATGTACCTAAGTATAGTGAAAATTTTCTGTTTTGCTTGCAGTACAGGCAGATCATAACATTCAAAGATCATAGTGTGATTGGACGGTGAGGAATATAAAGTTACGGCTGCAAATAAGGTACATACAAAGAACAACATTAGATTCATGCTGCACAAATGCCAGGCAACTATCATCTCCAACAAATGGGACTTCATACATGGTAATGTGACATTCAATGATATTACCATCACTGTATTCCCCACTAGCATCATCCTAGGTGTTAGCATTAAGCAGAAACTGAACTGCGCTAGCAAATAAATGCAATGGCTGCATCAGCATGTCAGAGGCCATGAATCCTCCAGTGAGTAGCCCACTGTTTGATGCTCCGAAAGCCTGTCCACTATCTACAATGCACAACTCAGGTGTTTGATAGTTGCCAAAGAGGTGCAGCTCCAACGGCACTGAAGAAACCTGAAACCATCCAGGACAAGTCTGCTTTATTGGCTCCACTTCGTCAAGCATCCACGTCCTTTACCACCGATGCTCAGTAGCAGCAGTGTGCACCATCTATAAGATGCACCACAGAAATTCTTCAAGACTTGTTTGATGTACTTTCCAAACCCATCACTTCATCTCAAAGGACCAGAACAGTATATACATGGAAAAACGACCACATCCGGGTTTCTCTCCAAGTCTTCACCATCCTTACTTAGGAATATATCACCATGCCATCAGCATACATCAGTATCACTGGGACAAAATCCTGAAACTCTCGCCCAAATAGTATTGTGGGTGTACCTACACCAAATGGTCTGCAGTGGTCCAAATAGCAGCTCACCACCAGCTTCTCAAAGGCAAATAGGGCAGGGCAATAAATGCTGGCCAGCCAGCTACACTCACTTCCCATGAAAGAATTTTAAAAGTGAATTATGAATCTCTCAGCGTGCAAAGAAACAAAATAGGCCATGAATTGGCTAAATGAGGAAGTATTATGATCTATCCTGGTGTTTCATGAAAAAATATAAATCTCAAAAAGCAAGAATTAAAGTTTGTGTATTGCTAAGAAAACTACGAGGTAGTTTCCGGACTATGCACTCTCAATAAAAATATTTCAAACCATTACAAGTATATTACCTTGTGTACTTTAGTGTACTGATTTATACTATAGGTGGATACTTTGATTTTCTTTCAAAACTGTTTTTGTCCAAAGTAGTTTCTTCTCTCTCTTGGCTTGTTGCTAAAACTCAGGGACACGCATAACACCAGCTCACTGGAAACCCACCTGAGGCTGATGTTTAACTATGAGTTACGAGGTATCTAACATCAAGGACAGGAGCCAAAATCCACAGTGCATTAATCCAGCAGAGTGAACTGCACTGAATCAGACGGAAGCATCCTTAACCATTCTCACCCTTTTCAATTATCAAGTCTTGTCAGTCTGAATCTCCATTTGCCATTACAACAGTGGAATGGTGGGAAAAGGTGACAGAAGTATTCTTTGAGGATGGCAGGATGAAGGAAACTTAAAAAGGATGTGCATGTGCTTCTGTAGAAAGCTGAGAGGACACATTTTTAGCCAGTCAGTGAACATGGCACCAGCCTGTGTCAAACTACTTCATGTGGTCGAATGCTCAATAACCAGAGGACCCTGAATTCAGGTAACTGACAAAAAAACCAAAGGGTAGAAGCAAGCAGTACTTTCTTTAAATGCAATGAGTTACTACAATTTGGAATTCATCATGTGAAAAGGATGGTGGAAGCAGATTCAATGGGAACTTTCAAAAGCAAACTGGACAAATATCCAAGGGGTAAAAATTGCACTGCTAGGGGGAAAGGTCAAGGAAATGGCACTTGAGTAATTGAATGCCTCCTGCAAAGAAGCAGATCCAAATTATGGGTTTTGATCTGCACAACAGCATTTTGTTCCTAGAGAGGAAGCCACAGGTGCCATTGATAGGTCACCTTCTGATCATGAAGCAAAAGCATTAGCTTTCCATTTAATCATTGCAGTGATCCTTTTCCTACTTGCTACATTACATTTTCAAAAGCAATTTGTTATCATTCTCGTCCTTTTTTAAAAAAAAAATTCTCCTTTCTTGAAAACATTGACTGCACTGGAAAACTGTTCTGCAGATTCCCTCTGATTTTTTTCCATTAGGCAACCTGCACCATGTGAGAGACTTTATCATAGATGTTGGCAGGACTGGGGCTCAGACTGATTTCTTATTAGCTCAAGAATATGGCCAGAGGCAGACAACTGGCAACTTTGTTCCACAATGGCTTCAGAGATGCCTTTGCTTTCCACACACTTGAAAGGAGCGCTGTCTCTTAAAATGAGGTTTCCTGTTTGAATCACTATTTTTATCCTAAATTCTAGACATTGTTCCTACCCTGTCAGTTCATGTCCAGGCGTGAGATTTTCCCACCCTTAGTTGCAATGTAGTAATAAGTCATTGTAACAGGGAAAAGGTACTGAGAATATTACCAGAACTAAAGGCTAATAATTCCCCTAGTCCTCATGCTCCATCATAGAGCTTTTTAAATTTTTTTTCTTAGAAAGTGGTTATCACTGGATAGTTATTCCCCATCATTAATTACACTGAGAAAGTGGGAGTATATCACCTTCCTGAAACATTACAGCCCCGTGTCTTAAAAGGGCCTTTAAAAGAAATAGCTGCTAATATAATCTGGGTATATAATCTGAGTATATAATGGATGATCTGTTAATATAATCTCCTTAAGAGACTTGAAAAATCTGATTAGATTGAAATGTAGCAATTTTTTCTCCTCTATTCAAAAAAGCAAGGGGACAAAAACCAGGAAATTACAAACCTTTTAGTCTCAGAACTGTGAAAGAAAAGCTGCTGCGATTTCCCATTAAGGAGGTCATGGCAGGGAGCATGGAAGATCTGAACGCAGTCAGAGAGGCTCAATATGGTTTTGTGAAGTGGAAATCATATTTGACCAATCTGTCCAAGTTGTTTGAGAAAGCAATAAGCTACGTGGCTAAAGAAGAACCCGTGGAATGCAGTGCACTTGGATTTCCAGGCAATTCTGTGTCTGATCCATGGACTTGGCATCGAAAGGGGGAGAGTGTTGTTAAAACCTGTATCCTTGTACTTGTCTCTGACTCCCTCTGCACTACCCCAGTTCAACGTGACATCCACGTCCCACTCTCAATCCCCTTCGGCCTCTGTCCTTCAATAATCCTGGGCATCTGATCAATGCATTGCCAAAAGCTACCACTTTTCCCAGTGATACTGACAGCAACAAGGAGCTGCAAATTTTAAGTTAGTCAACAGGTGGATTGTGGTGGATGGAGTTCAATATAAGCAAATAAAGGGCTACCTATTTTGGACCAAAAAAGGATATATAAGGGTGCTTTTGAGATGGTACAAAGTTAAACACAGTGAATATCCAAAGTGTCTTAGGGATTCAGGTATTTAGATCTTTAAAACTTCATGAATAGGAGAAATTATCAAAGAAAATAATCAAGAAAGAGAAGGGAATGTTGGCCTTTATATCTAGACAACTGGGATATAAGGATGCAGAAGTCAGGCTGCAGTTATGCAAAACCCTGGTTTGAGCCCACTTAGACAACTGTAAGCAGATCTAGGAGCATCACCTTAGGAAGGATATATTGGCCATGGATGGCACAGTGAGCAAAACTGAACACGATAAAGATCTAGGTCTTTCTTCACAGGTAGTTTTGGTGATCTACTACTGTGTATATACACTCTATAGTGTTCCAAAGGTTACAGAAAATTCAAAGATAGGTGATTACATTGTACTGACTAGCTTATACATCCATTCAGACACTGCCATCTGTAAAACACATCAAACAAATGTTCAGTTATCCTGGCTTACAAGTTTGATTGTGCTACTAGTTTCTCCCTTCCAGTTCAGATGTGCCCTTCATGCTTACCCTCCACTTAACCATCTTCCAGAGATCCACCAATAGAGCTGTACTGTGTGGAAGGATATATTGGCCTTGGCGGGAATACAATATAGATTTACAAAACTTATACCTAAACTTTAGGAGTTAAGGTATGAGGCGAGATTATACAAATTAGGCCTGTTAATTCTAGAATTCAAAAGGTTAATAGGTGATCTGATCGATGTATTCAAGACATTAACAGGGTAGATAGAGATAGACTATTTCCGCTGGATGAAGATTCTAGGGCTGGGGGTATAGTCTGAGAAATAGGGTCAGACCATTCAGGAAGCACTTAGAGTCCTAAGCATACAGATACAGGCACTTCAGTCTAACTCATTTGCACCAGCAGACATCCTAAACTGATCTAGTCCCATTTGCCAGCATTTGGCCCACGTTCCTCTAAACCCTTCCTATTCATATACCCATCCAAATGCCTTTTAAATGTTGTAATTGTACCCACCACCCCCACACCCCCACCACTTCCTCTGGCAGCTTGTTCCATACGCGCACCAACATCTGTGTGAAAAAGTTGCCCCTTAGGCCCCTTTTAAATCTTTCTGCCCTCACCTTAAGCAAATGCCCTCTAGTTTTAGACTCCACTACCCTGGGAAAAAGGCCTTGGTTATTCACTCTACCTATGCCACTCATGATTTTACAATCCTCTATAAGACTATCCCTCAGCTTCTGACAATCCGGGGAAAATAGCCCCAACCTATTCAGCCTCTCCCTATAGCTCAAACCCTCCAAATCCACCAACATCCTTGTAAATCTTTTCTGAACTCTTTCGAGTTTAACAACATCTTTCCTGTATCAGGTACAGGTTTAGAACTCTCTTCCACATATGGCAGTTCATGCTAGATCAGTTGTTAATTTTAAATCTGAGAAAGATAACTTTTTATTAAGCAAAGATATTAAGGGATATAGGCCAAAGGCAGATGTGTGCAATGGGGTTACTGATGAGCCATGATCTCATCAAATGGTGAAACAGGCTCGCGGTGCTCAACAACTACTCTTGTTCTTATGTTCATAGTTCTCAGCCTGTGGGACCTCTATCACCAGGAACACAAATCCCTACAAGAGGCACAACAGTGAATACTTAAATGCCTGGAGGGCAGTTAACAGCATCTGACCTCCATAATGGAACTGATAGAGATGCACAGCAAGCTGATTAATGAGTGGGATTTATTTCTCCATGCTGTACTCTCTCAATTAAAAAGTTACTTATTTATTATACTCCCACTTTTCATATAATGGGTTTGACTCAAGCTATTTATTTTTGCATTACAGCTATTGAATGGAAAACTGAATGAGTTCAAGAGATGTCTATTGCCCAATAGTTTCTGATCGTCAGTAGCTTAAAGAAAAGTTCAAACATCAAATAAAATTCTTATTTTCTAGGCATAAAACTTTCATAAACAGTGACATAAACTAAGTGCTAATAAGTCAAGAATGTACTGCCAATACAGGTACTTATACAGCAATATAGCAACAGTCACCAACACAAACACATTCATTTGGTTAAGTTTAGTTCTTCATTAGCATTACAGGCAGATATATTTGCCTGAAAAACAGCTTCGTACCATAAACAAATTCCACAATGTACTGAATGTATGAATGGATAGATGAAGAAAAGCATTAGTAATGGAATACTACCAAATTCTTTGACTTAAGTCAGAGACAAATTCTAGAGAATTACATTGAACTTGTTGCACAAATCTCTAAATAACCATCAGATTTTGTACTTTTCATTTCTAATAGATATCTATTGTCTGGAGGTGGTTCAAAAACACAAGACATCTTTCATCAGGAACAAAAACAAAGTTGCTGGAAAAGATCAGCAGGTCTGGCAGCATCTGGAGAGGAGAAAACAGAGTTAACATTTCGGGTCCGGTGATCCTTCCTCAGAACAGATGGCGGCTGGGAAAATGTCAGTTTATATGCAGAAAAAAGGAAGGTGGATGGGTAGAGAGTAAACAATAGGATAGAGCCCAAAGAGAGAGAAAGACAGTTGGACAGACAAAGGAGTTGCTAACGATTAGGCTGGGAGGGCGAACAGTTGTTAATGGGGACTGTTAGTGACTAACAACAGCGGGTGTGTAGTGGCAGGCTGTGTGGTAACAAGGCCTGGTGTGTGGGGTGGGAGGCTGGGACATGGGGGAGTTTAGGCCCTAAAATTATTGAACTCAATATTGAGTCCGGAGGGCTGTAGGGTCCCAAGTGGAAAATGGGGTGTCGTTCCTCCAGCTTGCGCTGGGCTTCACTGGAACATTGTAGCAAGCCGGAGACAGAGATATTGGCCACGGAGCAGGGTGGTGCATTGAAGTGGCAGGCAACAGGTAGTTCAGGGTCTTCTTTGCCAGCAGAATGTAGATGTTCTGTGAAGCAGCCACCAAGTCTGTGCTTCGTTTCCCCAATGTAGAGGAGACAACATTGTGAGCAGCGAATGCAGTAGACTAGACTATTGGAAGTGCAGGTGAATTGTTGCTTCACCTGGAAGGTGTCAGAGATAATGGGAACTGCAGATGCTGGAGAATCCAAGATAATAAAGTACGAAGCTGGATGAACACAGCACGCCAAGCAGCATCTGAGGAGCACAAAAGCTGACGTTTCGGGCCTAGACCCTTCATCAGAGAGCTTGTTGTTGAGGGGGAGGACGAGTTCGGCTAGGCTCTGATGAAGGGTCTAGGCCCGAAGCATCAGCTTTTGTGCTCCTGAGATGCTGCTTGGCCTGCTGTGTTCATCCAGCTTCACACTTTGTTATCACCTGGAAGGTGTGTTTGGGCCCTTGGATACTGGGGAGGGAGGAGATAAATGGGCAGGTGTTGTGCCTTCACCGGTTACAGGGGAAGGTGCCATAGGACTGTGGGGAGGTGTTAGGGGTGAAGGAGGTATGGACCAGGGTGTTCCAGAGGGAATGGTCCCTGCAGAAGGCAGACAAGGGAGGGGAAGGGAATGTGTTTCTGGTCAGCTTTCATCAGCCATGAAGCCATATTCACATCATTTGATGCTGGACTCGTAGTGTGAAAGTCCAACATGAGCCAAAGTCATTCCTTTAATTGTCCAAAAGATACTCACTATTTACATTTGCAACCAAATGTTTAGGTAATCCCTGCCTCTTAACCTTCATCAACTCAAGTTATTTCAGTTACCATGGTTCTCCACCCATAATGCAATCAACAAACATATAGAATTGGACCCCATATACAAACCCATACAGATCAAAACCAGAAATGGCACTACTCACCATTATGGACCAGACAGTATAAACTCCAATCGGAGTAAGATAACATCGCTTCATCGGAGGCTCCACTAATGATTTTACCAACTTGACAATGAAACGTCTGAACGAGAACAAGCCAGCTCGGCGAGCAAGTCAACAACCTCAAGGTGATCAGGTGTGTAGACAAGGTTAAGGTGATTGATGTAGTTGAAGTGTATTTCATCAAAGCCTTTGACAATATCTCATGTTGGAGATTGGGAAGGAAGTCAAAAGCACATGAATCCAGGGCAACTTGGCAAGTTGGATCCAAAATTGACTTTGTGGTAGGCGATAGAAGGCAGTGGTAGAATATTATTTATGGGGCTCGATACCAGTATTTAGAGGGTGGGTGAATAAGTGCGTTTGTGAATGACACGAAGATTGGCTAGGTGGTTAATAGTGGTGAAGGAAATCTTATATTACAGGAGGATATTGATGCATTGGTCATATGGACAGATCAGCCACAGATTGAATTTAATCCTGATAAGTGAGAGACCCTCCACTTTGGATGTAGGAACAAGAAAAGAGAATACACAGTACATGGCAGGACTTATTGGAAGCTGAAAGGAACAGAGGGATCTTGGGTCGCTTGTCCACTGCTGAAGGTGGCAGGACAGAATAGGGTGGTTGAGGAGGCATGCGGGGCATTTGCCCTGATGAGTCATCGTATTGGTTATGAAAGCAGGGAGGTTTTGTAGGAGCTATCCAGAACTTCAGTTAGGCCATAGCTGCAGTACTGTGAGCAGTTCTGGTCACCATACTGAAGGAAGGATGTGATTTCACTGGAGAGGGAAAAGAGGAGATTCACTAGTGTTTTGTCTGGGATGGAGCATTTTAGCGGCGAAGGGAAGCTGGATAAGTTCAGGTTGCTTTTTTTTAACAGTGGAGCAGGTTGAGGGGAATCCTGATTGAGGTTATAAGGTTATAAGGGGCACAGACAGATGGAAAAGAAAACAATTGTTCCATTTAAAGGGTCAATAACTAAAGGACATATCTTAAATTAAAATACAGGCTGTCTAGAGAGGATTTGAAGAAAAAAAAAGCTGTCTCCCCAGTATATGGTGGAAGTATGGAATGGCAGTCTGGGAGGATAGTTGAGATGGTAAAATTCATAAACTTTAAAAAGTACATGCCTGAGAACTGTCAGTGCCATATGCTAAGTGCTGTAAAGTGGAGCCAAATGTAGAGATAGGTTATTGTAATCAGTGCAGAGCAGACTGGCAAAGGACTTATTCTGTACTGTATAATTCTACACTGTGTAACAACTAGGACTGTGCACTGTATTCCAGCAGTGGCCTAACTAATATCATTCACAGCTCCTTCACAGCCTCCTTTTTCTTGTATTCAGTGCCCTGCCTAATAAGGCACGTGTCAAACAATCTTATCTACTAGCTTGTTGCTTTTAACGATCCATGGATATGCACACCATAATCTCTCTGATCCTCCCTACTTTTAGAATCCCATCATTCAACATGTACTCCCTTGCTTCATTAGTTCTCCCAAAATATAACAACTCACACTTCTTAGGATTAAGTTCCATTTGCCACTGTTCAGCCTGTCTATACATCTGTAGCCTGAGTCTCCCCTCCTTGTTACTTACCACAACATCAATTTTCATATCAACTGCAAACTCATTGATCACACTTCCTACATTCACGTCTAGATTGCTAGGGTACACAATTAACAGCAAGGGGCCCAGTGCTGAACCCTCTGGTACACCACTGGACATGATCTTCCTGTCACTAAAATATCCCCTTTCACTATCGCACTCTGTTCTCTGCTGCCATCCCAATTTCGGATCCAATTTGCCAAACTGCCCTCGATCCCATGGGCCCTTAGCTTTGTAACTAATCTGCCAAGCGATACCTTGCGAAAAGCCTTCCACTACCCTTTTAATCTCTTTGAAAAATTCAATTAAATCTATGAGGCACGATTTTGCCAAACAAGGCCATACTGACTGGCCTGGAATAATCCTTGATGGACACAGCAGGCCAGGCAGCATCTTAGGAGCACTGCTTGGCCTGCTGTGTTCATCCCCAGTTCACTCATTAAGCATATTCCAAGCAGAGTTTGACATTTTTTGGATATAAAGTGAATAAATGAATATGGGTAAAGTAAGGCAGAGTGGAATTAGGTAGAAGATCAGCTGTGGTATTTCTCAATGCTGGAGCAGGTTGAATGGCTCATCCCAAAATCCTATTCCAGTTCCTCTTCATTGTGTTTAGGTTAAACTAAAAAGGGAAGGCAATCTAACAGAGATAATGGTTCTGGAGAATCCAAGATAATAAAGTGTGAAGCTGGATGAACACAGCAGGCCAAGCAGCTTCTGAGGAGCACAAAAGCTGACGTTTCAGGCCTAGACCCTTCATTAGACAAAATGATGAAAGGCAATCTAACTGTTCATTTAGGCACAAAACACAGTTTCAACAAGGTTGAATGAGCTGTAAACAGTCAAGTAGCTTTTAAACAAAAACCTATTGGATCAGTATATTTACAAGATTTTCTTTTTTTGGCAATCTCAAATATTACTGCAACGGATTCAGACAAGACAAGAACATTTTAATCTTACCAGTACACAAAAAGGAGCATGCAAACTCCATCACTTGCAAGTTCTTGTCTACGCCACACATCATCTTGGCTTGCAACTCTTCCTCATTGACATTGCTTCAGAGCTGAAGATGATGGAGGGATCAAACAACCCAAATCTGGAGCTGCACACCCTGCCATACTTGGTATTTGATGAGATGGGAGAGTGCCTATCAAGTCGAGATGGAAGACTGGAATAATAAGATCAGTCTAATCTTATTGAATGGCTGAGCAGGTTCACGGGGCTGAGAAACCTACTCTCCTAACTCCTAATTCATATGTTAATTTATGCAATGTTTGGGTTTCCACTTGCTTCTTCCTCCGTTTTCATTTAGCTTACACTTGGGCCTATTGGAAATGCTCAAGATCGATTGCATTATTGTAGATTCTTCCCCTCCAATTCTGATAGTCTTATACTACAGATTCCCCTTCCAGGAAGGCATTAAGGATATTCATTAAGTATCTCCTATGTTTTAATCGTAACTGTTTGCTAAAATTAAGTTCAGAATAAGTTTGTTTTGGAAGTCTTGTGTCAGGCATGTAAAGGTTGTGGACTGCCAAACACAGCTGACTGACTGTAACCAGTACCATAATACTAGAGATAATGGCCTTAGACAGCACTTTAACATTGAAGTTTCTATCCTGTCAGTGGATTTGCAGGATTTTGTTGGGGCATGGTTTGTGATGTTTCTCTAGGGATTTGAAATATACAGGAAGATTGGCAACACTGCTACTCTTTAGACCACTAGCTTTGTGTTGGGCTCAAGATCTTAGTCATCAATCATTATCCTTCTCAGATTAGTCAAATTGTGCAGACTGGAGGTGATCTTGAATTTCACCTTTGACACGTGCCCTCACTGAGAGCAGGCTCCTAAGCTATAGGAATTAATGCACATTGTCCAGTGGCTCATCGTGGACCTTGAAAGGCTAGCGGGCAGTTTTGCATGGCAGGAGCAAGGTGGCAGAAGGAGTTGGTTTTCCATTTGTTTCGCTTAAGGTTGTATTTCTCTATAAATGTATCAATGAAGTTTGGAGCTCTGAGTATGAAAATATACAAGCACCATCTACATACTGCAGCTCGATGATGGAAGCTGGGGTGGCCTTGGTCCTAGACTGGATGCAACACACATTGAACCATTTCTCTCATTTTGTACAGAAGGTCCACACCCTCATGAAACTTCATGGAGAGAGGGTAAGTGTGGTGGGTAAGGAAGATGGAGAAGAACATTGGAAGAATGACACAACCTTGCTTGACCCTAGTTTGTAATTGTGTTGGGTTGGTGGTGTATTTGTTGCCGAGGATCATGACTTTCTTGACATATTTGCAGGAGCTGGAGGAGGATGATGAATGTCTTTGGGTAACCAAATCTAAGAAGGAACCTCCATAGATCCCCTTCTTTGACAGTCATCATCCTTTCTGTGGTTAAAAATAGCCATGAATATGGCCTGTCTGCCATAAGAAAAGCCATTGCAAAAATCCCCGTTGGAACTATTTCACTATTCCTTCACATTGTTACATCAAAAAACCTGGGACTCCCATTCTGACAATAATGTGGGTATAACTATATAACACCCTTAACATTTTGAAGTAAACATAGATTAATTATTGATAAACAAGGGATCAATGCCTATCAAGTCGAGATGGAAGACTGGAATAATAAGATCAGTCTAATCTTATTGAATGGGTGAGCAGGTTCACGGGGCTGAGAAACCTACTCTCCGAACTCCTAGTTCATATGTTAATTTATGCCCATAGGTATGCACATACATATGAAAATGGTAGCAGGTCAAGAATGTAGCTTTCTATCAACTTCTGAAGGGCAATTAAGGATCAGTAATAAATGTTAGTAAGTGTTGCCTATATCCCACGAACAAAATGAAAAACATCACTGATCAGGATATTTATACAGAACAATTTTAAAAAACTAAAAAAAATTGATGGAGAACCAGCACCATACTTTGCACAAAACTGGTCAGCCATAATTTGTCATTGATCTTTTATTCTCAAAATGTTGTCTCTTCTGTCTCTGATAAATGTCTTAAACTTACTGCACAGTTTTCAGTCTTACAATGTTTCAAAACAATTGAGAATCTTACGAAAGTTGAATTTGCTTAAAATCGTAACAAAGTATGCTAGTTTGAAGTAAGAACCAAATCGCCAAATCAGTTTTGAAGGCTTCTAGGATACATCGTTACAGATGGTTCCCAGCAAACCCTTTTGAAAAGGAGCTCAGGGGAGGATGTTATGAAGCCTCTCACTGATTTTGGTAAAAATCCAAGAAGGCATTACAAAAGTTACAAAACGGTAACTAATCAGTGTTGAAGGAAATAGAGTTCATGGGTACGCCATCAAGCACAGATGGCTCTCAGCACGTCTACTTTCAAAGGGAGCTCAGAGACAGAAGATAGGAAGTCAATTCTAAAATTTGGTCAAAATCCAGCATGTACTTTAAACAAATGATGTGCAAAGTTCTACTGGTGTGTAATGATTAGACAAAAATACACATTAAAATTAAAGCAAGTGAATTCCCAAATTGAGTGACACAGGGATTACAGTACATTTTAGATTTTGCAAATTTAATCTATGATTTCTTTTATAAAATCACTTCTGCTTGCACATTGTTCTGAACTAATTTTATTCCACTTGCATGAAACTCTGGTACATAACTGAATAATGATGATGTTCTTACTAGCTTGGATCCTTGTTTGAGCCCTCTTTATCTTGCAGCAAAAGTTTTAAAAAGTTACAAAACCACTTTTTTCAATACTGTCTTTACTGTATTAAACTGAATATTTACAATTTGTACAAATGTCTGAGCTCCACCAAGATACAAAATACAGTTCACAAGATGCAATAACCCAGGATCCAGTTTCAACTGGAAAACCATTGCACTACAAAGGACAGAAAGTCTTTCAAAGAACAAATGAACATCTGGTTAGGCAACTCCACAAATGCAGCAATTCAGGCAATAACAAAAATACGACATGAGGTCAGAGAGGATTCAAATGCTGTTCTAATGATCCAGGGTTCTACAAAGCAGGGTCCTGGAATTTTTTGGGACTACCAAAAACAGCTAATTGCGCCTATTCGAAGAAGTTTTCTTTGATCCAGTCAAACATTGGTGCACTGACGATCAGTCCTTCAGTATAGGGATTCAGAAAAAACATCTTTTAAAGTTCTGAAGCCTAGGAGGGTGCATTTGTTTTTGAAGAAGAAGTTCTAGACATGTTTTCACAGTTGCAGATGTTAGTAAATAACTTCATAGACCGATGCTTTCTTATCTCCAGAGCCAGTGACTATATATTTATCATCCACTGAGATATCACAGCTCAACACTGAGGATGACTCTTTAGACTGTAAAAGAAGAGGGAAAAGAAAATCAGTAAATCTAAACTACTACTAGTGAATTAATTTACAATGATATCTTTACATTTAAAAATCATAAGGGCGTTCAGACCCTTGAGGACAATTTCATAACATGAAGTCTACATCATCTACTCTTACATGCTTTCATATCCTTCTCTTCATTTTCTCTATCACCCTCTCCCACATTCCACAGACAAGTGCACTTGAATGACAACAAAATGTCAAACCCATCCTTCTCCTAAGGGGAGGGAAGTATTGTATCAATTCTGAGTCAATAGTTCCTAGTTGTCCTGCGAATCAAATTTAGAAATAAAGGAAGTGTTTTTAAGTGGTCAAATGCCAAAACAGGTCTAATTTTAGCCTACACTCAAAGCCAAAACCCACAAAGCCAAATAACACATGAGTCTGCTCTTTGAAGGAGTTGGCCAATTAGGCCTATGCTTCTGCTTTTATCCCAAACTCTGACAAAAACATTCAAGTTTGTAACTACTACTGAGGTTTCTCCAACCACCATATCTGGCAGTGGATTACAGACCATAACTCAATGGATAAATGAATTTCTAATTATCAGCTCCTACCTCTTTTACTTAAATCTATGCCCTCAAAACATCGCTCTTATATCTCTTCTTGAGCTGCTTTGTTCTATAGAGAACAATTCCAACTTCTGCAGTATCTTCACATATCTAAAACCATCTTATTATCATGCTGGTAAATTCTTTGTAGCTTCTCCAAAACTGACATCAACATACATGCAGAAATGTCAGAGACTATAATGAAGTGTTGAAAGGTTGCTTAAATCGTATAAACTTTAAGGCAAACGTTCTGGTGTACCGACTTCTTAAAAGGCCTTTAAGCTTCATCATTGCCTGATGTTGTTAAAACATTCTTGGAATGGGTAATCATCCATGACCTGTCCTGAATTACTTTTCAGAGTGGGGTGTAACGGTGGCTCAGTGGTTAGCACTGCTGCCTCACAGCGCCAGGGACCTGGGTTTCATTCCAGCCTGGGGTAACTGTGTGGAGTTTGCACATTCTTCCTGTACTTGTGCGGGTTTCCTCCAGGTGCTCCAGTTTCCTCCCACAGTCCAAAGTTGTGCAGGTTAGTTGGATTGGCAACGATAAATTGCCCATAGTTTCCAGGGATATGCTGGTTAGGCGGATTAGCCATGGGGAATGCAAGGTTATAGGGATATGGTGGAGAGGTGGGTCTGGGTGGGATGCCCTTTGGAGGGTCAGTGTGGACTCAACAGGTTGAATGGTCTGCTTTCACACAACAGGGATTCTATGATTTCAGAAGGTGGTGAAACTTCTTATTGAAATGCTAAAGTTAATTTTATGTAGTTCCTAGTTCATTTCAGAGGGTAGTTCTGGGATCACTATGTTGGTGTGAGACTAAAATCACACAAGGACCAGATTGGTTAAGGATGACACTTATCCCTCCCATAGGGCATCAATGAACCAACTGAGACTTCATGAACATTTAACAATCTCAATCATTCCTTAAACCTGCTCCAGTACAAACTTTTCAAAGTAATGACATTTGAAGTTAACAGGGAAGCATACTTTTTATACTTAACAGTTGCCAGAGTACTCTTGATGTGTATGAATTTGCTTAATAGATTCTCAGAAAATTTTAGAAATTAAGTTTTGGCTGGATGGTTTGCCTTATAATTACCTGGAATATGCTGGCTCCATAAGGCGTCCTCCATGCATTTAGAAGGTTATCTTTTCCAGTGCTTACAAACCATTTACCTGTGTCAATATACCAAAAATCAGTAAAGTTCACCATCAACTGTCTAGTCAAAATTTAGTGCTAATAAATAGCTTAAAACCAATGGCCTCCTTCCTTTATCTTATCCTTTATTTTCTCTCTTAGTCAATAAACTCAAAGAACTTAGGCCCCTGCATACTGACATCACAGACTCCCCAACCAGGTCAACAGGTTCATACAGAATCTCTTGCCATGGTATATACAGCCAGTTATGACATGCTTGAGAGCAGCATTGTATTTTTTTTTGGCAAATCTCTCTTAGGAACTGCGCCATAGTCTTCAACAAATCCTAAGCACGGGAAAATAAGATTACTTCCACTGTAATTTTACAAAAGAGAGAGAGAGTGTGATCTCTCAGGTGCAGCTTGAGAGCTGTAGTAAAGGCATCCTCAAACCACAACCACAATAATGCTGTTGTTTTGAACTACTCCTGTAATGAGTCACTAAAACTAAGATACAAACAGCAAATTTTATTCACTAAGTTTTAAATGTTGCTTTCTTCAAGTAGCAACTATGGCTTAGAATATGGTTAAAATCTGCTGGAATCAAAAACGAGGAATGACGTCAAGCCAAAAAACAAACAGGTTTCTTATTCCTAATAAAAAACCAGCAGCAATTACAGATTAAAAAGGTAGGGCAGAAAAACTTCTGGGTGAATGATCTGCTAACCATAGGTATATTTGGGCAAGGTCCCTCAGGTTAAGTGATGCCCCAAGGACTGTATTTCATCATAGAGTCAATAACTTTAGGAATAAGAGGAGAAATTGTGAACAGGATAACTAAGCCATAGCTAATGGTCCTTACCACAATATGCAAATTTAAGGGACAGAACACAGCTTTCATGGAGGTGCAGTTGGTATTTGTCTGGTTTTGTTACATGCAGCACTTCGACATTGCTGCTCTCCATCCCCACAGCCAGCCATTCTCCAGTAGGACAGTAACCAAGAGAGAAGATCTTTTTCAAAAGGAAACAAATGAGTATTTAGTTAGACATTACGCTGTAAAATTCTAAGTATTACAAAAGCCTATTTTGACCTCAAGTTCTCCCTTCCCATGCCAACCACATTTTGTTTGTGCTTTGTTATCAACAGAAGATCCATTTTCTCCTCTTCACACCCAACACTTAATAACACCTATTTCATCAATCTATTCCCCCTTTACCACATTAGCACTTTGCTTTTGTCACCCTCACCATCTGTTCCACTTGTTCCTCCACACCCTGTCAACAATAGTCATATCAGACTTGAATTGTTAACACTGTTTTTCCCTTGACAGATGTGGCCAGACCTGCGAGTTTCTCTATTGTTTTCTCTTTTTATTCCACATATCCATTAGCTGTGACGAAAGAAACTTGTTTGAGGCGGGATGGTGGGTGGGTTACAGGGACAGGAGGTCTGCTTCCAGATTTGCATCAATATTGTAAATCGGAACCAAAAACGTGTCCATCGGCAGCTTAGGCAGAACTTTACAAATTAATTTCGACCTCTCATTTAAAGTTGCACAAAAGCACTGCTTGGTGCTTTCTTGCACAAGACATTGGGAATTTGGTATTGAAAAGCTCAATAGGAGGTGGAAAAAAGTATTCTACCTGCCAAAAATAAATAATTTGCTATCAAACTGGTTTAGAACAAGTTGTTATTCTAATCTCATCTTCATTTCACATTCTCTCACTATCTCCACGTTGCATGATAAACCTGGGATGACAGCATATCATTTTCAAATGTTATTTTGAACCTCCAACATCTATAGCAACTATCCCTGGGGCAAATTAAAAACATATTTTTTATGGTTCAGACGAATGTGCTGATGAATTGTTCCAAAAATCTTTTCTATTTGGATTGCTGCAAAATCTGGGGAGTTGTTGATGCCATGATATTGTCACTGGACTAACAATCTACAGGGCTAGGGTTTTGAGTACTTGGGTTTAAATCCAATTGGAAAATTTGGAATCTAAAGCTTGTCTGATGGCGACCATAAAACCATTATTTTGTTGTAAAAACCCATCTGTTCACTAATCTCTGTTAGGGTAGGAAGTCTATTGTCTTTATCTGGCATGGTATACATTCATGGCCAGACCCACAGCAATGTGGCTCGCTCTTAAGTGCCCTCTGAAACAGCCTGGCTTAACACTCATTTATCTAAAAAGTCTTTCAAATCAAAAAGCCAAAATATCACCTAACATTGACATAAGCACTAGAATTGACACAAGTAAAGCCAGCCCTGTTGAGCCTGCAAAATTGACCCTGCTAAAATCTGGATGTTCCTACCAAAATTTGGAAAATTATTCCATGGACTGGTCAAGCAGGAACCATGGTCCCCAACACAATCATTACCATCCCTGATTATGTCCTGTCCAACTGATAGGACAGGCAGAGCAGAGGTAGTGACACAGTGGTATACAGTGGGAGGGAGTTGCCTTGGGGGTCCTCAATGTTGACTCATGCCTTTAGTGTAAGGAAAGTCCCTGCTGATACCCACCTCTCACCGCCAGCTCTCCCACTCATGCAGTTGATGAATTGCGTCAGCTTCCTGTTGAATACCAATTGGAGGAAATAATGAGGGCAGAGAATTTCAATGGGTAGGGAATTTCAATGCCCATCAGCAGGAGGAGCACTGCTGACAAAACTGCCAGGTCCTGAAGGATGTAGCTACTAGACTGGGTATGTGGCAGATGGCAACAGAACAAGCAAGAGGGAAAAAAACGTATGAAATCTTGTCCTCACTAATCTTCCTGTTGCAGATGCGTCTGTGCATTACAGTATTGGTGGATATGGCTGCCACAGATTTTACATGGAGATGAAGTCCCAGCTTCACATTAACGATTGTTTTCATTACTCCCACTATGCTAAATTGAATAGGTTTCAAACAAATGCAGCAAGTCAAGACTAGGCATCCATGAGGTGCCGTGGGCCATCAGCCGCAGCAGAATTGAATTCAACCACAAGTCTGTGGCCTCTTGATGCAGTAATGCAGACGGTGGTTAGGTGTATCCTGTGAGCTGTGTTCCGTACCATCACTTGCCATTTGCAAAAAGCAGGCTGCAACTAGAAAGCGCCTGTGGTGTGGAGCCAGTGTCAGTTTAATGAGCAAAAGTGCGGGTTCCATTTCTGCTGGGCCGGAGGACAGTAAGGGACAAAGATGAAAATCATGCACTTGCAAAATGAAAACAGAAGTCATACACAATCACCTCAAACATGTGCAATGCATATATTCTGAAAGTGTTTGGGTTCAAATGCTTGTCGCAGGTGAGCTACATCATGTTACTGGCCCTCACAAATTGCACATAGAGACTTCAGTGAAGCAGATGTTATCACCACTGGCTTTAAAATAGATATATACAGATCACAATCACAGTACCTATGAGATTTTCAATGACAATATGGGGCAAAGAACTGTAAGTAGAATAGCAGATGCAATTGCATGCAAGAGGCACTTCCATGGTTGATTTAGGGTCGGGATGAGAATGGTTCAAAGCATGTGGAACAATCCCAAGAGACTGTCCTGTGCTCACTCTGTTGGTGCATCAGCTCTACCAACTTTTGTGCTTCAGGAGTAAATCGTTAGCCAAACGATTATAGAAGTGATCATGAACCTCAGCAGTGTGTTTTCCTTAACAGACAGGAAACTGCAATCAATCTGAAAATTACACTCTTGAAACTGATTTTTATAATGATTGAAAACTATAGGCAACTACATGCAGCTTGCAATTTTATCAGGCTATGGAGGGTAACTCATTGGCAACAAATCCCAATATTAAAGTCTAAGTGGGTACCTGGCAGTTTCAACTCATTGCTTGTTTCTTGAGGCTGTATCTTGTTCAGCATTCCAAAATACCACAGGGCTTGCTCTATGGCAAGAACCTTCTGCAACTTTTTCCGATGTAGGTTGGTATTGGCAAAACACCAGCATCACCACATCTTTAGGGCACATTTGGGGCTCACTTCAAGTCTGCACTTTGGAGTTCACTGACTCCTTTCATTACAATGCTGCTACCAGATATCCTTGTGCGTAAGGGCAGGCAGCCATCTCATGCATCTGAACAGGGCATATCTCATGGCTCTTACCTTGCTTTCTTAATTTTCACTCATTTCGTACTCATGTGAATGCTCACAGCATCATTGTTTGCGTTGTCTTTTAGCACAGACAGAATGCCAGGCACTCAGTCATGTTTGCCAACAACAGACAATCAAGGGGGGTCTATGGTCAGTCAGGGGCCCAATCTTTCTTCAGTTAGGAGAGGTGGTAAGGTATCACAATTGATTGATTGGGAAGCACAGAGAGCAGCTAAGTCTAATAGTTTGAGCGGATGGATGGTTGAGAGCCATTGAGGCAAGATACTGCATGCAATTTTGAGAGTGGTAGACCACATGCCTTGGTGGAACATGGATGCAATCATACAGTTGTGGCATGTATGAAGTAGCAGATAGAATATGGTGGTGCAGAGCTGTGAAAGTCATCAAGCTTCTTGCAGCATTTCCATGCACTCCTCCAGACTGCACACAGCACACTGACCCAGGTGGTTACTTCAGGCCAGGTAGCAGCATTTGAAATGGTGTACAGCTGCAGCTTAAATATGGCACTGGTGACATGAACACCAGAAAGCTCTAGCCTCTGGTGAACATGTACGTCCTTGCACTCAGCAGCAACAAGAATGATGCTACAGAGTCCTGGTCCGTACTTAAATGACGTGAGCAATACAAAATTGAGAGAGGTAACTCATTCTAGAGTGTCTGGAGGGAAGTGTTCTACAAAACTGCCCAAAATTGAAACTTGGCCAATTTTAGGTAAAAGTCACCCATCACATTCTTTTGTTCATGCTTTACAAAGTCAGTAAAGTTAATTTGCAAGTATAAACGCCTGCTGTCAAATGCTAATGACTTTTTTAACTGCTAACACTTATGCATGAGAAACTGCAGCTTTCTGACAGTTGATTATTTTTAAAAATTGTAGTTATAGTGCAGTTCCAGACGCACAAAGAAATTAGTATTAGTGTTGGATTTCCAAATACCTGAGACGTGAAGTCATGCTGCTGCAGTTGCCTTCCTTCTCTGAGATCCCAGGATCTTACAGTGTTGTCTAAACCTCCCGTCCAAAGTTTGGTACCATCATTTGAAATGTCAATACAGCTGGCTCCATCTGTGTGACCCTGGAACTGCCTGATTAAACAAACAATTAGAATAAAGACTTCCTCTGCAAGTCTTAGGCAAACACAATCGCGTTGTTGGTTTTGGACTTCAGATCAACATGTTTCTTCACTGTCTGGTATTGCATTTGGTTAAACAAACCGCAGCATGACGTATCATTAGTTTATGATCTATGAATTGCAAATATTACCCAGGTGCAACAAGTCCAAAGCAAAATTTCTCTTCTTTGTAAAATTACATCAGCAAAACTGCAGCTGTAAAAAACTACATTGTTTCCCCTTTAATCAAAGCCAGTGCCAAACTCATTTGTTATTAAACTCTGACTATGCTTACTTAAAGAAAGCATCCACATAATTACATACAAGGACTAACTTCTCATTGAATTCTGAAATGATTAGCATTTAATGCCACTTTTGGATTACAAAAGTGGTCACTAGGGAGCAGTGCTCAAACAAAATGTAGAATCTTTATCTACTCCTTTTCAATTTTACTTAGCAAAATCACGTCCAGGCACCTTTAATTCTGGCGGTTAAAAAGATAAGGGTGCAACTTGATGACTGTACTGTACTTCTGATGAAACATCTAATAGCAGTTCAAGGTCTATAAAAAGACACATCCTTGAAGTCAGAGGTGCTACTTTTTTTTCTATTTATTAATGGGATGAGGGTGTCACTGGCTATGCAGCATTATTGCCCATCCCTAATTGCCTAGAGACAACAACGTTGCAGTGGGTCTGGAGTTACATGTAGGCCAGGCCAGGTAAAGATGGCAGCTTCCTTCCCTAAAGGCCATAAGTGAACCAGATGGGTTTTTATGACAATTGACAGTAGATTCATGGTCATCATCAGACTCTTAATTCCAGATGTTTTATTGAACTCAAATTCCACCATCTGCCATGGTGGGATTCAAACCCAAATCCCCAGAATATTATCTGGCTCTGTGGATTAACATGGATACCACCACTAGGCTATCACTTCCCCAAAGCTACATGTCTGATATTCATTTATTTAACAATATAAAGTAGGCAAGACATAATATGCAGTAATCTGATTAAATGCATTTAAAAAAAAAACTTGATTATAATTAAGAAATGAGAATTTTTCTCTTCCAAAATATTAATTTCTATCCTATCCTCATATCTATCATATTTTCAACAACATTCCAATGTAACCAAATGCAGAACAATAGGAATCCAGTTTCTTCAATTAAACACGTACCTGACTAAGGTCTGATTGTGCAGATCCCAGACAGCAATATTACCGTCACTACAGCAGGAGAAACAGACTTTGGAGTCAGGACTGATAGCCAAAGCATAGCAGGCAGGAGCAGAGGATGTCAACTCTGCCTTTATACGAGGAGTTGGAGCCGCCAGGTCCCAGATAGATAACGTACTGGCTTCTCCACCAACAATCAGAGTACAGCCATCAGGTAATAACTTGCATGATCGAATGTAGTTGTCCCTGTTCTGTGGAATAAGAAGTAGAGCTTTTGTGTTATCTCTTTTTGAATTTATTTCAGATTTTCATTTAGCAAGATCAGCAAAAAACCCAGGAACGAGGAAAAATTACTCAAAGTCATTTGTAAAACTGAATGTTTAGATAGGGATGCACTTTCAAAAGTGGGCATGCTCTAGGCACCAAAGTGTTTTGCATATTTGCCATACAACATTTGCATTTAAGGGAGACTGGTAATTTTCTGCAGTGTTATGGCCAGTATGAATTTGCATTATTCCCCATATGGTGAAGAGATAATACCTCATAATCAGTTCGAGTTAAGTAAGATTTTCTATTCTTCTTTAAACGATGAATTCTTTTATCCATCCATTCATCCATAAATTTACCCTGAATTCCAAAAGATCCATAAAAATGCCTTCACACCAATTCAGCCCTCCACTTGAAAATAGGAAAAGTCTTTAAAACTTCACAAGTTATTTGACTTCTTAAGCCAAGTGTGGTGGACCCTTTGGATTTTCTTTTCATACCTTGTAGTCAACCACACACAATTATAATAAATTCCTTGTCTGTCCAAATGGTTTCAATGACTCCTGCTGAAATCTGGTTGACTAAATGTGTAAGCAGTCTGTGTTCATTTCATGTTTGTACCATTACCATCAGTGCTACAGTTCTGAGAAACCCCTTCAAACAAAGCAGGTATTAAAATTTATCAATTAGCAATGTAGGCAGGGTGTTTAGTTCACTTTTTCCTCAAAACTTTTAAAGTTAAACACAAAGGGTAAAATGGTTGCTTTTAAGCAAAAAAAAGCACATTTTTCATAACAAAGCTTCTAAACAATTCCTTATCCACTGTTACTCTAAAATGCCACAGAGAATGCCTAAAATGTGTGGAAATCCACCATTACACAATGAAATTTCAATCTGTTTGCTTGTAAGATGATAGCACATTATGAGCAGAACTACAGAAAAGGATTAAATATCCTTTGTTAACTAATAAAACAATTCATGTACTCCCACACAAATCCATTTGTAGTCGTCAGTTTACCACTGAATCTTTCAGATGTTTCTTCAGGTTTTCCCACGTCTGTTTTTTTCAACAAGGCTTCAAGCAGACCAGTTTTTGAGCAAGTGATATGGAATTTGAAACAAGAAAGCAGAATCAAAAAGTCACTGGTTTTGTGTCTTGCAACGTCTTAGGAGACATTACTCAGACCAACCTTTTGAGAGTTGTCATCTACTGGAAACATCAGAATTAAAGCCAAAATCACAATCATGGGCCTATTGTGAAACTATTGCTAACGCTGTTTGAATTTGAGATCAAGTGGAATATGTAAAATTATATGGAAGTACAACTCAAACTTTTCTCAACAGGTCTGCCTCCTCATCAGTAAACTTGTAAAACTAACAATTCTTTATTATTAGACTCTGGTTGAGTTAGCTTTGATAGTGAGTGGGGGGGGGGGGGGGGGGAGGGGGGGGGGTGGGGGTGGGGGGGAGAGATTGGGGGATAAGAATATTTCAAAACTGGCATTAAATATGCACATCCGGAAACAAAACTCACTGTTATTTCCTTATCTGTGAACAAACAGCTACCTAGAATTGTTACAATTGTTTCAGATTGAATCATTAAAAAAAGGAACTGGACTGCAATAGCAGTTTGCATTCACTTACCAAGCAGTCCAGCTGTGACACTGGGCTCTTGCTGCCAGACTGGCTGATATCCCAAACCTTCACACAACCCTTCCCACCAGTGTACACATGTCTTGTGGGATTGCTGATGGTCACTGCGCACACAACTTCACCATGGCTCAGTGTGTTGATTTGCCGAGCATGTCTTGGGATTCCTGGTCCAATCAGGGCATCGGGAGGAAAAGGCACAGGCTGCATTTGTCCGTCCGCAGTGACATGAAATGAATAGGCTCTATTTAGCAAAAGTTCAAAGAAAACAAAACTGAAGGATTTGGGCTAACTTTGCTGAATACCAATCACGTTTTTATTTTGCTTACTAATGCAAGTGGCCATCTCCAGCTTACATGCCTTAACATTTCACAAACCAGTACATTAAAAAAAACTCTAGAAATACTGTTGCCTTGCTTCATGTTGCAGTGGAGCACGTGCACGGGTTTTGATTCTCAGAACACAAAAGTTGACATATCTGAAAGCACGGGGTCACGGCAAATCACAGAAATGACCAATCTTAAAACTTGATTAAAATTTAATGTGAAATTACACCTGGTAATTCAACAACTCTTTTGCTCCAAAAGCCTTTAATGATCCACTAATGTGAATTAAGCAATTTTCATATCACAGCAACATGGGAAAACAATGCTAAATAGCATTGTGAGTATACTGTACATCTTACATCTTTAGACAACAAATGTACTGCATCAACAGATCCTTTACTTAATTGAATAAAAATCATTATAAATGTTTGAAAATGTTAATTTTACTGTCATGAAGAGGAAAGTATAGCAACTAACTGCCACGGTTAACATTCAGGAAGAGAAATATAGGGCCTGGTGAAGTGCTAACATAAACTATACAGTCATATATATAAATATGAAGCAGAAGAATTTTCATTAGTCACTTACGGTTTTCCACCGGGGATCCCAGTCAAATTTGGAGGCATTCCAGGTACGCGCATATGAGGATGAGGGTCAAACCCAACCTGTAATTAAAATCCAGTGGATAAACCAAATTGGTTGGCAGTGATCTATAAATTCAAATCAAAAGTGTACCAAACATGTGATCCCTGCCTGATGGGATGTCTTCAGCTACTCTTTTGGTCTTTGGTTTTATCGGTAAACTAAAAGTCCTAGGTATAGTGATGCAAATGTATGGATTTGGAACATCGCCACTGCTGTCCAACAATCTAAAATGCAGAAAATAGGTCTACAAAGTCTTTTTTGTTTGAAAGGAACAATAAAAACAACATTACAACTTTTCTACAGTACAATTTTGACACCATTTCAAAATCACTCGGTTCGCAATAATATAATCTGGAGTGTTCCGAGTTCACAGACGTTATAGATTTTTCTTTAACATGAATAGAAAGCATTTGGATAGTGCCTTTGGTGCAAAACAAAATCTCCAGGTACTTCAAGATGAAAACTAATGTTGAGCAAATGACAGCCTTGAGTGCTGAACAGAAGTTTGGTAAAGGACATGAGTTTATAAGGGGTTCCTAAAGATAAAGAGAGGGGTGGGGACTTCAGTCTTGATTTCCAGAGATTGGGATGAGTCAGTCGAAGACACAACCTCAAATATTCAGGTAGATGCACAACAATTCACAAATAGGTTTGAACAAGATAACTAAAGAATTCAACAGTAAGAATTTAAATTGGTGTGAGTTGGATATAACAATCAGAGTTTCAGGTAATCTGATGCCCAAAGTGAATGAAGAATGGCAAGAATATCCATAAGGAGGCAAGTAGATTGGGATTAAAGGATGAGATTTTAATCGGTTGACATAGGCAAAAAGGTGTGGAACAAGTTGAGGGGATCAGTATAACAAACTTCATCAAGGAAGGGAAAATAATTTATGCATTTTTCATGACTCCAAAAGTATTAATTTTTAATAATTATTTGACTATTTAGTCCAACTAATAATATTTTACCTCTTAATTTCTGTGTTTTCTACATATTTAACATAGCTTATTATTAATGGGCTTGACAGGGTAAATGCCTGAGAGGATGTTTCCACTCATGGGATAGTCTAGGATCAGGGGACAAAGTTTCAGAATAAAGGGGCACCAATTTAAGAACAAGGTGAGGAATTTCTTCTCTCAGATGGTTGAGTATCTTTGGAACTCTTTGTCAAAGAGAGCTTTGAGGGCAGATTGCTTGTGAATATTTAAGGCTAAGATAGATAGATTCTCCATCATTGGAGAAAATCAAGGATTATGGAGAAAGGGCAGTACAGCAGATGTGAGGAGTTTCGGATCATCAATGATTCTAGTGAATGGCAGAGCAGGCTGAAGAGGCAAAATAGCTACTCCTTTATTATCTTGGAATCTCCAGCATCTGCAGTTCCCATTATCTCTGAGCCTACTCCTGTTCCTATTTTCTATGGTCTAATTTGGTTGCAGTCAATAGTTCCAATCTATTTTGCATCTATTTTCCCTCCAACCATCTCCAAAATGCTCAGCTTTTGCTCAGGCATGCCTTCATTATAATAGCTGCCTGGCATCTTCTCAAAATGGTGATGTTTCATGTATGAGCCCATTACAAGATATTTACATCTCAAAGTGCCTTAACGGCAGTTAGGGGTGAGCAATAAATGATGGCCCAGTTACTGACGCCCACATCCCCCAAAGAACAAAAGAAAACAACAAAAAGCCCGTTCTTAGTTGTGTTCTGCATCTATGAGCAAGGTTCTTTCCATCAATTGTAAAAAAGATGCTTCCTGGTTGATTTCACCCTACATCATGGGTAATGAGAATTGAAGCATATTTGCCTCCTCTCACCCAACCCCAGCTGAGAAAGCAACAAACAGCTCCTACATTTTCATAACTACTTTACCATCACAGTCAGTCTGTGTGACATCAGATTTAAACCATATATTGTGTGGTTTGAAGTAAACTTTGGTCTTGATATATGAAATCATGTTAAACCAGTGCTTCAGATTTTTTGGTAAAGTCATAAATTCTTTTGAGATGAATTTACATTTCTTGCTAAATTTCTGCCTCCTCTTCGAACATGGTGGCAAATGCTGCAGTACAGTTCCGTAGTTTCTCATAACACACTGGCCCCTTCTCGTTGTTGGCTGTTCTTTCGGGGCCTATGTGACATTAATTGGCGTTATTTGACATAACAGGCACTACAGCTGAGCTTATTGATAGTCAGTCTCAGCATCCTTACTTTCAGGGATGGAAGTGGTAAGGATTGCTACTATTAATTACTATCCACTGCGTCCTGTTTGAAAACAAGGCCACACAAAAATTGGGCCAAACTTTAATTAAGCTTGAATAAGCTCAGCTGTAGTGCCTGTCATGTCAAATAACTTGCCAATTAATGTCGCATAGGCCCCTAAAGAACAGCAAACAACGAGAAGGGGCCAGTGTATTATGAGAAAGTACGGAACTGTACTGCAGCATTTGCCACCATGTTCTAAGAGGAGGCAGAAGTTTAGCAAGAAATGTAAATTCATCTCAAAAGAATTTATGACATTACCAAAAAATCTGAAGCACTGTTTTATCATGATTTCATATATCAACACCAAAGTTTATTTAAAACCACACAATATATAGAAATTTGATATCACACAGCAAGTTATTCCTTGTGAAAGGATTACAGGATTTAAGAACTGTGAAAACAACTATCACCCGAAGAAAAAAAGGATTAGACTACAAACATGGGTATCTTTAGTTTTATTTTCAAATAGATATATTAACCATACCCACAAAAATAAATCCTAAAGACATTTAAATCTAGTTCATTGCAAAAAATCAGAAACGTTTAAAATTGTTGTTGAAAGATATCAATAAGGAATGCAGAAAGAGGTCAAAGGTTGTTACTTATTGCCCTTGAATAATGTACTGAGAATATAAGTTGAGAACATCACTAAAGCAAAATATTGTTGATGCTAGAAATCTGAATTAAAAACTGGAAATGATGACCAAACAGCAAGTATAGAGGGAGAAATAAAGCAAGTATAGAGGGAGAAATAAAAAGTTAATACTTTGGGGTCAATGGTCTTTCTTCTTCCTGTTCTGATGAACAGGTCAGCTCAAATTACTGATTCTGACCAAAACGATTCTCTCTTAAGTATCGTGGTGGAATCAGAAAAACCCTGAGGAAATTAATTCCCTTTGCTTTTATCGATTGAAGATTTAATCTTTGCAAGCAATATTTTATTTGCATTAAGCTGTCATCTTGAACAGTGCAGCCCCATTTGAAAATATTTCATTATTTTTAAATTGCTCTGTAATTTATTTCATGATTAATGTTGCAACAAAAGCTCACAGCAAATTGTTAAAGATGCTTAATACCTTGCTGCACTATCACCAAGACATGTGAGGTTTTTTAATAACTTGTGTATCTGGTGCTTTGTTACTAAGTTTGCTTAACTGGCAAGCATTCTATTTATTACGATTAAGACCTCCAGCCAAAATGTCTTAGAACTAGAATGTTAAACTTGTTAGATAGTCATAGGGGTATTCAGAGATTTTGCTTTATAGATATTTTTAAAAAAAGTAAAAATAATACAATTAAACTGAGCATTACGTGATTATGCAATATTCAAAGAAATCTGCAGTTCATTTTCCTCCTCTCATCTTTCTCACTCATCTCAAATCCTTTCATTTATAGCGTATTATAGGTTTCAGCCTGTTTACACCGCCCCGTCTGGAATTCTAATGTTCCTTCCTAAGCAAGGGTTCAATGCATACATATGACCATACAAGCTCCTCTCCCCACAAATGTTAAGCTGATTTATTTAGTTTATGCAATGTCTATGCTGTCAACATTTAAATCATCTGTAGACAGATTTATAGAAGTGGCATCCTAATAGTTCTTAAAACTATTAGGACATTAAACCGGAGTTAATGCGAACAGTGAAACATGTACAGGAGTACTCCTTCAGGACTCTTTTACTCTTTGTACTGCAGGTGATCGTGATCTTGATTTACACTGCAACTTTGGTATGCATGCTCTTCAGAGTGATGCTAACATTTGTGTTCTAGTAAGAAATTTATAATTTCATCATGAATTATGACCAAGACAAATTATCCATTACTCATGTTGGAATTACTTGGCTTGTTTATGTAGATATGAGTCTTAAATTTATATTTTAACAAGCAGGAAAGGCATGAAATCAAATCCAATCATGGCAGGTGGAGAATTTAAATTCAGTTAATTAAATTATTTTGGGTTAAAAGCTAGTGTCGGTAATAGTTACTTTGAAAGAATCAGATGGCTTTAAAGCTCACCTGGCTGGCAAATGTCCTTCAAAGAAGAAACTCTGCTGTCCTTATATAGTTTGGTGTAAATATGACTCTGGATCTACAGCAATGTAAGTGGCTCTCAAAATGATATGGCCTAGTAAGTCACTCAGTAGTATTTAATCACTAGGAAAATATCTAACAACGAACTTGGATGGACCATTGGCATCGATTTGGTACTGGACATGACAAAAGTACAGCCAACCCAATCAACACCAAAAGGTTTTCGCTAACTTGTCGGGATCTGTGCCTAAATATTCATACTCTCAGAATTAAACCTTTGAATCAATTTCCCAGACATCTCCATCAGCATCCCTGGACATGACCTGGTCAATTAGCAGAATAGCTCTATCAGAGGTGGTATTTCAATGATAATCAGCTAAGGAGGAGTGATCCTGGGAACTCTCAAAATTGATGCTAAACTCAAGAAGTCTCAAAGTATTAGTTTACAAACAGACAGAAAGCTCCTACCTATTATCACCTTCACCACATCTCAACTTGTAAGTCATATGACACCACCAGTTAAGAAGCATTAAGCATAGCAAGTTGGAGAACACACTTGGGAATATTGATGCTCTCCACTTAAAAGTGACACAGTAGCTCTATTACTGACTGAGCTGGCCAGGTTCTGACTGCCGAAGCTACTAAATAGGGCCTGTGCTGAGAACCAACAGAGAAAAAAAGCTATTGATTTAACTCCCACCAAAGTACTGGTCATACAGACACTTTTCTTGGCAGTTTTGATTGGAGTGACCACAGTATAGCTGTGATTGTACAGTACCTTCAGGAAAGATTTATTCTGTGTTGTTTCTCTTACAGTGAGATTTTGCCATAGTGGTGTTAAAATGCCTCCTTCAGAAGCGGTGGATAAACAGCTTTGAGCTTCTGGAGTGTGTTTTTTTTAGGACAAAAGAAGCATGAGTGGGTGGAGTCAAGCTCACACAAACCCAGACTTTAGGTTGGCTTTCACTTGTGATTTTTAGAACTGATAGTGTTCTCTCTGCTATAGCAAAAAGCTTGAGATCTCTCTTCCTCTTCCACTGGATTATTTTTCTTTCAGTGTTCCTTTCTCCTGGACCGTAAAGGATACAGCACATGAGAAAATCTGCTTTGCTGAATTTACTTTTGCCAGAAGGGTCACTGGACCCAAAATGTTAACTCTGATTTCTGTTCACAGAGGCTGTTAGACCTACTGGGATTTTCCAGCAACTCTGGTTTTGGTTATGTTTAAGGATGTCGTTCTACTGGAACAGTTAATGGTTCATAGTTAAATAATATATTCTTTTGTTAAGTATTTTAATCGAGTTAAAGTTATGCCAATTCCTCTTTTATTTGTATTTAACTATAAGAATTAAGTGCATTTTGCTTAAAGCTTAGCGGTGGACCAATCGAATCACAGCTGGAATACAGCATCTTACACTTGCCATAAAGCAGATATAAAGTTAGGGTCTAGGCAATCTCCTTGTTAGATTTTGAAGGGGTTTGGTCTGGTCCACAACACAGTCCTTTTAGAAACAAAATCGTGTCTTCATACCGAGAATTCCTATCATTGTGTGGGATACTTAGCACAGTGTTAAATGGCAAAGATTCAGAACAGATATAGCAAAATAAAGTGAAACACCCGGGAGGTGGAGTGGCCCATCAGCAGGCAAAGTATTGGATGACAATCTACAATCTCTCCATCTGGCACACGTCTCACTTTGCCATTACCATTAAGCCAGGATCAATAAGAAACATAGAATAGTTAGCGAACAACAGTATGAGACATAACTAAAAAAAAAACACCAACATGGTAAGGCTACAACACAAGCCTAGACACATGCTAAACAGTGAAAATCAAGTGATTCCACAACCAATGGATTAATTCAAATCTTTACATTCCTCCTACATCCAGTCATAAGCTATTTATTTATTGATTCATTCACATATTCATTAATTCATTTCATTCACAGGATATAGTGTCTTTATTGCCCTACTCTAAGTGGCTTTGAGAAAGTGGTAGAGATTTGCTACCCTAATGGAGACATAAGTTAGCAGGGGACACAGGTTTAAGTGTTTGGTGAAAGGATGGGAGGGGACATGAGCAAAAGCTTTTTCACCTAGACATGAAAATTCATCGCCCATCAGTCAACTCATTTAAAAGGAATCTAGATCTGCACCTGAAGTGCTGAAACTTGCAAGGCAAGGGACCAAGTGTTGTTAAGTGGGATTAGAATGTGCCTCTGGTTTATCCAGCCAATGCAGACACAATGGGCTGAATAGCTTCTGCCTGCTTGGTAAATTTTCTGTGCTTCTATGGTTTCCGTGTGATTCTTTAAAAGCTACAATCAATGCGGTATAGGTACGTCCATGCTGGATGAGAAATAGGAGGGAATTAAAAAAAACACGCTGTAGCAGAAGGAGTCATGAAAATTCCCATCCTAAAATCACGGGCAGCCGAACACTTCAGTGAAAAAGACAAGGCTAAAAAGTGCTTGCACAAATCCTCAGCCATAATTGGTCAACAGATGATCCATCTTGGTCTCGTCTCAAGGTCCCCAGCATCACAGCTGCCAGCCTTCTGCCAACTTAACGCTTTCCTAAAACCAATCTTAACCCCAAATCTTTGGGTTATTGCTTCTTAATATCACTTTCATTTATCTTTTTACACTTCCCACTGCTTTTTCTAGTAAATGATGCTATTAAATTTAAAGTTATTTGATTAGTGATTTTTAAGTAAGTCTTCATTTAGCAAAAGAAAAGACTGCCAATATCATCAACATTTTCTTATAATTAAAGTTCATGTCGCACAAAATCACCTCAAAAATGGAATGTTTTTCTTTAATCACAATTGTAGGCTTCACGAAGGATCTGATAAACATCTTACACAGCAATGACACACCCTACTGATCTGCAGTCTACCTTTTAATGTTGTTACCTTTTCATTCAATTAACAAAGGCAACTTAACTTTATGACTGTGTGTGGTCCATGACTTACCATAGGGGGTCGCGCATAGGCAACAACAGCAGCTGCTGCTGCAGCACTCATCTGAGGGGAGATATTGTGCAAGCCTGGATATCCTCCTGGGCTGTTCAGGTCTCCGTTGATGCCAGAATGAGGAACTATCCCAAAAGGTGAAGGATAAGGACCTGGTACTGCCAAGGGTGGCCTTAATGCTGAGGCTGTAAAGTAATTGCAAAAAAAAAGTTACTTTTTTTAAAATATGCCCAATGTGGATCATGCTTCAGCTTCATAGATAAACCTATACCTTACAACTCTAAAATTTTCATTATTGCAGGACAGTTTACAACTAATTACAAATGCACAAGTACTTTTTCAAAATATAGATCTGCTGAATTGACTCAAAGTGCTGACAATTTAAATTAATGTGACATGCTGCTCTTCAGCATTCCCTTCAGAAATTAGAATTTAAATATGGAAAGAAAGTCATTTTATCAAATGCTTCACCATTTGTACACGAAGAATGATAGATTATAGACTACTGACGTAATGAATCCATTCCTGGAGGTTTGCAGAGGCCCGGGCGTGGTCCAGAAGATGCACTCGTGCCTGGAGTTGGCACATCACCTCGCGGAGTTGGCGTACTGGATTTCATCACTGGGGTGCTGGCCTTTTCATGCTACAAAATTATGTTTAAAAATATACAAGTTATTCCAATGATTATAACATTAATTCAATTTCATAACTAACAATAGTTGTATGTTTAAAAAAAAACAAAGCTTTTTCTTACAAAAGTTGACCAGGATAGCAATTACTTGCTATTACCCTCAACACTCCTTGGCTAGAGAGGAAACAGCTAGACAAGAAAACTTTGAGCTTAAAATTGCAGCAAAGGTCTTTTTTCAAAAGATCAAAGTGGGCACAATTGTATCCGTGATAATGGGAACTGCAAATGCTGGAGAATCCACGATAAGACAGTCTGGAGCTGGATGAACACAGCAGGCCAAGCAGCATCTCAGGAGCACAAAAACTGACGTTTCGGGCCTAGACCCTTCATCAGAGAGGGGGATGGGGAGAGGGAACTGAAATAAATAGAGAGAGTGGGGGAGGCGGACCGAAGATGGAGAGAAAACAAGCTAGGTAGAGAGGAGAGTATAGGTGAGGAGGTAGGGAGGGGATAGGTCAGTCCGGGGAAGACGGACAGGTCAAGGAGGCGGGATGAGGTGGTAGGTAGGAAATGGAGGTGCGGCTTGAGGTGGGAGGAAGAGATGGGTGAGATGAAGAACAGGTTAGGGAAGCAGAAACAGGCTGGGCTGGTTTTGGGATGCAGTGGCGGGGGGGAGATTTTGAAGCTTGTGAAGTCCACATTGATACCATTGGGCCGCAGGGTTCCCAAGCGGAATATGAGTTGCTGTTCCTGCAACCTTCGGGTCGCATCATTGTGGCACTGCAGGAGGCCCATGATGGACATGTCGTCTGAGGAATGGGAGGGGGAGTTGAAATGGTTCGCGACTGGGAGGTGCAGTTGTTTGTTGCGAACCGAGCAGAGGTGTTCTGCAAAGCGGTCCCCAAGCCTCCGCTTGGTTTCCCCAATGTAGAGGAAGCCACACCGGGTACAATGGATACAATATACCACATTGGCAGATGTGCAGGTGAACATCTAATTGATATGGAAGGTCATCTTGGGGACTGGGATGGGGATGAGGGAGGAGGTGTGGGGGCAAGTGTAGCACTTCCCATGGTTGCAGGGAAAGGTGCCGGATGTGGTGGGGTTGGAGGGGAGTGTGGAGCGGACAAGGGAGTCGCGGAGAGAGTGGTCTCTCCGGAAGGCAGTCAAGGGTGGGGATGGAAAAATAGCTTGGGTGGTGGGGATGGAAAAATAGCTTGGGTGGTGGGGTCGGATTGTAGATGGCGGAAGTGTTGGAGGATGATACGTTGTATCCGGAGGTTGGTGGGGTGGTATGTGAGAATGAGGGGGATCCTCTGGGGACGGTTGTGACGGTGGTGGGATGTGAGGGATGTGTTGCGGGAAATGCGGGAAATGCGGGAGACGCGGTCAAGGGCGTTCTCGACCACTGCTGGGGGAAAGTTGTGGTCCTTGAAGAACGTGGACATCTGGGATGTGTGGGAGTGGAATGCCTCATCCTGGGAGCAGATGTGGCGGAGGTGGAGGAATTGGGAATAGGGGATGGAATTTTTGCAGGAGGGTGGGTGGGAGGAGGTGTATTCTAGGTAGCTGTGGGAGTCGGTGGGCTTGAAATGGACATCAGTTATAAGCTGGTTGCCTGAGATGGAGACTGAGAGGTCCAGGAAGGTGAGGGATGTACTGGAGATGGCCCATGTGAACTGAAGTTTGGGGTGGAAGGTGTTGGTGAAGTGGATGAACTGTTCGAGCTCTTCTGGGGAGCAAGAGGTGGCGCCAATACAGTCATCAATGTAATGGAGGAAGAGGTGGGGTTTGGGGCCTGTGTAGGTGCGGAAGAGGGACTGTTCCACATAACATACAAATGCCAACTCTCCGACACCTCCTCCGACTGTCCCCTTGATCATGGCCCCACTCCCGAGCACCAAACAATCATCTCCAACAACATCCATGACCTCATCACCTCAGGGGATGGCGCACTGACCTCTACATTGCCAAGGCCAAACGCCAACTCTCCGACACCTCCTTCTACCGCCCCCAGATCATGACCCCACCCCCGAGCACCAAACCATCATCTCCAACACCATCCATGACCTCATCACCTCAGGGGACCTCACATCCACAGCCTCCAACCTCATTGTTCCCGAACTCCGCACAGCCCGTTTCTATCTCCTTCCCAAAATCCACAAACCTGCCTGCCTTCGTCGACCCATTGTCTCAGCCTGTTCCTGCCCCACCGAACTCATCTCCACCTATCTGGACTCCATTTTCTCCCCTTTGGTCCAGCAACTCCCCACCTACATCCGTGACACCACCCATACCCTCCACCTCCTCCAGGACTTCCAATTCCCTGGCCCCCAACACCTCATTTTCCCCATGGATGTCCAGTCCCTATACGCCTGTATTCCTCATGCAGATGGCCTCAAGGACCTCCGCTTCTTCCTGTCCCGTAGGCCCAACCAATCACCCTCCACCGACACCCTCATCCGCCTAGCCAAATTCGTCCTCACCCTCAACAACTTCTCTTTCGATTCCACCCACTTCCTACAGACAAAGGGGGTGGCCTTGGGTACCTGCATGGGCCCAAGCTATGCCTGCCTCTTTGTAGGTTACGTGGAACAGTCCCTCTTCCGCACCTACACAGGCCCCAAACCCCACTTCTTCTTCTGTTACATTGAAGACTGTATCGGCGTCGCCTCTTGCTCCCCAGAGGAGCTCGAACAGTTCATCCACTTTCCCAACACCTACCACCCCAACCTCAAGTTCACTTGGGCCATCTCCAACACATCCCTCACTTTCCAGGACCTCTCAGTCTCCGTCTCAGGTAACCAGCTAGAAACTGATGCCCATTTCAAGCCCACTGACTCCCACAGCTACCTAGAATACACCTCCTACCACCCACCCTCCTGCAAAAATTCCATCCCCTATTCCCAATTCCTCTGCCTCCGCCACATCTGCTCCCAGGATGAGGCATTCCACTCCCGCACATCCCAGATGTCCATGTTCTTCAAGGACCGCAAATTTCCCCCCGCAGTGGCCGAGAACGCTCTTGACCGCGTCTCCCGCATTTCCCGCAACACATCCCTCACACCCCGCCCCCGCCACAACCACCCCCAGAGGATCCCCCTCGTTCTCACACACCACCCCACCAACCTCCAGATACAACGTATCATCCTCCAACACCTCCGCCATCGACAATCCGACCCCACCACCCAAGCTATTTTTCCATCCCCACCCTTGTCTGCCACTCTATCCGCGACTCCCTTGTCCACTCCACACTCCCCTCCAACCTCACCACACCCGGCACCTTTCCCTGCAGCCGCAGAAAGTGCTACACTTGCCCCCACACCTCCTCCCTCACCCCCATCCCAGGCCCCAAGATGACCTTCCATATCAAGTAGATGTTCACTTGCACATCTGCCAATGTGGTATATTGTATCCATTGTACCCGGTGTGGCTTCCTCTACATTGGGGAAACCAAGTGGAGGCTTGGGGACCGCTTTGCAGAACACCTCTGCTCGGTTCGCAACAAACAATTGCACCTCCCAGTCGCGAAACATTTCAAATCCCCCTCCCATTCCTCAGACGACATGTCCATCATGGGCCTCCTGCAGTGCCACAGTGATGCGACCCGAAGGTTGCAGGAACAGCAACTCATATTCCGCTTGGGAACGCTGCAGCCCAATGGTATCAATGTGGACTTCACAAGCTTCAAACTCTCCCCTTCCCCAACTGCATCCCAAAACCAGCCCAGTTCTTCCCCTCCCCACACTGCATCCCAAAACCAGCCCAGCCTGTCTCTGCTTCCCTAACCTATTCTTCCTCTCACCTATCCCCTCCTCCTACCTCAAGCCGCACCTCCATTTCCCACCTACCAACCTCATCCCGCCTCCTTGACTTGTCCGTCCTCCCCGGGCTGACCTATCCCCTCGCCACCTACCAGCTATACTCTCCTCTCCATCTATCTTCTCCTCTATCCATCTTCGGTCCGCCTCCCCCTCTCTCCCTATTTATTTCAGAACCCTCTCCCTATCCTCCTCTCTGAAGGGTCTCGGTCCGAAACATCAGCTTTTGTGCTCCTGAGATGCTGCTTGGCCTGCTGTGTTCATCCAGCTCCACACTTTGTTAAAGTGTGCACAATTAGTCATTTTTAGTTTTATCTAAAACTACTGTCATTGCAACACGCTTGTTTAAAAAGGGTAGGAGACAAAACATAATAGCTGTAAGGCCAATGAGTTTAACATTGTCCATTGGGAAAATGGTAAGAGTTAATTATAAAGGATGTATTAGCAGAGCATTCAGAAAAAAACATAATGAGATCAAGCATAGTCAGCAAAGCTTCTTAAAAGGGAAATCAAGCCTGACAAATTTGTTAACACAGTGTGGAGCTGGAGGAACACAGCAGGCCAGGCAGCATCAGAGGAGCAGGAAAGCTGACATTCCAGGTCGCGACCTTTCTTCAGAAGAAGACCCTTTCTGAAGAAGAGTCTCGACTCAAAACGTCAGCTTTCCTACTTCTCTGATGCTGCCTGGCCTGCTGTGTTCCTCCAGCTCCACACTGTGTTATCTCTGACTCCAGCACCAGCAGTTCTTACTATGTCTGAAAATTTATTCGAATTCTTTGAGGATGTTAGAAGCAAGGTAGATAAAGATGAAGCAGTGGATGTGATATATTTGGATTTCCAGCAGACATTTGATACTACACATTAGGTTATTAAATTAAGATGTTGGCTTTTGGAAGTAGTATGTTGGCATGGATAGAGAATTGGCCACTAATAGAAGTCAGAGCGTTGGGAATAAAAAGACATTTTCATGATGGCAACTTGTAATGTGTGGGGTGTCATAGGGATCAGTGCTGAGACAACAATTATTAACAAAACATGAACGACTTGGGTGAGCAAAGTGATTGTGCTATTGCCAAATTTGCTAAGGACACAAAAATAGGTGGGAAAGCATATGGTAAGGATGGTACAGATTTTGCAGACTGATATAGTCAGGTTGAATGAATGGGCAAAAATTCGCCAAGGGAATATAATGTTTAAAAATATAAAGTACTGCACTTTGGCAGGAAGAGCAGAAGAACTGATTATTATTTGAAAGGAGAAATATTGCAGAAAGCTACAGAACTAAACGATCTGAAAGTCCTCGTGCATAAATCACAAAAAATGAATGTACCATTTCAGCAGGAACTGGGACAACAATTGGAACACCAGCATTTATTTCAAAGGGAACTGTGTATAAAATTAGAGAAGTCTTGACAATACTAAAGGCGGCAGTGGTCAGGCCATAGCTGGAATTCTGTGAACAGTTTTGGGACCTTTATTTAGCCAAAGCTATGATGACGTTAGAGGCAGTCCAGAGAATGTTCACTAAGTTGATCCCAGTTATGGAGGGACTGTCTTATGTGGAGATGTTGAGTGGATTGGGCCTGTACTCATTCAAATTTCGAAGAATGAGAGGTGATTTTACTGAAACGTATGTGCTTCTGAGGGGACTTAACAGGGCAGATGCGAAAAGGCTGAATAGACTGGTGCTATTTTTCTTGGAGTGTTGGAAGCTGAGGGGTGATCTTCTCGAAGTTTATAAAATCATGAAGGACACGAATAGGGTGAATAGTCAACATCCTTTTTTCCAAGGTAGTGGAGACCAAAACTAGAGGGCATAAGTTTAAGGTGAGAGGAGAAAGATTTAAAAGGGATCCAAGGGGCAATTTTTTCACGCAGAGGGTGGTGCGTCTATGGAATGAGCTGTCACAGGAAGTGGTGGAGGCTGGTATAATTATAACATTTAAAAATCATCTGGATGGGTATATCAATAGGAAATGTTTAGAGGGATACGGACCAAAAGCTGGCAAATGGGATTAGATTAATTTAGGATATCTGGTTGGCATGGGCGAGTTGGACTGAAGGATCTGTTTCCATGCTGTACATCTCTAAGGCTGTTTTGACAGTGGGTTTTCTTGATGTCTGCAATGCAAGAGCAGAAATCCCTGCTTGGGTTTTCACTTTTCCATGACAGGATCAGATAGGAGCCAAAAAACAAAGGCAGGTATCTGACTTTGCCCACTCAAGGGGACTTAGGAGGGCAGATGTGGAAAGGTTGTTTCTCCTTGTGGGAGAGTAGAAGACCACAGGCATAATCTCAGAGTAAAGATAAGTAAGAGGAAGTCAATTTAAGATAGAAATGAGAAGGAATTTATTCTCCCAGGCATTAGTGAATCTGGAAATTTCTGGTGAAGGGACAGAACAATACCTAGAAAGTTTTGGAAGAGGCAATAGTGACCCCAAGAACTGGTGAAAAGGGGAAATTAATCAACACCACAATTTAAGCATGTTTGTATGTATTCACAGTGGGCCATCAGAAATAAATAAAAGTCTTTAAAATTGTCATGACATATTGGGAGGCAGACAAATTAGAGCATGGATATTCACTGCTGAGGTGCACTGTAATTTTCGGGGAGTTTCGTGGTGGAGAGTCACAAGGACATAAAAATATAAGAAACAGGAGCAGGCATAGGCGATTCAGCCCTCAAACCTGGCCTGCTATTCAACTAGATCATTGCTGATCTACCCAGGCCTCAAATCCTCTTTCAGACCAGCTCCTCAAAGCCATTAACAGCAACATCATATTTCATAAGTCTATCTACCTCTTCTTGAAATACTTCCAGTAATCTAGCCTCCACACTCTCTAGGATACAGAATTCCAGACATCTACTACTCTCTACCCTTCTTTCATATTTCAATTTTAAATAAATAATTGCCTTTTTTTTCTGTAACTGCTTCATAGTTCAATATTCCCCAGTAGTGTAAACACTATCTTAACATTTGCCCTGTCAAGTACCCTCAGAGTCTTCTGTTTCAATAAGATTACCCTTCAGTCATCTAACTTCTCAAGGCTAAAGGCCTAACCTGTTTAGCCATTCTTGATATCTCAATCTCTTCATGCCAGGAATCAGTCAACAAATCTCTTTTGAATTGCCTCTAATGCTAATAAATCCTTTTTTAAAAAAAATACAGTAACTAAAACTACACACAGCACTGCAGGTGCAGCCTCACAATCACCCTATTGTGGTGTTGGAAAAATTGTCACCATCATTTGCTATTTTTAATCTCCAAACCCCTCACAATAAGGGGCAAAACTCCGTTATTCTTCTAAATTACTTGCGCGCTATCTCCTTACGTTTCATGCACAAGAACATCCAGATTCTTCTGTCCTGTAACTTCTTGGAGTCTCTCTACATTTAAATGATAGACTGTCTTTTGATTCTGCCTACTAAAGTGCAGAAAATCATGTTTTTCTACTTAAATTTCATCTGTCAGGTTTCATCTGTCAGATATATTACATTCTGCCTCGTCCTCCAAGTATTTCATACAGATAGTAAATGATTGAGGCACTAGGACAGATCTTTGTTGCACTCCACTCTAACCTGAAAAAGACCCATTAATATGATTGGTTAACACATAGGAAACAAGCAATATTCACACCATTCTAATACATTGCACCCAATACCATTAGCTCCTATCTTGTATAAAAACCTTTCACATGACACCTTGTTCAATTATCTTCTGGAAATCCACTCTTTTAGTTCTGTTCACTATCTCAGTATCTTCCTCCCTTCCAGTTATGGCTTGCAATAGACATTTTTATCTTACATTCTGCTCCTTAAGTCATTAATGTCTCTTTGGCAACCTTCTCATGCTATCATGCAGCAAGGCAGGTGAAATTATTGCTCTTTCCAATGGCTAATAAACCAGTGACACTTTGTTTAAGGCCCAGCTGCACAGCATTCCAGATGCTGCAAGCCAGGAACTACCTCACACATTATCATCTTAAGGGAACAAAATGTCTCAGAAAGGGAAGCTGGCATCCTGTTTTCCAGACAAGGACCTGGAGGTTTTAGTGGTCAATGTAGTCAAGAGGAAGGCTATCTACTGGTGGGCTACGAGAGGAGGCAGAAGCACCAAACACCGCCTGCCTGGGTAGAGATTGTGGTCCAGGTCAGTGCTGTCCTCAGGGATATCAAATCATACAGTAGTCTAGGCAAAAAGTCAATGATGTTTGGTGCACTGCAGGGGTAAGTACCACCATCTCCTTACTGCTACCACACACTCACAATGACTCTACGTGAAATAACTACATACAGGGTGGTATCCCATCACCAGGTGGCCCTTTATTTACTTGTGCCCAATACACTGGCTGTGACCAGCCAGCTCAGAGTCATTTGCCTGAACTGAGGAAATTCTTATCTCCTGGTCATCTTATTTTTTGTGGTTATTTTTTCTTCTTTTTTTTTGTGTGTATGTGCAGGTGTGAGACACAGTTGAAAAAAAACCACCAGGTGTACAAATAACTTTGTTAAGATACCACCACCAAGAAAAACACCCATATGGCCATGGAACCTGTACAGGCAGAGCCTCAGGAGAGGCAATGCCTATGTGAGAGAAAAAGAGAGGGGAAAGGTAGGGATCAAATCAAAATGGAGTTGGAGGAGGAAATAAAACACACCATGCTCCGTGGTGTCCACCTCTCCCAAAAGGCAACAAAAGCGTTAGTGCACACCGCGTGGTCCTTTTACAGGCACGGATGTAGCCACAGAAGAGGGCAGGCAGTCAGCCATAATGGCCCTCTCAATGGCCCACTGCTTGAACCTTCTAACGGCCGGCTTGACCAGGTCCATCTCCTGGTTATACTAGTCAGCCAGGGCTTTCCTGGTTGGGGTTGTTAACCTGGGCCAATCAATGATCTTGTAGTCAACAACGCCACCCTGGTTCCAATGGTTACACTACCACCGCATACAAATCTCACCAGATTACGGTCCACATGCATCTCCACTCAACAGTTCTGTTCCACCTTATACTCCACAAGGGCTGACCTATCCTGTCCTTTGGCTAAACAGCTATGTAAGTAACATTAGTTCCACACAAATGCCAGACAATGAGTATTTCCAATAAGATAAAATCTAACTATTACCCCTGGACATTTAAGTTACCATCACAGAATCACTAGCAACATGCTGGGGGTTACCGTCAACCATATACTGAACTGGACTGATCCTGTAAAGACAGTGGCAAAAACAGTGGGTCAGAGACCTGGAATACTGCGGTGAGTGACTCACCTGCTGACTCCCCAGAGCTAATCCACCATCTACAAAGCACACGTAAGGAATGTGATGGAATACTTCCCACTTGCTCGGATGTAGCTCTGAGAACACACAAGAAACCTAGCATCATCCAGGACAAAGAAGCCAGTTGATTGGCAGCATATCCACAATGTCCACATCCTCTACTATTGACATTCAGTAGCAGCAGTATGCACTATCTACCAGAAATACTCCAGAAATTCACAAGAATTCCTTAAGTAGTACCTTCCAAATCGGCAATCTCTTATAACTAAAATGGCAAGGACAGCGGATATGAGAACACCGCCACCTGCAAGTTCCCCTCCAAGCCACTCACCATCCCGACTTGGAAATATACCGCTGTTCCT
This sequence comes from Stegostoma tigrinum, assembly GCF_030684315.1. NCBI lineage: Eukaryota > Metazoa > Chordata > Chondrichthyes > Orectolobiformes > Stegostomatidae > Stegostoma > Stegostoma tigrinum. The sequence goes on along the minus strand of NC_081356.1, from coordinate 61,919,909 downwards.
TCAGTGTTGTTGGGCCAAAAGCATGGAATTTCCTTTCTAATGGCATTTTACAGGCAGTACAGTTCCAACCAGCGATGCCCATGTCTCATGAGTGAATACAAAAAGAAATCACTGAAGCTGGTAGCTCCAATTAAGTGCAAAGTGAATTAATGCTACAAAATGAAGCTAAGAGCTCTAGGATGCAGCGTGTATAGATGCAAGAGATAGTTATGTATCCTTGTTTGCAAAGCAATCCATCACAAGCATGCAAGTCAATGGGTCCCCGAGCTCCAAAGTGACGACTTTAAATAAAAGGCTAAGCCAACCTAAAATCGGCCATGATAATGTGGTGAGACTAGTGGTTTGTCATTGCTGACTTAGGTGAACGAGGATGCTGTCAATACAGCATTCAAAGACATGTTGGTGAGGTGATTTTAAATAGAGGTTGAGATAAAGAAGCAGAGAGCTGCATCTGTCAGGTAACTTTTGACTTTCAATTTAGATTTGTTGCTATCTAATTGCTTAAGAAAGGAGGCAACAACTGCAAGCCGCACATAAATGAGACAACTTGAGTTATTAATCAGATGTAGATCCATGAAAATGAGTCAGTTGCCACTTATTGTGAAATTCTAATCTCGCCATAGAAACCTCAACTGAAAAACTGGCAATTTTATTTTGATCTCAAGAATCAGATTGTTTCATTCTTGGCTACTTTCCCACATTTCTCACCAATGCCCATGTCACTCCAGGCATGGGAAAATTCCACTCCAGGAATTGAATGTAAACATTCAGTCTGCTACTACATGACTGATCTATGTACACATCTGAATGAATACTTTCAGCTATTTTGAGATTACAGATTAGATTGCAAATGGAAACTAGAAGGCTCGCTTCTTTCAAATATATAAAATGGCATTAATTGAATAAAATTTCCATTTGCAAAACTAAGTACTAATTGTTGCAGTGCTGCATGTTGCACTCATGCACTTTTAGGTCAGACAAACAATGATCATTCAGATCACAGCTGTCTTCTCTCAGTCAAGTTTACACATCATAAAATCCTGCACTTACAATGACTCTACGTGAAATACCAAACCAAACCAAAAACTTTTAAAACCAAACCTAATTGTTTAAACTAACTAACAGACAACATCAGCATGTGGCATTAAATCTGAATTTGATGCAGTGTCATGATAACGTTAATGGTCCAATAATCAATCATTCATCAGGGATTAATTAACTCAGTAGATTTGTTTACTTAAAACATATAGCAAATTAAGCCCTTAAAGTTCTTCAAAAAAAACCTAACATCTGACTCCATGCTGCTTTGTGCTGACAAGCTGCACATACTGAAATTGGTTGTTTTGTTTCTCTAATGTCTGCTTTGCAACACATTAAACTACATTATAAGTTATAACGCAGACACTAGGAAAAAAACAACTGATTTCTGCATATGCAGCTTGCAGATACAAAGCAGCAACGAGCTAGATGTTAAGTCTTTTAAAAGTACTTTAAGGACTTCATTCGCTATGTGTATATGTGATTCTGTCTACCAGTTTCTTTCCCTCAGCAGCAAACTGTTTTTCAAGAATGTTAACCATGTGCTTCACCTGTAAATTACCTGCTTGCTAGCTGATCAAGAGCAGGAGGTTTCATCAGCACAATGTTATCTTATCAAATGCCACCATGAAAATGATTGATTATGGTCTTATAATCAATTATCTATCAGGGGTTGATCAACTATGTGAGTTAGTGTATTTAAAACAGTAAAATACATCTCAATTTATAAACATGGAATTGCAGCAAAATAACTTGACTGTTTTGTGCAGCTCGCAGACATGAAGAATCTCAATACCCCATCTTCATGGCACACTTAGTCCTTGAAGGGGAAGTCACTTCCAGGCAAGGTACACTGACAATGTTTTACAAAACAGTTGAATTTATCTAAGCTGCTAAACATCTATAATATAACTCCTGGTATATACTAAATTACTTCCCTGTTAAATTTGGGATCAAGACGTGTCACAGTATAAATACTTATTCCACCACATGTACACAATTTACCATGCCTGGTTTTAAAAATAGTCTGCAAGACTCAATCTTTAATCTTTATAGGACTTACTTCACATATTTCCAGCACCAAATATCAAGACAGCATTTACATAATGCTTAATCCCAATCCTAAACAAAATAGGGTTTGCCAACATAAGCAAAATTATTGTATAGCCACAATTATGGATATGTCTAATCTTGTTATACTGAAGTCATTTAGCTTCTCCTTGAAATTATTTTTAAGGTAACAAATACATTTCCATTGTTAACCAACTTTGATTTGTGCAGCTTCTGGCATAATTTAAATGAAAACACTTACACCTGATACTCACATGGCCTAGTTCTTTGGATTTGAGAGATGAGGAGCTGCCAGAAGATGCTGTGGAAGCTGGGCTACTGGAAGCATCCTTCTTGAGTAAGCGAGATTTATCCAAGCCATTTTCACGTGGTGAGTGGGCAGGACTGCCTCGTGGCGATGATGGGTCCTACACATAACAGATAGAAAATATTCTTGAGATTCATGCAATAACAAATTGACAACTTTGCCAGATAAAAGGCAGGTTAATAAAATTCAGGATCATGGAATAATACCATCAGTGGCTTTGATAAAAAGTTGGTTGTAGAATCAAAACGAGCATGCCAGGGCAAATGGCTATTGTTTAGGCAGAAGGATAGCAGACAATGGCTTTCCGCATCTTTCAATGTAATGATAACTGCTTTCTTTAATAAATATTAATTACTACTAGTTTGGAATACAAAATAAAATTTCAGAATTTGTCAAAGATGAGGTGTGGCCAACAGTAAGGATGATATAAATTGACTGCCATGTTTGATACCTAGTTTAATATAACAGGTAGACAAATGATAGAAATTAAGCAGTGAAGTTTGAGGCAATACATTTTGGCAGAAGAATAGTGAACGATAATATTGACTTAATAGCATAGTTCTAAAGAGTAAACAGAGACATGGGGACTTGGGGGTTCATGAGCATAGATCTTTGAAGATCATATTGGAGAGTAATTAGCAAAGCATGTGAGATCTTGTGACTCAGGGAAATTAAGGAGAGAAACAGAAGCTTTGCTAAAAGTTTATAGGGCTCTGGTTAGGCCACAGTTGGAGTATTACATCAAGTCCTAGTCATCACAATTTAGGAAGGTCATTGAGCGAGGGCAGAGGAAATGTACAAAAATGGTTCCAGGGCTGAGGGATTTTAACCACAACTTGGGTGGGGTAGTTGGGCTGATTTCTAGCATAGATAGCAAGTCTCCCAGACCTGAGGAAGCTTCGTAACTTAAAGATGGGGAGAACAGGTGAATCTGCAAGGTAAGTGCCTTTACAGCAGTGTTCCCCATCTCCTTACCTGTGATTGGAACCTGCCAAACCACCATCTGAGACTCTCACAGTAATTGGCACTTATGGACCACCACAGGAGTCTCCAATCACTCCTTTGATCCGGGCCAACCCATCATCATATCATTCATCTATCTGCTCTGGTAAATTTTAACCCTGCAAAGCAAGCTTCTTGTCTGAAAGACCTCCAAGCCTGTTAATTAGGTACCTGTGCAGGCAATAAGAAACCTGCAGGAGTATGGCAGTTGACTTCTTTAGGGCATACTAGAAAATTATTTCTTTGACCTCATGGCACCATTCTCTATCCTCCCAACCAGGCAGAACGCACCTCCAGGCTAAAGTCCAGATTAAACTCTCCTTTCTATTGTACATAGTGGGGCAAATTTGGGTCTCCGTGTAATGCTTCCATCTATTCATAATGAAAATCCAGGTCCAATGTGACACTAATCAGTAATCTATCCCAATGATTTTAAGTGATAGCTGAGAGCAGAAAGGGAAAGTAGATCAATGTTGCAATTCAAGGAGAGAATGCAAGGAGTATCCTCTGTGTTGGGGTTAAAAGAGGTAAAGGAAAGGTTTAGACTATACCAACGCCTAAAATGGAAAACATTCCAACTGTTGGCACAAATATCCTCCACACCAGAGAACATTAAGAAGGACATTAACAAGATTTTAAAATAAACCAAATCACAGCATGATATTTTATCTTCGCACACCTCAGCACAATAAATGCTCTAAAAATCCAACATGCAAATAAAGTTATGGATGAAGACAGTGTGGGGAAATTGGTTAACTATTCATCTTTCCAAAGAAGGCTATGGTTCCCTGTTCACACACAATGATCTACCCCATCACAGCAAAAATAGAGATAAGGCATTGAAATGGTTATCAGAAGACATCATGATTTATAAACTGGAACACAGAAAAAAGAACAGTGCACCTTCTCATCAAACTCAATATTTTTATTGAAACAGGAGAATCAAAACCAGTATAAATCAGTATTTGGGGATGGTGGTAAATTTCACTTGGGGTTCCTGCTCATGTTGCTGTTAAATGCTGTAATATTCTTGTGGATTGACAGCAACTAAAAGGAGGATCGATTTCAACTGTAAACCCTATTATGATGAAATATCCTTTGAATTGCAAGTTGTCTTGGTACATGGATTTCCATTGAACCATTGCTCAATACAGATAAACATCTTTTAACAATTGGAATGGGAAGAGGGAATAAAAAAGTCTTGAAATTACACTGTGTGAAGACAATGTAAAATGCTTATTACATTGAATTAAGTTTCATTTTCCATTATTTCAAGCAAAATGTTAAATAACATTTAATATTGTATCTAGCATCCTTTCAAAACAACAAAAGTTAAACATTGCAGCAAGGTCATTTATAAAGTAGGAGATAGCATGACACACAAAATGAAAAAAAGTACAAACCTCATTAGAAACATCCACTACTAAATTGTCATCACTTTTATCTCCGTCACTGTCCTTTAAAACAAGATAAATATTTTCAGATGAACTGAAAAATTAAAATTTGTTAGGACTAATGGCTTGATCAGTCTAGATACCACACTATGAATATAGCATGCATTCAGCACGTACAAAGTCAACTGTAGTAGACTATCAGCAGTCATTAGGCAGAGGTAGGTTAGGACACAGCTGGCAAGTTTTAACTTGAATAAATATAAAAGATTTGGGTGTGGATAGGGTAGAGTCAGGCAAAATTCTGAGTATTTTATGAAGTCACCTCCAACCTAGAACTAACCCATTTACAGCAGGCATGTTGGCAGCAATTTAAATATTTAATAAAGTTGGTAGCAGGTTTTGCAAGTGTGTTCCTGAGATTCATAAATGCTGGAAAATCTGGCATTTGATGTGTAACAACTTCAGCTTCAGGGAGAAGAGAAGCACCACGACAGGATTGACAGAGCCATGAGAAGCAGGAGATTTTTTTCCCTGGAGAGAATGGGATTCATAACAGAAGCATACTTGCTGATGATGTTGATGATGCAGAGGCATTAAAGTCACAAGATCAAGTAGAGAGTGTTGGAAGGGAGCAGAAGTTCTAACCTTTGTGAAGGTAATGTATGTCTAGATAAAGTTGTAATTAACAAGTTCTTGCCGGAAGTTTCAATGGACATTAGTAGTATTTCTTTGGGAAACTAAGCAGAGCTGGACTTCAAACACAAGATAAAACATGGTGGCAACAGGAAAGGCAGAGAAAGCATCAAAGTCAGCAACTGAGGGGAATCTCAGTCAAGAAAAACAGAAAAATATGTTTTCAAAGGCTCACCAGGGCATTGGAGGCCTGGTGGGAAAACAAAAAAAAACTGTAAAACAGTGAGCAATGGCCCAATCAATAAAGCACAAGACATTGTAGCAGCTGCAGGAACAGCTCTAGGGCTCAGGAGAGGTATGAAAACCAGCCTGCCACCCACAGAAACATTCAACAGACCACATCCAGATCCAGGAATGGGGAAGTAGAAGAAAGATGTACCATATACGAAACTGCTTCAGGATTCAATACGGCAGGCTAGAAGAACAAAGTCAGTACATTCCCTGTGGGAAGTATCGCTACCAATGTATTAATAAGGCAAAGCATTGAGAGTGCAGCATCATATGAAAGTTCATTACGTGTATTCAATGCTTATTTTAGAGTTGAATTAAATTTAATTACTGAACAGGCAAAGTTTAATAGCAACAATTTAGGCCAGAGGAATGCATGGATTCATTAATTAATGATCTTTACTGTTTGACAGAGAATTGTGCCTATGAAGAAAATAAGAGAAAAGGACCAGACAACAGAAGGCAGGCTTTCAAGGGTATCATTGAATGGAACAGAGCAAGATGACTTAGAATTCATGGAGTAAGTTGAAACCTACACATCAGAGGTTGCTAAAGAACTTATCAGTTATGTAAAGGAAGTTGGAAGAAGTTCAAGAACAAGACGAAGAATACATCCAAGCCCAGAAATACTGTCTGGAAAGATGGGGTGATGATATATGGAACAATTAATTATTGCCCCGGTATCTTGAAAAGCACAAACACCTCACTGTCATCGGTTAATATTTTTGAGTTGGAGCCCTTCGGATCTAGCAGAACGGAACAGAAGTAGTTCTGAGGAAGAGTCACTGGACTCAAAACATTAATTGCGTTTTGTCTCTCCAGATGTTACCAGGCCTGCTGAGATTCTCCAGCAATTTTGGTTTACATTTGTTTCCGATCTCCAACATTCATAGTTCTTTGTTTTATTATATCACTAGCGTTCAACCAGAGGTTAGTAAATACTGAGAAATTTTCAGTTTGAGATTTTTTCAAAAAAAATCCACCATGGACCCTTAGGAATTACAAAGTATCATTCAAGGGCAATCAATCAATCAAGTGGCCACTCTATACAGGAACTGGTCACTAGGTGTATGTCATGTGCTACTAAAATGTCAAGAGAAAAGAGGACCACCATTACCTTAATCTTTTCCATTAAAGCCCTGAGAATGGCTTTATTTGAGTTCAAAGGGAAGAACTTCACTTTCATCATAACTATCATTCAAAGTGAATTAAACAGTCAGCCATTTGTAGTGTATCACAGCAGACGTAGCAATAAGGTCACCTGAGAATCTACTCAATGTACAAGATTCCAGACAGTAGTACCAATGGTCCATAGTTTGCACAGGCAGTTTAAAAGATTCACACGTAAATACAATTTCACTTATGTTACCAGTTCACCTCACTACCGTCAAGCAAATGGAAAAGCTCAGGAGGGAGCACAGACAATGAAAGGGTTACTAAAGATAAACAAAATTTCAACCTGGCTCTAAATTACCAATTCGCATCACTACAAAATGAATTATTATTATCATCAAGAGCTACTGATGAGCAAGCGATTGAAAATACAAGTTTTGTCTTTTGCTTAGATATTATAAGCTGTCATCACTGAGGCGGATCACAACAAAGTGAAAGATTGTTAGGAGAAACATAGAAACACCAACTCTCAAAAGTTCAATAGAAGGTACAGAACACAAGAGTTACTACAGCTGTAACCCACAGAGACAGCATGGGTAAGAGATCAACAAAGAAGGGATGATCACAGGAAAAAAAACTGAGGTCGGGTAAAGTTGAAACAGATCACGAGATAAGGAGGACTCAAAAGCATTGATATTATTAAGGAAGAAATCAATAAAAATGTGTAAATATCTCTTGGAAGAAGAGGAAGGAGAAAGTCTATAACTACCTCAGCAGAGAAACAGTCATACTGACAGAAAGGAAAGTGCAGAACATCCTCAACCTCAGAACGAGATCAGAATTTCATCAGAGAGACTGGCCAAAGCATCAGAAACTAACCCTGCAAAACCTGAGACTTCACAGGAAATGTTTAGAAAGTAAGTTTAATGAGATGAAGACTTGATGGGAGATCTAGAGTAACAGATTTGAAGCATGATAAGATGATATTGCAGATGACATAAGTCAGAGTCAGTGATTAAGTCAAACTAGCTGGAAGAGAGGAGGCCTCCCTAACTTATAGTGTAGATAATCTGTGAATAGATCAAACTGAAATAAAAAAAGTTCTTACAGAAAGTTTCATGGACTCCAGAAATGTTATTTTGCAAGGTTAAATATTGAGATCCCAACCACACAACAAACACTTCCCATTAGTACCGATACATGCCCTAATTAATATTCAGCCTGTGTTTCTTCTCCTGTCATTTTTAAGCACTCTTCTCTCATGATCCCACTTGCTCAGCTGAAATTGTGGAATGACCTCAGGTTTTGTCAATCAAGGAGGCCTGCAGATGTGGTTGCACTTTTACTTATCACTTATGATCTTCTAAGAACTTAACCCATACACAGATTTCATTCAAGCATTCAAAAATGGTTTGCAAATACAAAGAATCCGTTACCACTGGCACAAAAATTTGGAAATTCAAGTATTTAAGATAATTGACAAAAATCCAGCGGGGAGATGAGAAGATTGTTTTCTTGAATATAGAAAATTGCTTTAATCCAGAATACACAACCTGAAAGGCTGGCTGAAGCCAATTCAATGGTAACTTTTGAAACAGAATCATATACATATTTGGAAAGAAGATTCTTGCCGGGCTTTAGAAAAGAGTTGGGGAATGGGACTTATTCAATAGCTATTTCCAACAGCCAGTGCAATCACAATGGGCTACATGGCCTCCCTCATTATTGAACAGCTTTATAATTCTAGAAAATTCACATTTAAGTAACTCGGCAAATTTCTCGCTTGTAACACATAAATCATATTTGTTTGAATGTTTTATTTCATTCACAGATATTTTGTTGAATATTAGCAAGGTTTCACATTTTGTGCTAAATATGGCTGGGTTCTGCATTTGAAGGTAAGTCTACATTCTTCTGAAGCCTTGACTGTATGCACTCACATAGTGGCTCACGGTGTCCTTATCATCAACCTTCCTCTTTTTCACATCATTAGAATAATCAGGTCCATTCCTGCGCTTATCAGTGCCTCGCAGACTATCAGGTACCAACAGGGAATTGCTCTGTGAAGACATAATAGCTGCTTTAAAACTAAAATTCCTTTCAATTTTCCTATACAATCCTATGAACGGTTATGATATTCAATGCAAATATACATTATTTACAAAATATCCGGTGCCTTTAGCAGTTTACCAACTAAAAGTATTAAAGGATATTTGTTTAAAAATGGACATATTGCCTCACTCTTATTGAACCACCAAGACTACATTTTAAAATGTTTAAACTGCACCGCATGCTGCAGACAAAATACTCATGGGTAACAAGCATTTAACATTACTCATTAATTAAAATTTTACTACCTAAGCCCATAAAGTTTGACAGCTTATTTGCAGGAGATTCTTGCCAAACACCAACTATTGAGGGGATTTTTCATTTAAGTCTGCAGTTATATTGCCACTTTCCACTTCATAATAATGCAGACGTGGCGGTACAAATTGAGAACCAGATGACTAATTAAAGTCGAAGTGATGGTCCCAGCAGTGGGATTTGAAATCAGACTTTCAATTTGCAGGTGTACATCAAGGCATCAAAATGACGTACATAATGATGCAATGCCATCAGCTCTGGAAGAACCAAATCTAAGTGACAATGTAACTTCAATCTATTTACTTAGTTTAGCATGGAAAAAAATGATTCTCAGAACAGTGCACACAATAAAAACTGCAGCCAAAATGTCTTCCCTGCAACAAAACACAATGTAATAGCTGCCTTATAATGATCTGGTATTAATTGAAAGTCCTGCAGCCTTCCAAGTGTGAGAAGCTCCAAGTTGAAATCTAGCTCCTTTGCCCTGGCAGCAGACTCTGAAACTTTAAAAAGCTGGGTTTATTAGTCAGCTCTAGAATAAGTAAGCTAAGTTTAGCTATACAAGCATTCCATGCTGCAGTCATTCAACTTGAATTGAAGCATACCTAAAAATAGTTTGGAGAACACGAAGATAGTCAAGAGAACTGTTTACAATCAAACCAACATCAAACTTTAATGTAATTTTCTCTGTATTGGTCAAAGGCATTTTACGTCTATTCGTTGACATAGCAATTTGAATGGTTACATGCTTTGATTTAATACACCCAGTTCCAATCTACATTCCGAGCAACAATGAGCCATTTGAAGTCAGTTGGATTAGCATATTTAAGGAGCAATTTATTCAGAATAAAACATGCAAAAACCACCCTAAATGCTCAGATAGCTGCTTTTTCAGGAAATTAAAACAAAAGCTTGATGTGGAGTCACGTGATATTTCCTCTGAAAATGTACAGAATTCTTAGTTCCCTTTTTGTTCCTTGACTTCACTGGGTCAGTAAATGTAATAGAAATTTATTAGTTGAAAAAAACAAAAAGGTTCTCACCAACATGTGCAGTAACAATTCTTAAATGCCAGACTCATGAAAGGAAATTAAAGCTTTCCTTTTACATATAAAGCTACCAGTACAATTTTACAGCGCAGCTAAAGAATTATATAGAGTTACAAGCACAAGAAATAAGATTGTCTAACATCTCAAGCCTCATTTTGTCAACTTCAAAAACATTCCATCTGCTTCAGCAAATTCTTCTCCGAGGCTAATGCTAAGCTGTCTATTATTGCTGGTCAGTCAAGCTAAAGAGTAGTCAGAGGTCTCGCGTAAATTGTGCAAAACCTCAATGAAATTTAATCCAGTGTAACCTCCCATGTAACCTTTACTACTGGTTTCCAGCCAAAAGGCAGAGTCTTCTGGAATCTTGACAACATTTCATTTCCAGTGGCTAGTCTTCATATTGTGCTTTTAAAACTTGACTAGACAATCAATATGATATTGGTCATGAACTTCAGCAACCCACAGAATCATCTGTTCACCCTCCTCACAGACAAAAGGATAACTCATTTGAATTTATACAATGCAAATGCCGGTCTTTGTTTATTTCATGGAATTTATGCAGAATAATTGATGACTGGGAGCGATTGTGTTGTATTAGTCTAATCGAGGGGTTATAACAATGCCCTGAACCACAAGATTGAAGCTTCAATGGTTTTGAACTGTCATCTGAATCAAATGATTACATTTCTGCTTTGAAATCATTCCAGGGCTTTTATTAAAAAAAATTACAGGGAGGTTTTGTTCAGATTTTTCTGTGTTGACAGCATCTGACTTGGTTGGCAGATGTTGACTGCCAATACATTTACCCTCACTGAAGCCTGATGACGCTTACTGAAAGATTAACATTTGTGACAATACTGCTAGTGTGGAATAATATGCTGTTAAGAATTGGCAAGTTCTATGGCCAGTATTTATAATTTACCAACTGGAGCTGAAAGAACCCTTGATAAGAAACCCTGATGGTAATATTCTATAGACCATCTCAAGGGGAAATGGAAGAGGAAGTGCTGTGTTTAAATGCACATTACAATTATCTTTACTCCAAGTGATCACAGCCCTCTATTCCTAGTGTAATAGAGTTATTGGACCTTAAAATGTAACAAAATAGTTCATCTGGGGCAAAACAAGAATGTGCTTTTGATGCAGCCCACAGATTCACCTTTTAACCATTTTAGTACATAAAAAGTTTATTAAAAGCTCTGGCATTTTATAGCATATTATGGCTTAGTACTTTATGCTTTAGGCCTATTTTGTTAATGTAACAACTTTGACCTCAGGATTAAACAAGATTTAAAGACCAGTTTGTAAAATTCCCTCCAGTCTATCAAACTCATGCAGCTGTGACAGGTTTTGACTGCAACATCAACCTAATCTCCACAAGCAGACATCTACTCATTTCATGCTAGGTCAGAGTATTTTGGGGTAGGTCGAGCAATAATCCACTAGCATTAATTCCTTTCATGATGTTAAATAGGCATAACTTCAAAATAATCACATAGCTCAGTGTCATTGAGCAAAGTACCACATAAAAGCCAGGCCATTATATTATAGTGCTAATAACCTGACAAAAGTACTTAACTTGTTTTATTAGTGAAAAGTGAGAAATTTGGCACAAACTTTGCCTTGCACTCATGAGAATGAATACAAGAAAGCTAAATTTTCTTCAACACGTCAGAAATATACACTGGGCAGGAAGTTGAGGCTCATTCCATCAAAACATATTTCTTATGGAAACCTATGTAAATGTTAACATACTAAATGATATGCTCCAACTCACTTTTTACGATGATTCACGTGCAAGAACCCATTCTCTGCAAACTGAAGAAACACATTTGAGGCTTGTGCATCTTTTTTTGCATTACCAGAAGCATGACAGATCTGTAGTTCCCTAATGTTTTCTCTATAGTAACACTTCCAGCCAGAGTCAATTTACCTAACAATGAACATTTTTCTCCTGCACGATAATTTGGTGTGATTGCTAGAAGTTTGGTATTCATGTTTGTCCTGATGAATAAAATATAAAAAGCTTCACCAGCAGGTCTCTTTTTTCAGAAATATTCATGTTCCTAACTTGTCACTAAAATCCTGGCACTGTTCTGAAAGACAAGTAAATCTGTGAAATGTCTCCTTTTTATCAGCATATTTTGGAAAGAAACTTCAGAATGCTTCAGGGCAGAGGGATCTAGTTGTCCTTCTGTACTTATCACATAAAATTAGTATGCAGCTACAGCAAGCAATAAGGAAGAAAAAATTAGCTTTTGGCATTTATGCTTTCTTCCATCAGTAATAAATGTAAGGAAGTGTTGCTGCAACTGTACAAGGCATTAGTCAGATTGCACCTGGAGTATTGCACATAGTTTTGGTCCCCTTACCTGAGAATGGGTGTAGCTGTATTGCAGGCAGTTCAATTCGATTGATTCAAGAAACAAGGAGCTTGCGTTAGCAGATCTGCTACAGCCACAGCAGCTAAATCTCACAAATTATGGTCAAACCTATGTAACTGTCCTTTCAAATTCATGCAGGTTTTGATCAAGAATGAGGTATTAAATTTACATTAGTTAACTTGAAACAGGCAATATGCAGACCAAGGTGTATAAAAAATGTTTTTCTTTTGTAAGGTACTGCAAAACAGAACTTAGAAAATAAGAGGTTATGGAGTAAGTGGTAATATGTGGGCAATGAAAGAAGATTGCCCTGTTGACATGAAACAGAGATTAGGCTCAAGTGGGTCATTTTCTAGTTGGCAAGATGTAATGTGGTGTGCCACTGGGATTAATGCCTCAATTTTTACAATTTATATGAATGACTTGAGTAAAGAGATCGAAGGTTTGGTACTAAATTTGCTGAGAACACATACATAGGTACGGAAATAAGTTGTAAAGTGGACATAAGAAGCCTAGAGAAATAGAGTCATGGAGTCATAGAGATGTACAATATGGAAACAAATACTTTGGTCCAACCTGTCCATGCCGATCAATATCCTGGATAAATCTAGTCCCATCTGGCAGCATTTGGCCCATATCAGTCTACACCCTTCCTATACATATGTCCATCCAGATGCCTTTTAAATATTGTAACTGTACTCGCCTCCACCACTTCCTCTGTCAGCTCATTCCATACACACACTGTGTGAAAAAGTAGGTCGCTTTTAAATCTCTTCCACTGTCACCCTAAACCTACTCCCACTAGTTTTGGACTCCCTCACTGCAGGGAAAACAACTTGTCTATTTACCCTATCCATGTCCCTCATGATTTTATAAACATCTTTAAGGTCACCTCTCAGCCTGATACTCCAGGGGAAATGGCCCCAGCCTATTCAGCCTTTACTTGTAGCTCAAACCCTCCAACCCTGGCAACATCCTTGTAAATCTTTTCTGAACCCTTTCAAGTTTCACAACATCCTTCCTACAGCAGGGAGAACACAACTGTACACAGTATTCCAAAAGTGGCCTAACCATTGTCCTGTACAAGCGCAACATTACCTCCCAACTCCTACACTCCTAGGTAATCCAAGATGGAAGACAGGAAAAAAACTCGTTGCTGTAAGAGCTGCTCCTTTTTTGAGGTATTTTCAGTGTTGGAGCAGGCCTTCTCAAATTCTAGGAGCCGAAATTACTGTTTTATAAGCTGTTGTATTGTTTTGAAACTTTAGAGAAATAAAATGGATATAACTGAGTTTAATAAGTGGACAAAGATCTGGCAACTGCAGTATAATGTGGGAAAGCTTGTTAATTTTACCAGGAAGAATAAAATTGAAGGATATTGTCCAAACGGTGAGAGATTGCAGATGTCTAAAATGCGGAGGGATCTGGATGTCCTAGTGCACGAATCGCAAAAGGTTAAATTCACAGATAGAGCAATTAATTAGGAAAACTAACAGAATTTTATTGATTATGACAAGCAGAATTGAATATAAAAGTGAAAGGCTATGTTTCAACTATACAGGATATTGGTTAGATTTGATCTAGAATATTTTGTACTGTATTGTTCTCCTTACAAGTATGGCCGTAAATATTTTGAAAGCAGTTCAGAAAAGGTTCAGTAGACTAATACTTGGAATGGGCAGGACAAAATGAGCAAATCTTTGCCAATCAGACTGCAGAGCTCTGAAAATAACAGCACAGAGATGGAGAAGGGTGGGATGAAGCCTATGATAAAATAGGTATAGACAAAGAAACAGATAGATTAGAATGAGAGAAAACTATGAAAGGAAACAAAATGGGTAAGTAACACGTTACACGTAAACACAAAGTAAACATAAATCCTTGATTTTTAAAATCTCCAACAATTAAACCTAAAGGAACAAGTCTCTACATTTACTATGGATAATTTTTAGCGCCAAATATGTTTTAATTGTTTCTAGTCAAGCTATCACTTATTTGTAGTATACTTAGATTGGAATGAATGAAATTTAATAATATCCTGTGGTAAGTAGTTCATACGTACCATCCAAAAACAGCAACCTCATTATTCAATGTTTCAACAGTGAGACAGTTGCATAATACCACTTTCAAGAACCTAATGCAGTACAGTAAATCTGGGACATCACCTTTTGAATATTTGTATTTAACTGTACATGAGAAGGCTACACCATTTGTACATAAATGAAGGTGTGCACCACTAGCCTCACTGTCAGTTTGACGTCAAATTATGCTCCAATAAATAGCATACCGGTTCTGGTTAATAAATTCATTTGCTAAATATTCAAATATAAAACCGTCACTGCATCAGCCATAATCTAACTGAATAATCTAATTGAATACCAAACACTAACCAACGGAAGATTGAAAGGAGCATTTTCTACAATCCTTAGACTGGAACTAGATAAGCACTCTCCTCTAAATTAGATAGATTGAAAAAGAACTAGAATTGGCTTTATAAATCCCTCTTTCTCTCCATATATTTTGAGATGCTTCAAGGTTTTTAAGCTTATTCTACGCCTCTTACACTTTCTTATGGTAGTGCTACCATCTAGTCCAAGTATTCTCAATGGCCCTTTGTTTGAGGTAAATGCATCAAAATAATAGCCTAGTCATGGAGATAGTAGGAGCTGCCGATGCTGGAGAATCTGAGATAACACGGTGTGAAGCTAGATGAACACAGCGGGCCAAGCAGCAGAAGAGCAGGTGACGTTTCAACTTGACGTTTCGGGTCGGGTGTTATCTAAAATAATAATCTATCTTGCTTTTTATATCTGACTTGTATATCATTTATAACTGCAAAAAATTTGAAGGAAATAAATATCAAAAACTATTCCAAAAAATTGATTCTACTATGATGTGCCAACTGAAATGCCAAATGAATTAAATAAAGAACACAATTTGAAACTTTTTCAAAATTTCTCCTATTTGATTTCTATTGATTTCTTAAAGATTAATGTTTATGGCTACAAAAGTCTTCCCTTCAAAACTTGTGTTATATTACAAAATACATTATTCTTACCCACGATTGTAGAATCTAAATGGCAAGGCATTGCACATTGAAGTTCCAATCTTAGCTTTGCCTCAATGGTTAATATATTCTTTATTTATTTCAAAAGTTCAAGTTTTCCCAAACTTAGGGAACTGAGGAGGGGAGCCTTTGCTGGATGTCTCCAACAACAGCAAGTTACACTGGTTCTATCACGTTGGCTCTTGCAATGCCATGCAGACAACCCTGCACGATACAAGGAACTGCTGTTTTGTGGAAGATACAGTACAAACTTCAGAACAGAACAAGGGCAAGGGCAGCAGATTATGAACACCACCATTTGCAAATTCTCCTCCAAGTCACACACCGTGCTGACACAAAATTATATCAACATTCCTTTGCTGTGACAGCTCAAAATCCTGGAACATCCTCCCTAATAGCACTGTGAGTCTATCCACACTCCAAGAATTGCAGTGATTCAACAGACACCTTCTCAAAAGCAATAAATTCTACCTGTTCAGTAACACCCACATCCCGTAAATGAATATTTTAAAAAGTCACACAATTACTTCTGTGATATAACTGTATTAAAGAATATATGCCTTACTTAAGGCCTATCGCAGGCAAATACATATGTTTTTGAACAGTGTTTATCATGATCTCAACATAAAAGTTGGGTCTTAGCTATTACAGAAACACCTCTGTACAGAATTTGAAACTGTCTAATAACCTAAACCTTCTGACCCCAATGGCTGGATAGAGGCAAAAAGAGGAGAGAAAGAGACTTCATTCACTCTGGGTACAATGTTTTTTAAAAAAACAAACAATCCAAAAAACAAGAGTCGTTGAGATACTGTAAGATCATTAAGTTCATTTACAGCTGGCAGTTAATGAAGATTACTTCATTATTTAGTAATACCAAGATATTTTGCTGTGTAATGCAGACAGCAGGCTTTTACCAAATACCACTACATATTGCATTAAATATTGCTTTGATTCTGCTAAAGTTTACAAAATGCAATCCATTAAAAGTAACTCAATGTTTTTACTACTAAATTATTCATGCAAAGTAAAAACTTATTTTTTCATAACTACTACTTAAAAAATGATTTTAATGCTTAACATAGCATTACTTCCTGTCATTGTGAATTGTGTGATGTGAAGCCTACATAATGGCTAATCTGGACCCTCAAGCTGACTCTCCTGCCAACAGAATTCAAAAGAAAAACCTCAAATGGCAAACGCAAATCATCTTTTGAAAAGAAAACCCAATCGTGCATCACAATCAAGATGGCAGGCTCCCTAATGTGAATATAATGCCTATTATTCAGATATGTTTCCTCAGCTGCCACACCGATTCTCCTGGGACCAATACTTCCCAGGCTGTATGAAATAAAGGAAGCATGTCTGAAAAACAGACCTGAAGCCCATGACAACTCATTTATCCTCACTAGCCTAACCCAAGCATAATATGGGTAATGCACGAATAAGCTCATAGTGTTGATAAATAACTTGGTGTGCTGCACATTTAAACAATTAGATAGTCATTAAGTTCCAAATAATATTATGTGATAATTCTATGCTGCACCTGGTGCAAATTATGACATTTTAATTCACCTACACACTCATTATGACACGCTTTATGCATGTGTGGCTAACTGCATCTTAATGAAAGAAACATAATATGGGAAAGAACAAAATATGTTCAAGCGTTAAAAGTATGTAATTTTCAAAGATGATCTTGATACACATGAGAGCAATTAGGACAGTTCAAAGCAAGCTAAGGATTTTCACTGGCAGATCATGCCCATATTACAGTATGAAGCTGTGAATTTTTTTTTAAAAAGAGTAGCTTCTGTAAAATGCCATAGATAATGTGTTATACTGGCACAAAACAACAGAATGTAAAAATCAGTGTAAAATAAGCATATCTAAGCTATGTTTCATCTTTTTCTGAAATGGCAGTGGACTATCCACTGGGCAGAAAAGTGAGTCATGCTATAAAGAAGCACTCGGGTAAAATTGCTTCAGGCACTTGTTCAGGCACAAATGATTTGCATGTTTGAAGTGTGAAACTTATTACCTTGGTATAATTAATCCCCAAATTGATCTCTGTGTCATATTTGAATTGAATAGGTGTGCAACAGGCACAGTACGTGCTTATATGTGGGATCTGACTTAACTGGAGCAGGGCAGAAGAGAATGTCCCTGTCACTGTTAAAAGAAAGGCTTATGTTCATTACAGGCATCTAGAATTCAAGACTTGAGAAAACAGCAAAGGAGAAGCACTCCAGCCTCCGTGATAATGGGAACTGCAGATGTTGGAGAATCTAAGATAACAAAGTGTGGAGCTGGATGAACACAGCAGGCCAAGCAGCATCTCTGGAGCACAGGGCTCTGATGAAGGGTCTAGGCCCGACATGTCAGCTTTTGTGCTCCTGAGATGCTGCTTGGCCTGCTGTGTTCACCCAGCTCCACACTTTGTTATCTTGAGCTCTCCAGCCTCCCTTGCTTTTGGATGCTTCCTTGAAGCTAGGAGTGGATGAATTTGGCAGTTAATAGGAAAGGCCTCATTCTAATTAGCATTAGAAATATCTTTAGTCACACCCTTGAGGATAGTATCCTAGGCCCAACTCTATTAATAGGGGCAGCATGGTGGCTCAGCGAATAGCACTGTTGCCTCAGAGCACCAAGGACTTGAGTTTAGTTCCACACTTGGGCAGTTGTCTTTGTAGAGTTTGCACATTCTCCCCTTATCTGGTTTCCTCCGGGTGCTCTGGTTTCGTCCCACACTACAAAAGTGTGCAAGTCAGGTGGCTTGGCCATTCTAAATTGCCCATAGTGTCCAGGGATGTGCAGGCTAGGTAGGTTGGCCATGGGAAAAGCAGGGTTACAGGGATAGGGTCAGAGGTGGGTCTGGATGGGATGCTCTTCAGAGGGTTGGTGTAGACTCATTAAGCTGAATGACATTATAGGAATTCTATGATTTTATGACCTTCCCTCTTTTATATAGGCAAAAGAGGGCTCTTTTACTGATGGCAATTTCTCAAATAAGCCAGCAGTCTAAGCTCACGTCCAAGTTTAAACTGCTAAATGAAAAGTAAAATTCCTTCACTTAAGTGACAGACAAGGGCCATCTTAAATGAGAGATCCTAACCACCTCCCTGTGATATTTAACTACATGACAAATTTGGAATTGCTAACAATTAACATCTTGAGCATCACCACTGACCAGATACTTAAATGTATCTGTTACACAATCACATACAGAATATCAGAGGTCCTATTTTCTTAAAGCCTCTTCAAAATAAGCCAAAATGTGAAGGGATACTTTCCATTCGCCTGAGTGGATGCAAATTAAACAACATCTAAAAAGCACAACACCATTCAGGACAAGGCATTCATCTACAAGATGCACCTGTACCTGCAATTTCCAAGGCATGTTTGACAGCACCTTTAAAGCCAGTCATCCTAGAAAGTCAAGGACCGCTCATGCGGAGAAAATCATCACTTACTACTTCCCCTTCTAGTTCACATATAGTCCTGACCTAGAAATAAATTGTCATTCCTTCTTCAATGATGCAGAAAAAAAATACAAGTAACTGCCTTCTTAACATCACTGCACAAACTCTTACACCAGGTGGATTGCAGAATTCAAACAAATCGACTCTCCACCATCTTCTGAAGGGCAACAGGGGACGGAGAAAAAGTACTGGCTTTGTCATCCAAGCCCAGGTCCTATGAACAAATAAAACAAGAACAGGGAAGCACAGGAGGACTGAGAGTGTTAATCCATGTCATAAGTCTAAAGACAGTTCAATGGATATCATAAGCATCGGGCACCTTAAAATAAAACATGAAAGGTATGTCCCACGGGGGTTTTGGTCAGCCGATCCTACCCATGTCTTACTCCACTCAAATATCATTCTCCATCCCAATGAGGTGATGGCGTAGTGGTAATGGTATCAATGGTACCCCAGAACCCCAAGCTAATGTTATGGAACATGGACTTGAAACCTGCCAACCTGTAGTTGGAGGAGGAAACCCCAACACTTCAGTGAAAAAGACAAGGGTGAAGTATTTACATCCATCTTCAGCCAGGATTGTCAAATGGATGATCCATCTCAACCTTTTCTCAAAGTTTCCAGCATTAAAGATGCCAGTCTTCAGCCAATTCAATTCACTCCATAAGATATCAAGAAACAGCTGAAGTAACTGCATAGGCCATTGGTCCTGACAACTTTCCTGCAATGCTGTCAAAGACATGAGCTCCAGAATTAGTCATGTTTCAAGCGAAGCTGTTCCAGTACATCACCAACACTGGCATCTATCCAACAAAATGGAAAAAATGGCCAGGTATGTCCAATCCACAAAAAGCAGAACAAATCCAACACTAACTGAAAATCATCAGCACAGTAATGGAAAGGCTTATCGACAGTGTTAGCAGCAGCATTCCCAAAAAGAATAATGGTTTACTAACATTCCATTTTGGCTCCACGGGGGTCACTGAGCTCCTGACCACATTATCAACTTGGCCCAAACATGGTCAAAGGATCTGGGCTACAGAGATGAGGTGAGAATGACTTGTTTACATCGTGGCAGCACTTGACTGACTGTGGCATCAGGGAGTCCTAGCAAAACTGAAAATCAGTGAGAAGCTCGGGGAAATGTCTCAATTGATTGAAGTCCTACCTACTAGAAATAAATGACTGTAATTGTTGCAGGTCAGTTATTTCAGCTCCAAGGTTCTACTAAGTTAAGCTACTTGATTAGCATCCCAACCACTACAATGCAACATTTAGTTCCTGCAGTACTGACCTACAATAGTAGCTTTGCGTACTAAACAAGATGAGCTGCAGCAACTCAACAAAGCTCCTTTGAATGCACTTTATCAATCCACGACTGTTTAGAAGAACAAAAGCAGCAGAAACACAGAAACATCATCGGCAGGTTCCCGTACAAGTCACTCATCAGCTGAACCTAGAACTATGTCTCCATTCATTCTCTGCCAACGCATCAAAATCCTGGAACTCCCTTCCTAACAGCACTGTGAGTGTCCCTACACACTAAGATGGCATCATGAAGGCATCTCACCAGATATAAGCAATAAATGCTGGCCTAGCCAGAGACATCAATAGCCCATGAATAAACAGACAAAAAACCTTTGGAGTACCCTTGATCTTAAGACTTTTACTTAATCTTGGGATGTGAGCTTTTCTGGCAAGCCAGACATACATTACCTGTCTAATTTCCTTTATGCAGGTAGTAAAGAATGCCTTCTTGAACTACTATCATTCTTACGAAGTAGGTACACTCAGAGCTCACAGGCAGGAAATTCAGAATTTTAGTTGAGCAACAATAGTATTCCAAGTCAGAGAGGTTTGAGGCTTGGTATATAACTTGCAGATGATGTTGTCCCCACGTGCCAGCTGTTTATGTTCTTCGAGGTGGTGTATGTGAATGATTTGAATGGAACTGTTAAAACAGTTTTGATGAATTGCTGCATTGCATTTTGGAGATGGTACTCGATGCTACTACTTTGCACTGGTAGTGGAGAGAATAAATTCATAAGACGATGAAAGGTACATCAATTAAACAAGTAGAGTGTGCACCTTGGATATTGTCAAATTTAGCTTGTTGTTGGAACTACAGTCAACCTCCCAAGTGGAGAGTATTCTCTCACGTTCTTTTCGAACAGGATTTAGGGAGTCAGATGGTAAATCATGCATTGCAGAATTCCCAGTCTCCAATCTGAATATTTTCTACTCAAATTGTATAAGAGATGTTACTTACATACCTCTGGAATGTGTGCGGTTTGAATCTAGGTCTCCTGGCCCTGACCTAGGGATATGTCCACTACATCACAAGTGCTCCTCCAGTCTTTGATCTAATTTTCTTGTCATTGTTTATATTCCATGTCAACTTTCTCAACATAGAATGCTTATGCCAATCTTTTGCCTTTCAGTTCACCACCTGAAAACATTCTTGGGAGGACAGGGTACAGAATTTGGGATGACAGACCACGAGGATCTTGAGCAGATTGACATGAGGAGTGTGGAAGAATTGGAGGTTTTGGCCAGCTTAAAAATTAGACAAATCCCGAGGTCCAGATGACTTGTCCTCCACAGCATCCTGGGATACAAGGGAGGAAATTAAGGGGTTCAGACCAAAATATTTAATTCCTCTTCGGCCATAGGGGACGCGCAAGAGAACTTGAGGACAGTTCATGTGGGTCCACTTTTCAAGAAGACTGGTAACAATAAACCAGAGAGTTACAGAACAGTGAGTCTCACATCAGGGTATGGAAACAATTGGAGAAAATTCTGAAGGGCAGAAATAATTTTCACTAGGAAGAGCAAGGTTTGACCGGGGTCATCAACACGGCTTTGTCAGAAGGAGGTCATCCCTGACAAATCTGATTGAATTTCTCAAGGACATGACCAGGTGCATAGATGAGGTTGATTAGTTTTAAAGATTTCAACAAAGCCTTTGACAAGGCCCTATATGGGAGACTAAAAGAAGTAAAAGAGATCCAGGGTAACTTGGATTCAAAATTGGCATAGTGGTAGGAGACAAAAGGTGGAGGCAGAAAGCTGTGTCACTAGAAGCCATTGTCTACTGGCATCCCATAACGATCAGTGCTGGGTTCGTTATTGTTTGTGATATGGATGAACAATATAGAAAAGAATGTAAGAGGGATGATAGTAGGTTTTGTGGATGACACAAAGTTTGTCAAATTCCTGGCCAATGGGGATATAAATGGATTTATCAGAAGGGGAGATGAATTGCAGATAGAATTTAAGAGAAGTAACAAAACAAGCCAATACTCAATGAAAGGCAGGGCACTCTCAAGCTCAGAGGGAAAAAGGGATCTTGGGCCGCTTATCCACAGATCTCTGAAAGCCATTGGATAGGTTAATAGGGTAGTTAAGAAGGCATATAGACACTTGCCATTACTGGTCATCAAGACAAGGGCAGTCATGTTGGAACTGTACACAACGTTGATTAGGCCACCAGGTGAAGTACCAAATGCAGTTATGTTCATTGCACTATAGGTTAGATGTGATTGCATTGGAGAGAGTGCAGAAGGGATTCACCAGGATGTTACCTGACTGAAGCTGTGAGAGGAGGCTCATGTTGTTTTTTTGGAGCATTGAAGGCTGAGAAGTGACCTGATTAAGGTGTATAAGATTATGAGGGGCACGGACAACTTGAATAGAAAGCAGCTCCTCCCCTTAGTTGAAGGGACAATAACAAGTGGGCATAATCTGAAGATGAAAGATAGGAAGCTTTGAGGAAAAAATATTTTCATTCAAAAAGAGTGGTGGGAATCTGGAATGCACAGAGTAAACCTCAACCTTTAAGAATGTACTTGTATGAGCACTTGAAATGTCATAACATTAAAAGGCTATGCATCAAGTGCTGGGAAGTGGAACTAGTGTAGATTTATAGTTTTGTCAGTGCAGATTTGATGAGCCGACAGGCCCCAAATGTATGGTATGATTCTATGAAATGTCTTCAATTTTAACTTCACAAGCAGCTCAGCAATGGTCACCTTGTGTACTTTTAGAGTGTTAGTTAAAAGAGTCCACACTTGGAGTTTCACCATTCACCAAGGAGTGACATCAGGGGAAAGGAAGTCACTGACTGAAGGGAGAATGCATGTGGAGCTTGCATTGTCTAAGTGTATCCTGTAAAGTGCAAATCAAGATTTCCAGGGTCCATCCAATAGACAAAGGCCAATAGTTGTACACAATGGACCTTTTAAGTGCACTCCTTTTCCAACTAGCCAACTTATTCGGGTTACAACTCCAATTTATCACGTTTTCCACGGCATCAAGACAATTTAGTCAAATCATGGAACAAATGATAATACCTGACTGCAAGCTATTTAGTTTACCCCTTCCCCCTATTTTTAATCATTTATTATCTGATAAAGAGAAATGTTTGAAGAAGATTACATCACAAACAATTTCAATGCTCCATTGGCTTTTCTCCACGTCTGCACACAGTAATTTCCTGAAGATTGATGTTCAATTAATAGAGACTCTTGACAAATCCCAAGAGAATTATCATCCCCAGCTGGGCCATGCTGCCTCAACCAACACCAAGAAACTGTAGTCATCAGCCAGATGTACAGACAGAATTGCTTGTAATAGCAAACTTCGAGTATCCACATTGGAAGCAGTACTCCACCTCCAGTCAGGTTGGTTGAATTTTACATGTTTAAAGTAACCAGTTAGGCAATTGGAGAAAGATATTTTTGGGAGTAGTAAACTTCTCTTGGACTGCTGTTAGTCTTTACAGGGTTAACTAAATAACAGCACCACCCATTAGTTTGTATTGTTTAACAGTATTCAATGGATGGTGAGAGAACAGGATGAGATCTGAAAAGGGGCTATTAGTGCAAGGCAGGCATGGGTTTCTTTAATAAGTTGTTCTCATAGCGTTTTGGAGGTCACAATACTGTTGAACATTGTATTTCCACGATGCATACCATTTTCTCATCCCCTTCTTGATGTTTCTTCTCCAGAAGTGTTTCCCAGGCTAGTTCCAATGCTTATGAAGGTGTACCATTCTGGAATATACTTCATACATTCAGAGCCATGCAGACAATGGGTCTGTGTTTTATAAAAGCAATTATCCATTCCATTACAGTTCTGTTGTCACAAGGTCACAATGAAATCAGCACTCCACGTCTGTGTCTAGGTTCCTGACAGAATTCATGTATCAGGAAGTAAGGACACATTGTTTGTCCTCAGAAAACAAGTTTGATACCTGCCGGTGCAGTGGTTGAGCAGGTTACTAAAAGAAGATAAAGTAGCACAGCTGCTTCCAGCAAGTCAGGCACAGATCCGCAAGAAAATAAATATTTGGAGTGCAAGAGTAATTAAGTCTTTCTTAAACTATATACAGGCTTGGTGAGAGTGGACATTAAAATTAAAAGCAGTAGGCTCTATAGTTCCTTGAACATGTTTGTCATTCAATAAAACTATAGCTGCTCTTTGGCCTCAATTCCAGTTTCTCATGTGATGTTCATATTTGTTGATTCCTCCAAGGTTTACCAATCTCTCAGCCTTGAATATACTCAAAAGTTAAATTACTCTACCCCAGAGGGCTGTGGAAGCTTGAAAATTCACAAATAGTCAAGCAAAGAAATTCTTCTTGGCACAGGCATAAACATGCAACCCCTTATTCCGAGATTATACCATAAGAAATTCAAAGAGAAGTAGGTCATTCAGTCCCTAGGGCCTGCTCTCCTATTCAAGGGGATCATGGCTGATTCAATAGTCTTCACATCCACTTTCCTTTAACCATCAATTCTCCTGCTGATCAAGAATCCATCTACCTATCCATTTCAGCCTCAATGTATTCCCAGTTCCAGCCTCTACAAGAGGAGGAAACAATCTCACAGCATCTACCTGTCAAACCCTCTTTGAATCTTGCGTTTCAATGAGATCACCTCTAAATTCCCCTAAACTCCACCGTTTGTAGTTCCAATCTACTCAACCACTCTGGTGATGAGAGGATTGTTCTATGACAAATCAATTTAGATAATCCATTTCTTGAACCCATTTATGCTGTTTGCACCATTGGTTTTCACTGGCAATTTACAGTATAATTTAAGATGAATAAAACATTTAAAAAGGGAATACTACAAACATATTAGAAAGGAGATCACAAGGTGAAATTCATTGTTTCAGACTCTCGAATAGAAGTAACTTCACAGTTAAATGGACAGCAGTATAATGGGGATACTGGAAAAGTGGTAATTTTACTGAAGTAGGAACCCAGAGGCTCAAATTAAGGCTGTACATAGAAACACAGAATGTAGGGGCAGGAGAAGGCCTTTCGGCCCTTCGAGCTTGCTCCGGCATTCTTCCTGATCATGGCTGATCTCTGGGAAAAGGGGTTCCCATTCTACCACCCTACCTACCAGAATTTAAATTTAATTAATAAATTTGGAACTAAAAAGCTAGTCAAAGTAAAGATGACCATGCCACTAACAAATTGCCATTAAAATCTGTCGTGCTCACTAATGACATTTAGGGAATGATATTTGCTACATTTATCTAGCCTGGTATTCTTCTGACTCCAGGCCCAAACAGTACGGTTGGCACTTAACTACACTTAACTAAAATGGCCTAGCAAGCCACTCGGTTGTATCCACAACCAACAGGAATGGCAATGAATGCTAGCCCAGCCAGTGCCGTCCACACTTGCGAATAATTTCTTTTTGAAATGAAGTCATGGTTAACCAAGACCAGAAGGACAGAGGCTGTTTGACTAAGTTTGTGGAAGGGGTAGAGGAAACCAACTGGGGAGAATAAATTAACTTGGTTTTGCACTTACTAATCTACCTGTCACAAATGCATCAAATCATGAAAGAATTGGCAAGATTGACCACTCCACGGCCCTTGTGGAAACAAAGTCTCCCTTTCACTCTCACGTTCTATTCCATTGTGTTATTTATCGTAAGAAGCATGCAAAATGAGGAAGATTTTGATTAGTCCAAGCAACTAAAAATTGGGCATCCAATGGGCCAACAGCAGCAAAATTACATTCAACTACAACCTGTAACTTTGAGACCAGGCATCTCTTTCAGTTAAATATCACTATCAAGCTATGGGATCAAATCTAGCTCAATGAAAAATTCAGCAGGGCATGCCAGGAGTAGCACTAGGGACATAGGTAAAAATGAAGTGACATCGAACCACTGCAAGCCAAATGGAATTAGTGAGCAGAAAACAGTGAAGCAATTTCACAAGATCAGATGGGATCCCATTCAAGTTCTACAACCCTTGCATTTACAATTTTAAATAGTAATGGTCAATTAAATAACTGCAGGAGCATTCTCCACGAACAAACCATCCTCAATATTGGGGAAAGTCCAGCACGTTGGTGCAAAAGATGAAGCTGAAGCATTTGCAACCTTTTTCAGGTAGAAGTGCTAAGTATATGATCCTTTTCAGCATCATCCTGGAAGTCCCTGACATCACAGATGTCAGTTTTCAGTGAATTTAATTCACTACACATGATAAAGAAATTGCAAAAGACATTGAATCGCACAGGGAAGCAGACCCGAACAACATTGTGGCAGTAAAACTGAAGTTGTGTGCTCCAGAACTAGCTGTGCCAAGTCACTTTGGCTGTAATGCTTAAAATTGCACAGTTATGCAATGCACAATTCGGGCAACAAATCCAATCCAGCCACTTATCCATCCATCAACCCTCAATTATCAGCAAAGCTTTGGTGACAACATTATCAAGCTGCACCTTCACAGTGATAACCTGCTTACTGAAGATCTGCCAGGGGCACTAGCTCTCGATTTCATTACAGCCTTGGTCTAAACATGATCAAAGAGGTGAATGCAAGAGGTGAGGTGAGAGAATGATTGCCCTTGACTTTCAGACCATATTTGTTAGAATGTAACATCAAGCCGTCCCAGCGAAACTGAAGTCGAAGCAAATCAGGGGAAACCTCCTACTGATAGGAGGCATACCTAGCAGAGAGGAAGGTGCTTCCGGTGGTTGAAGTCAATCATCTCAGATGCCAATCATTACTACATGAATTCCTGTAGAATTACTCATTGGTTCAGCTACCTCCAATTGGTTCATTAATGATTTGCCACGGCACATAAAAACATGGAAACATAAAAAATAGCTGGAGTAAGCCATCATGCCAGCTGACTATTCAATATAATCATAGCTGATTATCTAACTCAGGACCAAGTTCCTGCTTTCTCTTCATACCTTTTGATCCCTTTAGTCACAAAAGCCAGTCATATTTGCACTGTTGACTACGGTATTCAAATATCATTCACAGCTCCTTAGATAATGTAGCAAGCAGCAAGACATTCAGATTTAGGTGAAATTCCAAGTAACATTGACATTGAATAAAAGCCCAGCAATGGCCATTTCCAACTCGATGGTTTAACCATCTCAACTTGACAGTACCAATGTGAAACTTCAACCACGAACATGCTGGAGGTTATATTTCACAACCCATTAAATGTTGCAGTCACAACACCATATCAGAGGCTAGGAAATCTATGATGAGTAACTCATGTCTAGTCTCTCAAATCCTGTCCATGAACCACATGGCAAAGTCAGGTGAATGTCATACAATACTTCCACTTTCCTGGATGTGTGTCGCTCAAACAACATTCAACAAATTGGATACGATCGCCAACTTAAAAAATGAACTGCTGCAACTCAGCAAGGTTCCAATGACAGCAACTTTCAAACCTGCATGCTCTACCAACGAGAAGGGCCACAGGCCCGTGGAAGTAGCATCTCTTGCAAGTTTCCCTCTAAGGCACAAGCTATCTTGACATCATTTATACATAAATGAACTGGAGGAAGGTATAAATGGTCTGATTAGCGAGTTTGCAGATGACACTAAGATTGGTGAAGGAGCAGGTAGTGAAGGGGTCTGTCGGAGAATGTAGCAGAATATAGATAGATTGGAGAGTTGGGCAGAGAAATGGCTGATGGATCCAGGCAAATGCAAGATGATACATTTTGGAAGATCCAATTCAAGAGTGAGCTATACTGTAAATGGAAAAGCCCTGGGGAAAATTGATGCACAGAGAGATCTGGGTGTTCAGGTCCATTGGCAACACACGTCGATAGAATGGTCAAGAAGGCATATGGCAAGCTTTCATTCATTGGACGGGGTATTGAGTACAAGAGTTGGCAGATCATGTTACAGGTGTATAGGACTTTGGTTCAACGACATTTAGAATATTGCATACAGTTCTGATCACCACATTACCAAAAGGATGTGGATGCTTAGGAGAGGGTGCAGAGGAGACTCACCGCAAGTTGCCTGGTATGGAGGGTGTCAGCTAAGAAGACAGGTTGAGTAGATTAGGATTATTTACATTAGAAAGCCGGAGGTTTGGGGCGGGGGAGGGGTGGGGAGTGTGGAGAAACCTGATTGAGGTCTACAAAATCATGAGGGGTATAGACAGGGTGGATAGCAAGAAGTTTTTCCCCCCCAGAGTCGAGGACTCAATTACTAGGGGTCACAATTTCAGTTGAGAGGGGAAAAGTTTATGGGAGATATGCATGGAAAGTTCTTTACGCAGAGGGTGGTTGGTGCTGGAAGGCATTGCAAGCAGAGGTGGTAGAGTTGGGCACGATAGAGTCATTTAAGATGCATCTAGACAGATACATGAATGGACAGGGAGCAGAGGGATATAGATCCTTGGAAAATAGGTGACAGATCTAGATAGGTGCAGGCTTGGAGGGCTGAAGGGCCTGATCCGGTGATGTTATTTTCTTTGTTCTTTGTTCTTTGACTTAGAACTATAATCGCTGCCCCATCACTGTTGCTAGGTCTGTTACTACACCAGATGGAATGCAGTGGTCAAGATGGTTCTTTCTCCTGCACCCAAACATTCTCAAGGGTAATTACAGAAGGTCACAAATGCCAGCCTTATGACTGGCACCTTCATCTCATTTCAGAATCAAAACATAGCTGCCCAGAAACGGAGAAGAATGATGATGAAAGTGAGATTAGACGAGGTTGTTTGTGTGATATGGGCCAATAGCATAGAAATGAATTTGGATTTTCAATCTAACACTATTCAAGCAATACTGTGTAGGTTTGCCCATTTCTCAATTCTGTAAACTTCTGTCATAATATTTCTGATCACTACACCAAGGTGCAAACAAATTGCTTTCCAAGTTCCCTTCCCAACTTGATAACACGCAAACATATGAAATAGGAGCTGAAGTAGACCGTTTGGCCCCAAGCCAGGTCAGCCATTTAATAAGATCAGGGCTGATCTGTTTTCATATCCCCACCTACATGTATAAGCTTAATTCTTCTTGGTGACATGAATCAAAAGTTAAGAGAAACTTTAATAGTATAACTTCTTGATGTCCCTAAAGTTGTCATGGAAGCCCTGTTTAATTTAAAGCCATATAATGTCACTGTAATTTGGTCTAAGTTGTGCTTGGGTGATTTTTGTCATTTTATATGCTAACAGCATTATCACAGTTGCAAAATATGTTTGCAAAGGATATAAAATTAGCTGTGGAAAAATAGACACTCACAGCAAGCATTGTTTCAAAATAAAGTAAACATTGTCACCAACCCATGATGGGCTATTTTCCCACATGTTTTGCAGAGTACAATAATGTTGAAGTTTCTCTTGCCCACGACTTGATGAGGAGTCAAACACTGCAGACACTGTTACATTTCTTTGCTTTCACAACATGATCTCTAAACAGTCAGAAAGCAAATATTAAATGAATACCTGAGGTATGCGAAATGCACTAGTTCATTCATTAATCTTGCTGAAGGTAAACACAGACATCAAGTGCTTTGTTAAATGTAGCCACCCAAACCTGTGTCAGGTTCAAGCAACTCAAGCTTCATGGATCATTTTAAATTTAATTAAATTCACTCGGCAGTTTTACCCATAATAAAAGACAGCTAATCAAATTTCAAACTCAAGGGAGGTTTAGTCACAAAAGGAAATCAGATGGTCATGGACTTGTGTGAATTCTATAAAAAACCACAATTGTTACTCGATTTCATATGCTAGGCTGAGGAGTCAACATTTCGCATGTTAGAAAACTAATCAGAAGTTGCAATACTGGAGCAGTACTTAGGACGTTTAGGTCTGTGTACAATAAATCCCTTTCAAATTCAAAATGGTCAAAAGGTAATGCCTCGAGTACAATTTCATCGTGATAGTAAGCACTTCAGGAGGATATCTTAATGTAAAGCTATATTTTCTTTTAAAATCAACAGTCGTGTAATTTTGCACTGTTAAAACATTTGCCACTTTCGACTCTACCAATCTGTTAAACTATTTTAAACAGTAACAATTAAACACACATAGTTCTACATTCAGATGACAATGTATAGATCTTCTATACCATTGCTTGCACTGGAGGCAAATGAGACTGTGCTGCCACCACTGGACTACATTTAAGGATCTACTTTTCATACCATTTTATTTTGGATCACAGATGTATGCACTCAATCAATATAGTGAGAAAAACAACATAATTTTCCCACAAATAGAATGAACAGATCTTTGCCAGTCTCAGAGGGAAAGTACAACGTCCATGAAAGCTCGCATTACTATACATACTAGATAACAAAGTGTGGAGCTGGATGAACACAGCAGGCCAAGCAGCATCTCAGGAGCACAAAAGCTGACGTTTCGGGCCTAGGCCCTTCATCAGAGAGGGGGATGGGGAGAGGGAACTGGAATAAATAGGGAGAGAGGGGGAGGCGGACAGAAGATGGAGAGAAAAGAAGATAGGTTGAGAGGAGAGTATAGGTGAGGAGGTAGGGAGGGGATAGGTCAGTCTGGGGAAGATGGACAGGTCAAGGAGGCGGGATGAGGTGGTAGGTAGGAAATGGAGATGCGGCTTGAGGTGGGAGGAAGGGATGGGTGAGATGAAGAACAGGTTAGGGAAGCAGAGACAGGCTGGACTGGTTTTGGGATGCAGTGGGGGGAGGGGTCGAGCTGGGCTGGTTTTGTGAAGCAGTGGGGGAAGGGGAGATTTTGAAGCTTGTGAAGTCCACATTGATACCATTGGGCTGCAGGGTTCCCAAGCGGAATATGAGTTGCTGTTCCTGCAACCTTCGGGTGTCATCACTGTGGCACTGCAGGAGGCCCATGATGGACATGTCGTCTGAGGAGTGGGAGGGGGAGTTGAAATGTTTCGCGACTGGGAGGTGCAGTTGTTTGTTGCGAACCGAGCAGAGGGGTTCTGCAAAATGGTCACCATGCCAGGAAACCATTCAGCAAAACAAAAACAAGATGAAGCACAAACTGCATCACAATTAATGTACTATAATGTGACAGGAGCCTGTCTGCTAAATTTTGCTCACAACTGTAATCTTGTTGATTGGAATATTAGGATATCTAAATGTAACTGACTTGTTTTATTCATGTAATTCAACCACACTCTGAAAGACTAACAATAACAGACTGACAAGAAAGCTAAACTGCATTTAAATTCACAAATGGATACAAATTGTGAAATGTTTGTCATCTTATTTTTGCCAGCAACTGAGCTTCAAAAACTGGCACTCACAGTAAAATGTACTGGAACAATACATGTAAAAACCCAACTGAAACGCAGTAGCAATTCCAGTTAGTGAAATCACATGATGTAATTTCATAAATACATACAAAAATATGGAATTTTCACAAACTGGCAGTGAAGGACATAGCACTAGAAAACAGGAACGGAAATCCCAATTTGCTCTCACACAGCACTGACCAATGTACTCGTGTACAAAATTTGAATAGATTTATAATTAACCTGCCAACAAACACTAAAGTTTCCAAAACCAATCACAAGTTTATAAATCTCAAAATCTCAATGTAATAACTATGGGAAACATATCAAGTAAATTTTTCTTCCCAATAGCTTTTAACCATTATGAGAATTGATGGTACACATTACTCACATAACTTTTTGATGCATTGCAGGAATCTAGTATAATTAAGAAAGAAAAGGATATAAAATGAAGATGAGGACAGCAAACCTATATCCAGTTTGTGTCACTTAAGATCCAGAGTAAACTGGATTCCAGTCATTTAAAGAGCATTTGAAGACAGCTTTAGTTACTTGATGGTGGAGAGAAATTGGCAGATATAATAGTGAGATAGTTTTTTTTAATCTGCTGATGCCTTACTGTCTGGTCATTGAAAAAGTTAAAGATAGTGGAAGTGGGATATTCAGTAGTACTTACAGTGCCTGGGTCCCTCTCTGTTTCCACAGTAACCACAAAATGCATAGATATGGTGGGTCAGATACAAAGGCAAAAAAGAAACAAAGAAAAAAGAAAATTAGAACGCTAGCCGACAGATGCTTTCACAACAGCTTTATTCATTCAATTCATTGCACATTTCTAATACATTTCTTTTAAAAGTTCCACATATACTTTAACATTATAGGTACATCAGTTCTTTGCATACAACCCCTAGCCTTGGAACCAATGACAGAATAAATTACTGCTGGGTTATTAAATTAAAATGGCAATGAATGTCATTCAGCAAGTGCAATTCTTATTCATTAAATTAAATTGATTCACAACATGTCGATCTTAATACAAGACTTTTTTTAAGATATGAAAAGCAAAAACTGTTCAATTTAACTGAGCAGAATTATTTGACATGACTACAGCTAAAACTTAGCAACATCAAGTTTATTTTCCCTCTCCTGACATACAATTCAGAAAGATACAACAGTATGGATGGTTTTCTGGTAATGTCATTGTCCATTAAACACTCTCTGGTTATCAGTAGTGTTAGAAAGGCAAATAAACTGTAGTAGAATTACAAACATCTCCCATTTGTCTTTGCCTAGTGCAACCGTCTACCAGATGTGGTTAGTGAAGCTAGAAACATTACAATATGATCAACTTAGGTTCAGGCCAAGTCTGTTTAGATTCAAAACAGTTTTGTCCTTTGACAAAGACACCTACCAATATATCCTGCATATCATTTCAATCTTAGCATCATCATGTGAATATCTTTTATCGTTGTTGAATTTTTTTTAAAAAGGTGGAGAGATAAATCAGCAATGGGAAATAAAAAGAGAGATAGAATCAAAGCTGGTCTTTGTGTTTGTTTTAGTTTATATTAGAGGAGGTAACTAATATTATATTTGGTCCAATGCACAAATTTTGTGCTTTTTCTCAACCTTTCCAAAATTTCTTCAATACACAATACATAAATGATATTTCCATGCTTTAAAAAAAAACACCATTTACATCATTCCATTCATCACTAAGAGAACAATTTACAACAATATTAACTGAGGAAACAAATATTTCAATGAGGTGTGTCTTCTAATTTCTTATTGGGGAGCAGGGGGCTAGACGATAAAGGATCAGGTTAACATCATAGGGTTTCAAACAGCTGTACTGAATATTCATGACAAAGAGAACCAAACATTCTGCAAGGAAGGCCATGTTGCGAACAGTAACAAAACTGTAAGACATCTTGCATGACAAGTATCTCTTTACAATAACAATCTTGATCATCTTAAAAGTGATTGACCTATTTAGTGTATTTTCTTCACTCCTTTGGGTCTAGTCAGAATGGGAAGAAAAATGTTGCTTTTTGCATGTGGCTAGGTTGTTCCAAGAAATCT
The DNA here is from genome assembly GCF_030684315.1 of Stegostoma tigrinum. Lineage (NCBI taxonomy): Eukaryota > Metazoa > Chordata > Chondrichthyes > Orectolobiformes > Stegostomatidae > Stegostoma > Stegostoma tigrinum. The sequence goes on along the minus strand of NC_081356.1, from coordinate 61,886,100 downwards.
AGAGCTTTGTGTTTCCCCATGTGCCACCTCCCCCCCCCCCCCTCCACCCCTGCCATCCACCAATTTCTACACATCTGGCATTGTACAGAGCACAGATAAACAATTTGTAGCCGCTTGCCTGAAATGCATTGAAAATCACAGAATCCATCTTGTAAATCAAAGTTTTGATGGGAATAACTTTCTATTGAAATTCCAAGTATTAAAAGTATTCCCAGTTAACAAATAAACTCTATTCATAAACACTTGTGCATTGAGATTATTTTATTTAGTTTTCAAAAAATATTTATTAGATAATTATCGCCACCATTTGTGAATACTCTCTTAAAAAAGACAATCATATTGCACATCAAATTGCACAGTTCACTTTTTAGAACAGTTTCTTGGTTCTGGAAAATTTGCATAGATATATGGTGAAAAAGATGCACTACATTTTCCTGTACTCACAGGAGCATGCATTTATGCATCATGTTGAACATGTTGATACATAGGTACTACATTAAGAGGAGCAAGGCAGTCTGGTAGCAGAAGGCTTTGTTGAAAACAAGAAACCAATAAAGCAAAAAAACTTAGCTTTTTCATTAGTTTGAATGAATAATTGTCCTTGAAGAGGTTTGGAATATCATCAGCATTCTGTCCCTCTACTTTTCAATTACTTTTATCCTCCTGGTGGGGTAGATGGGGTAGTGGTGGGAGAACAGAATAATAGCAAGGAGAGAAGACGTAATATTCCTCAGCCTGCAGTTAGAATGCACGTAACTCAGACGTCCAAACACCCTACATAGCTGTTTTCTTTATACAATATCATTGTTTCGCTGCTGTCTGCAAGAATCATGTTTGCCTACATATTAGAAGGGCTTGCCAATCTTGTGTGAGGCTTAGTAGTGAGTTGGATCCAAAGATCACAAAATTCTTCTTCAGCGATCGTCATTTCCAGGACATGTGAACATGGGGTTGAGGGCAGTGGAAGAGGGCTAATAAGAGAAACTGAACATTTGCTATGCATGTTGCCAATTAAAAATCATAAACATATTACTTAAGGCAAAATATCCTAAATATTACCCGAAAAAGCATTTAGATTAAGACACTTGAAATCATTTCAATATTTGTAAAGATTTTATTTAAGACAAAGGTTCCTCTGCCTCACCTGTTTTAATTCGCAAATTTAGCATTTAAGGTAGGGAGCTGAAAAAGGGAGGGGAAGAAGTGCGAGAAAAGGGTATGCTAACAGCGAAAAGGGAGCAGTTGCTAATGCTAACAAGCGTGCAACATTTGAATGGACTCCTTATCCTGATCAAACAGGTCAAAGCAATTAACAAGGAAGGTGATGCAACAACTAGCTTCTATTACATCGATACATCTATTACAGAAAGTAAATCAGATAGTTAATTTTAAGTTGTTAAGATCTACTTATTGCAAGAGGAATTATCAGTTGGACGAAAATAGGCAGCAAATAATATGGCAGAGGAATAAGCAACATTGTATTATTTTCATCTAATTCAAATACCATTACTTGTTCTTGTCTTGATTCTCAAATACTACAAACAAAAAGCCTCCCCCTCCTCTCCAGCTGTGAATTGATTTAAATGGGGCTGTAGCATTGTAATGATGTGGTAAAAAGGATTGATCTTTTGCAGGTATTACCATTTTATCTTCTATGCATGCCTGCTTACTTGTGGACTTGGGCCTTTATTCATTTGCTGAGCACTTGCTTTCATTAACATATACTCAGGAGTAATCATCAAAGAAACTGAAGATCAGTCGGACAGTAAAGATTAATTGCCATGAATGCTGTGGAATGTAATATCTGTGTTTCATGTAATTATAACATTTGATGCATGAAACTGGGATGGCACAAATGACATTAAGTAAGTTTGGAGTCAGCCCCAAAAATGTCATAATTTTGCCTTCATCTCCCACGTAAAGAGGAAATCTTCTTCCATTTTCTTTAAAAGTGGATAGTGTTCCACGAGTTATGCTTCAATACCGTTCACTTTAACGCAGACAGCCAACAAAATAGTCATATTTGTATCAGTGCTGGAGAAACTCAGCAGGTCTGGCAGCATCTGTGAAGAAAGAAACAAGCTTTTAACATTTCAAATCCAATACAATTCTTCTTCTGTACTGATTCAGAGTCACTGGACTCAAAAAGTTAACAGTTTCTCCACAGAAGCTGCCAGACCTCCTGGGTTTTTCCAGCACTTTGTTTCTGTTTCAGATCTCCAGCATCTGCAGTGTTTACTTTTGTTATATGGTATTTGTAGCATAACACATCACAGAAAACCATAAAATTCAGAAGATGAACAAATCAATTTAAATCTTGGATTTAAAACAAAACTGATTGTTTCAGCAATTGGTTAACTGTACATTTTTTTTTGCATCTTGTATCAGTTTTGAAACCAAACAAAAACAACGTAGCTGTGACTGATTGAAATTCACAAAAGGTTTCTAATCAGGTCTGCCTTGCTTCTCACCTCTGTGGTGGTCCGATTCATGGTGCTTCTTATCATCTTTCATAGAAAGGTGGGGCTGTCCACCCAAAACACTTGATAGAGTCAAAAGGCCTGCACTGCTACCAAGCGAGGGGATCGATGGAGGCTGAAGTCCTGAAGGATGAGGAGTGAGAGGCACAGGAGGTCCATGACCATGAGAGAGATGTTGAGCCTGGAGTTGCTGTTGCTGATCATATTAAGGCCACCACAAGTTTTCCAGGAAATCAAGTGAGAGTAGGGAGAAAAGAAACACAATATGATTAATTTCAGTGAAAGTTTCCTTACACAAAGTTCAGCAACAAAAGGGAAGTAAAATAGCAGTAAAAAATGCAAAAGCAACTAACAGCAACTGCAGTGAACAGAACCACCATCATTCTACGTGCTCAGCCATGATGGATTAACATTTACATATAACCATGGTTGACTTTGTTTATCTGGGCAAGACTGCAACTCAAAACACACAGTCAGGTGATAAACAACCACACAGATTAGATGCAAACATTGCACCAGGCCTTTTAAGTTTATTTTGAGTTGTGATTACAAACTTCCAGCTCCGAATTAAATGTACACACTTGAAGTTGTTATTTTTGGTTCAATTTCAATTGTGTTTCTGGGACAAATATCCATAAATCATCTTCATCTAAAATCCCTTATTAATGTAACAAATCAAATTTACTAGGATAAATGTTTGTATTTGGCTTAATGACGGTAGTCTGCAAAACAACAGAGTCAACAAAAGTAGTCTTATGGTGCAAATTTTAAGTTGTGAACATACAAATGCAATGTAGAGAATAAGTGTCTGGTTACCAACATGGGAAGTATAAAATTGTAATCAGCACAGTAACGAGAAATACAGATGACCTTTTGATATGTATTCTGATCGAACAGATCAATTTTTAACTTGCAAATGAAAATTTATGTTTTAAAAATGCCTGACTAGATAGTATTGATTGAATGGGGAATATGCCAGACCAAGAGTTTACAAGATAATAAAATGTGAGGCTGGATGAACACAGCAGGCCAAGCAGCATCTCAGGAGCACAAAAGCTGACGTTCTGGGCCTAGACCCTTCATCAGAGAGGGGGATGGGGGGAGGGAACTGGAATAAATAGGGAGAGAGGGGGAGGCGGACCGAAGATGGAGAGTAAAGAAGATAGGTGGAGAGGGTGTAGGTGGGGAGGTAGGGAGGGGATAGGTCAGTCCAGGGAAGACGGACAGGTCAAGGAGGTGGGATGAGGTTAGTAGGTAGCTGGGGGTGCGGCTTGGGGTGGGAGGAAGGGATGGGTGAGAGGAAGAACCGGTTAGGGAGGCAGAGACAGGTTGGACTGGTTTTGGGATGCAGTGGGTGGGGGGGAAGAGCTGGGCTGGTTGTGTGGTGCAGTGGGGGGAGGGGATGAACTGGGCTGGTTTAGGGATGCAGTGGGGGAAGGGGAGATTTTGAAACTGGTGAAGTCCACATTGATACCATATGGCTGCAGGGTTCCCAGGCGGAATATGAGTTGCTGTTCCTGCAACCTTCGGGTGGCAGAGTTTACAAATTGTGTTGGAGTACAGTTCTGTTGTTGACGATGACCCAGTGTCTAATGGATGCCCAGCCTTGAGTTGCTAGATCTATTCTAAGTCTTTCCCATTTAGTATGGTGATAGAGCCGCAAAACACTTTGGAGTGTATTCTCAACATCTAGGCAGGTCTTCATCTGTACAAGGACTGTGTGATAGTCACTCTTACTGAAACTGTGATAGACAGATGCATCTGCAGCCAGCAGGCTGGTAAAGATGAGGTCAAGTATGTTTTTCCCTCTTCCCTTGCCACCTGATGCAGACCCAGTCTAGCAGCTACGTCCTTTAGGACTAGATCAGTAGTGCTGCTACCAAGCCACTCTTGATGGTGAATATAGAGAACCCTTACCTAGAGCACATTTTGCACCGTTGCCACCATCAGTGTTTCCTCCAAGTGTTGTTCAACATGGAGGTATACAACCAAGGGAAGACAGTACGTGGTAATCAACAGGATGTTTCCTTGTCCATGTTAACCATGCTCTGAGACTTCATGAAATCCAGAGTCAATGTTGAGGGTTCCATAGGCAACTCTCTCCCAACTGTGTGCCACTTGATGAAATATATTACTCAGCCAGTTAACTTTAATTACTTATACTGGTCTTCCAGTTGTTTTACATACTCTCTGCAGGTGTTATGCTGGTTTTTTTTTATAAAATGGTTATTTGTTCATCAGACATGGATGTTGTTTGCTGGGCCAGTATATATTGCCCATCCCTAGTTGCTTGAGAAGATTGTAGTGAGCTGTCTTCTTGACCTGCTGCTGTTCATTTGGTACAAGGGTGTCACAGTGCTGTTAACAAGGAAGCTCCTATTACAATATCACCTAAGTAAACTATTTAGGTAAGCACTTTAGCTACAACTTAATTCACAAGTCTTTGGAACATAGATGGATCGTTTTTAGGCTCAAATGCCATCATTCAAAATTGATGGACCAAATGAGTTATATCAAAGTCCGATATTTCCTAGCCTTTGAAGTTAACAGTGCCCATCAGTACCTTTAGAATTGATTAATCTTAGAAAGAAGTGAAACATTGCCACCCTTATCAGTACAATCTTCTAACTGAAGAACCGGGAATGAATTTGATTTTGTTTCTGCATTTACTTTTCTCCAATCTACTTAATATATAGTGAACACATCAGTTTGGGAACTAACATGGCCGGTAATCTCCAACAGGTGATTTTCTAGCATATACCGAATTTCCATTTCCACCAGAGCTTGTACTTCTGATATTAACTAATAAAAATGTTATTTTAATGGTATTGATCTGTCAACATCCACATTGCCTACACAGATGTGCTTCTTCAAATTTCCTTGAATTTTTTTAAGTAACCATACTGGGTCTTCCTGTTGTCTTTGCTCCACATGCAATGTTAACTAACTATCTTGATATTTCATTGTTGGGTTGTCAAATTTTTAGAAGTTTGCATTGTGAATTGTTTGCCTCTCCTCCAACCTCACTCTTTGTGTCTCTGTCATCCTCCTGTTTTCTTATCATCTAGTATACTTACTCTTTCTCATCTTTCTCCTTGTGAAATCACTTTAACATGTTCACGTCATAAACAGATTCTTCTTCTTGCTATCAGGAATATGTACCAGATAAGTTATGTCGTAATTCTCCTAATCAACTTGTACATACCACTGAATTTCACCTGCAGAGACTAACCTTATGAAAGGTAATAACACTAACAATTTTTCTCCTATTCGAAACTTTATAGACACAGCAGGTTTGTCTGTCCATTCTTTCAGCCTGCTTGTGATGTTTCCAAATGCTCTTGTGCCACTTTAGACACCCCGCCAGTTTCTCTGAAAACACGGCCACGTAATCCAATAGTCAGGATTCCTCTTGTTCCCTTAAAAAGCCTCCTTAAACAGCTTTGATGGATCTCTCATTTCGTTGACATAGGTCAATTCAAACATTACCAAACCCAGTAAATTAATTCATTTGGGGAATCTCTGGTGGCAATGAGTAAGAAATCTAGTCCTTTGTCCTAATCCTGTGGGCATTCATAACAATATACTTTAATCACTGCATTTTTGTGTGATTAAATGGCATCTTTCCAAAGTTTGCAAGTGATAGGCAGTATACTTCAACAGTTTTATACCATACTTGTTCATTAATTATTGAAAAACTTTAAGGCATAAACTCAGAAACTTGGCCTTACATTGTTAATTGGGAACTTAAGATGAGTAAAATAAAAAGAGCTTTTCAACTATTAAGTGGTTCTCATTTCCGTTATTATAAGGATATACTAGTGTCCTGCCTTTGTTTTGGTCATGTTCCTAATGCAATCCATTAACACTCAACAGGTTTGTCTCTTAAAGATGCCAGCTTAATTATACATTGACATTTTCCCACAACCTGACCAATCTGACTTGCTTCACAGAACCATACTGCGTTCTTAGGAAATCCTGGCTGGGTAAAATGCCTGATTATCAATGCTTTGAGTTTTCCATATTCCTATACCCTGCCATAGGAATTTCATGTGCTATTCACAGTAGAATTTTTATGGAATTTAGGTGATACCTCTCTCTGATGCATAAAATGTCCTTTTCTTCATAAACAGCTATTTGAGGTTGTCTCCACTTCTCCGTCAGAGTATCAACTTATTTAACCCTGGAACTTCTTTATACGCCATTAAACACTTCCTTTGAATCACCCCCATTCTTAAAGAAAGTTTTAGCTCCTCTAACATCTACTTACAGTATAACTTTGATCTCTGTTAATGGACTTTGGTTAGCGTTAGTCTGGTCACCACATGTGACAGAAAAAGATCAAGAACCTGTTCCTGTACTGTTCCGTTGCTTTAACCTCATGTGGACTTTCATAACTAACGAAGCTACAACGTTATCACCAAAGCATTACTGGAGTTAAGCCAACTCCATCCACAAGTTATTTCTTAACAACAACTTCTATAACCGTTCTGGACAGCATGCCACGCTCCAATTGCATTTTATTTTACGATGAAACAGGGGCATACTCTCCACTTATCCAGTTCATTAACTCTTTGTATTGAAAGCCACTCTCTGGAAGGAAAACCATAACCTTTCCCAGCAAGAGAGTTTGAGTAGATCTCATGTCTCTTAACAGAGTTATGGCCTATACTGCATAATTTGAAGAAAAAAAGGCCTCTCTCTCCTTTATCTCTTATATTAAATTATTAACCTCTCCTGCACTCCAAGCAGTGATTGCCTCCGATTTTCTGGCTGCAGTTAAAGCAACAATTTGATCCATGGTATTTTCCTTGAGTTCATTGATTGGACTAATGGACGTGATGACCTAGTATTATTGCTGGGCTGTTAATCCGGAGACTGAGGTAATGTTCCGGGGACCTGGATTCAAATCCTGCCACAGCAGATGGTAAAATTTGAATTCAATAGAAATCTGGAATACAAAGTCTAATGATGACCATAAATCCATTGTTGATTGTTGGGGAAAACTGACACAGTTCATTACTGCCCTTGAGGGAAGGAAACTGTTATTCTTACCCAGTGTACATTACATATGACTCCAGAATCACAGCAATGTAGTTGATTACTAACTGCCCTCTGGGATTGACAACAAATGTTGGCCTAGTCAGTGATGCCCTCATCCAATGAATGAATTAAAAATACTTATTCTAACAACCACAGTAAGTCCCATGGACTTCCCACTCAACATCCAGCATTCTGAGTGAAGGTGTCTGATACTATTACCACATTCAATTTTTCACCTCCACCTTCAGCATCTTTGATTCTGATCTGTAGGGTTCTTGGGCATTCCCTGCTGTTCTTTCTCATCCTGGCTACTAGGCTTTGTTTCACTCTCACATCCTCTATCCTCTGGTTTATGACCGTCATGAAAAAGCAGTTTATAGTTTTTTAGATCAACTTGTAATTGTCAGCAAATTCTACTGCTTGTCTACCTGTTGCAACCCGTAGGTTCTCAACACGTATTCTAACTGCAAAAACCGGTGAGTTCTACTTAAATCTCTAAAACCTTCAAAATTACTTTGATTTACTGTGTCAAATTTGATATATATTCATTCAGTGTTCTTCCTCAGATGTCTAAATTTTTACTTGCGCACTTCAGGAACTCACTCATGCAAACAGAATTGCCTTCCTACAATGTCATAGTCTGCAGCAATCTTTTCTGACACTGATGCTTAAACTTCATGTGCTTTACCTGAAAAATCCAGCTTTCCTTCAGCTACTTCATTTCTTTTGCTATTTTCACAAATGACAGGAAGAACGCTTCGACATCCTTTCCCCTGCTAGACTTTAGATTATGACTACAAACCTCTTCATTACAGCCTTTGTCAGAACCTAATATCTCCTTTAGAAAATGCACATTTTTATGATGATATTCGTCTCTTTTCACCTATTCCATTTCTCTCTGAAATTCAATTTTAAGTTTCCTTATTTCATATCTTGCTTTTCTAGTTTCCTTTTCCGTTATTTTATTCCAGAGCTTGTTCCTTTTCTATTTTGAGCTGCTTTAACTACTTCTCATGTGCAAGCTGCTTTAATTTAATTGTGTCTTTTTTGTCACAGTGACTCATCGCTTGGTGAACCTAGTCCCTCCTGTTTTTCCACCAATCTAGAACACAGAACATAGAACAATGCAGTGCAGAACAGGCCCGTCGGCGCAACATCGAGGGCCGAACTCTGAACTAATCTAAGCCCATCCCCCTCTACTATCCCATCATCATTCATAAGCTTATCCAAGGACTGTTTAAATGCCCCCTAATATGGCTGAGTTAACTATATTGGCAGGCAGGGCGTTACCACTCTCTGACTAAAGAACCTGCCTCTGACATCTGTCTTAAATCTATCACCCCTCAACTTGTAACTATGCCCCCTCGTACAAACTGACATCATCCTCAGAAAAAAAGACTCTCACTGCCCACCCTACCTTATCCTCTAATCATCTTGTATGTGTCAATTAAATCCCCACTTAGCCTTCTTCTCTCCAATGAGAACAGAGCCAAGTCCTTCAGCCTTTCTTCATAAGGCCTTTGCTCCAGACCAGGCAACATCCTGGTAAATCTCCTCTGCACCTTTTCCAATGTTTCCACACCCTTCCTGTAATAGGGTGACCAGAACTACACGCAATATTCCAAGTGAGGCCGCACTAGCGTTTTGTACAGTTGCAGCGTGACATCACGGCTGCAGAACTCAATCCCTCTACCAATAAAACCTAACACACTGTATGCCTTCTTAACAGCAGTATCAACCTGGGTGGCAACTTTCAGGATCTATGTACATGGACACCAAGATCCCTCTGCACATCTACACTACCAAGAATTTTTCCACTGACACAGTATTCTGCCTTCCTATTATTCTTCCCAAAGTGAATCACCTCACATTTATCCACACTGAACTCCATTTGCCACCTTTCAGCTCAATTCTGCAGTTTATCCAAGTCTCCCTGCAATCTGCAACATTCTTCCACACTGTCTATCACTCCACCGACTTTAGTGTCATCTGCAAACTTACTAACCCATTCACCTATGTCTGCTTCCAAGTCATTTATAAAATGACAAATAGCAGTGTCCCAAAACAGATCCTTGAGGCACACCACTGTAACTGGGTTCCAGGCTGAATATTTTCCATCAACCACCACTCGTTGCCTTCTTACAGAAAGCCAGTTTCTAATCCACTCTGCTAAATCTCCCACAATTCCATGCCTCCGTATTTTCTCCAATAGCCTACCACATGGAACCTTATGAAAGGCTTTACTGCAGTCCACATACTCTAAGTCAACTGCCTACTCTCATCCACATGCTTGGTCACCTTCTCAAAAAACTCAATGAGGTTTGCGAGACACGACCTGCCCTTATCTCAGATACTTTGCCAATATTTCAATTATCTCTGCCTTCTGAGCTTTGGCAGGTAACTATATTTTGAATTCATTTGCCAATTCCAGCAGTCTAGCTTTTTTTACTGCCTCTGAATCAATGACAGATGTCAATTCCAACAGCAGAATGTTGACGTTGTTCAAGCCTTACTATTTGCACAAACTGCACATCCAATCATACAATATCCCCTTGCAAAAGATCCCAACAGCAAGTCCCAAAACATTTGTTATGGCTTTACCAGAAAGAGTGTGAACTGATCATTGCACCCCACAGTTCCACAAATCAGCACAAAATGTGTAAATGTATAGAATCCTAATGAGACCAACAATCAATTTTCCTGGTTAACTTCTATTCAGGACAGAAATAGTTCACTCCAGGTTTCACCATTAACAATACACACCCATTTGCAAGCTTTCACTAAAGCTCCAAAAAGAAAATGGAATCTTTGGACACAAAGGCACTAATAGGTCTGGTTTGACAGGTTTTTGTTTGATTTGCTAAAGAACTCACCAACATGTCACAGGCCAACTAGAAAATAGTTTTTACCTTTTCACTTTCAGTCATTTCAAATAACATCATTCAGGCGATGTTTGGATATTACTTAAAATGTTTATTTCATTCATTTTAAACGCATTGCCAGTCATAATTAAATTTTTACCATGTCACCATTCTTAAACAATGTATTTTATGCCTGGTTTTTGCTGAGTCATGGCAGATATTGTGCTTGGTGATATGCAAATATGACTGGAAGGCAGATAGATGAACACCTTTCTAAACAGATACAATTTGCTCCCTAGTCACTGACTGTGCCTGCTACAGGATCTATATCGCATAACAGAGTGCACAGTACAAGAGCAGGTTGCAACAAGTAATTAAATGTCAAGTTGAGAGATTTCCTCAAATAAACAATTTAGCTATATAAAGCATTGCATAGTATGTCTTAGTAACACAGCCCATTAATACAGGCCAGTGAAGATTCTTCAAGTCTTTGAATTTTATTGCAATGCATATGACTTCCAAAATATAGCTCAATAGAAGACAATATCTAAATGATTTAATTAACAAAAAAAGCTATATTGGAACATCAAGCACCACGCTATAGTAACAGGTTTCCTTAAAGCAAGTTAATATAATTTGCTTCACGCCCAAAATAATTGAGAACTTCAGTGACAGGCTGCAAGCCAGGAATGAAAATAAACAAAGCTTGTCTTGGTGTATGCACTATGGTCCACCAGGCAAGCTTATTAGCACTTAATTAAAAACTGGACATGTGCCATTAGAACTAATTTCACTGCAACCCAAGTAACAACTTTGTCTTCTTACCAATTACCACTATTGCTCACTACTCAAGTGTTGTGTCCAATTTCTTTGATAGAAGCGGCGGTGCATGTACAGCAAGCTGAACTGACAGCAATTAACAACAGGCTTTGTAAAAATAGCTAGAATGTGGACATATAACCCCTTAGTACAAGAACTCAAGAAGGAGAATAGAACATTACATTGCTAACAGCAAATGCATCAGGCTGATTTGTCTCCCCAATAGAATTGTGTTTAGTAGGATTAATTCTGTCCAACCAGCATTCAGGTTTTGAGGGTTGTGGAATTAAATAACAGTTTACACTAATCAGATTTCATATATTCAAGAGAGCTGGCAAGTTTCTATTTGAATTTCCAAATAGCACAAAAATTAGACCACTTGAATTTCCTAACAATCTTCTGTAAACAACTAGTTGGAGATTAACAAAAAAGACTATTTCAAATACTTTTCATGTTTGTATTGTGGAAGCAATTTTGCAAAATCAATTCAAAGCATGGGTAGAAATGACAATTTATTCTCAGTTTTGATTCACACTCAAGGCATTAGAGTTGTCAGATGCCAAGACGGAAATTTTCCATATCTGATGGCAACTCGAGAGCAAGTTTAACGAAATTTATTTCTTAGATGAGTGGTTGGAAGGAATAATTTTTGGAAAAAAATGCACAAGTATTCATTTTTGCATTTAGTGAGCTTTGAAATCTTTTGGGTTTTTTTGTCCACTAATGTGCTACAGATCCGGTAATAAAGTGACTAGGTTCCTCAACCAGCAGCTCAAAGTTTCTGAATCCAATTTCTGTACTGCAAAATGTAAAACTCAATTCCTTATATCTAGTAAATTGTGGCCTGGTTAAAGAAAATAGCAGAGAGACTACAGAATTGTAAAAGCCATTTTTTAAATTAATAGATCACTAATCATTGTCCAACTCAAATTGTACTTGAGAAGGTGAAGGTGAGCTACCTTCTTGAACCAGTGTGGTCCATTTGGTGCAAGCACACCCATAATAGTGCTGTTAGGGAGGGAGGGAGGAGGATAGTGACTCAGGGCAGGGAAGGGACGGCAATATAGTTCCAAGTTAGGACAATTTATGGCTTGGAGCAGAATTTGCTAGTGAAGGTGTTCCAATGTATCTGCTGCCCTTGTCCTTTTAAGTAGTGCAGGCTGCACGTTTGGGAACGTCCCATTTAAGAAGCTTAATTGACTCCTGAAGGAGTCACTGATAAAACACAATCTGCCTTGCTTAGTGAAGCTCTTGCTTCTGGGATACTAAACACTGGCAACTTGTGTTTGGGTAGCTTGCTGCTGCCAACTTATTCTTAACAAGAAGATGATCTGATCTAAAACAGAGATATAGCTTATGTACTTTATTGCATATACAATCACCTACAAGTCACATTAGTAACATAAAGATTGCTGCTGAGACCATGAGAAAACACGTGGTTTTAGGTCTTTACTCAATGAGATACCAAGATGTTTGCCAAACCGCATCCCAAAACCAGCCCAGCTCTTCCTCTCCACCCACTGCATCCCAAAACCAGCCCAGCCTGTCTCTGCATCCCTAACCGGTTCTCCCTCTCACCCATCCCTTCCTCCCACCACAAGCCGCACCTCCATTTCCTACCTACTAACCTCATCCCACCTCCTTGACCTGTTCGTCTTCCCTGGACTGACCTATCCCCTCCCTAGCTCCCCACCTATACTCTGCTCTCCACCTATCTTCTTTTCTCTCCATCTTCGGTCCGCCTCCCCCTCTCTCCCTATTTATTCCAGAACCCTCTCCCCATCCCCCTCTCTGATGAAGGGTCTAGGCCCGAAACATCAGTTTTTGTGCTCCTGAGATGCTGCTTGGCCTGCTGCGTTCATCCGGCTTCACACTTTATTATCTTAGAATCACTAGATTGTTTGGAGTCTGATAGTCTCCACTATTAACTCTTTCAGAACCATTATCTTTTATAACATCTCCACTCCACCTGCATCCTTGTCCCAAGTTTTGTCTCCATCCAATCCACCATTCTCACTACTTGTACACACGTGTATATAAATTACACTTACAACTATGTCAAATATCTGACTACACAAAGTATTGCAGTCTGTAGATTCTACAATTCTTTCAGAATATTCTCTTTGGATTTAGAAAATTGATAGGTCTTTGGCATGAGATCAGTTGACCCTGGTTATGTTCTTGACCCAATGTTTGAACAGTTAGCCAATCCATTAATTTACATGGAGGACTCTTAGTTTTTCTGTAGAACTCTTCCCTGAAAGATCAGGTCACTTCCTTGTTACATTATCTTGGGTTCTTTAATCTCATTACTTTCCTTCATGGAAGATTGCTGTTCTGTTGAAACAACTATTTTGTTTTATGTAGTATCCTGTATTTCTGAGCCAGTCAAATTTTATTGACAGAATCCTCTATCGTAGTAACAGGTAGTTTCTTCCTAAGCATGTCCTAAATCCATGGGCATAGATCATCCCAACCCAATGTTGGCACCCAGGGAGTAGTAAGCAGACCATCTTCCAAATGTGTAAGCAAATTTTTTTTCCTAATCTGCAGAAACCACTATATTGAAATATGTAAACTCTTTCATTTCAACTTGGAAATCACTTATCCACCTTAATTTGCCTTATGGTTGTTTTACTGTTGAACGAGAATAGCTGCTAACTCGGCGCCATCATTTGTACTGATAATTCTTCCAAGGAAGAAAAAGAATTGAAATATCCTTCTTGAACCAGTGTAGCTTAATCATCTTCATTAAACTTGGATCAGCTAATACTTCTTTTATTGCCAGCTGTGTTGTTTGTATAGAATTTGAGTTAAAGATTGATCGATAAACACAAGTCAGTTGTACTGATCATTCTGATTCTCCTTATCTGCATTTACATGCATACTATGCAGGTTTCTACAGTGATGACCAGGCCATTTTCCCATGTTCAATCTCTCTTTTGAGATGTCTGAGCACCGTCCCACTGACAAAGCTGTATATACAACTGGTGATTCCTAAAATGTCCTTGATGCATTCATTTCAGGACATTTTTTCCCAAAACTGCAACAGGAATAACTAGCATGTATAATTGTGAAATGCTATCAGTGCTCAAAGTCCTTCGCTAATTCACTGAACATTTGGTCTGGCCATCCTTCAGAGCAACACTGGCAAATAGCAGCAAATTTTCAGATTTTGTTCTCAATAAATTTATTTGAGCCTATTTTGGCTTACTGGCCATTGGTTCTTCTCAATTATATGAAGCATTTTTCTGCTGTCATCCAACTAATCTCAAAGATTGTGTCTTTTGTTTGGGCTCTGCCATCAGTCCAGGTAAACCAATTAAGTCTTCTAGCCTAGCAGGTAGTATAAGGATTGCAGATGCTGGAAGTCAGAGTCCATGAAATGTGGTGTTGGAGAAGCACAACAGGTCAGACATTGGAAGAGCAGGAAAGACACATGCTGTGCTTCTCCAGATCCACACTGTATTGAAATCTTCTACCTGTTGTTCAACAGTTTATTTTTGGACCGACTGTTGACTGATTGGTACACCTTTGTACAAATTGATGCAAGTCACTTCTGACCTGTTCACTGCCCATTGTAACCAGTCAATCTCCTTTAGTGATGGTGCAAATGCTGGGGCCAAGAAATATGTAAAGGTTCTTACCTATTGCATATATATGATCTATAATCTTATGCCTTTTGTGCTGCAATGTTGCTTGTAGAATATACTTAATCTTGAAACCTATTTCAGCTCTGTAGGTTGTAACTTCTGTTTCTTCCAATGATAAATAATCTGATAGTGACACTCAAACATAAAAGTAATGACCTGTCCATTCTCAAACTGCTTCCATCAAACTAAAGATAACAAAGTGTGGAGCTGGATGAACACAGCAGGCCAAGCAGCATCTTATGAGCACAAAAGCTGATGTTTCGGGCCTAGACCCTTCATCAGAAAAGGGGGAGGGGGAGAGGGTTCTGAAATAAATAGGGAGTGAGGAGGAGGCAGATCGAAGATGCGTAGAGGAGCAAGAGAGTTGCAGTGGTAGAGAGATCCCCTGACGTTTGTCCGGAGGGAGGAGGGTAACTTCTTCAGGTTAGGCATCCCTGGAAGAGGCTTCTCCAGCATCTGCAGTTCCCATTATATCTGATGCAACTTTAACCTCACTGTGAAGCCTCTTCCAGGGATGCCTAACCTGAAGAAGTTACCCTCCTCCCTCCAGAGAAACCTCAGGGGATCTCTCTCCTACTGCAACTCTCTTGCTCCTCTGTCGATCAAACTTAAGTCAGCTGTATCATTTATTTCCCTGAATGGTGCATTCAGTATCTTCTCTAATGCTGGTGGCTCCATTAGATTACTATTGAAAAGGAGCTATTCTGCACCAGGACTGAAAATGCTTCTTTTCCCAACAAGGAGTTTTATCTTTGCTCACCTCTAAAATGTGATTACTGAACCTGTAATCTGAACTGCTTTTACTAATTGTCACCTCACTAATTCTCATCTGTAACTGAAAGCTGCGACTAGCTTCTTCCTCACCCTCGCTTCTACCCTTCTTACCATGGTGAGAAGTAAAAGCCTTTATAACTATTAAGTGCTATTGTTCCCTTTCTGACATTTCCAGGAATTTCTCTGCAGGCTGTCTAACTGCTCGACTGCTTCTTTGATTGGCTGTATGGATGGTTCTTAAAGCTGTGAAATTAAATTTCTTCTAGGTTGGCTGTAACTCACTCTATATAGCTAAATCTAATTCCAATCCTCGCTGCTAGTAATTATGTCATATCAATCAAGTGATGCCAGCTGCTGATCACCATGTCATATTTTGTTTTGCAATATCAACCACTGGTAGCACGTCATCAGGATAGTTCACTGCCACTGACTGAGTGTTAACAAAAAGAGGGCCTTGTATTAACAAAGGTGTAATTTATTATGTAATAATAATCAAGTACAGTTTACATTATTCAGATAAACATTGTCACCAAGATCAAGATGAGACCTGCGAACATAAGTCTTCACTCATGAGATCCGAGATGCCTTTCCCCACCCAAGCCAAATGGCATCAGATTGATTAAGGCTTAATGCAGTCCCCCACATTAACCTTTACTAAATCATTACCTTATATAACACTGACCTTGTAAGCATTTCATGCCTTCATTGCAACAAGAGATTTATAGATCTTTTCAGTGCTACCAATTGCCCAAAAATTTATTTAAAATCCTAGTCAATGCACTACCCCAATACGAAGAATTTTAAAACGAACACTTCTGTTTTAGTGCTGAATTCTTTTGGAGCACAGTCTAAAGGGAAAATTTAGAAGTTATGTTTGCAGTACTCTGTCAGCAGAGATGAATTAACTAATCCTGACCATCACATTTAATCAAAGTTTTCTTTTTATTGTAAATTATCATATGATTGAGGCTGTATCATCAAGTAATCAGAGAGCCTGGAAAGGAGGCAAGGGAGGGGGAAAAAATAATGAACAGGAATCAATTAGACATCAGCAGAATCCATAGGATATACAGCTCAATATTTAAGAGTACAACTCACAAAAACAACATAAACATGTCCCTACTAATCACTCTAAAGGAGTCAACAAGCTATTTGTGTTTCTTTGCATTAGTGTGTGAGCCAACAGCCATAAGAAATACCAGCGAGGTTCCCGAAATATGTTGAGTCACTGATTTGTTTTAGCTTACAATTTCTCAAAAACTTTGCAAATTACTTTGTGTTAACAGTGAGCATTTAGAAATGGCAGAATTTGTGGTCAATGTCACTGGGCACAGCATGGTGTACGTACGCATGGAGTATTGCTTTTAAGCTCACATCCACAGCAAATAAATGCAAATAACTTAGTCAGTATCAGAGGGATACAAGCACCTTGCAGGGAATGGTTCTAGGGAGAAAACCTAAAAAGGGCTTCTTATCACATTGCTGCCGAAAACCTGTCAATATGATAGCTTCAAGTATGTTAAAAATATAAAACAACTCCATCCAAAAATTGAGAGTCACAACATAATTTACTTTCAGGTCTCACACAAAGACACAGTAGTAGCAATCAATACTGGAAAACAATTGCATGTTTGATTTGAATGAGCCTGTAATTACCTCAATGCTTGCTTGAGGTCAAATATTTTGCTCAAAGAGATTGTAGAAATTAATTTACAGTGAACAGGAGAAAATCATTGCATGCTGTATTTGAACGAGATCATTTACTCCAAAGTTTGCTACTTTGGAAGATTTCAGATACAAATCAAGCGTATTTCTACTAATGGCATGATGTCATGTGCGCAGATTGATCACAGCAAGCCTAATTCCTGGTGGCTCCCTATCGACTCTATTGAGAACACACTCCATTAAGAAAATACTTTCTTGTACAAGTCAAATCTGCAAACTATTAGCATTCTATTCACTCTAATTTTAGAAATGGAAACAAATATTTTCTCTTTCAACATAAAAATTATAATTTGACATCTGATTAGAACAGAATTTGCCAAATCTCTACTACTGAGGCCAGAGCTGTCAAAATTTTACAGGTTGTGAATCTCTTCACAGCAGTTACAATGACTCACCATTAGACATCATCGATCCTTTTCTTACCCTATGCTCTTAAACATTCCTCAAGCAGTCTAGTTAGTACCCCTATTAAAGAATTCAAATTTATTCCATCATCCTACATTGAAACAAAGTAAGTCAAAACTATAATCCATAGAACATTAATTTACCTCTGTCCTTTCTTTCGCTTCACCCTTTCCCACAGACCACATTCCCATTGTTGGGAGGATACTGAAAGCCACATTTCTTTTTTTTAAACATTTAAATGTCACCACAACCACACAGCTTTGTCTTTATCCTTTTCCCTCATTCTGATTATTTCTAGATCCTCCAATTGACTAATTACTCTACAGAATGCATTTTCAAGAAGTTAACTCTGTTTACTACATCTCAACATAACACAGACAGTGGATGCTAACAAGTGTGAGGGAAATAGGGCAAGGGATTGGATGGAACACAGATAAAAATGATCCAACACCTTTTGATCCTCTACTCAAACCTAATTGTGAGATACCTTCTTTCCTGAAGAACAGGATGCCGAATTTTACATAGCAATGCTAATTAAATTCTATAACATTTTTATGGTTTGTCACAATGCAAGAAAGAAAATGGACGCATCATGGGCTTTGTTAATCAAGGTGATTACCATTAATTGCAGCCACAAAGTGCACACTTTGCCAGGAGATAAATGAAATCAGTCTAAAATAAAACACAATTTAGGAATATAGATTCTATGCCAATCTATAAAGCACTTAGGTCTATCAAGAAAAGAACTTTACTAGGACTTTTGTTTCAGTTAGTTATTCTTGGTATAATTAGTAGTGGTTTTTAGTGTATAATCCCTATTGTCCTTTACGCTAGGTCATGTTCCTTTGTGGTGCAGGCAGCTGCCATAAAATGGATCAGCATTTATTTGCACTGCAGCTGCTGCTATTACAAATAGATAGACTTCTGCTGTCTGTTTCCCCTTAGGAGACAGGTTGACACATTGCATGTTCAATGACAGAGCAAAAGGTCCTGAGATTTGTCAGCCCAATTTTATGGTGTTCTGGTTTGTCAGGATGCACCAGTTCCTCCTTAAGCAAAAATGATTCATGTGTTAGAGCACAAATTGAATTGTACCACACAGAATAATTCTGAAAGTAGCCATTTAATTCTGGGCAGGACACAAAAATGGAACGGAACAGAATCTATTAAGCTTTATTGCTTAGTTAGGGATAATTTTTTTTGGAAGTTATTGACTTTGAATTTAGCAAGTGATATCATTTTTTTAACCTTACGACCAAATCCTCAGAGGTCTGCATGAATTGGGTTTTCCAAATTTGGCACAACATAAAAATGGTTAAATTACCAAGTATACTATGACTGAGCACAAGTACGATTTTCAAAAAATAAATGCTTGCCAATTTATCTAACTTCTGAAGTGACACTGTGTTCATTTTTAACTTTAAAAAATGACAAGGTAAAGTGATTTACAGAATGTCACTTTCTTTAGTGCTTTGTATACCATGAAAACAGGATAGAAACAGGATAGTGAGATTTTTCCACTGCTGTGCCAGTGCACACTAACAGTAAAATCCAGCAAGATGGTGCATTAGTTATCAACTTGATTATCAGACAAAGTTATGAATGAGCAGTAACCTCCTACGACAAAGTATTATGAAGATAAAAGGCAGCATCTCTGGCCCCATTAAAAAACTTCAGGAGCCGGTTACCAACTACTTCCTCTCCGTAGTTAACACCTCAGGCATGTCCACACTGTTTGCAAACAAAGCCCTGTTAGACCCAGATTTGAGCTTCCATACTACTTCCATCTCTAAACTTCAGCTCATTTAAAATTCCCTGTCCATTTCTTTAAAAGCATGATATTGCTTAAGAATCAGAGAACAAAAATATAAATTATTTCTTATTGTGGAGTTTATATCTGCAGAGGGGATAAAACAGAGTTTGGAGCAATTATTGTACAGCATAATATGATAAGACTAAAGTAGATTTGACAGATGCAGGGGGATGGGGAGTAGAGATGGTGAAGCAGATAAAAGAAAGGGTTAGAAGTTAAAAGGAATGTGTGGGAAGGTTATAACTTACTGGAACCTCAATAAGGCATGGACATGTAAAACAGCATGAAAAATGTCCTCCAAAATGGCACTGACATTGTTTCAGAACAAAATCATTAAAAATAAAATAAAGGTCATCCCATCAGTTTATTTCACCTAATTGACTGCCAATAGCTTACCAGAGGCAATCGGACTATAGATCTATAATTGAGAAATGATGAAAGAAAACTTTTCAAGCAGTACGCAATTCATTTATCAGCACTAATCCACCGCTTTTATTTTTCAATCTCCAGTCGGAAAGTAATTTTGAGTCCAGATGGATTAACTAGTCTCTTTGTCTGAAGATGTCATTGGTCTTTGCCAGTGTTAATCCTTACAACAGCATGTCTAATTATCATTACAAAGTGCCTCGGAGAACTATAAAAACCAGCAGGGCATCTTCACACAGGCAATTAGCATAAATTGATAAATGAGTAACTTGAATTTGCCAAATCCTCTCATGTATGAAGCAAATTAAAATAAAAGTGGGTTGTTTCAGCAAGTTAGAAAATATCAAAATTTACAAAATCCATTTCTTGTGACTAATGTGGTACAGAAGAAAGGGGAATAAAATCAAAAGCACCAATACTTACAGGGCTTATTTCATAAAAATTGTGCAAAATTGACTTTCGAATCACAATATTTCAGTCACAAGGACACAGTAAAGACACATGAAAATGACTTGATCAAGAAGCATATTGACTGGCTAAATTTCACAGCCCATTAGAAAATACAATTGCTAAAGATTAATTGCAGATTTCCACTTAGCGTCAAAGACAACACTATTTTACGTATAAAATATGAATAAGGCATTTAAAGGAATGAAAATGTCACTCTAAAGTACATTACACATATTACCCTAAACACCAACACACAATACACAAATAAAAGTAAGTGAATAAGATGGGTATACACACTGTAAGAGGCAGACTGGGAAGCCCACGTACCCCGATGATGCTATTCAACTCTGCCATGGTCACTTGTTTTGCACGCTCCACAGCCTGTGCCACCTGTTGTTGATGCTTGGTCACAGAAAGAAGATTCTTGTGTTAAATTGTCAGTCTTCATAAATAAATCCTGTTGCATTTAGAAAATTGAATTTTATATGAAATTTGTTTCATTTATGATGCTGGTGTTGGACAAAAGTGGAACTGTGTATATCAAAACACATTTCACAAGAAACCAAATTTAAAGTCAAACAAACGTTAATGCACTAGTGTACAGTATGACAGATGCGGCAAGAGAAACTCAGTTAAGTGCCCATTCTACCTGTGTTAGCCTCAACAATAAGCATCACCAAAGTGTTTAACTGAACTAGGCCGTACCATCGTTCAACAACAACAAATACCTAGCAGCAGTCAGTGGATAGGGAAGAGTGAAAAACATTAGGTTGTCTCTCGGCATCATCTCTTCCAAACAAGCCGTTATTGATTAAGACCATGAAGGTTTATTGTAGCACTGGATCAGTCTCCTGTTTGAGATCAGCCAATTCTGCATTGACCAGGAATCAAGGTGGAATTGGTCAGTATACATAAGACATCACAGACATGCACTTACATGCATGTCTGCGTGCACATGACAGGGTGTGTAGGTGCACAAATGTGCGCACACGTGCGTAGAGGTAGTTTGGTTACAATCTAATTTGTTCATGAGACAGTTCTTAACAACAGTTCCTTTTGGACCATTGATGAGGATGTAAAAAAGTGAAAATAAAAAGCTTCTCCTTGCAAACCACTTATTAACCTAAAAATGTGGAATGAGGAAAATAATTAAAACAAAAACATGAACTCATCATAACAAGCTCTGATATTTAGCAAGTCAGTTTCATCCTGCAATTTAGCATGTGAAGTACAACACTCATCATGCTTTATTAGAACTTACACATAAAAACACTCCTCGTAAAACAGTAAATGAGATATTCACAATAATCACTACTAAAACAGAGTAGCATCCGAACACTGAACGGAAATGCAAATAAACAACTAAACAATTCAATGAGTTCACTTACTTCCTGAGACAGAAAGGGAATCACTTGTGCACAAATCGTATTCAGACGTTTGGCTATTTCTGTCTGGATAAGAAGATGACAATTGATTAATTTTCTTAAACATCAGCAACTACTTCTCAAACATTCTATAAACAGGAAAATAAACTTTACAATATAGTAAATCAAGTAACAAATGTTTCTAATGTAGTGTAGACCATCCCTAATAAAAAAAAATCAATAAAAAAACCAAATCTTTTTGATCAGCATAAGCACAATGAAAAGCAACTAAACTGAAGTTCTCTTGTTGAATTTTGAAGCAAAACAAGTGCTGTACAATCTCAGAATTGCACAGCACAGGACAAACCCTTCGGTCCAACTAGTCCATGCCAAACATAATCCCAAATTAGATTATTCCCACTTGCCAGCTCCTAGCCCATAACTCTCCAAGCCTTTGCTATTCATGTACTTATCAAAGTGTCTTTTAGATTTGTAAGTGTGCCCACATCCACCACTTCCTCAGGAAGCTCATTCCACACGCAAACCGCCCTCTGCTCCTTGAAAATGCAGAGTTGCACAAACAAAATATGATGCTACTTCTAGTATTTTCTACAGATTCTGCTGTTGTCCCTGTGAAACATGCAGAGATGACACCAATTTCCGAATCTAATCAATGCTTTTTAAAACAATCTGCTTTCTCATGCTTACAGCTTATTATTTTTGTAATAATGATACTCAGACTTGACTAACAGTCCAGTTGACAGATGCACAAACGCAATAGAACAACCGTAAACATTCGTTGTTTGGTTCATTATTCTTGAAATAGAATGCTGCATTTTATAAAAAGGTGTAATCTAACCAGTCTCTATAGTCTGGAAAGTGTGATTTAACTGAAATGCTACTGTTTTGCTTGTGTATCAAATTCTATTGGCATGGTTGGTTCGGCATGCTTAGCATCAAGTCTAACAAGACTCCAAGGTTTCTTTCAACCACTTATTTTGCAATTCAACACCATTTATGGAATGTTCAAGTTGCTCTTTATGTTATTACTTTCTTGCATTGTTCTGCCCATGTGTTCTGTAATTTAATTCCACCATTTCCTCATAATTTGCTTTTATCAAGAAAAGTAGTGTGTTAAGTCCTCGAATTTATGTTATTTACAAAGATCCAAAGCAACAACAGTAATATCTGGGATGCCCCATTCAGAAATTCAAGTCCCTCCACAACCATGCCCAATTTGCTTCCTTTAAGTTCACGTAAGGTAAGTACACACATTCTTATGGGACTGGGAAGTTTCCAAATTAGAATGAACAAGAAAAAGTTTGCACACCTTTCATGCCGTTTTAAATTCTGCAACGAAGGTCACAGTTTCATGGAGGGGGGGGCAGAAAAAAAGAGGAGACTGGAGAGAGAGAGAGAGAGAGAGAGAGAGACACAGACACATGCAGACAGACAAGGAAGCAGAGACACACAGAAAGAAAAGTTTGCAATGACGTGATCCCAACATGTCAAAAATCCAAACTTCATGGGACCAGTGAAACTCACCAATCAGTTCAAACAAGCCCCATTCTCACTGATGTCCAACATGTGAGAATTATGAACTTTTACACCGGATATAAAAATATATTGAAGAACAGATGTCGTACTGTACAATTGCCACGCTGTTGTTTTTCAAATAGCTAGGCTTCTAAAAATTGAAAGGATAACTAACTATCTGTCTGCATCGAAGTTGAAAGTGATGTTTGCTAGCAAGCCCAATTGCTGTTTAATGACATAAAGCAAGGTCAAACTTTACTGTATTATTCATGTGACTTTTCACATTTTCATAAAGAATCCCCACCCATAACACCCTATTTGGGCAGTGACATATCCATGAATAATTAAAAGGAAACATAATTCCTGATTAAAAGTCAAACATCTGTATTCATAATCCCAAATAAATAGCTAATTTTTTAAATAACTTCTTTTGAGCTGTCAATCAAACTGACAAGTTGTATCTGAATACTGATGTTTTGACTTTTTAAAAAATTGCTCCAACCTGTATCATTGCCTAGGCCAACATCTACTGCCCTTCCATAACTGCCCACAAGGTAGTTCAGAGTCAACAGCTGTGTGATCTGGAGTCACAAAGTTGACCAGACCAGGTAAGGAAGACAGACTTGTTTCCTAAAAGAACATTGGTGATCTAGATGGTTTTTTATGATAATTGACAGTAGACACAAAGTTACAATTCAACTAGTATTCCATATCCAGATTTTGTACCACCATGAGTTTCAATCCATATCCCAGGCCATTAGCTTGAGGATTTGGATTGCAAGCCCAGTAATATCTAAACAAAACCACCAGCTGCCCACTAGTGCTGAATGGATTTAGATGTACTAAATGGGCTTTCGTAAGAGTGCTTCTTTAAAACAAAAGACAAAAAGTCTGTAATAGATATGTAGAGCTTTATTTAATCCCAAAATGGTTCGTTAGATCTGCACATAAGAGATGCTACGTGAGTTGGTACAGAGCATACAAGGGCACAGGGTGGAGAATATGGGCAGGGGTAACACCAAGTTGACATAGTGGGCATTTAGGGCCATGGAGTGGTATGGTATAAGTTGACAATGATGAACAAAAGGTGGTAAATGGGGATGAAAGGGAGAAGGGCTTGAGGGACCAATGTTTAAGAAAAAAAACTGAGTTTAAGTGCCATAGAACAGAGGCCTAATTGATGTTCAAAAAGATATACTATCTGAATCTGGGTAAACAGGCAGAGTGCATCCCACACCAGCCCCCCCACATAAGCATCACCCATTCAGGGCAAAATATTCCTGATTTAGACTCAGCAAGTCATTAAAGCAAAATCAGACACTCTCTCTACAACAGTTCCGCATTCACTCTGAACTGTCCTGTAATTCCAAGCAATATTGCATGCTCAAATATTTGAGGCCAAGCTTGTAGCCAGGGCTTATTGTCTCTCATTTAAACACAGCATAAGCCCTTTTATACAGGTTTGCATTTAGACATGAGCTTACAGAAGAACAACAAAAACACAAAAAAAGTATTGGAAATCAAACAAAACCAGAACATAATTAACAAACAATTTAATGCCCTGGATAAACTCCCCCAGCATTCCATCGAACGTACCAAAAACAGCACTGTTTACACATACACAGAAGTTTAATGAGTTTTTCCAATTTTGTGTTACCTGGAAACATGTGCACTAAAAGTCAACCTCACTCCCATCCATCATTATCAGATAATTATTTACAGTAGGCTAAAATTTATGCAATAACAAGCAGTCACATCATACTGCTGTTCATACCCATAATATAGCCTGAGAACTTTTTTACTTTAGATCCCAAAGCCATTTGACTTCAGACCAACAAAGATAACCAGCATTACCCATGAACACAAAACTGCCCTATTTCTGACCTGATTATAGAGGGAACATCATTGATGAAGCAGCTGAAAATGGTTGGTTCTATGGCACTACCCTGAGGAACTGGTTCTTCAGTGGTAGTATCCCTGCCTCTGTACTAGGAGGCCTGTGTTCAAATCTCACTTGTTCCACAGGTGTGCAATAACATCTCTGAACAGGTTGATAAGAAAATATCCACCCGAGGAACTGCTGCAACAATTTACTAGAGCAGAAAAGATGGAACTCCAATAACCACAACCACTGAGGCAGTGTTCCCTCCAAATTTTGTCAGCATGCAGCAGTGCCCAAGATCCAATGCAGGTGCAGCAGAAGTCAACTTTGCAAGTTATAGCTGCATAGGCACACAACAAAATTTAAAAGAGGCCCTACGTATAGAATCGCCCCCACATTCCAAAGCGAATAATTAGAAGCATTCTGCTGCAGATACAGATAAGTTGGTAAGCTACTGCTTTCATGGTCATTTTCCTCTTGCTAGGCTTCACTTGTAAGGAGCAAAAGTTATTATGCTCTACAATGTGGAAAATTGGCTTGCTATATCATTTGCAAACATCAGAACAAACTTAATCCAGCCAACAAATGAGCTATCAGCCTACTTTAATTATTGATAAAGTGATGAATAGAATCATCAGCAGTGTTATCAAGCACCATTTATCACCAACAACCTGTTCACTCAGACACAGTTTGAATTTCATCATAACGACTTAGTCCCAGGCCTTACTATAACCATGGTTCAAAAATTTCAGACATGAAAACAGAGCATTAGTGTCATGAGGCAGCATTAATTGCTAATCTTATTGTGAAAGGAACAATAATGTATTTGAATTCTATATCAAGTTTAAAAGTCACGAGTTGAGTCCAGAAGAACAAATCTTATACCGAACCAAAGTCAAAGTCAATTCACTTAGAAAATCATTGTATGGTAAGAAAGAGCCAACAGTGGTTTCCTGAAAAATAAAATCAAATCAATCTTACTTGAGAAATTTACTAGATTTTTGAAGCAATAATGATCAGTGTTTATAAAGAGGAGCTAGTTGATGTAATCTGTTTAGATTTCCAAAAGCATTTGAATAAGCGCATACAAAAGATTATTAAGCAAGAACTCACGGAAGTGGGAGTAATATATTAGCATACGGATTGAGGACTGGTTAATGACCAGATAACAAACAGTCAGTCAGTGGAGGATAAAGGGCACTTTCAAAGTGGCAGGTTGTGACAAGTTAAACGATACAAAGATTATTGTTGGGGTTAAAGAGATGGTAAGTTTGCCAATGAGACAAAACAAATCGGAGTTCTACTGTGAAGACAACCAAGAGCCTACCAAAGAGATTACTACCAGACAGATTAAGTGATTGGGAAACAAAGTGGAAATGAAGCATAATGTAAAGGCATGATAGGTTACTCGCTTTGGTCTTAACAGTAGAAAAGCATTTTTTTCAGAAAGGGTGTGAAACTCCTAAATACTGACGTTCAGAGAGTGCGTATTTATGAAGACAACAGAGTTACAGAGAGCAATTAGCGAGGCAAATGCATGCTATTATTGCAAGAAGGGGGTTGGGGTGTGGCTGGTGGAGATGGTTAAGAAGACGAAAAAGAAATTTGTTACGATTGCACACGGCTTTCTTGAGACCACAGTCAGGAGTAATGTGTGCAATACTAGTCTCCATATTCGAAATAATACGGGAAAGATTCACCAGTTTCTGGGATGAGAGGATTCTCCTACAATGAGATATTTATGATATCTATCATCCCCATGAGTCAATCATAGGAGAGATAATGGGAACTGCAGATGCTGGAGAATCCGAGATAACAAAGTGTGGAGCTGGATGAACACAGCAGTTAATCATACAGGTCTGAATTAAAATAAATACCTACAAACAGGGATAGTGAACTTTTAGAATTCTCAACTACTGAGGGTTATGGCTGCTCCACCACTTCTTAAAAATTCATTCATAGGAGGTGGATATCATTGGTTGACTAGCATTTATGGCTCATCTCATTGCTCGTGAGAAGGTTATGGGGAGCTGCCTTTTTGAACCGCTAAAATCCATTTGGATTAGCTAGGTCCACGTGCCTTTAGGGAGGATTTTTGACTCAGCAATAAGAAATAGCATTATATATTTCCAGCTCAGGATGGTGAGTGGTTCGGAGAAGAACTTGCAGATGTTTCCCATGTATCTGCTGCCCTTCTCTTTTTCAATGAAAGCATCTGAGAGTTTGGAAGGTGCTGGCTAAAGAGTCTTGGTGAACATTTGCAGTGCATCTTGTAGATGGCACTATTACTATTACTGTTACTACTACTATGCATCAGTGATGGGGAGTGGGTGTTTGCTGAGCTGGTGCCAAACAAACAGGTCACTTTATCCTGAAAGGTGTCAAGCTTCCAGGCTGATGCTGGAGCTGCACTTATCTAGGCAAGTGGGGAGTGTTCCATCAAACTCCTGTCTTGTGCCTTGGAGATGGTGAAAAGACGTTGAGGAGTAAAGGTGGGAGTTAGTCTCCGCAGGAATCCTCATCTTTCATCTGCTCTTGTCATTACAATACTTAAATGGTCAGTCAAGTTTGGTTTCTGGTCCATGGTGACTTTCAGGATGCTGATAGTGGGGGATTCAGCAGTAGCGATGGCATTGAATGTCAAGAAACAATGATCAGACTCCTTTTTGGAGATGGTCACTGTCTGGCATTTTTGTGGTGTGAATGCTACTTGTTACTGTCATTCCAAACCTGGATATTCTTCAAGTCTTGCTGCACTTAGGCAAAGTCTGCTGCAGTATCTGAGGAGTGGCAAATGGGGCTGAATATTGTACAGACATTAGCATACCTCCCTACTGAAGGGAAGGTCATTGAAGAAGCAGCTGAAGAGGACTGGGACTAGGACATTGTTCTGAGAAACCCATGCACAGATACTCTGGAGCTGAGATGACTGACTTCCAACAACCGTAACCTGCATGTCAGGTATGACTCTGAACAGCCAAATTTTCCCAATTCCCATTGCTCTTGACTGAGTGTGGCATCAAGGATACAATCTCTCACCCAATCCCTGGAAATCAGCTCTTTTGTCCATGTTTCAACTAAGACTGTATACCGACGTCAGGACTCAGGTGTTCCTCCCAGAACACAAATGAGCATCAGTTAGCTTGTTATCACTAGCCAAGTGCTGTTTAATGACACCTTCCATCATGTTACAGACGATTGGGAGTACACTGATGGGACTGTAGTTGGCCAAGTTGGATTTATCCTCCTTTTAGTTTACAGGAGATCTTGATTTATTTGTCCAATTAAAAACAAAATGGAAATTTTTTATAAACGTAGCCTCCTTCTCAACATGATTTGGACTCTGTGACCAAACAGCTGTTAACCAGAGGCATTATTTAATATGGGCTACAGTTGATAGGAGGAGTAAAGTGATGAATCAGCAATGATCGCATAGATCGATGAAAGAGGCTAACTGACTTATTCATGTTCCTATGTACAAAGACATAAAAAGCAGCACATTATGCATGAAGTAATTTGCTCAAAATAAAATTAAACACAGTCTCAAATGATTCACAACTTCAAGAAACCTTGAAGCATAAAATATAGAAATTTAATTGGTTTAAGAGTTAAAAGAGATCAACTATAGTTTTTACAAAATAACACAGCTACTATTCTACCTCCTCAAGATTTGATAAAATCTTTGGGGATTGTGTGTTCTAGTTCCTAATGAATGGAAGCATAATAATAAATACTTGTAAATTAAATCTTCAGGGATCAGGAATAGTGTGTTATGGCCATCTGCATCACTTTTGAAGAAAGGTGGGTTTACAGCACTCACAAATGGAAATGTCGTCTTTCATGAAACATGGAAGAGGGCAATCACATACAGACAAATTCTGTTAGTTTTATGATTTGGTTACAATAGGAAATTCTAGGTGGGGAGCAATTTGTAGCTATTTTTTGAAAAAATGAAAATCAGATGTCAAGCAGTGATGCAGATATCTATCATGAGATTATTGACCACATTCTGATGTTATTGCTGATTACCCCCATTAGGCAAATAGGTCCATTCACTCAAGTCCTTGCTCAGCTTCTGTCTCCCTTTGAAAATCATCACCATTGCCACCTCTGCAAGTCGGACAATGGTACAAGAGCTAATATATGGCTATAAAACTGAAAGAATTTAGGTAATACATGGTACATAAAACGGATAACTTTAGAGTTGCAGCCATGTTATGTTCTTTCACCTCCTTTAAAGTTGACTTTGGTACAACCATCTACATCTAATACAAATAAAAAAACTGAGACCAAGTGGAAAACATTTTTCAGGATACACGGATGTAGGGAATGTAGATACTGAGTTCATTCTCAAACAAATACAAAAAGCTGGTTTGTGCATCTCATACAGAGTTGGATATAATCTGCTTGCAATTTGTTTGAAGAAGTGCATAATCCAAGACCTTTGAAAGAAGTGACAAGTTGGTATTGTTCTATTTGGAGTGTAGTTATCAATACTGGAGTAATATGCATAAATACTAAGTACTGCAACTTCACATTGAATAAAACATAGCCAAACATTTGAAAACAGTGATAAATTAGCAGTCATGATCCCAAATATCTTAGAAACCATATTCTTCAGCAGTATCCTGCAGGGCTCAACGGTGGCACTTTTGTCATGGGATCAGAAGATTACGGCTTCGAGCTTCACTAGACTACAACTCAGAATGTAAACCGACAATTAAATGCAATAATAAGAGAATGCTATACTGTCTTTCATTTGGGATGTTAAGGCAGATGGTGTCTTTACTTCTCATGTGGACATAAAAGAGCCTATTGTGCTATTTCAATGGCATTGTAGTTCTCCCAGTATCCTGGCTAATATTTATCACTCAACTAACATTACAAAAGACTGTTTGGCCATTATCTCGGTACTATTTGAGGGACCTCACTGTGCGGCCATTTCACAATGACATCATTGGCCGTAAAACACTTTGCTCAATTTGGGACTTCCTGAAGTCATGAAAGGCACTGACAAGTATAAATTCTATATTTCCTTGTATTTCTCAAACTGGTAAAATACATATTTAAAAATACAAAAAGGGATCCAAAACCAGTTATGACACTACCTAAATTAAGCTTGAGTACGACTTGTTTGTGATTCAACTAAAGAGATACAAAGCCTTTTTCAAAAGGTTTTCATTAGAATTTCATTTCTTCCCCATAAGATAACTGCATTAACAATCATATATTGTACAAAAAGTCACTTTACATCATATGAGTAATATTCTAATTTCAAAGCAGACCCGCATAAAAATTAATCATCTATTTCATTGCGGGACCTGCCTGCATTATTCAAAAGAAATATACATCCAAAGGTGCCCTTTGAGAGAATATGAAGCAGAAATCATGAAACTATTCAAAATACATTTTAAAAAACACATTGTTTGAACATTGTAGTTCAAGTATCCAACATATTTTGTAGAAATGACAGCTTTAGGCTTGCATAATGATTAATGTATTTATTCTTTCTTTTACATATATATAAATTTTATTTTAAAAGCTGCATGGCCAGAGCTTGGCAGCACTAAGTGCATTACGCTTATTCACTCTCAGGGCAGATTGTGAACCCATTGACAAGAGGAAGCTCTTGTATATGTCTGGCAGCTCTTAGCCCAGCATCTCAAGTACTCTTCATTGTTTGTGTTCCTAATGCAGAACTCTTGAAACACGCCAGAATGTTTGCATTCATTTTTAATAGCAAGCTTAAGAGCAAGGCCTATCAAAAGCATGACAAAGCAATTCCATTCATCAGTTCCTGCTACAGCAATGATGGCCTTTTGATTTATTCACAAATGGCAAGCTTGGCAAGCCCCTTATTGAAGTACTTTCGTCTTTTTGAGAATCATTAGAATTAACATGAAGGAATTCTGCTACATTTTACATAATCAATGAGCATATGACATTTTCTATTCTTGTTTCAGTTCTCACTAATTAACAGCTTACAGCACTGACCTAGGGGCTTTCAGGCAAGCTTAAATTATTTGCTGCACACCTATATTCAGTGTGTAACTACAAGATGAAAAGGGATAATCAAGAACATCAAGATAGCTTATGAACTGACATTTGAACAGAAATAAGGAATATCTCAAGCATGATTGCATTTACGCACTACAAACAAAAAAGCCTCAGAATTTGCCATCAGTGGCACAGTGGTGATGATGGCAGTCACCAATGAATTCAAAATAAGTTGTCCACAAAGTTCTCTTGAGCTCTGCAGTATGGGTGTCAACTTTTTCAACATTCAGGTGCCAGGTACAGGGGATTTATGCTGTCCATTCACAAAGTAGACTATCACAATGAACAATTTTTTTCAAGCAGCAAATCATGAAACAGGTTTCAATTGTTCACCTTTTACAAATTTAAAGAAATGGAACTAAAGATTACAACACATGAGATTAAAATATAAAATGGAAACATCATATTTTAAAGAAAATCTTAACCTATGGAACAATCAAAGAAAGGGAATAGAAAAAAGACATTTTGTAAACATAAATATGTTCACTGGAGCAAGAGACATTGTTCACTAGTAATTACAAGCTGAAACACTTTAAAACCTATTTACACTTCATTCAAAGTGTACCTTTGTCAAGGGTTGCTATGGGCAGGGGATAGCATGAAAATGAAAGTTCACATCAATTCAGTACCTTTTACACTATTTCCACCTGTTTGGAATTAAACAGCACAATCTGCAGAGCAGCAGGGAGTCACTGGCAGCAACTTCTGGATTTCTGCATTCAGCTGGCATATTTGTTCTCCAGAGGTTAAAAACAATGTAATTGCAGATGATTTTTGCCATAATTGCAACTGCAAAATCCAGGTCAATAATTAATTGCGTTTTCTTTTGACAGTAATCTGTTAGCTGAAATATATATTACACACACACACACACACACACACACGTATAGAAGCAACATAAATTTATACTGAACTCAACTTGCACACAGTCAGATACTTATAGATATTAACTTCCTGACTATTTTGCCACACAAGAATGGCAACACAGAAATATGGAAACTTACAGACAAATTCAGGCCTTTCATCTGGTCATGCTTGTGCTACCGCTGTAAAGAGCAGTTGTGCTTAGTCTCAAATCTGCTGATAGCATTTAACCCTGCAAATTCTTAATCTTCAAGGACTTGTCCAATTTCATTTAAAATTTATAGAATCAACTTCCACCACCATTTACAAAGAGATTTTCAGATTCTAATAACTTCTCTCTCCCCTCAAGATTTTTGCCAATGATTCTGAGTTTATGACTTCTAGTTCATTCCCCATTTACCAGAGAAAAATTATTCCCTCTGTCTACTTCGACAAAATCTCTCAGCGTCTTGAATACTTACATTTGGTCATTTCTTTAGCAATCTCTGCTTCAAGGAATACAGTTCTAACTTCTCCAATGTTTCCTAATCACAGACACCCCATAGCATCTTGACAAAATTTTGATGAAGTTTTAGGCCTTTACAAATTTCCTAATTGTGGTGCCCAGAATTGGCCACAATATTGGATTTGATCTTTGACAAGTAATTTCTAATATTGTATAATGATCATTTTAGTAAAACCTCTTGCAAATTATTCAACCTCCCAATGTGCAAAACATTTCTTTTCTTTACATTTTTACATGCTCTAAAATGTTTATCCAAAGTTTTTTTCACACAACCACAAAAAAATTGGCTAGTTTTCTGCACTACTTTCTAGAAAACAGTCAGTTAATTAATCACTATTCATTAATCCACATGCCTACCTGATTAAGTCAATGCAAGAAACTGGCTGCATTAATTTACATTTTCCAGATTACTCCTTTTCTGAAAATGTTACTAATTGGAGATACCACAGGTGCTGAACGCCTTTTGTCAACTTTTTCAAAGAACCATGCTGCAAACCAACAATGAAGTTTCTATGCATCTACGGAGTGAATGTTCTCTGCCCATTGTTGCACACCCCTGAACAACTTGCCTAAGTTTTGTCAGTCATGGTTCAGATTGATCAAAATTGCTAATCTCTGGCAAAGTACATACAGGGATGCCGATGTTTAACTGAACTGGAGGTGCATAAGAAATCAGTAACATTTTCCATGTTTTTGTAGCCAGGGTAGGCTTGATAGGTGATTTAGAGCAAATACAGTCTCAATCTCCTACGAAACTGTATGTTTCAATAACCAAAACACTGGATCAAGTCATCCCGCCCCAATAAACATACTTGCAGACTTCTCTGATTAAGACACTGCATTACTGAGTGCTAATGAGCACCAGCTCAGCCCTACAATGTTTCATCAGCAGACATCTTATTCAAACATCATGACAACTGATAAAATGACCCTGCCAATTTACTTCCTTTGTCTCTAACTTCATATACACCCTAATACATTACGCTGGAGTACGACATGAACAACAGAGGATATCCCAAGCGTAAACATTACATCAAAATTCTGGGGCAGCAGTGGGTTAATAATAACCAGAAAGAGAGCTGTAATAGCCATGGCTACAAGAGCCAGCCAGAAGTTGGGAATTCTGCAGCAAGTAATCAACCTCCCAATTCACTAAAATCAATTTGCTGTCTTGTGCATTCTGGACAGGATTGTGACAAGATATTGTCTACTTCCTTGAACAAGTACAGCTCCAACAATTCTCAAAAAACTCCACACGACCCAGGAGAAAGCATTTTGCTTGATCAGCACCTCATCCACCAATTAAAAATGCACTCCCTCTACCAGCAGCACACAGTCCCAGCCATGAGGAACATTTACAAGATGCAATCCGACAATTAGGCAAGTCTCCTATGTCAGTAGCATTCCCTATAAATTGCACAGTCACTCAAATTCACCCCAAGTCAACACATGCTGATCAATATGCTAACACACTAAGTTCGAGTTTTCGAAGTCACTGCCACGCACAGATATTGGAGGCCCACAGACAAAACAATTAGAGGGAGTATTGTGGATAATAAAATGTGAGGCTGGATGAATACAGCAGGCCAAGCAGCATCTCAGGAGCACAAAAGCTGACGTTTCGGGCCTAGACCCTTCATCAGAGAGGGGGATGCGGTGAGGGTTCTGGAATAAATAGGGAGAGAGGGGGAGGCGGACCGAAGATGGAGAGTAAAGAAGATAGGTGGAGAGAGTATAGGTGGGGAGGTGGGGAGGTGGGGAGGGGATAGGTCAGTCCAGGGAAGATGGACAGGTCAAGGAGGTGGGATGAGGTTAGTAGGTAGCTGGGGGTGCGGCTTGGTGTGGGAGGAAGGGATGGGTGAGAGGAAGAACAGGTTAGGGAGGCAGAGACAGGTTGGACTGGTTTTGGGATGCAGTGGGTGGGGGGGGAAGAGCTGGGCTGGTTGTGTGGTGCAGTGGGGGGAGGGGACAAACTGGGCTGGTTTAGGGATGCGGTGGGGGAAGGGGAGATTTTGAAACTGGTGAAGTCCACATTGATACCATATGGCTGCAGGGTTCCCAAGCGGAATATGAGTTGCTGTTCCTGCAGCCTTCGGGTGGCATCATTGTGGCACTGCAGGTGGCCCATGATAGACATGTCATCTAAAGAATGGGAGGGGGAGTGGAAATGGTTTGCGACTGGGAGGTGCAGTTGTTTGTTGCGAACTGAGCAGAGGTGTTCTGCAAAGCGGTCTCCAAGCCTCCGCTTGGTTTCCCCAATGTAGAGGATGCCACACCGGGTACAGTGGATGCAGTATACCACATTGGCAGATGTGCAGGTGAACCTCTGCTTAATGTGGAATGTCATCTTGGGGCCTGGGATAGGGGTGAGGGAGGAGGTGTGGGGGCAAGTGTAGCATTTCCTGCGGTTGCAGGGGAAGGTGCCGGGTGTGGTGGGGTTGGAGGGCAGTGTGAAGCGAATAAGGGAGTCACGGAGAGAGTGGTCTCTCCGGAAAGCAGACAGGGGTGGGGATGGAAAAATGTCTTGGGTGGTGGGGTCGGATTGTAGATGGCGGAAGTGTCGGAGGATGATGCGTTGTATCCGGAGGTTGGTGGGGTGGGAGTACTGTGTTTGTGTTTTAGTACGTTCCAATCCCCTATCTCTATTACCTAGAAATACAAAATTCCTCAGATGCATGGGAACACCATCAAGTTTCCTGCCAAGTCACACAACATCTCACCCTTCCCATACTGTCAGTGCTTCAAATGCCTGGAACACCCTTCCTAACAGCAAGTGGGATGTCTCCACACACCAGGCTGGAGCTTTTCCAGTCAAATCACCACCACCTTCTTAAAGTTTAATTAGGAATAGGTAATAAAAATCAGTTCGAGTGATGAGTATGACTCATGCACTGTGTTATCAAGAAGATGAAGTATGTTTTCTAAACACCATTCACAATAGGAGTTAATGCCAAGATGTATGGAAATAATTTCAAACAGTTAAGTCATGGCAATTACTTGGATAGATGGCATCCATCAATGACATATAAAGGTTATACTGCTATCTGAGGTGTTTACATATGTTATGTTATGCGATGCTAAAATTTGTTTTCCTGTTTACAAAGATACTCCTGCCTGTTTTCAGCAATATAGCATCATTAGTGACCGAATGAATGGAGTTCAGTTTTATTAAAATACTTGAGATTTGCAGTTGTTCTTAAATTCACAACTATTTGCTGTAGACCAAGGACCACTTTTGAAACTGACAGTGATAGGAAACATTTATTTATAATTCTGATTGCCAATTAACATGATGAGGGCATTTTAAACAGTTGCTGTCAGACATTACAGTCACACAGGAATTCTATTATTCTATTGTGTGCCAATTCATTCACATGGAGGTCTGATATTACAGTGTAAATATACCAATCATTAACAGCATTTATTGCTGAAAGTGGGAAGTGGTTTGCTGTGTGGATAGAAAAGTAAATGTATGTAGCACTTGCTAACATACAAAGCTCCAATTCATAGTGTAGCCTTACATCTTCCATCACGCAGAATTCAGGAGCTTGGCTCTCAGATGAGGAAAGGAAGACTTCAAGCTTATAGACAACTCATGGATATTGGTCACAACAACTGCTGCATACACAAGGTGAAGTATTGTAGATTACCTTTACAACTTTGAACACAGCTCAAACACTGCATGCATTTTAAAAAGAGGCAACATATTGTAACAATACCAGAACAATTCTGTTATACAGGACATTGCTAAGACCTTGTCTCCTTTTTTAAAGATGGATGTAAATGCATTGGAGATGGTTCAAGGGAAGTAGAGGTAGTAGACTGAGATCTGGAATAAGTTGGATCTCTCTTAAGGATAAGCTAGACAGTCTGAGCTCATTTCACCTGGAACACTGAAGAGCTAAGGATGACTTGTTGTTTAAATGATCCAGAGTGAGAAGATGGGCGTAAAAAGGACGTTTTCCTTTTGAGGGTATTCAGAAGCAGGGGACGTTATTTCAAGATGATCACCTTTAAGGCCAAAAATGAGGAGAATTTTTTTTTCTCACAAGGGTTGTCCAACTTTCGAACCCTCTCCCAGAAGGCAATGGAAATAGAGTCCTTGAATATTGTTAAAGCAGAGGTAGATCACCTCCCTTGCCTAACAAGAATTTAAGGTTTTCAGGGAAAATGTGTGAATGTGGAATTTAAAACACAAAACAGATCATGAACGATCTTTCTTGAGTGATAGAGCAGTGTCAAGTGATTGAATGATCTACTTCTGCTCCTATATCATATATCTGCAATTGTCAGGCCCTGCCCATTACAATATTATGAAAGTTAAGTTGGAGAACACAAAATTTACTATGTTTTAAATAGTAAAATATTCTCATGATGATTTGAAGTTGAACTTCTCATTTTAATTATTATGAGATACACATTTGGTAACTCAGCTTTTAGTAAACATTTGTTGTCCTCACATTTTAACTTTAGTTACAGTAATACTACGTGCACACGTGCAATAGCATTACTACTTGTGGTCCTAAACATACACCCGTATAGTCATTTTAAAAAATTTTAATTTTCAGATATTCACTAAGAATATGGTTCAACTGGAAAAGTTACAGACTAAAATGATAGATCTAGCTTTAAGTGTTCTTGAATAAAGTTGAGGAAATATGTAATTTATAATACAATAAAAAGAACAAAATAAAAAAGAGGAAAAATGTTCACTGATATTCTTCAAACCTTTTCAACCTCAAACATTTTTATAGCAAATAATTTCCAAGAATTACTTGCACCTTTTTCCTGAATCTTGTGAACATAAAAACAATCACCCTTACAAGATGGCTACATAGGTACCTTTTCACTTGTAAATTGCAACACAATAATACACAATAAGAAAATCCAATGTTACACTTTTGCTCATTAATGAATAATTTAAGACGATCTGTGCCAAGCTCAGAGAATAAAAAATCGAAGGCTGTCAGGCCACCACAAATGGCTTATTGACCTCAAACCAATTCTCATCTCCATTTTTTTAAGCAGACACATGACAAAGGCATTCCTTCATGTCACTCAAATAAAACAGCATACTAATGTATTCCAGCATTCCATTAATTGATTGTTTAATAAATGAGGAGTCTGAGCCAAAATTGTTAAGATGTAACAGCACATCAAATACTGTCTATCAACACTGTGATTTGATAAAGCATATTGCAAACAGTAAGATGAAAAGACAATTGTCAAGTACAAGAACTTACAAGTGCTTTTAAGGTTTAAGTCTGAGAAGAAAAATTAAACTGTGGTTTATATCAATCAGTTCTCAATTTAATAATCTGTGGGAACACAAAAGATATAGAATAGCTTGTTAAACCAAACCTAAATTGGTGCAAGTGCCGCTGACAAAATTAGCACTCCCAAAAGTACATAAAATAATTATTTCATTCCTTGAAATTTAATTTGTTCCAGCCAGTCTCCATAGCAACATAGACTCAATCCTTGAATCACTGAGCAAATGGAAACCTTGTCTTTTCTATCATTCCAAAATTCAATGTTGTGTTTCATGTGCTGGCATGATCAAATGTACAGGTCTCTGATGTAACATTCGTTTAAGAATCCATATTCATTCCCTCTTTACAGAACCATTAACACAGAGAAAGTCAAAAGTTGGTATTTAAATAAGTTTCATTCATGTCTGTGTTATCTTCAAATTCAAACATTCCTATGGTTTGCAAACAGCCTCCCCTCTTCCACCTCCATAAACTTACATTCATGCAAAGCTCTGTTGGTTTATACTATACTAACAGAATGTATTGCAAGCTATCTACTTCACTTACTGACTTCCATTTGCTCCTAATCCAGCAGTACCTCTATTTTAATATCATCATCCTCATATTCAATGCCTCAGTGGTCTCAATCTTTCCCAATTCTGCAATTTGATCCAGCTGTCTAACTCTGAAAACTCAGAGCTTTTGCGTATCCTTCACTTCTTTTGGTATGTCTACAGTATTCCACTAGTGACATTTCAAAATGTTGACCAAGTTGTCCATCTACATTGTTGGCTTAATGTCATTGTTTTATTTGTCAGATTATACTCTTGTGTAATTACACATTGGGATACTCTACAATGTTAAAAACTACTAAATAAATGTAAGTTGTTGTAGCCCAACAAACCGAAAGGATACAATATTTTAGTTAGGTTTTTAGGCAAACATAATCCAGGCATAATTTTTAATAGGGACATTTATTGATCAATGGCTTACAAAATGCACAACTCTGATAAAAAGGAAACAAAATTTTACTGCAGCCCAAGCATCTTATTTTTCAGATCTCCGTTTTACTCAAACTTACAAATAAATTTGCAAGATTCAGCGAGATTTCTCACTAACAAAATTGTTCTCTCAAGATAAACAGAACCCTAAGCAAGTCGGAAACTGCCACAAATTGGCCACAAAGTCACAAATTCATCTATAAATGGAGAAAAATGTGCTAACAGTTAGTTTTTTGTTTATAAATCTGAAGTCTTTTTTTAAACAAAACAAGCAATGAAGCATTTTTCATCTTTCCGAATTTCTTTTACTAGAAAATAGTCTTTAGTAGCTGCTCCTTACTTTAATGTAAATATTCTTATTGCACAGCTGCAACTGTCAATATTGTTGAATCATAGCCAACTGACAGAAACTTAGCTGTCATCAAGATGCTGGGAGACTCCTTCTCACATCTTTAGTATGTCATGACTCTCCTTGGTATAAATGCCTCACACCATTATCAGTACTTGTAGACTCTTTTCAACACATCCCAATATGTTTAATTTATTCAGCTTATTCACAATGCAGTAGCGTTGAATGAACATTGAGACCTGGAATCACATGAATGCAAATAACTCGGCACTCCACCCAAATTACGATGAGATGCCTTCCATTTGATGTTGGTCAGCAGGTTCTCTGGGTGCGCATTTGTAAAAAATAGGTCTGCTTGCCATTAAAGTTATTCAGGTTTTGAACTGAAGTATTTTAGGAAAGAAAGGCAAGCCTGTTCTACTTATACAGTAGTAACCTATTGAGAACCTATGCAGTTGCAACATAAGATCTATGAGTCGATTCAGAGTTTCAAATTAGATGACAAGAAATAAATGCAAATGGTTGAGCAAAAGAAAATACTAGTTTAACTCAGAGAAGAAATAATTATTTAGTTACAAACAGTATATCTGAAAATAAAATTACTTTTTCTTTAAGACTAGACATCCAAACTTAATTCTATGTCCCTGCCTTTTCTGGTTCACAGGATTATACAGGCAGGCTACACAGCATCTAATGAAGCCAAGCTCCATGCAATCCACTGTCCTCCAAACTCATACAGCCAGCTCTTCTATAATTAAAAGGAGCTTTTCACGATTCATCCAAAGACAGCAATTGGATCTCAAAGTCAATTTCTCCGGCCATCGCCACTGCTTTCCAAAAGCCTTTCACTTCTAATGCAAAATCCATACTCCCATTGCCCTTGCAAAATGCTAAACAAGCAGTATTGGCAATTCACTTGAGTGCTGTAATATATTTACTGCAAATCCCCATGGCAAGACTCCTAATATAGTTTTTATTGTGTCTGCACTTGTCAATACAGTGACTGGTCACTGTCTGGATAATCTGCCAAGAGCAACTGTTTACCTAAGACAGCAATAGGATA
Organism: Stegostoma tigrinum; assembly: GCF_030684315.1. NCBI lineage: Eukaryota > Metazoa > Chordata > Chondrichthyes > Orectolobiformes > Stegostomatidae > Stegostoma > Stegostoma tigrinum. The sequence continues at coordinate 61,845,778 of NC_081356.1, read as the reverse complement.
CACAAGCGGTGTAAAGCTTTAACTGTCAAGGTTCCCTGGCTCTTGTCAATGGCCTTTAATTAACACCACTTTATAAACTTTAGACCTCATCAGTAATGCCTAACAAAAAAGATGTAGGGAGAGAAGTGCCAGGCATTCCATGCAGTTATCAGGTTTTGATTTATGTAAGTAAGCATTGCTTAAATTAATTTCAGCCAACAATTAGTTTCAACTTATTGTTTAGAATTGTGCCATGAAATCATTTGATATAAAACACTGGACATTTAAAAAACCCTCAAACTAATTTTCAAAAGTTAGGTATATAATCTACTTAAGTAGTTAAATGATAAACATATGTTTGGAACATTCTTCAAAAAAAAACCTTCAATGTCAAGCTCCCCAGTTTGTTCTTTTCTTGGAGTAACAGTTCACAAAATGGAAAACAAAACCATCATCATGATAAGACTATTTTATCCCAATCTGATAATAACCAAATTTCAGAATTCAAACGTTATTAAAAGGAGGAGTCGGAAAATGCAGAGGTTGTGTCCCTAACTCTAGGCCGGAAGATCTAGATTCAAGTAATGCCTGCCTGTGTGCTTCATAACACATCTAAAACAATATCTTCAAGCCCCTATTCAGATGCCAATATTGACAGCAGCTTTAAACTTAGCGTTGACCAAAGGCTGAAATCCAATTTAACATCTCCCATTCAGGAAATTACAGTAATATAAACTCAGTTGTTTACAAAATAAGTTTTCTGTATTCTTAATAATAATTCAGTATAAGTAAACAATTAATTAGAAAGAGGTTCAGCTTCGTTACAACAAAATAACACCTGAGAGATAGGATAATATCAACGATTCACCAAATGCAAGACTCAACTTGAACACAATGTCAGAAAAACTAATGACACAAGTCACCTACAGCACCCTCAAGCAAGTCATTTGAATCTAATGAGAAAAGGGAGATTAAAATTTCCAGCATCAGCACTCGCATTTACTCAGCCACTTTGAAGAACCCAAGGGAACCCTACCAAGGGCCATAGAAATGAAAATCTAATAAAGTGTACAGACCCAAAGATACAAGAGATATGACCTATGCTGTAATTAAGTGGGCCTTACAAATACCTCCACACAAATTGAGAGATCAGCATGAGACTAACAAATTAAAGAAATGGTAAAACTTCATTATGACAACAGTTGCAATAGGTCAACAGATTTTGTTCTAATCAATGTAGTTTGCAAAGAAACCAATACATCTTTGAGCAACGTGAAGTACAGAACTTTTCCTTATAACAAGTATTTTATTTAAATAAGGCTGAAAATACATGCAGTACTCAACTTCAAGTAAGTTTATTTGCATAACCGTACATTTCAGCTCACTGAAGTGTTGCTAAGCTACTTGAACCACTGGTCATCATTATGGTGCACACTACTTGTAGGGAAGTCTTACCATTTCCGTGTCAACAGCTAACAACTCCCTGGTGCAACAATCTACGTCCATGATTGCAAGCAGCCTTGAAGTGGAGCTGTGGATGACCTACTGAAGTTGCTTGGTTCCATTTACCTCAACATAATGGCTCAACGGCTGCTGTGTCTTCCATCCTGCTAAGGTGCCCAATCCATTAAACCAACTTTTGATGAGTGCTAACAAATATGGGAGTTCTGCTAGAGTCCTGATTTTGTCCTGCCAGGATATAAACATCATATTGCTACAGAAGGCAAAAAGTCAACAGTTGTGTAACTTCACTCCACAGGTGGAGTCTATCTCCAGTTTGTTCTCCTTTTATCACAATTCCTTTCGTCAATTTCAAGGATTCCTTTATTTGCAGCTGAATGGAAACATCGCATATCCAGCATTGTGCATCACAAATACTTTACTATCTATCACTTAACCCAACCAAACATTGTATACTTATAATGTGAAGCAACAAGACTGTCCACTTTTACATAAACATCTGGTGTTACTCTCCAGGAAAGGCAAAATGATAGGTGAATTACACTAAATGGCCAGGCTAAGAATATTACTATCCATCTCAGATCAAGGATAAGTTAAAGAACTTATGTCAAATCAAATTACTTGAGGGCGAATAAAATCGGTTACTGGAAGTACAGGTATCAGGGTAAAGATGAGGGAAGGAGGGAATGGAAAGGAACAACTAAATTTCAGAATGTTTAGTTTCATCAATTTAGTTAACAAATGTTCCTTGGTCATTTTCCATGAAAAAGTATAACCATACGTCTCAACGATACCTACATCAGATATAGAAAATTGCATTCCTGCTGAATTATCCTGGAAAAGACCAATCAGCCGATTAGCAATGCCAATGGCAGCAAACTCATGTATATATTCTAAGTTTGTCCTAGCCTGACTTTGAATTAGTTTATTAAAATATTATATCTGTTCAAACATAAAGTACAGTATTCTGTGCATCTACATATTATCTGAAATTTCAGAAGCACCGAAGGTTCCATGTGAAAATTAAATAATTTAAATGTTTAGTTCTAAAGGTCAAACAAATCAGGACAAAAGTAAAATTAACATTAAAAACTAGACCGTACTCTCAACATTCAATTTTATGTTTTGATTAATAGATCAATGTTAATCCGAAGTTTATAAAGGGTGGCCACAACTAACTGCAGGAGACTAGTTACTGATTTCAAGAGCTAAAATATTCCTATTTTGGGTGAAAAGGAATTGTGAACATGAAATATGAAAAACGAAATTCTTCCTGGCAAATCAATTTTGTACTACCACCAGTTAAACTGTGCAATCACAACACTCCACATTTAATTATCTGCCTGTACATTATAACAGGAAATCATTAAACTCTGGAACATTAAGCGGGTCGATGTCAAGAGCTGAAACATTAACAACTTTAGTTTAAAGCTTTTCTCAAATTTATCAGCATACTGTTGACCTGTAAAAAAACCACATCTTCCATTTACACATTACTACTATGTCAAAAACAAACAAAATTGAGACATTCATGAAATGAATTAAGTAACATTGAAATGAAGACAGTTCAAACAATGAATATTCCTCACGAGTCAAAATACGGACTTTTTTCAAGCCAATACAAATATGAAAAAACCTTTTAATCAATTAAAATCGACAACTGTAATCCATATCCATTCATTTTCTTACAACAAACACTTCTAAATAGGCTAAAATTTCTATTTAAACAAAAATACTGGGACAGTCTATTTTTCGTGTTTTCAGCATTACACCATGAACAAAAAGCACTTATATCTGCATAAAAACCATTTGCTCACAACTGTACAACCCTGCAGATAGTATCCTCAAAGACCAAGCAAAGTGCCTAAACAGAAGACAAACCTCAAGATGGAAATCTTCTTACAACGTTCATTTGCCATCTAGAGTATAAACTATGAAAAGATAAGCCTGCTAGGAGCCTCACTAATGCCCAGTCGTTCCCCCAGAGAGAATTCTTGTCAAACGTAACCAGGCTGCATAAGCCTTTCTCCAGCATAATGAGCACTTAGGCTGCACTGGTGATCAGTCAGCAAAATGCATCAGTTTCAGCCAAGTTATTCTCCTGGGCCCAAATGTCATCTGTTTTGAAGAATTATCATACTTTATAGAAACAATACATGTCCGAAATTTGTAGCATAAAAATGCAGTATACTTGGAGAACATATTAGATTATTATGTGGGCAACTCTGGGATTTCCTTTTAAATGCAACACTACCAATGACGGAAGCACTCTAGATCACCAGGCAAATATTGCATTTAAATTAATACATCAAACCATCGTTTCTCAGCTTTGGTTAAATTTTACAGCATTATATCAATCAAAGCAAAAGCCAAGTTGAAACACATTCCCATTTTTTTGGGCAAGCATGCATCAGCTGAGGAGATAATTTAATAGTGACCTTTTAAGAAGTAAATCAATGTCTTAAGGACTTACTATCAATCGAATCTTGAGGATTAGAAATCACAAAGTCACTACTTCTCTTGGGTAGCTTGCATCCCACAATTAATGCTTTCTTGGCAAACAACCAGAGTCAAAGCGCCATTTAATACATCAATCACTTGAGATTTGCTTTGCGCACATTGTCCACCTTCCTTGTGCTTTGTTTGTTATTTTAATATTCTCAAAAATAGTTTTGCCTCATTTCAGTTCATCAATTGAGTATCTACGCCTCATGTACAACAGCAGCTTCAGTTATCACAAATATACAATGCAGTAACTTATGACCGTTGCTTTAAACCTCAAAGAGCTTTTATTTCTCCCATCCCCATAAACTCCACATGCAGAGCCAAGCAGCAGCATCAGTTCACCTTAAATTAGATCTTTGTGTATATAAGAGCATTACTTACACTACACCATGCTCTGTGGACAATACATAAAACCTTCTAGAATAATAAATTCTGTTTATCAAGCCGTGATGATCATGCCAACTTTCCAGCCATACAATAACATTTGGATTTTAACATTATGTTGTAAATACATTTGTTTTCCTGTAACCCTAATCCACCATACAACATTAAAAAGTGAAATTTGAAATGAAATACTTGCTATTAAGAAAATGTAGCAGCTCTAACCAACATCTGAAAGAAAAGGTAAACATTCCAAGTTCTAATTAATGACCTGATCCAAAATGGTTAAGTTATTTTCTTCCTTCAGATTAGATTTGTTGATGGGAAATGTTTTGCTACTTCTACTTTACCATGCCCAAAAAAAATGTTTCTATAAAAATGAGCTTACCTGTTTGTGCATCTCAATATTCAATCCATAAGACATTTCATAATACTGTAAAGGAAAAAAAAATGATAAACCAAGTGATAGTGATCTTTTGATGAAACTGAAGAGTGAGTTTTCAGTAGTCTACTCCCCAGGTCAGATTGGATAACGTCACAAACTAATACCACGCTACTTCTAATTTTACAAAATAATTGTTTAAACTCACCATAACATAGTGTCGCTGCATTTCTGTCTTTTCACTTGCCAATTTCTCACATTCCAATTTTAGACTATAAAACACAAAATTTAAAAAAAATCTTTCACAAGATGTAACTGTCGTTACAAGGTCCAGTGCTTGTTACCGATCCCTAACAACCCCGAGAATGTCAACATAGGAACTTCTTGAAGCAACAAGAAAGCATCTTAAATAGAGTACCTACATAAGAGACTGCAGTAATGGCAAAAGCGGAAGTACTGGATAAATCAAAAGGACAACTCGACCCCTTGTAATGGACCGGATATTAAAATTCAACTGTAAACATCAAGATACATAAAGCAAATAAACTCAATTGTTCTAAATGGATAAAGTATTGACTTAAACCGAATTATACGCAATCGAAATCAGCTCATGTAATTTACGATTTTCAACGATGTAATTCATGAGTGTCAAAAAAAACAGTTCAGAGGGTTTAGATCACTCAGGCTCCTGGTTTCCTCAATGTGTGGTTTGTTGCAATCTTTTGAAAGGAAACAAAATCTGGCCGCAGCGAGAGCGCCGCTCTCTGGTGAGGCAAAGTAACCACTGGCTACCTACCGCAGACAAACCAAATAACACTGGAGCCTGGACTAACCAGCAGCAAATAAACATACTTTTCCCCGGCAGAGAATGGGAGACTTCTTTCACCTGTGATACTGAGCCTGTAAAAACTGGAACTCTTCTTTAATACGGTCCAACGATTCGGGGATGGTAAATTTGAAAGGCTGGGCTGCAGCCTGGTGCGGCGTCTGAGAAAACAGTAGGTAAGGAAACAAGAATTACAAGTACACAGAGATAACAGATCGCGAACGAATCAACGCGCAGCCTAGGCAGATTTATATCAGAAACTTTCCGACAGAAGAAAGCGACGAACACAAACACATGACACTGAAAGAGGGCAAGGTCCTCTGACAGAATTAAACACCGGACCTTTTGTTGGTCCAAGTAAGCTCAGTAGAATCAGTGATCTTCCTGCCCAACTTTCAGGGGGACAGTTATTGAGATGACATTGGTTCAAAACATAGTAATGAACTGATGTGCACGCAGATTTTTGGGAACCGGCTAGAAGTAGTTTTCCGCTTACAAAATACATCACACGACACGTTGCTGGTAGTGCAACTATACATTAGTCCGCTGAAGGTGTTTTCCTTTCCTTGAATAAAGATCACACAATGAAGTAACAAAGCGGTTGGCCAGGAGAGCTGCTTTCTCTTTACTTACAGGATGCCTGCTCTGAGGAAACATTGCTTGGGTCCGCCAGAAGCTCAGTTCCGTTGCTCAAACAATCGCTCGATCTTCTTTAAGAAACGCACATTAATAACAATCCCCTCTAAAAGAAAAATAAAGTGTTTACTGCAAGCGCATCCTGGGTTCGGATCCCCAAAAAGGTGGTGTTTTAAGAGGCTTTAAAGCCCTCAGGGAGGCTGGCAGATTCCGCTGTCCCGATTCAACTCCTGTCGATCTTTAGGACAACAAAACCTTTCGGAAAACAGCAATTGCCACTTCTGTAACAAGAACAAATTCCTAAGCCGCCCCAGGAAATCTTCTCGACTTCTCTTTTTTTCGATTGCAGTATATCCAATAGAATAAATATAAAAGGTATACCGTGCGAAGTTTAAGCGGGTATAATTGCTACAGTGGAAAACAATGTAGCAGTTTCCCCCACACAGACTGGTTACATTAACACGCGGTTTCTTCGCTTCCCCCCACCCCCCCTCGAGAGATCGCTCACCAAATTTAGACACGCGCAGTCTGAGGCTACGTTCCGTTCCATTCTACGCCAATCAGGATCCGGAAAGCGACCTCTGTCACACGTGGGGTTATGTCGTCATCACGGAGTGTTGCCCAATGGAAGGTGGTGACCGCAGGAGGCCAGCTGTCAGTCAAGCTGAGCGGAGACTGAACCCAGCAATCGCAAGACGGCCTGCCATTGGACTCTTTTTCCATTGGATACTATTGCACATCAATCACGCTGACGGCTTCGCCCTCAGACCAATTAAGGGCAGTATTGTGTCCGTTTGTCTCTTTCTGATTGGTCTAATTCTTTCACCCCGCCTTCGCATTGCCCCCACCACCCGCGCGGGCTAAACTGAAACGGTTCGAATCAAACGAGTGGCCGTCCGTCAGTCAGTCAGAGAGAGACAATAGGGCGGTGGCGGGCTCAGCTGTCACTCAAAGTAACGTGGGTTCCAAACACTGACAGGGGAAAAAACACAGACAGACGAGCCTTTGTCCCACCCACAACTAAAAGAACCAGAGCAGGAATGTTAACTAATTATAACAATGTAGAGAAGCTTCACATCTCGGTTTTGTTGCAGTGCATTTTGTCGGGCTGTTATGATTGTCGAAAGCAACTTTGAACAAAACGGTTTCCTTGAAGCCAATGTAATCATAATTTTAGGTCTTGTTATATACGAAGCATTAATTAAATAAATTGGAATTTATTTGGTAGGTACTTATGCCGCCCCTCCACATCGCTCCCCGCTCCCCAATTTTTATCAAGATCTACTTCATTTTAAGTCCTAGGTTTGGTAAAAGCGTCAACACATCAACAATGTTAGTGCTGAAATGCACATCAAAGCGGCCCACGTGTGTTTTCATTTCGTTTTACTAGAAAATTGTATCCAGATGTTTAACAGGTATTATATCGGCTTTTCCAGACTTGATTACATAGATTTATTCTGTTTACAGCTCTCCTCGCTTGTTAAGTGACACAAGAAGTATTCACGGTGAACGTTAATTAATTATTGGAAATAGTTATATGTGTTGAGAAACAGATTATATCTATTACAACCACCCCCGCTCTCACCTCCACCAACACCACCCCCACCCAGACTACAATTTGCTCGGGGTCCGGACTAGATTTTTGTTGGGGGAAAGTCTCGTGGTGATATTCTCCAGACAATACCTTCTTTGCACGCAGGACCTCTGTGAGCTGAAACTGTGGTAAATGTAAAGACTCCAGACCACACGCGCGATACCTAAAAGACGCCTTCATTTGTTTCAACTGCTTCATGACAAGAATCTTAGTACAATATAATATTCTTATTCCACTCCTAAGTAACTCATGGTATCGCTCCTGTCAAGGCGTCATGCCATCCGCGAACCCTTTACCAAGGTGTCGTAAAAATGCAGACAATTCCCCGTATTAATAACAAGTTAACTTTTAATATACATACATAGACATCTTACACAGTAATAGGCTATGGAACGATTAAAAAATTAACAATACACTGCACACTGGGAATGAGGACTGAATATTTCAAATGCGAACCAAAAGATCTACGGATTCTAGAATCAGAAACAAAAACAGAAATTGCTGGAAAAGCTCAGCAGGTCCGAAGAAGGATCACCGAACCCGAAGAGTTAATTCTGAGTTTTCTCAACAGACACTGTCAGACCTGATGAGCTCTTCCAGCAATTTTACTCGGTAGGTCTGGTAGCATCTGTGAAGAAAAATCTGAGTTAACGTGTCGGTTCCAGTGACCCTTCCTCAGAACAACTGATGTTTACCATCAATTTCTGTGTTTATATTTCAGATGAATCTGGTTTAGAGGGCAGTGTGCGATTATATGCAGCTGTAAATCAGTTCCCATTTTTAAACCACATATCCAGTCCTTATTTTCACATCATTATATCGGAGTATTCTATAAACAATTCTTGAGTTCAAATATTTCATGCTTTTGTCATGGTACTGTGTTTTTAAAACAATTTCTGTATGGTTACCATGCTGTCACACCATTTCAACTTTGCAATTACAGACAGCTTGTACTGCTAAGGGAAGATTATATATTTAAAAAATCATGCCCTGCTTTTCAAATTGCAAAATTTTAGAACAACTCTGCTAGATAACAACTAAATTTAAAGTAATATATGAAAATATGGTTCAACTTCATGAAACTCAACATTACTCCCTGTCCTTAATTCCTGCTTTACCTTAAAGTGCACTTGAATTTGACTATTTTTGGGATAATTTTCAACTGCCTGCCACAGAAAGGGCAGATGGCAGCAGCTGAAAACATTGAAGATGGTGGGCTGCTGGAGACTGGTGGTTTGGTATGATTGTCAGGTTGGAGTGAGAGAGGGTGAATTTTTTGCAAGGGTTAGGGGTATATATAAGTTTGTCAGAAGTTTCACCTTAACCTGCGCATTAATGCTATAAACTTGCGCATTGCAACTTCAACACAAATGTGTGGATGAGTGGGCTATCAATCCCCTGGAACAGATGTAGGTTGCTAAATATACAAATTAAAATTATAAACAATTTTCCATATATTGCTTAGAGAATCATGCACCAAACCTGGTTAACTAGCAGTTCTCAAATGAATTATTGATGGTTGCTCAATAAACAGTTAAGATAAGCTTGTTTTTTTTACATAAGTCCAAGAGGATCAACAATGCCCCTCTGGTTCTTGAAAAAAATCTCTCACTGCTGGTGTATTTGGTCACTACAACTTCTCGCTACCTTTCTATCCCCCCACTCCCCTTACTGTGCACTCCATTGGACTTCTTCCTGCCTGACTTTCCATCTAGATCAACATTAGATCTGGATAACTTCTAACTCCAAGAACAAACAAGGTGCAATGGGATCTCTCTGGGCATCTGTAGCTGCCTAGCAGTTTGCTAATAAATCCCAAGCCTCCAAAGGCTTAAGTTCACACCAACACAAATGGCAGGTGGAGCAGCTGCACACTTTCCATAATGCAAGAGCCCACACTCATCTCCACCTTCAGTGTGTGCTAAGAATTCTGGGTATTTACAAGTCTCCAAAATGCTAAATTTGCGTAGCATCAAATTCTAAAGACTAAATATGGTCTGATTGCAATCTGGTACATACATTTTTAACTGTGTTTTATCTTCTTACAACTTTTCAAACTTCAATGTTCATTGACCTCACTTAATTCTACTGTCTAATTTTATGTAATTTTTTTCCCAATGATACAGATTTCCTGACTAGAAGTGTGGATCTTTTACAAGATTGCAGTGCTAGAATATTGTTATAATGGAATCAGCTAACAAGGAATCCTATACTAAAACAGTTTTATAGGGCTATAACTCAATAATTATAAACTTGTTGATTTTAGCTAAAGTTCCATTAAACTCATAAAGTATCATCATGACTGATCTATGGCCTAATTCCATAAACCCACCTTTGTCCTGTATCCCTTGAAAAACAAATATCTACTAATCTCGGATTTAAAGCTTACAATTGATCTAGTATTAATTACAGTTTGCAATTCCAAACTTCTATCAACCTTTTTCCTGTGGAAGTGTTTCCTAACTTCTTTTCTTAAAGGTCAGGTTCTAATTTATATTCCCCTGGAACTAGACACCCAGCCAATGAAAAGAATTCATTTTTATTTATCCTACAAGTTCCCCTTAGTACTGTGCAAACTTTTTATCAAATCTCCCTTAAACCTTCTAAACTCAACAGAATACAATTGCAGTTTGTGGAATGCATCCTTGTAACTTATACCTGGATATAGCCAAAGGCTCATTATTTCATTTAAAGGGGAGATAACCAAGACTGGCTCCTCAATGCATTCTAGTGCTCTTGTTACACAGCAGTGTCAAGATTAAAATTTGCTCTTCAATTTCAAGTAGAGCTGATGATTGGGGGAGAACGTATAGATGGAGTGGAGAAGGCAAAAGTGTCAACCATTTGCATAATTCACTGTTCTAGGTGGAGGTATATTTGAATAAAGCACACATCTATCTGGAAATATGACATCAATAGTTTCAAGCAATAACCAAAAACCTTGATTTATATTTGCATCCATTTAGAAAATACTTCACATCAGATAAGCATGCAATTGGAAGCATTATATAGAATAGGATATACTATTTACATAACCCTGCAACTATCTTATTTATCCATCATGCAGCCAATGCAAACACTTCAGCTGTATAATCAAGTAAGTTTCTGATTCAACCCCTCAGTGACATTGTATGCGACACAGCAACACAGAGTAAATTTACATGTTTACTATGTAATCAGAGAAAGCAGTCAAGGTGAAATCTAGTCACTACTAAAGCAGGTCTCTTCAGTGGTTAGAAAGAAGCTGACAAAAAGACTGTTGATCCTTGCATCTTTTTATTATCACAGATGTGAAGATCTACATATTTATATCTGTTATATAGTACAATTAAATCTCACCTGGGAATCACAAGGAAACTATTGTACTGTATTGTGAATTTTAAATCATTTAAATTGTGATTCTTGAATTAAAAATAAACAAGCTTGGTTTATGATCATCTCCATATATGTGAACTTGGTCTGTAATTAGAGCTGATTTGCTTCAAGTGTAATAAATTGTTTTGTTGCACATATAAAATAGTCAGTGAAACCAGGCACGTTTTAAAATAGCTCTCCAGGTTCCACAGCTCTTTATTATACTTTTTAAAACAGATTAGGTATCACCTGTTTGATAGTGCAGTGTTTAACATTTCACTATAAATGGTCATTCAATAAACATTGCTTAACTTTAGAGCTGCTCTTAAAGAAAATCTACGCATCAGCAAATGGACAGAGGTACGCGGAATGAATCAAGTCTACACAAAGCAAGATCAAAGCAAACAAATATATTCTGAAAAAGCTTATTTTATTAACTACAATAAGAAGATAACATAGAAATGTTTTCATCCTCATCTATCTCTTATGGAATTCTTAAATATAAGTGAGTGGTTTACAAATGTTTTAGGAATTTTCATGTGAGTTTTGAAACAAATTTATTTCCATCAATATCCGACAAAAAGAATACTGTTTATTTGTGATAGAACATTCAAAACTCTGCTTGTCATTTTGTTTGGCTGAACAATAAACTGAGCAAATTTCCCGTATGATGCTGTTAGACCATTAGAAAAATATCAGTCAACAATGCAGCACAGATAATGCACACTTCATACGTTGATGGATTAACAAATCTCTGAAATTCAGTCTCAATTAGTTATCCTTTAATTGTTTGAAAAGTATTTTAAAGAATAACTATGACAAAGTGAGTGACTAATTAGTTTGTTAGGACTTAGACATTTCAAACACCTTTGTTATAATGATTTAATTGGAAGGTCAAAAATGACAAAGAAAAACAAATGTTTTTGTCACCGTTTATCCAAATGGATGGAAGTATTCTCCTATGCAGACTCTCTGATGTATTTACTGAACGAGCAATTTAATTTCAATAGAAATAAAAACTCAATTTAAGGCTATCATTTTAGATTTAAACGCGTTAGATTTAAATGATCAAAACTTTCTCAGCATTGACATATTTTATAATACTTTTGAATGCCGTTGACAACCTCATTTATCTACAAAGCAGTCAGTGTAATCAGGTGACACATTATAGAACACAAATATTTTCCCCAAGGGGTTATCTATCATTGAACCATTCAGTTCTCATTTTAAAGTGCAGTTTACATAATTATTAGCTATTTAAAGAATAGTGGGAAGTTGTGGGTAGATATTCATAACTGATTTGTTGTTATGTTCAGTGCGGGTTAAACATTTCGTTAAGAAGCGATAAAGAAGTAATGCTATACATGTACACTGCTCTGCTAAATATAATGCTCGATTCCTTCTGTCTGTAATAATTTTAAAGTTGGAGAAAATGTATAAAATAATATCACATATGCTCTTTAATTGAAGAATTCCAAATGAATTAGAGATTGGGAAAACCAGAAAAGGCACTGCTACAAGTAGTACCCACAAATAAATCTTTTTCAAGTCTTGTCTCTAACTGCATTTAGCATGTGGTGGAAAATCTATTACATGTTTGAAAATATCACTGTCAGAAGTGACACACATCAAATATGCAAACTGTCTTTCCATCTACTTAATATGTTTTACAAAGATTAAAAACAAGCAAATCACTTTTAATTAAACAATAGTGATTGCTTCAAATGTTTCTTGTGAAACACCCACAAATGAACAAGCAGAAATTAGGGTTAAAATTGTATCAGAGATAGCAGGAACTGCAGAGGCTGGAGAATCTGAGATAACAAGGTACAGAGCTGGATGAACACAGCGGGCCAAGCAGCATCAGAGGAGCAGGAAAGCTGATGTTTCGGGCCTAGAGCCTTTTTTCTGAAGAAGAGTCTAGGCCTGAACGTCAGCCTTCCTGCTCCTCTGATGCTGCTTGGCCTGCTGTGTTCATCCAGCTCTTCACCTTTTTATCTCTATAGGCAGAAAGTAGGTTGGATTTCAAATTTAAGATGGCAATTGGGCACTTGAAGCAATCAGGCATCATGTTTCTTCTGTCAAATCCCAGCAATATCAAATTGGTGAGACACCATTTTCACACTGGATTTATTCACACTCTGTTTAATAGTATCTAAAATAAGAAAACTTAAAAGCATATTAACATTAAAAGACTAAGTGACACTTTCCAATAGCTCAATACATGCATCCAGTGAGTAGTCAGAGACTAAGGCCAGTAAAACTATGAGGAAAAACAGACAGGGTGAGGTTATTGAACAGTTGAGGGAGTGGGGTACGCACTTTGCAAAGTCCCTTCCCTTCATTTTCCTCCAGGTTATATAATAACATATATTTTGTGTACTCTTATTGCAGAACTGTGAAAGGAGGAGGTTTTCTCAAAGGGAGATTCAAGTGAAGAACAAAACCAAGATTGAAAGAGGCAGAATTGGCAGTCTAAGGTGTATTTAATTTAATGCAGAGAATATGACAAGTCAGGCGGTTAAACTGAGAGGTTGGATTAATACATAACTATGATGTTGCAACTACCACACCTTGGGGCCTTTTCAGCAAAGCAATATGAGTCCAACTCAGGACTAAGAAGAGTATAATCACTTTACTGGGATTGTACTACAGGCCTCACAACAGCCAGTGGGTGATAGAGGAACAGATATGTTAGAATTAGAATCAGAATTAGCTTTATTGTCACATGTACTGAAATGAGAAGTGAAAGATTTACAAGTCATCATTTACAGCGCCATCTCAGGTACAAATGTACCTAGGTACAGGTTCCTAAGTACAACATTCTTAGGGAAAAAAAAGTTAGAAAAGTAAAGAAATAAAAAGTCCAGCATTACAGATCATAGGAGTAAATTAGAAAATAAGGAAATAAGAAGTTCAGAATAACAGTCCTTCCAACCCAGCCCACTCTGACATTTAGCCTCTAGTCTGCACTGGGCCTTGACACCAGACCACTTCAGACTTCACCTTGAGGCTCCTGAGGCTGGGAAACTGCTCTGGACTCGTTTCGAATTCATAAATCCACACTGAGGCCACACCTGGCCAAAGAGATACTGCCATGCCTAACTGCCAAGAAACTGCTACACTGGGCCGAGAGGCTGCCATGCTGAGCCACTAGGAGATCACCACACCAGGAGCCATATCAAGTCAAGGAAATACATTGTCAGGTCTGCGCTGAGGCTGAGATTTGAGATTGGTTGGCTCGCCAAGCTCGTTTGTTGTTCTGCAAAAGCTCTGGCTCATCTTGGAAGAGAACAGATATGTGGACAGATTATAGAAAAATGTGAAAACAAAAGCTTTTTGTGGTCGGTGATTTTGACTTCCGCTTTATATTGACTGGGACTGTCTTAAAGCCAGGGGCTTGAATGTGTGTAGTATGTTACTTGTGTCCAGGACAGGTTTTTGAAACAATACATAAATAATCCAACAAGCAAAGGTACCATACTAGACCTGGTATTGGCAGTTGAGGCCACCCAAATGATTGATGTTTCATGGGGGAGAAAATACTGACCATAACTCTGTAAGTTTAAAATAAATGATGGATGAAAAAAAGAGTTCTCCTTGGGTGAAAGTACTAAACTGGGGGAAGGCTAACAATGACAATATTGGGCAAGAACTGGGGAATGTACATTTGTGTGGGGGATGGTGGGGGAAGCTGTTTGACGGTAAATCCACATCTGGCATGTAGGAGCTTTTTAAAGACCAATTGATTAGAGTTCAGGACCATTCCTGTAAAATAGAAGGATAAGAACGGGAAGATTCAGGAACCTTGAATGACAAGAAAATGTAAAAGATTATTCAAAAAGGAGGCATACATAAGGGTTAGGAAATTGAAGATTACCCTTGAAGAATGAAAAGATAGCAGGAAAGGATTCAAACAAGGAGTTAGGAGGGCTAAAACGGGCCTTGAAATGTTTTTGACAAACAGGATTGAGAAAAATCCCAAAGCGTTGCATACGTATATATGAAGTCAGAGGGTAGCTAGGAAAAAGGCAGATATGTTCAAGGATAAAGGAAGGAATTTACAAACAGAGCTGGAAGAAAAGGTTGAGGTCCATAATAAATACTTTGCATTGATATTCAGAAATGAGGCGGAGAGAGTCAACGATGAGTCTCTCAAGGGGTGTTTTGATATTCTAGGACATGTCAATATAAAAAAATGTGTTGGATGTTTTGAAATGCATTAAGGTTGACAATTCTCCACGGCCCAATGAGATCTATCCCAGAACACTGATGGAGGCAGCAAAGAAATTACTGGGACTTTGTATAAAATCATTGTGTCCCTTTTAGTCATAAGAGAGGTCCTAGAGGACTGGAGAATAGCCAATATTGTTGTTTTGCTTAAGAAGCACAACAGGGATAATCCAGGAAATTATAGGCCGCTGATTTTTAAGTCAGAGGTAGGGAAACAATTGGAGAAAATTCTTACAGACAGGATTTATTCATATTTCGAAAAATATGGACATATTAGCAATAGTCTGCATGGTTTTATGCTGAGAAGGTCATGTCTCATGAACTTGGTTAAGTATTTTGATAAAGTGGCAAAGATGATCGATGATGGAAGGGCAGTGGATGTTGTCTATGTGGACTTTAGCAATGTCTTTGACAAGGTAGAAAAGTTGAAGTCACATAGGATCCACACTAAGCTGGAAAGATAGTTGCAGAACTGGCTGAGCCATAGAAGACAGAGTACAGGTGCAAAGGTGCTTTTCTGACTAGAGATCTATGACCAGTGTTGTTCTGCAGAGATCAGCGCTGGGATCCCAGTTGTTTGCAATATATATAAACAGATGATTTGGAGGAGAATGTAAGTGGTTTGGTTAGTACATTTGTAGATGATACAACAACTGAGGGAGCTGTTGATAGTGAGTACAATTGTCAGAGGATACAGCAGAATATAGATATGCTGGAGACTTGGGCAGAGAAATGGCAGATGGAGTTTAATCTAGACAAATGTGAGGTGTTGGGTTTTGGAAGTTCTAACGCAGAAGGGACATACATAGAAATTGTCATAACCCTAAGTAGTGGTTGCCGCACTATCAAAGGATGTGGAGGCTTTGTGGAGGGTTCAGAAAAGGTTTACCAGAATGTTGGATAATAAAATGTGAGGCTGGATGAACACAGCAGGCCAAGCAGCATCTCAGGAGCACAAAAGCTGACGTTTCGGGCCTAGACCCTTCATCAGAGAGGGGGATGGGGGGAGGGAACTGGAATAAATAGGGAGAGAGGGGGAGGCGGACCGAAGATGGAGAGTAAAGAAGATAGGTGGAGAGAGTGTAGGTGGGGAGGTAGGGAGGGGATAGGTCAGTCCAGGGAAGACGGACAGGTCAAGGAGCTGGGATGAGGTTAGTGGGTAGCTGGGGGTGCGGCTTGGGGTGGGAGGAAGGGATGGGTGAGAGGAAGAACCGGTTAGGGAGGCAGAGACAGGTTGGACTGGTTTTGGGATGCAGTGGGTGGGGGGGAAGAGCTGGGCTGGTTGTGTGGTGCAGTGGGGGGAGGGGATGAACTGGGCTGGTTTAGGGATGCAGTAGGAGAAGGGGAGATTTTGAAACTGGTGAAGTCCACATTGATACCATATGGCTGCAGGGTTCCCAGGCGGAATATGAGTTGCTGTTCCTGCAACCTTCGGGTGGCGTCATTGTGGCACTGCAGGAGGCCCATGATGGACATGTCATCTAGAGAATGGGAGGGGGAGTGGAAATGGTTTGCGACTGGGAGGTGCAGTTGTTTGTTGCGGACTGAGCGGAGGTGTTCTGCAAAGCGGTCCCCAAGCCTCCGCTTGGTTTCCCCAATGTAGAGGAAGCCGCACCGGGTACAGTGGATGCAGTATACCACATTGGCAGATGTGCAGGTGAACCTCTGCTTAATGTGGAATGTCATCTTGGGGCCTGGGATGGGGGTGAGGGAGGAGGTGTGGGGACAAGTGTAGCATTTCCTGCGGTTGCAGGGGAAGGTGCCGGGTGTGGTGGGGTTGGAGGGCAGTGTGGAGCGAACAAGGGAGTCACGGAGAGAGTGGTCTCTCCGGAAAGCAGACAGGGGAGGGGATGGAAAAATGCCTTGGGTGGTGGGGTCGGATTGTAAATGGCGGAAGTGTCGGAGGATAATGCGTTGTATCCGGAGGTTGGTAGGGTGATGTGTGAGAACGAGGGGTATCCTCTTGGGGCGGTTGTGGCGGGGGCGGGGTGTGAGGGATGTGTTGCGGGAAATACGGGAGACGCGGTCAAGGGCGTTCTCGATCACTGTGGGGGGAAAGTTGCGGTCCTTGAAGAACTTGGACATCTGGGATGTGCGGGAGTGGAATGTCTTATCGTGGGAGCAGATGCGGCGGAGGCGGAGGAATTGGGAATAGGGGATGGAATTTTTGCAGGAGGGTGGGTGGGAGGAGGTGTATTCCAGGTAGCTGTGGGAGTTGGTGGGCTTGAAATGGACATCAGTTACAAGTTGGTTGCCTGAGATGGAGACTGAGAGGTCCAGGAAGGTGAGGGATGTGCTGGAGATGGCCCAGGTGAACTGAAGGTTGGGGTGGAAGGTGTTGGTGAAGTGGATGAACTGTTTGAGCTCCTCTGGGGAGCAAGAGGCGGCGCCGACACAGTCATCAATGTACCGGAGGAAGAGGTGGGGTTTGGGGCCTCTGTAGGTGCGGAAGAGGGACTGTTCCATGTAACCTACAAAGAGGCAGGCATAGCTGGGGCCCATGCGGGTGCCCATGGCCACCCCCTTAGTCTGTAGGAAGTGGGAGGAGTCAAAAGAGAAGTTGTTGAGTGTGAGGACGAGTTCAGCTAGGCGGATGAGAGTGTCGGTGGAGGGGGACTGGTCGGGCCTGCGGGACAGGAAGAAGCGGAGGGCCTTGAGGCCATCTCCATGCGGAATGCAGGTGTACAGGGACTGGACGCCCATGATGAATATGAGGTGTTGGGGGCCAGGGAATTGGAAGTCCTGGAGGAGGTGGAGGGCGTGGGTGGTGTCACGGACGTAGGTGGGGAGTTCCTGGACCCAAGGGGAGAAAATGGAGTCCAGATAGGTGGAGATGAGTTCGGTGGGGCAGGAGCAGGCTGAGACGATGGGTCGACCAGGGCAGGCAGGTTTGTGGATTTTGGGAAGAAGATAGAAACGGGCCGTGCGGGGTTGGGGAACAATGAGGTTGGAGGCTGTGGGTGGGAGGTCCCCTGTGGTGATGAGATCGTGAATGGTGTTGGAGATGATGGTTTGGTGCTCGGGTGTGGGGTCATGATCGAGGAGGCGGTAGGAGGTGGTGTCGGAGAGTTGGCGTCTGGCCTCGGCGATGTAGAGGTCAGTGCGCCATACTACCACTGCGCCACCCTTGTCTGCGGGTTTGATGGTGAGGTCGGGGTTGGAGCGGAGGGAACGGAGGGCTGCCCGTTCTGCGGGGGAGAGGTTGGAGTGGGTGAGAGGGGTGGAGAGGTTGAGGCGGTTAATGTCTCGACGGCAGTTGGAGATGAAGAGGTCGAGGGAGGGTAGGAGGCCTGGGGGTGGTGTCCAGGAGGAGGACTTGTGTTGGAAGCGGGTGAAGGGGTCAGTGGAAGGAGGGGGCCTGGGGGTGGTGTCCAGGAGGAGGACTTGTGTTGGAAGCGGGTGAAGGGGTCAGTGGAAGGAGGGAACCGGGAACCCAACCCTCCTTCCACTGACCCCTTCACCTGCTTCCAACACAAGTCCTCCTCCTGGACACCACCCCCAGGCCTCCTACCCTCCCTCGACCTCTTCATCTCCAACTGCCGTCGAGACATTAACCGCCTCAACCTCTCCACCCCTCTCACCCACTCCAACCTCTCCCCCGCAGAACGGGCAGCCCTCCACTCCCTCTGCTCCAACCCCAACCTCACCATCAAACCCGCAGACAAGGGTGGCGCAGTGGTAGTATGGCGCACTGACCCCTACATCGCCGAGGCCAGACGCCAACTCTCCGACACCACCTCCTACCGCCTCCTCGATCATGACCCCACACCCGAGCACCAAACCATCATCTCCAAAATCATTCACGACCTCATCACCACAGGGGACCTCCCACCCACAGCCTCCAACCTCATTGTTCCCCAACCCCGTTTGGCCCGTTTCTATCTTCTTCCCAAAATCCACAAACCTGCCTGCCCTGGTCGACCCATCGTCTCAGCCTGCTCCTGCCCCACCGAACTCATCTCCACCTATCTGGACTCCATTTTCTCCCCTTTGGTCCAGGAACTCCCCACCTACGCCCGTGACACCACCCACGCCCTCCACCTCCTCCAGGACTTCCAATTCCCTGGCCCCCAACACCTCATATTCACCATGGACGTCCAGTCCCTGTACACCTGCATTCCGCATGGAGATGGCCTCAAGGCCCTCCGCTTCTTCCTGTCCCGCAGGCCCGACCAGTCCCCCTCCACCGACACTCTCATCCGCCTAGCTGAACTCGTCCTCACACTCAACAACTTCTCTTTTGACTCCTCCCACTTCCTACAGTCTAAGGGGGTGGCCATGGGCACCCGCATGGGTCCCAGCTATGCCTGCCTCTTTGTAGGTTACATGGAACAGTCCCTCTTCTGCACCTACACAGGCCCCAAACCCCACCTCTTCCTCCAGTACATTGATGACTGTATCGGCGCCACCTCTTGCTCCCCAGAGGAGCTCGAACAGTTCATTCACTTCACCAACACCTTCCACCCCAACCTTCAGTTCACCTGGGCCATCTCCAGCACATCCCTCACCTTCCTGGACCTCTCAGTCTCCATCTCAGGCAACCAACTTGTAACTGATGTCCATTTCAAGCCCACCGACTCCCACAGCTACCTGGAATATGCCTCCTCCCACCCACCCTCCTGCAAAAATTCCATCCCCTATTCCCAATTCCTCCGCCTCCGCCGCATCTGCTCCCACGATAAGACATTCCACTCCCGCACATCCCAGATGTCCAAGTTCTTCAAGGACCGCAACTTTCCCCCCACAGTGATCGAGAACGCCCTTGACCGCGTCTCCCGTATTTCCCGCAACACATCCCTCACACCCCGCCCCCGCCACAACCGCCCCAAGAGGATCCCCCTTGTTCTCACACACCACCCTACCAACCTCCGGATACAACGCATTATCCTCCGACACTTCCGCCATTTACAATCCGACCCCACCACCCAAGACATTTTTCCATCCCCTCCCCTGTCAGCTTTCCGGAGAGACCACTTTCTCCATGACTCCCTTGTTCGCTCCACACTGCCCTCCAATCCCACCACACCCGGCACCTTCCCCTGCAACCGCAGGAAATGCTACACTTGTCCCCACACCTCCTCCCTCACCCCCATCCCAGGCCCCAAGATGACATTCCACATTAAGCAGAGGTTCACCTGCACATCTGCCAATGTGGTATACTGCATCCACTGTACCCGGTGCGGCTTCCTCTACATTGGGGAAACCAAGCGGAGGCTTGGGGACCGCTTTGCAGAACACCTCCGCTCAGTCCGCAACAAACAACTGCACCTCCGAGTCGCAAACCATTTCCACTCCCCCTCCCATTCTCTAGATGACATGTCCATCATGGGCCTCCTGCAGTGCCACAATGATGCCACCCGAAGGTTGCAGGAACAGCAACTCATATTCCGCCTGGGAACCCTGCAGCCATATGGTATCAATGTGGACTTCACCAGTTTCAAAATCTCCCCTTCTCCTACTGCATCCCTAAACCAGCCCAGTTCGTCCCCTCCCCCCACTGCACCACACAACCAGCCCAGCTCTTCCCCCCCACCCACTGCATCCCAAAACCAGTCCAACCTGTCTCTGCCTCCCTAACCGGTTCTTCCTCTCACCCACCCCTTCCTCCCACCCCAAGCCGCACCCCCAGCTACCTACTAACCTCATCCCAGCTCCTTGACCTGTCCGTCTTCCCTGGACTGACCTATCCCCTCCCTACCTCCCCACCTACACTCTCTCCACCTATCTTCTTTACTCTCCATCTTCGGTCCGCCTCCCCCTCTCTCCCTATTTATTCCAGTTCCCTCCCCCCATCCCCCTCTCTGATGAAGGGTCTAGGCCGGAAACGTCAGCTTTTGTGCTCCTGAGATGCTGCTTGGCCTGCTGTGTTCATCCAGCCTCACATTTTATTATCTTGGAATTCTCCAGCATCTGCAGTTCCCATTATCTCTGATACCCCTTTACCAGAATGTTGCCTGGTTTGGAGGGCATTTCCAATGAGGAGAGATTTGACAAATTTGGTTTGTTTTCATTTGAACATCGAATGATGAGGGGCAATCTGAGAGGAGTTTGAGGAATTATGAGGGGCATGGATAGAGTGGATAGTCAGAGTTACCCAGGTCTCATTGCATCTTCTCCTTTCCCAATCTATTGTTACTCAGATAATAATTTGGTTTCCAGTTTTTGCTTTCAAAGTGGATACTGCCAGCTCTCTTGCTTTCAGGTAAAATTGCAGTAGTCTGTTATAAAGAAGTCACTTTAGAAGTCCAACTCCTGTTTTGAGCTGATGAATTGATTACAAATTTTGTTTGGAAGCGCTAATATATTTAGTGGAAGTAATTTTTAATTTTAATTAATTCTGACGAAGAGTCTTCAACCTGAACTTTAGCTCTGTTTTTCTCTTTGCAGATGCTGCCAGACTCTTGAATATTTCTGACATTGTTTTTATTTCCAGATTTCCAATATTTGGCTTTTGACATTTATATTTTTGTCCTCTGTGTGTATAAGGCATCAATTATTGTTTAAACTATGTGTAATTACTGCGTGAATTTAATTCTTTTTACTCCCAAGATTAATATCAATAATTCTGTTAATAAGCATTGTGTTAACTTTAACTTTCACATGCTGTTTAAATGTCTGTCAGATGTTTGCTGGAAGGATCATAAATTTGGCCAAAATTCAGATATATCAGATCATAGCTTATGTCAGGCTTTTTGCAATAATCTTTATTTCCCTTTTTATTTGCTAATGTGATGTCAGAATCATCATTTGTTGTCCATTCCTAGTTATTTTTGAGATGTTGTTGGTGGGCTGCCTTTTTGAACATCCTTCTAGCATTGGTCCTCCAATAGTACTATTTGAGCAGGGAGTTCCAGGTTTTTGATCCAACTACAGTGAAGGAATGATATATATTTACAAGTTACAATATATGACTGGAGGGGAACCTGCATGCAGTAGTATTGCTATACATCTGCTTATCTTTGTCCTTCTAGGTGGTAGAGATCATGAAATTGTAAGCTGATGAAGCTTTAGCAGGCTAAGCTGTTGTAAGCAGAGTCTCCACCTACCCTTAGCAAAGCTGTTGAGTAATGGGTAGGTCAAATTATTGTTTTCACAGGGTAAGTCTTGCACAGATCAGTTCATGTGCAGGTACTGGCATGGTGACTGAGAGAAGGGGGATATAGTCAGTGGGTATCTTACATTTCTCTAAAGGGCCCACTGATGTGGCCACAAGAATATTGATGAATACACAATCTTCTACCCACTTCCATCTTACAGCACTGACACCCAGCAGCATTCCCAATCTTCAAGCCCTGCTCCACCTCTAGGTCACACTGATGAACATAGATTCCGATAAAGTACATTCAGTGACCTAGAAATGTATTCGGACTTTGAAAAATGGCATCCAAGAGTCAAAAGTGGCAGCAAGCTTGTGTGTAATCCTTCCCTGGTATAAGCTCACCATCATCTACGGGTATGGAGAGGCTAGATGCAAGAAGAATGCTCCCAATGTTGGCAAAGTTCAGAGCAAGGTATCACAGTCTAAGAATAAGAATGAGCCATTCAGGACCAAAATGAGGAAGAATTTCTTCACTCCGAGAGTTGTGAACCTGTGGAATTCTCCTCCATAGGAAGTTGTTGGGGCCAGTTCATTAGATGTATTCAAGAAGCAGCTGGACATGCCGCTTGTGGCTAAAGGGGTCAAGGAGTTGGGGGAGAGGACTGGAAGGGACACTGAGATTATATGATCAGTCACAATCATCTTCAATCGTGGTGCAGGCTCAAAGGGCCAAATGGCCTGGTCCTGCACCTATTTTCTGTTTCTAGGTTTCTATTAATGCTCTTATGCAGACAGCCATTATGTGTACATGGCGTGGGTATCAGATTGTTTGAATGTGTAAAACAAGAGTCTAAAGCTTACTTCAAGCCATCTTTGCAAAATTTGATTTTAATAAGCAGTAGGGTTGAGATCTACCATTGTCTATGTATAAAGCCGGGTTTGTGGTAACTCCTAATTGGGGCAGTATAAGAAAACATGTTTGACTTCTGGAATGCACCTTGTGTCAGCTTGGAATATACAATTAACTTGAAAGTTAAGGATAGTGATTCCCTTCATTGCCTTTATTAAAGCAATGGTAGTTGCTTAATTCTGAAAGGCTTTGTGGGCCACTTTAATGATTGGACAGCCTGAGCCTCATTATGCATTGTTCCTTTGCCGTGACTGATAGGTAACACCCAATGCCAAAAGCAGTATCTGCTGTAGATCGTGCACAACCTGGATTCTTTGTATTTCCTTCTCCCACTCCTCTTCAATTGCAATATAACTACCATCGGTAGGAGCCACACCTATGCACTTGGCAAAGAAACTCCTCAGGACTGGTTATGTCTCGTACTACTGCATTGATTCTTTGGATTCATCTCTTTTATGTTGCAATATTACTGTGCAGCAATGGACTGTTGTACAAGTTCATAATTGACTATAATAGCATTTAATCTCCTTTTACTTTGGCAATTTTTGATCATTTTTTGGCAGCTTATATTAAGTGCTTTGTACGATTGGAGCAGCAAACTGGGCATTCACGTAAATTTGGCATCCTGACCCTGAAACTTCAATGGGCAGACACTGTAACCACAAAAGGTTGGTTCAGCATTCTACATTGCTAAGCCACACCTTACAATGGTCTTTCAGAGATGGCCTGGTGGTGACTGAAGCATCTTTCTTCCCCTTCAAAGGCCATTCTTAAGGAGTGACTAAGCTCAATGAAGGAACGTCTTACACTTAATTTTTTGGGAACAGAAAATAATATGCTTGCATCATCTCCAAGCATTTCAATACACTTCACTCATTCCAAAAATTATCATGAATTCACGCAGAAGCTCAAGGGTATGAAAGGCATGCTGGAGCTCACAAACTGATTAAAGATGAGAGCAGAAGAATCAATCAATTTTTGCAATTTTTTGTGGGGGGGCGGTGGTATTAGTTTGAGGTTGGCTAGTTGAACTGTGGTTTTTTCCAAGCCATGAACTTTCTTAGGTTCCAATGTTGTCACAGAGGGAATGTATACATGTATATGATTTTCTGCTTTGTTGATATAAGTCATCTTTTTGTTAGATTCGCGGTGCCGCATATGTTTGCTGAGCAGTAAGTTACAATCTGCTAACATGGATTATGACCTTCTAATTCCAGTTACAATGGCAACAGGCAGATATGTGTGAGAAATCCTGCCGTTAGTTATCTTTGTAGGCTCTCCCTCGATTCAACGGTGATGTCTACTCAGGGTTGCAAGTCTTTGCTATGGACTTTCATGTTGCTCACAGGACAATTCTCAGCAACAGATCTTTGGACAAAATGGGGTGGACATCCCACTAGGCAAGGCAATCCAGAGTTCAGCTTCTTGCTAGTGTTGGTGTTTGGAAGATGGGCAGCTTGTTCACTCATGCCATTGTCTAAATTTTAGAGCTGTACCACTTTATTGCCTCACTGAATGCTCAATTCTCAAATAAAATAATTTATAATGTGAATTTCTCACTACTACAAGTTTAAGTAATAAAAATAATAAGGGAATAAATTGAAATTATTTTAATGTGTTCATAATAATTCTGACATACTTGGATCACATTCCAAAGAAACTTGTTCATTTATATCCCAAGCTTTAAATAGACTACTTGCCATCATTTGTGGATATTTTTTATATATTAGTATCTTCTGTAAATTTTCCCCACTCTTTTGCCTTCTAATCCTGCTGATGCCAGGAACTGCTTTCTGCCTCCTTGACCACCATTTCTGTGAGATTCAGCTGAGTATTCAATTAGTCAGAGCCTCATAATTCAGACCTATTCTGCCTTCACCATATGCCCTTTTCTGGGACATATGCACATCCTGCAGAGTTTACTGGATAACAATCAATTGGAGAACAAATGTGAGTTCCCAATGCTTAATCCAGGGATGTTATGGTCTGTTATGTCACCTCACTGATTGTCTTAGCCGAGGTTAATTACTCCCAGTACGGAATAGAGATTAAAGTTGGAACTTCCTGATATTAATCATCCAATTATGCTTTGCCATTGCTTTTGCCTCTGTGTCTCAAAATTGGGCCATAAGTGGATTTATTTCTACTTCATTATCTTTGGTATTATTATTTTCTCCTGTTCCCTATGCAGCATCATTGGCCAAGAAAGTAGTTCAGGAGCTACTAGGGTTTTACCATTGATGTAGCATGGTTCAAGGAAGTGAATTGTTGTCCCAGAGATTCCTGCAAGTGTGTTCCTATTACTCATATAACCATAATTATGTGACGCTTTATCACAAAAATCCAGCAAAGATCCAGGATATAGCATATGGAGTACATTTACTGTGAATACCTAGCTGTTACTTACAGAGCTGAATGCTGGCACCCAGCCTTGGCTTTTATCACTTTTGCACATGACCAAGCACCCTAGCACATCCTTCCCTCACCTAAATTCTTCAACTGTAGGTACTTATTATGGATAAGTCCTTCAGAAGGTCCTGAGACTCTTTTGGAAAACCAACAAACATCTCTTCAAGTTCATACAGGAATATATGACCAAAGGTTGCAGCCATTTCCAATCCAGCTCTGAATTCAACATTCTAACATCTATAGCTTAACGGTGGAGAACACACAGCGTTATCGTAGGCATGTTCTGGAGCACAAATGTTCATTACTAGTGCAGTGTGTTGTCACATCCATAGCCTTTGCATTTTCCAGTGCCTCCAACCATTTCTTGATATTGTATTCAGTGAACTGAATTTAGCTGAAGATTGGTATTTGCAATGCTTTTGTCCTCTGTAGGCACTTCAGGCTGAAAATTATTGTGAATGCTTCAGCTTTATCTTTTGCACTGATCTGTTGGTGCATCCTCATAATTGAGATTGAGGATATTTGTGGATCCTCCTCCTCCAGTGAATTGCTTAATTATCTGCCACCATTCATGGCCGGATGTGAAAGGACTGCAAAACATAGATCTGATTCATTGGTTGTCAAATGCTAGCATTTGTTACCTGTGGTTGGAAAGACAAACAGCAAGTACTCAAGATTTTTTACAGCTTCACAAAGTTGACACCTTACATCTAGGTGTGCCTGAGTGCTGCTCCTGTCATACCTTCCCACACTTTTCACTAAACCTGGGTTGATCTGCCAACTTGATATCATGGCAGGGAGAGTTGTCATGCCTGGCCATGAGGTTGCAGATTTTGTTGGAGTGCAATTTTGCTGCTGCAATTGACCCACTCTGCCTTACGAATCCCTAGCCTTGAACTGTTAGTTCTGTTTAAATTGTGTACCATTAAACACCATAATAGTGCCTCACAACATAATGGACAACCTCAATATGAAGACAGGACTGTTAGCATGCAGTGGTCAATTAAATGATATTGCCTGGAGGATTTCTTGTTTATATTTTACCTGATGCCATGAGACTTCGGAGGATCTCTGGTCAATGTCAACATCTCCCTCCTGACTGTACACCACATTGCCACTGCCTATGCTGAGTCTGACGTGCCGGTGAGAAAAGGCATATCCAAAGATGGTGATGGTGTGGGACGTCGAATGTCATGTATGATTCCATAAGTATGATTGTGCAGACTATTGCTTGATAGTTCTGCAAGACAGCTGTACCAACTTTAGCACTACCCCACAGATGTTATTAAGGAGGGCTTTGCAGGGTTGCGTTTGACATTGTTGATTCTAGTGTCTGTGTTAAGCCAGGTAAACCATCTAGTTTCATTCTTTTTTGAGACTTCTGGCAGTTGTTATAAATTGAAAGACTTGATAGGCCACTTCAGAGAGCAGGTAAGAGTCAGCCACATTTAGGGTCATAGAGTTGTACAGTGCGGAAGCAGACCCTTTGATCTAACTTGTCCATGCTGACCAGTTATCCTCGATAAATTTAGTTCCATTTGCCAGCATTTGGCCCATATCCCTCTAAATACTTACTATTCATATAATCATCCAAATGCCTTTTAAATGTTGTAATTGTTCTAGCCTCCACCACTTCCTCCACCTTCCTCTCTGTAACATGGACATTTTTCAAGATGTTGCTATATATTTCCCCATATTCTTTACCTTGCATATCCTTCTCTACAATAAACACTGATGCAGAATACTCATTTAGTATCTCCCCCAGCTCCTGCAGCACCACACATGGGTGACCTTGCTGATCTTTGAGTGGGCCTCCACGAGCCTCCATGAGGTAAAGATTGTAGTTTTCCTTCCTTAAAGGACATTATTGAACTTGAAGTGTAATTCTGACAATCCACAATGATCTAATGATTATCATTTGCCTGTTTACTCCAGATTTTATTGCATTCTATGGTGGAATTTGAACCTTGGCTCCCAGAGCACTACCTGGGTCCCTGGATTGCTGCCCTATGATTCCATACATGCACCACCCTCTGCATGAAAAAGTTGCCCCATCGGTCCATTTTAAATCTGTCCTCCTCTCAACTTAAACCACTACCCTCTAGTTTTGGACTCCACTATGCTGGGGTAAAGATCTTATCTATTTACTTTAACTATGCCCTTCATAATTTTATAAAAATCTATAAGGTCGCCTCTCAGCCTCTGATGTTTTAGGAAAAATATCCCCAGCCTATTCAGCTTCTCCTTATAGCTCAAACCCTCCAACCTTGACAACACTCCCCAGGACCTTACCATTAAGCGTGTAGACCCTGGTTTGCTTTTCCAAAACACAGCACCTCACGTTTATCTAAATTAAACTCCATCTGCCACTCCTCAGCTCATTGGCCCATCTGACTGAGATCCTGTTGCACTCTGAGGTAACCTTTTTCACTGTTCATTACACCTCCAGTATTGGTGTCATGTGCAAATGACTAACCAGGCCTCCTATGTTCATATCCACATCATTTATATTAATGACAAAAAGCAATGGACTCAGCACTGATCCCTGTGGCATACCACTCGTTACCCACCTCCAGTCTGAAAAGCAGCCCTTTATCCCAACCTCTCTCTTCCATCTTCTGTATCCAAATAGCCAGTTCTCCCTGTATTCCATATGATCCAACCTTGCCAACCAGTCTATCGTGAGGAACTTTGCTGAACACCTGATTGAAGTCTATATAGATCATGTCCACCACTCTGCCTTCATTAACCCTCTCAGTTATTTCTTCATAAAAAGCAATCAAGTTAGTGAGACACAATTTCCCACACACAAAGCCACATTGTCTAATCCTAATCAGTCCTTGTGTTTCCAAATATATGTAAATTCTGTTCCTCAGGATTCCCTCTAACAACTTGTCCACCACTGATGCCAGACTCACAGTCTATAGTTCACTATCTTTTCCTTACCAACTTTCTTAGTGACAGCAGCGTTAGCTAACCTCTAGTCTTCTGGTATTTCACCTGGAGCTACTGATGATACAAATATCTCCGCAAGGGGCCCAGCAATCACTTTCCTAGCTTTCCACAGAGTTCTAGGGTGCACCTGTTCAGGTCCCAGGGATTTATTCATCTTTATGTGTTTTAAGACACAAAGGTCCAGCACCTCTTCCTCTGTAACATGGACATTTTACAAGCTGTCGCTATATATTCGTCCACCTTCTTTACATTCCATTTCCTTATCCACAGTAAGCACTAATGCAAAATACTCATTTAGTATTTCCCCCAGCTCCTGCAGCACCACACATAGGTGACCTTGCTGATTCCTAAGTGGGCCTACATGAGACCAGGTAAAGATTGTAGTTTCCTTCCTTAAAGGACATTAGTGATCTCAAAGCTTTATTCTGACAATTCTCAATGATCTAATGATTATCATTTGCCTCCAGATTTCCTAACTCCAGATTTGTTTGAATTCTTTCATGGAATAGTTTTCAGAAGATTAATAAATTGCTCTTTGAACTTTTGATCTTAAAGCGATTGAACAATTATTTGTGAAATTTCAAAGATTTGAATAAGCAGAGCCAAAAACCACTGGTGGAGTTAAAATTGTCAGGGTTTAAGATACTTAATTAAGAGAATTATCTCGACTCAACAAATTCCACTTTAAACACTGTGTCTAGGAATATCACAGATTAGAAAATTAAAGCAGCAAATAGAAGTTTCAAACAGCTGCAAAAGTGCAGGCATGCACATGCACAGCTGTTTTTGTCTTGCTGCCAGCACATTGAAATCTGCTCAGTAATTTAAGTGAATCATGAACATTGGGAATTAATATATTCAAAATACAGCCCATTTCCATTTTAAACTGGTCTATGTAATATATAAACAGAGCAGAGAGAATGTATTTCTTACCTCAGTGTACCAGGGACCATTAAAAACTTCGATTGACAATGAAACATTGATAATTCTGGGACAGATGAGCTAACTCGAGAGGATTAAATTAAATACAGGCTCTCTGTTAACAGTTGCTTCAGCCAATCCATTTAAATATGATTGTGCTGACTCTCAGTAAGTAGGTCAAATTAATTATATCTCAGTTACATTGAAAAGAGCTTATGAAAAATGCCCATATAGCATCCACGATAATGCCTTGTTACACTCATGCGAAGTCAAAATTTTCACAAAATGTTATCACTGTCAAAAAATTTGCATTGAAAAATTGGAAACTTTTTTTTAATATTCACAATAAGTTCAATACATTGGCCTAAATCTTCTGGCCAGTGGCTGCCAATGTCCAGCATGTATTTACTGATTTGAAAATCCTACTAATTTCTTGTAATGTTGAACCCTGAAGTGGAAAAGGTCTGAGCTGCATTCCCTGGATGTGTCCAGTACAATCATTAATGTGTGGGTTAGTGAAAAACTAAACGGATGAGTGAATCAATGGTAGGTGAATAGGTGCATGAATACTGAGGTGAGGGAGAGGGGTGTTGTTGGATGTGATAATCAAGCCATGGGGTAATCACATGGTAAGGGGTTAGTGCAAATGTCAGAGAGTAGCCAGAAGGCTAAAGATCGGGAGAGATAGTTGTAGACTTGACACTGTGTTAGTCAAATTATTAAAGTGTGGAATATTTCCTGAGAAAGTATTGTGGTAAGTATTGCATTTCTACAACAAGCCTCTGCCTAAAGCCTAGGTCTCAGACATTTACAAAGAGCTCACAGCAGCAAAGAATCAGCCTAGTGGAAGTTTAGTTTTCAGGCAATTCTGAATGCCTTCTGGACTCTGCAGAGCCCTGATATATGTCTCCAGCCATTCATTCCAGCTCCAATGATCTGGAGACAGGAAGAATTAGGCCATTGCTTCTTCCCCTCTCAAAATCAAACACCATTCCCTGTCTGATGCATTGCACTGTTTGATAACTGGGATTCAGGGAAATGTACACATTCAGTAGGGTTGGACTTGCTCAAAATTTTCCTCTGGACTCCCACATTTTAAGTTCATAGTTTAAGAGCGTGGGTACTGGAGATGCTGAACTTTCATTACACAATTGGGTCTGGCTAACAAGTGGACTTAAATTATTTCTTAATCACATTTTTTATTTCCTTTTTGCCCTTGAATTTTTCGTTCTTCCTGTTCTGAAGGCCCTTGGTTATATCTCAGTAGATATTTAGCTGATATCTTATCCAAGAGAGTCATTCTTCATGTAAACAATGTGTAATTGTAAGTTATATGTCTGGCAGTGGGAGGCACAATGCAGTCCTTCTGCCAGTGGGCTTGGACGTAGTAATAGACAGCTGGAATGTGACCTATTGTTTCTCCTCTTCTGTCTAAGGAAACTGATCTCAACTTTCACGTATGTCATTGTGACCACAACAATTCAGAGCAGCTAACTCAGCATTTCACCAAGATGCTGCCAAAGAAATGCAGTACTATAAAATTTCCAGCGTATCATCTTATCTGAACTTCTTCATTTTAAATCATTGTATTTTACTGACTGTGTTTACAAAACAAGTTGCTTGTGTTAAAAAAAAGTAACAGGTCATGACTTTGGAATAAATTCACATAATAAAAAGTTTTAAAGCTGGAATTGATGGGCAATTCTGGCACAATTCCCGACCGAACTCAAGGGAGAGGGTGGCATTAAGAGGCTTCAATTCAGCTTGTTGGTCAGATGCAACCTGCACTTTCCCTAAACAAGAAATGGCAAGGAAAAGGCTTGAAACTCACTCTTCAAATTATGCCATGTGAAACTACCGAAGACCACTTGTAGGTTGACGCTTGTGTTGCGTCTAAATCTGAAGCTCAGTTGGATGGGAATTTACATTTAAGAATGGTCAGGCCAGATTTTCATCTTCGAAATGAGAATCAGAGTTTGGAAGATTACTCGCTGTCTCAGTCCTGGCTTTTTATCAGTCAGTGTCCACTGACATTATTTTCATTGTGAGGTGGTGGGAATGACTTGGCAGCCAACCTGAGGCAAAGCAATGGTGGAGCTAGGTGATGTCCAGATCCCCAGGTTTAAAGAAAATGCCTCTGTTCACTGAAACATTGGCTCAGTTCTGGTAATGAAAGTGAGGGCCCCCAAACCTTCTCTGTCCACTGCCTTCCTCAATCCATAACCCCCCTTACTCCCATATCACATCAAACCCAGCCAGTGATAATTACTGGTATTGGGAATACATACAGAAATGACAGGTTTGGCTGCCATCCACCGTTTTGAAAGCCTACCAATTGTAATTCAGCTCCATGTTGGAACAGAAATATTATCTATGGTATTCCCCAGTGGGCAAACCTGTGCAATTTTAATATTTTTTAATTGATATTGTTCTGTGTTTCTTATATCAGTCAGATTCTACAGAAACCTTTTCCCATTTATTCACATTATCCAATATAAATATTTTCCAACAACGTTAGCTGAAGTGGTACTTTTTCCATCCAGCTCAGATGAAGTACCAAAAATAAAAATAATCACATAACTAGCTGTTCAAAATAATTTATTCATGATTTTTAAAAAAGCGACAATTCTAACTTTCCCACTCCACTTTCTGTTGCTCCAAGTCTCCTGAATCATGCAGAAAGTAAGACCTCCAATCCAGATGCACTCTCAGTCACTGGTAGACAATAACACTCTTACATATTTCCCCATAACATTGTGCTCAGGCCAACCTAGACCTGACCTTCTTAGGCTTAATGCAAAAAACAGATGCTTAGCAAATCAAAAGCACTTAGACAACACTATCCCTCCCTGTGATTGTGGAGCTGTCTACAGATCTCCTGCTCACTGCCTCCCATATCCCTTTACTCGCTGCTTAATATCTTCCCATTATGCCTCAATTGAGGCCATGGTGTTATTGTTTTAGATCATTGCAAGAGAAAAGCAACAGTCAGATGCTATTGAAAGAAAAGTGTAAATGGAATGATAGAGAAAATCCTCAAGGCATTGGGAAAGTAAATGAAAAAGAATCACCATAACAGACAGCAAAAAATAAAACATAAAGAAAAATAAGGTTAATTTTAATGAATGGAATATTGTGACATTGTTAATCAGGTGTACTCTTGCATTCCTGATGTATGTTCACAATAGGTGAAACTCTCTGCTGGGGTCATTAATAATGATAAAATAACTCAGAAAAAAAAGAGAACAGAGATTCACACATCAAAACAGTGAGAAATGCTGATAAAAAAGAAGGCAGCACAGATACAAAAGAAAATAAAAGAGCTGTCCAAACATCTTGATGTAATCATTAAACCAGACAGACATCCATTTTGGAGCTAAGTCATAACAATGGAGACTTCTTTATTTCCCAAAACCAAAAAGTTTACGATCAATAAGAACAATGCCTTCACAAAAAGATCAACCTAATCAGCAAATTTACATGCTCCTAGCTCAGCTCTTAGTCACCAAAGCATACAGTGGACAAGCAGTGATAATTGCAAGACCTTGATGCAAAATAAATTGGCTTAATACAGGCAATACATATATATGGAGCACAGCACTCCACTCACCAGACTACTCACGAGTAAAACCCTGCAGAATGACTAATCACATAAAAGATCCATTTTATTGTACTATGAATGTTATTCAGACTTAAGTGAAAGAGACTGATTTTGGTATTGGAGGGATTGGATATTTCAAAGCCACATTTCTAATTACATGTCTATTTGAAAACATAATGAGAAAGATAAATCATCACCATTTCACTTGCCCAACAAAAATTCTGGCATAAAATAACATAGCTTCACAAACCATATCTTTCACCATAAAGTTACAAATTTTTAAGTTGTGCTGAAAAACAAATTACACAAAATACCAGCAATAAAAGAAGTTCCATTAGTGACTGGTTAAATTAAAAATCTCAGCCAAAAATAATTTCATCATTATACTGTAATTTAAATGCAAAATGTTGCAGAGAAATAAGTGACGGTTACTACCATGTACTTTGGGCAAAAAAAATACTTTTAAAGGATTTATGCAAAGCTGCCAGCAAACTTTTATTTAGAATACATAATGCAGAACCTGATATATGAGGTAGATGTAAATTTAATCATAGCTTTCAAAGGGAATTGGAAAAATATATAAGAGAAAAAGTGCAGGACTAGAGGAGAGAGGCAAGGGCTAGGGGACTAACAAATTTGATTGGCCACTCAACAGGCAAAATGGTCACCCTCTGCACTGTTATTGTTCTATGATTCTAAGCTTTGCAGGGAGGGCAGAGAAATAGGTGGTAGAGGCACTTAGGAACATAAGAAGATGTGCATTTAACCCTTCAAGCCTGCTTCAGTATTCAGTAGAACTATAACAGATCTGCTGTGGCCCTAGCACCACTTTACCATTTGCACCCATAACCCCCAAATCCCTTGCCTATCAAAAATCTAAGTCAACCTTAAATAAATTTAAAGACCCAGGCTCCACTGCCTACTGAGGTGGAGAGTTCCACACTGTAATGACCTTCAGAGAAAAAAAAAATGTGCATCTCATTTTGGCTCAATGACATGTATGAACATTTCAGCTCAAAACATATCATTACTTTTTGCATTATAAACAAATAAAAAAATGATAGAAACTTTTCCAGCAGACCTTTTGTAAGACAGTGGAAGTCTAACTATGAATTATCCTTTTCAAAATGAACAGAGCTGAACCACAAGTGTTGATAAACAGAACAAAATGTTGATTAACCCTATGTAAGGCTCTTTTATGTTCTGCAGATTTCTGTTCACCATTATTTCCTTTGCATTGTTGTGAGTGGAAGCCAACCTGGCTGCTTTATCCAAACCATGTTGTTTTCATTGTATTTCCAAAGAAGGTCAGTGTAGGTCTGGTGGGTTCGTTATTGTTGAATCTGCTTAATTTATTTCATGCTTGTAATAAGTTAAGTAGATGAGAGAATTCATAAATAAGATGATAGAATTTAGATTATAGTTTTCCGAGACCTTTTTATCTCAGTGGATGAAAGTTTTTTTCTTTCATTTGTTAGATGATGAAATCCGCTCAGTGTGATTTATGAAGGAACTTGAAGTGATTAGTTTCACAGCACACAAAATTCCTTGGGTTCAGAAGGATGTCCAATCTGTTACACCACAAACTGTTGACTGTATGAGAACATGAGCAGCTCTGCACTAAGGAGATTGTGTTGAGTTATTAAACACTTGTGCTAAAGCTGCTTATTGTTAATTCCCCGATGTCCTGCTGAACCGATCAGATCAAATCAGATCAGATTAGATCAAAGAGCCTGGGAACCAGAGCTTTGAGCAGATTCATTTAATCAGTAAAAAGAACCTCAGAGGAGAGAGCAGTACCAGGATCACAGAAGATTAGAACAGAAAATATGAAACAACAATCAGATGAGCAACGTCAGTAAACCAAGAATGTTAAGCATGGGAAAAGCATATTAGCACACTGCTAAGTAACCTTTTAAGTGCTGCACTTCCATTGCTGCTCATCTAACAAATTACATATTTTCCATTGGGTTGCTTTACCCATGCTATTGTGTAAAATGTCAAATTTCAGTTATTAGAAGTAATACATAAAAAGAAAATCGCTTTAAAACATTGGTCTCTAAAATATAGAGGACCTTTCTACCAAGTGTGCATTCACCAATAATTGTTAATGTCACATGCAATATTCAGTGAGTGGTAATATGGCTGGAATACACAGCAGGCTTTTTAACAAAAGTTTTAGTTCATCTTCCTCCTGTTTTGCTTCCTGGGTCTTGAAAGTGCTGAGCCATGGCAAGATATAATTTGATAGATTGTGACAGACTTCTTACCCTTCACTCAGTGATAGTGGCCTCTGCAACTATATGAGGCATTGCACTCAGGCTCAATATTCTGCCTTTGTTATGCACATCAATATTCTTCCCAACAGGATCCACTGTATAGTGAATAGGAGCAAAATGCCTGGTTGATTTTGTGAGACTATTTTCTGATTATTGAAAATGTTGGATTTTTTAAAATAGTGTTGATGAATTAATAACAATATAAAGTCATATGTTCACTATAAACCACTTTTTGTAACTCTATCTAAATTTAACATGACAGTTGCAACGAAGAGCAATCAATGCACAGAATCTTCTCACTCTCTGAACAACATGAGCAATGATGAGTCAGTTGGGAAAAAATGAAAAGACTGGAAAAAAATGAGGTTCTCAAAGCTGGGGGAAAAGCTCCCAGTTTCCAACCTCAGTATTACCAATGAGATGAGAATCTCACCAGTGAGTTACAAGAGACCTATTTGTATGCATTCACATCACTGCATTTCTGAATTTCAAATCATTTAAATTCAGTTTGCTTTTTTTCCAGACAGTGGAAGGAAGCTAGACAGCGACAATTCCCAATGGGTCTGAGTCGATACATAGTGGCTCCAGCTCACTTCTTGCACCTGTGGGCCTCAGACTTGACCAGCATTGCCTGAAATCTCAGGGCATGCTCCGCAGGCAGCAACCACCTGTATCCTTTGTTCAAGGAAGTTAGCATTGGACATACATCAGCCTCACCATATAATCACTACGCATCTCCAATTCATTTATAATGCAGTTCTACACTTCAAAACTGCACTTTAGGCTGCACTGATACCTTTCATTGTATTGCTGCCTTTGCTGGGCCTTTCCAGGATTGGTCATGCTGATGCCATGTCTAAAGCTTGGATGCGTACCAGGTCAAAAACTGCTAGCCAGGAATAACCCTGTGCAGTACACATAGTGGGAGGGGGAAAAATAGAAAAGATTCTGAGGGCACATAGGTGGAATGGAAGCTTGTTGGTCCTGCTCCAACCGACAACACAATTCTGTGATGGTGTCCTGGAACAAACACCACGTCTATCTCATTCTGTAGTATGTGCCATCAAAGATTATGGACTCTAGGCTTCCTGTACTTCCTGTACATCCTGAGGGGAACTTCAGTTGCAGTGACAGCCTCTGGAGTTTGCTGTTGGCCCTGGGCTTGGTGACACATATGTTCTTCCTCAGTTTCTCTGTGTCTACATTGTATTGCAGCCACAGTGATGCCAATTCCTACCTAGTTGTGACCACCAGTCATGGTTCCTCCAAACCCATGCAGGGAACATAATACTTAACAAAAAGCTGATCCTTAGTAATGTGAGCAGTCAGTATTCACTTCACAACCAAATAACACTTTAGCATAGATCTTAATATAGCTGGATATGCAAGATTCCAATGTGGAGAACCTTGGAAGGGACCTTTGGCATAGTGGATCTTATTCTGATTTCTCAGCACAAATATCACACCATGCATGAAAAGTAGGATATTGTAAGTATCCTTTGGATATTGTGCTCCTGGGATGCTGCTTGGCCTGCTGTGTTCATCCAGCCTCACATTTTATTATCTTGGAATCTCCAGCATCTGCAGTTCCCATTATCTCTGATACTATTGTAAGTATGGTATGATTATTGAATCCTTGTCACCACTGTCAAATACTTATAGTTGAAGGTGAGTAGAAAACAGATTCTTGCACTTGTGCAACTGAAGTGACCTTGTCATATGTGATTTTATGAATGGTGGCCCACAGGTAACACTTCTAAGATCACACACGGTTACTTCTGCTTTACAGTGATAACGGATCTATTTTTAAGAACCAATGACATGAACAAAATTGTTTGTGATTAAGATTTGCATCTAACATAGTCAATTCTGTGAATAACAAAAACAGAAGTTGCTGGAAAAGCTCAGCAGGTCTGGCAGCATCTGTGAAGAAAAAAATCAGAGTTAACATTTCAGGTCAGCAGACCTGCTGAACTTTTCTAGCAATTTCTGTTTTTGTTCCTGTTTCACAGCATTTGCAGTTCTTTTGGTTTTTAATTCTGTGAGTAGTTAATTTTAACCCTTTTTGTAAGGACAAAGTCACAACAGTCCCATCAGGCTGCTCTCTCATTAGAGAAAGATGGCTAGTGGTGGGGTTAACCTGAGGATCACCATACCTCAGGTGAGGGGTGAGGTTGGGAAATGTTCATGGATGTTCATGGTGACCTCAGCTGGGCTGGGAATTGAACCTGAGCCTTGTGTGTGAGGCCATATGTTTTAAATAAGACAGCGAAGCACAAAAAGCCAAAGCAGGGTAATGCAGGGATGCCATGAGCATCCAAGCAGGCGCAAAGTAAGTGATAGCCGGGACACCAAACTAAAAGCCTTGAAATGCATCCTGTTCTGAATGTATGAGATGGATGCATGTCCTCTTCTGCTTTTCCTGATTCTGGTCATTTTGAATGCTCTGAGTCCCACAATCTCTTTTGTTCACCAGTTTCCACAATGCAGGTAAGTTGCTGCCCTTACAAAGACTTGGGCCTCAGTTAAAAAGAAAAAAATTTGAACAGAGCACATGCAACCGTGACAAAAAAAAGGTGAATTTCTTAACAATATCTGCAATTAAATATCCAAGATGAGAAGACTGTGGTATGCAATAGGAGACCAAAGCAATCAAAGAAATAGCAAAGCTAGATCTTAAGCTTATTTTGCTTTCTGTAAACAAAAATCCTATTGCATGATTCAATCCACGGTGAAACTTATTTACAGAAATTGAATGTATATTTAATTAAGGCCTGAAGGTTTACATCAGTTTATGAAAGAAAAAACTTTTAGTGAATAAATACATTCATATAGTGCCTTTCATGACTTCAGAATTTCTCAATATGCTCTACAACTAATTTATATCTTTTCAAGCATAGTCACTTTTGTAATGTCGAAATGTTTGGTTCTAATTTATATGGTCAGAAGTCCCGCAATTGTTAATGAAATCATGACTAGATAGGCTTTTTGTAGTAATGTTGATCAATATTTAAATATCAACCAAGACACCTAGAAGAACTCCTCATCTCATCTTTAGATGGTGTGGTGGGTCTGTTTCCTGAAAGGCGAGAAACGGCTTTAGCTTTTATCATGATTTGACAATGCTTATAATAAAGTAAGGAATTAGGTGTAGGTATCATGGTATGGATGAATTTCACAGGCATTTAATGCAAATAACTGTTATATTTAAACATTACATTCTCCACATGCCTAAGCGTCGGGCTAACAGTAAACTGTTAGGCTACAACAGAGCAACATGCTTCCAGTATAGCGTCATTCCTCAAGTGATCTAAGGTAAGATGGAGTATGTGATCTTTATACCCTCAGGTCTCATGCTATGATACAGTGATGACATCATGAGATGTCTCTTAAATATATACTGACATACTGATGATGAGGTACAACAAGACAGCTTGACAGATAACCGTCACATTTTCAGCAGCAATGAAGTACCAGAATGGATTATGTACTCAAATTTACAACTCTCAGAGCTTGAATCTACAAATTTCTAACTCATGGACAGGAGATAAATATCCTTGTAACTTTGAAGGAAGTCTGAAAAACTAAAGATCACAACAAAACAGGACACGAAATAGGAGCAGGGTATAGGCCGTATGGCTCCTCAGAAGTGCTTTGTCATTCACTATCATTGATTAATTATTCATTAATCATTGACCTCAACGCCATATTTACTCCCATTCTCTGCATTTTCCCTTGGTAAAATATTGCACAGTGGTTGGTATCCCATTGCCAAGTCACCCTTTACCTCCTCGTACACTGTACACTGCCTATGGTTACCCAGCTCAAAGTTAGTCCTCAACTGAGAAAATTCTAATCTCCTGGTTATATACTTTTTTTTCCCCTTTTCTTCTTTTTTTTGGTGGCAGTTCTCAAAACTGAAGAGACTCTAATCTTTTTATTTTAAAGATTCTAATGTCCTGCTAATATTTATTCTTTCTTTTGTTCCCTACACTTTTGCCATTTAACAGTAGTTCTTATTTTCCCCAGGATCTACATAAGTGCAAGACACAGCGAAAATGCCAGTTGTGCAGATGACTTTATTAATATTCCACCACCAGGGAAAACACCCATGTGGCTAAAGAACCAATGACAAGCAGAGCCCTTTAGAGGCAATGCCAATGTGAGAGAAAAAGATAAGGGGAGGGTAGGGATCAAACCAAAATGGAGTTGGAGGAGGAAATAAATCACTCTACTCCCTGTGACACCTCTCCCTAGAGATATTGAGCATGTTGGTGTTCATTCTCGAACATCGCTGTGGAAGAGATGCAGGCAGTCAGCAGTAATGACGCCCTCCACAGCCCACCACCTGCCAGCATGGCCAGCCCCAGGAGCAGACCCATGAGGAGATCCTCCAATCCATCCGTCCCCATCCGCACCACATGCTTAAAGACAAGGAGCGCAGGGCTGATGTGCAACCAAAATACAAAGGAAGGTTCTTAAGCTAACTGAAAAGGGGGTGCAAATGTCCACACATGGTCCAAGGACTCCACAGCACCACAAAGCAAACAGTTGGGCTGAGAGTCCATGAACCACCACAATCTGTGGTTACATGGCACTACTGTGTGCAACACCCTGTACCCCAGATCCTCGAGAGAAAGTGGAGGACACCTGTGCAGAGAGCCCTCCACCGGGCATCTCCACCACCTGGTGGCAAAGGGGCACGTCAAGGCATGTTGGGTGGAGGACAAAGGAGAAGAGGTGGATGGTGTGCAGCAGCAATCTGCACAGTGCTAGCCGTTTCATGTCTTTGAAAGATACAACGTGAAATTCCGGAGACGGCTCACGTTGTGGGTGCAGGCTCCCAGGGAAAGTATGAGATCCTGGGGCCAATGTGGATTTCCATCTGAGCAGGGGTACGCGCAAATAGGATTCCATAGCACACAGGAGCATCCTTCAACTGGTGCACAATGTCAGGACCAAATATCGCCATTTTAAGGTATCGTTGCAAGGTGTGAAGGTGAAACGTCACCAGCTGGGTGCAGACGCACACCAGCCACTGACCACCCTCCTCAGTAGGGAGCCTCAGAACCTGTCCTGCGACCCAATGCGTCTTCTGGTCCCAGAGGATGTGAACCAACGTCCCCTGGATGTCAGCGACAAAACCAGGAAGAGGGACAAAAGGGACCAGCTGGTATCACAACTTGGAAGCCACCAGCTAGTTTATGACCAGCACTCGACTCCTGTAAGACCTCACTCTGTCCAGCCGCCTCGGCGAGCCAAGACTTTGGCCTCCAGCTCCTGCCAACTTGCCGGCCATGATTCCTCAGCTGGGCTAAGATAGGCCCCCGGACAGAGGAGATGGACCCCCATAACTCCTCCGGCAGAGATCCCACTGCCATGGACTGAACAGGAGGCTTGAACATTTAGCTCAGTTCATCCTAGTGGAAGATCCTCCCCAGGTCAGCCGAGGCGGTGAAAGTGAGGAACACATCATCGGCGTAGGTCTATGCCAGTGCCCAGCCAGTGCATAACCAGCCCCAACAACCACCTCTGCAAGAAGAACAGGAGAAGCTCCTGTATGGGGGAGCGCTGCCTAGTTTGTTGTCCTCCCAGCTCCCTGGTCCTGACATTGGACTTATGTGGTGAAATGTGGTAAGGTGGCAAATAGACGAGACAGATGCTTCAGAGGCAAAGCAAACACTC
Organism: Stegostoma tigrinum; assembly: GCF_030684315.1. NCBI lineage: Eukaryota > Metazoa > Chordata > Chondrichthyes > Orectolobiformes > Stegostomatidae > Stegostoma > Stegostoma tigrinum. The sequence goes on along the minus strand of NC_081356.1, from coordinate 61,804,628 downwards.
ATTTAATTGAACAAACAAGCAAATTGAATACATTTACACAAAACAAGAAAATGAATATCAAAATTAAAACCCACCTATCTCTGACTGAGAGATAATGGGAACTGCAGATGCTCTGTGCTCCTAAGATGCTGCTTGGCCTGCTGTGTTCATCCAGCTCCACAATTTGTTATCTCTGACTGAGACTTGTCTCCCAGTTAACTGACCCCCAGTTTGCAGCTAAGACTTAACACAGTGGTGGTAAATAGACACAGTGGGTGACGGTTACTTATGCTAATGGGGAGGAGCGAGTGTGAGAGAACGATTACCCTGCTTACTCCAAGTCCTATTCCATTTCCCTCCTTCAATATGCCCTTCACTGTTAGGCCTAAGCCCCACCTTTCCCTATCTAAGACCAGCCAAGCTGGGTTAGAAGATCTCAGTTACATTAGGCTCACCCCGAAGTGAAAACATGGTTTTGACTGGCTCTTGTCAGTAGCCTCTTGTCATAGCTGGGACTCTACGAAGGGCTGCAAGTACTGATAACAGTCAGGCTAGTGGTGTCTGCTGATAGGGTTGGATGCATGGGACTGGCCTGGTGAATACCTTGGTTTTGATTTCTTCTCTTGGTGCTCCTTGTGAATGAGTTGTTCTTGTAGATGTGGTGAGCGCTTCTGGTGTTACCCTGTTTATTGGTTCATGTCTCTGGATGCCTTTGGTCACCTCCCAACATTGAGTGGAGTCTCATGGTTAGTTGCTGGTGTTCAGTGGCTGGTGTTGCAGTGCTGGTGTCATAAAGCTCGAACTCTCAGTGCCTCACTGACAGTGCAGGACTCTCGGCACCCTCGCTTTCTTTCTCTCCTCCTCTTCCTTCTCTTCTCCCTTCACTCACTTCTCTTTCCTTCACTCCTATGCTGGGCTCGCTCAACTGCAGGCCCTCCTTACCTCCTGCCAAATCTGTTGAGCTATTGTTCATCCTGTCAAGGATGAATGGGCTTCCTGAGCACCGAAGTAGGTGTGAATGGCCTTTCAATTGAAATGAATGGTTTTGATAGGTTTGGAATGTCCAGTATTTCCCTTGGATCTGTATCCATTCAGTTTTGCATCGTGGTGTGAATGTTTTGTACATCCAAGATGAAATATGTTTGCATGTAGCACAACGGAGTGGAATGTTCAATATTCTTGTGCCTGAGCATTCATTGGAAATTGAATGGTTTTCTACCTCTGTAGGCTCCAAAGGATCTGAAGGTTTTGAAGCTGCTTGTTTCCTACAGCATTTTGAGCTGAGCATGAATGGGAGGGCCTGCCTTTAGTTTCTGTTAGCTAACCCCAGTTCCAAACATTAACCTCTGGGCTTATACATTACCCAGTCCATCCCAGCCAGCCCCTTTCTGGCTCAGTTGCAGCCCATGGTTTCTAGTGTCCCAAAGGTTCAGTGAATTTAATCCAAAATAATTTCCACAACTTCTGCCACCAGAGGGTTTTAAATCCAAGGTATGTCCATAAACTGATGGAGATTTTTGTCCCACCTCACACCATGCACAGAGAATACAGCAGGCCAGACAACAGGCAGCCTGACAGACTCCTCTCCTGAAGCGAAAGGCCTGGGTGGATCATGTGAGCCAGCACAGATACCAGGTGAGAAGCTAACACTCTGGCAAAAATGTTATAATCTGTGGTGAGGATTCTTAAGAGAAAGGAGGTTCCCCTTCTTTGGCAGCAGCAGCACAATGATTGCCCTACGCCAAGAAAGGGGCAGCTGGCCAGCTGTAAGACACTCCCCCAGGACCTGCACGTTACGCCACCCCCAGCCAGGGCATCCCAGAATGCCCTGAAGAACTCCACGGTTGGCTCGTCCAGCCCCGGGGACTTGCCCCTAAGGAGCCAGCCGAGGGCTGCGGTCAGTTCGTCAGATGTGATGAGAGCATCGAGCCTTTTGGCATCCTTCAAGCTGAGCTGCAGCAGGCCCTTCCATAGCACTCTGCGAGCATCCTCGCTGGACAGACCCAGTGCAAACAGAACTGAGTAGACTTGAACCTGGGCCCTGATGCCCTCCGGATCTGAGCCGAAGGACCCATTGTTTGTGCACAGCACAAGGAGCTGCTGACTGATGCAACGCCTTTTTTCCAGTGAGTAGAAGAAGAGGGAGCCGGAGCTGTGACCTAATATATGCACCCCATGACCCCACGAGCTGCAGGTCCCAGAGTATGGTCTTCTCCTGTTCATACACAACCCCCCACAGGGCTGTGTCTGCATCAGGCTGACCAAGGCATGACTCCAGGTCGAGCATCTCCTTTTCCAACTCCCCAGTCCTGGATTTCTGCCTCTTCATCAACCCCCTCACATACTGACAGAAGCCGCGGATGTGAGCTTTGCCCACGTCCCATTATAACCTCAAGGAGGGGAGCACCCCTTACCCCGCTGCCCGCCCCCCAACACTTCCTTCTCCAGTCATCCCAGAACCAACGGAACGAGTCCCAAAACTTCTCGTCCTCCAGGAGCAGGTTGCTAACGTACCGATACATGGACCCCATCTGGGCGATGAACGGAAGGAGCTCTCCTCACACCAGGTGATGGTCTGTGTGTGGCACAGGAGGCACAGTCCTATGAAATGTACAGGTGGTCGATCCTGGATGCTCCGACGCCAGGCCTTACGAAGGTGAAGGTGATAGAGTCAGGATGGAGATTTCACCAGATCCAAATCCCCCATCATCCTTCCAGATACCAACCAGACCGGGCACCGCCATGCTCCCTATTCTCGAGGACAAACCTTTTAAAACCCACCCCAGGACAATGTGCTGGCAGTCAATGATGGAGGTGGCATGAGCAGACACTCCTCAGGAGAAGTCTGTTTGCCTTGGCCTGACTGAGGGAGCATAGACGTTCATGAAGTGAAGCGCCATGTCCCACAGCTAACCCCCATGATCTCAGGCTGAAAATGTGGGACTAACAATATAGCTGCCCTGCTGGACTTGTGGGTGTGATGACTCTCACAGAATCCCTCCTTGTCAGTTCAAGAGCTGGGTGGCTTTGTCTCTCAGTGGCGGTACCATTTGTTGCAGGAAGCACGCTGCATACATACTGTCCCGAAGGACCAAGAAGTTCTGGGATCGTTTGTGAGGAATGACCTCCCTTCCCCACCCACCCTGGTGGCTTCAGGGCCTCAAGGTCCTCACTCTACCCTCTCCAGGAATATCATTGGCTGGGGGAAAGTGGCTGCATTATTTCCTTGGCTGTCAGGTGACAGTAGGTTGGTCAGAGGAGTGGCTCCTGCCCGCAATCCCAGGTCTCAGCCACCGTAGGATTGGAGCCAGCACAGGAGCTCCTGAGGTCTGCTGAGTCAAGGTGGGTGTCAGCTAACACGGGATGGGGTCTGGGCTCAGACCACTCGAGGGTAGGTAAGTCAGGTTTCGAGGGGAAGGCTCGGGCACAGAGTTAGGGTTCAGTGTTACCATGCCAGCATGTTTGTGTGGCCAGGGAGACATTATCATGCCAGGGTGGGGCAGGCTGGGTTACTGTTAATGGGATGACTGTGACTGGAGCCCAGTGGGATGCATTGGGGGCAGCCTCAAGGAGTTTCAATTTCCCTACACCTTCCTTCCAGCCAGACACCCAGCCACCCTCCCCTGCACACCATCCACTGGCCAGAAGACCCGATAGGCCGTGCCCCCATGGATCACAGTGAAAGAGCCCTCGGTCACCTCCTCCTGGGTTTATCAAATGAGCACCTGGCACCAGAAGGCATCGAAGTGTTTAAGGACAGGGTACTATAGTCTGAGCAAGAGCAATGTAATTCCTGACTTTCTCCCCCAGTGATTGCAAGTGAGGGAGGAGGAGCTCACTGCCAACAAAGGGCTGTGACCTCCAAAAGGTTGGCAGGCAGATATGGCCTGCCCAGAGTGAGCCATGTCCCCATGGCCAAGTGTGTTGCCCATTCTGACCGCAGGAAGAAAATAGTCTTCCTGTACATTTTGGCCACAGCACCAGTGACCTTACTGGTCATATCTGGGTGGGGGCTGGCCTTAATCCCTAGGCTCTTAGTAAGAAGCCTAAGAGGGTTGGGATTGTAGCCAGGGAGAAAGCAGCTGAGCCTAAGGCTGTGGCTACTCTGGCATAAGTGCAGCTGGGACCTGCTATTTTTGAGATGGCCAAGTTGTGCTGCCAGATGTTCCAAGGTGTCTTCTGATGGGTGGCCCCTGGGCATCTGCCACAGTCTCAGTTTGCAATGGGCCCAAGCAGTAGCAGCAGTCCCAAATCCTAATGTGCTCAGGCAACGACAGCGGCAACAGCTGCAGAGGGGGAAAGCCCAGGCAATGGTTTCAGCAACAGCAGAGGTGTTAGGCCCAGGCACCAGTAGTAAGCCCAGGGAAGACCCAGCTGTGACAGCAGCAGAACCAGATAGGCTCAGGCAACAGCAGCAGGAGGAGCAGGACTGGGCACAGGCTATAGTAGTAGACCCAGGCCCACAACTGGCTTGGCCCAGGCAGCAGAACTAGACCCAGGCAACAGCAATAGTAGAAATGGAAGGCCTCCAAGCCAAAAGGAGAGTTGAGCTCACAGGACAGTCCAACACAAAAATTCTTCATCCACAGGACATTGGCTGTGACTAGCCAGCTCAGAGCCAGTACTCAACTGAGAAGATGCTAATCTCCTGGTTATATTGGTCAGCCAAGGCATTCCTGATTGGTCAGGTCAACAACCCCAAACAAGAACTTTGTAGTTAACAAGATCCACCTGGTTCCAATCACTACGTTTGGTATTGGAAAATCCCTTTATCTTGGTCTTGAATATTCTCAATCACTGACTGACCACAGTTTTCTGAGGCAGAGAATTCTAAGCAGTGACAATCCTTTGAGTTACTACGCTTCTTATTTCAATCCAAAAATGACAATCTTTATCCTTAGACTGTGTCCTCGAGTTCAAAACTCTCCAGCAAGAGAAAACTTACTTTTAGCATCAGGCTTTCCAGAACCTTATATTTTCTATGTGTTCACTGCCTATTTCACCCAGACACCAAAGAGTAAGCACCTATTCCCTTAATGTCAATAGTTAATTTCATTTCAATAATTAATCCAGCAAGGTTGCATTCTGACTCCTCTGAGTCGGACACACCTTTCTTTAGTTATGGACACCAAGACTGTACCAGGCCAGGAACAGAAATGACAGGAACAGAAATGACAAGAAATTATGATGCTCCCAACCCAAGCTCCTGCCCCCTCCCCACAGCCCTTCACAAACCCCAAACTCCCAAGCAGAGCATGGCAACTCTGCACCGACCTGAACCTGGCAGCCTACCCCAATCTGAGTACAGTAGTTTGGCCCTGGCTCCTGCCACAGCTACCTCATTGCCTATCCAAGCATTGTCCCAAACACAATGGCCTTATCTCTGACCGCAATACAGAAAACCAATTCCTGAAATGAGGCAGCACCTGCCCACTACCCAAGTCTGACTCAATCCCACACCTGATCTGAGCACAGCAGCACCATCCCTGGCCCCAACATGGCAGCTCCCACTCTACTCCCCACTAAGAGCCCCAGATCCTAGCTATTGAGCTATGATATCAGCCCTGTCCTGGGCCCTGTACGGTATGTACCAAAGAAACTTCAATAAATGATCATCAATGAAGCTGACATAACTGGGGTGCTTTAGTTCATCAGGAAGTTCAGTGGCCTTTTCCTCAGGCTGCTTGTTTCACTAAACTGTTAAGGACCCAGTCATGAAGTTGTTTGCTAGACAGCCAGGGAATCAAAAACTTGATAAAAGCAGAAAACGGGATGACAAGCAAGGTAGAAGAGGAAAATCCGTAGATGTGCTCCACTTGAATTCAATTTGATAAAGAATTACACATCCGCCTCACAGCGCCAGGGACCCGTGTTCAATTCCAGCTTCGGGCAACTGTCTGTGTGGAGTTTGCACATTCTGCCCGTGTCTGCGTGGATTTCCTCCAGGTGCTCCGGTTTCCTCCCACAGTCCAAAGATGTGCAGGCTAGGTGGATCGGCCATGCTAAATTGCCCATAGTGTTCAGGGGTGTGTGGGTTATAGGGGGATGAGTCTGGGTGGGATGCTTCAAGGGGTGATGTGGACTTGTTGGGCCAAAGGGCCTGTTTCCACACTGTAGGGAATCTAATCTAATCTAATCTAATCTAATCTAATCTAATCTAATAAGAAAATAACCCATGATGCTGGAGGCAGTCAATTAAGATAGACTGAGGACTGGCTAATTAATAGAAGACATAGAGTTGGGATAAGGCAGGTGGGAGGGCTCCTTCAGAATGGCCAACTGCTACTTGTGGAATGCCACAGAGATCAGATACAATTGTGGGGCCAGAATTATTTGTAATATATGTTAATGGCTTGTATGAGGAAAGCAAATGCTCTATAGTCATGTTTGAGGTTTGCATAAAATTATGCGGAAAGTCAAGTGGTGAGGATGATGCAGATGTTCTGCCAAGGGTAACAGACAGGTTAAGCAAATGGATAAACATTTGGCAGATGGTACATAATGTGGAAAATTGTGAAGTTATGCACTATGATAAGCAGAGTAGAAGAAGCTGAATATTATTTAGATTCAAAAAGAATGGAATAAGCTAGAGCATTTTTGGGTCCTCATGAATGAATCACGAAATGATGGCATCCAAGTTCATCAGATAATAGGGAAGGCAGATGGAGTTTTGACCTTTGTTTCAAAGGGAATGAAGTATAAAAGAAGAGAAGGCTTGCTAAATCTATAAAAGTTTGTGTGTTGACTATATCTCGGGTATTTTTAATTTTATTCATTATAACGAAAGCTAATTTGTAAAAATGTTTTATCGATTTTCTCGGTTTTCCTAAAGATGAGGACTCATTGTGGATTACAATGGGCCACCAGTATTAATGGGTCTTGTTGATTCCTTCTCCAAAGCTAATGACAAAATGGGTCTTTCTGTAAACACCCCAGGAAGATAAAGCCTTATTCCAACCAGCTTCCACAGCATCAACACCACACAGCATTGTTTATGACCAATGGCAGGATCCTAGCACACAAGGATCAATTATGATATTTTGGGAGCCTCTGTGACAAAATTTATTATTGCCTCTAATCTGCCAGCTCAACGGTTGGGTAACTGATAAAAGAGTATATAAGGACTAGAATCTCAAACCTGAGGCCAAGGCCATGTTTAATAGGCAAAGTGATCCCTGTGATCCAATATTCTTTGGTAACTTGGCCAATCTACAGCAGGCACCTTGAAACACTGGAGATGTACCACCAGTGGAGCCTGACCAGATCCTCCAAATCTAATGGAAAGGAAACATCATCCTTTCCAAAGGCAACATATCCAGCATTGAGGTGATATTACTCAAAGCCAGGACATACCATTCATATTCTTGACGTAGTTTGCCAAAGTGTTGTGATTGGTTTGTGATAGCAGCGATAGAGTCTCCCTTGTTCTCACGTACCACCCCAATAGCATCCACATCCAGAGGATCATTTGCTGATATTTCTGCCACCTCCAGCAGGATGCCATCACCAGACATATATTCCCCTCCCCTCCCTTGTCAGCTTTTCACAAGAACTGTTCCCTCCAGGATGGCCTGGTCCACTCCTCCTTCACTCGCAACACCACCACACAGCCCCATGGAACCTTCCCCTGCAATCACAAATGGTGTAACATCTGCCCGTTTACTTCCTCCCTGCTCAGTATCCAAGGGCTGAAACATACCTTTCAGGTGAAGCAACACTCTACCTGGACTTCCCAGAGTCTAGACTACTGCATTCACTGCTCACAATACGGTTGCCTCTAAACTGGAGGAATGAAGTGTAGACTGGGTGACCTCTTCCTAGGACATCCATAGTCTGCTTGCAAAAAAGACCATAAGCTTCCCATTGCCTGACACTTCAAAACATCACCCTGTTCCTTGGCCAACATCTTTGTCTCAGTCTTGCTGTAGTTCTCCAGTGAAACTCAGTGCAAGCTGGAAGAACAGCACTTTATATTCCGCAACGGAATTTTATAACCTTCTGAACTCAATACCGAGTTCAACAATTTTAGGGTTTGAGCACCTTCCCTATACTTCTTCCCCCAACTACATGCCCCCAACACTAGGTCTTGTTATCACATGGTCTTCTGTTATACATAACCTATCATTAGCCACCAATAGTTCCCATTAGCATCAATTCATTCTCCCAGGCTGATCGTTATCTACTCCTTTGTCTGTCCAATGGTTTTTCTCTCTCTTTGGGCTCTATATTCACCTAGTGTTTACTTCTTATTCCCTCCACTCCGCATCAAAGCCAACTTTTTCCTAACTGCCATCGGTGCTGAGGAAGGGTCAATGAACCCAAAACATTAGCTCTGATTTCTCTCCAAACATGCTCCCAGACCAGTTGAGCTTCTCCAAAAATTTCAGTTTTCATTGCTGTGATATGATGTGCATGCAATTTTAAAGGGCATTTCTTTCACTGCTCTTCATTACCACCTACCAGAAAACAGGCTCTGAAGTATATTCCCATGTACGCTGCAAACAGAACACAGCAGTAAGATTTAAAGGTCAGGTGTGCCCACATAGCCTCCCAGTTACTGTTGTCTATATATAGTCTCACCTTCAAACAATCACTCATTATTGTTTTATCAATCCTTTTTGTATGATCGATACAATCAATAAACAGCATAAATAGATAAACAGAAGAGTTTATCATGAAGAGGTAATCTTCTCAGAATTCAATCACAGCAGCAGACTTTGAGAAAGTGATTTAGATATGCCATCACTGCATGCCTGAAGATGCAAGCCATCATTGACACAAACACAAAGATGTTTATTGTCTTATACTCTCAGCATATTTAGATATCTACAACACCAACTAAAGAGGAAATGGCCTTGGACTTGTATCAAAGTTGCATGAATGAAACCATAATGTTTGCTACCTCCTTTTAAAACAGGAAAGAAAGTGGCTCTGCTGTCATGTGGAGACCAGCTGAAGGCCATCAAACCAGCCATTGTCTACTAAACGGCCAAGGTAATCAATAGCAATGCACTGAAAGTGAGCAAAGATCATTTTCTAGCCAGATCCAACTTCACGTTCACATGAAAATCAGTCTCCTGGCAATTCAACTGTATGATGCCTCACAATTTACTGAGATTCCTCAGGTTTTTGAGATTTTCATTCCAGCCAAAGCATCAACTCATCTCGAAAATATTGACCTGCTACAAAAGAAACTGCCACAATCTCAAAGTATAATTGGAGCTGGAGGAACACAGCAGGCCAGGTAGCATCAGAGGAGCAGAAAAGCTGGCGTTTAGGACCCTTCTTCAGAAAAACTTTTCTGAAATGTCATCTTTCCTGTTCCTCTGATGCTGCCTGGCCTGCTGCATTATCTCTGACTCCGGCATTGGCAGCTCGCACTGTCTCCCAAGATATTATTGTACTTTTTCTGCATCTGTATCTAATCCATGTGTAATGATGGTGCACGTAAGTTGACTGAGTGAGTGGTTGTGTATCAAAGAACAAGTGTGTGATAATAAATAACCTTGTTTATTTTAAAATATACGCATGCTTGTTGATGACATAATGACCCGGATTGCAAACTGTGGATTCTCAGCTCTATTTACTATACAAAATGAATAATGTCTTAATACTGCAAAACCATTCTACAAGTTCCAGCACCAATAATGTACAGAAATAAGGTTGTTTTAAGGTTGTGTAAAGTGATATACAGCAATAGTAATATTTTAGACCAATTCCAAGATTAAAACTGTTCTTCTATTGACAGAGTCAGAGTGTAATATCGTGTTAAAACCCATTGCAGTGATACAGAGCAGGTGTCAGCCTATAATGTATCCATCCACTTTCTTCATTTGAGCCAACTACAGGTGTCAGTGCTAATTACTCCCCCAGTGGAATATAAACAGCAATGGATCATACATCTCTTTCATGCAAGCCCAATTCATTTTGAGCTGCCAGCTGACCCTCTATCTCCTAATTCTCACTTGGCAGATTCACCAAATATTGACACCACACTGCAGGAGGAACTGAGCAGAGGCTGGGTGCATGGACAGATGAGGGAGGATCCAGACTAGATTATTTAAACACAGTTGCAGGACGAATCAAATGAATAATCAAAATTTGTGTTAGGTGTCTGTCTACCATTTCAGACCAGATACTGAACACAGTCTTGCGAGATATTGGCATATGTTCCCCATTTATTTGTGGCCTTCATTCCATCTTACCACATATCCTGAAATTAATGAGAACTTTCTGACCCCCAGAATTTTATTTGTGAGGATGCCCCTGTTGGCTGATCTACAAAGGGAATGTAATTTTGAAAGAAAAAGAATGAAAACAACAAGGTATGAGAATGAGAGATAATGGGAACTGCAGATGCTGGAGATTCCAAGATAATAAAATGTGAGGCTGGATGAACACAGCAGGCCAAGCAGCATCTCAGGAGCACAAAAGCTGACGTTTCGGGCCTAGACCCAATGAAGGGTCTAGGCCCGAAACGTCAGCTTTTGTGCTCCTGAGATGCTGCTTGGCCTGCTGTGTTCATCCAGCCTCACATTTTATTATCAAGGTATGAGAATGCCTTTTGCTGAGGGTCGATTTTCAATCTCAAGCAGTGTAACTGCTTACCTCTGAAAAATGCCAATTAATAAAAATATTTTACACAGAAACATCTGCAGAACAATAAATAGTATTTTCAATTTCACGTTCTGATCTGCGTCATTTCTTTTTGATTTCTCAACCAGTATTACTATTTATTTCTTCCACAAATTGCCCCACCAATTTTGTTTTTCCTTTAGTACTCTTCTATAAAAGTATTTAATTAAACTAAATGGGGTATCTACTCAGATAAAGTAACTGATTGTGTACATTGGGTTAGAACTGCTCTTGCAAGATAATGACATTTCACCAACAGCTTCTTTTATTTCATTTTAAATGTCTAAATCAATTGCATCTAATCTTATAAGCTTTACAACAGCGTAATTCATCTCACAGGGGAAATTTGCTGTGCAGAACAATACAATACAACAAATCTAGTTTTGATCAGTGAAACTATATTAAAATTTTGTGTGATTGCTTCAAGTAAATACCATTTTTAAATGTAGATGAAAAATAAAGCGAACCAAGCTCTAGAACTGTCATGAAGATGTCACCAGAAATTGAGAAACATTGCAAACAATAACTAATAAAGATTCAGTCATGCAATGTATAAAAGCAAGTGATTTTGTGTAGTGAACTAATTCTTAAAAATTTCCTCGTTGATTATCAGGATATCAGATTGGCCAGTTAAATAGTTCCTAATTTTTACTTCACCTGAAAGGTTTATCAATAAAGCATTTGTGCAGGGAGTAACATTGTTTGGCACTAAAAGAAACATAAACATAGAGGAGGACTACTAAGTGAACACGCTGAACATATACAGCCTCCTACTTTTGCCACTTCTCCTTGCTCTTCCAGCAATATGTCCTGCTTAGCATGTTCCCTGTTCATTCTTATGCAGTAGGCAAAAAACAGAAATTGCTGGTCTGGCAGCATCTGTGGAGAGAAATCAGAGTTAATGTTTCGGGTTCACTGACTCTTCCTCAGAGCTGCATATAGAGAACTTGCAGCAATTTCTGCTATTTTTCTGATTTCCGGCATTTGCACTTCCCTCGGTTTTTATTTAGTGTTATAGAGGGGTTGCCTATGGTGAGCACATAATTGGGTACAACTTGTTGGTACAAAAGCTTTGAAGTTAGGGCCAAGTCCTTTCACAGCTATTTCATCACCCATGTAGATTTTGTCAGCTTGAATGAAGAGCACCAGACTTTTACATAATCTAACTGATAACCAAGATAAAACAATTGGTAACTAACATATAAGCAGTTGATGATGGTGTTATATAAAAGAACAAATGGTTGATGATGGGGGTCTTTTGTGATGGTGTCCCTACCTCTGGACCACAGATACCTGGGTTCTGGTCCCATCTGCTCCAGAGGCATGTAATAACATTGCTGTACAGGCTGATTAGTAAATATTTAAGTAACGATGATCCATTTACGTAGCATTGGTAGGGGGGATGTGTGCAGAGGAGTCATTCCTGCTGTTTTAACATGTTCAAATAGAATTATAGAGTTATATAACACAGTAATAGGCCTTTCAGTCCAACTAGTCCATGCTGACCAGGTTTCCTAAACTGAACCTGCCCCTTTTGTCTGTGTTTGGCCCATATCCCTCGAAACCTTTCTTATTCACCTAGTTGTCCAAATGTTTCTTAAATGTTGCAATTGTACTCGCCTCTATTGTTTCCTCTGGCAGTTCATTCCACATATACACCATTCTCTGTGAGAAAAAGTTACCCTCAAGTCCCTTTTAAATATTCCCCTCTCATTTAAACTTAAACATCTCGTTTTGGAATCACATACTCTGGAGAAAACACCTTGGCTGTTCACCTTATCTATGCCTCTTATGATTTTATATACTTCTATCATACCACCCTTTAGCCTCCTACATACCATGGAAAAAAGTCCCAGTTGACATAGCCTCTCCTTACAGCTCAAACCTACCAGATTTGGTAACACTCTTGTAAATCTTTTTAGTACCCCTTCCAGTTTAATAAGATCCTTCCTATAGCAGTGCAACCGGAACTGTACACAATATTTCAAAAGTGGCCTCAATCATGTCTTGTACTGTTGCCACATGATGTTACAACTCCCATGCTCAATGCTATGACTGATGAAGGCACGTAAGCCAAATGCCTTCTTAACCACCCTGGCTATCTGTGACGCCACTTTCAAGGAATGATGTATCTGAAACCCCAGATCTCTTTAACCGACAACACTCCCCACAGCCTTACCATTAACTGTGTAAGTACACCTCTGGCTTGTGTAACCAAAATAACCTTGCATAAGAGTTGGGAGCAGAAGCAGTCCATTGCCATTGTGGCTCATGTGATGCTCTTCAACTCCACTTTCCTGCCCCTACCCTCATAACCTTTAATTCCCTAGCCAAATAAAAATTTGTCTATCCCATTCTTGAATATACTTAACGCACCAGCCTCTATAGGCCTCAGTGGTAAATATTCCACAAATTTGCCACCATCAAAGAGATGAAATTCTTCTTCAATTCTGTTTTAAAAGGCTAACTCTTTATTCTAAGATCATGTCCTCTGGTCCTAGACTCTCCCACAAAGGGAGTTCCCTAAGGAACTGTTTCAATCAGGTCACCTCTCATTCTTCTAAACTCCGAAGAGTTCAGGCCCAACCTACTGAACGTCTCCTTATAAGACATTCCCTCCAAGCCTGGTAACAGCCCAGTGAACCTTCTCTGGACTGCCGACAGTTTGCCAAGTTGAAAATAATTCATTTCTCCCAACTCTCTATTTCCTGTTAGTTAGCTAAGCTTCTTTCTAAGGTAATATTTTACTCCCGATGTTCTTATTATATGGAGTAATCTCTACTTGGCAAATGCCTCAAGTGATACAAAAATATTGTGTGATTGTAATCATTAACTAATTTTTCATCTGAGTGATAAACTTGTGTCTGAACAAGCTCGAACCTGTACAATTGGAATCATTTGGCTCATTAAAGCAGAACTTCTCACAAATGGGCAGCATTTCGATGAGAAACAGAAGGACGACAGAGTAAAGGCTCCGGGGCCTGGATTCTCACTAAGGCTGTTCTTCATTTATCCTGTCACTACATGTGGGCATCATTGGCAAAGTCAGCATTTATTGTCGATCACCAATTGCCCTTCAGATAAAAGGAAATGCGAGTCAAGTCTGAGATAGCAAGAACTGCCGATTCTGGAGTCAGAGATAACACAGTTTGGAACAGGAGGAACACAGCAGGTCAGGCAGCATCAGAGGAGCAGGAAAGCTGACGTTTTGGGTCTGGGCTCTTCTTCAGAAATTCTTGCAGTCTGTTTTTGTGACAGGAAATTGCCTCCTGTCCGGAAGAGGTGGAGTTCAGGTTTTCCTGGAGTTGAGCCCTAAATTAATTTAGACATGTGTTTCCCAACAAATTGAAACCAGCAGGGTACGAGTAATTCAAAGCAAAACATACTGAACAATGGAAATCTGAAACAAAGATAGAAAATGCTGGAGAAACTCAGCACGCCTGAAGAAGAGTCACATTGAACTGGAAAATAGATCTATCTTTGACTGTCTGCAGATTTTGCCAGGCTGGCTGAGTTCCTCCAGTATTGTATGGTGTGAGGATGGAGGAGGATTTCAAACCCCAAGACAGCCAGAACTGAGGCTGCTGGTCATGCTGAGAAAGAGAGAGTTTGTTTTAAAGCTTATCACTACACTACAGAGATATTATTGCAGAGCTGCAGGTCTGGCATGCATGGCAGTGAAGAAGAAAGCCTTCATCCTGGAAGGTGTCAGGAAGTGGCTAATTTATTGTACAGCAGGACATTTAGTATCTCTGTTCTTAAACAGCATCTCCCTCAGCCTTCAATTCCCTAGCTTTCTCACCTACTATTTATTCTGTGCCACCAAATAGCTGCTCCTTTCCAGGGCTTCAACATGCCCAAGATTCATATCCCTCTGAAGGGATATTTTATTGAGAGTACAGCAGACAGCCACAATAAACAAGACACTTTCATGGTAGAATTGCACTGCAATACCCAACTGGCTCTGACACTTGACTCCATGCCGATTTGCAATGCCCATCCTTTGTGATTCCAGTGTGCTTTGCAACCTTAGTGACAAGGATATCCATTGGTTTGGTGATGCAGCAGGCATTGGCGAGACAATGTAAAAATCTGCACAGATGTCTACGGCCATCAGTGAGTAAAGTGTGACAATTTTCTTAGGCAGTTTAGATTATTAGCATTGTCCAAGTCTCTTTACATCTGATTGTGGACACTTCAATTTCTTTGTTTTTTTTGAGGGTATGGCATCCATTTCCAGCTGCACCCTTTCTGTTTATCAGTTGGTAGCCTTACTCACTTCCCTGAATACAGACAATGACAAGGGGGTAACTGAACTTGCTAAATTCTTAATTCAGCCTCTTTCCTTAACCTGCGATGGGTTACTGCTACTTTAAGCCCTTCCACCTAATAAAAGCATGAACATCTACCTTTGAAACCTCTTCAGTCTCTTGAAATAGTCCTCACCTGCTGTCGGTAGGACTGAGAAACATCCCTGCAGTACCTAACGTCTAAAGTCTCCTGAGAATCTAATACATGTTAATGCGATCAACTTTCATTATTCTAAATGCAGTGAATACAGACCCAACCTGCCCAACTCCATCCATTTCACGAACTGAATATTTTTCAACAGTATTCACTCTAGAAAACGACAATGTTGTCGAGGAGAATACTGAGATACAGGCTACTAGACTAGTTGGGATTGAGGTTCACAAGGAAGAGGTATTAGAAATCCTACAGAGGGTGAAGATAGATAAGTCCCCTGGGCTGGGTGGGATTTATCCAAGGATCCTCTGGGAAGCCAGGGAGGAGATTGCTGAGCCTTTGGCATTGTTCTTTAACTCGTCATTGTCTACAGGAATAGTGCCAGATGACTGGACGATAGCAAATGTGGTTCCCCTGTTCAAGAAGGGGAGTGGAGACAACCCTAGTAATTATAGACCAGTGAGCCTTACCTCAGTTGTTGGTAAACTGTTGGAAAAGGTTATAAGGGATAGGATTTATAATCATCTAGAAAAGAATAAATTGATTAGGGATAGTCAGCATGGTTTTGTGAAGAGAATGTCGTGCCTCACAAACCTTATTGAGTTCTTTGAGAAGGTGACCAAACAGGTAGATGAGAGTAAACCGGTTGATGTGGTGTATATGGATTTCAGCAAGGTATTCGATTAGGTTCCCCACAGTAGGCTATTGTACAAAATGTGGAGGAATGGAATTGTGGGAGATATGGCAGTTTGGATCGGAAATTGGCTTGCTGAACGAAAACAGAGGGTGGTAGTTGACGGGAAATGTTCATCCTGGAAACCAGTTACTAGTGGTATACCGCAAGGGTCGGTGTTGGGTCCACTGCTGTTTGTCATTTTCATAAATGACCTGGATGAGGGTGTAGAAGGATGGGATAGTAAATTTGCAGACGACACGAAGGTCGGTGGAGTTGTGGATAGTGACAAAGGATGCTGTAGGTTGCAGAGAGACATAGATAAGCTGCAGAGCTGGGCTGAGAGGTGGTAAATTGAGTTTAATGCAGACAAGTATGAGGTGATGCACTTTGGTAGGAGTAACTGGAAGGCAAAGTACTGGGTTAATGGTAAGATCCTTGATAGTGTAGATGAGCAGAGCGATCTCAGTGCCCATGTACACAGATCCTTGAAAGTTGCCACCCAGGTTGACAGGGCTGTTAAGAAGGCATATACAGTGTTTTAGCTTATATTAATAGAGGGATCGAGTTCCGGAACCAAGAGGTTGTGCTGCAGCTGTACAAAACTCTGGTGCGGCCGCACTTGGAGCATTGTGTACAGTTCTGGTCACCGCATTATAAGAAGGATGTGGAAGCTTTGGAAAGGGTGCAGAGGAGATTTACTAGGATGTTGCCTGGTATGGAGGGAACCCCTTATGAGGAAAGGCTGAGAGACCTGAGGCAGTTTTCATTAGAGAGAAGAAGGTTGAGAGGTGACTTAATTGAAACATGTAAAATAATCAGAGGGTTAGATAGGGTGGATTGGGAGAGCCTTTTTCCAGGATGGTGACGGCCAGCACAAGGGGGTATAGCTTTAAATTGAAGGGTGAAAGATAAAGAACAGATGTCAGAGGTGGTTTCTTTACTCAGAGAGTAGTAAGGGAATGGAACGCTTTGCCTGCAATGTTAGTAGACTTGCCAACTATAGGTACATTTAAGTCATCATTGGATAAGCATATGGACGTATATGGAATAGTGTAGATTCGATGGGCTTCAGATTGGTACGACAGGTCGGCACAACATCGAGGGCCAAAGGGCCTGTACTGTGTTGTAATGTTCTATGTTCTATGTTCATTTAGAGACTTTGGAAGAACATGCAGAGGTGAAGTTGAGGAGTCAGAGAGGGCACACAGATCTTCGAACAGCTCATCAACCCAACACCCAACTATTCTTGTATTTGGCAGAGTTTGCACATAGCGCATTGAACTTTTCTTCAATTTCAGAACCTATTGCATCACCTTAGGATCCTCAACGAGTTACCCTCAATCTCACGGCACTGTCACAGAAAAAGACCAAACCCTGAATTAGCCCGACACCAGAAATATTGAGTCATGAAGACAAGAGTGCTATCAAGGACAGGATGGTGGCTCAGTGGTTAGCACTGTTGCCTCACAGCACCAGGGACCTGAGTTTGATTCTACCCTCTGGTGACTGTCTGTGTGGAGTTTGCATATTCTCCCCGCGTCTGTGTGGGTTTCCTCCTACAGCCCAAAGATGTGCAAGTTAGGTGGATTGCCCCATGGTGTCCAGGGATGTGTAGGTTACATGTGTTATCCATGGGAAATATAGGGGGATGGGTCCATTTTTGATGCACTTTGGAGGGTCAGTGTAAACTTTTTGGGCCAAATGGCCGGTTTCCACACAGTGGGGATTGTGTAACTTGGGTGGCATTGTAGCTCAGTGGTTAGCACTGCTGCTGTACAGTGCCAGAGACCCCAGTTTGATACCAGTCTTGTGTGACTGTCTGTGTGAAATTTGCACATTTTCCCCATGTCTGCATTTGTTTCCTCCCACAGACCAAAGATGTCCAGGTTATATGGATTGGCCATGCTAAAAATTGCCCCGTACTGCCCAGGGAAGTGCAGGTTAGGTGGGCTAACCCTGGTAAAAACTCCAAGTGGGTTATGGGGATAGGGTGGTATGCTATTTGGAGGGTTGGTGCAGACTTGATGGGACGAATGGTCTCTTTCTTTAGTGTAGGAATTCTATTATTTTATGACTTGATTAAATGAAATGCAAGTATATTGTGGAATTCAAACTGGATGTGTTTGAAATCTTGTTTTCATTTTAAGAAACTGTAAAATATCTAGGTATTACGAAGATGCATTGATCAGAAACTTTGTGCTTCTGTTTCACTGCTGAAACCTTAGGTTTCATTTCCCCTTGAGCCAATGAACTGCAGAGAGAAACAGGGTCCACCTGGTGGGGATGGGTTGGAAGATCAGGCTGTGCCAGATGACTAAGAATGGGAAAACATTGAGGATGAGAGTTTGGATGGGATTCTTCGGTAACTGGGTGAAGTGGAGGTGAATGCAATCGGAGAGCAAGGAAACCTCTCTCTGTCTGTCTCAGTCAGTTCCTTGGAATAAGGATTATTAAGGTGTGGATCCTGAGGTGGCTAAGTCATTAATAGTGGATCCACAGATTGGCTGGATATGCTTGAAGGGGCGGGTGGGTGAGATGCTCAGGCTTTTTTTGCACGGTCCTTCCACTGTTTGTCTTTGGCATCCATCTGGGCTTATTGGGGATGCTCAAAATCATTGGCTCCTTCACGAATGACATTTTTTCCCAGTTTGGACAATGTTGGCCTGAAGATTTCTGGGAGTTGCTGAAGATTGTGTATCTTTTTCTGAGAGGCTTTGAGGGCCTCCTTGAAAGGTTACCTCTGCCCACTTGGTAACCGATTGCCCGGATGAAGTTTGGAAGAAAAAGATTGTTTTCTAACCTTGTGTCAGGCATGAAGACAATGTTGCCCACCCAACACAGCTAACTGAGTGTAACTAGCAACTTGATGCTGGGAATGTTGGCTTTGAGAATATACTACCACTGGAACATCTATTCTGCCATTGGATTTAGAGTCATAGAGTTGTAGAGTTGTGCAGCACGAAAACAGATCCTTCAGTCCATGCTGACCAGATGTCCTAAATTAATCTAGCCCCATTTGCCAGTATTTGACCCATATCCCTCTAAGACCTTCCTATTAATGTACCTATCCAGGTATCTGTTAAATGTTGCAGTTGTACCAGACTCCACCACTGCTGGCAGCTCATTTCATATACTCGTACACTCTGCGTGATAAAGATACCCCTTAGATTCCTTATGAACTTTTCCTCCTCTCATCTTAAGCCTATGTCCTCTCATTTTGGACTCCCCTACCCTGGGAAAAAGACCTTAGCTATTCCCCTATTCATGCCCTCAAGATTTTGATAAACCTCTACAGGATTTTGCGGAGACATCACTCGGACTATTTCTTAAGGAAGCTGAAGTGTTTTTTGTACGTTGTCCATGCCTCCAACACATACAAGATCAAGGCTAGGGTGGGCATAACAGTAGTCATGGAGTAATGGGATGGGGAGAGGTGCATTCTTTCAGCAGTGGCCTGTGTTCTTTATTGATGAACACTTCTGATCTTGTCACTTCCATATGTGGATGAGCATGTTTAATAAGTGTACTCTTGTTGGTTACATATCACCAGAAACCCTTTAAAGAATTGCCTGCCAGGACACATGTAGTCTGACTTTCTTCAGGATAACCAAATGCTGCAATGGGGCATCAAAGATGGCGTAGGCTTCTTGTTTGCCAGTGAAATGTACCTAATATCAGTTTCTTATCTGAGCTCAGCTTAGTTATTAACAGTATGTTGCACAATGCAAACTCCACACAGACAGTTACCCCAGGGTGGAACTGAACCTGGGCTCCTGGCACTATGAGGCAGTAGTGCTAAGTACTGAACCACCACGCCTCTAGTATTGGAGCCATCAACTGCTTTGACCATATTCTCTGAAATTAATACTCCTCCCTTTCTCACAGTCCCACAAAGATTTCTTCTCCTTTGAGACATTTCTTAAAATCTCAAGCTTTGATCCAGGTTTTTGCTTCCCATCTTAAAAATCAACTTATGTGCATTAATGTCAAATTTAATTGAGAGAGATCCTGTGAAGCACCTTAGAATGTGAAGAATGGCCCGTAAATGTAAGTTTTCATTGTAATAATGCACAAATTCCAGTTTGCAGAATGAAGCTCCATCTAACTTGGCCAAAAATGTTCCCTTCTACATGGATCTGACATGTTATCATTTCTGACATAATCCACCTGTCTCAGTTTGCACTAATTTAAGAGAAGTTTCAGAAACACTTTAAACCAGTTTTATGTTAGGTGATTACAGCTGACAGAGTGAGGCAACTTTCATCACTTTAAATGACTTAGGTGCAAATGTAAGAGGCATGCTTAGTAAGTTTGCAGATGACATCAAAATTGGTGGTGTAGTGGACAGCAAAGAAGGTTACCTCAATGGGATCTTGATGAGATAGGCTGAAGGGCTGAGGAATGGCAGATGGAGTTTAATCTAGGTAAATGTGAGGTGCTACATTTTGATAGAGCAAATCGGGAAAGGACTTATACACTTATTGATAAAGTCCTGGGGTGTGTTGCTAAACAAAGACACCTTGGAGTGCACATTCATAGTTCCTTGAAAGTGGAGTCGCAGATAGACAGGATAGTGAGAAAGGTATTTGGTATACTTGTCTTTTTTGGTTATTGCATTGAATGTAGATGTTGAGAGGTCATGTTGCAGCTGTACAGGACATTGGATCGGCCACTTTTGGAATACTGCGTTCATTTCTGGCCTCCCTGCTAAATGAAAGATGTTGTGAAACTTGAAAGAGGTCAGCAAAGATTTACAAGGATGTTGGTTTGAGCTGTAGGGAGAGGCTGAATAGGCTGGGGCTATTTTCCCTGGATTGTCGGAGGCTGAGGAGTGACCTTACAAAAGTTTATAAATTCATGAGGGGCATGCATAAGGTGAATAGCCAAGGTCTTCACCCCGGGATAGGGGAGTCTAAAACTTGAGGGCATAGGTTTAAAGTGAGAGGGAAAGGTTTAAAAGGGATGTAACAGGAAGCATTTTCATGAAGAGGATGGTATATGTATGAAATGAACTGCCAGAGGAAGTGTTGGAGACTGGTACAATTACAATGTGTAGAAGGCATCTGGATGGGTATACAAATAGGAAGGGTTAGAGGGATAAGGGTGAAATGCTGGCAAATGAGACTAGATTAATTTAGGGCATCTGATCAGCATGGATGAGTTGAACCAAACGGTCTATTTCCGAGCTGTACGTTTCTCTGACTCTCTGACCATAATTCAAGCTCAGATGTTGTAAATCAAAACTAATATCTGATCAATCATACCAGCCAATCACAATAATGATTTGTATTAAAGTAGAACATAGATATTCAGGCTCGAGCCAATTCTTTGAGTTCAACTCCCAGCAGCTAAAATAAACTTCATACATGTAAGCCCTGAAGCAAATTATTTTAATTTGATGCAGAGGTACTAAAGTAATTATCTTTTAAAATAATAATTCATGAGTAATGCAGTCCTAAAGGAATTTAGATCTGCTCCAGCTCCATTATAGCACTCCAGTTATTACAAATATAATATTGCTTTTTTAATTTAAAACAGTTGGCGATTATATTTATCACAGTAGATAAAAATGGGCGATTGATTTTTAAATTCTATCATCTGATTTTAATACAGAAGATCCTGATGGATAAAAATGATTTCAAAAAGGAATAAATACTGTATTCAATGACCGCATCAATCAGCTGACCACACAGATTAGCCAAACTTTATGGAATAAACAGAGAGCAAACAAGATCATCTGAACAGAAATTAACATTTTTAACTGAAATCTAGTCAGGCCTAAAGAAGCCCCTGTCTTCTATTTTCATTTACAGTTGTAAGATAAGCTCCATATTTGAGATGAAAGAAATCGCCTACATTATTTCAAACGTGGAAACAAGCGAATCAGACAAAACGTACAAATCAGACAAATACACAAAACAGCTATTTTTCAGAGACCCATTTTTAGAAGAGCAAGGAAGACTTGTGACTGAAATAAACTGGAGAAACCTTCCTTGCTCAACCTCTCTCGAAGGACAAATCATTCAGTGACACAATAAACTGGAAGGAACAGCAGAACACCAAGAACTCAAAAGAAAACTGAAATATTTGCTGCTGCTGGTGAGGATACAAGCCATCAACTAAACAACTATGGGCTCCGGTTAAAACATTTGCACCTCAAGGGCACCTTAATGTCTTTAAACTCCTTTCATCTTCCTTTTGAACTGGACACAATGGATTTTCAGATTTGCACATGCAAGCATATATGTTTGATCTTGTGTATTTAATAATTTTTGTGGTTCAGCAGATTTTAAAATTGCCCTCTATTTCACTCAAGGAGACATCGTAGTATACTTCTTTTAGTTTCTGCTGAATTAGTTAACTGAGCGAGTTACAGCCTGTGCAAAAAGAACAATACGCCTTTCTTGCAGCCAACTGTGGAGATGGAAAAGTTGGAAGCAGATTTAAGTTTCCTCTTTTGGTCATGGAATTTTATTTATCACTTTCTGTCTTTCATTATATATTCTTTCCTGTTCATAACTTCCTCCCCTTCTCATTGGAGAATCCTTACTTTTTGGGAAAGTGCCATTCAATGCACAGATTCATCTTCTGCTGTTTCACCCAACAAGCTACAACAGTCAATGCTCACTAGATGCTCCAGGACATGAGCATCACAGACAAGACTGATCTTGATTACTAGACACCATGCCAACTAAAGTTACCAGAGACTGGTCAAGTGCAGGAACACTAACCAAATTTTTACTCACAAACTCCTGGGCATTAAGTCTAATTCCAGTGTTCTGACTGCTGCCCCGACTGAAATAATTCAACTCTGATGAAGGAACAAATAATCTTCACGGCTCAGCTGCTCATAGAGTCATCAGCCGGACCTGGCTGTCCTTCGTTGATTTAATAGAGTATTTGAAATGTAATGTTATATTTGTGGTAATCCCAGAAAGTAATTCTAATTTCAATTCCCCTGATATCGGTACAAATACTTGTTCACTAGGATAGAACTTGGCTATTACTGAAAAAAATGGCACACTTTAGGGTCGCTGAGTCACCGAGACACACAGAGCAGAAAATGGCCCTTAGCCCATCATGTCTGTGTCAGTCAAAAACAACTACGTAACTATTCCAAACTCAGTCTCCAGCACTTGGTTCATAGTCCTGCATACCTTGGCATCACAAATGCATGTCTAAATACTTCTTCAACGTTATGAGAGTTTCTGCCTTTACCACCCTTACAGGCAGTGAGTTCCAAATTCCTACCACCTTCTGAGTGAAAAAGATTTTTCTCACACTTCCTGAAAACCTTCTACCTTAAACCTATGGTCATTGATTCCTCCATCAAGGAGAAAAGTTTCTTCCTATCCACCCTGTTTTTGCCCCTCATGATTTTATGCAACTCAGCCTTGTTCCCTCTCAAGCCCCT
Organism: Stegostoma tigrinum; assembly: GCF_030684315.1. Taxonomy (NCBI): domain Eukaryota; kingdom Metazoa; phylum Chordata; class Chondrichthyes; order Orectolobiformes; family Stegostomatidae; genus Stegostoma; species Stegostoma tigrinum. Next base: position 61,781,460 of record NC_081356.1, on the reverse strand, counting down.
CTGCTCTAATGAAAACAACTCCAGTCTGTCTAATCTCTCTTCATAACTGAACCTCTCCAGTCCAGGCATCGCACTGATAAATCTTCTCTGCACCCTCTCCAATTCTATTGCTCTCCTATAATGTGGATTCCAGGACAACACACACTAATCTAGCTGTGGCCTAACCAACATTTTATACAATTCCAGCATAACTGCCCTACTTTTAAATTCTGTGCTTCAGCTAATAAAGGTAAATATACCATATGCTTTCGATATTACTTTATCCATCTGTCTCACTACCTTGAAGAGCCAATGTACATGAACAACAAGGTCCCTTTGATACTCAGTGCTTCCCAGGGTCTTACAGTTCATCCTGTACTCCCTTGCCTTGTTAGTCCTGCCCAAGTGCATCAGGTCACATTCACATGGATTGAATTCCATTCACCACTGATCAGCCCATCTGTCTATATTCTCCCGTAATCTAAGGCTAACCTCCTCATTTTTTACCACTCATTCAATTTTTGTATCATCTGCAAACTTACTGATCAACACTCCTACCTTCAAGATTAAATCATTTATATAAACCACTAATGTCAAGGGGCTCAGCACTGATCCCTGTGGAATTTCACAGGATGCAGACTTCCAGTCAGAAAAACACACCTCATCCATCATCGTCTGCTTCCTGCCACTCAGACAATTGTCAAATCTGTCAAATTTTGTTCGCTATCAATCCCCCATGTGGGACCCTATCAAAGGCTTTGCTGAAGTCCAAATAGACAACAACAAATATATTATTCTCATTTACACACCTGGCTTCCTCTTTGAAAGGTTCAGTCAAGTTGGTTAGACCTGATCTCTCCTCAACAACGCCGTGCTGACTGTTCTTGATTAATCCCTGACTCTCCAAATGCAGATTAATTCTGTGCCTCAAAATTGCTTCAAATAGTTTCCCCAGCCCCAATGTTAGACTGATTGGCCTGCTGTTTCCTTGTTTACATCGAGCTCCCTGCTTGAATAATAGCTGTCCTCCTAGCACCTTTCCTGAGGCAAGAGAGAAACTGAAACATTTTGCAAGTGCTCCTACTGTTTCCTCCCAGGCCTCAGCACTTTGTCAAAGCTTTTCATCTTGCATTCAGGATAATCACAACGATAACAAATTTAAACAAAAAACAACCTTCAATGCTATACGAGACAAGGGTGCTGATTGGTTGGGATGTGGGCTCTAACTGGTTGAGACAATACCATGAAAAATACAACCTCACACATATGCATCTTCTGTCACTTACACACTCTCATATAGACACACACACACACATACCCACAACTACACTCTCTTACACATACACAGTCACTCATAAACATCCTTTCTCTCTCTCTCTCTCTCTCACACACACACACACACGCACACACGCACACACACACACACACACACACACACACACACACACACACACACACACAAACATACACACCCCCACGCACACACACTCACACACTCTCTTTCACACGCACATCATTCTCTCACACACATACAGTGTCTCAGACTCGGGCAAGTCAATGGGTCGGTTACGCTTTCACCTGGGACCTGGGTCAAAAGTTGCTGAGCAAGCCGGAGCCCTCCAAGCCCCAAACCACCAGAGGATTACATGTCAACATCATCTGAGGCAAGCTGAACAAGTGGTTAGCAAGCTTCTCCAGTCTGCCAAGTTGATACTGATACTTTTGTCGCGTGCACTATTCATCATCCTTCAGTGTGCTTCATAAAGGGTAGCCTAGATCTGCGATCTGAATGAATTTGGTTGTGACCAACAAGGCCGAACAACTTTTATATGTTCAGAACCATGGTGATTAGCTCAACCTGACTCTCAGCAGTCTTCATTATTCTCCTTTGATATAGCTTTAAAATCTTGGAATCTACAGCCTATATAACCATTTCATCCCATGTCCAGAACTTGCGGAAACATGGGCCTATAAATATTCCTGAATGGCTAGACGCACCAGAGAAAGAATCCTATCTGGATTCAGCGTGGCCTGGAAACTGCTCTTTCCAAGACCACAGGAAATTACAGAGAGTTGTGAATGCAGCCCAGTCCATCACACTAACCAGCCTTCCATCCATTGACTCCATCTATACTTCCTACTGCCTTGTGAAAGCAACCAGCATTATCAAAGAGCCCTCCCAACCTGGTTATATTCTCTTCCACCCTTTTCTGTTGGGCAGAAGATATACAAGTCGGAATACATGTACAAATAGATTCAAGAACAGCTTCTTCCCTGCGGTCATCAGACTTTTGAATAGACGTCTCAAATATTAAGGTTGATCTCTGTCTCTGCACCAGTGTAGGAGACTGCTAGATGTGTTCCTTCTTAGAGTTAAATGAATCACAGTATGTGACGGGGAGGTTGGTGTTAGGAGTTGATAGATCTTATAAAACTTTATTGTGGTTGCTTCCCTTTGATGCCTTAGCTGTTCACATGATCTTATTTTTCGACTTATGCTTCAATTCACTCTTACGCATGTTTGAGCTGAGCAGAAGCATGTATAAAAATATCCTGGGGCTCTTCCATTCGTGCAATAAATTCTCTGTGAGGAATTATTTTGTGAATTGATTTAGGGGAAAGATGGTAGCTGCATATTTTTCACTCAATCAATTCATCCTCCACCCTTTCTGTCAACCCTACGCTTTTCCCCACCATCTAGTTGTCCTTCTCCTTTCCTCTGGAGTCCCACCTGTCTTCGTGTCTTTGAAATTCCTGCTTCTTCCCCCAATCCCTCTCCCAGCCAAGTACTCGAATGCCCTACCTTGGCCTTACGTTGCATGTATTCAGTCATCTATTCTTTCTACAGAGTGGCATGGTGGCTTAGTGGTTGGCATTGCTGCCTCGCAGCACCACAGACTCAGGTTTGCTCCCACCCTCGGGTAACTGTCTATGTGGAGCCTGCACATTCTTACCATGTCTGCATGAGTTTCCTCCAGGTGCTCCAGTTTCCTCTCATAGTCTAAAGATATGCAGGTTAGGTGGACTGGTCCTGGAAAATGCAGGGTTACAGTGACAGTGCAGTGAGTGGGTCTGAGTGGGTTGCCGCCTGGAGGTTCAGTGTGGACTCAGTTGGCCAATTGGCCAGGTTCTGCGCTGTAGGGATTCTGTGATTCTCTCTTCCTGGTCCATCCCATTATGCTCCCAAATGCAATGCCTACTCTTTCTTATTCCTCTGTTACATTGATTTTCCCATCTGCATTCTAGTTTCCTCCCTCTATATCATAGAATTCTTCTGCTGTCCCACTAACTAAGCCTTTTATATTCTATTCTCTACAGTTCCTATCGACACAACATACCATAGTCTGAATCTTTTGAGTTGAGCCTCACTGGCCTGCTCTGGTTAGGTTTGCTGATGTTGTCCATAGTGGCTGCCTCACTTGGAGAGTGAGAGCCTTGTTCAGTGGCTTAGGAACACAGAACCTTTTACTTCTTCCCAGGAACACAAAGCCTCGTGTTTGTAGTCTCTTCCCCCAATCCCCATAACCCCTGCAGAGCTAATGGTCAGGTCTCAGACCCACATGAAGACACTGGCCTTGGTACTGTTCACTGCTCGGTAGTACAGAGGCTGTTTCACTAGGAAGCCTTTCAGCCATCAACGTGTGAAAGAACCAGCCTGTGACTGGAAGAACAATAGGTTGCAGATCTATCTTTTCCACTTGCTGATATTTTGAACATTGGTTGTGCAGGCAGCAATAACATGCAATGGTGGGCTCTATTCAGTCCCCTGGGCTTGGGATAGAGGAAACTACCATTGCATTTTTTGATAGCACCTTATAATATCATAGTCAACGTATGTAAATCTTTTCGTATGATTAGGAAACTGGGTACTTTTTTTGCAGAAGGATGAAGATATTTAAAGAAATAGGTTTAAAGATCAATTGGAAAACACACTTACATGCAATATCAAGCAGAAACAGAATGGAAATAGGAAATGGGGAGAATGCCATGAAAGGATTGATCACTGTGACAAGGGCATTCAAGACACTGAAGTAAAATCAAGGATTTCATGATAGGGGTTACTGTAAACGAATGCAACTATTGATGGTAGGAGAAGAATCACAAATAAGTTACCGGAGCTTAAACGTTATTTATAGAAAGAATGAAATACTAAGCATAGGGCCACAGACAGGGAATGGACATGGTTTCATCGCATTCATTTTAAGTTTTGTTTTAAAACAGCTTAGGGATTAGTTGTGGCACTGTTAAAAAGAGAGGATCTGTGAGTAATCCAAGTATTTTATTTAATCTGAGATAAATAAATCTAATCCTTAGACTTGGACAAGAAATGAATGTTACAGTGATGATAAACTGGAGCAAGATATAAAAAAGAGATCTCTCCTAGAAAGAGGCCAACAAGACAAAGGCCAAAGGAGAAGATTCTATCTGCTGCCTATGGGTGTTTTGGTGCAATCAGAGTTTATAAGTTCAAAATGGAACTGTTAAATATTCAGATATCTGCTGATAAATTTAAATCCAAACCATTTGCAAATGCAGTTCCATGTATCCACATGTCTCATGTGAGTTGGAGGAGAGGAGGTGGGCCTTAAAAACTCCATTAAAAACTAGAAACCTGGAAGTTCCATTGGACATCTGCTGCAGTTCATGAAACCACCAGCAAACAGTAGAGTTATGGCTTCATCAGCTTTCAGTTTTTCTGAGGGTCTTCTAAGGAAATGAACCTCCATCTGTTTCATATTTTATTTTGCTTTAAGATGATTAGACAATTACATAAGAAAAATAGATGAGTCTATTTTGGTAAATATATTATTCATATTCACGGCCCATCGGTATCTCACTAACTCACTGAGCATTTTAACTTTGTGTCATTCTCTTGACTTCTCCGCTTAATACCAAATATTGTTTCTATGTACATAATCATCTAATACCCTCATGAATGCTTCAACCAAACTTGCATACACCACAGTTGTAGACTATGCATTCCAGGCCCTACCTCACTGTTTAATTTTCTTTTTTTCTCTCAGATCACATTTGCTTCATTTGCAAGTTCCTTTATTACCCTATACTTGGGTACTCACATTCCCCATAATTTTGTAAGTGGGAACAGTTTCTCTTTATATTCCCTGTCTAGCTGACATGTGATTTTGCAAACATCTATCAATTCCCCTCTCATCCTTTTCCTCTTCAAGGAAAATAGTCCCAACTTTGCTATCCTGTTAACTGAAGTGAGTCATCCCTGGAACCATACATGTGAACTAATTCTGCACTCTCCAGTGCATCCACATCTTTCTTGAAGTGTGGTGCCTAAAATTATAACAATACTCCAACTGAGGTTTGACTATTATCTTAAAAGCTCAGCATAACCTTCTTCCATCTGTACTCTATACCTCTATTAATAGCACAGAATATTATATGTTTTATTAAATATGCTTTCCATCTGTCCTGCCACCTTTAATAACTCATGCACGTATACATCCGGGCTGCTCTTTCCCTGCACATCCCTTAGACTAATACCCTTGCTTGGACAATACTTCCATGTTCTTCCTACCAAAATGTATCACCTCACACATCTCTGCATTGAACTTCATCTGCCCCCTATTTGTCCGCTCCACTAATCCATCAATATCCCTTTGCAGTTTTACACTGACCTCCACCAAGTTTACAAAGCTTCCCAGTTCTGTATCATGTGCAAACTTGGAAGTTATCCCCTGTCTATGAAGATTTAGATCATGAATATATATCAGGAGAAGCCAGGATCCCAAAACAAACCCCTGGAGAGCTCCAGTGTGAACCTACTTCTAGCCCAGAAAAATCTAATGATCGTTACTCATTGTTTCCTATCAAATAGCCAATCCTGTATCCATGTTCTACTGTGCCATTTATTCCATGAGCTTTAGCTTCATTCACAAGTCTGTTCTTTGGCCCAGTATTGAATGGATTTTGGAAGTCCATATACACCATATCAATCTTCATCAACTTTCTCTGCTACATCTGGTGAGGAAGAAAACTCCAGAAAACTTAAATGTAATTTTCCGTGAAGAAATCCATGCTGGCTCTTCCTAGCTAATCCACATTTTACATGTTACTGTTTGTTCTATTTTGAATGAATCTTTCAAGAAGTTTCCCAACACTGATGTTAACCTGACTGGTTCTCAATTGCTGTGTTTACCCAAACAAACATTTTTGAACATGGATGTTATATCAGCAGTTTGCTTGTTCTCTGGCATCGCCCCTGAGTCTAGGGAAAAATGAAAGATTGTGGCCAGTGCCCCTGAAATTTCCACTCCACTCTTCCTTCTTTGGATGCATCTCGTCTGTTTTCAGAACATTGTCAACTCTAACGACCACAAGCCTATTTAGTGAATCCTACTTGCCAATTTTAAACAATTCTGGTAACAAAGCTTCATCCTCTGTTACAATGGCTTGGCTGCATCTTATTCTTTCGTAAAGGCTGTTGCAAGGCAATCATTTAAGGCCTCAGTCATGACCTGTACTTCCAGGCATTATTCTAAAGAAGGCAGTGGAGTAGAATGTTTCAGACAGAATTTGCCCACTCCATCCATTTCCTTTTCTTCTTTCTCTCTCTCTTCTCTTTTGTCCTCTCCTTTCCTACCTTTCTCTTCTTTCTTCTCCTGGCCACAGACCCCCAGCCACAGACTCAGTGCACCCCCAGTATGGCAGCCTTCCGGCCTAGTGTGGGAGTCTCTTGGCCCTACATGGCAGTCTGCCGGTCTGGCGTGGCTGTCTCCTGGCCTGGCACGGTAGCATCCTGGTCTGGCGTGGTGGCCTCCTGGCCTGGCATGGCAGCTTCTTGGCCCAGAATGATGGCCTTCCAGCCCGGCATGGTGTTCTCGCCCCTTGGCGTGCTGGTCTCTCAGCCCAGCATGGCGGTCACGTGACTCAGTGTGGTGGCCTCTCAGCTCAGTAAGGTGGGCATTTGGCCCAGCCGGGTGGTTCTTTTGGCCCATCATGGCAGTCTCTCGGTCTGGCGAGGCAATCTCTCTGTGGTCCAATGTGGTGGTCACTTGGCCCAGTGTGGACTTCCAGTCTTGAGTTGATTCCTTGAAGTGTGGGCCCACCATGGCGAAGCACTTAAAAAAGGCTGTAATGTTTTAACTTTCAGCTTTATTTCTTTATTTTATACTTAAAACCAAGAAAATCTGCAATGTGTAAATTTTGACCTTATTTTGTATGTTTAATGCTATGCAATAATTACCCATTGTTTAACTTTTAACTTTTTCTTTCTTAAGATTCTATACCTAGGTACTTGAACCTAAGATGGTGCCATGTGTGGTGACATTATACACATGTCACTGTACTCCTAAACGTTTGTACTTGAGTACACATGACAATAAAATCAAAATCAAAAAAGACATAAATCTTTTTAGTCCCTAATCAACTGTACTCCTCCATCTATCACTTTTTATTTGTGGATAGAAAATTTTCCCTTTCATGCTCGATGTTTTTTATAAGCCCTCTTTGATACTCATTTACTTTATTGCCTTCCTTCAGAACTTTCGGTTTAATTCTCAATTGTACCTTCTAGACGATACCCGTTACAAACACGTTTCTTCTTCTTTATCTATCTACTTTCTCATTTGGGGATCTCCAATCTTCGTTTGCCCTCCTTTTGTGAGAATTTACCTCAACTCTGCTGCCATCATATCTTTTTCAAGGTAGCCCATTTTTCAAGCGCAGTTTTTCCCACTAGTTGCTAACTTCATTCTACTTGGCCCAACTTTGTTCTTGCTCAATTAAAGTCAGATCTCCCCTAATTAATTATGGGCACTAGTCTCTCACACACAATCCACAGCTACTGGTATCAATCATGTGTCAAACTCTGAAAAGCCTTATGGTTTATCTTTGATCCACTGACAACAGCACTTCAATACTGCACAGTGTTTGTAATGGAACATGTCAAAATTATGCTGCTCATGGACACTTTGCATCCAGTTTATGTACCAGTCCAGTCTGCAACCTCAGGGCTGTGTACTTTTTTGCTTTGTTCTCACTCACTTTGAGCCTACCTGGATGTACACAGCATCTCTGCCTTGCCTTGCTTTATATTTTTACACCTTGCTTCTCAACAATATCAAGCTTACAGTCAGGAGGCCCCTTCGGGCATAGGATCCTGGTACACCAAGCTAAGGGCAGCTTCCTATAGCAATTCAGGATATCCAGCAGTGATGAGTTGTTCTCGGTCTGATGAGTTGTTGACTCGGGCTAGAATCAGTCGGTAAGGTATCCTGGTCAGAGTAATAGTTAATGATGTGAGTTTGGTAAGATATGGTGAGACATCTCACAAGATCTCACAGAGAGAAACCCTCTATGTAACTTTAAGAGCCTACTGAATCTCTTAAAGGTGTGCTGACATACTGTGTTTGAGACATAGTGCAGCAGCAATGTTTAAGCTATGGACACTGACAAGGTCAGAGGTAAAAGGCCAAGTGTTTCATGTTCTGTAATTGCACAGGCTGGCCCTAGTGCAGGCAGCTAGCAATCAGCTGCCACATTTAAAGTCAGGCAGGTTGAAGGTTGAGGTAAACAGGACAGCAACAAGAGTGCAAGAAGTTGCAAAGGAAAAGCTTCAGAAATCGGAGGGTCATTCCATGTTTCACTCATATCGCAGGAGACCAGCATGAATTGAAAGCATCCATAAAATGAGAGACTAAGGGAAAATACCTGTGCGTTGAACGATACCAGACACCAATGTCCACATCGATGTGCCCTGTTTACACGCACTCCATTCCATGTTAAGTGATGGGTGAATCTTGTACTGAGATATCTTAAATGGTAGCATCACCATGCCTCGTGGTGTGACCGTACACATTTAAAATGACATGGAGAGATTCTACCAAAGGATTCGCACTGCAAATGTCTGCTTGCAGGACATACATGTTGTAATGCCAGGGACATGTTAGGGGTGAAATGCCTTTCATTGGTTTGATGTGGGACAAGAACATGATCAAGATTCAGGGTCTCAACATAGGAGCCTATTACAGACAGTGAGGCAGGTTTAGAACTTACAATGATCGAACAAAGGATGAATGAGTCCAACATTTCCGCACTAAGTATGTTACACCACGGGAAGCTCCTCAAAAAGGGGAGACACCAGGGCTTAGTTGAAAGATTAACTGTTTTACTTAACTTATGTCCTGATAGCAGGTATAAGCAATAAATATGGAACAAACCAGTATTCCCCATACAAATGGAAAGCTCAGGGATATAGGTTGATACTTTGTCACTTTGTTCCAGAACAGGCTCCACCTCTCTCATATGAGTGGACTTTACTGCTTGCGTGGTTGGGGCTTCACCATGGGTGAGTACTGCCCAAGTGTGACAGAGGTGGTAATGGCAGCAGAAAGCTACAGCAATTTCTCCTTGAATGAGTAAGGAGAGGCCCACCAATGCTCAGCGCCATGCAAGTGCTGGTGCAGGTGCTCTAGCTGCAGCACTGAATGAGTTTCTAGAGGCAGTGTACCCACAGAGACAAGCAATGGCAAAGCATTTCCATCCTCTGAGCAAAGCCATTTCCCTGGCAAATGAACACATGGCGCCCACCAGTGAGAGAGTCGCAAGATCATGGATCGCCAGATGGAGCGTAGCATCAGGTGAATGCCACAGGGATGCTTGGGCTCCTGAAGCATCGACTTCACCCATGGAGTTTATGGAGACTTTCTGAGAAATCTTCTATGCCCATTCGCGCAGCGCATTGATACAGGCCAAGTGATGTGCACCTGACGGCTGTTGTGAAAGACTGTAGCCACTGTGAGAGCTTGAACAATAACTAAAAGCATATTGTTCAAAGCATCTACTACATTATGCTCATTGTCTTTCCAGAATTGCCTCAGAAACTGATGCTCCTGGTGATACATTGTTTCAGTTTAATAATCTCAAGTTTACTCTGCACAGTTGTCTCTTTTGTCATCATCATCACATACTTAGAAATACAGAAACATAGAAAATAGGAGCGAAAGCAGGCAATTCAACCCTTTGAAGCTGTTCTGTTACTCAATATGCTGCCGGCTGAGCATCCAAATCAATAACATATGCCCATTTTCTCTCCAAACCATTTGATCACATTAGCCTTAAGGACTAGTGATAATGGGAACTGCAGATGCTGGAGAATCCAAGATAACAAAGTGTGGAGCTGGATGAACACAGCAGGCCAAGCAGCATCTCAGGAGCACAAAAGCTGACATTTCAGGCCTAGACCCTTCATCAGAGAGGGGGATGGGGAGAGGGAACCGGAATAAATGGGGAGAGAGGGAGAGGCGGGCTGAAGATGGAGAGAAAAGGAGATAGGTAGACAGGAGAGTATAGGTAAGGAGGTAGGGAGGGGATAGGTCAGTCCAGGGAAGATGGACAAGTCAAGGAGGCGGGATGAGGTGGTAGGTAGGAAATGGAGGTGCGGCTTGAGGTGGGAGGAAGGGATGGGTGAGATGAAGAGCAGGTTAGGGAAGCGGAGACAGGCTGGGCTGGTTTTGGGATGCAGTGGGGGAAGGAGAGATTTTGAAGCTTGTGAAGTCCACATTGATACCATTGGGCTGCAGGGTTCCCAAGTGGAATATGAGTTGCTGTTCTTGCAACCTTCGGGTGGCATCATTGTGGCACTGCAGGAGGCCCATGATGGACATGTCGTCTGAGGAATGGGAGGGGAGAGTTAAAATGGTTCACGACTGGGAGGTGCAGTTGTTTGTTGCGAACCGAGCGGAGGTGTTCTGCAAAGCGGTCCCCAAGCGTCCGCTTGGTTTCCCCAATGTAGAGGAAGCCACACCAGGTGCAATGGATACAATATACCACATTGGCAGATGTGCAGCTTCAAAATCTCCTCTTCCCCCACTGCATCCCAAAACCAGCCCAGCTCGTTCCCTCCCCCTACTGCATCCCAAAACCAGCCCAGCCTGTCTCCTGAGATGCTGCTTGGCCTGCTGTGTTCATCCAGCTCCACACTTTGTTATCATAGCCTTAAGGACTATATCTGTCTCCTTCTTAAAAGCATTCAACGTTTTGGCTGCAACCACTTTCTTTGACAGAGAATTGCACTGGCTCACCACTTTCCGGGCAAAACTGTTTCTCCTCATCTCAATTCTAAACGGCTTATCTGGTATCTTTAGACTGTGACCCTTGGTTCTGGTCTCCCCAGCCATTGGAAATATCCTTCTTGCCTTTACCATGTTTCGTCCTGCTAGGATTTTTTTAGGTTTCTAAACTCTCGCAAATACGGTCCCTTCATACATCAGGCCAGCTATCCCGGGAATCAGTCAGGTAAACCGTCCTTGCACTCACTCCACTTCTTTTGGAGAGTAGTGCAGACATGCGGGAAAGTTTATGATGTGACCGGCTTCCATTTTAATCTTTATTCTTTTGTCATAACCATGTTTCTACCAGCTGATGTGAGGCAGATTTGTTTTCTGGGAACCACAACTCATATGCTAAGGCAAGGGTCACTGACAATGACCAGATATTAGTTTCCTATTTGACAATAGCCTGCAATACTGAGACACAGCTGTATTTTCCACTTATTTGAATTGTCTAGAACAGTCCTTATAAACTGCTCCACATACACAGAGATGAAAATACTATCACTGTATCAGGAGGTTTGTTTTGTTCTGCAGCTTATGGAACAGTTACATATGTTGCAGACGTGGGTTGTGGGATCCTCAAAAATTGTGTTTTTATTGGTTCTATTATTTTAATGGAGATGTTACTAAATTAGGAGGAAAGTATCTCTAACGCTCAAGTGACTATGATCAAGAAATTCTTGAGGACACAAATAGGTCCAAGGTACTTGAATTTTCAACTATGCAGGTTCATTGCTCTCGGCTTTGTATAGATATGCCAGTGGTTAATTGCTTTGGGCTGGCTTAGCATTGCACTCCAAATCAGCAAGCATGCATGCAAAACTGGCTATGATTCAATTTGACACATTATTAGTAATGATTATTGTCACAGATAAATTAGATTGAACAGAAAATAACCTTCATCCTCAGTGAATTTTAGCTCTCAGAATTAATGTGATTTGGCGAACACATATAAATAAAAATGTGATGAGTCCCCAATGACTGCTAGCCATGTCAGCTCTGAAGTATATTAATTTTATGCAGTTGATGAATTCCTTAAGCATTCCATGATAATCATGCTTGATTTGACGAGACTTTCTCATGCTATTTTAAGGCTTTAATTTTCTGTGAAATTCTGTCAAGTGCTCATCAAGCACCCACTTATCTGCCTATATTACTTTGGCAGTCAAATGCAGGGTTGCATAACAGCAATGAAACAAAGTGTGAGCTGATTAATATTCAAGTCATGTGACCTGAAGACGAAAAGCCAATCATTGGCTGATTAGCATTGGGTCACATGGTGCCCAAAGAGAGTAAATGAGTTACACAGTAAGACATCAAACTAATTTCCATCTTGAAAGAGTGATTGCCTTTTCTGCTGCTGTGATGTTTGTCAAATTCACTCTAGTCATGTCCAATTAAGCCACATGAGCTGAATTAATAATTAAAGGATGTATTTCTTGCTAATATACATGCAATAAATTGTACTACTGAATATGAATGGTGCTGAAATGATTGGAAAATCACATCTGGAACACAACCATAACTGTATTTAACGTTTATTTTTTCTATTTCTCCAAGAACAAAGTGTGAATTACAGTTTGCAATAAAACAACACATTTCCTTGCACATAAAAGGTGAAAATTATTCTTTGTGGAAATGCATTTTAATTGCTACAAGTATGCTGAATAAACAGATATTCCCTTGTAACACGAAGATATATGAATTGAATGGTATCAATTTACTGTAAATTATCAACCCTTCTAGACTTTGCAAAGTAGTTGAATAAATTAAAAATAAGACAGAAGACTGAATCTCTGAAATGAATGCAATGTCGGTCTTCCCTGTTGCATAATTTACTAATAAGCCTTTGCTTGTCATTCACAGTCACTTAAACATTGATTTCTACTTCTCATTCAATCATTCACTGATACCACCACTTTAAGATCATGAACTAACTGGGATAAGCTTTAGGCTTAGAAGTAAAATAGTAGTAATTGAGACATAATTAATTGAATGGACCAGGAGAAAGAAGTGTGATATACAAGTTGAATAGAAAGTAATGATTTTTTTTCCAGGCATCAACAGTTGAATTATTATTCACATCCACTGCTTCTTATTGGTAATTCAGTTTGTATAGCATATTTCTGTGCTGCAATTATAAACTGACTGCACTATTCTATAATTGAAATAAAATCTTGATGATGGGCATAACCCTACGTGACCCATTGTTATATGACATTATTAATATTCTTTCTAACTTACAGAGTAATTCATGGAGATATGGGGCAGGTAAAATTCAGACTCAGAAATGGTATATACAAATGATATGGAAATTTGGTACATTCAAGGTAATCGATCTGAGTGGGAAGAGACTGTATAATTTGCACATTCATTGAGAAAGTGATAGATATAGCCTGAAAATTCAAAGAAACAATTTTGTACACTGTACAACTCCAAAGTCATTCATTATGTATCACTGTAGGAGTAAAGAGGCAATGTTATTAATAAAATATTTTTGATTATGCAGTATAGGAAACTTAGCAGTTCAATTGTGTCTTCTGGTCACATATTAATTATACCTTTTATGAGGCAGCATTGCTGATGTTAGAAACACATTCTATTATAAAAATTACAACCATTAATAATCGACACACACAACTGATAGGAATGTCCATTTATCTGAAGGGACAATTAATTAATTGCCAGCTCCTCTTTGTTTCAAAGCTTGAGGCCTGTAACTGTTGGCCAAAAAAACAAAGCACTAAATGCTAAAAAATAAATGCATGTAGTGCAGGAGTTAACATATTAGCATGCAAAGAAGTTTGACTGGCTAACAGGAAGCAGAGATTAGACACAAAAGGATAATTTTCTGGTTGGCAAAATATAAGATGTACAGAGACCAGTATCGGAGTCACAGCTTTTTATAATTTATGTAAGTGAATTGGATGAAGGGATTGAAGGTATGTCTGACAATTGTTTTTGTTAAGCAACATGAATTTATGTGATTTAATCAGAATCATTGATTTGCAAGCAATTGGTCTCACAAAATACGTTTTTCAACGTCATGAAGTGTAAAATGCAGGGCTGAATCTGAGCTGGTAAAAACAGGTGAATTTGGGTTCGGTGGGTGTATGTGTTCTGAAATCTGTTTTCCAATACAATCCCATCTCCAACTCATCTATTTCTGGTTTTTACTGAGGCTACTAGGTGGCATGTTATAGCTTTAAAAATGGGAATATGGCCACGACATGCCTTAACTTTCTACTAACAGAATCTATCTGGTGCTGGCCAGGTTTCCTAAATGTCAAGTAACCCAAGACCTACCACAAAATGAGATGAAAGTGACTGCCCCTGACATCAAGGTGACATTTGACTGAGAGTGGCTTCAAGGAGCTTTATCTGTTTTAGTGTTGTATGAACCTATGACTCAATACAGAGTTGCACAATACTATTGAGAGTGAGAATCAGAAGAGAAGCTCTCTGCAGGTTGGAATCATATCTGGCACAAAGGAAGATAGTCATAGCTATTGGAAGTCAGTTCATTTCATCTCCAGGGCATCTCTGCAAGAGTTCCTCGACGTAGTGTCCTCGGCCCAACCATTTTCAGCTGTTTCACCAATGACTTTCCTTCCATCATAAGATCAGAAGTAGGGATGTTTGCTGTTGATTCAATAATGTTCAGCACAATTTGTGACTGGTACTGAACCAGTACATGTTAAAATGCAACAAGATATTAACAAGGACCAGGCTTAGGCTGTAAAGTAGGAAGTCACATTTCTACTTTCTAACATTTTTTGCATCCCACACAAAAGTCAGCAATCACCATTTCCAATAAGGAACAGTCTAGCCATTGCCCTCCTGACATTCAATTGGCTTGACCATCATTGAAGGCACCACAATATGTATCTTGGGGGCTCACCATTGACCAGAAATGTAACTGGACCAGCCACATAAATACAGAGGCTACAAGAGCAAGCCAAATGCTAGAAATACTGCAGTAGATAATTCGTCTCATGACTCTCCAAAGCCTGTCTACTGTCTACAATGCACAATTGGACATTATGATGGAATACTCCCCATTTACCTGGATGACTGTAGCTCCAACAACTCTCAAGAAGCTTAACACTATCAAGCCTGCTTGAGTGGCGCCACATTCATAAACATTCACTGACAACTAATATTCAGAAGTTCACAAAGACTCCTGGGACAGTAAGTTCCATACTCAAGAACACAACCACCTAGAAGGACAAGGGCAGCGGCTACATGGGAACACCACCATCTGCAAGTTTCCTCCCAAGCGACTCACTATCCTGAATTTGAAATATATCGGCATTCCTTCAGTGTGGCTTGGTCAAAATCCTGGCAGTCCCTACCTTAATAAGTTGACCTACAGCACATGGACTGCAGCAGTTCAGGATGGCAATGATGGGATAAACATTTCATAAATGTATTCAATTTTTTAAAAAATGGAGATGTAACAAATAAAAGAAACAAACCCAATAGGACAATGGGCAATGCCCCTGGTGTCAATGAGTTGAATCCACATCTTTTAAAATACATTTTAGAATGCATTGCTATTTTTCTATTCATTTGTGAAAATTGAGTCTTGCTGACCTAGATAGCATGTGTTGTCCATCCTAGCTGACCTTAAGAAGGTGATAGTCAGTTGCCATCTTGAATTGTTGCAGTCGTCAGGGTATAGATATACCCACAATGCCATTGGGAAGGGAGTTTCAGGATTTTTGAGCCTGCAGCAGTGAAGGAATGGAAAAATAGGTACATGTCAAGATGGTGTGTGACTTAAAGGTTACATTTGAGGTGGCTATTTACTTCTGCTACTTAAGTCCTCCTAGGTAGTTGAAGACAAGGGATTGTTAGAGATCGAAAGGTGCTCTTAAGTGCATCTTGTGGATGTTGCACACTGCTGCCCCTGTGTGTTTGTGGTGTAGGGAGTGAATGTTTAAGAAGGTAGATAGGAATCCAATCAATCAGGCTGCTTTGTACAGTCAAACTGCTTGACTGTTGTGGAGCTGCAACCTCTAGACAAGTGGAGAGAATTTCCTCACACTCCTGACTTGAGCCTTGTAAGTAGTGGACAGGCACTGAGTGTCATGATGTGAGTCATTCCACAGTATTAAACATAAATATATCAACAAGGAACTGGAGTGGGCAATTAGGTCTCGGCCTGATGTGCCATTTATTCGGCTAATGGCTGCTTGGATTGCAACATCAAACCCATATACCCGCCAACCACCGAATAATTTTCACCTCTCACTAACCAAGAATCTATCTCTGGCTTAAAAATGTTCAATTATCTCTGTGAAATCATTTTTCCAGGGTGAGGGCTCCAACGAATCACTGCCTCTATGAAAAACATCACCTCATCACGATCTTAAATATGCAACCCTTCATTTTTCAACAGTGTCCTCTGTTCTACATTTTCCCAGAAGAGGAACTGTCGTCTCCACAGTCACCCTGTCAAAATCCCTCAGGGTCTTATATAGTTCAATCAAGCCACCACTTAGCCTTCCAAACTCGTGTGGACAGAATCCCAGCCCTGTCCTGCTTCCTTCAAAGGTAATCTTCCCATTTCACGTGTTGGTCCAGTAATCCTTCTCTAAATTACTTTAAGTCAATGCTTCAATTCTCTCCTGTTGGAGGTATTTATTGCTTGGTTACTAGTAATCACCAGTGTTACTTATCACACATCAGTCCAAATCATGAAAGCTGTCAAGTCTATCTGCATACAGACATGGACTGCTTCAGAATTTGAGGAAGTGTGCTAAACATTGTGAAGACATCAGCGAATATCCTGATGGGACAGAGGGTAATTAATGAAGCACATGAAAATGGCTGCGCTGAGGACATTCCCCTGAGGAATACTGGCAGAAATATCTTATGGCTGAGAGTAAAATGTCCAGCAACAATAGCCATCTTCTTACGCTAGGTATGATTCCAACTTGCTTTTCCCCTTGATTTGCATTGACTCCAGTATTTTTTATACTCATGCATGGGATGTGGGTGTCACTGGCTGGGCCGGTATTTATTGTCTATCCCCTGAGCAGCCTTCCAGAACTACTGTAGCTCATGTGGTGTAGGTCGACCCACAATTCCATTCGGGAGAGAATTTTATGATTTTGCCCCAGCAACCCAAAAGAAATTGCTGAGATTCCTTGATACATATACTTGAGAGCTCATTAGAAAAGATATCTGTGCTAGAGAATTGGAGGGTAATCAAAGTAATTCTATATTTGTAAAGGGGGACGGAGACTCTCCAAGGGTTTATAGACCAGGTAGTGTAAACAGATAAGAAAAATAATGAAATTCCTACTGAAAGAGGGAATGGAAGAACATCAGAAACAAAAATAATAATCATGATTAATTGGTACAGATTTCAAAAAGTAAATTGTTGCTTGAGTGACTGTATTTTTAAAATAAGGTAACAGAGAGAGACTATATGGTGATAATGAAGTAGATGCAATTTATTGGGATTTTCATGCTCTAAATAATGTGACCCATAATAGAATAGTGAATAATGTCAGAAAATGCAAAGTCAGTGCTAAGTGGTGCCATGGGTTGCAAGTAGAATTTGAGACAAAAAGCAAATAATGGCAAGAAAGGGTCATGTTGTTTCAGTTAATTGTTCTGAAAGGATTCATTTTGAAGACTGCCGCAAGTCATATAGCTATATAGCCTTAGGTGGGGGATAAAGGAGTGTTACTGGAGATCCTGATGGAAACAAATGTATCATCGTTGTCTTCTGTTAGTTTTAGTTTTATGTGTGTCTAACTAGCTAATGCAATAAAATACATTTTATCAAGTTTCTTCTGAAGACTCATTAGTGAATCGCCCTTTACCACTGTTAACCAAATAGGCCTTAGATTTGCTGTTGAGAGGAGGTTTGGTTACAACACTCATCCCTGGCCATTAGCTGTAAGTCTTTGGCCCTACAGCACACACAGCAGGTAGTTCTTCAGAATGACAGGAGGTGGGACTTTTTTTTCCCCATAAGGATCAGAATTTGGATCACAACTCTTCACAATTTGTATTAATAATTTGGTCTTTGGAATCAAAAACACAATTTTTAAATTAATGGATAACACCAGCTCTTAGTGCTGAGGAGGACTGCAACAAATTACAACATGACATTGATTAATTTGCAGAACTGGTGAGCAATTGATAAATGAAGTTCCAGCAAGGTAAATGAGAGTTAGTATGCTTTGGTAGGGAAACAAGGGAAATACTTGGTCTTTGGAAGGCTGATCCAGGCCAGATAGAGGAGCAAAGGGATCTTAGAGAACAGTCACTAAATGTTGTACTTCGTGTTAGCAAAACCAGGAAAAAAAATGCATGCTAAGTACTAGGTTTTATCAGAAGGATGGAATTGAAAAGAAGGGAAGTTATGATACACTCAGAAAGAATCTTGGTGAGACTAGACTTAAAATATTGTGTGCCATTTATGTCAGTGGAAGAGAAAAGGATGCGAAAGCCTTGAGACGGTGTTAAAATGGTTCTCAAGGATGATACCAGAAATATGCAGGGAGATGTGTCAGGAATGGGTTGACAAGCTGGATCTCTTCTCTCTTGAAAAAAGGCAGAGAAGTGACTCATAGAGGTCTTTAAAATTATGAAACCTTTCTCTTGTAAGGAAGAGAAAAACAATGACTATGAATGCAAAATAGCCATGAAAAATACAATTTGGAATTCAAAATAGACCTCTAAAACTGGATATTGATGAGGATGAAGAGGTTACAGCAATAGGGAACATTGGAATTAAATAATATCAATGTTTTTAAGCAGGCACTGGATAAATATTTGAGGGAGAATAGCCTCCCTTACAACTGTAGATTTAAGTGAGTAAAGATGGGAGGAGGCTGGCATGGAGCATAAGGACCAGAATGACCTGCTTGGGCTGAATGCCTTGTCTCTGTGTCCGCTATCTTACATTATCCTGTGTATCCTGTACAAATCTATACATCAAGCATAGATTTGAATACTCTGATCTTTCACAGTAACAGTGCTGCTCTCCTAGTTCTGAAGGAGGTTCAATTGACTTGAAATGTTAACTCTGCTTTCTTTCTGTTGTTGCTGCCAGACCTGTTGAGCTCCTCCAGAAATTTCTGCTTTTATTTCAGATCTTCAGCATCCACAGGTCTTTGTTGCATTTTATTGCACTCTTAATGATCTGGTAAGAACCACCAAAAGTGAAGAGTGAATGCAAGGAAGTGTGAATCTCAGTTTAATCTTGATTTGAACTCACATTTTTCTCATAGTTACTTGCTCACAGTTACTACAAAGATAAATATTAGAGTCTATGAGTATAATTGTAGCACATTTAGGAATGCATAATATGTTTAAGCAGAGGGGAAGCTATGCCTGACAAATTTACTGGTATTATTTTAGAAGGTAACAGTCAGAATAGGTAAAGGGGAAACATTGGATATAATATATTTGGACTTATCAATGGAGTTTAATAAGGTGTTAAATTTTCGGCCACTTAATAAGGTAAGACCTGATGATATTGGAGTTGATATGTTAACATGGATAGAGGTTTGCCAACTTACAGTAGACAGAGAGTTGGGATAAGGAGAGGCATTTTCAGTCTGGCAATTTTTAACTAGTGGTGTGCCACAGGGATCAGTGTTAGGCCCACAATGATTTACAATACGTTCGTGACTTGAATGAAGAAAATGAACATACTACAACAAAGTTTGCAGATGCCACAAATATAAGTTGGAAAGCAAGTGCGAGGATGAGACAAAGAGTTGAAAGAGTGATAGGAACAAATAAAATAGGTGAGCAAGAACTTGGCAAATGGAATATTATGCAGTGAAATAGGAGGTAATGCATTTTGGCCGGAACAAAAAAAGGAGCTAAATATAATGTTAATGGAAAAGTATTGCAGAAAGCTACAGAACAGAAAGGTTTGGGAGTCCTTGTCCGTGAGCCACAAAAATCTAACATCCAAGTTCAGTGGTCAATGGGGAACACAGGTGGAATGTTGACCTTTATTTTGAAGGAGATGGAGTATTCAACTTGGGAGGATTAACTAAAACTCTACATAGCACTAGTCAGACCACATATGGAATACTGTGAGCAGTTTTGGGCCTTTATCTAAACAAAGACATATTGGCATTGGAGGCAGTCTAAATAAGATTCACGAGGCTACTGCCAGGTATGGAGGCCCTGCCTTATGAGATGCCTTAAGTAAATTGGTGCTGAACACATTGGAATACAGAAGACTGAAGAGGCAACCTTATTGAAAGTCTTTTTTTATCAGTTGTTTTAAGATTTGTTTTAAAATCACTTTAATTGAATATGCTTTGGAAAAGTATTAATCACAATGTGTTTCAGCCATGACAAAATCTTGGCTGGGCTTAACTACTGGAAAGTTATGGGAGGCTAGAAACAGTTGGGTGATGGAGGAATAGTCAGATTGGGTCTGGCGATAGTTGGGGCCAGAGTGGGATTGTTGGAAAAAGGGAGACAGATTGGTCTGATCTGTGATTTTGTTAGATAGCGTAATTAGGTAGCCATGGGGGCAGTTGTTTGTTTGGGTGTGTGGTGGGGGGAAGGGTTGGTGATGAGATGTTTTGGTTTTGTTGCTCAGTTGAGTTACTTGACTGATAGAGCAGGTATTAACCTGCTGAACATCTCCAGGCCACATATATTAGAAAGTGTCCTACAACTAGTTCAAGTCTCCAATCTGAATAAAAACTGAAAGAACTGCAGGTCTGTCAACCAGGAACAAAATCAGAGTTGCCGGAAAAGCTCAGCAGGTCTGGCAGCATCTGTGAAGAAAAAAATCAGAGTTAACATTTTGGGTCCGGTGACCTGAGAAACGATCACCGGCCCCAAAATGTAATACTGATTTTTCCTTCACAGATGCCGCCAGACTTTCTGAGTTTTCCCAGCTACTTTGTTTTTATGTCTCTGATCTCAACTCAGGATTGGAAACATTCACAGAGTATCACAAGAAGCAGGAAATCATTGAAAGTTTAAATTTCCTGGGCAATTCTCATGAATATCTGTATATCAGAATGTCTTCGCATCTCCCAGTTCATGTTCCATCTCCGATGATCTGGAGCAAGATCCGATGACACCAGGTTATCATCCAACAGGTTTATTTGAAATCACTAGCTTTCAGAGTATAGCTCCTCTATCAGGTAAAGTGAGAGAGAGGCACGGAAACATAGAATTTTATCAGCAGAGAGATCGAGGATAGAGAGATCAAAAGATCACACAAATAGTGTGATTGGAGTGTTGAATAAAAGTCTCTGCAGGTGATCAAAAATAAGATGGTGCTGGAAACAAACCAAATGTCTGGAATAACATAAAAATATAAGAGTCGCATGGGTTAGACCCTTGACATATGCCTCTTATACCTATCATGTTATTCCAGTCATTTGGTTTGTCTCCAGCACCACCTTGTTTTTAATTTTTGTAATTATCTTGTTGCCTCATTTAATCAGATTGTTGGCCATCCCTTCACCTGTTCTCCATCTATTGGCACTTTACTCACACCATCTGACACTTCTGATCACATGCATAGACTTACTATTCAACACTTCACTCACACCATTTGTATCGTCTTTTGATCACTCTGCCCTTGATCTCTCTGCATATACAGTCTGTGCCTGAGTGCCTCCCTCTCACTTCACCTGAAAAAGCGGGCTACGGTCCAAAAGCTTGTATTTTAATTAAACTTGTTGGGCTATAACCTGGTGTTGTCCGATTTTTGACCTTGTCCACCCCAGTCCAACACCGGCACCTCCACATCAGATCTGGAGAGAGGAAGATCTAGGCTGCTATTTGACGTTTGTACATCATAATAATTTGCAATGCTCAGTTTCTATGTTTGGGTTATCTAAATTATGTCATGTTGATCAGGAGCAAATACTAGTTGGCATAATTTAACTGCTATTTCCCTTGAAGATAGATTTTATTGTAATTAACACTCCACCATATAAAATCATAACTTAAAGTGAAATGCAACAAACCTGCTAAAATGAAAATGATGAGAAGTATCCAATTGTATGCTTAATGCCTTTCTGTTTATTATAGCAGCATTTGTTTGGCAGTCTTTATGAATAAATTATTGGAACATTCAATCATCGCCATGCATTGTGTACCATTATGCATAGCTTTGAGGAGTTGAAATGCAGTTCTTCTAATTTGTACCAAACATCTTCCAGAGAGTATGGCAGATACATAAGCATCCACAAGTCTCAAAAAAACGATGACACAAACACTCAGACTTTTAGTGTGTTGGCCCTAGTTCAGTCACAGATTTGGAGGAGACAAAGAGGCTGTGTTGTGCCATGGAATTAATTTTCTTGTTTACTTCCTTTAGTAACAAGAGCACAATCAACACTCACACCATCAAGTATGATTGCAGAGTTGTTGACAGAATAGGGCTAGCAGCAGCCAGCTTTCCAAATGAGACACTGGTCCTTTCTAATGTCTCCCTGATATTTTCAGCCAATGTAGGCTTGCTTGGAAAGGCAGGGAGATAATTAGCATGAAGTCCCAAAATGCAATTTGATGAAATGTAGTATTTTATGTTAGTAATTGTGGGTCGACATCTGTTCAAATACAAACAGAAAATAGCTAACAAAAAATATCAATCAGACAGCAGTTTTGAAGAGAAAAACAGATATACAACTGGCATTTGTATCAAGCTGATTTTACGTTGTCAAGTCAAATGCATTGCCCCCACTTTGATGCAAAAGTGATCATCTTGTCGTGTCTGCAATAATACAGAACGTGGGCTGGCACCAAAATCGACAACTGGTCATTCATTTCAAAATCTAATTATTGAGTAATTCAGACTGTTAACAAAGCAATTGATTCATATTATACTATAATAAAAGCAAATCAGAATTTAAGCGGCCCATTCCATTTAAAACCAGAAAAATATTAGGTTGATTCTTGGCTGATATGATGAGGTTGTGCAAACAGGAATAAAGAGGGGGCTAAGTAGGACCAGAGCTACACATTTCAGTAGAAATGAAGCATTTGCCTATGTTTGCACTTCATTTTTTTTGATAATAACATCTGGGCAGATTGAGAAGGAAAGGAACCTACAGACACAGCTATAATGAGAACCACAGCAGAGCAGTAGGCGTTCGCCATCCCTCATGGGGACAATGCAATCTGAAAACGCTTATCCTTCAGTGAGGAAGAATGGAGAAGGCGGCGGAGGAAGACAACTATCCAGGAACAAGTGCAGTCCGGGCTGGTAAGGGAATTGCCATTGCAAAAGGATCTACAGATGAGAAACAACTACAGCACCCAGAGGGAAATGCTGGTAAAAAGAAAGCAGTAATGCTTGGAAATGAACATACTCGGGTATTCGATCTTATAATTTAAAATGTACAAGATGAGTGGGAGCAGTTTGCATCATTTGCAAGTCTTAATGGTTCTTCCTCTGAGCAGCCAGGCAGAGGTAACAGAAGATGTAATCCAGCTGACTGAGTGTTCAGGCCGGGGTGTCACAGTCCCAGTGCTTTCACAGACTGCATCGCTCCAAGGAAACAGTAACAGTCCCCTGTGACATGTTGGCTGGGAGAATATTTCTAACTGTGTTGGTTTCCTCCTATGGCTGTTGCTTTGAAGCTAACAATGGTCTTGGGATTCTTTTTGGACTGGGGTCATTCCGGGCAACAGCCCCATAACAAGGTAGTGACAACTGCGATGTTCTAGCAAGGCAATGAAATCATCGCAGTCAGTGCACAATATGCCAGTTCAGCCAAGAATGATATAGGCTTTTCAATTGGAGCTGGAAAATGCCAGAGGTCATGAATTGCATGCAATTGGCTACCGAGGCTCTACAGGAACAGCAAGAGGTGTTTAAGAACTGAAACACTTTCCATTCCAGTTACAGCAGTGTGTGTGTGTGTGTGTGTGTGTGTGTGTGTGTGTGTGTGTGTGTGTGTGTGTGTATGCATCTGCGCAAAGCCACACGACTATTAGGTGTGTGCCAGTCACCCTGGGACTAGTCATAACTGTGCCATAATTAGACATTCCCAGCTACCAGTGACATTCTGCTGACGAGAGACATTGAATCTTTTAAATTTACTCATTCATAAGAATGTGGTCATCATTAGCTCAGCTGGCATTTGCTGCCAATCTATAATTGCCCTGGAGAAGTTAAAGCTGAGTCACATAATTGGACAGTGGCAGTACATCTACAATGTTGTTATGAAGCGAGTTCCAGGATTTTTACCCAGTAACAGTGAAGGAATGGCAATGTAGTTCCTAGTTGGATGGTGCATGTCTTGGAGAGGAAATTGATTGCCATCTGCTGCTCTTATCTTTCCAGGTGGTAAAAGTCACGGTTTGGAAGGTGCAGTTCAATGAGCCTTGATGAGTTACTGCAGTGTGTTTTGTAGTTGGTATACACTGCTACCACTGTGTATCAGTGAAGGAGTGAATGTTGAAGGTGGATGAGGTGCCAATCAATCAGGGTATCTTGTCCAAGATGGTGTCAACATTCCATCATAAAAGAACCATAGAATTACAGAAGTCTTGCAGCACAGAAGGGGACCGTAGTGTAAGTACTAGCTCTTCAAATTTGCATCATAACCAAATGCCAATTTCCTGCTTTTTCCTCATATCCTTGTACATGATTTTAATCAAAATGATTGCCCAATGCCCTCCATACAGTGCATTTCGTACGTGAATTACTCACAAAGTGAAGAGGAACACTCACAGGGGCCAACATCTTTCAAAGGCTGTCGGGCCATACAGGTGTTGTTTCCAGGTGTCATTGGATATCTGCACCATAACTGACTAATGACCTCTTAAAAGTTCTCAGACTGCCACCGAGGATTATGTTAGGTTCTGGAGGTTCATGGCAACAGTTACCTAATGCAGGCATAGTAGGAACTGCAGATCCTGGAGAATCTGAGATCACAAGGTGTAGAACTGGATGAACTCAGCAGGCCAAGCAGCATCAGAGGAGCAGGAAAGCTGATATTTCGGGCCTAGACCCTTATTCAGAAATCAAGAAGGGTCTAGGCCCGAAACACCAGCTTTCCTGCTCCTCTGACGTTGCTTGGCCTGCTGTGTTCATCCAGTTCTGCACCTTGTTATCTAATGCAGGCAGTTGACTATTTGAGAGGAATTTTCAGGCAATCTTTAAGTTTGCTTAGAAGCAGCAGTTTAGCTATGATCCAGCAGTTAATGAGATAGAAAAAGTATACCATCCATGAAATTTGAGGATGGGTCACTAAAACTAGAGGACAAACAGACAGTGGTATGGATTGTGTCAATCTCATTGAAGTTGTGAAGGCAGCATCCAGCTGAAATGTCAGGAAATTCTGCCCTTTGCCTGTGTTCAATCTCCTCTGGTCCATCTCAAAATAAATGTAGGAATGGAAGTAAGTCATTCAGCTCATCAAGTCTGCCTCACTACTCAATGAGATCATGGCTAATCTGACAACCTTTAACTTGACATCATTTGAAAAACACAACTCCCTGATGAGAGAACTACTCCTCATAAGGACTTCCTGATAACGGCTGAACTCTGACCCTAAGCATTGTTCTTAGAAATTGGTAGCTTACACTTTGTTTGAATCCTTCTAGCCAATGGGTACAGGACAACCGATCACAATATCATGATATCATTTCCCACTTGCCCACCTTCATCTTGAAGTTAATTTTCTTTCTTTTAGTGGACAATGCATTTATTTTCCTAAATACTGCATTGACAGTAGGCTACATATGGTGCAACTTGTCATGTACCAAAGTCGGGGTGATTTTTGAGACTATCTAGTCTTTTGCTCCCTGGAAAGCATAGGGAAGGTTACAGAACTTGTATTTACTTGCTGCCTTAGAAAGAAATAATCCTAGAAACGTGAGCATCATGATGATGGGAAACTCATAGATTAAACTTCAAACAATATTTTCACTTCAAAGGAGGGCTATCACCTTTAATTTTTTTCTGAAAGCTTTTCCTAGATGTGAGATATCCTTGCCTAATGTTGATAAACAACTCATGTTATCACTACTAGAATTTGTGCCACTGGCAATGTTAACACCAAGAAAGCAATTAAAGAATAATTTTGATGCAAGGCTTTCTTACATTATGTAACAATTTTCACAGGTATTTCTTGAGCTTGATCCAAATCCATCAGGGGACATAAAAAGGAAGCAAGCTAACATTTGCTGCAGTAAGGAATTTGAGAGTTCGTGGGAAGAGCATGCATTTGAGGCTAATGCTGAGCTTATATTGGAGGTTTAACAACATTACAGACACAATGGATTGAATAATTTCCTTTTGGTTGTGTAATACTATTAATATTGGAATACCATCCACCACATTTTGAGATCATCACTACGGTGCTTCAGCATGCTGGTAGCAACGTTTCCCCTCTAACAGAGCTAGATTAATAAAGAAAAAATGTCTTTGTATAGAGTCTTTCACAGCTTATGGTTTTCAAAATACTTTTGCAACCAAATAAATACCTTTGAAGTGAAACCATTATTCTAAGGTAGGGAAACAGTGGTCATCATGATAATGGTAAAATATACACTATTTTTTTTTACTTCTGTCATCTGGTTTTAATGCCTGAGTCTTTCCTGGATTACAATGGTTTCAGTGATCATCTGATTCAAGTTGAAACCATTGTGGAATAAATGAAATCACCAGAACTGAAATTTCTGAAGAAAGGTCCCAACCCAAAAAGTTAACTTTCTTGTTCCTTTGATGCTGCCTGGTCTGCTGTGTTCCTTCAGCTCCACACTGTGTTATCTCTGACTCCAGCATCAGCAGTTCTTACTGTCTCAGAATTGAAATTAAACCTTTTTTCTTTAACTAAAAAGGCCTGAAACTAGTCAGGTGTGGAGAAACTTGTGTCTCCTATGTTTAATTTATATCTGTCTGATATGTTTCACATATTAGAGATGAAAGACAAAAGCCTGCAATTATCCAGTTTGGGAACAATGACCCCAGAAACAGGAATACATAATGAGCTGTATTTCAGGCAACTGCTTTGGCAGATTATTAGAAATGAAACAGAGGATTTGGAATATTATCTTTCTTTTGTTCTCTCTTTCTGTCTTTCTTGTTTTCCGTCTTTCACTTTCTCACCCTCATTTTCTCTCTCATTTTCTTTTCTATCACTTTCTCACCTTATTTCTTTTTTTCACATTTCCCCTTTCTTTCTCTCTCTGTATTCCTCTCTTTCTTTGTGTCTCTTCTGTTCTCTCTGTCTTTCTCTCTTTCTCTCTTTCACTTTTTCTTCCTCATTTTTCTCTCACTTTCTTTTTCTCTTTATCTCTGCATTTCTCTCCTTCTCCGTCTCTCCCCGCATCTCTCTCTCTCTTCAGGAAAGACAAAGTGACCATGACAGAAATTGGAGAAACCGCTGAACACTGAGAACTCAAAGAAATTTGCAATATCCCTTCTGATCCAGAACACTAAATATAACAATTGTCTCAAGATAACACTGTACACTTGCAGAACACCTTCAAATTGCATTTTTTTTACAATCTTTCCTTTGAATTGCACATTA
This sequence comes from Stegostoma tigrinum, assembly GCF_030684315.1. Classification (NCBI taxonomy): domain Eukaryota; kingdom Metazoa; phylum Chordata; class Chondrichthyes; order Orectolobiformes; family Stegostomatidae; genus Stegostoma; species Stegostoma tigrinum. The sequence goes on along the minus strand of NC_081356.1, from coordinate 61,753,895 downwards.
TCTCCTTTTTAACTGTGTACTTTGTAACTATGTACGAAAACTCCTTTCCTTGTGTGTGTGTGTGTGATGATGCAACTTGGTTATCTTACTTGGAGTCACTAAGTAATAAAATTCTAAACAAAAACACTGAAAGAACTGTGAATGTTCAAAATGGGAAACAAAAACAGAAATTACTGGAAAATCTCAGCAGGTCTGGCAGCATCTGTGAGGAGAAAGCAGAGTTAATGCTTCAGGTCCAGTGACCCTTCTTCAGAAAAAATAAAATTCCTCTTTCTTTCACGCCGGAAAAACGTTTAATTGTTTCCAATTTTTTGCTTCTGGTGAACTAGCCAACAGTATTTTAACTGGAGTGAGTCATTGCTGGATTCTGATAAAGGGCATTTATTCTTTGTTGAGGCTAAGAAGAACAAAATCAATTCAATCTTCCTCACCTGGACGGCATTCTCTCTACCTTTTGCCGCTGCTGCTTGGATCCCTGAGCAGCCCCAGTAAACCTGGTCGCTGACTTTGGAATAGTGAGCTCTCACAAACAGCAACATAAAAACGGACAGATAATACACTTCAGAAGTTGAACGTGGGAAAATACTAGTGAGGACACCAAGGTCAACCTGCCTGCTGTTCGTGAAAATTGTACCTATTATTGCCATTTGAGGGGACAGATGGTTTAATTTCTCATCTGCAATATGGTATTTTGATAGTAAAACATTCCTTTGGTTTTGTAATGATGTATAGATTTTTGTGTAATAACAAAGTGTGGAGCTGGATGAACACAGCAGGCCAAGCAGCATCTTAGGAGCAGAAAAGCTGACGTTTCGGACTAGACCCTTCATCAGAATTGGCCTAGGCCCAAAACATCAGCTTTTCAGCTCCTAAGATGCTGCTTGGCCTGCTGTGTTCATCCAGCTCCATACTTTGTTATCTTAGATTCTCCAGCAACTGCAGTTCCCATTATCTCTCAGAGATTTTTGCGTTGCAGGTTTGAAGTGGGCTTTCTCTGATGAAAGTGCTACCAACTGAACAGTAGGATAATGTGCTTCTTTTGATATGTCTAACATTAGGCAGAGAGCCACATGTGTTAGAGACATTGTGTTACTAAACATTCCTCCCTGTGTAATTTAATAAGGTATTTCCCATGTTTTACTAGGTGTCGAAGTTCCTTTTATTTTAAAAGTACCTTCACAACAGTTAATCCTGGATTTGAGGATGACATTAACTCAGTGTCATGTTTTTCAGTGTAGGCCTTCACGTGATTGAAGGGATTTGTGATCTTCATTTCATTTGGCCTATTGGAGTGGTATGGTGGCTCATTGGTTAGCACTGCTGCCTCACAGCAGCAGGGACCTGGGTTCAATTCCACCCTCGAGCGAGTGTTTGTGTGGAGTTTGTACATTCTCCTTGTGTCTGTGTGGATTTCCTTCAGATGCTCCAGTTTCCTCCCACAGTCCAAAGATGTGCAGGCTAAGTGGATCAGCCATGCTAAATTGCCCAGTATTCAGGGGTGTGCAGGTTAGATGGTTTATAAGGGGATGGATCTGGATGGGATGCTCTGTGAGTCAATGTGGACTTGTCGGGTTGAAGGGCCTGTTTCCACACTGTAGGGATAATGATGACTGGGCAAGATATCGCTTGCAGATGAGAGCCAGGGGAGAGTTTGCTCCTGTTTTTCTCCTTCACTATCACTGCTCTGCCTCTTCATTCAAACATTCTGATTCATCATGTTATGCAGGTTCATGGATAAGTTGTCACTATTTTGAACCATTGGCAGCAAGCTCCTCCCTGTCATTAACATCTACATGGCTGGACATTTCAAGGAGAATTGCAGGGCTTCTTTGAAGTGTTTTCTTATTCGTCTCCAGCTCAATTGGCCATCTGGGAATTCAGAAAAGAGGACCGTATTGGGAAAAGCTTGCCTCAATCCACATGCCTCGTTAGCAGAAGTTGGTTTTGCAGTAATTTTGTCTAAAGGCTTGTAGACTAAGGAGATTAGCGTTTGGTCAATGATCCTTCCATAGAACCTTATGGTAGAAGGGTTCCTAATTGAATTTTTCTAGTGTTCTTGTATCAATGATTCGAGATCTCTGCAGCTCAGGAGTTTGGTGATGTTGAATCTCTCACACTAAGACCATTTGTTTCCTGTTTGGGACTTTGTCAAGAAACAGCAAAAGTGCATTCCCATAGTTTGTAGAAGGCCAGGCTTCTCATCAGTGGTAGAATTACGAGAGAGGTGGCTATGAAGGTATAGAAAGAGCTCAAAATATTCCAGCGTCTCTCCTTCCAACATGTATGGGAGATAGAATATTTAGCTCACCTACTTTCAGTTGATTTGCATCTTGTTTTGGCAACATTCAGATTCATGCCAATTTTTTTGTACACAGAGTTGAATTGGTTCAAAGTAGCTTGAAAATCTGGTGCTAAATAGGCAATGACACTGTTGTCACCCACAAAATGTAAGTCATTTCTCACTGTGGTGGTCACCTTAGCATCTGTCATCTCCATGCCAAAACTGCAGAATTTTCCTTCTAGGTACAATACCAGGGGGAAATTCGTCATTGATGAGGAGAATAGCCACTGTCAGGTAAATTGTAAAGACTGTAGAGGCAATCTCACAGCCTGGCTTGGCCTTAGTTTAGATTTTTGCCACAGAGACACAGCCCCTGCCTACCACGCACAAGGATTTCACCTCATGAAACCCTCATCCCTCACATTACTTAACTGTGACCTGCATTGCTCCAAGATCCATGACACTGACCTAGCTCCACGTGAGCACAAGAGCTGCCAGCATCTTGTTGACAAGCATCTCTAAATAGGCATGACATCCTTTCCCAGGGTCTTGATTTGAGCAGAAGACCTGTTGCTGGCCGTGTGGGGCTTTCTGAAAACAGGCAGTGTAACTCTCTAGACTGAGGAAGATGGAAACACCTACTCAACTCTCAACTTCCTGAGCAGGCTGGTCTGGTTTCTCTCTTAGCAAAGCAGCACTGTTCTTGTCTAATGGCAAATCAGGTGATTGGGCCAGTGGCATTTTGAAGCCCTTAAGTGGTCATGAAGTGGTCACTTAAGTGCTTTAATTGGTGGCAGGTTGAGAAGATTTTCCCAAAATACTTCTGACACAGAATTTGATTGCTGAGGTGGTGAGCAGGAATCAATGGTACCAGCCTGTCCCATTGGTTGCTGCTCCCAATACTTGGACTACCATTTCCGAGGAGGAAGAAATCCTACCTATAACGTATGCTTAGAACTCTACATGCTTCTGAAACAATCTCTGTAAGAAGTTAGAATTAATTTTATTTAACTATGTTACATTTTTGATCACAGGAATGATCCTATCTGTTCACTGCCTGAATGTGACACCAAGAATGCAACCATCGAAAATAAGGAAGAAGTCAATAAAGCTCCTAAACTCACTCTCTCTAACTACATTGTGGGCGTTCCTACACGCAATGGTTCAAGAAGATAGCTCACTCTCAGCTTCTGAAGGACAATTAAAGATAGCTAATAACTGCCAGCCTAGCTTGTGATGCCCATATCCTGTAAATGACTTGAGAAAAAGGGAATGACTTTAACGCGTATTCGGTCAATAGAGTTTATGGTAAACTTATTCCACCTCCTTAGCCCTGTGCTTTCCAATGGAAAATCATAAAGCGAGTTTTGAGAAGATTTGTAGTTCAGGTTGAGGTTCTGGATGTGAGTTTGCTCGCTGAGCTGGAAGCTTAGTTTTCAGACGTTTCGTCACCATTATAGGTAACATCATCAGTGAGCCTCCGGTGAAGCGCTGGTGTTATGTTCCGCTTTCTATTTATCTGTTTAGGTTTCCTTGGGTTGGTGATGTCATCTCCTGCATTGGTGATGTCATTTCCTGTTCTTTATCTCAGAGGATGGTAGATAGGCTCCAAATCAATGTGTTTGTTGATGGAGTTCCGGTTGGAATGCCATGCTTCTAGAAATTCTCGTGCATGTCTCTGTTTGGCTTGTCCTAGGATGGATGTGTTGTCCCAAATCAAAGTGGTGTCCTTCCTTATCTGTATGTAAGGATACTAGTGATAGTGGGTCATGTCTTTTTGTGGCCAGTTGATGCTCGTGTATCCTGGTGGCTAGCTTTCTACCTGTTTGACCAATGTAGTGTTTGTCACAGTTCTTGCAAGGTATTTTGTAAATGCAAATGTAAAAACAAGCAAAACGAACTTTGACCAATGTAGTGTTTACATTGGGCAAACAGGCAGAAAGCTAGCCACCAGGGTACATGAACATCAACTAGCCACAAAACGACATGACCCACTATCACTGGTATCCTTACATACAGATGAGGAAGGACACCACTTTGATTGGGACAACACATCCATCCTAGGACAAGCCAAACAGAGGCCTGCACGAGAATTTCTAGAAGCATGGCATTCCAACCGGAACTCCATCAACAAACACATTGATTTGGAGCCTATCTACCATCCTCTGAGAAAAAGAACAGGAAATGACATCACCAACCCAAGGAAACCTAACCAGATAAATAGAAAGCGGGGTATAACACCAGCACTTCATCTGAGGCTCACTGACGATGTTAACTAGAATGGTGACAAAACGTCTGAAAACTAACCTTCCAGCTCAGCGAGCAATCTCACAAACAGGAAAATCATAAACTATGAATTCACTGATACTCTGCCCATCAAAAACCATCACACTCCCTCACTCTCTATGACAGCCCCCCCAACTTGGACACATTATTAATAGTTTACCATGACTCTGAGCTGTCCACAAGTCAATCTCAATTAAGAGCAGGAGTAGACAATTGGTCCCTTGAACCAGTTTTACCATGTACTAAAATCATAGATGATCTGATTGTGATCTGAGCTCTACCATCCTTCCTACCCCAGTAACCTTTGACTCCATTATTAGTGAAGAATCTCTCTAACATTGTCTGAAAAATATTCAGACTCTGCTTCAATCACTCACCGGGAAGAAGAATTCCACAGACTTATGATACTCTGTGATAAAAGATTTCTCAACTTTGTTATCTTAAGTGAGAGAAACTTTGTGTTTAAAGTGAGCCTCAGTTCTAACCTCTCACACTAGGAGGATTGTTTTAGTATATCCTCGCAAGTTCCTTCGGAATTAAATATATTTCAAATATATGAAACAATTTTCATTTTCTAGACTTCAATGGATACAGTTCTAACCCTTCCTCACAAGATACATCTTCTTAAAAGAATTAGTCGAATGAACCTTCTTTGGACTTCTTCCAATGCAATTATTTCACTTTTAAAATAAGATGAACAGAACAGCATTAAGTACTCTAGCTGTGGTCTCACCAATACCTGTAGCACTGCACTAAAACTTCCTTACTTACATATTCTATTCCTCTGCAATAAACAGAAAGGTTCCAACTACTTTCCTAATTCATCTTGTAACTTTTGTTAGTCACGAACCAGGACACCCAGGCCCCTCCAGAGTTCTGAAATCTCTCTCAGTTTAAATAATATACAGAGCTTAATTTTTCAATTCTATTTTCTTCCTGCCAATCTGAACAAGTTTACACTTTCCCATGTTATGCTCCATCTGCCAACTTTATGCCCATTCACTAATCTATATATATCCCTTTGCAGACTCCTGTATCCTCTTTAAAATTGACTTATTTTTGTGTCAATAACAGGTTTAGCTAAAGTGAATTTGGTCCTTTCACTCAAGTTATTGATACACATATAAATAATTGATGTTCAAGTCTAATCCCTCCGGCACTACATTTGTTATATTATGCACAATTCCCTTCTCACAAAAGCGTATTGTGGAGATGCTGGTGTTGGACTGGGGTGGGCAAAGTCAGAAGTCAGTCAACACCAGGTTATAGTGCAACAGGTTTATTTGAAATCACAAGCCTCCAGACCACTGCTCCTTTATCAGGTGAAGTGGAGTGAAGTGCACAGGTGCAGAATTTATAGGCAGAGAGGTCATTGCAAGATAATTCCAGGTAATTAAGACTGCCAAACAATAGTACAAATGGTCAGTAAAGATCGACAGGTTGAATAGCAAGTTTTGCAGGTGGTCAAACATGTCAGGCTGTGCGGGCAAAGTGTCACCAGCTGAATAGCAAACGAAGGATTGTGCTCCGATTAATTGAGACAAAGAGATAATTACAAGAAATCAAAAATAAGATAGTGCTAGAGACAAGCCAAATGGCTAGAATAACAGGATAGTTATAAGAAAAGGGGCAAACCAAAGTGACAAGTAACGCAAAACTGTACAAACTAATTAGGTACAGAGATCATAACAACTTATCAAAAAGATGGTGTCAAAACAGAATGGTAAGAAAGATTTTACAAATACAGAACAGTATGGTGGGGTCACATGTAACGCGACATGAACCTAAGATCACACTTGTGGCTGTCCACATGGGAACAGAACTTGGCTATCAGTTTCTGCTTGGCGATTCTGTTTGTCACATAACATGAAGGCCGCCTTGGAAGATGCATACCCAAAGACTAGAGGCTGAATGTCCTTGATCGCTGAAGTATTCCCCGACTGGAAGGGAACAGTCCTGCCTGGCAATCTTTGTGCAGTGTCCATCATTCCACTGTCGTAGCATCTAATATGGTCTTGCTTATATGCCATGCCTTGGATCATCCATTTCTGCAGTATATGAGATAGGCAACATTGGCTGAGTCACATGAGCATCTGCCATGTACGTGAGGAGTGGTGTTCCCACGTGTGATGGTAGTATCTATGTCGATAATCTGACTTGTCTTGCAGAGGTTGCCATGACAGGATGGTGTGGTGTTGTGGTCGATGGCGTTCTGAAGGCTGGGTAGTTTGCCGTGAACGATAGTCTGTTTGAGGTTTAATGGTTGTTTGAAGGTGAGAAGTGGCCCTGGATAGCAAGGTGTTCATCATTATCAATGTTATGATGGAGGCTGCAAAGCACGTGGCTTAGTTTCTCCGCTCCAGGGATAGCTAGATGACCAAGGGCACTCTATCGGTCGTGTCCAGTGTCTGTCTTCTGAGGAGGTCGTTATGGTTTTTCGCTGTGGCCTGTTGGAACTGGCAATTGATGAGTTGAGCATCATATCCTGTTCTTGTGAGAGCATCTTTCAGTATCTGCAGATGAAGCAACAGTGCTCTGAAAGCTTGTGATTTCAAATGAACCTGTTGGACTATAACCTGGTGTCGTGTCACTTCCGACTTTCAAAACCATGTTGACTCACCTTGATTGCATTTTGATTTTCTAAGTCGCCCGGGTACAGCCTCCTTAATAATAGATTTAACACAGTGTGGAGCTAGAGGAACACAGCAGGCCAAGTAGCATCAGAGGAGCAGGAAAGTTGACATTTCGGGTCGGGACCCTTCTTCAGAAATGCTCCTCCAGCTCCACACTGTATCATCTCTGATTCCAGCGTCAGCAGTTCTTACTATCCCTTACTGACAGGTTTCACTTTTTTTCCAGCCTAACCAGCCTGTAGTTTTTTGCTTTCAGTCTCCCTCCTTTATTGCATAGAGGAGTCACATTCACTATTTTCCAACCTGATGCAACCTTTCCAAAATAAAGGCATTTTTGGAAAATTGTAACGGTTCACTTATTTTAACTTTTGGCTGTTGTTTCAGATTTGAGTGCATCACTTCTAAATCCCAGAGTACTGAATACAGTTCTGTTCATCTTATTCAAGTAATGAGATAATTGCATTGGAAGAGGGTGATGCTTGTATGGAACAAGCTGCCAGAGGATGTGGTGGAGGCTGGTATGACTACCATATTTAAAAGGCATCTGGATGGGTAAACGAATAAGAAGAGTTTAGAAGGATGTGGGCCAAATGCTTGGTAATGGGATTAGGTCAGATTGGTATGTCTGATTGGCGTGGAGAAGTTGGACCAAAGAATCTGTTTCCATGCTGTGTGACTCTAAGTTCACTCAAAGAATTCCTGTGAGATGGGACATATCTTGCAAGGAAAGGTTCGACCTGTATCCATCAGAGTTTAGAAAGTGAAAGGTGCATATATACACACACACGTATATGTACTTGAAATATACTTTTCATTCTTTTGGCTAATTTTTGTTCTTTTTCATCTGTGTCTCCCCCTTCAAAATACTGTAGTTCTTTAGAAAATGCAGAAGTGGGCCATCTGAATATGTTTTCATTGGATCAGAAATGACTAAGAGGTATATAGCTATAAAAACTGAAAGAACTTTGAATGCTATAAATCAGGAACAAAAACAGAAGTTGCTGCAAAAGCTCAGCGGGTCTGGCAGCATCTAGAAGAAAAATTAGAGTTAATGTTTCAGGTCTGATGGCCCTTCTTGTCCTGACCTGTTGAGCTTTTCAAGCAACTTCAGTTTTTGTTGTTGTTGAAGGGGTACATGCTTACTGTTCTAAACCTATGCAAGTGCATAACCAAGCCTAGCTGCTCTACCTTATCCAGAACAATAGAGCAAAAAACACGCCTGCACTTGAAAGAGAATAAATTCAAAACTAAATTGACTAAGCATTATTATTGATGAAATTGGACCTCGTTATGTGCTTTACTTGCTTGTAAAGTGGACATATATTGGTTCAAATTCAGACACCAGTCAATGTTGGGCCAAAATGTGTTTTGCTTATTATAAATTAGTAAGGTGTTAATTTTCCGTACATACGTCATTAAGTCTGACTGCTGGTTTTAAGGCCCCTTTCTGAAAATCAGTATGTCAGACCACTCACAAATCTGATTATTCGATTAATTTCCTGCAAGTGATCTGGGTGGCAAATAAACAGGGCAACGTTAGAAAATGTGGAAATGGTCAAAAGGATTCCTTTTATCTGGTCATTTCAATTTAATAACCACCATCTTTTCAATTAAGAAGCTCCAAGTAGTTAATAATAGGAGCTCTCAAAGCTATGTGCACTCCCCAAGTTGTAGATGACACTTTGGTGAACCTAACAATATGATAAAACTGGTTGGCCCAGCACTCTGCCATATTGCTAGAATGTCAAAGTGTACAAATTCACTGTTTTCCTAAAACACTTGCAAGATAAAAACCTATATCTGAAATGAACTTTGGGTGATGTTCACAGATCCTCATGCTGCTTGGAAAGAGCCAGTGGAGTAGAAATTAAGTTTATTTGTCATTGTTTCAGTGATGGGTAGTACTAAAAAAGGCAAAGAATTTTGACTGCAAACCTTCCTATTGATGTAGCTGGCACATCTCTCTGATTACCTCTTTGGTGAAGTGCACTCTTCTTATTATGTCCTACATCAAATTTTCATGGTCTGTAACTTGTTTGTAATTTGAGATCCATCCCAACTAGTCCCAGACCTTTGAGACTATACTGAATGCCATTCTTTGTTCGTTCTTGTTTGCTCTCAATGAGAGCAAAGTTTAATTACAGGCTGTGGTATTCAAAACATGTATTCAAAGAGAGCTTGTTCAGAATTCCAATAAATCTAGTAGAAGAATTCCCTCCAGCCAGAATAAGGTTAGGAGGTAAATCATTGAAAAAAGATGAAACAGCTGCAGAAGAAACATTTTTACTCATCTATCAATATGGTCTGGATGCAATGTTTTGCCTCATAGCAGGTATGCCTTTCTCCCAAAGAGCAACACATTCCCTGTTGTCTGACTCTGTGACTCTGACTCTACGATGACTAAATGCAAGCCTGATATACAACACTGGATTGAGATCTTTGGATCAATGAGGAAGTTGCAGGATGTAGGCTCCTGTATGTAGGTCCTTCAACCAAGCTACAGGCCACTATGACAGAACTCAGCTATCTGAGCACATGTATGTTTAGAGCTGCAGCTCTTCTCAGCAAAAAGATAGCTTATCTGAGTGGCCCATACATTTATGGTTAATTTGAACTATGTTGAGTGATTTAAGAAAATTACATACAAAATTTATTTTTCTTACGATAAATATATAGGCTGTACTGTTAGAAAGCAAACTGGCTAGCCATTCAGCAAAATCAGCTTAGCTGTGTTTGTTTTCTGTTAGATATTGGTTCCAGGATGACTGTTTCAAAATAGATCCCATTTCATTGCTGGCTTTTGGCTGAGTGGATGGTGCTTGATTAAAAGACATTGTTATTGGTCTACCATGCAATATGTGACATATGTAATAAGGTAAATTCACTGGTGCCATGGTCTCAGCAGGGGAATTCAGGCTTGAAAGGATTGCTGCATTTATCATTTATGTTAGATGTTTTATTGTTTAAATAGATAGATCATGATTTAATCAAAACATTTAATCAAATTCTGAAGGGGCACTGGACACAAAAATAGTAACTCTGGTTTCTCAGATGTAAATTACTCTTTTCCATTTAACATAATTATTAATTAATAATTATAATTTATTACAATAGACAAAATATTTAGGCTGGAAATCATAAGCAAATCAATTTACTGCATCACAAATGCATGGAACTAGTTAATCACATGCTGTAATTTATTCAAACCAATATGCTCAGACATTGAAGGTGTGTTAATGCTGAATGATGTTTTCTTATCATCATAGCCCTCACTGTTTGTATGTATGGGCAACATTTTTGTAAGAAAATGCCACATAGAAATTATTTTTGAAAATCTGTCCAGGCACCATGATCTGTCATTTGCTAATTGTTATGATTGCCCATTGGCACAGGGATTGTTCAATTGAAGATCCTTATTCATGATTATTTATTCTTATTTAGACAGTTTCTCAACCATTCAGATCTAGACAAATGCTGCCAGACCCGTTGAGTATTTTCACTGCTTGCAGTGCTTTGGAGGAACCCTGTGGGACTCAGTAGAATGAATGTGGTCTAATTAAACTTGGTATAATGATGACGTAGGCATTTCTGCCAGTCAACCAGTTCAGAAGCAAGAGTGACACAAATGGTTAGAAAAGAAGCAAGCAGAGGAAAATAATACAAATAATATTGTAGGACATTGAATTCCTACAGTGCAAAAGGAACTATTTGGCCCATCAAATCTGTACTAGAGCATATCTCTCAAACCCAGCTCCCCATCCTCTCACCCCACATTTTACCATGAACTAATACACCTAACTCACATGTTCCTGGACTCTACAGGGCAATTTAGCATGGCCAATCCACCTAAACTGCACATGTTTGCATACTACACAGGGAAACCAGAGCACCCAGCAGAAATCCATGGAGAAATGGGGACAGCATGCAAACTCCACACAGGCAATTACCCAAGGCTGGAAGTGACATGGGTCCCTTACACGTGGAGACAGCAGTGCTAATCACTGTGCCGCTCCAGAGGGGCAGCAGCAAATGCAGCACCTTTCTTGCTTGACTGCCTGTGATGGATTCATCTGACGGTGATCCCAGGGAAGGCAGTCCCTCTTCTCCATTCGTCCCATACCTTACATCTGTCTTTTGAAAACCCCTCACAGCCTCCTTTTAACCACAGTGCCTCATAGGAACATGTGCAAAATCAAAATTCCAAACTAAATTTAAAAGTCAAACCATGTTGCATTGCATGTAAATGTCAAAAAATCATCTTTATGCTTTCCCATAGTACCTTTGCTTGTTCCAGTACACTGCACAGTGCTGTCTGGATGGCTGCTGTATAGTTGTTGAATGCTTTGGACTGCACTAACCTGGCACAAGTGGCAACAGCTTGGCGTGGCTAGCTGAGTGGTGAAAGGAGATGACTGGTCAACACTCATAATAATCTGTTGGATGACAGATTGCTGAAAACTGCAAGCTCCTTTAAACATGGGCACCCTTGGCCATAAACACAGCACTCTGAGCTGTGTGACAACAAGCCAAACTTGCACAACATCAATATGAGTTTCTAACAAAGCTCTCAGACTTCAGGTTCTTCTGTAAGAAACCACTTTCTCATTTCTCTCCTTAATGATTTATCACGGGTTTTAAGATTATATGTTCCTTTATTTATGATTCTTACAACCAGAAAACAAGTTGCTCAGTCTTAATCTTTTTAAATGACTTGATACAATTGCCTGTAAATCTTCCTACTGAAGGGAATAAAAGCCAAATTTAAGCAACAAATGCCAATGTTTTATGACATGAGCAATTTTATGATGGAGTGTAGAAGTGAATGGGTGTTCATTAAGAGAAACATAGCAAATATTTGCCTGTTAGTGCTTAACAGCAAGTGGAAATTTTACACCATAATATGCAGTTTTGTGAATCAAACTAATGATGCAGTAACTGTTAGATGCCATAAAACTTCTGTAAGATTTATTTTTATGCACAGCAATGTAACGCAAGATTACTCAAATGTCTAAATAATTGTAATGAGTCATAGCTAATCTAGACAAGGACAAAAAATTTAGCCCATTTGAATTCATTTGTCCTCAGTTTTCCTCTGAACTCAGCATCAGACATCATGCCCATTGAAAAGTCAGGACGCAACTGAACAGCTTTTTGGAGTGCCATAGTGTGTGAGAACACACTTCCCTCCTTGTGTGGGCAGGGTGCCCTTCCCAATGTCTCCCTATATACGCATTTCAATCTAAAAGAGCACAGTATGTGGTATCACAAAGTTACAAGCCCTATTTACAGCATCAAATCCGAATGAGTGCCCTCACCAGAGAAATTGAGAAGGATTTCACTGGCATGACAAGATATATTAAATAAGAAAAATTACAGGCCCAGCATCGAACAATTAAGTTCATGCACATTAACTGTGAGCAAAAGAAGCATTATCATTGCAAATGTGTCTGTTTCTGAATATGAATATCATTATAACATGAATTAGAATGCATGGCTAGCAGTGAAATGTGCATTGAGTTTGGCTTTGTTTATTTAATTATAAAGTTAAGCACCCAGCCAACATCAGAAAATATGCATCATCACTTACCTAGTATCAAAAAAACCCTACATCTGTCAACCAATACTATTTAAAAGGGTACACATCAACAGAGCTGCTAACAGTGTAGAAAAATGTTCCTGTGACAAGATCTCAAGGGAAAAGAACTTCATAGCAAGCACAGAGCCACCAAGATAAAAAGAGTATTATCACACAGAGGGAACCCGTGGAGGCCAGGTGAACATTTTGTTTGAAGAATCTGAAGAGTAGATTTAGACTGTCTTGGATTGAGTTGATGTGAATATAAGATAATAGCCCAAACAAGCTATGTATAGGTACAAGAAAACTAATTGATATCATCTACATGTTTTACCTTACTTCATAGAAATAAGACTAATTTTGATAGTAAATTTAATGAAAGAATACGTTTTATAGATTTGTGTAGTTGTTACATTCTATTGTATGCTTAAGACATTGTCAATAAAGATGACAGAAGGAAATCTGCTCTATGTGATGCTTCAGATTAAGAATGTTAGATTCTATTTTTCTGTGCTAAACACATTTGAACTTTTTCAATATTATTTCTGGGTTTTATTAAATGAAACCCATGTTATTATGTGGAACCAAGTATTTAAGAGGATAATTGCCTATAGTAATATTCAGCAGCTCCCAGTATCTGTGTCACTGTTCTTTCACAGTGCTTATTAGCTCTCACTTTAAAGAAATAATTTCAAAAGTAAACATATTCTGACAACCCTGCCATTGTACTATTATTAAGTAAATCCATTTGATTTTAAATATTTCAATAACTCTCCTATTACATTTCTGTCAATCATTGGAATGGAATTCATAGCTGCTGAAAACATTTCAAAATCCAACTGAATAGAAGTCACTGGCAAAGTGTGAAGCTGGATGAACACAGCAGGCCAAGCAGTGTCTTAGGAGCACAAAAGCTGACATTTCAGGCCTCGACCCTTCACCAGAAAAAGGATCTTCATCTGCAGTTCCCATTATCACTGGCTAAGTAATTGATATACACCAATACTCTGGCACAACACTGCACTGCAGGGAATGGTCATTGCACGCTAGTGAATAAACTGTAGTCCCAACTGAGATTGGATTTAGCACTGAATTTAAAGAGGCTAGCAAGTTTCAACCACAGGATGGATAATCCCAGGCAGCTTTCCAACTGATTAACATTGGATGCTAAGCTGACCAGTCACTGCCAGTGGTCTTCCCGTGGGTTTAGACAAAGAAGAACAGTGGCCAGGAATGGCTCAGATTATCATGAGAGACTCTCCTTCTCAGCATCTCCCCTAACCTGACATGTGGTGACCCTCATTTTATACCACGTCTAGTCATCTCTCTCCAATGAGAGAGCAGCCTGATGATCTGCTAAAACTTTGGCGACTTTACCCAGATGTTGAATTCTGAAGCAAAAGGCCTAGAGAGGTTTACAAGGGTTTATAATGTAAATGTATAGTTTAGTATAAACACCATATTACCTTTCTCTTCTAGACCCTTCCTCTATCTAACACCACCAAACCCCCCATCCCAGAAGAAACCCAACTTTTAGTTGAGTTTATTTATTTGAGTTTAATTTACAATAAGTTTTTTTTCTAAGTATCAAATGAACTTGCCCAGAAATACCCACAAAGAAAACACATTTCAGAAAGACTAGTTCAAGTTATTTCACATCAATTGGGTGGATGCCTAGCTCCTATCGTGTGCATTTGGAGGGATCAGTCTAAGGAAAATGACACAGACTGTGTTACAATTCTGCAATAGGTGCCAGAAAATCCTAAACGTATGAAGCCATTGAGAAAGCCAGCATCTAGCATTTAGCTCTTCATCAGTTATTACTTTGCTTATGTTCTGGGTACACAGGTTTGAATGCCACTGCAGTAGTTGGTGGAATTTGAATTCAAGAAAACAATATCTGGAATTAAGAATGTACAGATAACCGTAAACCCATTGTCAATTATCTGAAAAACTCATCTGGTTCACTAATGTCCTGCCTCACCTGGTCTGGCCTATGTATGACTCCAGACCCACAACAATGTGGTTGACTCTCAACTGCCCTCTGAAATTGCTTAATAAGTCACTCAGTTATATCATTTGTTGTGAAATCTGAACAAATAAATAAAACTGGATGGTTCACTCAGCATTGGCCTGGACACTGGAATAAAATAAAATACAAACAGCACTGTCAACGCTGCAAAGTCCTCCTTACAAACATCTGGGAGCAAATGCCAAAATTGGAAGAGCTGTCTCACAGACAAGTCAAGCAACAGCCTGACAGCCATACTCACGGAATCTTACCTTACAGACAATGTCCCACACACCACCGTCACCACCCCTGGATACGTGCTGTTCTACTTGGCAGGGCAGGCCCAACAGAGGTGACAGCACCATTGGAAAGGAGTTGCCCTGGGAGTCCTCAAAATTGACTCCAAATCTCATGAAGTCTCATGGCACGAGGTTAAACATGAGCAAGGAAACCCCTTGCTGATCACAACGTACTGTCCTCCCTCGGCTGATGAATCAGTTCTCCTCCAAGTTGAACAACGCTTGATGGAAGCAATTAGGGTGGCAAGGGATGAAAATGTACTCTGGGTGGGGGCTTTCACTGTCCACCAGCAAGAGTGGCTCAGCGGTAGCATTACTGACCAAGCTGGTGGGTCCTAAAGGACATAGCTGCTCGATTGAGTCTGTGGCAGGTGGTGGGGGAACAACAAGAAGGAAAAACTTACTTGATCTCTTCTTTACCAATCTGCCAGCTACAGATGCATCTGTCCATAACAGTATTGGCCAGAGTGACCACTGCACTTGTTCTTGTGGAGATGAAGTCCTGCCTTCACATTGAGAATGATGGCTATCATGTTATGTTGCAGTATCAGCATGCAAAATGGGACAGATCCATCTAGTATCTCAAGACTGGGCATCCTTGGCTCATCAACAGCATTAGAATTGTACTTCAGCACAATCTGCAAACTCATGGCCTTGCATATCCCCCACTCAGCCATTATTATCAAGCCAGGGGATCAACCCGGTTCAATGGAGAGTGCAGGAGGGCATGCCAGGAGCAGCACGAGGCATTCCTAAACATGAGGTGTCAACCTGTGAAGATAACAAACATGTCTACTAGGACGCCAAGCAGCATAAGCAGCAAATGATAGACAGAGCTAAGCGATCCCTTGACCAATGGATCAAATCTAAGCCCTGCAATCCTACCACATCTAGTCATGCATAGCGGTTATATAGAGTAATAATGCGAATAATGGAATTAAATAACTCACTGCAGGTGAAAACTCCACAAATATCCCCATCCTCAATTATAGAAGAGCTCAGCACATCAGTGCAAAAGAAAAGGCTGAGGCATTCGCAGCAATCTTCAGCCAGAAGTGCCAAGTGAATGATTCATTTCAACCTCCTCAGGTTCTCCTCAGCCAATTCAATTCACTCCACATGATATCAAGAAATGGTTGGAGGCACCAGAAACTGCAAAGTGGCTCACAGTAGCTACAGGAACGGGTCAGGGGCAAGGAATACGGCAATGATTAACTCATTTCCTAGCTTTCCAAACCCTGTCCTACCATCTACAAGGCACAAGTCAGGAGTGAGATGGAATTCTCCCCACTTTCCTGGATGGGTGCAGCTCCACCAATGCTTAAGGAGGCTTGACACTACCTAGGGCAAAGCATGCAGCTTGAGTGACACCATATTCATAAGCATCCACTACCTCCACCCACCAATGCTCAGGCCCAAAATGCATTGTAGAAATTTGCCAAAAATCTTTAGACAGCACCTTCCAAACCCACAGACTCTTCCAACTCAAAAGACAAGGACAGTAGATACATGGAATGTAAGTTTTTCTCCAAGCTACTCACCATCCAGACTTGGAAATATATTACTACTCCTTTACTGTTGCTAGGTCAAAATCCTGGAACTCCCTTCTTAAGGGCAATGTGAGTCAACACATATACTGCAGCAGTTCAAGATAGTAGCTCACCATCACCTTTTCAAGGGCAACTAGGGATGGTCAATAAATGCTAGCCAGTCAGCTACACCCACGTTCTACAAGTGAACTTTAAAAAATATTGTCAATATTCCAGTACGCTAATGGGCTCGTCACTAGCTCTTCCAACTGGGCGTGTCACCAGATCCTGGCCCTGCAATGGCTGGGAGCCACTGTGTACCATTGTCCTGAACGATGTCAGTGATCTCATGGTGTCTGTTGTCTTGAATTAAAGATAGTATAAATTTTACAGCTTTAGGTCAGATGGGACTTGAAGCTGGTCCTTATGGCCTCAAGGTAGCACATTACCATCATATGACAAGAAGTTTCTGAATATTTCAAATTTTGAAATAAAACACTCATCTGTTGATTGTTCAGCATGAACAAGTTGAAGCCAGGCATAGGAAAACACAAATAAACTAAATTTCAGGCAGCAGCTTTTGATCAGAGAAAAGAAACGAATGATGGATTCATAATAGCAAAACTGGAAGGCTTGCTTCCTACTTCTATGTTTTTCTCTTAACTTCTCACAATGCCTGGTGAAAGGTAAATTGGAAAAATATGTGTTGACAAAGCTACCAATAAATTTCATTACTATGAAGGATACCAGTCATCACTTAAACAACCATGGTCTCATGGAACACTTCTGAGGACATTTCAAACAACATATTCATGAGCTTTCTTTTCATTGTGGATTCTCTCCCCTTCTTAAAATTTGTTCCAATGTTTGTATCTGCAGGGCCTCATGTTTCACTATTTTCCTTAAGGCTTGAAAGAAACTAAGTTTCTCTTTATTTTACTTGCAAAAAGTTTATAATTAGATTCTTCATTTTGAACAATCAAACCAAATTTTTATCGATGTGCAATGTAACAGTGTGGCAAAAGCAATTAAAAATGTTACAGCCAATGGATGGAGTTAAAAAGAGAAAAACTGACTCACCCCATCCTCACCAGTTTATCACAAGGTTAACTTGTTATATTTTATCGATGCTTCCTTAATATAAATTTTAAAAATCAGCAAAAGAAGTGGGAACCTGTGATTACAGTTATTTAAAAAGGCAGCATCTTGTTTAATCACCAACAGAAGAAGTAGTAACACTTGCCCACTATCTTAAAAATGGACTTCTAATTGATTTCATATGAAAAGCCTGATTTTCACGATTCAGTGTATAGAACACAAATGAATATACAACTGCAGCTGACCATAACAGAATGTAAATAATTTCATTTTACAAGAACCACTGATTTGTACTCCACCAAGTTCCAAGGAATGGTAAATACAGCTCAAAAAGTTAATATATGTGCTGTTTCACTTTATGCTTTTAAGATGCCAGGTGGTTAGGGTGGCAGTTGGGTTTTGGCCAGGAATCGAGTGAAGGGTGTGTTGGTTTGGAGGGTCTTGCTGGCAAATTTCTGAAAGAGTGTCAAGCCGAGCAGAGGAACAGTGTCAGGTCTGGTGGGGTCAGGTTGGATCAACAATGGGCTTGGGTCTACTATCTAAGAAACTCCTACCAGTAGCAAAAATCCATTACAACTGATTTTTTTTACCATTATTCTGGGGGTTTTGCAGGCATTCTCCCAGAGGTACTATGGCTGCATTTACATCAGAGCTAGTACACATCATCACTTCTTAGCTACAACCTACTGACTATTCTTTACCATTATTTCGTACTTAATTTGCACCAATTTTCATAGTTTCCGTGTTCTTAACACTGCCACACTCTATTACAGTATCAAAGAGCAAAGGAAATTACAGCACAGGAACAGGCCCTTTGGCCCTCCAAGTCTGCGCTGATCAAGATCCTCTGTCTAAACCTGTCACTTATTTTCAAAAGGTCCATATCCCTTTGCTCCCTGCCCATCCATGTAACTGTGCAGATACATCATAAAAGATACTAATGTGTCTGCGTCTACCACCTCCATTGGCAATGCGTTCCAGGCACCCACCACCCTCTGCGTGAAGAACTTTCCACACATATCTCCCATAAACTTTCCTTCCCTCACTTTGAACTCATGACCCCTAGTAATTGAATCCCACACTCTGGGAAAAATCTTCTTGCTATCTATCTTGTCTATACCCCTGATACCCCTGCTCTCTGATGAGGGGTCTAGGACCAAAATGTCAGCTTTTGTGATCCTGAGATGCTGCTTGCCCTGCTGTGTTCATCCAGCTCCACACTTTGTTATCTTGGATTCTCCAGCATCTGCAGTTCCCATTATCACTGTCTATACCCCTCATGATTTTGTAGACCTCAATCAGGCCCCTCTTCAATCTCTGTCTTTCTAATGGAAATAATCCTAATCTACTCAACCTCTTTTCATAGCTAGCACCCTCCATACCAGGCAACATCCTGGTGAACCTCATCTGCACCCTCTCCAAAGCATCCACATCCTTTTGGTAATGTGGCGACCAGAACCGTATGCAGTACTCTAAATGTGGCCAAACCAAAGTCTTGTACAACTGTAACATGACCTGCCAACTCTTGTACTCAATGCCCCATCCGATGAAGGAAAACATGCTGTATGTTTTCTTGACCACTCTATTGACCTGCGTGGCCACCTTCTGAGATTCTGAATATTGGTGCTGACTCTACACAGATCTGACATGTAATATATACAACACAGATTTCATCTCTCTTCTGAGTACACGATGCTTACCTTAGAGTTCTCCGCCTATAGCTCCTTCTCATTGCTTCCAGGCCCCTCAATATAAATTTACCATCTCCTTTCCATTCTCCCTGTATCCCACCTGTGCCAATAGTACACTCACTAAACACTACTCTAATTGACTCTATGTAAATCATATTTAATGAGTAGACTCCTACCTGAGCCCGTCACACATCTACATGAGTGCTTTACATGTATGAAAGGTCACAAAACTTCTCAGTATTTCAAATGCAATCTCACTAACTGACTTCAGACACTGCAACACCTCATCTTTAGCATTACTTCTAATTTCAACTCCGTGCCTCCAATGTGTATTTATTCTCTTCAACCTGCTGTAAATTCTAATACTGTTTTGACACCACATGGTTAGTCTTCCAGTGCTTTCTGACCAAAGTTCAGTTACTCCAAGCTCCATTTCCTCATTCATACATGTACCCTGCAACATATACCTATCATTCTATTCCTCCTATATTGGGACATGCTGCCTCCCACCTGGACACATTGAACCATAATGAAATTAAAAGTATGTAACAGCTAAAAAAAAAGCAAGAAGGAAGGATGAAAGGATTAAGTGACAAATAGAAAACAAATGGAATAAATAAGGAAGAAATAGAAAGTCACAAGAGTAAGATAGAGGATTGAACACCTAAAATCCTTCCTCACTACTGTAATAATTATAAACTTTGTGCATAATAAGAGTTCTGCGCTGCTGAGATGGTCTCAAAATACTTTCTGGCATTAGATAATTTATGTGGCAGAGCCATAATTCCTGCATAAGCTCTTTCAAGTTCCCAGCCCAAGTAGTTGCCCTTGTGGTTGACTCCTGCCAAAGTTACAACAGGATAACTGTGGATGTTTGGAACTGAAATGCATTCTATTGAATTGACAAAGGTCTCTATCAATTCAACACTGCACTCCCAGTGAAGAATAGAATCCATGCAGGAAATTGTTGGTGCACAACTCATAATACTGGAAAATTTGTGCATCCACCATTTACTGCAATGCACTTTTTGCAAATGTCACTGCCTGCTGATAGTGCAGGTGAACTGAATAAATCAAAATAGAAAGTTCAGGACATTTGCGGGTGTCTTTCCCTAGTCTCTTATTTAGTGGTAGCTTGAGAGTAGGCGTCTGTTTGGAACTGTTCTCTTCTGCCACATCGTGAAAATCTACCCATAACATTAGGAAGAATTCATCCTTGCCACAATCCACTAACGCTATTCATTAAGAGAATTATATCCATAATTGTTTGAACTTCTATCATTTCTAAAAAATAAAGCAGTATAACAAGGAACAACTGAGACAAATCACTAGCAGGTATTTCCATCAGTAAAATTATGTTTATAGGGAAACGTGTCAGGTCACAATGCTGTTTAAAAGAATGAATGTGGCTTGGACTTCTGTCACGATAGAAATAAGCAACTGTTTGAGTCATACAATCACCCTCAACTTTTCTAAACACTTTGTCCTGAAAACACAGTGTTTTTGGCTAAATTGTTCATATCAGGCCCACCCCAAAAAACAATTTTACCAGAGGGAAAATCTGGGCCTCTGGTATTTCATCTGGTCTATTCCTAATAGGGCCACACTCCTCAACAAAACCACAAGATTACTACCCTAACATTATGGCTAGCCCAGAGAAGGTTGCTAGCTGATTTACCAGGAAAAAGAACAGCAACAGTGCCTGATTGGAGTATTTATTTATGCTGCTGTTCAAATTGCGTTTAATGTGTAAAACTGTGCTACAGGGCCAAAACAGATTACAAGACAGGATACATTCAAAATCATGGTCATCAAATTCTACAGCAACATTCATATACAAAACACTAAGTTAGATTTATTTCTTGCCTTCTTGTTTATTTGTTCATGTGGGCACTGTTGGCTAAGCTAGCATTTTGTTACCCATTCTGAATTGCTCTTGAACTGAGTAGCTTGCTGGGTCATCTCAGTGGGTAGTTAAAAGTCAACTGTATTCTGTAAGTCTGGGGCCATGGATAGGCCAGGTCAGGTGAAGATAGCAGATTGCTGTCCCAAAAGGACATTGGTGAAACAGATTTGTTTTTAACAAAAATCATCAGTACTTACATGGACACTTCTAGGTTTGTGTTTAATTTGAGATTTTTTCAAATTGAATTCAAATTTCACATCTTCAGTGGTGATATTCAAACTCAGAACATTGGTCTGGGATTCTGGATTGCTAGCCTAGTGACGTTACCACTACGTTACCGCCGTCCCTTAATTAGTCAAGGTATTTTATTTATGTCTGCATTTGCTTGGAATGAATGTTTGTTTTTCCTTTATTTTGGCTTCATAAAATCTTGGGTGTTCATGAAACTAAAGCCTGATCTCAATTACCAAAAGTTGGCACATGAATGTCTCTAGCCTGCCAGGGAATATAGAAGCCACTTTCCCTCTCCAATGATACTAGAATATTAAAGAAAGAGAGACTTGTGGCTTTTGTGTCCTCAGGATATCCCATAGTGCGTTACAGTTAATTAAATACCTCTGAAGTGTAGTCACTATTGTAATAAAATAAACCTAACTATGCACAGCGCATTCCCGCAACCTCAAAGAGATAATGCTGAGATTATCCGTTTTAGTGGTACTATTTGAAAAATACACATTAATCAGGAAATTTCCCTCATCTGCTCAAATAGTTCAACCTGAGAGAGAAACCAGGTCTCAGTTTAATGTCCCACCTGCACAACAGTACATTCAACTTTACAATGCACTCTCAGTACTGCCCAGTAATCTCAGCCTGGTTTATGTTCCCAACTTGTTGGAGTGGGGCATGATGTACACTTTTGAGTCAGAGGTGAGAGTGTCATTACTTAGTTACAGCTGACTCTAAGTAAAATGGCAGGATAATAATACTCATACCATCAGGGATGGGCCAGAAAGTTAACAGCAATCAATTAAATACACTTCTTCGCCTAAACTGTCAGTCTAGGGCCAGCTTGAAGATCCAACCGAAACAAAATGAAAACTGTCATTAGACAATCTAAAATATCCAAATTAACCTGAAAGTATCAAATTCAGTTTGGTATAAATCAATAATTTTATCAACATTTTTCCTCCAATATTTTCCAGTAATATTTTAGTATGGAGATATCTTGATAAAATTTCAGCTGATCAAATAATTTTCTTGTGAGATATTGTTTAATAGTATTAATAAGTTCTTTGATCATTGAGGAGCCATCGCACCATCATAGAATTCAGGGCTGAACTGTAGTTGTTTCTCTTTTCCAAAGTTGAGAAATGCTGTAAATTACAGCATTGGTATTAGGAAGCTCAGCTATGATTCAAGCTTGTATTTTCTGAACGTGCTTATTGAGCGATGTGGAACTCTGCATTTAACATAACAATCACAAACAAAGTTTCTGGAAAATCTCAGCAGGTCTGGCAGCATCTGTGAAGGTAAAAACAGAGTTAACATTTCGGGTCCAGTGACCCTTTCTCAGAAGTTTTTGTTCCTGATTTACAGGATCCATAATTCTTTTGGTTTAATATAATGGTGTTATGTTCCTTCTGATTGCAAAATCAGGCAGCATTTTAAGAATGTTGAAACTCTATTTTTTCAAAGCGCTTCACAGAATATACAGTAACATGCGAAAATTAGAATCCTCTTAGACATTTAACTGTGGGTAAATAGCAGAAGCACTTTGAGTCTATAAATTGATTATTCAACTTCTTTCCAGCTTGATTCCTATTGTGCTAAAATATTAGTCCCAACTTTAACCAAATGACAACAATACTGAAAGAGAGTTTAAAATGACAGCAGGTTGCTACTTATTGTTTACATTCTCCAGCCAGGAATTTAACTCCTAGATATTTTGGAACTTCAAGTGTAACAGCTTCAGATAGGTAGTGAGCTAAATCAGTTCTAAAATGCTATGGTGCAATAATATATTTGGACACAATGTCAATTTAACTCTGAGATGTAAAAAAAAATGCACAATGCCCCTGAGGCAGGATTGGGCAGCAGAGATGCAATTAGATCTGATTATTATTAATAATATTTTAGAGGAAACATCAGAGTCAAATATAGTCATCACATTAAAATAAAAATGACCATTCCATCACTTCTGGGGCAAATGTTCTTTTGAAGGGTTATTTGCAAGGCTGCATACTTCAAACATACCTAACTAGTCGACCAATTCCTTTGATTTTCTTGTGTGTATATATTTTATATGTATAGCTAGACTGAATTTATTGTGATCTGTCTGTGGTAAAATTTGGCTGCAGACTTAATTCAACATTAAATTATTACAAATGTTTAATATTTGCCAAAGCTTTCCTGACATGCTGCTCTGAAGTTGTCTTTATATTATTCACTTCTGTGTTTTGTTTCCTGTTTCTATGCCTATATGTTTGATTGTGCATAGAATAAACATGAAATTCCACATGGAATTAAGTTTTAATATATCCAACAGATATAACCAGTCTCCAATAGTAATCAAACTTCACATGGACCATAAACAGCGGCTGCGGTAACATGAGTAAATCAAACCAAATGTGTAGAGATGCATATCCAAATTAGATTTACCAGGACTGGATCTCATTAGTCTAACTTCTTTTAAATTAATGGAGAGGGCCTATTGTTTTGCAAAAGTGAAGTTGCTCACATGTTACGGTTTACATTAATAATACTTAAAACTTAAAAATATTTACCACATACTGAATATAAATATGATATATCATAACAGATTATGAGATTGGGGTAAAATGCTGCCTATGATTTGCAATTGTACAAAAACAGCGTTTTGCTTTTCCCACTACAACCACTTAACCTTTCTTAATACACCCCATTATTCACTATGTTGGCTTCTGCCCTTTCTTTAAACACAACAGCTATCATTTTGAAAAGCCTTGACATGAATGTTCTCAATATATATTTTAACTTTAAAATCCAATTCTTTCCTGAGAAACGCAGAACTAACGTAAATGTTCAAAATGTGGTAATAAGCCAAATAATTATGAATGTATTGTGCAATGTATTGTCAACCTTATATAGAAAGATTGGCAACAGTCCTGTAGTGTAGATTGAAAGCAGTGGATAGGCTCTGCTACAAGGTAGAATTATCCAACTTTTCAGCGAAAGTATTTTGTTAAGTGAAATTCATGGCGCCCAATCCGCCATGGCTCAGAGCACCTTTCTCACGTAACCTTCCATTCTTTACTTCATTCATTATGTAACTGGAGCCCAAGGCGCTTTCCTCAGAGAACTGTGTGAAGAGAAGCTGAAGAACTTGCTGTTGCCAAAACCTTCAGGTATTCATGCATTTTACAGCATATTTAAAGCCCTGTTAATGCACCACTTCACATGCAGCAAGCCAGGAATGGGCCCTCACACTTTGGCGCTCACAGCTTCATATTCTCAGAATTGTGAATTGTTATGGCACTGCAAGAGGCCATTCAGCCCATTGTGTCTGTACAGGCTTCTCAACTAACATTACTACTTAGTACTATTCCCTTGCCTTTTCCCCATAGCCTTGTACCTTATTTTGCTTTAAATACACATCTAATGACCTCTTGAATGCCTCAATTGACTCTGTCTCCACCAAATTTCCTGGAAGTGTATTGCAGAACCAAACAACTAAATGTGTGATGAATACACTTTTTCATATCTCATTTACAAAGTTTGCAAAACACTATAAAGCTGCCCTTTCATTCTAAATACTCATATGAACAGAAATAATTTCTCTGCACTGTCTCTATCCAGACCATTCACAAGCTTGAAAACATCTGTCAGATCTCCTCTTACCCTCATCTCTCCAGGACAACAGTTCCCAGATCTCCAATCTACCCTCATAACTGAAGTTTCTCACCCTTGAAACCATATTTGTAAATGTCCTCTGTTCTCATTCCGACATCATCACATCCATCCTATAATGTGATGCCCAGAAATGTACACAATACACCAGCTGAGGTCTAACAAGACCTTATGTAAGTTCAAAATCATTTCTTTGTTCTTGCATTTTATACACCTATGGCCCACATATCAAGCCAGCCATTCTGGACTGGGGTAATAGGAACTGCAGATGCTGGCGAATCTGACATAACAAGGTGTAGATCTGGATGGCCTGCTGTGTTCATTCTGGACTGGAATGAGACCAGACCCTGACTGACTATGATATTGTCCCTCTTCAACAATTAGGAGCTACTCTCTTCGACTTTTCCATACAGCCATTTCCTTGAAATGCATGCATAAACTCTGGCGCAGGCTGCAAATGTGACTTTGATGTAGATGATGTCACAGTCTTACATGATACACCTCTATCTGATAGCCAGATTGACTACTCACCGCTTCCCACCATGGCATGCTGCCAGCAACTTTCTCTGCACTAAAACAGAATGCAAGTCATAGAAGTAGGTAACTGAGCACTGAAGACCCAGAGCGATAAGAAAGTAATATGGCCCATAGAGAAGCTGACTGGTGCTAACAAATTGTTAAAGTAAATAATTCGGCATTAAAGAAAGAAATGTGAAGTATAAAGAGACTGGTAGCCTCCAAATTAATGGTCAAATCATGGAGCACTAAAAAACCAAGTTAGAATAATGTGTAAGGGTAAGTGGAAAAAACAGGAGATTAGCACTGGCTAATGATGCTCACTTAATGACCCATGTGCATATATGATGGACTGAACGGCTTCTGCCTGTGCTGTTAGTGTGTGTGTGTGTGTGTGTGTGTGTGTGTGGGTGTGTATGTGTGTGCGCACATGCAAAACGACCCACAGAAGGCAATTCCTAGGTGTCCTAAACACCAGAGTAAATTGTTGAAGGGCTGATGTTATGTGTAAGTTAGTCCGACTACAGGACAATGTAAAATAGTGTGGTTGATGGGTCTGCCAATGTTGACTTGCACAAACAGTAAGTTGAGGATGATAGTGTCCATTTAGCTTGTAGGGGCATTGTACCTGAAGAAGCAGTTGCAGGATGACCAGGTCAAGCATTTGGCAGCCATCAGCTACCTGCTCTGATACAGATACCAGGAATTTGCATAATCTAGTTTCTCAGTAAGGGAAAAATGCAAAAGAATAAGGAGAGCTGAAGCTTTAATACATTGAATTAACATAATTACCATTCATCAGCTTCAGGAGAAAATTGGAGAACGTTTTCTCATCATCAAGACTCTGACTTCTATCAGTTTCAATGTAATTCTTAACATTTTCACACAACACCAGCAAGGAGAAATTTCACCCACAAAGAGACATCCTAACTATTGCAATCAGAATACCCTGGGGTATGATTCAAACTCTGTACTGAACAGGAAAACAAATTGTGTAAATAAATTAAATGGTTTGAAAGTCAAACTTTGTTTCATTTCTTGATTTAAAAATGGGAAGGGGAGGGACACTTAGGTGGTTCACTAAAATTCAGGAATGTACCAATGAATACATGAGGAGAATCAGACAGAGGTTGCCAATTGTATCAGGCTGAATACAAGCTCTTTCTATGAGAATAAACAGCTTTGTGAAAACCTAAACAATGTTGTACTTTGTAGCATGCCTTAGGAGAATTCTCCATACATTATATTCTTACACTATTCCCAAACAATCACTCCAAATGATTAATTACTTGCAAGAAAATAGTTAATTGAAAGTTTATTACAGAAGAATCTTTTATTTTTGTTCCCGTTCCTTTCTCTAATCCTACAGATGCTGATTCCTTTCTTGGGTCTGAATTGAAAAACACTTCTGATATCCTGCCAGAGTGATCTGTCACAACATTGGGTTTCTCTCAACCTATGTGTAAGTGCCATTATTTCTTTAACAGAAACAACAGAAAGTAAGCTGGTTCTTGGTATTGCCTGGTCAATACTAGCTCTTCAACTAGTATCACTAAAAGAGATTATCTGTTCTCTAAAACAGTTCTGTTTGTGCGATCTTGTTTTGCCCAAAACAACTGTTACTTGCCTTAAGTTACAACGATGACTACTTTTTGAAAGTACTTTATCCAGAATCATTTGGGGATATTAAGTGGTTATGAATAGTACCATGTAAAGGCTAACTGTTTCTTAGAAACACTACAGGGTTGATACAGGCCATTCAGTTCATCAAGCCCACTGTGACACCTGAAGAACATCCCACCCAGATCTCTGCCAACCCTATATTTCCTACAGGTAATCCATCCACTTGCACATCCCTGGACACTGTGGGCAAATTAGCGTGGCCAAACCACCTCACTTGCACATCTTTGGACTGTGGGAGGAAACCAGAGCCCCTGGAGGGAGAACATGCAAACTCCTCACAGAGTCACCTAGCCTGGAATCAAACCTGGGTCCCAGATAGTGTGAGGCAGCATGCTAACCACTGAGTCACCTTCTTTTAACATCAGCACTGTTTTTTCAGAGAGATTCTGCATTAGCTTCCACGAAGACGTTTTCTTTGCCCAGTGGCTGACTCTGAAAAGAGTCCTCAATTGACAGGCAGGAGTAAATCTTTTATGACTATTTGTGCAGTGGCTCTTCTATGTGACAAATGTGCATTTAACACATATTAAGGGAGATGAATGGCAGATGAGGATACAATTAATACTACTCATCTAGCTGGTGGCAATTCTGATGCTAATTATGACAAATCTTATTTTAAAAATCTTCAAAGATTTTTGATTAACAAATCTTAATTTTCAATGGGGTTAATTGAGATAAAATTTTCTTTTGGTTTCCTTTCGTTTTTGATCAATGGGAGAAATGAAAGGAATTTTTCCATCAATTTTGTGGTTTCTGGCTAACTCACATTATTTGTGTGAAAAAGAGCTGTTTGGGTGTGTTTAATCATTTGCCAGGGCAGCAGCTGGTGCAGTAGCGATCTGCAACAAATTACGGGGCAGTTAAACCTAGATTTTCCACAGTCAAGAACAAAGCAGAACCAGTTAGCAACAGAACAGCTTGTTCTGGTTGCTAATGTGCTTAAAAAGTTGCTGCAAATAATCTAAAACAGCTTTGGAACGAGGATATTGAGCCAGGCTTCTAATGTCTTTAGACTAAATTACAACCACATGTGAGGATTAAACAAGAGAATGACAAATTGCACATCAACGTGCTCATGCTCTGGCTGCACAAGTGGGGAGGTTTTTGAGTTTCTTCTATTATTAAATATAAATAAATATGAATTGGCCACAACAGTGCTTTGTAAAACTGTCATTAATCAATATAATGGAGACAATGGTTATTATGATGGAACTGTACCATTACATACCAATGTTCATGAAAAGGCCACTCAATCCATTCTTGCTGATATATTTGGAGAGTTTTTTTAAAAGTGGTAATGGGTACACAGGATTACAGTGGGAAATACAGATGGCTGTAATTGAGGACAGGCAGCTTGAAGGACAAGACCATAGTTGTAGTACATTCGACATATGACTGCTGTCCTCAATTACAGACCACTGCTATCCTCAAAATGCACCGTTTTAATCCAATTTAAAAACGGATAACGATTTCCTACCCATATTCTTTTATGTTCGCTTCATGCCTGTAGGCACTGGTGGAATCTGAGTCTATTCAGTGGGGGCTTATAGTGAATGTAAAGGGTTTAGCCAGGTGAACCTCATAGAACGTGAGTTCCTTAACTGGGTCTGTTAATCTGGTCAACTCAGGGAGCCCTGGCTGACAGATATAAACAGGAATGTCTGACATCCTGTTCATTCTGAGACCCGGCCCTAAGGGAGCTGAATCAGGGCAAAGGGCTTTCCATTTGTAAGTAAAGGGTGATTGGTGATGTGATACCAGGCTCTGTGGAGTTATTTCGAGGGCCATGGGAAGAAATTACCTGGTTGCTTTATTGATGTTGTTCCTTCACATTATTGTTAAGTATTTAAATTACAACAACAAAAGTTGATGCTTTGCCATGAGTGCAATTGCATCCTATTGCAATGAGCTGCATCATACCACTTCATTTGCAAAGTGGAAAATTAGAGTGATTAAAATGGGGTAGAATTTTAAGTCCAGCTGTTAATAGGAATGAGATTGATGCTGTCACAATGTTGTTTATTTCATAGCAAATCTGATTTCCCCATGAAACAATTGGCTTGTACAATCTTTCCGTACGAATAAGAGGATCGGGTTGTAACCTTAAATGTGCATCCTCGTGTGTTGGGTATGCTGTTGACAGGTCTAGAAGAATTTGAATATCCTACTTCCCATCATTAGGACAGGTGGGTTTTGGAAGACTTCTGAAAATAAGCTCTTTTTGAGAATTCAGGAACCTTGTGGGAAGCCAACAGAGAAATCAGAAACACTGTGACAAGTAAGTGTAAAATATTTTGACAAATACAAATTTTGTTACTGGTTGTTGTACTTTAATGTAGGTGTGTTTTAGTGGCAGTAATTTATCATCAGATTCAGTATGTCAGTTAGGTAACCATTACATTGACCAATACTGTTTAAAAGTTGAGATGTATTAAATTATGGAGTGACTGAAATATTTTCTTATGAGGAGAAGTAGAGTAGGTTGGTCCTGCATTCTTTAGAGTGTAGAAGAGTGAGAGGAGACCTTATTGAAACATACAAAATTATTAGGGGATTTGACAGGGTAAATGCAGAAAGGTTGTTTCTCCTTGTGGGAAAGTCTAGGAATAAAGCGTACATGCTCAGAATAAGAGGACAAACATTTAAGACACAGGCAGGAGGAATTTCTTCTCTCAGAGGGTAGCTAATTGATAGAATTCTTTACTGTTGAGGGCTGGGTCATTAAATATTTTCAAGGCTCTTAGAGAAAGATTTTTAATTTGACGGTGAATCAAGGATTATGGGGCAAAGACATAAAAGTAGATTTGAAGATTTACAGAACAACCAGAATCTCATTGACTAGCAGAGGAAACACAAGGGATGAAGTGACATACTTCTGTTCATATACCTTATGGTCTTGTAACGTTTTAAGTGCAAATGATAGTTAAAAAAATAGAGCCAAAATGCTTCAAAATGCCTGAAAAAAATAATTTGGGAAGGCTTTTGGACAGTGAGTTGAGTGTTTAGAATTTTTTAAAATTGGAAAATAAGATTGTCTTAGGCACTAATAGCTTCTTGCTGCCTTCTTTTGAAAGGGTATCTGCTTTGAAATGGAATAGAAAAGACTGGGATTTTCTCAGATCAATGGTAGAATCTTTCCCTGTCAGTAATTGAAATGGTCAAGGCCACCCATCAATTCCATGAGGGATGACTGATGGAATCCTTGGACACTTAAGTGGTCTTTATCAAAACTTCACTATGTTTCAGATCCATGGTGGTGCATATCCTGTCCGCCAAGAGGGACTTAAAAATCAGAAGATGGCAAGAGCTCAAGTTGCAAGTACTAGCACCAGCATACATGAGGGCATCTGTAGGCAATGCACTCACAGAAAGTCCGAGATCACTGGGGGACACAACAATGGAACTGAGTATAGAAGGATAGGGGTCATGGATTGGGATTGTGGGAGATGGAGCCAGAGAGATCAGAGGCTAGTCCAGGGCTGGATGCTTTTCAGTGCCCATTCCACGCAACATCCCTTGGTCAGACAGAGTGCCGGATGTCAAGGAACTGTTCCAGAGCTGCTTTCAAACCTCGACACTGTTTGCTGGGTGGCTTTCTGAGGGAGTAACAATGCTATGTGATTTCCATTTAGTTACTGAGCCATTCCAAGTTACATTAGTTTCAGAGATAATGGATATCAATTGGCGCACTAGTCTAATTAGTACCCTACTACCAGTGGCTAGGCATTTCACATCAAACCATTTGTTTCACAGACTTAATTGAAGAGGTTTTGCTACTACCCAGGGATTTATGTGAGGGCTCTCCAATAATTAGCTTTCTGGCACCAACCATCTCCTCTTCACCATGTACATGCATTCCCTCTACACGGCCAACCCCATCAAGTTGGTCTCGTCCCTTCCCTTCCTCAATATCCCTGTTTCCAATTATGGCAATAGGCTGGCCACCGATATCGACTACAATCCCAAGGACTTTCACAGCCACCTTGCCTATACATCCTCACACCCTGCTTCCTATAGGGATTCTACTCTACTCTCCTAGTTCCTCTGTTTCCATTACTTTTGTTCTGATGATGCAACCTATTGCAGGGGGCCTCAGAATGTCTACCTCTTCCCTCAACCATGGTATCCCCCCCATCGCGGTTCACAGGGTCCTCAGCTGTGTCTGACCCATGGTAGGTTCACCCGGTCCTCACTTGCCACCCCACCAGCCTCTGAATCCAAAGGATTGTAAGGTGAGGCTGTAGACTTGCTCATCGAGCCAGTGTATTTGATTGCAGATGTTTCAACACCCTGCTAGGTAACATCGTCAGCGCACCTCCAGTGAAGTGATGGTGTTCTGTCTTGCTTGTTATTTATATGCCTTGGTTTTCTGGGAGGTTGTCATCACTCTGGTTCTGTTTCTCAGTGGTTTGTGCACAGGGTCCAGTTCAATGTGTTTGTTGATAGAGTTCCGTTTGGAATGCCAGGCCTCCAGGAATTCCCTGGCATGTCTCTGCTTGGCTTGCACTGATTGTAGGGTGTGATTTCTGCCATCTCCAGAGAGATGCCACCACCAGGCACATATTCCCCTTCCCTCTCTTGTCAGCATTCCACAGGAACCACTCCCATCGGGACACCCTGGTCCAGTCAATTCCTATCACCTTCCTAAACCCACACATCATCTTCCCAGGCAATTATAGAAGGTGCAATACCTCCCTGTTTAGTTCCTCCTTGCTCACTATCCAAGACCACAGATACACCTTCCAGGAGAAGTAATGATGTATCTGCTGTATTAGCTGCTTACAATATGGACAATATGGGAGATGAAACACAGACAGGATGATGTCTTTGCTGAACTTCTACATCCTGTGGGTAAAAATGACCCTGAACTTCCAGTCACCTGCCACATCAATGCATCACCAAGTTCCTTGGCCAACATTTCTGTCTTGGGCAAAACACAGTGCTTCAGGGAGAGTCAGCACAAGCTGGAGGAACAACATTTCATCTTCTGCCTAGGTACCTTACAGCCCTCATTGAGGTTAACAATTTCAGAATGTGATCACACTCCTCCAAGTCAGTTATCCTCCATCATACACCCGTGTCTGTTTGTATGAGTTTTCAACTGCTCATACTTCTTATTAGCACCCTATGTATTTATCTCTCTCTCTCAGTTTATCATCAGCTACCTCTTTGTTTGTCTACCCCCCTTTTCTCTCTTTCTCTCTCTCTGGGCTTATCTCCATGTACTCTATTCCCCCCATATCTTTCCCACCTCATCATCAACATAAATCCACCATTTCTCAATTATCATCAATTCTGATGAGAGGTCACTGGGCTGGAAATGTTTTTCTTTCTACAGTTTCCGCCAGATCTGCTGTCTTTCTCCAGCACTGTCTATTTTTGTTTCAGATTTCCAGCACTCACTGTTTTTTGTGTTTATTTTGTTACCATGATTAAGTGGGCCTGATTTCTGTTCTTCCTGATCAAATCCAGCCCATTACCTTGCCTTCAAATTTAATAGGCTAACTGTTCTGGTTTTACATGGGTTTGATTTAATACCTGGGCGTATTTTAAATGCTTGCCTGAGTTTCAAAACCAGAGGAACTACTTAATCATCAATAATATGGAATGCTGGAGAAACACAAGGGGTTTAGATGCATCTGTAGAGAAAGAAACAGAGTTAATGTTTCAAGCCCAGTATGATTCTTCTTAATAACAGGACCTGCAGTATTTTGCTTTTATTACAGTTCATCAGTGGGCTGTATACAAACTTTTATTGGCAGTTTTAAGGGTCTACCAAAAGATTACTCATGTTTGATATGTTACTAAATAGATACTTCTTTGGTTTTACAACTAAATGATCATTTAAGAGAATTTTAAATATTTTTGAGTAAGACGAAGATTTATTTTCTCTGAGGATGAATGGCCTGTATTTGATTGACACTTTTACTATATTGTTAGATTTATTTTTTAAAGGCCATTTAATAGATCTTCATTGTCACACTGCGTAACACCTAAAGACAGTGCATGGTGTAAACTGTGTGTAGCATAAAAGGGAAATGAGGGGATATGGAGGGGCCATCGGGAATATGAGATGGAGTAAT
Organism: Stegostoma tigrinum; assembly: GCF_030684315.1. Classification (NCBI taxonomy): domain Eukaryota; kingdom Metazoa; phylum Chordata; class Chondrichthyes; order Orectolobiformes; family Stegostomatidae; genus Stegostoma; species Stegostoma tigrinum. The sequence goes on along the minus strand of NC_081356.1, from coordinate 61,720,419 downwards.
TGAGGAATGGGGAATATGAGCCGGTATGCCTCAGGAGTCAGGAAACTCAACCCTGACTGCCCACATCTCAAGGAAAGGAAAACATGATGAATACATTGGGTTTCCGAAATGGCCCTACACATGTTAATGACGCCTGTCACAAAATTTCAGCCCATTATTCCCTAAAACCAGGAACTCAAATGACCAAAATCAAGAACATATAATGATTTTCATTCAGCACGAGACATAGTCAAATGGGCAATCAAAATATAAACTGTTATGCCTCTGAATTAGAAACATGGAAAAGAAGAATAATAACTTCATTGCAGAGGTTTGATGGAGAGACAAAGACTGGCAGCCTAGCAGTGGATGGTGAGTCTCAAGAGGGGTATGTTGATATTCTACGGCATGTCAGGAGGTGGCGTTGGGTGCTTTGAAAGGCATTAAGGTGGACAAGTCCCCAGGACCTGATGAGATCTATTCCAGAATAGTGAGGGAGGCAAGGGGAGAAATTACTGAGGCCTGCACAAAATCTTTGTATCCGCTTTAGTCACAGGAGATGTCTCAGAGTATTGGAGGATAGCCAATGTTGTTCCTTTACTTAAGAAAGGCAAAAGAAATAATCTTGGAAACTACAGGCTGGGGACTTTTAGTTCACTGGTAAGGATATCATTGAAGATTCTTTGGGGTAGGATTTATTCACATTTGGAAAAATGTGGACTTATTAGTAATTGGTAATAACAACATGGCTTTGTGAGGAAAGGTCGAGTCTCAAAAACTTGATTGAGGTGATTGAGGAAGTGACAAAGATGGTTGAGGCAGGCTGGTAGGTGTTGTTTACATGATCTTCAGCAAGACCTTTGACAATATCCCTCACAACAGGCTAATACAGAAGGTGAAGTCTCACGGGAGCCATGGTGAGCTGGTAAGATGCATACAGAACTGGCTTAGTCACAGAAGACAGAGTGCAGCAGTGGAAATATGTTTTTCAGATTGAAGATCTGTGTCCAGAGGTGTTCCATTGGACCACTGCTGTTTGTGATATAGATATACAAATGGCTTGGAAGAGAATAGTAAGGTTAGTAAGATTAGTAAATTTCCAAAAGGCGCAAAAATTGAGGGACCTGCAGATAGTAAGGAGCATTGTTAAAGGGTACAGTATGATGTGAATGAGCTGGAGAATTCGGCAGAGAAATAGCAGATACAATTTAATTAGAAAAAATGTGAGGAGATGCATTTTGAGAGATCTAATGCAAGAGGGAAGTATACATTAAATGGCAGAACTGTTACCAGTATTAACATACAGAGGGATCTATACCTATGGGTCCACAGTTGCCTGAGAGCAGCAACACTAGTGGACAAGGGTGGTCAATGCAGCATATGGCGTGCTTGACTTCGTCAGTTGGGGCATAGGGTATAAAAATTGGCAAGTCATTTTGTGACTGAGTAGGACTTTGGTTAGGCTACATTTGGAATGTTTTGCACAGTTCTTGTCGCCACACTACCAATAGAAGGCGGGGTCTTTGGATAGGGTGCAGAAATGGTTTACCGGGATACTTCGTGGTTTTGGAGGGTGTAGGTATGAGGAGGGATTTGACAAACTTGCTTTGTTTTCACTTGAACAAAAGATGAGGGGTTAACCTGATAAATATTCACCAAATTATGAAAGGCATGGATAGAATTGAGTCTTTTTCCAAAGGTAGAAATGTGAATTACGAGGGAACATAGGTTTAAGATAAAAGTTTAAAGGCGAGGTGATGAGCAAGGTTTTTAACACAAAGTTGGCCAGTTATTGGAATGTGCTGCCAGAGGAGGTGGTGGAGGTAGATACAATAGCAACGTTTAAGAGGCACCTTGCCTTATACTTGATTAGGCAGTGAGTAGAGCCACGTAGAGAAAAGAGATTTTTGTTCAGAAAGGTGTCATGTGTCAGCGCAGTTTTGCTGGGCTGAAGGTCCTGTTCTTCTGCTATACTGTTCTTTGTTTTTATTTCTCAAGGCATACAATGGTCAAAGAAACACCTTTGGAGGTTGAATTAGTGGCAGGACTATTTTAACATTTGAAATAGCTGCTTCAAAAACAGGATTGTACGACAGAGTATAAATTGATGTATGAGATTTGGACATTTTGATTAAACTGCAAGGGCTGATTGATACTATTTATACTTCACGTTTCATGTGTCTTGCGATATCCTTTGGTACACAGGGTGTACCTTTAAGTAAATGTGGCAGTCTGCATAATTTTACACATCAATTGTAGAATGAGATTCCAATCTGAGTTATTAAATAATTTTTTGACATTTACATTTACAGTTCTATCAACTCATAAAAGGGACAGGTTTCATTTAACTTCAAGTGAATGTATGATCAAAAGTATAGCTCAGCACGCGTCATTCACTGGTGAAACTGTTTCTCTGAATGCACAGTCTCCTCTACTTGTTTTTAGTTTCACAGGTATGAATGTATTTCCTTCCTATGCCACTATTGTTGTGCCATTTACCTTGTTTTCTAGCGGTAATTGTGATAGCATATTTGCTGTTAGATATTGCTGCACTGAAACACCAAAGGATGCTTTCTCCAGATAGCTCCTGGTAACAACCATACAATGGTGGCTGTTTTCTGTCATGTTTTGTTTTTCACTTAGAAGCAGAACTCATTTTCCAGTGGTGTATTGGAGAATGTGCAGTTAATCTTCTGTTACTCTTGCATGTCCATTTGTCAATGTCAGAATGAATATTTGAACATATGAGCATAAAATGCAGGAGTAAGCCATTTGGCCCTTCATATCTACTCAGCCACTTAGTAAGATCATGGCTGGCTTCAAGATTCCACAATCCTGCCAACTTGACAACCCTCCAAAATGACCTAATCTCTGTCTTAAATTGTTGACCTTTATTTTAAACTATGATCCCTAGTTCTAGAATCACCCACAAGAGAGGATATTCTTTCCATGTCCACTCTGTGAAGGCAATCTCAAGACTTGATATGGTTCAATCAAATAGCATCACTTTTATCTAAACTACAGTGAACACAAGTCTATCCAATTTTCCCTCATAAAACAACATGCCCATTCCAAGTATTAGTCTGGTAAAACTTATTTGTGCTGTTTCAATGCATTTACATCCTTCCTTTAAAAAGGAGAACAATAATGAAAACAAAGCTTCTGATATGATCTCATCAATGCCCTGTATATTGGAAACATAGAATTTCTACTTCTGCTTTCAGTTCCCCGACAATAGATGATACATTTTTATTAGTTTTCCTGATTACTTTCTGTGCCTGTGATTCATGTACGAAGACAGCTGGATCCTTCTGCATCTTGGAGATGTGCAATCTTTCAACATTTAGAAAATATACAACCTTTTATTCTTCCTGCTGAAATGAACAACTTTACGCTTTCCCATACTTCTTTCCATTTGAAAGGCTTTTCTTCATTCATTTAAACAAGCTACCCCTTTGTAGCCTCCTTAAGTCTTTTTCATCACTTACTCCGACCTAGTTTTTTGTCTTCAGCAAATTTAATGGCAATAATTCTGGTTTCTTCATTTGAATCTTAAATATAAATAAAGAATAAGGCCCCAACAATAACTCCTATGGCACACCACTCGTTACACCTTACCAACCAGGAAATTACGCATCTATGACCACTGTTTCCTGTTAGTTAGCCAATCTTCTTTTGATATCAATATATTATGTTTTGTGCCATGAACTTTTATTTTCCACAATTCCTTTTGTGGCACTTCGTACAATGCCTTCCAGAAATCTAAATGAAGTGCATCCACTAGTTCCCTTTAATTCATAAGCTTGCTACTATTCCTTTAAAGAACACCAAAACTTTGGTTAAACTTGATTTCTTTTTCACTTTGCCAAGTTGTCTCTGTCTAATTAACTTGAATTTTTCTAAGTCCCCCATATACTGTTTCTCGTAATAACATGCAACATCTTCCCTGTGATAGATGTTAAACTAACTGGCTACAGCTTCCTGCTTTCTGTCTCTCTTTGTTCTTGAGCAGGGAAGTTGTACTTGCCATTTTCCAATCTAATGGATTTCATAAAAAAACTAACACACTTTCTCCTCTCCCTGTTGGCCCCTCTGTGTGCAGCTTTAGAAGAGCAAAGTGATAGCTGCTATGTACGAATGGGGGTCGGCAATAAAGAAATTGATTGACTTCTAGACACAGGGGCTGAATTGACATGCCTCCCATTGACCGAAACACCTCACTTACCTTTGCATGGAGAGAACAGAATGGTCATTGGCGCTGGAGGGGACAATTTCCGCATGTCAAAGATTGTACCTGTCTTCATCAGACTAGGCCCTTATGAAATTGTTGTCTCCTTGTGGGTCAGCCCAGTCCAACAGGCCCTGTTAGGAATGGATGTCCTCACACAGATAAACTCATCCATCCACTTTAACAATGGCCACATCCATTTGACAAATGTCCCTTGAAGAATGGCTTGACCACCCCGTCTGGGCTAAATTTAAGAATGATTGTGGCCTTTTGCAGATGCCCTCTGTTACCTTTATGTGGGTTGCTCCACCTTTTATTCAGCAATTCTTTGCTCAAGTACTGTCAAGACCTAACCACAGCCGTCAGTTCTGCTTCCCCACAGGTATCAGCAGCCTGGGGCGAACCCCTGGAAGGTGGACACGACTTGGTTCCCAGCACTTGGGTCAATGTCAAGAAGCTACAAAAAGGGCCTCTTGCTGCCAAGTGGAAAGAACCCTATCCAGTCCTGCTAACCTTACAAGCAGTGGTCAAAGTCCAAGGAAGAAAGCATGGATCTATATATTACAAGTAAGGCGAATACCATATAACAGCTCAACATTAAGTAGTTGATTTTAGGACTTGTTTTGACAAAATTTGCACTGTAAAACGAGAGTTAAATGGTAACACGCTTTTGTATCTGTCTTGCACCTATGCAGCCAAGAACAATGTGTCCAGGTGATGGATCTGTTCCCACATCCTGACCCATTCCATGAGGGCCATCCCTTTGGACCAGGATATGGTCCTCTGCGTGATTTAAGGTGTTTAATTTCCTTTAGTGTCTTTGTAAGTCATTCTTCAGTAGTTTTTAATTCACTGTTGGTGTTGGACAATTGATCTTTAAGACTATTATTTCCCTGTCATGATTTGACTTTGCAGTGATTTCCTGTCTTTATCTTGTTGTTGCATGACACACAGGGACCAAGGGATTTGTTTTTTATCCCTGTGTCTTGTTGTTTCTTCCCCAACTGTCTATATATCATCCAGAGACCATTGTCCCATGGAGGTTTTGTATTTCTTTGAGATTTCAGTTCGGGTTGAAGAGAGGTCGAATTGTGACTCGATATATTCTTTTAGTTTTTGTAAAAATTCCCTCACTGATATATCTGGTGGTGTTCGCCTGCCCTTTACTGTAGATGATAGTTTCCTGCCCATTATTATCACTGTCTTATGTCACTCAACTATGAATCCTTACGGATAATTTTTAGTAAATTACCAATGGGGACGTCTCCCTTTAAGTAGAATTCACTGTAAATAGATACACGGTCTGTTTTGGATCATGTTGGACATAACTTTCCAAAAAGAAGGGGCCTGGCCTTTACCTGAGGGCTTTCAAAAAAGATGAGTCTTTACCTCACTGTAGAGCGAGTGATGACAGTGTGGAAAGCAGACCTGTTCCTGTGATCCTGCTGACTATGCCAAGTTATTGAGGCTCTTCTTGAACTGCAAGCCAGAGTGAGAGACAGACAGACTGTAAAATGGCCTTCAGTGGTCTTTATTTGGAGAGCTTGCTGTTACATGGTTCTGAGCTTAAGTTTAAGCTGGAATTCTCTTTTCTCTCTCTTCCATCTCTTTCTTTCTTACAGACAGTAGTTGTGTCTTCTTTTTATGCCAGATTACCAGATACGAAATACCACAGTTACCAAATCCTCAATATAATCAATAACGTTTTTTTTTACAGTGTGTTCTTATTGTAATTCTTTAACAACAAGTATCTGGTTCCCTTAAGGGGTTGGTTTGTCCTACAGGGCCAGATACTTGAAAATGATTTGTAAGTAACTGCTATAAACTTTAACTCTGATGCCATTACTTTTCTTTGAAACAATCAAATTTCCCTGATACAATTAAGTTAGGTTTCCCTGATACAATTAAGTTTCTTTTGGTTCTTTCCTGCCCTGTGTGTTGCTGCTGAACCCCACAGATAGCAGGAGGTGAGGAGCAAGTCCAGAGAATTTGGTTGTCAAATAACACCCAGAGTGATGCTCTGGGCTTGCAGAAAATAATTACTTGACTTAGAGTCATGGAGTCACAACGTCATGCAGCATAGAAACAGATCCTTCACTCTAACTAGTCATTGCCACCATATCTTGAAATTTAACTAGTCCCACCTGCCTGCATTTTGCCATATCCCTCCAAACCTTTTCTATTCATGTACTTATCCAGATGTCTTTTAAACATTGTAACTGTGAACTCTCCCACCTTAGAGAAGAGACCTTTGCTATACACCTTACCAATGCCCCTCATGATTTTATAAACCTCTATTAGGTCATCCCTCAACATCCTACTCTCCAATGAAAAAAGTCCCAGCCTATCCAGGGATAGCAAGGTGCAGAGCTGGATGAACACAGCAGGCCAAGCAGCATCAGAGGACCAGGAAGGCTGATGTTTCGGGTCTGGACCCTTCTTTTGCTAACTCAAAACCTCCATTCACTGCAACAACCTGGTAAATCATTTTTGAACCCTCTTCAGTTTAGTAATATCCTTCATGAAGGCAGATTACAATAAAAACTAATGGGGCAACATGCAGTATCAGAAAAGACTTGCATCATTCTCTCTTTTCAGAATAATCTTGCGGTATAATTCATGGGACGTAGGTACCACTGACTGGCCCTGATTTCTCTTGAGAAGGTGGTGGTAACTTCTTGAATAAATACAGTCCATTATGTGTAGGTAAACCCGGAATGCTGCTTGTGTGGGATTTCAAGGATGTTTCTTCCAGAAGCTCCCTCCAAGCCACTCATCATCATGACTCAGAAATATATTATCTTTCCTTCACTGCCACTGGGTCAAAGCCCTGGGATTCTATCGCTAAGTGCACTGTGGATATACCTACAGCAGGTGGACTGCGGCAGTTGAAGGAGGCAGCTCACTACCACCTTCTCAAGGGCAACCAGGGACAGGCAATAAATATTGGCCCAACTGAGGAAGCCCATGTTCCATGAGTGAATAAATTAACAAAAATAATTTTGATCCTGCAACAGTGAAGGAATGGTGATATATTTCCAATTCAGGATAGTGTGTGACTTGAAGAGGAACTTACTGGCCATGATATTTGAATTCCCTTTAAATGGAGTGCTGGTCCCTGAGGGGAAACAGCAGAGCTGTTGATCGCTGCACACCTCTGCCACATGATTTGCTGTATTTCTCAAACATAAGCCAATTGCTTGGCATATGAAAATGTACAGCCAGCTGTCAAACATTGATGAAGATATGACAAGTTCCCGCTTGTTGTATCTATTTCCAGTCTTTGAAAATAAGTACACAAATAGGTTCACAGCTCTGTCCCATAACATTATAAATCTTTCATTTCAAGTATTTATTTGGTCTCCCATTGGGCGATACTGATCTGTTCGCATCATCCTTTCAGAATTTATTTTCTAATAGCCTGCTTACATCTCCCGTTCTCTCCTTTGGTTCTTTTGTTGAAAACTTAAATCTATGATTTCTGGTTCCTGACATTCCTACTAGTGAAAAAGTTGCTCCCTATAAGCTCTCTAAAAACCCTTCAAATTTTTATACAGCAATCTCCTGATAACATTCTCTGCCCTAAAAAGAAAAATTGCAACTACTCTAATCTCTTCATCTCAATGGAGGCCCCGATCTCTGGTATCATTCCTATGCACTTTCTCTAAGGGCTTCAGTGTATTTCATAAAATTGTGGTGCTCGGAATTGGGCACAATTCTCTGGTTGAGGCCTAACCATTGATTTATACAAGATTAGGGTAAATTACTAATTTGAGATTTCATTTATTTTTCTTTAGCCTTATTCTTAATGTCTTGCTTAAAATAAATATTCTTTCTTCTGTAGTTTCTGTTTTCTCTACATGTTATTTATGGATGAAGGTAGATATTAAGAGTTAATAGCACTACTGATACTGTGAGCTGTAACAGGAAACTTCATAACCAATTTGTGAACTATAATGCAGGTCACCTTCCTGCAGAGTTTAGAACTTGCGAACATGTTCATCAGAATTTTTTACACAGGTGTGATACTGAAATTTCGCGACTTGTAGCTAACAGAGTGAATTGTATGATTATTAATAAGACATAGGTGGGACTTCACCAGCGTTTTGAATTTGTTTATTTGTCTATTTGTTTAACTGAACAATGTTAGATTGTTGCAGAGTTATTTATGTTCAAATATAAAAGCTGGTGAAATCAGGGTTAGTACATTGTGCCAAGCCATCAGGCTTGGTGGAGTTAATTTGTTATCAGTAGAAATTATGGAAAATGCAGCAAAGCCTTTTGTGATGGGAGACAACACCAGGAGAGCATGAGGCTCTGTTTTATCTCAGTGGTGGTGAGATCATGTATTTCAATCTCTGCACCAACCACTACTGACTCAGTCCATTAGCTGCTAAATCCCTGCATCTAAAATCCAACCTTGTTGAATTTTACACATGCAGACCCAATCTTTAAAAGACAAATGCTTTCAATGAACCAATAGTTACAGAATTAATTTGCCTGCTTGCGAGGGAGTAATTATGATGGGTCAAAGAGTGTGGAGGAATCCACACTGAACTTTTATACATTACTGACACATTAGAACTCTGCTGTGAACAATGGACTATGGTCATCTTCATGGAAGTTAGAGAGTGGACTTTCTGTCTTGATGCCCCTGACAAATACAACCTTCATTCTGTTGAACCACAGGTCAGTCTGAGCCATAGCATTATTGTGCAGCAATTTATGTGATTCAAGTGGAACATGTCTCAGCATGGCAATGAGATTGGAACCTGATCAATAACCACCATTTTGTCAGTAAGCTAACTGGGCCAGGCTAGTGATGATGGGCACCTTTAATTTGTAACTCAGTTCTCTTAGGCTTGAGCTGTGTGAAGTTAGCAACTTCCTCAAGGGCTGATAACTAAGGGCCAGGAGTTTTTCACCTCTCAAACTGAAACCATTCCCAGAACATTTCATAGGAGCATTTGTACAAATAAAAGAATACATAAACAGTTTCTATGGATGATATTAGTGGCGAGGCATTTTTTAGACATTGTTATAGTGTAATTAAAAACAAGTGGATGCAAAGAACTTCCCTTTAGGAGCTGTTGATTCTAAAAGAATAATTGATATGAAAATAACTTGACCTTTGAACAGATGCAGATTACTCAAGGGTGGAATGACTGTGATGGATGTCAGTGATGTTAACGGAAGAAGAGTTGAAAGGATCATCAACGAGCTACTACTGTCAAAGACTGGCTGTCAAAGACCCACTTCCTTCACATTTGCTATGCCATCATTTTGTTTGCCTATCAAAGTGAATGTTCTCCTCTAATTATATTTCCATGTGTTATTCCCACTGCAGTCTCAATTTATATAGTTTATAGCCAACCACTGTCCTATGGGGCACTTTCTCTAAACTGTGTGTGTGAAGCTACCTGACATGCCCAAGGACAAGAATTATTCCTGAACATCGATGTTGCAAGGAATTTCAATAATGAAGCAGCTGAAGATGCTTAGTCCTAAGACACTACTCTGAGGAACTCAAACAATGATGTTCTAGGACTGAGAGGATTGACCTCCAACAATCTCAGTCCTCTTTGTTAGTGTTTAGGTGTGACTCCAAATAATAAAGTTCTTTTGTTCATAATTCCATTTGACTTCAATTTTGCTATGGCATCAAGGAGCCCTAGAATTCTGCAAACCACTGTTGGTTGGAACCGGAAAGGTACTGAACATATACATTCTGTAGCTATAATAACAGGACAGAGGCTGCAAATTTCGTAGTGTCTAGCTGACCTTCTGACTTCCCAAAGACTGTTCGCCATCTAATCTCCATTTGCTTGGTTGGATACAACATTCAAGGCAGTTGAACTGAGAATAAAGCAACCCTTTTGACTTTCACTATGCCCATCGCCTTGAGTATTCACTCCCTCCATCACCAACACACAATGGCAACAATGTGTACCATCTACAAGATGCAATGCAACAATTCATCAATGTTCCTTGGCAATACCTTACAAATCTACAATCCCGAAAACTTCAAAGGAGAAGGACAAAAGATGTTTGGAGACACCATCATCTGCAAGTTCCCCTCCCAGCCACACACCATCCTGACTTGGATGTGTATTGCCATTCCTTTATGGTCACCAAGTGAAATTCTGGAACCCCCTTCCAAATGTTTCTGTGGATGTGCCAATACCATTTGCACTGCAGTGGTTCAGGATCATGGCTCACCATTCCACCTTCACAAGGATAATCAGGGATGGGCAATAAATGATGGCTTAGCTAGCAACACTCAATCTCACATCTTTGTGAATGACTAAACCAAAACAGCTGGTGTAGTTGTACTGGCCCTAAACACAACATTAGAAAGATAAAGATCCCTTGCCATTTATATTATCTTTCTCTAGTCGCTGCTCTGCTTTCTATTTCCTCCTGTTTGAAATCTACCCACAGTATAATTTCTAGGAAAAACATCACAAATGAAATGTTGCATTGGCAGAAGCTCCTTGAGAGTTCGCAGTTTTGTACAGCTATGTGAAGCAATTAAAATCAAAAATGGAAGAATCCCCACTGAAATAGAATAGAACGTTTTGTAAAATTTCCCAACGTTTTAACAAAATGCAGATGTAAGATCTGTTCTAATAAGAGGCCTAAAATGTTAGTTCCATTTCTCTTTTTACCCATGCTTTCAGATCAGCTGAGTATTTCCATTATGTTCTTTTCAAAACTCTGGATTTTTTAAAATACTGGGAGCAAAACACCTCAAAGTTTTCTAATGTGTGGATCCATGGTTTGTGGTTGGGTTGTGGAACTGTTGGTAACAACATAGCTGGATGTCAAAATAGCATTGGAATTGTGAATATTTCAGTTATATATTCATTTACAATAAGTTAATCTCCCATCAGTTTGTAACTGGAATTCTGACTGTCTATTGTTAAACTCAGCCAGGAAAAAAAACATAATGGCCAATCAGTGATAAGTTAGCAATTCTATCCTGTATGCAACATTGCTCATGCTGTCACCTTTTACTAAGCTATAAATGGGGCCAAAGTGAGCTGTCTTCCTTTATCTTGTGTCGTGTCATCACATTACTATAATTACAGAAACAAAAAAGAAATTGCTGTAAAAGCTCAGCAGGCCTGGCAGCATCTGTGGACGGAAACGCTTTGTGCTCAGTGACCTTTCCTCAGAACTGAAAACTGTATTTACAACATTTGCAATGAGCACAGTTCTTCCAAGTTACATGAAGATGTTTATAGTTGACTGTGACTGTTTGATCAACTTCACTCTTAAAGAAATATTTGGAACCATCCTGCGCTCCTGATATAATTTGATTCACTATTTTATCTTTCAAAACTGTCTCCAACATTTCTGAAATGTGTTTATTTACAAAAGCACTAATGGGATGCTGAACTGGTCGATTGATGCTTTGAAGAACATGCAGAAATTATGTAATCCTTCAGAGTCATTACATTGTCACTAGCATTGATTCAGTAGCGTTTATTCTCAATATAGTGATATGTTGGATAGATAGGATATATAGTTCTATATCACCTCAGATACATACAAACAATGAAGAAGTCTGATCAGTCATGAAGATACATTTTTTTCCTGCACCATAAGAACTGACAGAATTGACTCTCAGCAGAGAAATAAAGAATAGATTTGTCTCTTCCTTTGGGATACTATAAGTAGTTCGATTTCCTGGTGAGCCAAGCATGTCATGAGCACTTGCAATTGTCAGAAAATGCTCAAATAATTTGTCAAAGAATTAATTTCAGTTTGACACATGTCTGTATAAAAGAATATTTAAATGTTTAGAATATGCTCCTGCGGAGCCTTAGATTGTAAATACACAACAGAATTACAAAAAACTGTCTTAATAGAATGTTAAAATCTAACATTATCTTAATCCTTGCAGACATGTTCTTTTCAGTTAATGGGACCATTCCTGGTAGTGTAGGAATGCGCAGAGCCCTTTCAAACAATGTTACATCCTGCCAAGCCTTTCAGCCCACAAGTCTAATTGAATTTATGCTATGATGGATGACTTAATGGATTCTGCAGATACAAGTTAAAGATTCATCATCACCTTGACCACAATGTGACTCATTTTACTTACGTGACTAATTAGAAGTTTATTTGGAAAAAAGAATTCAAGGAGGCGACAACTGCATTCAAAATCTGAACTATTTATAACATAGTGTGCTATGTATAAAATATTCATCCATTAAGGGTCATAGAACTTGGGAATAATATCGCCAAATGTTAATAGCTTGTCAAAAGAAGAAGAAAGACAGAAACCAAAAACTGATTGTAAAGCATTAGAGCACATATGTTCAAAAATGCTCTTTTGGGCTCAAAGATTAATGGGTGCGTTAATGTGAACATGTTCAAAACAAACGATCTATGGTATCTTTATGGATGATCAATATGGCCCTCTCCCCTGAGATGTCCCCAAGATTCTCTGCAAAATGAATTGCATTGTTCTCTCAGTTGGAGGATAGATATAACTTTAGTTAAAGCTTTTCAACCATTAAATATATGTGATAAGTATGGGGTGGTAACAAAAAGTAGATTAATGCTTTACTATAGAAGTGGTGAAAGAGGACTTCTGATTCCTGGGATATTTGAATTAGTTCCAGGCAGGAGGAGCCTGTGCCAGGTTGATGAGTTGTACACCCACATGGTTGAGACCTATGTCTTCATAGGGAGACGTGCTGTTGAAGTGTTCAAATTAATTTTGAAAGATGAAAGAATAAACAGTAATTTAGAAATAAGAGAGGCCAATGTGTATGCCTAAAGTGTAGCTATTTTATTAATTTATTCTTCATGGGACAATGGTGTCATTGGCTGGCCAACATTTGTTGCTGTCCCTAATTGCACTTGTGAAGGTAATGGTGAGCTGCCTTTTTGAACTGCTGCAAACTATCTAAAGTAATAGTAAAGTTGGTGAGCTGCAGGCATAAGCCGCCACTTGGAATTAAGATTTTGTGACAGTAATGGAAACCTGACTTAAGAAAGGGAATGAATGGAAATTTATTATTGCTGGCTACAACAGGTTCAAAAATGGTAAGGAAGGAAGAAAAGGCATTAGGAGATAGTGATGACAGTGTTGATCAAAATATTTGTCACCGCATGAAAGAAAAATGATAGACCCTTTGTTAATTATTCTTAGTTGTACAAATGTTCAGCTGCACAACACACTTCCAATACATGTTATTTCATAACTTCGCTATGGTACTTTAGGGTCTGGTGCCTTTGACGTTTCTTTGATGTTGCAGAATGAGTAGAAGTACTGCGCTCAGTGTTATTGGAAAATGTTTTGAAAAGTTATTGATATTGAAAGGGAATTGTGTTGGACTTGGTAATGTGACGGAGTTTGAAGACCAGTCAAGTAAAAGTCTGCTGCCACTCAGAGTAAGTTCTACAGAGAGATCACAGTTCTCCTTGGGCTGCCACATTAAGGGTTGATGCAAAGGACAGTAGGGATAGAAACTAGGAGCAGGAGCAAGGGAAATTGAGTCTGATAATTCATTACAGTTTTCCCAGGAAATCTCAACTAGAGTGGATAGAAGGGAGCTGAAGGATATGGTTGTATTTAGGCTTCTAGAAAGAGTTCAAGGTACCTCACAGAAGGTTAAGTCAATAGCCCGTGGTGTTGGAAGTAGTAGATTGGCATAGATTGAGAGATGGCTAAGAGGCAGGAAACAGTAAGTGGAGATAAGGGGTCCTTTCTTAGGTTGGCAACTTGTAACTAATGAGTTTTTACAGTAGTGAGAATGCAACTGTTTACAATATTCATTATTGACTTGGAGGAAGGTAGCAAATATACTGTAGCTACATTTGGAGATGACACAGATGTAAGGGGAATGATAGTTTGTAAGAGTGAGATAAACAGTTTACATAGAGACATATTGATAATTTAAGTAAGTGGGCAAATAGTTGACAAACGGGGGAGTAAAAAGAAAATTATATCAGAGATGAAGGAACTGCAGAAGCTGGAGAATCCGCGATAACAAAGTATAGAGCTGGATGAACACAACAGGCCAAGTAGCATCTTAGGAGCAGAAAAGCTGACATTTCGGGCCTAGCCTTTTCTGCTCCTAAGATGCTGCTTGGCCTGCTGTGTTCATCCAGTGCTATACTTTGTTATCTCAAGTAAAAAGAAATATCTAGTGGTAGGGGATGCTATATAACAGGTCCGAGTGGCAGCCTTTTTAGGGAGTATTGAGAGTCCTGCATGCTGGGTTGCCTGTATGGTGCCAAAGTGAGGAACATCTTGAACCAGCTCAAAAGGATATTGGAGGGAGAGAGGAAGGATCCTGTTTTTGCGGTCCACGTTGGAACTAACAACATAGGGCAGAGTAAGCAAAAGGTCCTGTTTGAGGAATATCAGGAATTAGCAACAAAATTTAAGAACACAACATCAAGCATCATAATCTCTGAATTTTTACCTAAGCCATGTGAAAATCGGTATTCAGATAGAAAAGTTAGGAAAGTAAGTATGTAGCTAAAAGAGTGGAGCAGGAAACAGGAGTACCATTTCATGGGCTACTAGCATCAGTATTGGGACAGGAAGGAACTGCAGTGTTGGGAAAGGCTCCACCAGAACCGAACTGGGACTAGGATCCTGACAGAAAGGCTGAGGCCACAAGCACTATGGTAAATGTAAGGGCAGGCATAAGAGAGGTTACTAAAGTTTCCAGAACAAGTAATAGGACAGAGAATATGGAAGGTGCCACAGAATCTATCACTGCAGATAAGGGGTAACTATGATGAGGGAAGTGATTAATGCTGGCCTGAGGTTGTTATACATATATGTTTGCAGTAAATGAAACAAGGTAAATGAGTTCATTGTCCAGATTATAGCCCAGATTGAAATCGTGGGTATAATGTGATGGGTATCACAGACACATGGTTGGGAGGATAACAGGGATGGGAACTAAATATCCAAGGATAAACGTCCTATCGAAAAGGCAGAAGGTCAGAGGAGACTGGGTTGCCTTGTTAGTCAGAAATGAAATTAAATTGATATCAAGAAGTGATATAGTGTCAGAAGACAAAGGGTTTGCATAGGTAGAGTTGAAGAACTGTGAAAAAAATCCCTGTTGGATGTTATACGTATGCCTCCCAGTAGTGGTCAGGATGTGGGGGAGAAAATAAATCAGGAAGAAGAAAAGGCATGAAAGGAAGGTATTATTACATTAATCACGGGGGACTTCAATATGCAGGTGGTCTGAGAAAAGCAGGTTGAAATTAGATCCTAAGAAAAGAAATTTGTGGTATGTCTACAAGATGGGTTTTTGGAGGAGCTTATGGTAGAGTGCATTGGGAAATAGCCAATTCTTAGTTCGGTGATTACAGAGCTGAAGGTGAAGGAGTCCCAAAGGAATAGTGACCACACTATGATAGAATTCACCCAGAAGTTTGAGAGGAAGAAGCTAGAATCAGATGTAATGATATTACAGTAGAGTAAAAGCAACAACAAAGACATAAATGAGGAGGTGGTCAGAGTTGATTAAAAGGGGAACCTAACAGAGAAGACAGTTGAGTAGCGATAGTAGGAATCATCGTTCATCATTCCTCATCGTTCCCCAACTCTGCACCGCCCATTTCTATCTCCTTCCCAAAATCCACAAACCTAATTGTCCTGGTTGACCCATTGTCTCTGTCTGCTCCTGCCCGACCGAACTTATCTCCACCTATCTCAACTCCATTTTCTCTGCTTTGGTCCAGGAACTTCCTGCCTACATCCATGACACCACCCACGCCCTCCACCTCCTCCAAAACTTCCAATTCCCTGGTCCCCGACACCTCGTTTTTACCATGGACATCCAGTCCTTCTGCACCTGCATTCCCCATGCAGATGGCCTAAAAGCACTCTGTTTCTTCCTGTCCCATAGGCCTGACCAGTCCCCCTCCACTGACACCCTCATCCGCTTAGCTGAACTCATCCTCACACTCAACTACTTCTCTTTCAATTCCCCCCACTTCCTATAGACAAAGGGGGTGGCCATGGGGTACCCACATGGGCCCAAGCTATGCCTGCCTCTTTGTAGGGTATGTGGAACAATCCCTGTTCCATAGCTACACTGGCCCTAAACTCCACCTCTTCCTCCGTTACATTGATGACTGTATCAGTGCCGCCTCATGCTCCCACAAGGAGCTCGAGCAGTTCAACCACTTCACCAACATCTTCCACCCCAACCTTAAGTTCACCTGGACCATCTCTGATACCTCGCTCTTCTTCCTGGACCTCTCTGTTTCCATCTCTGGCAAACACCTGAAAACCTGGAATCCAAATCAAGCCCACCATCACCCACAGCAACCTAGAATACACCTCCTCCCACCCACCTTCTTGCAAAAATGCCATCCCCTATTCCCAATTCATTCGCGTCCCCTGCATCTGCTCCCAGGATGAGACGTTCCACTCCCGAACATTTCAGACGTCCTCGTTTTTCAAGGACAGCAACTTCCCTCCCTCAGTCATCGAGAACGCCCTCAACCATGTCTCCCGCATTTCCCGCAACTCATCCCTCACACCCCCTTCCCACAATAACAACTAAAACAGAATCCCCCTCATCCTTACGTATCACCCCACCAACCTCCGGATCCAACACATCGTCCTCTGACACTTACGCCATCTGCAATCCAACCCCACCACCAAAGACATTTTTCCCTCCCCACTCTTATCTGCCTTCTGGAGGGACCACTCTCTCCAGGACTCCTTCGTCGGCTCCATACTCCCCTCCAGCCCCACCACACCCAGCACTTTTCCCTGCAACCACAGGAGTACTACACCTGCCCCTACACCTCCCCGCTCATCCCCATCCCAGGCCGAACATCATGATGTTCACCTGCACATCTGCTAATGTGGTATACAGTATTCACTGTTCCTGTTGTGACCTCCTCTACATTGGGGAAACCAAGCAGAGGCTTGGGGATTGCTTTGCAGAACACCTACGCTCGGTTCGCACTAAACAACTGCACCTCCCAGTCACGAACCATTTCAACTCCCCCTCCCACTCCTTAGATGACATGTCCACCCTGGGCATCCTGCAGTGCCAAAACAATGCCACCTGAAGGTTGCAGGAACAGCACCTCCTAGTCCTCTTTGGAAACCTGCAGCCCAATGATATCAATGCAGACTTCACAGGCTTCAAAATCTCCCATCCCCCTATCGCATCCTAAAACCAGCCCAGCTAGTCCCCGCCTCCAAACCTGTTGTTCCTCCCACCTATTCCCTCCTCCCGCCTCAAGCCCCAAACCCATCTCCTATCTACTAGCTTCATCCTGCCCACTTGATCTGTCCGTCCTCCCTGGACTGATCTATCCCCTCCCTAACTCCCCAACTACACTCTCCTTTACTGGCTCATCCCTGCCTCTTTCACCTGTCTGGCTCCTCTCCACCTATCTTCTCCTCTATCCATTGTCTATCCACCTCCCCCTCTCCCTATTTATTTCAGAAACCCCTTCCCCTCTTCCATTTCTGAAGAAGGATCTCGGCCCGCAACGTTAGCTTTCCTGCTCCACTAATACTGCTTGGCCTGATGTGTTCATCCAGCTCTATACCTTGTTATCTCAGACAGTTGAGCAGCAATGGTAGGAGTTTCTGGGGGTAATTTGGGAGGCACAGCAGTGATTTATTTCAAAGAAGAAGATGCCTACTACAGGGAGAATGAGACAATGTGGCTGGAAAAGTAATGATGGACAACTAAAAATTGCTAGGCAAACTGAATAGATACTTTGTCTCAATCTTCAGCATGAAAAACACCAGTAGCATTTCAGAATTTCAAGAGGGTCATAGGGCAGACATGAGTAGAGTGACCATCATTAAGGAGAAAGTACTGGGGAAGCTCAAAGGTCTGATGGTAGACAAATCACTTGAGCCAGATGACTACATTTCAGAGCTCCGAAGGAGATAGCTGGGGAATTTATGGAGCCAATGATGGTGGTCCTTCAGAAATCACTAGAGTCAGGGAGGGACCCAGAGGACTGGAAAATTAATGTAACACCCCTGTTTAAGAAGAGAGGGAGGCAGAAGATGGGAAATTATAGACCACTTGCCCTGACCTCAGTCAATGGTAAGATTTTGGAGTCCATTATCAAGGATGAGATTGTGGATTACTTGGAAATACATGAAAAAATAGGACAGAGTCAGCATGGCTTTGTCAAGCATAGGTCATGGCTGACAAACTGTTTGAATTTTTTGAGGCAGGAACAAATGATTTAGACAAAGATGAACCAGAGGACATGATCCATTTGGATTTTCAGAAGACCTTTGACAAGGTGCTACACAGGAGAATATTAAATCAGATAAGAGCTTGTGGTGTGAGGGGCAATGCACTGGCATGGATAGAGGATTGGCTGACTGGCAGAAGACAGAGAATATGGATAAATGGAACTTTTTGAGGATCCAGTGACAGGTGGAGTTCCTCAGATGTCAGTGTTGGGATCACAACCTTATACATTAACTATCTAGATGAAGGAACTGAGGACATTGTTGCTAAGTTTGCAGATGACATAAAGATTGCGGGAAGGACAGGCAGTGTTGAGGAAGTAGGGAGATTACAGAAGGATCAGGAGAATAGACAAAGAAGTGGCAGATGGAATACAACGCAGGAAATTGTGAGGCTATGCAATTTGATAGGTAAAATAGAGGTATGGAATATTTTCTAAACAGGGAAAGGCTTCAGAAATCTGAAGCAAAAAGGGACTTGGTAGTTCTAGTTCTGGATCCTCTTAAGGTTATCATTCAGGTTCAGTTAGCAGTGAGAAAGATAAATGCAATATTAGCATTCATTTCAAAAGAGGTGGAATAAAAGAGCAGGGATGTGCTGCTGGGGCTGTGTAATGGCCTGGTTAGACCGCAAATGAAATATTGTGAGCAGTTTGCATTCCTATATCCTGGGCTTGGAGACGGTCCAGAGGAGGTTCACATAAAATGACCCTGGAAATGAAGGGTTTCTGATATCAGGAGCAGTTGATGACTTTGGGTCTGTAGTTGATGGTGTTTAGAAGCTTGAGGGGGTATCCTGTTGAAACTTACAGAATACTGAGAGGCTTGGATGGAGTGGACGTGAAGATGTTTCCACTCATAGGAACAACCAGGATCCAGGGGCACAATTTCAAAGTGCAGGGACAACACTATAGAACTGAGATAGGGAGGAATTTCTGTGCCAGTAGATGGTGAATCTATGGAACTCATTGCTGCAGAAGGCTGCGGAGGCCAAGTCATTGAGTATATTTAAAGCAGAGATGAATAGATTCTTGATTAGTAAGGGAATCAAAGGTTATGGGAGGAGGAAAGAGAATGGGGTTGAGAAGCGCATCAGCCATTGAGAATGGCGCAATAGTCTCTATGGGCCAAATCGTCTAATTCTGCTCTTAAATACTATGGGCTTCTAGAGTAAATATGTAAAAATGTGAAGTTGCTCATTTTGGAAGGAAAAATGGAAGGACAAAGTATTATTTAAATGGTGAAAAACTGTAGAAAGCTGTAACTCAAAGGGATTTGGAGGTACTTGTGTGCCAAACACAAAACATTAGCACACAGGTGCAGCAGGAAGGCCAATAGAATATTGGTCCTTCTTTCAAGAGGGTTGGGACGATAAGGTAGGAAAATTTTCCCCTTAACTATACAGGGTGATGATGAGACCACATCTGGAGTACCATGGTCCCCTTGTTTAAGGAAAGATATCTTTGAATTGGAGGCAATTCAGAGAAGACTCACTAGGATGATTCCTGATACAGATGGATTGTCTTGTGAGCAAAGATTAAACAGGATGGGACTGTCCTTACTGGAGTTTAAAAGAATGAGAGGTGATCTCATTGAAGCATATAGGATTCTTTAGGAGTTTGATGGGTTAAATACTGAGAGATGCAATTTCTTCTCTGATGATTGTGAATCTTTGGAATGTCTTGCTACGGAGAGCTGTGGGGGCAGAATCCTTGCATATTTTTAAGGCTGGGATAGATAGGCTCTTGATTGGTAGGGGAATCAATGGTTACAGGAAGAATGCAGAAAACTGGACATGAATGTCTGATCAACCGTAATTCTATGGAATAGCAGAGCAGGCTCAAGGCGTTGAATGGCCTACTCTTGTTCCTATCTCTTATGGTCTTATGGTCTTTTGATCTTACAGATGTAGGCTGTTCAACCCTAGAGCCTGCTCCACCATTCAGCATGATCATGGCAGATCCTCTGTGACAACGTCTTGCTTTCTCCACAAACCCTTTAAAGCGAGAATGTTGAAAAATGCATCTGCCTTTTTCATGAATATATTTTCAGTGATTTGAGTTTCATGGTTGTCCATGCAAAACAATTCCAAACATTTACTCCCCTTTGAGTATGGAATCTTTCCTCATCTCAATCCTCAATAGCTTACCTCCATGAGATTGTGTCTTTTGGCTCTAGACTCCTTAACCAGTTAAAACATTCTCCACACAGTTAATCGACCCAAACCAGTTACAATTTGATATGTTTCAAATAAATCTCCTGTCATTCTTCTAAACTTCAGTGAATACAAGCCTAGTCGAATCAATGTCCTCTCATAGAACAAACCTGCCATCAGCTTAGTGAGCTTTGGCTGCTCTGTCTCGCAGTCATAGAGATCCCACAGCACAGAAAAGAGCCCGTTAGCCCATCATATACAAGTCGGTCACAAACAATGACCAAGCTATTCTAATCCCATTTCTCAGTGCTTGGCCTATAACCTTGTATGTCTCGTCGTCACAAGCACACATCTAAATACTTCTCAAACATCACAAACATTTCTGCCTCTACCACATTTATAGGCAGTGAGTTCTGGATTCCTACCACTCTCTAGACAAAGAAGTCTTTTTTTCACATTCCCTCTGAGCCTTTCGGCCCCTTATCTTTGAACATTGGTTTCTTCATCAAGGGGAAAAGTTTCTTCTTGTCTACCGTATCTATGCCCCTCATAACTATACATAATTATACAATCATAAATATACATTTCAATCAAGTCCCCTCTCAATATTCTCTGCTCCAAGGCAAACAACCCCAGTCTATAGAACTCATTTGGATGGTACGTACCATTTACACTATCACTTCTGCACCATCAAACAAAGTCAGTCATTTTAGGAGTAAATATAGACTGAGATGAGGAAGTATCTCACCTGAAATACTCTAATTCTGGTTGATACGTATTTGAGTTCTTGTACATGTTTATCAAAGAATGTTTCCCATTCTTCAAAGGGAAAAGGGGGAATATAATATTGTGATTGATTCCAGACTGGCCATACCCATACCTTCTTAAACCATTGCCTCACAGCGTATGGTGGCCTCACTGGATCATGTACTAATCCAGATAACACATTTTAAGGAGGATTTAAAGACATTAGTGATAGTGCATAAAAGATTTGCAAATGGTTTCAGGAGCTTCAATTACAATGATAGATTGGAAAAACTGCAGCTGAAGGGGTGGGCATTCAAAATCATTAGGGACTTGGGCATGGTTGGTAGAGCGAAGCTGTTTGGATTGGTAGGAGGATTAAGAACCAGAGGGAATGCTGTTTTTACTGATTTCCTTAAATTTAATGGTGACAGGCGGAAAAACTTAATGATCAACGAGATCATCCGTGTGTGGAACTATAGGAAAGGGGAAAGATACTAAACAAATACTTCATGTCAGTTTTTACTGTGAAGAAAAAAGTGGAGACTAGGAACTCAGGGAAATAAATATTGATTCTTGAAAACAGTCCACATTAGAGAAGAGGAAGTGCTGGAGATCTTTAAAAAATATAAAGATGGATAAATATCCAGGATCTGATCAAGTGTACCCAAGACTTTGTGGGAAATTAGGGAAGAAGTTGTAAGGCCCTAGCAGGTATGTTTGTATCATTGACAGCCACAGGTGAGGTGCCTTAAGACTTGATGTTGAGCCTTTAGCTAGGAAAGGCTGTATGGAGAAGCTTGGGTTTAGACCAGCGTGTCTGACATCAGTTGGGATTCAGAGAGATAGAATTTATATGCATTTGGAAAGGCAAGGTTTGCTTATGAATAATCAGTGTGGCTTTGTGCTTGGGAAATTGTGTCCCACAAACTTGATTGAGTTTTTTGAAGATATTGCCAAACAGGTTGATGAGGGCAGAGCAGTGGAAGTTGTCGACATATACTTTAGTAAAGCCTTTAACAAGGTTCTGTATGGTAGACTAATTATCAAAGTTAGATCACATGGGATTCATGGAGCACTGGATACAAAACTGACTTCACTGTGGGAGACGGAGGGTTGTTTTTTGGACTGGTGTCCCACAGGGATCAGTGTTGGGTCAAATGTTGTTTTTCATTTATATTAACAACTTGGATGAGAATTTAGGAGAAATGTTTAGTACATTTGCAGATGACACCAAAATTGCTGGTAAAGTTGACTGTGAACAAGCTTATCTAAGATTACAAAGGAATCATGACCAACTGGGGCAATAGGCTGAGCAGTGGCAAATAGAGTTTAATTTGGGTAAATGTGAGATAATGCATTTAGATAAAACAAACAAGGGCAGGACTTACAAAGTTAATAGTGGAGCCCTGGGTAATGTTATTGAACAGAGAGACTCGGGGGTTCAGACACATAGTTCCTTGAAAGTTGCATCATAGGTATACAGGGTGGGGTGGGCTAAGAGGACATTTAGCACTTGCTTCCATTGCTCAGACTATTGAGTATATAAGTTGAGCATCATGTTGAGGTTGTACAGGACATTGGTAAAGCCACTTTGGGATATTGTGTACAGCTCTGGTCGCCCTGCTGCAGGAAGGATATTACTAAATTGGAGAGGGTTCAGGAAAGATATACCAGGATGTTGCTGGGACTGTAAGATTTAAGTTCTAAGGAAAGGCTGGTTGGGCTGGCACTTTTCTCACAGGAGTGTTGGAGGTTGAGGGGTGACCTTATAGTGGGTTATAAAATCACGACAGGCATCAATAAGGTGTATAGCAAAGGTCGTTTCCCCAGGGTTGATGAATTTAAAACTGGGGAGAATATTTTTATAGTGAGAAGCTAAAGATTTAAAAGGGACCTCAGGGGCTACATTTTCATACAGAGGGCAGTTTGTATGTGGAATGAAATTCCAGACGAAGTGGTAGGTGCAAGTGCATTTGCAACTTTTAAAAGACATTTCAATAGGTACATGGATAGGAAAGATTTAGAGGGAGATGGGTCAAATGCAGGCAATTGTAACTAGTTTAGCTTGGGAAACATGGTCAGCATGGACAAGCTGGACCAAAGGATCTGTTTCCATGCTGTATGACTCTATGACTCTCTATTCAGGTATTAGTGTGACTGCGTCACTTTCAGCCAACTCTCTCTATTTAATGGAGTTGGTGTATTCTCTTCAGTCATTCAGTAATGTGAATGCAATATACATTAAATACAGAAACCAGACTGAGTGTCTCTGATTTTGTAGCTGTGTAAATAGTTACTTTTATTAATAAACTCCAAGACATCTGCCTCAATAAGTTGCAACCCCATGTGAATACGTTATTCACTCAGATGTGTGGAAAACTACAAAGCTCATCAAGTAGGTGGCAGTACCTATTAAGGAAGACATGGAGGGTATCCGTGGATAAGCAAAGAGAGAGTACTTAGGTTAGTTTTGAAAAACACAAACAGTCTGCAATTTTCCTTCAAGGCATATCATACCGACCTCTGTATGAATATATAAGGAAAAGAGTAGGAGCAGATCACATAGACCATCAAACCAGTTACACCATTCCGTAACATCACAGCTGGTCTTCAACTTCAACACACTTTCCTGCTCTTTCTCCATTGTGCTTGGTCCTTGAGAGCCTAACAATATGCCTGTTACAAAAAGACACATGAAGAAGCAAATCTTTAGAGAAATCATAGAAATATATAACAAACATATTGGTGGACTTTGATTGTCCAAATGTTCCCAGCTGGAATATGTAATGTGTATTTTGCATCAATGCTTTGAAAGGAAGAGCACACTGACAAAATATCAGTCAAAGTGGGGATGGTGTGAAACCAACAGTGTGAAAAATGATAGGAAAGAAGTAACAGAAAGGATACCTGTACTTTGAGTTATTAAATAACCTGGCCCAGATGGCTTTCATCCCAGGCTGTTAAAGGAAGTGGAAGTGGAAAGGATGGAAGAGTTTGTCATATGGGGCCAGGGGATTGATGCACAGGTAATGTGACAGCCTTATTCCCAATAACAACAGGCCAGGCATTTTAATGTCAGTGGCGGATCAGGTTCTAGAAACAATAACCCAGTATAAATAAAGGTTTGGATTAATTATAGAGAGCCAGCATGAATTTGCAAAAGGACAATCATTTTTGATTAACAATTGAAAATAGAATAACTCGATAAAGTAAATGCAGAGGATATTTTCAACTTGGACTTTGAGAAACATTTGACAATACTGGTGAACAGGAGCATGGTACCTGTGATAGAATGCTCAGTATTGGCTTACAGACAGAAAACAGAGATTTCAGGTGCAAGGTTGTTTTTCAGGGCAAAGAAAGATAACAGTGGTTTTCCCCAGGGTTAGCGCTGGGATATAAATGATTGGGATGTTAGAACGCAGCTTAAAATCTCAAAATTTGCCAATTATGGCGATCTTGGACATGCAGCATAGACTGCAGATACAATTGAATACAACAGGATTAACTAGAAGAATTAGCAACCAAATGACAGATATAATTTAATGCAGAAAGGTTTGTGGTAATACATTTTAAAGGAGGGCATCAGAAGAGGCAGAAATGATTTGCTGGGATGATTCCAACGATGAAAGAATTTAGCTGTAAGAAAAGTTTGGAAAAGCCTTGGTTCAAAATAGGTTGAGGGGAGATTTGAATGAGGTGTAAAAGGTTAAATCAGTTTTAGCTAAGGTGAACAAAATAAAATGCTGCTCTTGTTGGGTGATGGTGCAAGAACCTGGGACACATATTTAAGGTTTTGGGTGAGGATTGCAGGTGAAATGTGAGGAAGAACCTTTTTCACAGCAAGTGAAGCCCATTGCCCCTAAAGCTGAAGGAAGGAGAGAAAAGGAATAAGCTCAAAATGGACACCTGAGGGACATAAAATTGAAAGGTTGTGGGGATAGTGCAAGGCACATGAACCATTTGGATTACTCAGCAGAAAGCCAGCAGGTATTCAGTGTACCAAATATCCTACTTCTGCATTGTAAACTACTTTTCCCTGGTTTGTCGAGGAAAAAATCAATATGTTGAGTGTAATGTTGATTAGTTTTGGCGTTCTATACACAAGTAACAAACTAGTTAAACATTGGTGCTTTGAGGTTTTGAATTTCCCATAAGGAGGAATGTACAGCTGCTTCATGCATTAGATTTTTCAAATCTTGTCTATTTAAAATACCCCAGAGCCCTACTTGCTCAGCTGCTTAATGTGCACTGCAGTACCCAATAGAAATTCATTTATTGGAGGCTTCGTCTCCAGTGAAGCTTCTGCTCCCCATCAGCTCTGTCCCTCCAGTGCTAACATGAACCAGTTTATGTCACAATTGTGAAAAATCCATGCTGAGCAGATGCTCTGCCAAACAGTTTAGTAGCTCCATAATTGAATTAACTGAGCTCAGCAGGTCAGTTTATTCCTACCTGGCTATGTTAATTTTCCCCAGCGGAAAACTGCTGCACATTTCTGCATAAACTCATTAACAAACACTCAGACAAGAAGCAGTGCCTTTTGAAAAATAAATGTCCCAAATTCTACTTTCTTCTTTGGATAGGAAATAGGGAATAGCACAAAGGACTTGACAACTTTGGTGTATGATTAGGTTATTCACCAGTTTTAACATTCATCTCAGCAAGTCTTGCTAGTAAACATCAGAGGGTGGAATAAGAGACTGCCCCTGGAATCAGGGCTGCTTTTTGACCAAGTGTGGCATCAAGGAGCCTGAGTGAAACAGGAATGAATAATGGGTTTCAGGGAGAATGCTTTTTGCTGGTTGAAGTCATGTCAAGTACAAAGGAAAATGGCTGCAGCTGTTGGAGGCCAGTCATCACAGCTCCAGGATATCTCTGCAGTGTTCCTCAGGAACAATGTTCAGCTTCTTTATCAATAAGCTTTTCTGTGAGTAGCATTAGCAGGCATGAATTTAGTTCTGGTTGAGGATGAGAGAGTGAAAGAAAAGGCGAAAAAAAAACAAGAGTTAGAGATGCCCATTCCATGTGCTTATTGCAATTTTTTGAATTAAGTTTTGTTTTTTGTTTGTTGCGTGTCCCCTATTACCTGAGCCAGTCTATATCTTCTTAATTCTATCACCGTCCTTCCCAGAGCTCATGATAGATAAAGTTTTAAGCCACTAATAAGTTTTGAAATTGTGCCTGCACACTCAGGCCTTGTCTTAAATATGATAAAGAACAGCCATGGTCCTAATGCCAATTTGTGGTGAACCCCATCATACATCTTCCTCCCGTACTTTGTCATGTGTCCTAAGGTCAACTTTGTGTTCCTACTGCCCCTGTCCTTTTAATTCCATGGACCTCAATTTACAGACAATTCTGTTATATAAGAATTTTATCAAAAGTTGTTTAGAAGTCCATATACACTGCATGAACTGTATTACCCTTATCTACCTGTACTGGGATAACACTGAAAAACTCAAATGATTTAAACATGATTTTTCCTTCATTATATTAATGCTAGCATTCCTTAATTATTGGACTGGAAATTTGATATTTTTAATTTACTCATAAATTCTACTGTGAGACCAACATTTATTATCCATTCCTAATTGCCATTGAGAAGGCAGTGGTGAACTTGAATCATAGCAATTCATGCTGTAGTTACACTAACAGTGTTGTTTGGAAAGGCAAACTTATGCTTTAAACATCTCTTGACCATACTTTAAAAACAATTTCCAATCTTTATCCTTCATGTTATTGCTATCCCATTATATATTAGATAAACAAAGGCCCTAACTACACCTGTGCTTTATCACTCTATTGACATCTGTAACCTCCTTTCCGATTTGCTTTTTCTTAAAAATTAGTTGGTATGATATGGACATTGCTGGCTAGGCCAGCATTTTTTTTTTGCCTATCTCTAAATAGCCAAAGGGAAGTTAAGAGTGAACTACATTGTGGTCAGTCTGAACTTACGTGTAGATCATACCCTAAAGAACATTAGTGAATCAGATGGGTTTTCACAATGATCAACATTGGTCACATGGTCACAATTAGACTAGCTTCTTCTTTTACTGAATTCAAATGTCACTGTCTGCCATGGTGGAATTTGAATCCATGTCCTGGAATCTGAGCCTGGATTTGTAATCCAGTGATATGATCACTATGCCACTCACTCCTTTAGAATCATCCTACTTTATATCTTTGCATCTATCAGCAGCTATTGACTATATCCACTAGTGTATTGTGCCTCTTGCTTCTTAATTCTAACCAATAGATGTTGGCTTCATGCCTTGTGTACATTGCCTCCCTCCAGCGCTGTAATATTACCTTTAATTAATACTGCACAACTTCCTTCCTTCTTTCCTTTCTTATCTTTCCAGAGCAATTTGTATGTTTCAAGTAGTTTCGAGTCCTGCCTTCTTTTACCATCAGTAATGTGAGGTCAATGTCCAACTCAAGCAGAGTCCTGTATAAGTTGTCACATTGGTAGAGTGCAGAATGGGCCACAGAGTAAGTGGCTGGCAGCATAGGGTCCACAGATAGAATAGACCATGGTCTCCAGAGCAGCATTACAAGTCACATGATGATGGCAATCTTGGTTCCTCACCCTCTAACTGTCAATGTAACATTGATTTAATATAGTTATTAAAATAACATAGAATGCATACTTACGAAAGGGAGAGGTTTAAAATAATCATTGGTATGTGGTTATTATATTCCAGGACAGTACTGCTCAAGCATAAGCATACGTTCATGAAAGATAGGCAACTGATAGCTTTGTATATAAAATATCACCTGATACCAGTAATAATACTTACGTACAATTATTATTTTGTCTGTAAATTTGGCAAAGGTTTTGTATATACACAGAATAAGTGACTTTGATTGACGTCCATTTAAAGATAGGTAACAGAAGCAGAAACAGGAACTAGGGAAATAAAAAAAAGATACGCATAAGATTTGAATTTGCGCTCAGTGTGAGACATTACAGCACGATATTGATTGTGAGCCATATGACGTGAAATGTACGGTAGAAGGGTTTGATCCAATTAGGATCAACCAAATTCTATTCAACTTTTTGGAGGAGGTTTCTTGCAGCGTGTTTCTTGTGCAGTTTGTATATAATCCAACATTCCATCCTGCTATATATTCAGAATTCTCATAGTGCACAAATAACTTCTGCAAATTTTACTTCATGAAAAAAGATGTTTGAGCCATGTTTCCTATATTTGTTGAAAGGTTCTTTGTACCAGAATTAAGTGGAAGACAGCAGGGAAGCAGACTTGCACAGAAGCAACTGATTGAACTATTTCTGAAAAGCATGGAGGCAAGATTTCATTTTTTTCATTATTCTCATTATACTATTTGGCACAAGAAATGGCAGCAGAAAGAATCTATTATTGTCAAGCAAGTGGTAATGTTTCTGTTACAGCTGGGGTGCTGAATCTTCTACATAACTTGTATACAGGCTTTTGGAGTTCCAGGTGAATCAAGTTTAAATAAGATAGGGTAGGGTCCCATTTTACTTGCTTCATTGTTCTATACTACATAGGCTCTATTCTTTTCACAGTTACGAACCTTGGGTTAGAGTCAAGAAATTGGATAAATTCACATGTTGGATGTTGAAGTGACAAGTTTGTTTTTCAGTAAAAGGCATGGAAAGTCAAAGAGTGAAATCTGGCACTAAGTGGATTCTGTGCTAATAAGACAACACTATTTGACAGTCTTGTTTTGAGTTGCGATGATGTAAGCTTGTGTAAAATGTAAATATGGAGATACCTGCAGGGGTTCATTACTCACTTGATTAAAAGCAATTTTCAGGAAGAAGTATGTGTAGACTTCAATACACTGAAAGCAGGGAGTATGCTGACTTTGTCTTGAACATATGTAAACAATAATATAACATAACTGTCATCAGAGACAGGAATAGGACATTCAATCTGTCAAGCCTACTCCATCATTCAATGAGATTGTAGCTGATCTTGCACTTCAATATTTTCCAACCCTACATCATAAAGCAGCTGACTGTATCAACAGAAAAGATTCCATTGCATTAATGCACAAGTTGCCTGTGATCATTGTTACCATAACTAGGATCTGTGACAATTATCCTGAGAGCTATTGTGGTGCCAAATCGTTGGTGGTTTTCATGGTCTTGCTTTGTTTCAAAAGATGGATGACTTGTGGGAATGATTATTGGAAGAAAAGGGATACTTTCTGCGACCACGGCTGGTGAGTCTGTTATGCAACCTCCTAAATGAAGCTGAGTGCAAGTGTAATCCCCCTCCTTCAACTAGGGCTATCAGGGAACAGACAGTAGGCTTGCTGGAGATGAACACCCAATACTTAGAGTAGTCTAAGGAGCCTCCCTCTCCCAGACCTGCAAAGGACCCCTGCTGTTCTTTAACCTCCGCAGGATCCACAGACTGAACGCCCAGTTTCACTCAGCTTTACTGGAACAATCCGACCCCGCCACCCAAGACATTTTTCCATCCCCACCCCTGTCTGCTTTCCGGAGAGACCACTCTCTCCGTGACTCCCTTGTTCGCTCCACACTGCCCTCCAACCCCACCACACCCGGCACCTTCCCCTGCAACCGCAGGAAATGCTACACTTGCCCCCACACCTCCTACCTCACCCCTATCCCAGGCCCGAAGATGACTTTCCACATTAAGCAGAGGTTCACCTGCACATCTGCCAATGTGGTATACTGCATCCACTGTACCCGGTGTGGCTTCCTCTACATTGGGGAAACCAAGCGGAGGCTTGGGGGCCACTTTGCAGAACACCTCCGCTCGGTTCGCAATAAACAACTGCACCTCCCAGTCGCAAACCATTTCCACTCCCCCTCCCATTCTTTAGATGACATGTCCATCATGGGCCCCCTGCAGTGTCACAATGATGCCACCCGAAGCTTGCAGAAACAGCAACTCATATTCCGCTTGGGAACCCTGCAACCTAATGGTATCAATGTGGACTTCACCAGCTTCAAAATCTCCCCTTCCCCCACCGCATCCCAAAACCAGCCCAGTTCGTCCCCTCCCCCCACTGCACCACACAACCAACCCAGCTCTTCCCCTCTACCCACTGCATCCCAAAACCAGTCCAACCTGTCTCTGCCTCCCTAACCTGTTCTTCCTCCCACCCATTCCTTCCTCCCACCCCAAGCCGCACCTCCATCTCCTACCTACTAACCTCATCCCACCTCCTTGACCTGCCCGTCTTCCCTGGACTGACCTATCCCCTCCCTTCCTCCCCACCTATACTCTCCTCTCCACCTATCTTCTTTTCTCTCCATCTTCGGTCTGCCTCCCCCTCTCTCCCTATTCATTCCAGAACCCTCACCCCATCCCCTCTCTGATGAAGGGTCTGGGCCCGAAACGTCAGCTTTTGTGCTCCTGAGGTGCTGCTGGGCCTGCTGAGTTCATCCAGCCTCACAGTTCATTATCTTGGATTCTCCAGCATCTGCAGTTCCCATTATCACTTAGAGTAGTCTTGTATGTTTAGGGTATAGTCCTTGCAGCCCTCCCCAGATATGATCCTTGCACATTGTGCTCTGCACGACTGGAGCGGGCAAAGGGGTGCCAAAATAAATGCTGAAGAACTGAGAGAGAGGAAGCAACATTCTCAAGAGGAAGGTAAGGACATTGTGCAGGAGGAACATCATGTTCAAAATGATAGAGCATTGCAGCATCAGGAACAATAAGACAGACAGAACTTAATTGGTAGCCAGTTTCAAAAGATGTGAGTTGGGAGTGATCACCCATTGACTGTACATTTTTTTTCTACTTGAAAGACAAGAAAACCTCATCTGATCCAAAAGTGTATTCAGATTATTTTTCTTGCCTTGTTGTTGTTAAAGCTGTTGTTGAACAAAGAGTTGAACATTTTTCAACCAATTTTCCTGTATGTGATCCTCCTACTTTGAACAATGAGAAGATATTGTGTTGCAGTGGGTGTTAAGGAAAGAATAGTACTCCTTTAATAGGTTTCTAAAATTGGAAATTAGAAAGATAGGTAACCTCAGTAGCTTGATTCTTACAGGCACTGTCACAATGATAGTTGATCAGACAGGTGATGATGTTAAAAAGCAATACATTTATGAATGTGAGCTTGGATTTATTATGAAGTGTTAACCATGCCACAGAAGAGTTCCTTTTTCATTTCCCTCCTAATATCTGCAAAGTGAGGAGAAACTTCTGGCTGGTAGTGATTGACCTGGCACACAGCAGGGCTATAAAAATGACATTGAAACCAGGAATCCTGGGATGACCCAGAAGCGGTCACTATCTGTGCCTTTGCTAAGCATGTGTAAGCATGAGAGTGGCACAATAGAGCTACAGTATATAGTTAATGAGGCAAGCTGTGGAGGTTAGCCTGAAAAATCTTACTCAGGTTTACAGAGAGAAACTGGCCACGAAATCGACTGCAATTGACAATGTTTGAGTTGTCAATTTTCTGGTAAAATTGAACACCTTCTCTCCAGTCACAGATTGCATGTGACACCATCACATCCGTAGATTGAGTGAATGGGAACATCTGTGACAATGGATTACAATGAAGGTGGCAATTTTGGATCCACGAGCCAACAGAGTATTTTGTAAATAGTGAAATATTTAAACAGTAGAGTTTCTAAGAGACATGCAGATTCAGGTACAGGTACTTAAAATAATCAAAAAAGTTAGTGAAATACAAACTTCTATATCTCAAAAGGCACTTTGCAGAAGTGTGAATGTCACTTTTCAGCTACAGAATGCTCTGCTTTATTCATAATAGGAGCACTGCAAGTAATCTGGGCACCAAACATTTGAACCTAAGGTTGAAAGAGGAATTTGGACTGAAGCCAAGTATGTGTTTTTAAGTTACAAATTAGCCATTGATTGGTGGTACAAATCAAACCAGTGGCTAACTCTTGTTCTGAAGTTCTGTTAATTGACCTTACAGCATTGCTTTCAAACATAACTGACCACAATTTAAATTTCTAGATCTAGAACCATTCTGTCTTCCTCTGGTAAGGGAAATAATTCTTTGCAAATGGGGAGCTCATATGTGTACACAATATTCCAGATGAGGACAGAAATTGCTGGAAAAACTCAGCAGGTTTGTCAACGTTTGTGGAGAAGAAGCAGAGTTAACATTTTGAAGCCAGTGACCCATGTTAAGCAGCTCCGAAAAAGGATTATTGGACTTGAAATGTTGACTCTGCTTTGTCTCCACAAACTCTGCCAGGCATGTTGAGATTTTTCAGCAATTTTTGTTTTGCTTCAGTTTTCCGTATCCACAGCGCTTTGTTTTATATTCTACACGAAGCCAATCAAGCTCTTTCTGACCATTAATACAACATCTTTTGATTTATACTGTACTTTACATTCTAATATGTAGGCATAATTTGTCCTATTTTGAACTGAACTGTATTGAGTGGAAATGTCCAACATTATTTCATGTTAAAATGTCTGAAAGCCGTTAGAAAAAGTCTTTATTATAACTGCCCTGACTGATTTTAAAATGCAAGTCTTGAAGATGAAAGCACAGTATTCCATAACATTGCACCTTAAGTTGAGAAAAGTATTGACCAAAGAAACCTCGAAAAAGTTTTTTTAAAGCTAGGATTTATCAGTGACAGAAATAATTTTGGCTCAAACAAACACTTTGAGTATATTTAACAATTCAACAATAAACAGTTCTCAAAAGTGAAGAATTGTGCTACAGTTAACATTTATAAATAAAGATTAGTTGTTTTGGCTGCTAACAGAACCATCTCTTCCAATCTTGAGAGTATACACTTGGCACGTAAGTGTTCAATTAGAGTAACTGTAAGTTTTATGTGTTAGCCCTCTTCATTAAATTCAAATAAATTTCCTTACGCATTTGTGCACTACAGCATAGTGAAAATATAAAATTACTATCTACATCCTGAATCAGAACTGCCAAATGACCAGAACTGATCCACTTCTGGCCAATTTCAAGAATTTGATTAACTCCTTCCTTAATAATATTCATCTAGGTACTCATAATGTATTTCCCATCACCTCCCCATGCTCCCAACTACCTCTCTAAATGACTAGATTTTCTTATGATCACAGTGCATGTCTGCAATCAATAGTTAGGCTGATTGCATCAAAGGTCAGTTCTGGAATTGCTGTAGAAATCCTTTATTACATAATTGAGTGGTAAAGTCTATTTTCCTATGTTACCTCCTTCATATTTTATTTTGATTAAATGAATATTTATTTATAACATTTAAAATATTCTTCATGTTCCATTTCTTTCATGGTTGAATATTTCCACTCACCTTCTCTTTCATTCAGTTTTTATTCAGCAGACACTCTTCATTCTGTTTCTGCTGCCATTGTTTAACAAGCATAGTAATTACACTAATTAGTGTTGTACAACCTAAGATATCATTACGCTCTCATGAATAGCAGACAGGTAATACAAATAGATACAAGCATCCACTAGTGATTTTCAGCTGCTTTGTATTTGGAAGGCTGTATTATCCCAATGTATAGTTTTACGTTGTCACCAGCAAGCCCAAGCAAACTCCTATAGTTCCGACAAAGGCCATCAGCCTTAAGAGTAACTCTGTTTCTCGCTCCACACATGCGAGTAGATTGCAACATATTCTGCTTAGATTCCAAAATAAAGTAATTAAATTTGATCAGGCTTCACACCAGAAAGACAATGCAAAAAGTATTCAAACACAGTTCTCCTGCATAGGGATTTTGACCGTACTGAACCTACTTATCGAAGGAGTTTGGTATCTGAGTAAAATTATTTAAAGAAATCACTTGAATGAATGCAAAATATCCTGAAAAGTCAATTAAATGCAACTGAGCAACTGACCATGAACAGTTCTCTACAATGCAGTCCGCCATGAAGTGTTTGATGAGCCTAGCAACAAAGATAACACAAGTTCTCCAAATCTCTGATCTAAGGCTCATCAAAAATATTTTATGCATATTCAGATAACTGTAAGAACAAATGACTTGAAGAATTTGCATTTCACAACAGTAGTTCTCCCCAGAGTATTTTGCAGCCAATTACATACTTTTTGAGGCATTGCTTTGGCTGTAATATAAAAGTGTGGCAGCCAATTTCCACACAATGTAAAGACTAGCGTTTTGGACTGTTGACTAAAAGTGGGGAAAGATACTATTTTAAGCCAAGGAAACTGTGCTAGAAGTATGTAACAAAGTCAGCTGCTTTTTCTAGATAATGTTGAGTTTTTTGAGCATTGTTGGAACAGCACACTGAGGTAAATACAAAGTATTCTAACACAAACCTGACTTGTACTTTGTAGATGGTAGAGAGGTTTTGCAGAATCAGGAGATGAATAACTTGCCATAGAATTCCCAAGGTCTTACCTGCGATTTCCATACTGTTGATAGAGGAGGATTCAGTGATGACAGTGTTGTTTTAAGTAAGACGTTGTGCTAGAAATAAAAGCAGTACAATTAAACTATTGGTTGTATTGTATAGATCACCAGTTTGTGGGAAGAGTAGAAAGAAATAAATTTGCCAGAAATAAGAGAGCTGCAGACATTAAAAAAATATTAAATAGAGAACTTGCATTATCCTTCAGAGATAGTAGGAACTGCTGATGCTGGAGGACCGGAGATAACAAGGTGTAGAGCTGGATGAACACAGCAGGCCAAGCAGCATCAGTGGAGCAGGAAAGCTGAAGTTTTGGGCCTGGGCTCTTCTTCAGGCCCTTCTTTTTTTTCAGAAGAAGGGTCCAGGCCCCAAACATCAGCTTTCCTGCTCCTCTGATGCTGCTTGGCCTGCTGTGTTCATCCAGCTCTACACCTTGTTATCACTTTCACAGTGGCTCAGTGGTTAGCACTGCTGCCTCACAGCGCCAGGGACCCGGGTTCAATTCCACCCTCGGGTGACTGTCTGTGTGGAGTTTGAACGTTCTCCCCATGTCTGCGTGGGTTTCCTCTGGGTATTCTGGTTTCCTCCCACAATCCAAAGATGTGTAAACTAGGCGGATTGACTATGCTAAACTGCCTGTAGTGTTCAGGAGTCTGTAGATTAGGTGGGTTATAGGGGAGTGGGATGTTCCAAGGGTCAGTGTGGACTTGTTGGGCTGAAGGGCCTGTTTCCACACTGTAGGGATTCTATGACTATCCTTATCTAGTCTGGGATAGTAATAAAGGACGGAGAAGGGAAAAGATATCTGAAGTGCGCTCAGGAGAATTTTCTACATTAGTCTGTTTACCATCCAGTGAGAAAGGAAATATTGTAGAGTCTGATTCTGGGAAATAAGCGATACAGGGGGATCAAGCATCAGTAGGGGAACATTTAGGTGACATTGATCAAAGTGTCTTTTAGACTAATTATGGAATAGGACCAATAGTGATTCAGAAAATAATACAATGAGTTCTTACTTAAACTTCTATCTCTGTTCTCGAAAATCATGACTTTATATGAATCATTAGTTTGCCATAGAAATCAATGTTGAAACCAGAGTTAGGTTCCTTCAGAATTGACATGTCCAGAAAATGTACAAATTGAAATATTGCACTAAGCATGACCAATGCAGTCCCGGCTGAAATAACATGCAAAATAAATAAACCACCCCACATGAAAGGGATTTCGTCAAAAATCAAATTAGATCATAGTAACCAACCTCTTTTAATCTGTAGGCTGTCCTATGGTTCAAGTAGACTTGCTTCCACACTAAAAATGCATTCTCTAGTACTGAAGAGCCCAATACAGGATGTACAGTTTTGGCAGAGGTTGGACAGATGGTGGTTGAGGGATGTAAGGGTTTGATGCTTGAATTGCATGCGCTCCCTTCTCTGTTAACATTTAATTTCAACCTGCCATTAGCAATGAGGCATGAGGTCTACAGATCCATTTCAGATGCTTTCCCTCCATTTCAAGCAGTTTCAGTCTGGGATGCCCAAGATATTGGTTAAAACAGTGCAAGTATTAAGGTCTATTGCTTTTCCCATTGATAAGTGCCATTGTGAGTTCAAAACCATTGAACAATGTGCTTCAAAAACCACCTGTCATGAAGCAGACTGGATTTTAAATATTTAACCTTTTTAATGTATAAAAATGGACAATTGCTAAACTTTAAAAGAAAATACAGCCAACTGCAGCTCTCCCTTGATTGACAGGCCGTCAGATTTGACATATGAAAACAACATCTGGTCTTTCAACTTCAGTTGGCTCCAGCAAGGAATCCCAACATGAACTCAAGTGGGCCTGGCTTGGACCTCATGGTGGCAGCAAGTCAGCACAGCGCAGAATCGACTGAGCCCCTGCTTACTTTACAGGGGTGAGCATGGGACCTGGCATTGGAATCAATGGCTGCTACATCAGTAAGGCAGGCCCAGTGGCGAAAGATGGCACTGAGAATCAACGACTTCCACGTTGGTTGGGTTGGGTGCTGGAAGCAGCAAAGCGATGGTGAAAGGGCAATACAGAGACATTGATGGGGTGGGCCCAGCAGTGAGAGACATGACTATGATGTTGGTGGGTCCAACGCAAGTAGCGATGAGGCAGTGGGGGAGGAAAGTAAGCCCAGTGGCAAAAGAGAGACTGGCGAGTAGCAATTCGACATTTGTTGGCTTTGGTATAGATAGTGGTAAGATGATAGAGGGTGGATGGCAGCACAAGCATTTTTGATGATAATCTGGCTCAGGGCTGATAGACTCTCTTTAAGCTCTATCTTTTCTTACTTATTCTTAAACTACTCAAATTGGTGCTGAATTGTGGCAACAATCGAAAACTTTTCATAGTATTTTATTGTTTTTCACACTGTAAAATACAAGAGATAATAAAATCATTCATCATTCATTCAGTGTCTGAATTTTCAAGGATTTATTTTGAAAGCTGCACACGTTATGAATGCTTGGCTGTATTTAAAAAGCTTAGAAACCATTTAGCTCAATGGGGGCATTGTGTCTTCATTTTTATTGACAATATTCAGTGAGTGTAAAGTGATTATCTGTCTTTAATACTATCAATGAATTTATGTTTTCATTTGCAAATAAATGACCAGCTATGGGGATTTTTGTTCTTGGAAAAAAAATTTAAACCTGCATTTTACTTTTATTTAGAGCTTGTTATACAACAAAAATGTCTGTGAGTGTCATGGTGGGTAAACAACTTCCTTGGAAGACACTCAGGTGCTAGCCAATATGAGGAGATTCAGAATGTGATTTGTCTGCAAAGCATTCCTCATACAACTATGGAACATCTGTGCTGTCCTTCTTGTACCAGCACAAAACAGACTAGAATTTCATCCTCTGGAGAATCGTAGACGCAAATCCATGTCCAGTTCCACTGTGACTAATTACCACCTTGATGCACCAGCAGAAAACCTGCATTACCACCTACACTTCTTAGCATCATCACAAAAAGCACTAAAGCATCCAGCTAGGACTTTGAACATGCCATACGAAAGAGGAGGAGGAAATTAAATGATAGGGTGTGTCAACTTATTTATACTGCAAACTCTGATTTTTATGTGCATGTGTTCATAATTCTTATTGAGAAATCATTTCATTTTCTGAATTGTGTTCAGTTGTTCATTTGCAAGGCAATCTGACAGAATGGATTGCTCATAGTGATAGAAAGAAAAGCTTTATACAAAAGTTGTAATTTTTCTGTCATTTACAGAATTGTGATTCCGTTTCTCTGAATTGGAACTCAAAGAGGGTAAAATAAAGCTTGAAGCATGCTGACTAAATGCATATCATTGTTAAGTATAAAAGCAAAAAGACTGTGAATGCTGAACATCTGAATAAAGAAATTCTCAAAATATTCAACAGGTCTGGCAGTATCTGTGGAGAGGGAAGCGGAGTTAATCTTTCAGGTTTGTGACCTTTCGTCAGAATTTCATCACAAGTATTATGTAATGTCCAAACCATAAACAGCAAGGTCAGTTTGCCAGAAAATGTAATGTGTTCATGACCCTGAATGGTCTTGACAGGTTGAATGTGGATATTTCCCTTTGTGGGTGAGTCTAGATCTAGGAGCACTGTTGTAAAATTAATGGTTGCCCCTTTAAGACAAAGATGAGGAATTTTTTTTTCTCTCTCTTTGCAGATTTAACACTTTGGAATGATGTCAAAATAGGTGGTAAAGGTGGGATCATTTTTAAGCCAGAGGTAGGTAGATTCTTTCTCAGCAAAGGAATCAAAGGTTACTGGGTTAGATGTCAATTTAGAATTCAGAACACATGTGAATCAGCTATGATCTTATTATATGGCAGGGCAGATTCACAGGGCCAAAGTTAATTGAACTGGTCTATAGTTCCCTGGGTTAATTTTTGCACATAGGAACTAGAAAACAACTTGCATTTATAAAGTATATGTAGCCTTATCTTTGGGAATTCTCCAGTCTGATGATAACTGAGATGCCCATACTCCTCCAAATCCAGCACCTTGACTATCTACAATCTTATGTTAGCCTTTGTACTATCTATCATTTCTCAATTGCTAGGTTAAACAGCATTATTTTATAGACACTACCATGTGGATGTATTCTCGTGCTATTTCCTTTACATGCTCTGGCTTTTTACCCCCCATTATTAGGCTTGACAGTCATTCCTCCTTTATTCTTACATGTTAGGTCAGGAAGCATTGCACACCATAAAACACATACACTTCCAAGCCATTCTTCCAGGCTCCTCTTGAGATGTCAAGGTAATGGAAATGGCCAAAAGAATTCAGTTCCCATATGGTGAGTCCATCTCTACACAAAAATGCTGTAACAAAAAATCTCTACAGTATGGAGCGCATGCCACTCACTTAGCTAGTTATAACTTTCTTTCCATGGCAGTCTGTTCAGTGGAATTAAAAATAATTTAGTAATGGGAATATAGTGGGAACATTCCTGCTTCCCAATTCTACCACAATCGGTTGGAGAATCTTCTGGAGACTGTAATCCTTCATCTTCCTGACTAATGTATGGTTTAGTTTGCACTAATGCAGTTCTGTGCCAGTAGCTCCTGCCAATTCTCTAAATATTGACACCTTGATGTGATATAAGTTATTTCTTGTTTTCTTTTGTTTTCCACCAGAGTAAACAGAACTGGCAAATCTAACAGCCAAGTGAATTGAGAAGATGGAGAAAAATGGGGCTTGTCAAAGAAAACAGCATAAATGCAGAGAACATATATTAATCTTATTTCATCATTTTATAAACCCCATGTGACATATTAAATTTTTACTTCCAAGCATATTTTTGCTTTGGACATGTAAACTAGTCAATGAAATATTTGGTTAGATACAGAACCAGTCAACAAATGAGAAAAGGAACAGTATCAATGTTTAAAAATAAACAACTTACTCAAAGCAACAGAGAATGTGAATCTGAGAGGTCAGGAGAGGCATAAAAACAACAAAATGATGCAAAATCTGAAATAATGAACAAAAACATACTGAAAAATAACATGCAAGGGATATCAAATCTCATCACAAACATTTTATAAATGCATTAAGAAATGGAAGTGGTAGTCTTGCTATATAAGTATGAAGAGATTTTAATCATAATGGAGGAACAGAAATAGCAGGAGTGCCAGGAAACCTAAAAAAAAATCAAGCAAATTAATTGAATGGGTTGAAGTAACAGTAGGAAAAGTCACATCGGTAAATGGTAGCCAGTAATGCAGCCAATAATGGAACTTAGATACAAATATCTCCAAAGTGTGATGATTTCCAAGGTACTGTAGAACAATAAATAACAGAAAATTTGAGATACATATGGCTAATTTTATAAATAACTCTTGACACAGAACTTGTGCCTTGCAAGTGTATACTTCTAAGTGACACCATTATTTCAGTAGGGAGGGAGAAATCAGGGGTTGAGTTTTGTGATTAGAACGCAAGCCCCAACATTGTGACCAGAAGTAGATTCTGATTCTAAATAGGTCTTACTGCAACTGATGAGATAACACTGTGGAGATGAAGAGGTGTTAACGCTACAGTAGATGCTGCCACTAGTTTGGAGGGTTTCTTGTTCTGCATATCCAGCTAACACCTTTCCAGATCCTAAAGATTGACTTCCAACCATTGGTCATTTGTCTCCCTGGAAATCAGAAAACCGAACTACCTTGAAATTGAATGAGCCCTGTTGGTGACATGGGTGACCTTTGTAGGTTTTCATCTAAAGTGCAAGGGCAAAGTGGTAGACTCTGTTCACAAGAGGCAGAAGGTGTAAACTTGCCTTCTTGACCTAACACGCTTGGATGGTGATTTCAGAAATGGTCAGTAGTGATTGGGTAAACCCATGAACCTTGATACGCTTCTGAAATTGCACCAAGTAACTTATTTACTCCTCCAAAGAATTGTTTTTTCCCTTTCGAATGTAGCAATATAAAGTACGAGTTTTAGTGCAGAGGGAGTGTCCACATGGGAGGTGTCAATTTGGTTAGGGAGCCCAATGAGAGGCGCACAATTGTCACTGCTGACCCTGAAGATAAAGTCACTATAATCCCTGAGGACTGTTGGGCTGCTCTCATATAAGATGGAGATAACTGGTGGTGGGTTTAAAACTAAGTGTCATCATACCTCAGCTGGGAACTTCATGGTGAACTATCTCAGCTGGTACAGAAATTGAACCCATCTGTTGTCTCTATTACTCTATATTGTAAACCAGCCATCCAAGCTAAACAACATCCCATATCTCTCTTGAGTTCAAACACATCTTGAAGGCATATATGTAATCCTGTCATCTATCATTGGGCTGCTATTGTGATGATGTCTGTACATGCAGCAGTCCATTATACAAAAAAACAGTCTACTCATCATAACCCTTACCAAGGAGGAGCTGGCATTAGAAATGTAAGCTCTTCAGACAAATTGTCCATTGCTAATAGTAAATCTGAAGTGTCAAATCAAGAGGACAAGTACATGAGAACAGCACCACAATAGTTCATCTTGCTTCCACAGTCATAGAGCACATATATCCATAAAGATTCATATAGTGGTTGAGATAACAGAAAGGGATCTCTTAACCCTTCTATTTATCTGTTCTCCAATGCAGGCCAGGGTCCAGCCAAAAAGCAGGCAGCTGGAGATGGGCCATCCAGCTGCCCCTTATGAGAAGGAGAGAACCTCAGAACATGCATCATCACATTATTAACCCCACATTCTCCACAGTGCAGATTAGAATGATTCCAGTACACAGTAAGGATCATAAGAAGCATCTATTAAAAACATGTGCCAAGCCTCTGTCGGGCATACCTCATTGAATCTTACCCATGTCCACCACATTGATTATCTTGCATTAAGTGGCAAATTGTCTTCTTCATTTGCTTGTCATCAGAAGAGGCACCAAAATATCATCAATGTTCCATGTCTGCTGCAGCTCCTATGCAACATCAAGTCATACATACCACACAAACTGACAATTTATAGAGTACAATGAAGGGTTTTCCCAACTGGTCAGGGTACCTGGTCACTTCTTCCGAGAGCAATGGCATGTCAACAGTTAATCAGTCAATTGAGCTGTGGCAATGTTGTAGCTCTCTGTACATCCATGGAGGAGTTGTTCAGTGGCATTGAGTAGCCATGTCTTCTGTTGGTAGACCTTTGCCCCAGTAAGAATATACAGGAGAATAGAAAAGTTGTACCAGCTGGGATTGTTGAAGTATATAATCTACCTGGAAAAGGTACACATACTTGAAAGAGTCCTCTGCAATGGTTTTAGTCCGGTTGGAGATTGAAGAAGTGGAATCCCCTCATGCTGTTGCAGGATATGGCTGGTGTCTGGGTCATAAGGCTTTAAAAAAATAGGATGAGGGATAAGCCATTTGGCCCATCAGGCCTGCTTCTCACAGTCTCTACTAATCTCTGGGAAAAGAATTCCAAACACTAAGGCCGTCTGAGGAAAGAAATTTATCTTCATCTTCATCTTGAATAGGAGACTGCTTATTCAACACCACCGCCACCCACCCCCCCCCCCCCCCCCCCCCCGCCCCAGTTCTACATTCCCCACAAGGGAAACATGCTCTCAGCATCTACCCTTTCAATCCCTTCCCCAGCTAAAACATATACATTTCAACAACATCACCTTTCATTCTTCTAAATTCTAATGAGTATAGGGCACCATTAAGACAGCCCCTTCATCGCAGGAATCAACCTGGTGAGACTGGCAGAACTGTCTCTAGTGTAACTGTATATTTTTAAGTAGAGAGATTTAATACTCCATGTACTCTTAAGTATACAGTACTCAGGGTATGGTTTCACAGGCTGCATACTAGCTGTTTATGTCTCCTGTACAAAGACACTCAGATCCCTCTGTCCTGTAGCATTCTGTAGGCTCTCCCCATTTAAATAGTATTCTGTTTTTCTATTCTTCCTGACAAAGTGGACAAGCTCACTTTTTCCACATTTATCTTCCATCTGCCTTTTTGTAACCCACTCACACATTTAGCTGTTTCCATGTCCTCTTGTAAACTTTTCACATCTTCGTCAAAACTTGCTTGCAACCTATATATGTACCAAGAACAAAATAACTATCATTGCAGTTGGTTCGACCATCTAAATCATCTTTAGGAATCGTGTGACTGTCAACTGTTTATAGTTTGCAAATCTGCAAATGTTCAATTTGTCGCAACTCTCTATTGCCTTTTAACCATTCCTCCACTTGAGCTCACAAATGACCACCAGAATCCTGAGTTTTTATCTTGTGTGATAACTTTTTATTGTGTTTTAATTGAATATCTTTTTGGAAATCAACATGCACTATGTCTACTGGGTCCCTTTTATCAATCCTGCCCGTCCAAAAATTTCTAATAGATTGTTAAACCATCATTTCCCTATCACAAAAACATATTGACTCTGCTTGAGTCGATTTTACTTATTAAATGTCCTGTGACTAGATCTTCAATAATGGAATCCAACATTTTTGCAACGGCAGATTTTAGGCTAAGTGGCCAATAGTTCCTATGTTTCTGGATCCCTATCTTCGTGGATTAGCAATGTCACATTTCAAGTTTTCCAATTGCTAGCACCTTTGGTGAACCCAAGGCATTTGGAAGATTAGTACCCATATATCTATCATCTCTACAGACATTTAAGATCCTCGGATACATGTTATCAGGTTAAGGGGATTGTCAGACTTTAGCACTATTAGTTTTTCTGGTCATTTTTCACTTGTAATTGTGATTGTTACACATTGTTCACTCGCTTTCCTCATTCGATTTTCTACTATTTTGAGGATGATTTCTCTAAGTTCCATATGACAACAGGCACAAAATACTTGTTTAAAGTCTCTGCCATTTCCTTTTTCTGATTATTAAATCCCAATGTCAATATATAAAGTACAAATGCTTATTTTAGCTACTTTTTACCATTTTTATACTTTTAGAAGTCTTTAACATATTGATTATTTCTTGTTAGTTCTTTCATTCTTCACTTCCTCTCTTTGTTATGATCGCAGCTGATGTTATTGCTGGACAAGTCAGAAGGCAGACTGAATTTTGTCTTGACAGATCATATTTTGTTTTTTTTTAATTTAATAAGGTGGCCTTTCACTGAAACATAAACATTCAGTGCTGCATGTCTGGTTTTAGCAATAAACCATAGAAGCTGATAATGCAAACGGAAAGGAGATCAAATAAAATAAAAAATACTATTTACATATAACAGGATTTGAAAGATTTCAAACTACACGGTAAAAGTACCATATTCTACATATTCCAACAGCAAATCTTTGGAATATTGAAATACCAAAGGAAGAGAAAGAGAGAGAGAGATTAAAATAAAACTTTCCCTATCACATCTATGCATTTGACTTAACTATAGCTTTCAGTTCCTGGTCATGAGAGTCTATCACTATTCAGTCAAATGAGCTTAGACTTTCTTAGCTTCAGCATTCTAATTAAAAATGTCTTTCAAAATGAAACCCTTACAGCGAGATAACCCATTTTTAACTTCTCCAAACAAAGTCCGTGCA
Source organism: Stegostoma tigrinum (assembly GCF_030684315.1). Classification (NCBI taxonomy): domain Eukaryota; kingdom Metazoa; phylum Chordata; class Chondrichthyes; order Orectolobiformes; family Stegostomatidae; genus Stegostoma; species Stegostoma tigrinum. The sequence continues at coordinate 61,676,172 of NC_081356.1, read as the reverse complement.
CAAGGAAATTGATTTCATACATTCAACTTCAACTAGGATGCCTATGAAATGTGCCTGTGAAGAAAAGGAGACTAAACTGTGGGTGAGAGATAGTGGGAACTGCAGATGCCGGACAATCTGAGATAACAAGGTATAATACTGGAGGAACACAGCAGGCCAAGCAGCATGAGAGGAGCAGGAAGGCTGATGTTTCGGGCCTAGATCCTTCTTCAAAAGAAGGGACTAGGCCCAAAACGTCAGCCTTCCTGCTCCTCTGATGCTGCTTGGCCTGTTGTGTTCATCCAGCTCTACACCTTGTTATCTCTCTAAACTAGTGTTTACCCTGACCAAAAAGAACACAATCATGCTTTGAACTGAAAGCACCTAATGGCTTTTCAATATTTATTGCATCCAACCATAAAACTCTCCCATCCAAACATATTCACAATAACATCCCAAGATGAGCTCTTATAAACTTGGCAACTTTAAGAACTATTCATGGATTGAAAGAATCATCACCCACTCTGTCTGAAATAAACTATTAAAGAACAATGACAAACTTATACAGAAATCGGAAACAATTGGACACACAACCACATGGTTCATATTATTTCACATCTTGTTGTTGTTATTACTTTGTGTACTTGGATCTATCATGTCTCTATTACCATCATGTTTCTCTGAAGGCGTGAGCAACAAATGCAGTAGTTAAAAATGAAATTAGTTCTGTTAAGACATGATAACCTTAAAATTGCAATGCGTGAAGGAATGCATTTATTACTCCATTTTAGTTCTGTGCATGTTTATTATTCTATTTTTGGTTTGAGCTTTATTTACTGATTGTTACTCAGTATTTCATTTATTGATTATTTGTTTGTTTACATTTATACTGCACATTGAAACGATATATTTTTAAATTGTGCATGGTCTAGAAAATCAGGTTGGATATGAACAAATATGATGGAAAATGATCAATTATTCTAGTGTTTGTTTATCACATCAAAAAAAAGTACAAAGAGGAAGGAATGTGATATTATAAACTTCAGAACTTCAACAATTCATAGCGGATTGAAAGAAACACCAATAATCCTGTCTGGAATAAACTACTGAGGGACAAACTAAAACAGGAATTGAAAGCAATTAGCCTTGCCTGGGGGAAGATGGAGTTGAAGCTACATGAACTTTGACATCTACTTGATTACTGGCTGCTTTACTCTACAAGGAAAACTGATGTCCTGCAGAAGAATTTAAAAATCAGAGTGCAAGAGTACTGTGTTTTGAAATATTCAGTTAATATCGAATAAAGCATAGAACGGCAGAATTATTTCTGATAAGGAAAAAAGACACAGACTCAAGGGCTCCAAATGAGTAATCAATATTTTGAATGAGAAGAATTTAAATATTATCAATATTGTCACACCATAGACTTGAAGGACGAAAAGGTGTATAATAATTCAACTCTTGAACCTTTCGTTAGCAGAACTTTGAAGTAAAACACTTCACAAGGGTCAAACCCTGGACATCAGGGAGTGACACTGTTGGTTGGAATTGTAATCGGAGATAATGGGAACTGCAGATGCTGGATAATCCAAGATAACAAAGTGTGGAGCTGGATGAACACAGCAGGCCAAGCAGCATCTCAGCAGCACACAAGCTGACGTTTCAGGCCTAGACCCTTCATCAAAGAGGGGGATGGGGAATGGGTTCTGAAATAAACAGGGAGAGAGGGGCAGGCGGACCGAAGATGGAGAGAAAAGAAGATAGGTGGAGAGGAGAGTATAGGTGGGGAGGTAGGGAGGGGGTAGGTCAGTCCAGGGAGGATGGGTAGGTCAAGGAGGCGGGATGCGGTTAGTAGGTAGGAAACGGAAGTGCGGCTTGAGGTGGGAGGAGGGGATAGGTGAGAGGAAGAACAGGTTAGGGAGGCGGGGACGAGCTGGGCTGGTTTTGGGATGCAGTGGGGGAAGGGGAGATTTTGAAGCTTGTGAAATCCACATTGATACCATTGGGCTGCAGGGTTCCCAAGCGGAATATGAGTTGCTGTTCCTGCAACCTTCGGGTGGCGTCATTGTGGCACTGCAGGAGGCCCATGGTGGACATGTCGTCTAAGGAAGGGGAGGGGGAGTTAAAATGGTTCGCGACTGGGAGGTGCAGTTGTTTATTGCGAACCAAGCAGAGGTGTTCGGCAAAGCGATCCCCAAGCCTCCGCTTGGTTTCCCCAATGTAGAGGAAGCCACACTGGGTACAGTGGATACAGTATACCACATTGGCAGATGTGCAGGTGAACATCTGCTTAATATGGAAAATCATCTTGGGGCCTGGGATGGGGGTGGGGGAGGAGGTGTGGGAGCAAGTGTAGCACTTCCTGCAGTTGCAGGGGGAGGTGCCGGGTGTAGTGGGGTTGGAGGGGAGTGTGGAGCGGACAAGGGAGACCACGGAGTGGTCTCTCCGGAAGGCAGACAAGGATGGGGATGGAAAATGTCTTGGTTGGTGGGGTCAGATTGTAGATGGCGGAAGTGTCGGAGGATGATGCGTTATATCTGGACGTTGGTGGGGTGGTATGTGAGGATGGGGGAGATCCTCTTCGTGTGGTTGTTGCGGGAGCGGGGTGTGAGGGATGTGTTGTGGGATATGCGGGAGACGTGGTTAAGGGCGTTCTCGAACACTGCGGGGGGGATGTTGCTGTCCTTGAAGAACGTGGACATCTGGGATGTGTGGGAGTGGAATGCCTCATCCTGGAAGCAGATGCGGCGGAGGCGGAGGAATTGGGAATAGGGGATGGAATTTTTGCAGGCGGGCGGGTGGGAGGAGGTGTATTCTAGGTAGCTGTGGGAGTCAGCGGGCTTGAAATGGACATCAGTTTCTAGCTGGTTACCTGAGGTGGAGACGGAGAGGTCCAGGAAGGTGAGGGATGTGTTGGAGATGGCCCAGGTGAACTTGAGGTTGGGGTGGAAGGTGTTGACGAAGTGGATGAACTGTTCGAGCTCCTCTTGGGAGCAAGAGGCAGCGCCGATACAGTCATCAAGGTAACGGAGGAAGAGGTGGGGTTTGGGGCCTGTGTAGGCGCAGAAGAGGGACTGTTCCACGTAACCTACAAAGAGGCAGGCATATCTTGGGCCCATGCGGGTAACCATGGCCACCCCCTTCGTCTGTAGGAAGTGGGAGGAAGCAAAAGAGAAGTTGTTGAGGGTGAGGACGAGTTCGGCTAGGCAGATGAGGGTGTTGAGGAGTTGGAATTGTAGTTAAGTTCCACCACTTATCAGGTGACAGCCAAGTTGAGTTGTGAGGCTTAATTTGCTTACTTGAAGTATCTTACCTCGGCTGCTATGTGCAATAAAGCTGTATCTGTACATGATTGTGTGTGAGATGTCTTAGTAAGTAACCAACTTAAAGGTAATTTGTGGCAATTTACCTGTAACAAGGACCTTTCTCATCATCTTTTTTAAATTTAGTTATTCTTCGCTCATTCTTAAAATTTTCACAACAGTTTGATGTACCATGAATCTTTATGGAATGGCATGCCTTCTCTTTCAATCTGTTAGAATATTGAACCTCCTTCACTAAGCAAAGATTGTGCACCCTTCTTGCAAAGCCTTCATTCCTTTCTGAAATATATGGGAGTCCTGATGTGCCCATTGTGCAGCCAATCAGACTTAACACTCGGTGCTTCAGCAACGGCTGCTTTCTGCCTGTCTATCTTGCTTGGAATGGTGGCAAAACATAGTCACAGCCCTCTTTAATACTAAATTGGTCAATTCCTGAAATATTGATAGGTTTGAGGACTAGACATCCTACAATATAGCCTCAGTGAAAACCTGCAAAGAGCTGAGAAGTCAAGATCAAGAGTCACAGTGAACATCAGTTTAGTATCTTAATTAGCTCCCCTTGTGTTGATGTATGGTTTCAGCCCGCTACATTGTTCACCATTGACAAAATGTAGAGACCTCAGGGTGCAATCTGTTACTTTGACTTCCCATGGATTTCAACTCATCCAAAGCATGGCACAGTGATTAGCAATGGCTTCCCTAGAGATGCAGTCTCTGGAGACACTGCCACTTGGATATTTGTGGGTACATAGTCCTCAGAGGGCATCCTCTTTCTGGAGGGAAGCCTTTTCTGTATACAGAGGTCTGTATGCTCCCATGCTCCTTTCCTCCATCCCTACAATAACCATTGTGTTGGCCCTGAGGTTGCTGAAGTTTTACAGCAGCTGCGTGAACCTATATTTCTCTCCATTGCTCTTCTTCATCAACATGGGCCTCAAATGCCTGGAGGATGAAATCCACGACAGATGACAACTTCCTTAGTGCAAGGTATTTTTGCCAGACGTTCTGCAGATTCCCAACCAACTTTTTCCCTGTCTTCTTTCTTTTGAGCAGTACTAATCTGGCAGCCTGCACCTGCACTGCAGGCACCTTTTCATAATTATTGGCTTTATCTTCAGTGCCCATGCTGCTGTTTCACATGTGGCATGCAGGTTTCCTTTTTTATAGCTGCCAGAGAAAGCAGCACTGTGTCACTTCTTCAACACCCCATTTAACCCCTTAATGTTCTGAAGCCCTGTGGTTTCAGTTAACCATGAGTAAGATTCAAATGCACTGAAAAGGGAGGTGAGTTTGCCAGTTTAGTATCTTAATTAGCTCCCCTTTGATGTATGGTTTCAGCCTGCTACATTGTTCACCTTCGACAAAATGTAGAGACCTCAGGATGCAATCTGTTACCATACGGATGTCCAGAAAGAATTTGATGAGGATCCCTACATGGGATTGTTAGCCGAATTAAGCTCTACGTTGAATTTGAGCAAGCCGTTGTTATGGTTAATAATTGCCTGGCATGAAGAAGACAAGGAATGCAGATGAAGTGTTTTCTTGATAGCCATTGCTCTCTCTTAAGGATCAGTAAAACAGCATCAGATTTTCATGATAAAAATTGCTAACTTAGATGAAGGACTATGAAGTTGCATTTGCCAGTTTACAGTTGGCACGAAGTTAGGAGCAATGCAGGTAGTAAGGATGGGAGGTAAATGTAAAGATACAGAGCCAAATTAACTCTTAGTGCGAAACTATAATGAATGAAGTTCAACGTGGGAAGTGTATCGTTATCTACCTTAGATCTGAGAAAGGCAAATGCATTTCTTTCTTAATGCTGAGGGATTGGCACAATGGATGGGCAAATGGAGTGTGGCATTCAGATATAGATGCAATGAGGTTTCTTGGGTCAAACTCCACTGTCCTTTGAATGCTTCCCCATTTGTTAGTGTCTATAACGTATATCACAAAAACTAAGTTCCTATTGAGGTAGATGTCTTGAACTTTATGAATGACACAATTTACATTATGAAATAACAAGGTATAGAGCTGGATGAACACGACAGGCCAAGCAGCATCAGAGGAGCAGGAAGGCTAACGTTTCGGGTCTAGACCCTTCTTCAGAAAATTTCTTGCTCCTCTGATGCTGCTTGGCCTGCTGCATTCATCCAGCTCTACACCTTGTTATCTCAGATTCTCCAGCATCGGCAGTTCCTACTATCTCTGAAACAATTTACATTGTGATATTTCAGACTTAACATAGTCTGACCTTTGTGCTTACTGACTATTACTGTTACATTCCCTGTGCAAAACTGGTTGACTGAACACACTATCCTGACACCACCATAATGAGCAGGAAGTGACTGAAAGTAATGACCTTTAGATTGGAGTGTCATATGTTTAGATGTCATATGACTGTGTTGATGGCACAGTGCCTGTTGGGCCTACAATCTATAAAATAATATATCACCTGATGGAATCAAAAGCAAAAGACTGTGAATGCATGAAATTTGAAAGATAAACAGAAGTGTTGGAGAAAATCAGCACAGATAGCACTATCTGTAGAGAGAAAAGTAAAGTTAATGTTTTGAGAGCTATATAACTGAAGAGCAAGGTGGAAAAATTATTGGCTTTATACCATAAATAAAGGTGGGCAGGAACAAATGGGATACAATAGAAGAATAAGGGCAGGCTGGGGCTTAAGAGAGATTGGACATCATTAGTTCGGGTTGTGGTTGTAGAGAAGTGAAATAGATCCTGAGTTGGTGTTAATAGCAGAAAATAGGTCACATTTTCTGAAAAACAAAAATAAAACAGATATGGGGAGGCGGGATCGGGGTAGAAGATAAGGGAAAGAAAATGAAAGATAAAGTTCATAATCTGATGTTTTTGAACTCGAATGTTGTGTCCAGAAAACTATCACGTATCTAAACGAAGAACAGAAAATGAGATGTCATTTAAAACCTTGGATGATGAGGAAGGCAGAAGTAAAAAGGTAAATATGTTTGACGATGGCATATGCTGGAGGTGATGGAACTAGTGAAAGGTGACCCTTTTCATTTAGAGGCTAGCAGGGTGTAAAGTGAGGACAAGAGGAACTCTGTTGCAGTCCAGAATCTAGGGGAAGGGATGAAGACAGGGGTGTGAGAATTGGATGAGAGGTAGTCAAGGCCTCTGTTCACCGCATTGGGAGTAAGAGAAGAAGGACTGTGAATTTCGGGAAAAATGGGAAAGAGAAGCCATGTCAGAAGCACTGTTTAGGAATCTCGCATCCTCGGAATAGATACAATAGAGAAAGAGAGATAGTAGAATGGAATGAAGTCCTTACAGGAATCATGAGGAAGCGCAGTCAGCTGTTAGATTTGGTGGATTTGTAATGAAAATTAGTGAACAATCTATCCCTAGAAATGGAGTCAGAGATGGGATGGGAAAAGAAGAGTTAGATGTGGGTCAGATGAAGGTGTGAGAAGAATTAAAACTAGAAGCAAAATTGACAAATCAGTCCAGTTCTGGATAAGGGCAGGAAATGACAAATACAGTCATCAATGCATCTGAGAAAGAACTGTGGGAGGGACTTTCATAAGCTGAACATGACCTTCAAGTAACTTGCTTTTTTTATACACCACCTTGTTCCTATGCTCATCTCTCTACCATAGCTCTGCTGCTGTGTTCCAATGAAATTCAATGCTATCTGGAGGGACAGAAACTCATTTTTCACTTAAGCTCATTACAGGTTTCTAGATTCAGCATTGTTTTCAATAACATCAGACCATATCCTACATTTTGTTTACTCCATCTTCTCCCCCATATCATTTACCATCCATTCCTCCTTTTTGCTTTTAGCACAGCCACACAATATCCTTCAATTAATGCTGACTATTAACACCTAATCTGGATCTATCGCCCTTCTCTAGATCCATTACAATTCCCTTTGACACCGTGATTTCTAACCCTCCTTGCTCTTTAGCCTGACTTTTTTCTTTTGTAGCACTAATTTCTCTCAACTGAATAAAACCCATCACGTTTCCACTTTCCTCTTTAGTTCTGAAGTCGTCATATTGTACTTGAATGGCCATCCTGTTTCTCTCTGTACAGATGCTATCAGATCTGTTGAGGTTTTTCAGCACTTTCTGTTCAGACTTATGGAGTGTTAACCTTTATCATGGATTTAGAATTCAAACATGAGAAAACAGCTATGTAACTATCTACAGCCTTAATCAAAACAACTTTGAAACACTGTATTCACTTTCTGAGCATTGACACTTCACCACAAAATAGATATGTGGAATTTGGAGAGGTATATGGCAGATTCACCAAAGCTTAAATGTATAAATGAGGCCAAATTACAAAGAGTTTCAAAAGGGTGATTGAAAGAGAAGCCAACTCATTTAATGGTGAAATCAGGAAGTATGTTTTCACACCAAGACAATTTGAAATCTGAAACCCTCTCCCATGATAGCAGTGGATGTCAGATGACTTCATATTTTCAAGCCTAAGATTGATACATTTCTGTTTAGTTAGAGTGTCAAAGGCTATGGGATGGCATGGTGGTTCAGTGTTTAGTACTGCTGTCTCACAGCGCCAGGGACGTGGGTTCAATCCCACCTTGTGTGACTGTGTGGAGTTTGCACGTTCTCCCCGTGTATGTATGGATTTCCTCGGGCGCTCCGGTTTCCTTCCATCGTCCAAAGATGTGCAGGTTAGGTGGACTGGCTGTGCTAAATTGCCTGTAGTGGCTAAGGATGTGCTGACTAGCTAGATTATCATGAGAAATGCAGAGTTTTGAGTTTAGGATGGTGGGGGCTGGGGAGGGGGCGTGTCATGGATATGGGATGCTCCTTGGAGGGTCAGTGTGGACTCAGTGTGCCAAATGGCTTGCTTCTATTGTGTAGGGATTCTATGATATAGAACTAAAGTTGATAAACAGAGTTGAGTTGAGGACAGGTTCGAGGGAGTGAATGGCCAATTTCTGTTCCTGAGTCTTATACAAATTTATACAATGTTGTCAGTTCTGGAAACGACCTGTGAAACTTGCCATTATTAGGATTATTTTTGACTTAAGCAGCTAGTTTTCTTGATTTGCGTCATTTTTAATATATTATTTGACATGGATGAGCCTAAACTGCATGAAGGAATAAGCCTTAAAAAATGATTAAACATTAATGTGAAGTCCAGGATTTTGGTGGCCAATTGCCAAAGGATTGAACTGAGTGTCATCCCATATTTATTCTTAAATCATCATCTATTAGAGTGTTCATATGACCTACCTTTGGTGAATTTATGAAGTTTGCATCTAGAAGGGGTCTTCTTAAAGTGCCATCAGTCAAGGATAATGTCTGGTGAAGGAATTATCATTTTGAAACACTGTACTTTGTTTGGAAATTAAAAATGTTTGTGCACTTCTTTAACACAATCTTAGAGATAACACATTACTTTCTTTCCAAGTCACAAGTACATCAAAAATTCTGCCAAGCGAGCCTAATTCACACTCAACTTTAGAAACCACTGTTGTTTACATTTGAGGACAAAATATCTATCATATTCTTCTAACGTTCTCCCATTTGTTTTTTAAAAGGAGGTGTTAATAATTCCATTACAACAGTTCAGACAGGAATATTATAGCAACATGTTAAACATCTTCCAGCATCTATATTACCAACATTTCATTTTAAGACCATTTTCTGTGTTTCCTCTATGTATTGTTAACAAATATTTTCAAACTAAAATATACTTGAGAAGTTTTTTAGTTCATTTTGTATGAACAATAGCAGATAACCACTCCAAGGTGTTGTATGTACATCAGAAAAAGTTGGCGCATGATATAACAATATCAAAACTGCTCAGCCCCCTAAAATTTATTAGTAGAAACTTTCTGATACAAGAAAAATATATTAGCATATGACTAGAAAGTGACAGCCTACTTGTTGAGACAGTGCTATTTGGTTCTAACAGAGACAAATCCATTTTGTTTGAAGTTGAAAATAACTATGCTACATCTCTTTTCTACTAGGTTTCACACCACAGAAGCTACATTTTGTGTTGAGAATACTACAGCTTAGGTTTCTTGATTTATATTCACATACACTCTAATGATTTGCCAGTTTCAATGATAAATATGAGGCTCTGTACCAAGGTGACAGAATATTACATGAGATAGTCATTTCAAGTCATCCAAATCTAGATATGTTAATTTTCTACATTTCTATAGAAGAAATAATCTATCCTTAGCATTCAGGCAGATATTTCATTTTTCTTTTTATTTTGTCACCTAAGCTCTATTATCTCCCCCGTCCTCATCAATGCCTTTGCCAAGAAGCATGATCACAATCTCCTATTGATAAAGTAGGTTACCTCTGGGCTAACTCATCATTGTATGTGAATAAAACTTATGAAATGTAACAGCTTTCTTTTAAAAATGCATTCAGGATCTCAATCAGGCAGACATTCAGCTGTGCACTAAGGAGTCCTGAGGGGAAGAAAGGAAGTCATCTAAAAATAATGAATCTGTTCCAGCATGCAAAGCACTCATGCGAGTCATACAGATCTGTTCACTGAAGCCAGCTCTGTTTTTATACTGATCATTTAGCGATAGCTGAGAGCAAATTACTTTGACAAGGCTGTTCCCATTGTAAAATTGAAGAGTTTGGCCAAGAGCTCTTGGACTGTTAATAACTGCCTGAAAGCAGGCTATGAATAATTGATGGTTGTTTCCTGGCTCCTTTTTTTTTACTTATTCAAGCTTTCTAATACAGTTTCTGATATCAAAGTCATTTCACTTTCATAAAGCCTCCTCAACCTTTGGCCAATACACTCATTTGTTCCGGTTGGCCATGTGGTCTACTTAAGGTCACAGCGATCTCAGACTCACACGTCCTATAAGGATTATCACAAGTGACACAAATGGAATTAAACAGACTGTTATGAAACCTGAGAGATTGTACAAGCAATGAGGGCAAGCTGCCCTCTTTATGCACATGTTTATTTTATTCTTCTTTTGAATAGAAATATAGCTAGTGTTTCTAATGAATCTGCTAAGGGCTACAAGAATAGCATGATTTATGGTGCCTTGGCTCACTCTATCACAGCATTTCATTAGATGAATGGGAAGCTGGTAGTAATGAGGTTAGCGATGAGAAAACATCCATCAACTGCTGCTACATCTTCTACGGAAAGACAACACACTATCTCATGTGTCATAGACTGTGATCTAGGTCACAGTGATATAAAAACTATGATTAAAACCAAACACTTGACATTAGATGATAAGTGCCTACTCCTTGCTTTAAAAATAGCCAGTGTCTGTGTCCTTTAATTAAACCAAATGCTCCAAAACGTATTACTCTGCTAAATAAACTGGCTCAATTATTAGAGTTTAATAACTGCATAAAATATGGTCACTTCTAAGAACTTAATTCAGATGCAGATCATTGGTCCAATACGCTCAGTATCCTTGGCCACAGTATAAACTGAACTGTTTCCTAACGTGTATTATGCTGGCAGATTCTTCATTACTCTTACTATCAATGAATGATCCTGTGGAGTGTTAAGACGGAATGCATAACTGGTTACAAACCTGTGGTTAGTTCAATTGCAAGCATCTGCTTTAAATGCATGCACACATAATATATCTATAATAAGTATGCATCTGGAAACCAGTGTTGCATAGCTCTAATAGACTCTTGGTTTTGCTAGTCATGAAAAGAAACATCCTTTAAGATAACTTCAGGCAGCTTCTTGAAAATGTACAGAATGCTGGCACCTGTTGTGCTCCAGCTCCGATTTGTCTACATTTTTAAAACTATAAGTACTGCAGGAATAACGTTCTAATCTATGGGAAGTGTCTATGACTTGATTGAGCCAGTGAAGATTACACATTGTGGGTGGAAGAACTGCCCTATCTTTGATGGGGAGGTCCAGCACTTGATGGGAGGCCAAGCAGAGGGGGATTGAGGCAAGCTGAAACATTTGGTTAGTGGAGATGGGGTGATTGGGTGGGGAGGTTGGGATGTAATTGGAAGTCTAAATGGGTAATTGAAGGCCTGGAGTGGAGATAAGAGAGTTTACAGGTAGAGAATTCAGAGACCTTGGGATTGATCAGGCAGGTGGAGGTATCAGTGACCCTTGAGGTTGCTTGGAAGTAGAAGTCCTAGGTGCAAAATTCTTTCTTGGTAGGAGGGGACTGCTGCAGCAAAGACCTCACGGGGAGTGTACAGGTATCTAGAATACAGTGGGGTTGCTTAGAATGATGGGCTAGATTGTTGAAGAAGTAGTTTTGCAGGAATCGACTTCCTGATCAGCAACGCCCTCACAAGGACATAACTGTCGTTTCCCAAAGACTTGGGAAGTTGAGCTCATCAGAGTTCCAGATGCTGGAAATCAAAAACAGAAGCAGAAATTACTGGAGAGAATCAGAGGGTCTGGTCGTATCTGCGCAGAGAAAGTTTTGGTTAATGTTTTGGTTCTGAAGAAGGTTCACTGGACCTGACATGTTAACTGATTTCTCTCCACAGAGACCTGTTGAGTTCTTCCTGCAATTTCTGATTTTGTTTCAACCATCATCTTAGCTCAGTTGATGCTAGAAGTAGCAGTTTGGAGATGTACTAAAGTTGGTAAGTTATTTTGATCCAAACCTGACGCAGACCTATCTGTTTCCAAAATTAACCTTCCCGCCTGCTTTTTAGGGGCCTTATACGATTTTTAAAACCATCTTCTAACTCATCATTGATAAAGCTTTTGCTATTGCTGCCACAACTTGTGCACCATCTCATTCGCCAGAGATCTCTATTTGAATAATTTCCTTTTTTTCTCTCTGTATCATTGCTGATGACTAAGCATATTCTCCCTCGAGTTAAATTAAATTCCTTAATCTTGCAAAATAATTTCTGTGCCAAAGTAACTTCTCTATTCACTTTATTAATTAGTAATAATATTTTTGTTGTGGCCTGTGTACTGCATTTAACCATTGAGGTATTTTGTTTAAGAACGCAAGTTTCAATCTTGCAGGTTTTAAGGAGAGCGTGTATTTGGAGAGATGCTGCTGACTGTGTGAATTGCAAGGTAGAAACAAAGCAGTCAGTAATTTCAAAAGGAAATAATGTTGCCTTAACAATGAAATATATGTGATATAGGATTACATTGCCTAGATTATACTAGGCTTTTCATAGAGGTGGACAGCGATGAATAAAACAATAGGAGTAAATGAGTGACTATCCAGTTCTCACTGTTCATGATATTATTTTCAAATACCTAGGGCTGGAATAGAACATATTTGGAAATCTATCCACAATTTCATAATATACACTCTTGGCAAACAAGACTTCCCTCTGGGAATATGATTGCATAAAATCATCCCTTTGATGCACTCACATGACAGTTCTCAGTCTGTTAGTTTAATAGATGCATTAGCTCATTTAAAATTTAAATTTAAATTAACATTTAAATGTAAAATAACTGAGCTAATGCCTGTGCTAAAATAGCAGAAGAACGTCTTATGAATGTGGTAAGTATTTGTCCATTGATATCACTGACAGTAACATCTAAGCTGTAGAGATTACAGAAGTGCGTCTCATTTCAGAAACTGTGAATTAATTCAAATTACCTCAATGTATGATGTTCTAGAGGAATAAAACAGACAGACAAGGAGGAATGATAATTTTATACATTCTAAAAAATCCATGAATTAAAGAAGATGAACTGATACCTCAAGGGCAAACAGAAACTGCATCTTGAGTTTACAAGTAGATAGTGTATAGGATTAATAATAGCCTGGCACCGTCTGGGCAGGGTAAGCTTGATGCGCCTCATTACATGTTGAGAGACAACATCATTTGCAAGTAACAATGGGAGACTGCAATAAAGACAATTTAAAATGAGAATTCCTCGATAGGAATTATATAACAGAACCAAACCAAAAGTACAATATGAAGTTGTTGTTTTACTCAATGGGTGAGTTTAATACTGCAGTGAATCACTGGCTGGGATCAGGAACACAGCCTTCTAGATTGATTATGTATAAATGGCACTTGATGTTCATGTGTTAGTCCATTTGTAGGTGCAGATACAGTTGTCATTTTGCATAGTACATGTATGTGAACTGGTAGAAAACTGGGGGCAGACTGAAAGCTGAAGTGAATAGATTCATGTTTAGTCAGTGGAGCACTTGGTGAAGGGAGAAGATGGGGAAAAAATCATTTGCAACATGATTGGTGATTTGAATGCACAAAATGAAGGTAATCTTCTTGCAGTTAAAGCCAACATATCATTTCACTTCTTAATAGCAATGTAGTGATTGCAACGAGATCAACCAGCTTGACCTCACAGAGTATGAATTCCCTGATTGGAGCTGTTAATCTAGTCCAATCAGGGACCCCTGGCTGACAGATATAAACAGAAGTTTCAGCGATTCTGGCACTCTGAGATCTGACTCTGAAGATGCAGTACTAGAGTCAAGGACTTTTCAAGGGTAAATAAAGAGTAACTTGGTGATGGGATACCGGCCTCTGTGGAGTTATTTCAAGCTAAATGGTTACATATTTTTGCATTCAATTACTACATCCCAGAGTGCTGAAGAAGGTAGCTATAGAGGCAATCAATGCATTGGTGTTCATCTTCCAAATTAATACAGATACTGGAAAGGGTCTTACACATGAGAACATAATATACATAACTCTAGTATTGAACAAGAGAGAGAGAATGGAGAGCAGTTAGTTTAACACCATTAGAAGGGAAATGCTAGAATCTTTTATAAAGGATATGGTTCTTGAACAGTTACAAAACTGGTAAAATGGTGAAAAATTAGTTCAGATAGTGAAAGTGAAATTATGCTTAATAAAATTGTTGATTTTGCTTTAAGTTGTAAATTCTGGCACAGATAAAGGAGAATCAGTGAGTCTGAGAATTATTGCATTATCTTGTCCTCTTCTGGTGCATTCAGAGTGATTTTGCATCACCAAACAGGGAATCTTTGAGATGCCAACGCTCCTCAAGTTGGACAGCAGGTTTTTAAATATGGCTTATCTGCCAAGTGGTGATTGTTCTGGGAATGGCATGTGGTAAGATGGTGTTAAAATCAGAAAAGAGTGATTCCATGTGGGTACAGTAGGTTGTTAATGAGGTGAGTTTACTTATAAACGGTGAGAAGGTTTACTAGACATCACTGAGAAAAACCCACAAAAAAGCTTGAGGCAATTGTCACTTCGCCAAGAAGAGCCCTAAGATTTGGCATTATGTGTTCAAAGACCTTTGGTCAGAAAAGGGAGGTTGGAGTTAGGGAGGATTTGGAAAGGCAGTTGTGATGAAGATCTCTTGAGGAGATGGATGGGGGCAACTAATTTAAAGGACAGAGAAAGATAGTACATGAACAGAAAGAACTGTTATACATATCAGCGAAAATAAGGACTGGGAAAGGAAGTTACATTTATGCATTCAGTGATAAACTAGTTACCTGTTCATTGTGCTATATAATTAAATAATTACCCGCCAGTGAAATGAAACATCTCACCTTCCTCACTATTTCCAGTATGTCTAACATATGCATTAGTATAGATCCCAGTCTGTGTACCCCTGTCAGTGTCACTGTCACTGCAGTTTTGAAGCAAGTTCCTGAAAATAATTGCAATGACTGGAATAATAAACAAGCATTAAGACTTTTTAAGATAATTATTGAATTTACTGGACTATATTATACAAGAGGACCTATTCAATTCTAATCAATGATGCAAAACTTGCCTTTAAGAACAAATTGATTCAATACCCCTGCCCAAACAAAAATCTATGTGATTCCCTAGTGTTTACTAACGAAATGCTATGCCCAGAATTAGATACAGTTTAAGTCTATCATTTGTAAAACTTACTGAATAAATTAGTTTCTATTCATTGAGCTTTTTTGTAATTATCCCACATCAACTAAGTAATTATATCACGTATTTGTAAATAAAAACATTGAAAAATATTGCTAGACCTCTTTATATTTGATCATACATTGTATTCTGCACAAGGAAACAATGTCTATGAATACAGAATCCCAGCAGAGAGCTTTCTGCAAAACAAGTGCAATGTTGGTTTTCTAGCTCAGAATTCAGACTGTAATTTGTCATTCCAATTTTCAAGATTCATTGTTAAATAACAAAGAACAGTACAGCATGAGAACAGGCTCTTCAGCCCATCAAGCCTGCATTAACTGATGACACCTTTCTAAATTCAAAATCTTTTGCCTCCATATGGTCCATATTCCTCTATTCCCTGCTAGTGTAGCCTAGAAATGACAATACATAATTATAGCATTTGAACTTTATCATATTTTCAATCAAATAACATTGATAGTTGCCAAACACAGTATTTATCAATGCATACCAAAAGCAGAAATTTCTAGGGCATCTACTGCTGAAAACAATTAAAACTTGTTAATAGCAAATGACTTGTAATTGCAAATTCTTTCATTTCTGCTTTGAAGGATTAATGCCGATTTTTCACAAAAACATAAATTCAAGAAGGCAAAAAGCACCAAACAGAAAATACAAGAGACATATGACAACACAGATATTTGAAGACATTATTAGATCAAAGTAGGACCTTATAAAGTTGCCAGACAAGTTGTACATCCGAGGACGAGGAGAATTTTACAATATGGTAAAGGAAGACAAAGGAATTGATCAAGGAAAAGAAAACAGAATATGCATGTAAAACAGCGAGACTCATGAAGATGTAACACAAGAACATCTATAGTAATATAAAAATGTGAAAGATTAGAAAAGACAAATATGGGTTAGTAGAAGCAGAGGCGGAAGAAAGTGTAATAGCAAATGGAGAAATACAGAGAAACTAAATAAATAATAAAAACAGAAATGGTGGAGAAACTCAACAGGTCTGACAGCATCTGTGAATGGAGAAATTGAATTGGGATTTTGAGGCTAATGTAGTTCTTCTTACTCATGCCTGCAGATTGGAAGATTGTAACTACAAACACTGTCAAAGAGAGAGACTGGAGAGAGAAAACAAGGTGCAACAAATTGAACAATTGGAGTGAAAACATTGAAATGTATTATTGAGGATGGAATACTGGATATTTATAAAAGAACCATCTGATTGGATAGACGCAACATAGATTTGTAAAGTATGGAGTGAAATTATTGTTTGACATACCTGAGAGCTTTTGATGATGTTACCAGTAGATTTGATGCAGAGGTGTCAGTGGACGTGGTGAATTGGATTTTCAGAAGACCCTTAATGAAGCCCCCCACCAAGATTAAAGCACATAGAATGGGGGTTTTAAACTAGCATGGATTAAGGATTGGTTGACAAGCAGAAATCAGGGAGTAAGGATAAAGAGTGTCTCTCAGGTTGGCAGGTTGTGATTGGTGGGATACTGCCAGGATCTATGCTTGTACGCCAGCTGTTCACTAAACTAGATGTGGGAACATATTGCAATATTTCCACATTTGCAAATGATGCAAAACTGGGTGGAATGTGAATTGTGAGGAGGATGCAGAGGGGATTCAGGAGATCTATACAGGCAGAATGAGTAGGCAATAGCTTAACAGATGGAATATAATGTGGAGAAATGTGAGATTTTTCTCTCTGGTGGAGGGGCAAAGTATTTCATAATTGATGAGACATTGTAAAGTATTGATATCCAAATGGATCTTGGTGTGCTTGTTCATGAGGCATTAAAAGCACAAATGCATATGCAGAAAGCAATTAGAATTAAAGATGGTGGTGGCAAAGAAGGCAACATTTGGGCCCCTATGTGTGTCCTCCTCATCTGCGTTTTTCTTTTCTTCTTTTCCCTTCTCCACCTTCTTTTTCCTCAAACTTAGCTATATAAGCAGAGGCCTTCGGCAGGAGGCATCTTGGATGGGCTCTGGAGAGGCGGTGGTATTTTCAGAGGTAGTGTGGCTACATAGTCAGTCAGTGAAGTCTGAAGCAGGCCTCACGCTTCTGCAACGGCATGGAATGGGATGGGAAGCCTGGAGCAAACACTGTGTCAGTGGCATGGCGTGGGCTGGTGTAGCTTAGAGCAGGAAACTCTTGGCGACATTGCATGGGGCTTAGAAAACTGAAGCAGGACACTCTCTGCGGCATAGTGTGGGCTGGAAAGAGCAGAGCGGTACTCCATTATAGCAGAGGAGAAGGAAAAGTTGGATTCTCTTTAAGTTATCTTTCTTTATTGCATTCTGTGAATGGTGTTTTTGTATGAGCAACGGTGCACACTTCTCACTGCATTTTAAGTTAAATGTGTGATAATAAAGGATATTCAATACAGATGGAAAATAGTATGCTAACTGTTTTCACTAAAGATTTTGAGTATAGAAGCCTGGCTTAATTGTACAAAACTCTGGTAAGGCTGCACCTGCTTTAATGTGCACAGTTTTGGTTCCCTTGCCTAAGGAAAGATGTACACGCAAAAGTGGGAGTGTGGTAGAGGTTCACCATACTGATTCCTGGGACAATTTGATTATCTTACGAGGAGAGATTGAGCAGAGTGGGCCTGCATTCTCTGGAGTTTTGAAGAATGAAAGGTGATTTCATGCAAACTTACAACATTCTGAAGGGTTTACACAAAGCATATACAGAAAAGAAATTTTGTGTCTCTGAGTCTGGAATCAGAATCATAGAATTCCTGCAGTGTGGAAGCAGGCCATTGAACTCATTGAGTCTTCATGGGTCTTGGAAGAACATCTACCTCCCACAACCCCTGCCCTACCTATCCCTGTAACTCTGCAATTCTAACGGCTAACCCACATAGCTTTACATACCTGGACAATATGGACAATTTAATATGGCCAATCCACTTAATTTGCACATCTTTAGATTGTGGGAGGAAATCAGAGTACCCGGTGAAACCCATGCAGACACAGGCAGAATATGCAAACTTCACACAGACAGTCGAGGACATCATCTAGGAATAAAGGGTAAGCTATTTAGGCCTGAGTTGAAAAGACACTTTTTGACTTAGAGATTGGTGAATCTTTGAAATTATCAGTCCCAGAAGGCTGTGGAACCTCAGTTATTGATAAAGTTCAAGACAGGAGGTTTTTAGTTGCTAATGACATAATGAAATATGGGAATAAGGTTGAAACATGGAGTTGTGTAGATGTTTAGGTGTGATCAAGAGCGGTCGAGTAGACTTGAGGGACTGATTCCCTTACTCCTATGTTTCTATATTATTGGTTGATGTATTTTAAACCATAATATTTCTCTAAGTCATATGGTCATAACTCTTCCCATTTCTCATCACACAGAATATTACCTCCTGATAGACAGATGGAAACTCATCTGTAAACTAAATGCTAGCTTGTATTGAGTTTTTCATACAATCCTCGATAGAGTTTAACTAAACAAAATGAATATAGGTAGCCTGCTTAACTGATGCTAGTATGGTAAATAAAGAGACAGTTGATAAATATCTTGTGGGATTGTTTCTTATTGATGACTTTCTGGAGCAACTATTCTTTGTATATTCAAAAATATAAATTGTTCCTCACTCTGAGGAATGCCAGAAGATACTACCAGAATTTGCAGATGTTATCATTTCAAGAAACTAACAAATCAAATTTAAAATTGAATGTCCCATTTGCTAGCTTTATCAATTTGTTTTTTTGACTTTGTGTTAAGTGAAAGATTGTTTATTTTAAAAGTCTTGCAGAACCCAAGATTTGAAAATCAAGGTGGAGGCAGCAGTCAGCATTTCAAAATGTTAAATTGATGTCTTGAGCGATGAAACTTTCTTCCAGTAGTATTGCTTACTGCTTTAAATATGTTACTAACACACTTCCTTAAACATCAATGTAGATAATGCCCACATTATCTTTGGAATTAATGTGAAATCAATCTGCCTCCTTTCAGTCAACTCTTCCAAAAGTTTAATAATTTTAGGTAGTGCGAGGAAGTTATGATGATATAATTATAAACATGATTATATATGTCATGTGGGAAAGAATACAATGCTAATTGTACATCTAATTATGTAATGAATAATCTGATTGTCTCATGGTCTGAATGAGACTATATGATAGTAGTGTAAGAATACAAATATATGAAATGGTATTTTCCATATCAATTTGTGAAAGTGTTCGCACATTTATTCTAGCAGACAAAGTGGTTGTACACAGGGACAAAAGTTTTTACACCAATATGACACAATATAATTTCTAGACCTTTATCACTCTGCCCCTTACCTCCAAGAAACAAATGAGGAACTCAAAGAACTGGACCTAATGGAGAATTGTAGCCCACATCCCCCAGATAAAAAGACCATACTGCATTTTGAGGACCCCACCAATGACTTCCAAATCTGTCCTGCAGCTATTTAACAGCCAATTTGGCTAATTACTGATTAGGAATGTCTTTTCCAACTGATAACAAGAGAAAGTCCTGCCTCAGAGAGCTGGGGACCAAACAGAGATTGCTAATTCCCTGATACTGGCAGCACCACTGGGAGAGGTGGCTACTCGTGGAACTACAGTGATGCCCATGAGGAAACAAGATAAGCAGGAGGAAGGATTACAATTAAGTCACGGATTTCGCTTGGGACAAGCTGGCAGACTCTGTCGAGAGGATAAGAGGATTGGAGTCCAGGGTAGAAAGACCAGATACGAAAGTGAATCTATAATGCTGCTACACCGTGGGATGAGCCCTCTATACACCACAAGGGACTGCTAAGGAGGAGTGCTTCCTGCCTGCCACTAGCCTACATAATCATTGTTACTAGGCTGCCAGCATGACTTCATTACAAGAGATAGTGGGAACTGCAGATGCTGGAGAATCCAAGATAATAAAATGTGAGGCTGGATGAACACAGCAGGCCAAGCAGCATCTCAGGAGCACCAAAGCTGACGTTTCAGGCCCAGACCCTTCATCAGAGAGGAGGATGGGGTGAGGGTTCTGGAATAAATAGGGAGAGAGGGGGAGGCGGACCGAAGATGGAGAGAAAAGAAGATAGGTGGAGAGAGTATAGGTGGGGAGGTAGGGAGGGGATAGGTCAGTCCATGGAAGACGGACAGGTCAAGGAGGTGGGATGAGGTTAGTAGGTAGATGGGGTTGCGGCTTGGGGTGGGAGGAAGGGATGGGTGAGAGGAAGAACAGGTTGGGGAGGCAGAGACAGGTTGGACTGGTTTTGGGATGCATTGGGTGGAGGGGAAGAGCTGGGCTGGTTGTGTGGTGCATTGGGGGGAGGGGACGAACTGGGCTGGTTTAGGGATGCGGTGAGGGAAGGGGAGATTTTGAAACTGGTGAAGTCCACATTGATACCATTAGGCTGCAGGGTTCCCAGGCGGAATATGAGTTGCTGTTCCTGCAACCTTCGGGTGGCATCATTGTGGCACTGCAGGAGGCCCATGATGGACATGTCATCTGAAGAATGGGAGGGGGAGTGGAAATGGTTTGCAACTGGAAGGAGCAGTTGTTTGTTGCGCTCAGTTCGACTGTAGTCGATTGGGGATGATCCGGTTCCATAGGCAGGTGCTGAGGAAGGTGATGTGGCTGTGGTACCTGGTTTGCTTCAGGACATGGTCGAGCAGTTTCAAGGCCGAAGAGATTACAAGAGAGTTGCAATGGGAGAGAGATTCCTGCAGCCTAATGCTATCAATGTGGACTTCTCGAGCTTCAAAATCTCCCCTTCCCCCACCGCATCCCTAAACCAGCCCAGTTCGCCCCCTCCCCCCACTGCACCACACAACCAGCCCAGCTCTTCCCCTCCACCCACTGCATCCCAAAACCAGTCCAACCTGTCTCTGCCTCCCTAACCTGTTCTTCCTCCCACCCATCCCTTCCTCCCACCCCAAGCCGCAACCCCATCTCCTACCTACTAACCTCATCCCACCTCCTTGACCTGTCCATCTTCCATGGACTGACCTATCCCCTCCCTACCTCCCCACCTATACCCTCTCCACCTATCTTCTTTTCTCTCCATCTTCGGTCCGCCTCCCCCTCTCTCCCTATTTATTCCAGAACCCTCACCCCATCCCCCTCTCTGATGAAGGGTCTAGGCCCGAAACGTCAGCTTTGGTGCTCCTGAGATTCTGCTTGGCCTGCTGTGTTCATCCAGCCTCACATTTTATTATCTCGACTTCATTACAACTTTGGTTTAAAATGGGCAGAAGAGCCGAACTCAAGAGGAAACTTGAGGGTGGCTGCACAGTCATCAGCTGAGTATGTCTGGCAGGCACAAAATGAACATTGGTGTTCAGGCTAATGCATGACATCGCTTTGTTGACAATTGAGAACAGGCTTATGGGTAGGTAATTGGCTAAGTTGAATTGGTCCTTTTTGAGAATAGGACGTAACCTGACAATTTTCAACATAGAAACTGACTAAGTCCAAAAACAGGAGAGATTGGAAGAAACCTAAAAACACATTAAATAGAAGCAGGAGGACATCATTTGGCCCTTTGAATATTCTGCCATTCAATATTATCTTGGCCAAATAGCAGTACCCTGTTCTCGCTTTCTCCCCATACCCTTTGATCGAACAATATCTAACTCCTTCTGGAAAACATCAAATATGTTGACCTCAACTGCTTTCTGTGGCAGAGAATTCCACAGGCTTACCACTCTCTGGGTGAAGAAATTTCTCCTCATCTTAGTCCTATTGACCTGCCCTGCAACCTTATGTTGTGATCTCACTGTCCAACCATCAGGAATAGCCTTTCTGCATTTACTCTGTCTGGTCCGATAGAATTTTATAGGTATCTATGAGATTCCCTGCTCCTTAGCCCAAACTCTAATGAATATGGTGATAAACGATCTAGCCTCTCTTAAAACATCAATTCTGCCATCCCAGGAATCAGTCTAACAAACCTTAATCGTATTTTCTCCATAGCCAGAACACCCTTCCCTTCCTCAGATAAGGCGGCTAGAACAACACACAATATTTGAGCTGTGGCTTCACTAATGTCTTGTGCATTGCTAGGTATTTATCAGGATTTAACTATTGGAATAGCTAGACTAAGGAGCTGCTAGCTCTGGAGCACAAGTCTTTAGTACAATTGCTAGGATGCTGTTAGACCCTATAGCCTTTGATATATCCAGCATCTTTCGCAATTTCTCCATATCGTGTGAAGTGAATTGAATTAACTGAGGACCGGCATCTTTGATGCTATTACCTCTAGAGAGGAATTAGCTGGATTGCCACTTCTGGCTAAAGATGCTGGCATATGTTTCAGCCTTGACTGTTACACTAAAGTGCTGAGTTCCCTCATCATCTACGATGGAGGTATTTGTGGAATCCCTTTCTCCAGTCAGTTGTTTAATTATCCAACTTTGGATGTGACTGGATTGCAGAGCTGGTTTGTTAACTGTGGGAATACTTAGCTCTGTCTATCACTTGCCACTTGATACAAAATCCCTACAGTGCAAAAACAGGCCATTCAGCCCATAAGCTCTACACTGATGATCCAAAGAGCATCCCACCCAGGCCCCCCATTGACCCCTGTATTTCCCATGACAAATTCATTCAATCTGTGCAAACCTGGACATTATGGGCAATTTAGCACGGCCAATCCACCTAAACTGCACATCTTTGGACAATGGGACAAAACAAATTCACCCAAAGGAAACCCACGCTGACACAGGGAGAACGTGCAAACTCCACACAGACAATAGTCCAAGGGTGGAACTGAACCCAGGTTCCTGGTGCTGTGAGGCAGCAGTGCTAATCACTGAGCAACCAAGTATTCGTGTTCTGTAGGTTCAACAGATAGTCACCTCAATTTTAGGAATGTTTGGTTGTGCTTCTGGCAGTTCTTCCTATTCTTTACTGATCGATCATCTCCACAAGCACAGTAGGTGTACCTGCACTAGATGGATTGCTGGGATTCAAGAAGATGGCTCAACACCACCTCTCAAGAGTAATCTAGGATTGGCAATAAAGGCTGAACTTGCCAACAATGCCCATAAAAGACTGACCTCTCCACATGCTTATCTTCCAAGTCATAATTGGTATGATCAAATTAATAGCTTTGCAAATATTTTCACATTCTTCGCTTCTTTAATACAATTAAAAACAAACCCAGATTCCATTGAAAAAAAATCCTGTCCATTGTTGAATGCTATCTTAAAACTATTACCTAAGTTCATCATAATTCTGTGCACTGATGACTGTATATATTCACGGATACAGGAGTAACGATTGAGCTACCTCTGCAATTTGCTAGATTTTTTTATATGTCACACCACCTTATTTTTTCCCATGGTTTTTCTACAACATCTCCTCTGGCTGAACAAATATTCCAAATCTCCCCCTCTTTAACCTGATATTAAGGGTGCAATTTTATCTCATTCAAAACCCATTCCTCCTGCAATTAACCACTTTGCTCTGTCCACCTCCCCAAATTGGTTGGGATGGAAGAACATAAGTGGTAATTGATAACAAAATATCTTAAATTCATACAACAGCTTTTTGAAGAGCAATTATTGTTACACAGGAAACTGCAGCCAGAAATTTTGATCCACACATTCACATTGATGCACCAGTAAGTCTTAGGATGATCTTATTTGTTCTTTATTCACTAACAATGCTTCATGTAGGAGTAAATTCTTTTCTTAGTTTTTAATGCACTAATTGGAAAACAGATGTTTTCTCAGCGCACACTCTTTGAGCTCAGATGTTTCATAACTGAGACGCAAATAAGTTGTGAATCAGGAAGCAAATCTTCAATAATAGTTCAAGACCATATCGTAAGTCTTTAATCGGCACATAAGCACTTCAAATAATACTCAGTGCATGAATCCAGTTGTAAAATACTGAAAAAAATTATAGTACTAATGGAGAGAGCAGGCATAAAAAGGCCCACTTCAGAGTTCCACTCTTCAGATTTTCGTGGAGAATCCAACAATAAGGGAGGCAATTAAGCTCAAAGTCAACAAATCTCAACTGGAAGCTATATGAGGAAGGATAAACAGAAAAATGCCTAAATTGCAAAAATACCTAGATATGCGAAGATATCTGCTGTACATTTTACTATTTTAAAGCCCCTAAATAACAGTATATATGCAGGTTTGAATTCCAATCATTTTACATTATAAAAATGCCATGTTACATGGTTACAGGTATCAGACACAATAGCCTGAGTAGTTTCAAAGTGCTGCAGGATTTCCTTTGTGAGGCTGAATGAATCTGCTGAGTGCTGTTGAGGCTGGGTCATTAAGTACTTGCAGGACTAAAAAGACATTTTTTTAATTAGGAAGGGAATCAAGGTTATGGGGGAAAGGAAGAAAGGTGGAGTTGAGGATTATGAGATCAGCCATGATCTTAATGAATGTGGGACATACTCCATGGGTTGATTAGCCTATATCTGCTCCTTTGTCAATGTTCTTATGGTGTAAAATGCAAACAAAGAAGATATATTTGTATTACTACTACAAAATCAACAAAACAAAGCTCCTTACTAGACACATGCTAACCCTCATACATTGATACAACTGACCACACAAATTATATTTACCCATTTTTTAAGTTTTCACATTCAGTTTAATTTTATTATATGGAATAATTTATGCAATGCTATAAATGTTCTAGACTTTGTCTCTGGATTTGGTTAGAAACAGGGCACAGTTAGAATAGTCACTCTATCCACCCAAGTACAACACAGAAGCTGCTGCTGTTCAGAGAATGAACTGGTGGAGAGGGGAAAGAGCCTCGGTTATGAAATACAACCGCTTTAGGGATGCAAAACAGCTAATAGTTGATTGGAGATAGTAAGAACAGCCATTGCTGGAGTCAGAGATAACACAGTGTAGAGCTGGAGGAGCATTGCAGATCAGGCAACATCAGAGGAACAGGAATGTTGACGTTTCGTTTGGACCCTGCTTCAGAAAAATAGTTGATCGGTCACTGTTCTACACTCTGCATAGCTTCCCTTTCTACAATGGGCAGAGAAATCTAAAGGGGTGTAACTGTGACAAGGACACTCTCACCCATGTTGTGTACCCACCAAATTGATTTTTAACTCCATGTTCCTAAAATAAATAGATAGTTTTACTGACTGTTTCTTAAGTGGTCTATTTGGTAGCCTTTTTTAGAGTGCCATTCAGCATCTGGTACAAAGGTACAAGAGTGGGCAATACACACTCCATTCATTTTAACCTGAGATATTTTTAATCAAATTGCTCAGGCATATTATGACGCATCTTTGGAGTTGGTGGGATCTGAGTCAAGAACTTTGAACCGAGAGGGACGGACACTTCCACTGCACAACAACAGCCCTAACATTTTACTTGGAAACTGACTCAAGTTCCTATAATTAGTGAAAGATGCTTATTTACACATTTAAGCTGCTTTGCGCCAAAAACAAATAGAAAAGTAATTGCCCATATGCAGAGATTGTGATAGATAGGCCATGGTTGAGATTTGGCATTTATTGAGGCAATGGCAGAGTGATGCTAGATTAGTACTAGATTATTAATCTGGTGTTTTGGGTGCTAACTTGGGTTCAAATCCTGCCATGGCAGATGGTAGAACATGAATTCAATAAAAAGCTAAAATTAATGCCAAATGATGACCAGGAACCTATTGTTAATTGTTGTGAAGAAAACCCTTCAGGTTCACCTATATTCCTCAGGGATAGGATCTGCTGTCCCTACCTGTTTTGGCCTGTATGTGACCCCAGACCCACATGCAATTGATATGTTTACTGTTCCTTGGGGCAATTAGGCATGGCTTTCTGATCTAGCTGGTGATGCCCACGTCCCACGAAAGAAATTTTTAAAAATTGAGATGATCCTCTCCCCAGTTTTAAACTGATCCCTGCCAATTTTTCGACTAAGATAAAAATAGTCATAAATGAAAAGTTGCTCCTTTGTTTATTTCTCTATAATTGGATCACAAGCATTGCTGATTGTTCTTTGCAGAAGAACTCCTTCAATGGGTCGTATTCAATTGAAAACTGTGATAAGAAATTAATCTTCATTTCCACCACGGAAATGACAGTAGCAATATGGAAAATGGAGAGACTGTATAATCTCAGTTTTGTCTGAAATTGTCATAATGGTGCTCATTGTTCTTTGCACTGATAATTGTGTACTTTATCATAGCAATAATGTTCATGTTCAAACTAATGCCAGCATTTGTGTTTGATCTCCACCAATAGACATGATATGTGCTCTAGTTGCAACAATATCTGTAGCACAATATCTATAAAGAAGAAGATGGTATAAAGGAATATTTCAATACTCAATAACATTGGCTACTCACTGATCTCTCCCAACTCAGCTATCAGTACTTCCAGCGTAATACATCCAGATTCAGTTATATTCTGTATCAATAATTTAAATTAGCAGAAAATTAGGAGAACTACAAATCTCTACTAGATTCATGCCAGAAAAATTCAAGATGGTTGTTCAAATCAGTTGAATCACATTTTTCAGTGATGATTAATTTCCATCTATTGTATTTTATTTTCTTCATTACCTATCCCTGATTCATTGCTTTCGCTTATAGTTAACACTTTATTTTTGGAAAGTTTGCAGCTGCTTTGGTTGTTCTGCTATGTAAGTTTCACTATGTATTGGGCTCCAATTTAATGTGGATTTATAAAGATGAGATTTGAGGCAATCCAAAGGTGTCATGGCAAAGCATCTGTGGGAATAGGAAATGCATGTTATTGTGTTACTTTTAACATTAATAAGTTAATAGATGTCTGTTAACTTTTCATATTCATAAGTGTAAGTTCGAGGAGCTTTCATTCCAGTGACTATGTATGATCTTGCCAAATTGTACCAAATAGCATTAAAAACAGGGGCTAAGTGCAGTTGAAAAATAGAGTTAAGTGTGTCATGTTAGAACTATTATTATGATTCATGAATCACGAAATGGTGCTTATGCAAAATTAGCTCAGGTCCCCTCTCTAACTCACTTAATTACCGGTGTTGGCTCACTCGTGTTAAAACTATTGTCATCCGGAAAGCATTTATGAATAACTGTCAGCTCTTGTTATTAGGGTGTCAGCAATGTAGAGGCAAAGTCACCGGATTGGTAGTCTGAGAAGTCCAGGCTACTCCTGTAGGAATATGAGTTCATAACACACCACGACAGTGAGTGGAATTGGAGTTCAGTGAATGAACGAACCTGGAATTGAAGCGTGGCCAGTAAAAATGACCACAAGATTAACAACTATTAGGCTCTTGGGGTGCAATGGTAATGTACTTACCTTCTGAGCCAGGAGACTCAATTTCAAGTTTTGCCTCTTCCAGAGATATATAATAACATCTCTGAAAATATCAGCTTTTATTATTTCTAGTAAGCAAGATATTCATGACAAATAATTTAACCGTATAATATTAAGTAGATATAATAATTATCATCATAATATGAACTTCTGTACATTTAAAAATATTCATTCAGGAGATGTAGATTGTTCCTGTGTGCCAGTGATGGAGGATGTGAGCCTTTGAACATGTGCTATCAGAAAAGTGAGCTAATTTGTCCTGGATGATGCCAAGCTTCTTGAGGGTCATTGAAACTTTACTCATCCAAACAAGTGGACACTATTGTATCACACCCGACTTGTGCCTTTTACATGGTGGACATGACAAGCATTAGAGAGTCGGGAGTTGAGTTATTTTCTGCAGGCTTCCAGTGATGTAGGATCTGAAAATGTTGCATATATTCAAATATATCTTAATTTGCAGCCAACAAAAATCTAAAGGCTCATGTAAAATATATCTAATGCAGTAAATGCTTACAGAAGAATCATCTGGAAGCTATATCTTCAGAAGAAATTGATTCAACAATGTAGCAATTGTAGAACTATGCTTTGTAGTCCCATTGAAAGGACATCCACCAAGTGAAATGACTTCGTTACAAGGAAGATGTTTTGCATTAATAAATCAAACTGTCAGCATTGAGCGTACCAGAGAAAGATTTAAATTAGGTATATTTTTACATTTGAAACATTTTTGAAAGAATTGCAATCATCCCATAAAAGCTTTTGAAATAAAAAGTAGCATTTAACTTGATTAAAAAAGAACATTTTGAACATATAAATGAACTGGCAGAACTTCATTCCAGTTGCTATCTTTAAATTTTATTAATGTAAACCCTATGGTAATGTCTTAGGTTGTTCTAAGTTGCTGTCATAGTCCCAAAGCCTCCTCAACAGAATGATGTACACAACTCTTCGATTGCACTTTTCTAAGGAATTTTGCTTCACCTCCAAGATGGTGCCTGATGGTTCAAACCTGTAGAAAGCATCACATTGTAGCCTGGAAGCTGTTTTTTTTTGAGGCGGAAGCATCAGCAATGAGGCTGAGCTCTAGGTTTTAGTAAAACTGGTAAAGGTTGCTACTTGTAGATGGTCTCATCCAGTCCATAGGGCCAAGAGTCATTTTCTTGGTTATCACAAAGTAATGGCGCATAAGGAAACAGTAATCCATTGTGCAGGCTATTGCAGTTCTGTGCGGCCTCCTATTACAGGACTGCAGCTATGTCAAGGAACAACGCCTTTGTCAATCAGTGAGAAAACCACCACTGTCCTAGGCCTTTTGGATTCAAACTCCTGCCTGGCAATTACAGGAAACATTGCCTAGTCTGCGGTTTGCAACTACATTAACCAGTGCCAATCAGCACATTACTTTCCCTATGGATAACAAAATCCAAAATGAAAGCGTTTTTGGATTTGCAGCATTGGCATTATAAACCACATTTTTTCATTTATTTACTTGTGACTGGCTGGCATTTGTTGCCCATTCGTAGCTGCCCTTGAGAAGGTAGAGGTGAGCTGCCTTCTTGAACTGCTGTAGCTCACCATAATGGCATGAGGGAGGGAATTCCAGAATTTTGTCTCAGTGTCGGTGAAGGAATGGTGATATACTTGCAAGTCAGGATGGTGAGTGGCTTGGAGGGGAACTTGCAGGTGGTATTCCCATTTTTCTGTTGTCCTTCTGGATGGAAATGTTTGTAAGTTAGGTACTGTCTATTGATCTTTGGTGAATTTCTGCTATGCATCTTGCAGATAGTACACACAGCTACTAATTGTGTGCACTGATTGAGGGTGTGGATCTTTCAGGATGAGGTATATTTCAAAAGCTACATTTCTCTATATGGCATCAAATTCCTTGAGTGTTGTAGGAGCTGCATCCATTCAGGAAAGTGAAGAGCATTTTATTGCATTCCTGACTGTTGCCTTTCGGTGATGGATGGACTCTGGGAAATCAGGAGGTGAGTTGCTCACTGTGGTATTCCCAGCCTTTGTGTATCCATTGTTTTTATGTGGTGGGCCTGATCAATGGTAATCCCCAGGTTGTTGATAGTAGGGCATTCAGTGACAATGATCATTGAATGTCAAGGGGCAGTAGTTTGATCATCTCCTTCTGGAGATGGCCATTGCCTGGAATTTATTGGCATGAACGTTACTTATCACATGTCAGCCCAAATCTATCTATTGTACAGATCCTGTTGCACCTAAATATGTAGTGCTTCAGTACCTGAGGCGTATGAATGGTGCTGAACATTGTGCAATCCTTGACGGACATCTCTATTTCTGACCTTATAATGTCAGAGCAAAGTCATTGATGAAGTAGCTGAAGATGGTTGGTCCTACAACACTACCATGTGGAGGTCCTGTAGAGATTTCCTGAAGCTGAGATGACTGACCTCCAATAACCACAACAATCTTCCTATGTGCCAGGTATCTCTCCAACAAGTGGACAGTTTTCCCCCTGTTTCCCATTGGTTCCAGTTTTTCCAAGGGTTCTTGACCCCACATTTGGTCAACTGTAGCTTTGCTATCAAGGGCTGTCACTCTCACCTCACCTCTGGAATTCACCTCTTTTGCCAATGCTTGAACCAAGAGTGTAATGAGGTCAGGAGTTGAGTGGTCTTGGCAGAGCCCAAACTGACCATTGGTGAGCAGGTTTTTGTTGCATAGGTGCTGCTTGATGTACTGCTTTTCCTGTACAGGGCATGCCTGTGCATATTTCCACATTGTTGGGTTAGATTCCGATGTTGTAACTGTATTGGAAGAGCTTCGCTGGGGCAGTGGCAAGTTCTGGAGCACAAGTCTTCAATACTATTACGAGAATGTGGTCAGGGTCCATAGCCTTTTCAGTATCAAGTACTTCAAACTGTTTTCTGACATCAAGTGAATTGAATTGAATTGGCTGAAAACTGGTATCTGTAATGCTGGAGGACTACTTGAGGTGACGAGATGGATCATCCAGCCAATGCTGTTTGGCTGAAGATTGCTACAAGTGCTTCTGCTTTATCATTTGGACTGATGTGTCGGGCTCTTCCATCACTCACCATGGGGATATTTGTGGAGCAGCGTCTTCCGGTGAGTTGTTCAATTGTCCACTATCCTTAATGGCTGAATGTGGCAGGACTGTAGAGCTTAGATTTGATCATTTAGTTATGTGATCGCTTAGATCTGTCAATCACTTGCTGCTTATGTTGTTGGGTAGGCCAGTAGTCCTGTTTGGTAGCTTCAGCAGGCTGACACCTCATCTTTAGGTGTGCCTGGTGCTGCATCTGGCAACGCATCCCTGCACTTTCTACTGAAACAAGTTTGATGCCCTGGCTTAATGGTAATATTTGAATGGGGATGTGCTGGGCCATAAGGTGACAGATTGTGTTGGAGTACAGTTCTGCTGCTGTTGACGGTACACAGTGCCTCATGGATGCCTAGTCTTGAGTTGCTAGATCTGTTTGAAGCCTGTCCCATTTAGCACAGTGACAGTGCCACACAACACGATGGACAGTATTCTCAATGTGAAGACGGGACTTCGTCTTCGCAAGGACTGTGCAATGGTCACTGTTTCCAATGCTGTTACGGACAGGTGCATCTGCAGGCACCAAATTGATAAGGATGAGGTTAAGTATGTCTTTTCCCTCACCACCTGCAGTAGAGACAGTCTAGCAACTATGTCCTTTGGAACCTGATCGTCTCCGACAGTATTGCTACTGTTAAGTCACCAATGGTGGAAGACATTGAAATCCCCTACCTAAAGTACATTTTGCACTCTTATCACCCTCAGTGCTTTCTTCAAGTTTTGTTCAAAATGGAGATGTAGTGATTCATCAGCTGAGACAGGATAGTCTGTGATAATCAGCAGGAGGTTTCCTTGTCCATGTTTAACCTGGTGTTTCATGCGATTCGGACTCAACATTGAGGACTCCAGGGCCAGCTCCATCCCAACAGCATTCCACTGGACTGCCCCCTCTGCACGGTCTGCCCTGCCGGTGGGACAGGATATATCCAGGGATACTGATGGTGGTGTCTGGGACATTGTCTGTAAGGCATGGCTCCGTGAGTATGACTATGTCAGCCTGTCACATGATTAGCCTGTGAGAAACTTTCCTAATTTTTGCACCAGTCCCCAAATGTTAGTGAGGAGGACTTTTCAGTGTTTGTAGGCTGTTTCTGCAGTTATCATTTCCCGTGGCTAGGTTCATACCAGGTGGTCTGTCTGGTTTCATTTATTTGTAGAGACTTTAGATACTAATACATCTGAGTGGCTTCCTAGGCCAATTTAGAGAGCAGTTGAGAGTCAACCACATTGCTGTGGGACTGGAGTCACATGTAGGCAAGACCATGTGTGGATGGCAGATTTCCTTCCCTGAAGCATATTTGTGATCTAGATGGGTTTTGTTGACAATTGACTGTGGCTTCATGGTCATCAGTAGATTCTAATTCTAGACTTTTATTTTAATTGAATTCAAATCCCATCATCTGCCATGGTGGAATTCAAACTTGGGTCCCCAGGTCATTAGCTAAGTTTCTGGATTAATAGTCTAGCGATAATATCACTAGGCTATCACCTCCGCTATGTAGCTATCAGCACACTTGAGGGTGCGATAGGCAAGGCTATCCTTCTATCAATGTAAAATTATTGTATAACCATTACCAAATAATCATACACACCTCTGAAGCTTCTCCGAAGTTGCCATAAATTTGAAATGATTCTTTCTCTAGAGAACCCACAGACCAAGGAGTACCTCCCTGGGCCTCAGAGAGAAGTGATTTAGGAAGCTGCTGTTTCATAGGTTGGTACTACTTTTGAATCCTATGTTGAATTCTTTTCAGGTAACTTGTAGATTACCGTTGTTATGACCATTAAAGGAGGGAGAAATCAACTCCCCTCATTTTAATCTTCTTCTGGCCAGTCTCAACTGACTTTTTTTTATAAATGTAACTATCACACTCCGTAAAAAAAATAACCAACTAAAACAATACAAAGAAGCAAAATTATGAGATTTTCTTGCATGAAAGTGGGAGGATCATTATTACCTACTCAACCCCATGAAAAGAATAATAAGAAATGCACTTGTGAACTCGGGTAATAAGGTTAAAAAGAAGTGAGGAGGTTGTCTAGTACAGACAGGAAGCTGAAGGCAATTCATTTTAAGTTCCTAGAATCATTGATTTGTGACAAAGACCTGAATCCTATCTGTTTAGCTGTTGTTTCTTTTACAGCAGATTTCCTTCAGTTCTCGATGAATGATTACTTTCTTGAAATGATTTTTCTCTGGGAACTGACTGAGAGGAAAAGACAAAGAGAGGATTGCAACTTCTTGAGTTGGAAATTGAACATCGATAGTCCATGTTTTTCTACAATTTAGTCTGAATTAAAGATCTGAATTGAAGAAGTGAGATGACAGTTGTCATCTTTGACATCAAGACAGTATTTGACTCGATGTGGCATTAAGGAACCATCGCAAAATTGGACCCAATTGGGTAAAAACTCTCTCTAGTTCCTGTAATACTGAATACAAAGTGTTGTTGTTGTCATTGTAGGACCAGTAGTAGTTTCAGCTTAGGCCATCTTGCTGTAGGACTCCCTCAGATTAAAGTCCTCAGACTAACTACCTTCAGCTGCATCACTGACTGCTCTCCATCATAACGTCAGGAGTGGAAATGTTCACTGATGATTCCAGTGTTCAGCACCAATCATGACTCCTCAGACAGTTTGTGTTCATATGCAGCAAGAGAGCATTCATGCTTGGGCTGATAAGTGGTGAGTAATATTTGTCTCACACAAGTGCCAGGCAAAGACCATATCCAACAATGGAGAAACTGACCAAATCTCCTTTACATGCAACAGTATTTTCATTGCTGTATCCTATCATGGGGATTACTAATGACTAGAAAATTAATTAGACCAGCGTTTTCAAATATAGACACAATAAGAAGGGGTGACAGATTGGAAATTCTTTTGTGAATAATGCAACACTTTGGAATCACAGAAGTGTTATGGTGCTGAAGAAGGCCAACTCTGTATTAGCTTTCCAAATAAGAGCCATGGCTGAATGCCAATTTTCCCAGTCACCTTAAATATTGGACAATTGGTAAACCATAACAATGTGCTCATGAATGCCTCATTTAAACCTGAGTCCATCACACTTCCAGAAAATGCATTCTAGACCAGAGCTACTCATTATGGGAAAATATTTTCTCACGCCTCACATTTGCTTCTTTTGCAAATCTCTTTAAATCTGTGCCCTTTTGTTCTTGCTCTTTTTATGAGCAAGAACCATTTTTTCATTTCTACCCTATCCAGTGTGCTCATGACCTTGAAAACTTCCATCTGATCTCCTCTGAGCCAACCTCTCCAATCTGTTCTTATTCATGAAGTTTCTCACCCCTGGAAGAATTCTTGTAAATTTCTTCTGTACACTCTCAAAAATGCACTCACATCCTTTCTACGGTGTGGCACCCAGAACTATATACAATACTTCAGCTGAACAAGTGTCTTGCAGAAGTTTAACATCTCCTCCATGCTCATGTATTCTGTAACTCTATTAATAAAGCCTAGGATATTGAATGCTTTATGAACTGCTATATTCATCTGTCCTGCCATCTTAAATGATCTGTGCATGCATACACAAAGGCCTTTCCGCTCCTGTACCCCTTTAGAATTGCACCCCTTATGTTGTATTGTCTGTCCATAGTCTTCCGATCAAAATGCATCACATGGTCACAGAAATTTGAGGGTGCATACATGAGGATCAATGGTCGGCACAACATTGTGGGCTGAAGGGCCTGTTCTGTGCTGTACTGTTCTATGTTCTATGTTCTATGTTCTACATCACACTTATCTCCATTTAAACTTCATCTGCCACTTATGCACCTATTCCAACAACTTGTTGATGCTTTTCTGAAATGCAACACTGGCCTTCTCACAGTTCATGATGCTTCCATGATTTGTACATCCCTCCAAATTTGAAATTGCTTCTGCACTCAATATCTAGATCATTAGTGTGTACCAGCAAAAACAAATGTCCCAAAACTGAACCCAGGAACTCCAATACAAACCTTTCTCCAGCCCAAACAATTTCCACTGATCATTAGTCTCTTCCTATCACTCAGCCAATCTTGTAACCAGTTTGCCATTGACTCTTTCATGAGCTATAATTTGCTTACAAGCCTGTTGTGTGGCACTACACCCAGAACGTTACTTTCCTATCTGCATTCTCTTCAAAAATAGCTCTGGTAAATTAGTTAATCATGATTTTCATTCAGAAATCCATGCCTTCTCTTCATAATCAATCTATCTTTTTTTCCAAGTGATGAATAACTGTCCTGAATAACTGCATTAAGAACCTTCCCTTTATTCTATAAGGCAGGGTTTTGATGGAATACTCTTAACCTGCTGACATGGTTAGAGCTGAGGCAACACTTATGAAATTCATTGACATCCAGTGCAGATGTTTTCTAAGTAACTGGTTCAGAGATCACACAGCTCTGAAACAGGTGGGACTTGAACCCAGCCGTCCAGCTCAGAGGTAGGGACACTACAGTGCCACAAGAGCCCTCTTAAAATCTGCTGTAAAGCAGTTCACTTGACTGACACGACATTCACTTGTTTAAACATTTCAATTTCTCCACCATCGAAGAGCAGCAATGACCTCTGCTGTCTAGAATTACATTGCCATGTCTTCATTGTGACTTGGCCAAAATCTTGGAAATCTCTTCTGAACAGCACAATGGGAGTACTTGCACAAGTCATTCAAACCAAAGTATTAAAAGAAGTTTGAGTGTTGAATTCTTGGATGAGCACTTGAAAAGTCATAACATTCAAGGTAATGGGCCGAGTGCTGGACATGAGGACTGGCATCGAATTAACGTGGCTTTTTACTCAGTGCAGATTCAATGGTCCACAGGGCCTCTTTGTGCTTTATGATTCTATTATTCTAAGGTGCTCAACATAATCCAGACTTTCTCATTTGCTGTTATGGTAGGTGGATTATGTAGTTACCAAGATCTTGGCTAATATATGAGTTTTGTTTTGACAACATTAAAACTGAAGTCTCCCAACTATATAATTAAAGATATTGACAGTGGTTTGGTGCAGTTTTGTGTGGTGCAGTGGGGCTGCAGCCTAATGGTATCAATGTGGACTTCTCGAGCTTCAAAATCTCCCCTTCCCTCACCGCATCCCTAAACCAGCCCAGTTCGTCCCCTCCCCCCACTGCACCACACAACCAGCCCAGCTCTTCCCCTCCACCCACTGCATCCCAAAACCAGTCCAACCTGTCTCTGCCTCAACCTGTTCTTCCTCCCACCCATCCCTTCCTCCCACCTCAAGCCGCACCCCCATCTCCTACCTACTAACCTCATCCCACCTCCTTGACCTGTCCGTCTTCCCTGGACTGACCTATCCGCTCCCTACCTCCCCACCTATACTCTCTCCACCTATCTTCTTTTCTCTCCATCTTCGGTCCGCCTCCCCCTCTCTCCCTATTTATTCCAGAACCCTCACCCCATCCCCCTCTCTGATGAAGGGTCTAGGCCCGAAACGTCAGCTTTGGTGCTCCTGAGATGCTGCTTGGCCTGCTGTGTTCATCCAGCCTCACATTTTATTATCTCTTATTTTAAAAATGTCTGCTTCTGACCTCCCAGTCAAGACTGTTGCAGTCATGATATTTCAAACATGTAACCCACATTCCAATGAAACCCTTACAAAATCTGATGCTTTGGTGAGGTGAATTAATGCAATGCATTGTTTTCCTTGATTTGTCTGACAAGAAAGACCATCTGAGAAGTTCATTTGAAAGATATAAAGCCAACTGTGGGTGATCAAGTGTGTGGCAAATCTGCTGTTGGAGAGAGCAACTAATCAGGCAGGAAGGTGGCAAACAGAGAATGGAGTACCATTCCAGAACCACCCTGACTACATCAATTTGAGTAGTTATTCCCAGTTAACAGAATCATTCCTTTGTTGGTATTCAGCGATTATGCTCACAGTTATCCAATACATGTACTCAACAATTAATTTTCCGTCAGTTTGTTGAGAAGCAACAGTTTAGATGTGCATCTTTAGTTAATTAGATAAAGAAAATATGCAACCATGACAATTGGGAATGATTCACTGACACCAGAGAGCAAGCAGGCTGTTTGTGTGGAATGTGTTGTCTTCATTGAAGAGGTGGGGACAGCATCCTGCTCCCTCACTGTGGTGTTAGGGAACTCTTTTCCCTGGGTCTTCCTTTTCTCCTCATGTTCCATCTTCCATCTGCCTGACGATGATTGCTGCCTGGGAATCATCCAATGAGAACAGCTGGCTACAGATCTACTCTGATCAGAACTGACCAAGGACAGATCTCCCTTCAGCCACAAGCACTTATTGTTGTAGCATATTTCTAGCAGCAGGTGATTTTCACTGTCTCAGTCAATTGAATGAACCCCTTGACCAGTGGTCATGGAAAACTACATACGAAGTCAGATTATTATTGTTCCCTTGCCCACCTCCATCTAAGGATTCGTTTACATTCCTCCTGAGAAGAAAAATTTGTAGTATTGTAATCAACATATTGTTAATCAGGTAGCTTTGGAACCAACGTGATGCAGATTCAACTCACATTGTGACCTCTGTATTTCTCATAATTCTCCCTTTTAGTCTTTGTGTGCTAGAATTTTGGAAAATTAAGTATTGCTATAAAAAAGCTATTAAATGAAATCTCATTTAAGTAAATATTAGGAAAATTCAGTTTTTAAGGGACATCTATAATCGTAGCATTAATATTAGCAAACCTAGTATTAACCCTGCAGTAGGCAGGCCAATTGCAACATGGGAGAATGAAGTGGAAGCTTGTGCGGGTTTCTTGTGTTCTTCAGTTCAGTATTTCAAATGCATTCAGTGCCTGACTGAGGGGCCAGTTACTGGGATGGAGGACTACTAAGAACCATATCTACTGACCCTCCTATGCTCAACCCATGCCAATACCACCCTAAGAATCATCTCTTGCCACCACTTACCTCCTTCTTGGATTGCTCCAGTGGATGTTATTCAGGATGCTGCCAATGGTTCATTTTCTTGTGGAAGACCTATTGATCGCCTGATTGACTTGTTTTACTTGTTAGCCTTCCAGGAGAATCAGCTAGGTTTCTTTCTGGCTCTTTGGTCTCCATAAAATATTCCCTTGTGTCTCTGGGAAGATTTCCCCAGGCACAGGAATCAGGCAATTCAGAAGAATGTATGTCAGGATTTTGCCTGATGTGAACCTCAATAATTTCTACAGCATACTTTATCTCTCTTGTTGAAAATGATTACAACTGTCCCTTGAAATTGAAGCTGGGGGAAACTCTTTTCCTTAAGGATTAAACAGAGTCTTGATGTGAGCAAAACCCACTAGCTTTGAAGGCCTCAGCTGGAAAGCCTTCAAAGCTGAGGGCATTGTAGTCTTTTCTCTGTTTGACTGCTTGATGAAGTGTTCCTATTGGTGGTTTATCCATAGAGTCTACAACAGATCAAATGAGAGTAGACTGAGATTATCGTTGCCACTGTGGCTTCATGGTGGAAGAATTGGTGGAAAGTTTCTTACTAGAGTTGGTAGATGACATTGTTAACCTTAAGAGAAATAACATTTGGTGAGTGAATGGACTTAAATCTCAGTTTATTGTTGACCTTAGTGGCTTGAGAAAAGCTTTCCAAGTCACGCTGGATCTTGTACACAAGTGTAATGTTGGATCTTTCCAGATTCCTTTTCCCACCGCATTTCCATTATCCTTTGTATTTCTCTCTATAAGTGTGATGTTGAAGTGCTGTCCTCTTGACTTGTGACCTGTGTTTTGTTTCTAGGTGATAACAGCTGCTCATTTTTGCTTTAGGAGGCCATGTATTTCAGCATAATTTTCATTCAGCCACTTCTGGTGATGAGGAAGCTTTGACACTGTCACAGGAGTCTAGTAGAGGTCAATTAATTTCTGTAATTCAATTGGATTTGTGAAGATTGTCTTTGAGATGCTCTTGGAGTTTTTCTCTTTGAATGGGTTGTTTTAGGGCTGAGACATCAAGACCCACTTTCTTGAATAATTGGGTCTTGCTATACCGTGGTGCTAGTTAGATGGTCGTCATCAATCAACAAGTCTATGATCTACCCAGTTAGCGTCAGCCCCTGATATGAATCCAGTGATATAGATATCACTTTGATCTTTAACTTAAACCATGACATGGGATGTCCAAGTTGCTTTGATCTAGAATTCCACCCCACAATTTTGCATTTGCTCTTCTAGCAGAAGACTGTGGTTGTTATCCTTAAGCCATGTTGTGCAAGGTTTATCAGCAGCAGGTCACCATTTGCATTGGCTTTTCCCATTCTATTTTTTCCAATGGTTCCCCTGAAGCTATGGCTAACCTTAGCTTTAAAATTCTCCTGAAGAACAATTATCTCTTCTTTCAGGATTCCAGTCAGATAACAACCAAGGTCAGAATAGAACTTTGCCTAACATTTTTATTGCAGTCAGAAATTTTAACATGGGGCATACTGATTTCAGCTGAGACATAGATGAAGTGGTATGAGTCTCCCTTGGTGCCAGGTGTATTTTGGAAATACGTGCAGCATCTTATTCTGAATAGCCAGGACATTTTTGTAGATATGAGGTTTGCTTTCAGCCTTTCTTTTCTGGGAGAAAGTGTATTTTTCAGCTGCTCCATCCCATTCCTTCCCTTTTACTAGGAAGTTGTGTCTCTCCAAGGTCAGTCAGGTTCTGCTATAGAATAGATGTTGTTCACCTAGAAAGGGTACAGTAAAAAAAAACTTACAATGATGTTCCCAAGACTGGAGGGTTTGAGTTATAAGGAGAAGCTGCATAGTCTGGGACTGTTTTCCTTGGAATGTTGGAGGCTGAGAGGTTACCTTATAGAGGTTTATCAAATCATGAAAGGTATAGATAAGGTGAAAGGGCAAAGTCTTTTTCTGAGGGTGGGAATGGGGGTTCAAAAGGAGAGGGCATAAGTTTAAAGTGAGAGGGGTAAAATATAAAAGGCACCTGAGAGACCTTTTCACACAGATGGTGGTGAGTGTGTGGAATAAGCTGCCAGAGAAAGTGGTAAAAGTGGTTACAATAATTACATTTAAATGAAGCTTGGACAAGTACCTGAATAGGAAATATTTAGAGGGATATTAGCCAAATGCAGACAAATAGAACAAATTCAGTTTAGGACTCTTGGTCGGCATAGATGGGTTGGACCAAAGGATGAGTCTATGACTCTATGTCAATTTAGAGTCTTGAAATCTCAAATGATACATTTACAGTTTTTTCTGAGCAATCACTCTTGAAATTACCAATGAGTGCTCTTACATTTCAAATTGTTAAATGTAAGGTTATTTTTCTTTGCTGATAAAGATACTGCTCCCATGGGGTTTGATTCCCCAACCAGAAGAAATTGGTGACATGGAGGTACTGGCATTGGACTGGGGTGGGCAAAGTCATTAGTCACACAACACCAGGTCATAGGCCAAAATTTTATTTGAAATCACAAGCTTTCAAAGCACTGCTCCTTCCTTTTGATTTCAAATAAGCCTGTTGGACTATAACCTGGTGTCATGTGGCTTCTGAGAAGGAAGTGGGATGGCCTTTTTTTAGGGCACCTCATCCCACCTATTCCCTATTTGGGGTGTTAGAGGGTATTTTGAAAAGGAATTCTCAGTCAGTTATGCTGCTATCCTCTGCGTGTCTGTCCAAGTAAGGGTCCAATGACCTTCATGCATCTGTCATCGGTATGCAAATGATTATTAGTGAGGTTGGGCTCCCCATTGCCAATTTGCCATTGCCACAAGATTTGACAAATGGATCCTAGTATATGACTGTATGTGACTTTGTTTGACAGGGATCTGGGGCATTGTTCTTCCCTTCACAATCTTGAAAGATCAGTCCTTAGATTTCGTTAGTGTGTAGACCCCTTATGACTAGGACCACCTTGCCACTGCAACCTTATCTACCTTCATATCTTGTGAGATGCATGGTCTTTCTTTACTCATTCTGCCATTGAGGTTTTTGTGGATTACACTTTGGCACCTTCACATGTCTTCACCCTTAAGGGTAGACTCAGCAGGAACAAGAATCTTCCAGTTGCATAGCTTAAAGATTACAGCACACATCAAGGCCAAGATAGTAAAGATAGTAACATGTATTTAACACATTTAGCATATGGAAAAGGAATTTTGAGATTTATGATTAGGTTGGGTTGTTTCTTTTAGGTATATATGCAGAGAGAAATGATATTATGGAAATTAACATCAGTAAAATTAAACTGTTTTTGATATAATATATTTAAATCCTGTGTTTTGTCATATTGTTCTTATTCATATTACTAACATGGTGCTCCAATTCCAGTTTCTCATTGAAAGACACTCTTGGATAGAAAGCTGAAGCAGATTTGACTTTGATAAACTTGTTAGAAAATACTTGCAGCTGAAATGGCTGGCAGAAGGTGCATTTCCATCTCATTGCACTGATTACCTGTGTGAGAAATTTGGGACAAAGGACCAATTTTAAGGTGGAATGTCCAAAGTCCAAGAAGCACCAAAGACATATCTGACGCCTCACTGATTCAGGCTTTCTTGTCAATTTGTCAGAAGGCATTAACCCCATGACATATACGGTAAAAGATATCATAATTGCCAAAGGATACCTTCCAAATTTGGATAATTCCAGATGGTAATTTACCATGCAAAGCTTCCATTTTCCTACTGGCCTAATTAATATTTCCTAAAGGATTAGGGATTGTTCCCACTGGAGACAGAAAAACAAGTCAGTACTTGCCTCAGTGCATAATCAGAAAGAGTTTCTCTACTTCCAGAGTGGTACAGTGGGCCACTACATGCATGTTCGAGCATGCTCCTCCCTCTTAGCCTCTTCCTGGTTACGTCACAGGCCTTACCTGATGGCTACTGCTGGCATTATAATGGCTTAAAATTCATTTATGCCTTGTCAGCGTGTAGCTGAAAATTTCTGAACCTCACTGGATCAACTAAATGAAACTTGAGGCCCAATATTTATCAGGTATCTCCCATAACTTACTATACTGGGACCTATCTCTGAGCCCTGCTCACTTAGTGGCTGTGAAAACCCCATAACTCTCTTAACAGATTAAAATTGATATTGTCCTGAAGTCATATATATTTAGTTAAAAAAAATGGATTTTCAACTTCCCATTACCTGAAATTATTCTTTTTGAATTTTAATGAACTTCCCTAATTTTTGTCCAATTTAGAATTTTTAATGTCTGAAAATTATATCTTAATGGTCAGCGTATTTGTTTTGGTGGAATATGAAGGTGAAATGGCATAAATAGTAATTTATTTCCCACATAAAAATTTATAAGACGCACTGGCCTGGGAATGAAGTAGAAGCTTCCTCTTTGCCAATAGATGACAATATTTGCATTTGATTTGCTCATTGAATAAACGAGTTTTTTATCTGAGAATGCTGCACGTATCTTCAAAGGTGTGTGGTGCTGTGGGTTTGTGTGCATTGATGCTAAATAAAGAAGAAATCCCACTTAAAGGGTCTAAGGTTTGTTTATTTGGTATTATGAGATATTTTAAATTTCTTTCTTCTATTGCATTTCTAGATTAAAAAGGACCAAGTCAAATATAAACTTAATTTAGGACCTGTATTTATGAAATTATAAAATTTTACAGCCCAACTATTCAGTTAATTGTGTCAGCATCATTCTGTGAGTTCCATTCTACTCCTTTTAATTTTTTTTCTTTCTCAAACATGTATATACTTTCCTTTTCAAAGTTGTAGTCAATTTTGCTTTCAATATTTAAGGTTCTGGCAAAGAATTGTAGCTCGGGTTGTGAGTCAGGTTGTTGACTTGCTCGCCGAGCTGGCTAGTTGTAGTTCAGATGTTCTGTCACCAGGCCTCTAGGAATACTTGTGCATGTTTAGGGTTAGCTTGAACTGGGATGATCACATTTTCTCAGTTAAATTGATGGCTTTTGTTGTCTGAGTTTATTGAAATGAGTTAAAGTTTGTTGTGTCATTTTGCTGTTAGCTGATGTTTGTGTATCCTGATGGCTAGTTTCCTTCTGGTCTGGCCAATGTAATGTTTTTGACAGTCCTTGCACGTATTTTGTTCACTACATCGGTCCTGAATGGCATGGGTATGGGGTCTTTGGTCCTTGTGAGTGTTTGTCGTACTGTGGCCGTGAGTTTCTGTGCTGTCCTGATTCCTAGTGGTCGTAGGAGCCTCATTGTCAGTTCCGATGCCTTATTGACAGTCGGTAGTATGGCCGGTATATTAAGGTGTATTGTGACCTCTTGGTGTTGTCTATATAGTAGGCATCCATG
The DNA here is from genome assembly GCF_030684315.1 of Stegostoma tigrinum. Lineage (NCBI taxonomy): Eukaryota > Metazoa > Chordata > Chondrichthyes > Orectolobiformes > Stegostomatidae > Stegostoma > Stegostoma tigrinum. Next base: position 61,633,377 of record NC_081356.1, on the reverse strand, counting down.
AATGAAGTTGGTGGGATGAAATTCCTCGAGGCCTGGTTCTCCACCCGTAATGCTACCAATAAACATATGGAATTAGACCCCATACACAAACCTTTGCACAAAAGATCCAGAAACGACACAAAACACCTTAACAGACCGATTCATATAAATACTAAGTGGAGTAGAACTACATCGCTTCATCAGAGGCTGCACTGATGATGTTACCTAGCACGGTGACAGAACACATGAGCTACAACCAGCCAGCTCCGCAAGCAAGTCAATAACCTGCTTTCAATGTATTGATTACCAAATCCTATCATTAGCCTTCATAAAACACTTCACTGAACCTCATTTCTCTGATCTTAATGATCTTAAAGTTATCAATGCCAGTCTTCAACTTGCCAACCATGGGAAATGCTTTTTTTGCATATTTATGTTTTCAAATCCTGCTTAATAGTGTAAACCTCTATCAATTCTCCATTTAGCTGATTGCCCAAATAAAAGAAGCCCCCTGAATTTTGAATAGCCTCCCCCCTTGTCACTTCCATTCCTGTTAGCAACTTAATACATTTATTCGATCCTCGCTTCTTGATTTTCTTCCGAAAGTAGAACACCCAAAGCTGTGTACAAAATGTTCAACCTCTCATTGCCCATTTGTCATCTTAACAATGGAAAACTTGCTTTAAAATGCTGGGAGGGGTGAATGAACATCCTTTGATGCCCAACACTAATCAATTTCCAGACATGTCTGTAAATAGCCAAGTAATTTCAATGGATGGCAGTGGTTTAAAAGGGCAGCTCACCACCCACTGCTCAAGGTCATTTAGGGATGGGTAATAAATGTGCCAGCAAATCCCTCACGCCACAAGTACATAAAAATAACACATTTGTCCAGCCTTGTAAGAATGTTTAAAAACACAATTTGGGGTCAGTTGTGAGAAATTAAGACTAAAAGTGCTGAGACAGACTATGCTGGCCAAGCAGCATCTATGGAGAGAAAGGTACAGAGTTAATGCCTGACGCTTTCCATTTTAGAGTTAAAATATGTTGATGGGTGTCTTAGATGATATCACATCTGCCATGGCGCTTGGCGAATTTCCTCAGGTGATCAACCACTGTTCATTCATTTCATTTTGAAGTTGCTTCTCTGGCAATTTGAATGGGGAATCATACAAACAACAGATGGAAATCTTCGCCCTTGCTATCATCTTTCAAAGCTGCTTATTCTTTTGCAGATTCATGACCTCAGATACCTACAGGCAGACAACCAATCATAAACAGTTTTCACATTAAATATATTCATTTTGTCACCAAGTAGAAGTTTAGATACTATATTTTAATTAATTAGACAGTAAAAGTTTACAACCTTTGACAGTTAGGGACAGTTCAATGATAAAGTCTCTATGATCACAAAGGATCAAACACATCTTGAAGAGAGAGATTATTGGTGGTGGTTTAACCTGAAGATCACCACACCTGAGGTGAGGGGAAAACTTGAGAAAGGGAACCTTTCATCAGCCTGTGTAGTAATTGAAATCATGCCAATGATGTTGTCGTACTCAGTAAACCAGCCATCCAGCAAACTGAGTTTTCCAGCCCATAGAGGAAACATGCTGTGTTCATAGTGTGTGTCAAACTCATTGAAGTTGTAAACGCAACATTCTACTTTCTACATGAAGTATTAGGGGACTCTTTGCTTGGTCTTCCCTCAATATCTTCTATTCATCATCTTCCATCAGGAGAAGACAGCTACCCGATGAGGACTGCTCATGGCAACACTCTGCCCTGATTCTGCGCACTCTTTTGCGTACTTCATGTTTGACACTGGCATTTTTCACTCTGTTAATCACTGATCTGAAACCTTTTAGAATAACTATTCAGAATGCTAAAATAATTGTTGGTCCTTGCTTACCTTTATTGGAAGTTTAGTTTTCATTTTGGGAACAAGAGTTTTATTTTCTTAAACACTGCATTAATAACAGCATACGGATGGTGACAGAAAATACTTTGATGTCACCTTATGGAACACAAAGTCCTTAGTAGTCTTTATTGTCACATCCCTTTTGTCCTTGTGTAGTAAAATTTGTTTCTGCTTGTGGAAAGAATGGAAATGTACTTACAGCAATTATCAAAGATCTCAGTGACTGAGAAAAGCTTTCAGTTTTAAAGTGATCCCTCTGTTCACCAAGCTGAGGATTCCATGCTATATTAAAGAGCATCCAAGTATTCTTTCATGCAGCACAGGCCAGGAATTCCAGAATATATCGAGGTCATCTCTCCCAATAGTCATCATTTCCACCTCCTCACTGGCCTTCTGCATCCTGGTTCATCAAATCATAGAATCCCTACAGTGTGGAAGCAAGTTATTTGGCCCATTGTGTCCACATCAACCCTCTGAAGAGCATGCCACCCAGACATCCCCCCGACCTTGCCCCTTTAACCCTGCATTTCCCATCGCCAGGACACATGGCCTGTACATCCCTGAACACTTCAGGCAATTTAGTTTGAACAATTCACCTAACCTGCAAATCTTTGGACTGTGTGAGGAAACCAGAGCATCCAGAAGAAACCCAAACAGACAAGGGGAGAATGTACAAACTCTACACAGACAGCCGCCGAAGAGTGGAATGGAATCTGGGACTTTGGTGCTGTGAGGTAGCTGCACTAACCACTGACCTATTGTGCATCCCTTACCTCAATGAACATTCTGAGTACTCTGTTCCAGGCTGTCAGGGCTAGAAAAGAGGCCCTCTTTCTGTCTTGTGCGTGAAAGAATCCCTTGTACCACGCCCCTCTGCACAGGTCAAGGCCACTCGTGTTCAATGCCTTTAGTACGTGTAAGTGTCATTTTCTCACAGCATACTCAAACGCATAGGCCATCGTTTAGTATAACTTTGCTGCTGTGCAACCAGCCCATGTTAGGTATGCCAACCTCACCATCACAGGTACGATATGCATTAGATGTCTTTCACACATACCTTCCGCTAAGCATCATCAAATGTTTCCCAGCCAAAATGCTTTCTGGAGAGGACTTACTATGTGGAAGGGACGTGCATACTCATAAGCAGCAAAATGCACATATTCGCATCGTACTCAACTCTTCTCTTTCTCGTCCTGCAGGATAAGCTGGTGTACAGCAGGAGGGAGGCAGCCCCCAGAGTGGTGGAGGGCTGGCTAATCTACATATGTTCACTGTCTTTGAGGAAGATGTGGAATCGCTGACAAATGAGGACCAAAAATGGTCCTGCAGCAATGGAGAGATTGGAATGGCAAGAACCAGTGAAAAACATTGTTGTCAGTTCATCTCAGAGGGGCAGTCTCTCTCACACATTCCTCCACGTAGGTGTTTGTATCCCTTCACTATTTGATTCTCTCATCTCTTTTACAGATACAGGTGTTCAACAGACAACAAAATAGTGAATCTTATGACACCTCAGATAGTGTGCTGGCAGATCATTCATTTTCACCTTGCATCAGCCCAGAAACTGTCACCTCAGTGAGTATTCTCAGGGGTATGTTTTAGTGAATATACCAATTTGTGATTACGTGAATGCTGGCTATATGCTGGCATTGTAATAATTGAGGGTCGCTGTACCTAAACATGCAGAATGCGACACCTGTCTCTCAAATCAAAACTCCTCTCACTTTAGTTGTAACTATTTCTACCATGATACACTGTTGCATGCTAGCTTGAATAAACAGTCCTCAGTTTTCACAAGCTTTTAACCTATACACATATGCATACAAAAGTATTTCCTTTGATCCTTACAACCAGGCATGGGCTCATAGATCAGAAGTTACTATTTTCCCCGAACATCTGATCAGCGCTCTGGTTGTGAATAGGACCAAGAGCATTATGAACATTGTTGAGGAAATGTGTAAACGTTTTGGTCCCCTGGTTGAGATGAATATTAATCAGGTCCAAGAACTCTGCTAAAAGACTCAACAAAGCATTTTCTTCCAGCTGCTACTGTCTGTTCCAAAACGTCTGAAAAGAATATGACTCTAATTACAGAGATACCATCTGACTATGGCATAAAGTCAAGGGAAGCAGATATACATTGCAGACATGTTGTCAAGAGCAGCCTTTTCAATGAGGAAAATAGAAGATGCTGCAACAAAACTTGAAATCATCCAGATTCAATATGAAGCAGCAGCCTTGCATGCTCTGGAAGTCATCAACCCAGCGAAAACATTGAATAGAACAGACAAGCATCTTGTTCAAATCAAACAAACTGTCCAACAAGATCAAAGTGTTGCAAGAAGTAGTGATAAGCTGATGGTCTGAGCCTGTTTCTAATAGAACATATTGTATATATAGAGAGGAAATGACAGCCTGCAATCATTCAATGGCTATAGAATAATTGTCCTCAAGAAGATGAGAGCTGAGCGAAGAGATCATAAAGTGCATTCGTGGAAGCCACCAAGGAATTGAATGATATTTGAGGAAGCCAAGAGGTGTGCTTTACTGGCCAATCATGAGCAACATATTCAAAGATCATATTAGCAAGTGTAGTGCTTATAACAAGAACTAAGCTAAACAAGCTACAGAACACTAATGTCGCATGACAGACCATGAATGTGGACCTTTTTACACTTGCAGGAACTGATCATCCTGTCAATGTAGACAACCACAAGGAAGTGGAATGGTTGATTTTGGCCAAAACGGCTGAGATTGTCAAATTCCTATTAGCATTTTTATAGCATTCCTATCATTGACATGAGCAATAATGGTCCTCTGTTGACGGAGAAGAATTCAGGCTTCATGAAGTTTGGCAAATTCCATACCACATATCATGTCCACACTATTTTCAGTCAATTAGAAAAGCAGAAATGGCAGTAAAAGTTACTGAAGAAATCATAAGCAAATCAATCAAATCCCACATTGATGTTTACAAGGCAATCCTTCAGTGGAGAAACACATCTATGGAGGACATGGAAAGTAGTACAATACAAAGACGAATGTCACGTCACAAGCACTGGCAGATACACCCAACTGCAGAAGCTATTCCTCACCTTCAAGCAGCTGTGAAAATACCACTTGTATAGCTCATCCATCAACCAAAGATCCACAGCAACCCAGCAACAGAACCAGTACAACAATGACTAACCACAGCGCCAACAATTGACATTGGAAAGTCACTGCCTGACAAAACAACTTCAGATGAACTGCCAATTATAGCAACACATGCGAGCCATTAAGAGACCAGCATGGTTTAAGGATTGTGTGCAATGCATACACAGATAGTTTGATGGAAATAAACTGTGAAGGCATAATAACAGTAATTGTACAGAGTTGATAACTTGGGTAACTAAAAATTTGCATGATAGTGCATTCCTTTTTCTTTTTTTGTTTGGTATCAAAATGGGGACATTTGGATTGAAATGCGATTGCATACAAATATCTGTTCCTGTCTGTGTTGTATTATGAACTGTACCATGAGGCACACACCTTGTGGACAGATATCTTAAGCTTCACTTCAGCAACGTTCTGTACAATTGAAGCTGGCAACTTTTGGATTTCTGTGTTTAACTGAACATGTGTGGGTACGCAACAGTTGGGTCCAATCAGTTTTGCCCAGAAATAATGACAAATAGTGACACCTTCACTCTTATTAGTACAGCTTTTATTCACTTGAGAAATAAGACAGTGCCAATTTGGGATACAATTACCTCTAAACACGTCCAGTTTCTCAATGCATTTGTCCTATCGTAAGCACTATTATGAAAAGTATTTTTTGATACCGTATTCAGATGTGCGGTCTGTTATTTCACTGGTCCCAGCTGTATTATGTTGCTTTCTTACTAATTTAAAAAATACAATTCAATGTTTTAGAGCTATAATTTTGGGGGCTACAACTCAGGGATTGAGGAACTGAAAGAGACAATTGTTACAATCCATTTAAAATAGGAGCAGAGGAAGATCCACATCTATAAGCTTTTTTAACACCTTTTATGATGCAGCCAATGCATTATTTATTTTAAAGCATTATTGTACTGAGGATTGCTGATTGGAAGCGTTCGAATGCCACTTGTTATCTCAGGGACCAGCACTGAATGAGCAATCTGATCAAACATCTTCACTACTGCAGGTAGGCAAGATGGTCACATGTAATGGTCTTAGTTTGAAATAAGAAGATTACAATAGTGCTGCAATTTCTTGCAAATCAGAAATAATTTATCTATCTGGCTTGGAAAGGCCTTGAAGAGTAAGGGCATGGGGTATTAATCAATCTCATGATGATATAAAAAGATTCATATTTATCAAAGTTATATTAATTTACAAGGCCAATGGTGAGTTGATTAAATCAGAGGAATAGTGATTGCTCAAAAAGTAATTATATGGTTAAAAAATGCAGTACTTTATAATGATATGAAACAAATAGCCGCTAATTAGCGTGAGTTTGAATAAAATAAATCTGGCAAAAGATCATGAGGAATGAGGTACCATTAGCTGGGCAATCAGATTTGCCAGATCCTCAACACTTGCGGTCTGTCGACATCTATTGGGAGCAGAAGCCTGGTGTCAACTTTTGTTCGGGGATTTGAATTCCCAGCCAGGAATTTGCATGGCTTCAACTTGCTGAACCACAATGATTTATGATATCCAGATGATTCCCATATACCCATCGATGGAATTACAGAACTGAAGCTCTTTGAGCATCCCATGCTGGGCATAGCCCTGTGCATCCTAATGTTTCTTTTGCATAAAATAATGATAAATTCATTTATAAACATTATTTTTGCACTTCCTTTACAAAAAAGGTCAAAGGTTTGCAAATAAAATTAATATGTGTTTGATGTTGCTGGCAGTAGTTAGTAAAACTGGTTACTAATCCAAGAACCTGACACTAATGTTGGGACTTTGGAATGGTGGATTTCCAACACCAGTGCAATGTTAAAGTTCCAGAAAGTAAAGGTCTCAGTGTCAATCCTTCAGAAAGAAAACACTGGCCAAGCAATTCCTTGGAGTTGGTTACTCTCTGTCACCATCACTTTGCTGGATGTGCAGCAGAAGCCATGTTTACACAATAAATACAACTGTTTTTACAAAATATCTGAAAAAGCCCGAATTCCTTTTACATGTATACAGAAATCAATTTAAAGGCCATTTTTTACCACTTTTACATCTTGAAACCTAACAGAAGCTTTTCATTAAAATCGTCAAGACAATATTTGTGGTATTAAATGGTAATAAATTAGAACTATGAATTTCCTTTGGATTCTTATGATCTCACTCCATTGCTTCATTAGAGGCTGGTGTAACCTCCAGAAAAATGACAGAAACCCAGCAGCACTTTGTTGGAAGAAAGTCAAAATCAGGCACCTTAGTTGATCATAAACATGTTCTCTGAATTTTGTGTGCCTTTTTGTTAATATTATGGTGCACATTGGGGAGATTCCTGTAGAAATGATTACTGTTCAGATTTCACAGCATTGAGGAAGGCTCTTGGGCTCAGTTACAATGATTGAGTCGATTTGTCTTTTGCTGGAAATCCAGAGATTGGCATTGTAGGGTGATGAGCTTGGTTTTGGTATCACTGCAGATTAATATTGATGCTTGTCAAGACCAGAGTAAGGGTTCTGATTGAACATGAAATATTAACTGTGTTTCTCTGTCCACAAATGCAGCCAGACCGGCTGAGTTTCTCCAGCATTCTCAAAGTTTGTTTCTAGATTATGGATTCTTTACTTGCAGAACATCATGGTGAGGCTTTTGAGTTTCCAAACCAGAGAAATCTTTTTGATCAGGCAACACTGTGAAAGGAAAGCACGCACTTGACAGAAATGCAGAAGGCAAGCCTGAATATTGTAAAGGTTGGCTTTACAGCAGGCTGTCATTAGCTTATTCCTGGGATAGGGCATGAACTTAATGGAACTGTGTAGAATGCAGCAGGGTTGGGATTGGGGAGAAGCATATTTGATAGCTAGAAGATCTCCATAATAATTCGATTTTATGTTCAAATCCATTTATAGGCTCACCTATTACAGTCCTATGACACTCAATTCTGCATTTCTCAAACTGTGGCCTTTTGCACATTTCCATTTCTACATCATTAGCCTTCAGCTGTATTCCCTCTCAAAAACTGTCTTCCCATCTATCCTTTTAAGGCATTCAATGGAACTATCATTCCTTCCAAAGTTTCAGTCTCACCTCCCTCACAAGTACATTTTCCCACACTTGAAGGTGAGCAAACCCGCATTGGAAGGCAATAACAGAAAGTCTCTGAGGCCGTATTTTCAAATTTTCCCAAATGGTTATGCTACCTGTCATTGTCCCCAGATCAGGAAAAGAAGTGGGCTGAGACTGGACATGCAGTTAAAGGGTTATCAAGTTCAAAATTGATATCCTTACCTGGAATTCAAGTGTCTCTTCTGGTCCTATTTTCCCCAAGCTAAGTGGCTTCCTGATGACTGTGAGAATGTTTTCAGTTAAGACAGTTTGTGAGTCTTGGGGAAAATCTCAAATGGAGGCAGGAATCTCTTGACAGGTACGTTTAAAATGTCTTACCTATTACAGCTCATATACCACATGTCCCCTTACATTGCTTGCCTACCCCAGATCCCCTCCAACTGCTAGTGTCCTTCCATATCCCCTGCATTATCCCAATCCCTTCCATTTCCCATACATCGTTCACATACCACTCTTCCAGTATCTGTTTCCAATGTCAAATCATTGAGTTATAAAATCACAAGGACAAGTCTTTGAAATGCTCCCAAAATTAACAAAGTATGCAAATAGGCTTTGAAAATCCCCTTTGAAAAGAAAGCTGTATCTCTGATAATTCCATGAAAGTATCATTCAACACAATTATTCATCGCATCGATGAAAAAGAAGCCTTTATCCTCCTAATTCATCTGAGTCTTCAAAGTAAACAGATAGACATTGAAAAGCACAAAGAAGGCATACCATTTTGCAATCTCATAAAGCTTCAATCAAACAAAGTTTGCTTGTGACACCCCCTTTCAAGTTTCTACTTAAGCCCCTCCTGAGCTAAGTCCACTAACTATCCTTAGAACACAGCCAATTATCAAAAACAAGGCCATCTGGAAAATAAAAGTCTGCTTATCTGTTTACCTTGCTCCTGTTTCCCAAAGGAATGCTAGCAACTGGGACAAGGGCTGATGGCTAGCAAGTATTACAGTCATGGCCCATACACTGGTACCCCAGAAAACCAAACAGATCTTCCAACCAGCTACTGCAGCCACTGTTTCTTTTGCTCAGGGGACGTCAATTGATGTGAATAAAGCTAGCCAAAGGAACAGTGCCAAATTTCTAGAGGAAGCAGCAATGCAACTCCATCAGCAATGACAACGCACTTAAATTACTAGACCTCTGCCTCACCGCACACTTCGTCTTTAATGGTCAAGTATCCAAACAGATCAATGGTACACCAATAGGATCACCCATCTCTGGATTCATCACAGAAGCAGTCATGCAAGAACTAGAACACACCACCCTCCCCATATCCAACCTAAACTATGAATCCAATACGTAGATGACACATTTGTCATTATTAAATGCAACAAACAAGAAGAGACCCACCACCTCATCAACAACGTAATTACAGGGATTAAATTCACAAGGTAAGAAGAAAGCAGCAATCAACTTCCGTTTCTGGACATTAAAGTTGAGCGTATGACCAACGGGAAGTTCCAAACCTCAGTGTACAGAAAAGCAACCATACAGATTAAATCCTCAACTCCCACAGCAACCACCCCAAAGGCCACAAACAGAGCTGCATTAGGACACTACTTAAACAGGCCAGGAAACAATGCAACACTCTGGAACTATGCAGGAAAGAGGAAGAGCCCCTGTATAAATTCTTCGCAATGAACGGATATCCCCTCAACTTCATCCACAGGTGCCTACAAAACAGACAATACCAGGAGGATACAGTATACCCTAACACATGGGCCACACTGCCCTACATCAGAAACATCAGAACTGGCAACAAGACTTCTAAGACCACTAGGAATCACAGTGGCCCACAAGCCTACAGCCACTCTATAACTAACATTCACAAGGATTAAAGACCCCATTCCCACAACATGCAGAACCAAAATGGTTTACAAAATACCATGCAATGACTACCACAAACATTACATCGGAAAGACAGGAAGGAAACTAGCCATCAGAATACATGAACAACAGCTAACTGCAAAATGGCATGACAAGCTCTCCTTAATATTCAGACAATGAAGGCCATCAGTTTAACTGGGACAAGGTAACCATAGTAGCCCAAGCTAAACATAGACAAGTGCAGGAATTCCTAGAGGCATGGTTCTCCATAATGCAATCAACAAACATATAGAATTGGACCCCATATGCAAACCCATACAGATCAAAACCAGAAATGACTCTTCTCACTATATTGTACCGGACAGTATAAATTCCAAGCTGAGTAGAATAACATCACTTCATTGGAGGTTCCACTAGTGATGTCACCTAGCATGATGCCGAAACATGTGAACACAAACAAGCCACTTTGGTGAGAAATTCAACAACCTCATCCGCAACCCAAGCTACAGATTTTTAACCAAAATTTAAAAATGCCCCATTCAAGGTTTGTAAACCTAATGGGCAAATCTGACCCAAATTGTTATAAAGATGGAAGTTGAAACATGTAATGGAAGATAGCCGCACTAAAGCAGACAAAATGGTAACAACAGATGGAACATTTGAAAATAGGAAATTAGCTCAGGTTCATGCTGCAGGAGATTGATTGATGCATTGCTGAATGTTGACTGAAAATGTCCATTGATTATAACTTTTAGCAGACATGCCTCCATGGTGCTAGTAGTTTTTGTTTATCCTCAATCAGAGCGTGCCTATGCTAATACACAAAATAAAACTATTTTCCCATAATCAGGATCATTAAAAAGTGAAATCTTACATTCTGATATCTTTCACATCTCTTTCTAAAATTACAATGTTTATGTGTTTGAATACATTAATGAAAATTTCTGTTTTAATTACTGTTTTAAAACTGCTCTCTCATTTCCCAACAGTGAGGAAAAGAAGTGCATTTTGACAGGTTACACATATAATCTTTTCAATCTGTAATGTTGGAATATTCCCTTGAAATACGTTAAAACTATTCATTGCTGTAAAATCAAGTATCTTAGTCTTTTACATGATTTTTCACAAAACAGCAATTAACTTTCAGAATGTAAAATTACTATGTGCATCAGTGATCCACTGAATTGAAAACAAAAGAAATCACATATGACCCAGTACTGAGGATGTTTTCAAATCATATGTCAAAATAATGGCAAAGCTGTAATATGCTTTATTGAGTTGATCTGTTCATGATTGAGTGGTACTCTGCTTCCCGCTGTGGTCAGTTTACCATTTACCTGATGCAGCTCTGTCTTGAGCCCTCGGTCATCATTGCGAGACTGGTCTGGAATGGTCATGCCAGTTTCTTTTAGGTTCCTGCTATTGGATTAGACATTACATCAGCTTTGTCAAGCTAACCATCAAAGGGACCTGTCCATAGGAACTATCAAAAGGCTTGAGAGGAGATGTCAATAAGCCTTCTCAATAGGGCCTATCAGAAGTGTTAATGTGACAGTCAAAAGCGACTGCCAAAGGGAGCTGTCAAAGTATTGAGCCATTTCATAGTTCTATCCCACAAAACATTGAAAAAAATCTGTCTTTAAAAAATAGTGCTTGCTATTTCACCCTGCATGTTGACATAAACTTCCATTTTTGAACAAGAACAACACAACTGGTTTCACAATTACCACCTTAGGATACCTGCCATTTCACAGTTTGATTGACTGTTACAAGTGGTTAGAGACTATTTAAAATGAGATTTTTAATTCTAATACTTGTTGTTACAAGGGATAATGTTGGTCATCACTAAAAAGAATATAAGTTGCATCAGGTGCAATAGCTGTAAGTCAAGAATTGAAAGGAAGGATGAAACTCAAGATAGTTACAAATAACATGGAAGTGGTACTGAGTAAGATGTTGGAATTGTGTGTTGACTAGTCCCAAGGTCCAAATGGATTTCGTATTAACAGAAGTAGCCAGTGAAGTTTTTAATGTGTTGGTTTAATTTTCCAAAATTCACTAGATTCAGGGAATATTCCTTTAAGTTGGAAAATAGCCAGTGTAATTCATTTATTCAAAAAAAAGAAGGAAGCAGGATGTAGGAAACTCAGGCTTAACATCTGTCACAAGTTTATTGTTACATGCTATTATTAAGAATGTTATAACAGGACACTTGAATAAGTTTAAGGTAATCATGCAGGGGCAATATGGTTTTGTCCAAGGGAAATCATGCCTAATTAATTTTTGGTGTTCTCTGAAGAAATAATTTGTGATGTCGGTAAAGGAAACCCAGTGGGCATATAGTATTTAGATTTTCAGATGGCACTAAACAAGGTGCCCCATCAAAGGTTGTTGCAGAAGTTAAAGCACACGGTGCAGGGGTTACATATTAGCAAGGATAGAAGATTGGCTGGCTAACAGGAAGCAGGGAAAAATGGGAAGGGACTTCAACTGTTTACAATTTATATAAATGATTTAGATGAAGGCATGATAACTAAATTTCCTGATGACACAAATGTAGAAAAATGAGTTGTGAAGAGGACATAAGGATTCTCCAATGGGATATACATAAGTCAATTAAGCGGACAAAGATTCTTCAAAAGAAGTACGATGTGGGAAAGCTTGAAGTTGTCCACTTCTGCAAAAAGAATATAAAAGAAATGTATTATCTAAATGGTGAGAGGTTGCAGAGGCCTCTTATATTCCACTTGGGTATATTCCTGAGTTAAGTAATAGTTGATACAAGACTTCCCAAAGTGTGTGATGTGACCTCAAGTGGGATTGCAAGCTGAAATTTTGAACACATGCTCCAAGGCAGAGGAACTCTAACTCAGCGCCGAATCCTGTGAGTCCCCTTTATATCCTCACATCATCCATAATGATTAGGCATCATCTTTAGACCTGATCCCCATTCTGAAGATCCAAAGAAAAGCTGGTGCTCTTTGTTTAAACACTCTGCAGGTTGACCAACATTCTGCTCTTATAATTCTTCAACCCAGCCCCCACCATTGCTCTCACTCACAGATCTCTAACCACACACTCCAAACTTGCTCCCATGGTTTTCCAATCTCTTTGTTCACATGACATTGTAACACCACTCCCTGTTCTCATGCTTACAGCTCTCTGTAACCATCACTCCATCCTAACTGCTTTCACAACTGTCCTAGCTGTCCACACTCTGGGATCACGTCTCAAAATGGGGCCACAGCTGGAAAAAGTTAGGAAGAACTGGTTTAACACATATAGACATCAGTCCCGATATCTACATGTCTCCAAATCCAGTATTGACAAATCTACAAGATCAAAATTTCAGTTCTGAATAAAGAATATTTACAACAACAACAAAAACAAAGTTGCTGGAAAAGCTCAGCAGGTTTGGCAGCATTCTGTGGAGGAGAAAACAGAGTTAATGTTTCAGGTCTGGTGACCCTTCTTCAGAACTGAGGAAGGGTCACCAGCCCTGAAACATTATCCCTGTTTTCTCCTCCACAGATGCTGCCAGACCTGCTGCGCTTTTCCAGCAACTTTGTCTTTGTTCCTGATTTACAGCATCCGCAGTTCTTTTAGCTTTAAAGAATATTTACACTTGTACAACCATAGATTCATAGAGTTATACAGCTTGGAAACAGACCTTCCAGTCCAAATTGTCCAAGTTGATGAGATATCCTAAATTATTCAAGTCCCATTTGCCAGCATTTGGCCCATATCCTTCTAAACCCTTCCTATTCATATACCCTTCCAGGTGCCTTTTAAATGACATAGTCACACCAGTCTCCATCACTTCCTGTGGCAGTTCCTTCCATACATGCCTCACTGTGTATGAAAAATTGCCCCATTGGATCCTTTTAAATCTTTCCCCCTTCACCTTAAACATATGGTCTCTAATTTTGGACTCTCCTAATCTGGGAAAAAGGCCTTGGCTATTTGTCCTTTCATGCCCCTCGTGATTTCATGAGCCTCCATAAGGTCACCCCTCAACCTCCAACACTCCACGGAAAATAACACTAGCCTATTCAGCCGCCCCCAATAGTTCAAATCCTCCAACCTCAGCAACATTCTTGTAAATATTTTCTGACACCTTTCAAGCTTAACAACATCTTTCCTATAGCAGGGAGACTAGAACCAAACTCTGATAGTTTTGTATTGTGTGTGGATGGCTTGTTTCAGCTGTGTTAGATTTTTCTGGCCTAGTAATTGATTATTATATATTTATTTAGTTGCTGTTGGTGAAGCCAGAGAACTAAGAGATCTGAAAATTTACTGAAGGTGGTTAATAGAATAACAATACCACCGGGGATGTGGTGATGGAAGAAAAACGTTCAGTTTTGTATGTGGGCACTTCTGGATATAAATGCAGAAATCTGAGAAAGAAGTCGATTTAGAGCTTCGAAAATGTGTGTTAAAATTCCATAAGTTTTGAGACATTTTAAACTTCAGCAGGTGAAGTCCCAGAGGCTCAGAAACCTATTATCCAACCCTGATGTGATTAAAAATTTCCCATGTCTGTTCAGATGCTTCTCTGCTGGAGGTTCTTGGACAGGGGTCCCCTTTTCCAGAGCTGACCGGAAATCTACAAATCCAGTAGCGGAGAGAATCAATGTGGACTGTGATCACTGTGCCATGTTCTGAGATGTTAATGTCTAGCCATACAGCCAGTTATTTTGACAGCTCCTGTGAATGAGTAAGTAAGCAAGATATCCCAGGGTAAGGTGCCATGCTGGTGTGCAGTGGCAGGGGAGGGATGGTGTAATGTGCCACTTAACTGGGGTGGGGCTTGGACATAATTATCCCAGTACCAAGTATGTGAGATATGTAGGATGTCAGGTGGATGAAGGGTGCCTGGTGGGTAAGGTGATTATGGAATTCCAGATGGGTGAGGTGCCAGGTTTGTTGAGCAAGTGCTTGGAATCAAGGTCAGTTAGTAGGGTTGTGTCCATAGGGGATGGTCAGTTTCAGGGTGTACAGGATCAGCAAACTGATTGGATCAAGAGGCGCAGCGGCTGATTCGGACGGGGTGGGGGGGGGGGCGTTGCTGCCTGATCTGGACAGGGAATGGGGGCATGTCCCATTCAAGTGTCAGAGGAGTGGGGGCTGGATTCAGGTCTTGGGAATGGGGATGCTGGAGGGGAGATCAGGTTAGGTTGCTAGCTATAGCGTGTTGGGCTGGGGACATCGGTTCAGTTTGTGTGCGGAGTATGACGATTGTTCTGTACAGGGTATAACATACCAGCAGCAGGGGAATTTATTCAATATGATGGAATGTTGGGAGTGTCTTCAAATTGGGGGTGGCTGGGGAGGGAGGGAGGGAGCAGCGGTGTGGGGCTGGCATTTGACTGTCACATCTGGCCAGGAGGTAAATGCCAGTCTGGGATGTTGGAGATTTGACGAACCAGTCAGGATAACAGGATGGGGGCATCTTAGATCCAGGGTTGGGTGCCAGCCCGATAATGGAGGGTAATGTCAGTGCCATGGGCGAGGATCATGTTACACGCGGGAGGTGGGAGTCAGATCTGGAAAGGTTAGGTTGATTGACTGGTGACAGGGGTTACTACACAGTCAGTTTCTTAAGGGTCAGGGAGGTCTTCCACAGACAGATGTCAGCAACCAACCTCAAACCCTCCTACCTGACATTTCCCCACTCTGAGTGCTTTCTCACTCATCTGGCACTCTGACAACTGTCATACTCACCTTATCCACATGTCAGACTACTCCTCCCTCAGTGGGTCAAGGAGATTTAGGGGTTTAGTTTGATAGATGCCCAGGAGTTAGAGCAGGTATTTAGTCCTCTAACTTTTCCTGGGTAACCATGAAGTTTAAGTGAGGTGGTATCCTCAGAATTCTGTGATTTGAATGGGTTCTTTCAGGGGTCCCCATATTCAGGAGTATTGCCTATCAGAAAATTCAATGCCCCAGGCAGTTTCCACAAAGTCAGCCACATCGAGGATTTTGCATTTCCCTGTTGCAACTGTGCAGCCTATGGTGCTCCAAGAACTCTCTGGCAATAGGACTACTTTGGTTTACATCTGGAATCATGTCCGCATTGCCCTGAGTTAAATAAGATATACTGTAGCCTGTTGAATATATAACAGATTCTAGTGCCAGTTTCCCACTTTCCAAACTCGGAGTGTTTAATCCAATGACCAGGGATCAAAGCTCTGGGATTTGTCAAATATGTATAGAGATATAGAGGCCTGAAGAAGGGTAATACCCAAAACGCTGACTGCTACTTTCCTCCAGGTGCCGACTGGCTTGCTGTACTCTGCCAGCCACCTGTTTGTCTATCATGCATAGAGAAGCAGTTACCTTTAACCAACCAAACTCGCCTACCACAATAAACTTCTCACTGTTTATCACAACTGTACTCACTTTAAATTGTCGCTCAGTGTGTTTGAACCATTTTCTCCAGGGATCCTGACCATGAGCCCCTTCGTGCATCCATTCACCATTTACATCATAGAGTGTCTGGTCTCTACTTTGGAGTGTAAGGATTAGAGATGTTGAAAAGGCAAATATTGGAATCTGAAACAATCCATATGATATTAGCTTAACTGGGTGCAGTTTCACGTCTGGTCCTTTTGGCATTATCAGATGGAGGTGCTGCTGAAGTGGCCCAGATACTCAGCTGCAGCTATTCGAAACATTTTTTCAGCATGAAGGGGCAACTGTATTCATAGAACTGGCACTGATTCTTTTTATCTGACCAAATGAACTTTGAAGTTTGTTTCATTATCAAACTCCTAAATCAACTTCGATTGGCATTGAAACCATGAATTTTGTATCAGTTTTCATGGCTATATTGGACAAAGAAAATCTAACGGCAATAAGATGCACCATCTGTCAACCGGATCACAGGCATGGAAACTTTTGCTTTCAAGGGATGAAGGCATTACTGGCTAAGGCAGCATTTATTGCCCACCACTAATTGTCCAGAGGGCAGCTAAGAGTCAACCACATTGCCATGGCTCTGGAACCATATGTAGGCCAGACCAGGTAAGGATGGCAGTTTCCTTCGCTAAAGGCTATTAATTAACCATGTGGGGTTTTCCTGACAATCGGCAATGGATTCACGGTCAGCACGAGAATCTTCATTCAGTTTTTTTATTTGGAATTCAAATTCCACCATCCACCTTGGCAGGATTCAAACTCAGTTCCACAGAACATTATTGGTGTCGCTGGATTAACAGGCCAGCAATAATAGCACTATACCATCACCTTCCCAAATGTCAATAGATAAGAATGGCACAAATTTATAGAAGAATGATTTATGCTACATAGAAAAAGAGCAAAATATCATTTAAACATGCGTTTCTCCCATGTCTCTGGACATCTACACTCCATGCTGTGGTGCTTTATTGTAAGATTCTTAGTAAGCCATACTGACAAGGAAAGTCCCTGATTTGATTAGTTAGCATTGGCAAATAATGACATATTTTTATATCTGTGGCAAGTAGGGCACTGCGTTTGTGCATACTGGTTTACAGAGGGATTATTAACAAAGGATAAGAGATTATCAGAAATTGCCTTTGCACTTGAACAGAAATTGACAGATAACAGCGGAAAGCTGTGCTTGGTGCATTCTGGGTAATTCCTTTTGTGCATTTGTGGTCTTTGGCCAAGTACCTGTCAATGTTAATGACCCAAAACAATAAAGACCAACCGAGAGCAGCAATCACACATCTTGCTTTAAGTGTTTCCTTTTCCCTGTGGTAAGCATTCACATTGCAAGTGCCATCATAAACATGAGGGACTCTGAACATTTATTAAATACTAAAGATTAATATTTAAATACATGCGGGACTGGGATTCACAGCTCAATCATTCAAGTTGCTTTACGGGCAGTGGAGGACAGTTTCACTACATCTTCCATTAATATTTTATTACACCTTTTATTGTGTTTACTTTCATGGTGAATTTATAATTTAAAACCTCTCCAACATTTACAAATTCCACAGTGCTGAAGCTTTTCACAAACCTCTCATGTAATCTTGTCAATCACATAAAATACGTCGAAAGAAATATTTAATGTATGCTGGTTATTTAAAGACAAAATGTGTACAGGTTCAGTTGCAAGCAAACACATTCTTAGCAAGTTAATGCTGTTTGAATCATATGTGTACCTTTTATTGTCCTTTTATAGCATTCTTAATTTGGCTTCTTGGCATCTTTTGGATGGAAGGTTTTGCTCAACTACATAAAACATGTAGTTGGAAAATATACCTCATAACATATTGAATAATTGAAGTAAAGAAGCAGTCGAGGGATGTTACAGTTGACCAAAGCACTCTCATATGTAATAAGTACTCTATTGAGTATTGTATGTAAAGTTACCACGTAGTAACCACATTTGTGATGGTGTAGTTGGATGGTTGTGGTGGGAGTGCGGTGGAGGCTTCAAAATGCTGCTTACAGCAAATGACTGATTGTTTTTCACATAAGAATGAGAAAACTGCCTGGTTTCGATTTAGCCCATAAAGAATCAAACTCTTTGATGTGGTTGCTTTGATTTCTTTTCCCATCTGAATGTGTTACGTAGTTAAAGTGCAGATGTAGAACAATACTTCTTTAAAAGCAGGAAAATTTCAAGTATTTTGCACATTTTTATGATTTCATCACATGAAATATATCAATGAAAGTATGGAAGAAGAATCATTCAAAAATATTTCTTTTCACCTTGTATATTTCTGGTAACTGCTATTTTGTTTCACTCAGAGTACAAGCTCCTGATTTTTGCTTAACTTCAAGGTTTGGATTTTTGATGATTGGAAGCCTAATGTAGAACCCACATGGAGAGTCCAAGCCTGTGCATGTCTTCAGTAGAGTCATTGAGTCATAGACATCTACAGCACAGAAACAGACCCTTTGATCCAACTTGTCCATGCTGACAAGATATCCTGTATAAGTCTAATCCTATTTGCCAGCATTTGGCCCATATCCCTCAAACCCTTCCTATTCATACATCCACCCAGACTCCTTTCAAGTGGTGTAAGCATACCAGCCTTCGTCAGTTCCTCTGGCAGCTCATTCCATACACATACTATCCTCTGCATGAAGAAGTTGCCCCTTAAGTTCCTTTTATATCTTTTGTTTCTCATCTTAAACTTATGCCCTCTAGTTTTGGACTTACTCATCTTGGGGAAAAGACTTTGCCTATTTACCTTATCCATGCGCTCATGATTTTATGAAACTCTATAAGATCATGCTTCAGCCTCCAACACTCTAGGGAATATAGCCTCAGCCTTTTTAGCTTCTTCCTATAGCTCAACCTTCCTAATCTGGTAACATCCTCATATATCATTCCTGGACCCTTTCAAGTTTCACAGCATCCTTTCTATAGAACGGACTTGCAGAGATGCAGTTGGGTTGACAACACAGGTTGTCCTAACAGAAGGCTCACAACAATGCCAGGTTGACACCAGGGGACAGAATATAGCCAATGCTGGCAGGTTGTTGTGGAGGTGCCTCTACAAGGATTAATTCTTCATTGCTTAGATTAAAATAACCAAATAAAGAGGCAGCAGGCTATTAGGGCCAGTCAGAAAGGATGCCGTTGTGTCTTTGAGCCCTGTCTTCCTGCCATTGGTTCTGACAGTCACTTAGCTCCCTGCCAGTAGGTGAACTCTGTAACTGGAAGGGGCTGCTCCAGTGGTGGGAAAATAGCGACACTGCCTTATGATGGCTTTCAATGTATTAATTTGACTAATTCAGTGTCCACTTCCACAGAAGAAATTATCTTATGCCCAGTCTGCCTGTAGGAAAGCTCCCTAAAGGACAGGCTTGCAGCAGTGAATTGTCCCAGCTCAGCTCTCCCCTATTGTCTCAGCCACCCTAACACTTATGTCATCTCTACAGGACTGAGAAATTACAGTCCTAGCCCTCAAGGTTATTTAAACTGATATTAGTGCTCATTGTACACACAATCGTCATTTATTGCCAACCTACCTTAGATTGGCATCTGCGAGTAATAATGATGGTACAACTAATGGTTAAAATAATGCCCCTTATAATGGGAAGCAAGCTTTAAAAATGAATACAAAAAGGTGAATAAATTGAATTGATCTAATACCTTTGTGCTGCTCCCCTTCGATTATACATTTCAAAATATTGCAAGGGTAAGGGACCATGGATTCTGTTATTATGAAATAAAGATATAAAATGTGAGCAACCCTCATCAGGTTTGGCAGCATCTATGGAAAGAAAAGATATGGTGGACATGATGCCAGGCAAAGGAGCAGCTGGAGCTCCAGGAGGCAAAGAGGACAAGGTGGCAGTATACCAGAACCCAAGAGATAAGAGTTTAGGTTATTTATCTTCTCAGCCTGTTCCATCATTCAACAAGATTGTGCACAATATGATTATTGCTTTAGGTGTCTGTCAGAACAATCACAATGCATTGTACTCCCAACACCCAACCCTTGAGTCACTGTTATGACAGTGGTAGCCTATTTTTCTAATCAACCTGTTCAGACAGATGTTACTGGACACCTCTGGAACCTTTTGGTCCAGGGGTGGGGACCCCACCACTGCAGCACAACGGCCCTTATGACAGTAGTAAATATGGACTATCAAACTTCCATCATCTGTTTCTAATATCTGGGATCTTCATAGATGAATGTGACTTTTTAAGAAGATGACAAATACTGTGCTAAATTAGCTGATAACCTGATCAAATTGAGCCAAGCTCATGAAACCATCAGTAAAGAAAAGAGACAAAATTAACATCTTTATCTGCTTGCTACCATTAGTTTTCCTAACTACCATCAGTTCCGAGGAAGGATCACTGAACCCGACATGTTTAACTCCGATTTTTTCTTCACAGATGCTGCCAGAACTGCTGAGCTTTTCCAGCAATTTCTGTTTTTGTCCCTGATTTACAGCATCTGCAGTTCTTTCAGTTTTCTCCATCTCCTTGTTTTGACTCATTCTTATCTGGAATGAAATTGCAACAAAACTTGCAGATTCAGCTTGAAAACAATAATTACAACAGACTCCCAAAGCCACAAAAGAGCGTATTTTAGACAGCTACTTTGGTGCAGCAGAGAAGAAATGTGGAAAGATGGTTTGTAAAGCAAGAACTAGAAGATACTCTCTCTCCCACTGTCTGTCTCTTTCATCAACCTCAAAAGCTTGTGTCTGATGAAATTGAAACTTGAAAAGAACAGCTATTGATTGAAAACTCACAATCATCTACAAACGGCACCACACCTGAAGAAATGAGACAACAGTTAAGCAGTTGGGGTCAGGTCATTCTCACAACTCAAGGATTCTAAGAATGTAATTAAATTGCAATTATTTTTGCCTTTGAATGACTGTAATAATTTCATTACAATTTATTTTTGACTTGTGTTCTTTTGTGCATGTGTCTCATGTCATTTTGACTAATAATTTTGCAGGTGGTATTAAGAAGCACTCAAGCAAAACTTGTAATGTGGCTCCTTCATTTTGATATTATTATGGTTAATGGAAGCACGATAACTGCATGCTACAAAAAGCAATAGAAATATTTGTGGCGACTGACCAAGTGCAGGTTAAAAAAGTGAATGCCAATTCCCCCTCCTCACTAGAGTCATAACATTCCTTGTAGATCAAATATTTGCCTGCCTTCCCTGTAAGGATACATGTGCATCCCTTCTCCTCTGGATTTTCCCCCGGACCTCTAGTGCTGCATTAAGGAACTGTGTGCCTTTTCAATCAGTCCTTGTTCAACCAAATACCTGCTGCAATGCATCAGTGAATGGTCTACACATCCTGAGAGGATATGGATTTGAGTAGCTCACATATCCTGCTCCATGCGTGTTAGAGTGCTAGAGCTTAAGGTCTGTATGTTATGTGATGTGGATATGTATTTGCTATCTTGATGCTATTGGATCCTGAAGTTGTTACACTTAAATATACCTTGTGAACTGATTCTACCACTGTGGCCCAATGGGAGAAAAGGTAGTTGAAGTGCAAAATAATCAATCTGGAAGCGAGATTTGCGTGCAGGAGAGGAGCAAGCATAGAGAGGCAGACAGACAGCAACCTAGCAGCTCGGGCAACATACAGGGGAGAAGATAGGTAACATATAATTCTAAGAATGGCATGAAAATCTTATAAATGATTGTTGAACATAGACTTGAATACAAAGAGAATTACAGATTAGAGTAAATTTTCATGGAAATCAAATTTGGGAGAATATTATGTGGCCTGAATGATGTGGGCTATAGCAGGTTTTGTAGCAGAGTTGGATGAGAGGTCTAGCAAGGTCCATCTTGATATTGAGAGCATTTTGTTCCAATTGAAATGCATCTGCTGGGTGTCAAGACAAGCTTCTCGCTAGGCAGTGGAATGTTGCCAATGAAGGGGGATTATTGCTTGCTAAACACTTTGTTAATAGACTAACTCATCTCATTAATATCTAGCTTCCCATCTTACTAAATGCATGAAACATGTGATAAAACACGACCTGGAAACTAATGGGCACCTGGCGATTTCAGCTTACCACTTTCTCTGAAGGACGTCCATTTTGGACACTGGTCATTAACATACCAGGGCACTTCCCACAGGCACCAGTCACATGTACAACATGCCCACAGACATTGGCAACTGACATATGCCAGCCTCTAACAACCTTCCTAGTACATTTCTGATCAACTTACGGGTCACTACTGCACTTCAGCATGACACCTCGAGCTGTACTGGAAACTGTCATTGTAATGCTGCAGCAAAGACAATTGTGCACTCAGGGACATGACCCAGCTCATGGACTGGACCAGGGTGTATCTCTGGGCTCTTGTTCTCACAACAATCACTCTCTCTGAGCCTACCTGGATATTTACAGCATCCGTGCTTGACATTGTCTATTATCGTTTTATATTCCTCAGCCAGAGATGAGCAGACTCATGTTATTTCTGTCTTGCCATGCCATATAGCACAGATACAATGGCAGTGTCAGCAGGCTTCAGTAAAGTCAAGGGAGATAAGCCTTTCCTTATTTTACAGTAAGTTAAGGGCAGTCTCCAATACCAGTCTAGGGGCTTGGACATGGTCACTCAGCCATTTGGAGAAGCTACTGTCAACATGCTGTCCACATAAGGGGTGAGGATCTGAATCACATGGAGCTTACGACCCATCCCGACTCTTTCTGTCCTATTGTGACTCTTTTCTTCAAGGGAGAGAGGAGGTTATTAATGGAGATGAGAAGGGTAGCTGTTACTTTTGGTGCAGGTGGTGCAGGTCCTGGCCAAGTGAGTAGGCAGCACGGGGGGCATGCACGGATTAATGATGTCATGGGTTAGGGTGGGTGAGGGCAAGTGAGAGAAGAAGTTGCAGGCAACAGTCAGCGTGATAGAGCATGAGCCTTGGCGACAGGTGAGCACAGGAGTAGAAATGGAGTGTGTGTTTCAGAAAGAAGGTGATGGCACTTATGCTGGTGGAGTGAAGATGGGCGTTCACTTTCTCCTTGCATTCCTCCAGATGGCTGAGACTGTTCTAAACTCAGTGGCAACCACAGACCAGGCTGGCATGGTCTGGTGTCATGACATCTACTGTTGGCCATGGGGGAGCAGAAAAGCCTGCCTGTGAACTATACCATCCAGCAGAGCTTCTAGGTCTTGGCTCACAAAGTGAGTCAACGATTTCCCCATCTGCCATGTCTGGGGTGAATATTAGGATCTATGCAGGGCAAACTTGGAGCAACATTGCTTGTCCGGGTGCACAACAGTCTTTTACCAAAGGTGCAAGCCCAAAGAATGCCAGTTAATCCCAGGATAACCCAGCCGCGGTGAGTTGTTCCCGGAACAGTGCACGATAAGATGAGGTTAGAATTGGACTTTAGGGAATGCCATAGTGGCCAGGTAGGTTGCTAATAAGGCAGGTTTAGTAACATGCAACGAGAAAGCGCACCAGGCCTCATGGCGAAAAACCCAAAAATTTATCTATGCAACTTTCACTAAATCAAAAGATTATAAGATTCAAGCCATTGTGTTTTCTTTTCACAATTTTTTTTTACCCTTTGGCATTATAATGTTAAATACATTACCTCTTCCAGTAATTTTATTTTGATCTTTAAACCAATACTTCTTAGAGGAATCTTTTATCCCTCACGTAACTGAATAAATAGTTCATTTTTCCTTTTAGTTGCTTTAGATGGAATTAAACTAAGCCAGGAATAATAGTTAAATCACACAAACAGTAAAAACAAGAATTCTGACTGAGCTGACAAAGGACTGAGCTTGACTGATTATATTAAATTTGAATTGGTCATGGGGAGAACTGTTAAGAGGGGGTCACAGGCAACTTGGGTTTAGTAAAATAAAGGTTTTGGAAAAGTTGTAGAATACTAAGATCTATGCCCACAGGCTCGAAGTAGCCTTATTAAATAGCCAGCAAGTACAGAGCACAGTTTATCATGTTTACTGTAATAGGGGTGCTGTTGCTATTAAATCAGGCAAAGCAAAGTCCTCCAAATTATTTCATTCAGTTGCATTATTAAGCTGAGGGAGACAGATTTGATCCTAGAATTTTGGGCAATCAATGTATTGCAAGTGTATGCGATTATTAAATGATTAAAAATGTAGATTTTTCCTTCAAATTACAACCCTACTACACCTTTCCACAGAGTGCTTTTTTTTCTGGTTTTAGCATGGTCGCAAAGATCATGATAAGCAAAAACAAACATCAAATTTAAGAGGCACAGATTTTAAACAGAACTGCAAGTCAAACTTGTTCAGTTGATTTATGCAGCACACTGAAGCAGCTTACTATTAAACCTGCATTGAAATAACGTCATTGACTTATTGTGTAACAGCTTGAAGATCTTGTGTGACTGACATCTCGCCTTCCACAGTGTGTCCTCTTAAATGCATGAAATGCAAGACTAAGCCAATGGAAGTATCAATCAACTTCCTCCATTTATCTAACTGAAAAACTTTTCGTTATGTGAATTTTGTCATGCAAGTTTTCATGAAAGATTGTGGATATGAATGTGACTCTATCAGAGTTGGGGTTTAAGTGCTCCTTGGTCAGTAAGGCAGAATGGTGCAAGTGATTTCTCTACCCGACTTATCCTCCAGCTGATCTTATCCAGTGGACGCAACATTTTTTTTAAACTCATTCACAGGATGTAGTTGTCACTGACTAGGCTAGTATTTATTACCCATCCCCAATTGCATTAGATGTCAACTACATTGCTGTTAGTCTGGAATCATACGTAGGCCAGACCATGTAAAGATAACAGTTTCCTTCCCTAAAGGTCAGTAGTGAACCAGAGGTGTCTTTTATTTTCCTGACAATCAACAATGGTTTCGTGGTCACTACTAGATTCCTAATTCTAGATACTTATTGAATTTAAATTCTACCATCTGCTATAGCAGGATTCAAATCCAGGTCTACAGAATAGTATAAGGGTCTCTGGATTAATAGTCTAGCATTACTGCCACTAGGCCATCACCTCCCCATGGTATGATAATACATAATATTTGCATTAGTTTTCAAGAGTGAAGTATCAAAATGGAAGAAAGATGTGATCATATTTTCTCCAAATGGGCATTTTTTTTCTCCACAGAAGTTACTGTTGCAAGAATCATTATGTTTGAATAAGCATGATGCTTCTTGATATTTTTGGAGGAAGCAGTTGTTGGGTCTCTATTTTATTTGCTTTAGGGCTCCATGTTCTGCACTTATACTGGACAGATAAGTTGTCCAAGGACTCTAAAATAGGAGATAAATTAATTTGTTATGACAACCAATGGATATTAGTAAAATAATACTGTGAACAAAAATTACAAAATGATATGAAGTGATTTATTATTATAAGAAAGTATTAAAGTGAACATTGTATCTTCAAATTGGGAAAAGTTCAATCATTTACGATTTATGAGTTCAGATTCACAAGACAGTAAAATATGCAGTAAATAAAGCTGGTTAAAGAAAGATAGACAAATGACAATGGAAACAGGGCAGGCAGAAAAGATTAAGGCTACTGCAATGGATAAATATCAAAATAGGCTGGTTGGTCTTAACAGCCTGTTTCTACATGCAGCCAAGTAATTTCAAAGTAATTCTATATAAAGGCTATCACTATGTAGCTGTTAGAAAATACAAAGATTCCCAGGGTGATGCCTCTTTGGTTTACCCTTTCTCATTGGGATGAAATGTCTGGTAAATCAGAACACACCTTATTTCAAGAATCTCAATGTAGAGAATAGAATGCCATCACTCCATGATCCAAAAACTGATCTTCTTTGGTGTTGTCCCTGAGGACCATTTAATTTTCTGTGTTTTGCCACTTTACAGTCATTGTTTGCAACCTCTGCATTTATCTAAAAGTGACACAGAAACGTGACTTCTGATGATGGCAAACTTCAAACTCAATGAACCGTTAGGTATTGTTGATAACCAAAATCAAGAGTATGAGAATACAGCTCTGCTAACTGGAGAGATTCAGCTCATAGCACACTTGCATTCATTCAGTATATTTTATTCCATACAAGAGAAGAAAGATTTTCAATAATAACCTCTAAAATAAGGCACATCGCATTTGTGCCAATGAAAAATTGGATGCAGAATCTATTTAACATAAAAACCAGTATAATGCTCCCTGTATATCATTACTTTAACAGTCCTTCCTAAATCCAACAACACCCTTGTGTGCTTTATTATGTATTTTAATACTATCCTGCATGCTTTTCCTGTAGAAAGCAAGACAACCATTGAATGCTATCTCTGTGACTAAGAAGTTTATTATTTATTCCCTCTTCTTATAGTCATCTGCAGGAGTGTTGATTTTGAACAGCTGAAGATATTATGCCCTGTAGCCAAGTCTTTTACTGTAAATATCGACACAGGGTTCCATTACTTGCATTGCTTTGGAAGTTTATCTCTAGTGAATGCAATTTACTGTCAGCTGTGTGGATTTTTTGAAGATTATAATTCTGTTATCTTTCACCATACTTCCCAGCTGGTTTCTAATAATCCTTAGGATGTTTACTTTCATAAGAAAGGCCTGCATTTATTGTACTTATGATTGTTCCTCTTTTATGTTTAACTTAATTCTGAAACCTGATGCAGAGTTAAATAAAGCCAATAGCGAAGATAGGATTTGCCTTTACCTTTTGTCATTTGATTGTTCCTATTACCTAAATTTGATTTTTTAAACTTCAATAATCTCTGTTTTTTTTTAGATTCGATTACCTAATTGGTTGTACGAAGTATGGTTCCATATGTCAACCAAGGCAAGGTCAAAATGAACATAGTAGGGCATGTCTGATTCTACTGTGGCCCTCAGACATCAGAAGGAAGCTTATTTTGCCCACTGTGTGATAATGTTTACATTTTTAGTCGCCATCACTTTTAAAAATGTAAACGAGGATTGCACAGAAATCACTAAATTAAGGGTTTGCAATGATATTCTAATCGCTCGTCCGACCTTTGAACTATAGAAGAGTTCAAGATTGATGTAAAGTACCAAGTGTGCCATTCCTGTCTTAACATTAGACTTTTTCATCACAGTTTGAGGAAGTGTTGTTACCTAACCAATAGTGTGAAAGTGATGAAAACAATATTTCCAAGGGCACAATGTGGTCTCAATTTAGATTGGTACAAATAGTATGCAATCAAAGATAAAGAAGTGCTACCTCTTCTTTATCGGCACATCTAGGTCATTTTTAGAAGAAGGAGACACATGAGGTGCTAGGCTAGAGGCTTCCTAGAATCCTTCCCACTTCTTTAACCATGGTAACATTACCTTCCTGCGAACAAGAATTTCATCAATACCCTGAAAAGCTAAGAATCTTTTGAAGGATGATTCACCCAAATAAGTTTCAATTAGACCATTTCCAGGTCACAGAGTTATTCCAATCCATTGCTAAGTTTGAAAAATGTGTCACTTAGTGACATTTAGTAGAGCCTGATGGGGGTTTGGGGGTGTTGGTGAGCTAATACTGTAGATGAGAAGCTGAATCACGAGCCTAAGGCCAGGAACCCTCTAGCCGCATTGTGCCAGAGGAGGAGCAGCAGTGGGCCAGCAATAATACATATAGTGGCAGGAAGACAATTGAACTTGTTAAAGGAATACTTATGTTGCATCTGCATGCTTCTGAATGGACCTTAATGTTGCCATATGGATTAAATGGTCACATGTATGGATCAGAAGCAGTCAGATCCCTTGCCATTCACAGCTGGTGCTTTGCCTCAGATAAGCAGAAGGCCAGTCATTGTGGCATTTTCTGTCATCAGAGTGGAGACTTTCAATCAGGGAGCTGAGGGTGGATCCGTAGAACAGATGGCCAGAGCTGAGGTACAGTTCAGAGGACAAAGCTTCAGATGCTCACAAGGCCTGGGACCCACTGGGGGCATTTCTTACAGCGGTAGCAACCAGTATGAAAGGAATGAAACAGACATGAAGCTTACCCAATTTTCCTGGGCCCTGGCTGGAGTAAGAGTGACACAGAGGCAGAGTAAACCAGGTACTGTTTGTGTCAATGCCAGAGCAGCAGGGATGCCATGGATCTGAGATGGCTGACTACCAATATCCACAAGCATCTTCCTATGTGCTAAGTATGACTCCAACCAGGAGAGAGTATTTTTCCTGATTCCATAGCTTGCCATGCTCCCTTGCTTCTTCTTTCTTCTTCTTTAAAACACCATTAAAACGTACCCCTCTCACCAAGTTAATGTTTGCCTATCATATACATGGCTTTGTTTTAAAGTTTAATAGATAAGAATTCTTGGACTGATTAATCGTTTGGTTGATTGATTGATTGAAATCACATGTACCGAGATACAGTTAAAAGTGTTGTTTTACATGCTATACAGGCAGATTGTACCATACAAATCAAGACAACAAAACAGAGTGCTGAATACAGTGTTACAGCCACAGGGAAAGTGCAGAGAGAGAGATCAGAATTAACATTTTAAGGGTCTATTCAATTTAGGAAATTTTAGTTTATGAACAGTGCAATATAAATACAGGTTGTCATTGTTGTCAGAGTGATAGGCTTTGAGATATGCGTGACATATTATCCAATAGTAGGGAGGCATGGCAGCACCTAGGTTAGCATTGCTACCTCTCAGTGCCAGAAATCTGGGTTCAATTCTGGCCTTGGGTGACTGTCCATGTGGTGCTTGCATATTCTGCCTGTGCCAGCGTGCCTTTCCTTTGGGTGCTCCAGTTTCCACCCACAGTCCAAAGACGTGCAGGTTAGGTTGAATGTCCATGCTAATTTGCCCATAGTGTCCAGGGATGTACAGACTAAGTGGGTTAACCATGGTAAATGTGGGGTTATGGGGATAGGTTGTGGAGGTGGAGTCTGGGAGGGTTGCTGATTGGAGAGTTAGTACAGATTCAATGGGTCAAATGAGCTCTTTCTGCACTGAAGGGATTCTAACATAAGGGTGAAATTAATTCACAAAATATACAAACTAGAAAGGAACTGACTTTGTTGGCAAGAGGAACATCAAAACGCAACTTCACAAATGATTTTTTTTCCCACTAATCTGTTAAAATTATGTCAGCAAATGATAATGTTGATCCAAACAGTTTTATCATTGTGGCAAAGGATTCAAGCATTTGGGATCAAAAGTTATATATTGAATTCATAGCAAATTTTGGCACAAACCACATAAAAAGTTGAAAATATTAATATTATATGCAAATTTCAGCACCACAGCCAGAAAAAGAAATTTTATTTGACAGTGTAACCATTTTATTTCCAGCAAAATTCTAGTTTTCTTTTGGAAATCATAAAGTATTATGTTGGTTTGTTTTAATTGCACATTTTTTTGAAGGAGAAATTTATGCAAATGGAAGTAAAATGTGTCATTACATCTTTAATTTATAACTTCTCCACATTTGAAAAATTTGGTGAAGCACAGTTAAAAGTAAACTCAGAACATGAGCCAAGTTAATAATGGGAAAAATGCGACTTAGGCAGAGCATTGGTATTCCCAGATATTGGGTTAGAAATTCATCTTGACCAATAAGACAAGAGTACATCGTTGCCAGTTATATTTGCTGACACATTCTGAGTTCTACTTAATAAAGTAAAATGAAATATTAGCAGTTGATCAACACAATAACGCTTGATTGGAGACAACCATCCTAGGTGAATTGTTGTTTCTCCATGGTGATGATAATTTTTGTATTGTGGCCTAGGTAATCCAATGGACAGAGAGTTGTTGGAGCAGGGCAGACTGGTGTTGTGTATGTGGAATAAAAACACAGTAGATGCTGTAGGCATTGCCCAGGGAAATTAAACTTCTGATCGGCAATTTCCCTGTATCTGGAATTCTCGGAAAATGCTCTTTAAAGTTGGAAACTTCAGAGAGTTCTGACTCGATTAAGCTTAATAATATCCCGGGAAACTCCTGGATAATCACTAAACTGACGTCCCCTCTCACTGCTGATTCTCAGCTAAACCTTCGCGGACCCCTTATGCTCCCCATACACTTGACAACTACCCTTAAACAGACCCATTCCACACTAATTCCCTCCAATTCCATCCATCCTGTAACAATGATACAGGACATGACAGTACCCACGCCCACCTCCGCCATATTGCTGGCTGTGCACCACTCAGCTGTACCACTCCCATCCATCAGACCAATCTGACACACAGCGAAACCTGAACTATCCTACAGACTCATTCACTTGCTTATCACCCTGACATCCTAACCATCTGGTATCCAACCCATCTCACCCTCTTGGCACACCACACCCAACAAGCACCTTACTCCTCTGGCACACTACTGGCCTCACCAACCTGCCATTTTACATTTTCCCCATACCCTACCGCCAACATAACCTTTGCCTACCTAACACCCTAACCCCTGAACTAGCTGCTACCCCATCTCACACTTACTTCCCAAACTCATGTTTTAGCAGGAACTCTCAAAGTGGCTGGTGGTGCTATTGGATATTTCAACCGCAGAACATGGCATATTGACTGCTGCAAAAGGTGCAGGGTTTCGACAAAGACATTTTTCACTGCTGGCTCTGAGAATTCCTGAGCAGGGCCATAAAAAGGAATCCCCTTCCCCCGAATCTCCAGTGTTGAAAATCTAAAAGTAAGTCCTTAAATTTTAACACAATCAGTATCAGGAAATATGCTATATAATCCTCATCAGAATATTTGAGCATATGCCTTACATTTGTATTAGCAAGTTATGACAGAATGCACCTCATTACAGCTTGCAACAAAATGCCTGACACTTAGGAATCAGTACCATGGTGTGGCCAAGGTGCACTCCTATGATAAGCAGCCAGTAATTTATGCCTTTTAATGCTTTGAGATTTGACAGATCATCTAAAATGTAACAAATTAATAGTTGCATTATTTATGTCTATGTTTTGTTTTTCATTGCATTGTTATAAACAGTCGTAACCCTGGGATATGCACAGAATTTGTTTTGTTTTAATTGGAATTGAATAATTAACGACATTGTAATGAATCTAAACTAAATCAGACCCATCACATCCAAATGCTGTTTGGATTAGAGTCAAAATTAATGTAAAATGCATGATAAATATTTGAAGAAGTTGGAAATGTTCTAATTGTTAGTCATAGTTTTCAAAAATTACTCACTCACACCATGATTTCTCTTATGAAGACTTGCTAGGAAAAACTGTGATTTATTCTATGGCGAATATTACTTCTCATTCCGCTAAAGTACATTTCAGACAAATTTTTTCTTTGGCTGGAAATATACCTGCTTGCCTTTGTGCACCCTCACCCTACTTGAAAAACTAGTGGTGCTTTGTGTGTGATTTTGCCATCATCTTAAAAATATTTTGGAGTCTGGCACATATTATGATGTGCCAGAATTTATCTTTGCTCAATAATTCAGTGTGAACAGTTAGCATATCTTAGCAAGACAAGAAGCTATGTAGGTTAGGTTTCAGAAATTTCTGCATTTTTGTGGATTTTCACAAATTGGAAATAGCTGAATATTGGGAAATTGAATTAAGTGATGTAGTGTGTTATTCCATAAATGCCCAAATATGCAATTACCTTTTATACTGTTACAGGACATCAAGGTATGCGATAGGTCAGCACATAGGTCTGCAGCTCACCATCAACATTCTCAGTATTCTGGAGTCAGCATATTGTATCGTCAGTTACTCAATCTTGTAATGTAGTGATGAATTCAGCAAGCATAGAACCCAAAATATCTAAGTGTGAGGCTTTATAGTAGTGTTAATAGATAACGTTGTTAATAAATATCAAGACATCTACCTCAATAAAAACCCATCTCTGTGAAGTATGTTATATAGGCTAACATACAAGACAGATTGAATATGTTTGCACAATGTTTTCTCAAAGAATATAGCTTGCACAGTTTATAAAATGCT
Organism: Stegostoma tigrinum; assembly: GCF_030684315.1. Classification (NCBI taxonomy): domain Eukaryota; kingdom Metazoa; phylum Chordata; class Chondrichthyes; order Orectolobiformes; family Stegostomatidae; genus Stegostoma; species Stegostoma tigrinum. The sequence goes on along the minus strand of NC_081356.1, from coordinate 61,601,008 downwards.
AGATGCTTTTCTGTTGGATGAGAGAAGTCACAGCTCATATAAGATTTAGATGCTTTAGAAACGTTTTGATGGCAGCAATGATTGTTGCAGAATCAAATACCTCTAGATGCTGCTGGCCTGCTACAATTGCTACAAATATACATCCTTCTTCCAGCAGTCAATGGTATATACTTTGGGTTTGGATGGAATAAGCTTTGCAGAAAAATGTAATGGGTGTAGTGGCAATAACAAGTTCCATATGTCTTTCAGCTAAGTTAGCTTTGGTGAAATCATGTTCTGCACCTTTGTGCTCACATACAAAACTGTAAAATATACTTCTTACAGATCTGCAATAATAAATAACAAATGCCATTTTAAACAGCTTAATTGAATTTTTACTTCCATCCCATCCTTAAAGCAATGACTGTTTATGGGATATAACCTTATGAATAACATCGTCCTGCTTATGCCTTGAGCATTATTGCAACATGAAATTTAAAAGTATCAAGCTAATTGACTAGTACAGCCGTCACAGTGAAGACCAGTGCTATCCTCATCTGGTATCAACAAATAAGTGTCAATAGGACAGTGATCAGAATCAGAGATGCATTCTAATTCTTCCTTTCTAACCCAAACGCTCCAAGATCAAAGCTATGTAGTTTTTTATTCATTCAGGGGATGTAGGATTCACTGGCTGTGCCAGCATTTATTGCTCATCTCTAGATGCCCTTAAGAAGTTGGTGCTGAGATTCCTTTTGAACTATTGCCGTCCATGTGCTGAATGTAGAACAACAATGGTGTATGTAAAGGAGATCCAGAAATTGAACCCAGCAACACTGAGGGAACAGCAATGTATTTCCAAGTCAGGATGGTGGGTGGATTAGAAGGGAACATGTAGATGGCAGTGTTTCCATAATCTGTGACTCTTGCCCTAAATGGAAGCGGCCATGGGTTTAGAAAGTAAAAACTGAAAGAAGTGCAGATACTGTAAATCAGAAAAGAAAACAGAAGTTGCAGAAAAAGCTCAGCAGGTCTGGCAGCATTTGTGAAGAAAAAATCAGAGTTAACTTTTCAGGTCTGGTGATCCTTCCTCAGAACTAAGGAACATTCTTGTAGTGATAGTATTTACCAAACTCGTTCAGTTGATTTTCTGGTCAACATTAACCCCCAGGATGCAGAAAGTTCCAGTGATTGTAATGCCATTGAAGATGAAGGGTGATGATTAGATTGTTTCTTGTTTGAGATGGTCATTGCTTGGGTCTTGCATAGCATGGATGTCAGTTTTCACCCCAAATCTGATTTTTTCAGGACTTTTCTGAATTTGACTGCTTTAGCATTTAAGAAGATGTGAATGGTGCTGAATCTTATACAAACATCAACCTAGGTACTGACATTGAAGAAAGGACTTTGATAAAAGAACTGAAGATAGCTAGTCCTAGGACACTATTGTTAGGAACTCCTGCAGAGAGGTCCTGGATCTGGGATGGCTGACCTCCCACACCACAACCATTATCCTATGAACTGGGTATGACTCTAATCAGCAGAGAGTTCCTCCCTGATTTGTGTTGATTATTCTTTTGTTAGGGCTCCAATTACTCTCACCTTCCTTCAACAATTAAGCTCTTTTACCCATATTGGAAACAAGGCGGTATTGAATTTAGGAGTTGAGTGGCAGTGGGAGAATTCAATCAAGGCGTCACTGAGCTGGTTACTGCTGAGCTACCGCACCTTGTTAGCACTGTTGATGAGCCCTTTTATCATTTTACTATGGATTGAGAGAAGATGGGGTGGCAATTGACTTCGTTGGATTTCTCCTACCTTTGGTGTGCAGTGCATTCCTGGGCAATTTTTATATTGTCAGGTAGATAATGGTGTTATATCTATACTGGAGCAACTTGGCTGAACTCTCAGTACATTCTGGAGCACATGTCCTTTGTACTGTTCCTGGAATGTTGTCAGGGTCCATGGATTTTATGGTATTCAATACCTTTAGCCATTTCTTGTTATCACATGAAGTGAATCGAACTGTTAGAAGTCTGGCAGCTGTGATGCTGGGCTCCAATAGGACAGGCCAAGATGGATCCTTGCATTTGACAGCACAGGCTGAAGATTGCTGTGAATGCTTCTACCATATCTTTTGCACTGATGTTATGGGCTCTCCCCTCATTGACACTCCTCCTCCTGTGAGTTGTTTAATTGTCCATCAACATTCATGACTGGATGTAGCACCACCTCAGAGTTTAGATTTGATCGTTGGTTGTGGGATCACTCAGTTCAGTCTAACTGTTGCTGCAACACTCTAATAGATGGCCGATGGGCTGAGGAGTGGCAGATAGAGTTTACTCTAGATAAATGTGAAGTGCAACATTTTGGTAGGGCAAATCAAGGCAGGACTCATACATTTCACAGTAAGTCTGTGGAAAGTGTTGCAAAGTAAACGCACCTTGGATTGCAGCTTCGTATTTCCTTGAAGGTGGAGTTGGAGGTAGATAGGATAGTGAAGAAGATGTTTGGTATACTTGCCTTTGTTGGTCAGCACATTGAGTGTAGGAGTTGGGAGGTCGTGTTGTTGCAAAGGCCACTTTTTGGATATTGTGCCCAATTCTGGGCTTCCTTCTATAGGAAAGATATTGTGAAACCTGATAGTGTTCAGAAAAGGTTTACAAAAGTGAAAGGGAAAGCCTGAATTGTCGAGGGGATATTTTCTCTGGAGTGTTGGACGCTAAGGGATGACCTTATAGAAGTTTATAAAATCATGAGAGAACTTGATAGGATGAATAGTCTAGGCCATGTCCTAAGGATAGGGGTGTCCAAAACTAGGGGGCATAGATTTAAAGTGAGAGGTAAAACATTTAAAACAGACCCCAAAGGGCAACTCTTTTCACATAGAGGGTGGTGCATGCATGGAATAAATTGCCAGAGGAAGTGGTACAGGCTGCTGCAATTATAACATTTAAAAAGCAGCAGGATGGGTATGTGCTTAGGAAGGGTTTAGAGGGATATGGGTTAAATGCTGGCTAATGGTATTAGATTAATTTAGGATACCTGGTTGGCATAGACGAGTTGGACTAAAAGGTCTGTTTCGTGCTGTACATCTCTATGTCTCTATGACTCTCGTCCTGTTTGGTAGCTTCAACAGGTTGACACCTGATTTTTAGGAATGCCTGGCTCTGCTCCCGGCATGTGCTCCTGTACTCTCTGTTGAGCCAATGTTATATCCCTGGCTTGATGACAATGGTTGAGTCAGAATATTCCATGCCATAAGGTTGTAGATTGTGTTGGAGTGCAATTCTACTGTTCCTGATGGCCCACCGCGCCCCATAGATGACCAAAGTTGAATTACTCGATATGTTCCAAGTGCCACACTACATGAAAGAGGGTATCCTTAATGGAACTTCATCTGTGCAAGGACTGCATGGCAGTAACTCTTACTGTTTGGGACAGATGTACTTGTGCAGGCAAATTACTGAAAATTATTTGAAGTATGTTTTTGTCTACCTGTTGGCTCCCTCAGCATCTGCCACAGACCCAGTCTATCAACAATGTCCTTTAGGACTCACCCAGCTCGATCAATAATGATGTTGTTGAGCTACTCCTGATAATGAGCATTCAAATTCGCTGAACAAAAGTATGGCTGCCTTGCCACATTCTGAGCTTCCTCCATGTGGTATTTAACATGGAGGAGCACAGTGTCATCCTCCAAAGGGCGAGAGTATTAGTGATAATCAGCAGGAGGCCATGCCTACATATGAACTGGTGGAATGAGACTTCAGGGGGTCCAGAACTAATGTTGAAAACTCCATGCTGATTATAAACATTGTGTCATCATCTCTGGTGGGTCTGCCCTGCCAATGAGACAGGACATAACCAGAGAAGATGATGGATGGCGTCTGGGGCATTGCCTGTAAGATATGATTCTGTGAATATGGCTAAGTCAGATGGTTGCCAGCATTTGACCCATGTCCCTCTAAACCCTTTCTATTGATGTGCCCATCCAGATGACTTTAAAATGTTGCAATTGTACCAGTCTCTACAACTTCATCTGGCAGCTCACTTCATACATGCACTGCCCTCTATGGGAAAAGTTGCCCCTTAGATCACTTTTAAATCTTCCCCCTCACACTTTAAACCCATATCCTCTAGAACATAGAACATTACAGTGCAGTACAGGCCCTTCAGCCCTCAATGTTGCGCCAACATGTGAAACCGATCTGAAGCCCATCTAACCTACACCATTCCAATACCTTCCATATGTTTATCCTATGACCATTTAAATGCCCTTAAAGCTAGTGGATTTGGCCACCATAATTCTGCAATGAAGGGTAACAAATCATCTTACTACATCCACAATGCCGCAGCCAATCCCATCAAACTAAAGCCAAGCACCACTGAAATAGCCACAAAATGTGCAGCCTATTATATGTCACTTAAAAATGGATTTCTCTAGGTCCACTCACTTGGCACTGGGACATCGTGGAAATCCGGGGAGACTGAAACAGCTGAATAATCCAATCTAATGAAAAAAATGGCAAGTGATGAGTTTAATGTATGAGAGCATGAAAAGCAACATTGTGTACTACAGAACGTGTTAACTTATGGAAATCTACAGAATTAGACTGGCTGAATATGTTCCATTCAAGGAGCTCCAGGGAGGATAAAGATCAGCAGCAAAGGTTGTCAGGTTATGGAAACATTTCAGTTCACACTTAAATATCACCTTTAATAGTATAGAATCATTTTGGATAAATCAATCCCAAACTTTTCTTCAGCTCCTAATATTCCGTATTTCAGCCAACCTATGTTGTAGACAGATTCTAGAAATTTACAGAAAACTCTGTTTCTCATCAGTCAATCATCCCAATCATGTTAGGATAGTTTATATAAGCAATGAATTGGGAAACTTATTTTGTTAACTTATATGGTTAGAAAAAAAGAAATTTTGAATTCAGTGATTGCACTTTAATGTAAGGGAGCTATTCAAAACGTACATCAACGTTATATTTATCAACTGTAAAGAAATATACAACATACGTTTAAAAATAATAAACTCCACTGAATTTCCTTTCATGCACATTAGACTATACTTTGCTCTGCTAAATTCAGTGAAAAAGCAAACATTAGTAAATAGTGACAGTAAATTGGTAGAAAGAACTAACAGACTTTCTGTACTATCTGTTACTGCAGCAAGGATTCCTCCTTCAAAAGTAGGCAGTAAAATTATTTTAAAAATTCTCATTCAATTTTAAAATCTTTATTAAAAGTCATTATAAAAAACATGTTGTTATTGAAAAAAAACTATCTGAAAATAGGCTCCATTATAGACTAGCATAACTGATCTTAACTAGGGGAACTATTAAAAAGATTAATGCAACAAATATAAAGCTAAATAGCTCAGAAATGTTTTCTCCCATTGGCTATTATTGTGATAATTGGAATTAAATAAAATGCAGTCACTTTGTAGCAACTGGGAGGAAACAAAGTGTCCTGTGGTACCTTCAATAGAATTAAAATTGAGAGAGATATGAAATGTACTGTGAGCAGTTTTGGTCCCAGTGTATAAGAAAGGATGTATTAGAAAGCATTAGATACAGTTCAAAAAAGATTCACTCGACTGATTTCTGTAATGAAGAGGTTGATGTATCAGGAATGACTGAACCCTATATTCATTAAGGTTTAGAAGAATGAAGAGCGATCTTATTGAAACATACAATATTCTGTGGGGGCTTGTTAGGGTAGTTGTTGAAAAGATTATTTTTTCTAGTAGAGGTTTCTTGAGCTTTAGTTTACAATTATAGTGTGAGGGGGCAAATATTTAAAACTGAGTTACGAAGGAATTTCTCTTCCCAGAGGACTGCGAATGTCTGGAATTATATACTCCAGAGATTTGTAGATATAGATCACTGAAAATATTTAAAAAAGAAATAGTTCAAACTTTTGAAATTTTGGGGAGTTGAGGGCTGTGAGGAGGCAGAATGAAAGAGTTGAGACCTGTGGCAGATCAGCTAAGGTCTTTCAGAGTTTCGGGGACAGACGTGAGGGACTAATATGGCTCATTTTTTCCTCTTATGGTGTTATAGCCTAAATAGGAAACTACTTTTTGCTACCTGTAATCAGTACTAACATGTGAGATGCCTTTAAACTAACTTCCTTCCAAGACTGTTCTTATCACCTCTGCCTGCAAACATTCACTTTCTATGGCTCCATCACCTAGACCAGTATCATCTGACTCCCTGTCAATGCTACATTGACTGCTGTGCTCTGTCTTGATGGTTAGAAATTAAGGTAGCGAGCAAAAACGTATTTCTACAAAGTTATTAAAGGGTTAAATGATTCATTTAAGTGTCAATGGGGTAAATGTTAACATTTTGATTAGCATACTGCAGCGGGGACCAATCATAGCTTGGGAACCTGAACACTTCAACAATGTGCCAGCAAGTGGCTTTTTAACTTATCCAAAACATTTGCGTCTGACTTCCAGGTTTCCTGATGATTTTGAGTGGGAGAGCCTGATGTAAACCCACAGTTTGTGTCAGCTGCACTATTTGAAAACTTCCTGTGAGGCTCTTGGAGGAAAAACATTCTGGAAGCACCAGAAATAAGCCAACAAAGGAGAAATGAATGTCAGCATTCAAAGGTTGTACCACAGTGTTCAGAAGCCTTCCTGTACATCATGCTGCAAACTAGAAGTTCTCAAAAGATGATCCTGTTCCCTTTGGACAGGTCCAAGAAAGAAGAGAACAAGAAGGAGACGCTGGAAGTGGCAGAGGAGATCAGCAGGAAAAAAAACTGATCTTCTGCATTTGTGGCCCATGCTGAGATAAAGCCTGTTGTAAACTGGAACTCTTGTGTTCATGATCTCCAGGCTGAACAGAAAGTTGCAGTTGCTCTGCTTGGTCTTGCTCCCACAGCAGGTGCTGTTCTTGCTCCTCAGCAGAAATCTAAGGTGGAGCTGTATAAAAGCAGCTGGCAAGCTGTCGAGAAGGCTGGGCCGCTAAAAAGTGCTGACCAAAGTCAAAAAAAGCTGCAAAATAGCAGAAATGATTTCCAAAATCGAAAATCTGAAGCACCGAAAGAAAACTCTTGGGCCAGGTCCTTTTGAAAAATTTCTTCACCAGGCAGAAGAGTGGCTGTTGGTGTTTCAGTATTTGAAGGCTTTCTTCTCTGTTAATTGTTCAGCTCCACCAATCTTGACTGGCTGCTCACTTTATTTTATCTGGCGAGTTCTAAAAAGCCCAGGAAATACATGCTGTAAAACTAAAAACTGATGTTGAAGGTTTAAACTTCATTCAGCATGTGCAATTGTCCTCGGAGGGAATGGCTTCCCACCTGCTAACAGGCAAACTCAGGCTAAATACAGAAAGAAGCAAGTTCCTGTCACTTTCCCAACAGTAAATGTTTGCTTTTTTAACCTGCTGCCCACTCAGTTACCCAGATACCCTTCCTGGTAAGTTAAAACTCCCACAGTGAATTTATGTTACAATTTCCATGTTTCCCCCAGTCTCAATGGAGCCCACATCTTCCAAGTTTGACCTCCCAAACAGACTATAGCACAGATTTCATGAAAGTAATGGTCTGTTTCATGTTTAGGGGTTGACAACTTGTTTCAAATTACCACCTCTGACTAAATATTTTCTTCAGCCTTTAAACATTATAGCCTACCAATTACTATGAGTAATGTGATTCTCTGAATTTTACGTAATTTAATTCTTATTTCTATTGCTTTGAGAGGCATTAACCTTTATTTTAAATTGATTAACACCTCCTTTAAAAAGCAGAGAATGAACACTGGCAGAACGCAGCAACTGTTGCACAATAGTAGCAAGTTACATTTCTGTAGCACCTTTAACTTAGAACATCTCAAAGCATTTTGCAAAAGAAATAAAATCTAAATTTCGTAGGGAGCCACATAATGTTTGGTCAGAGAGGCTTTTTTTAAGGAACACCTTCAAGGGAGAGGAAAGTTTTGAACTTAGAACCTTGGCAGTTGAAGATACAACAACAGCTGCAATAGTTTATTTTTATATGGAGTCTTTAATGTAAGGAAAATTCTAAGGTGCTTCAGAGGACCTTATGAAACAAAGTATCAAAGAAACAAGCAAAAATAAACAAACAAGTATGTTTCACATCAGGAGATAAATCATAGAGTGGATAAAATCAGGGATGCTCAAGAGGTGAGAATTAGATGGTGTGGATACCTTTAAAGATTGTGGAGGCTAGAGTAGATTAAAGAGATAGGTGGGGGAGAGGCCGTTGAGGGATTGGAATGACAATTTCAAAATTAAGGTATCATAACATTACTTCCAACAATTTCCAGGCTGAGAACTGTTAGGATTAAGTCTAGTGATTACCATGTAAATAAAATCTCCTGCACATTCTCTGTCTCCCTGAGACATTTTTTAAAATGTTTGTATGACCCTGCAATTTTCAGTGATAATACCAGCTGCTAAATCCTTGCCAAAACATTTCAATGAGCATTCAGCAGATTTGTGATTATCTTTAGCAGATACTAAGTTTCATTATGCCCTTATGTATTCTGTACTTCCAGCTGATAATATTTATGTCTTATCCTCATGTTTTTAAATTATTTAACTTCTTCAGGACTTTTCTGCAGGACTACCAAGTTCTTCAGGAGTACTAAGGTGACTTTCTGTCTTATACTGAAAAGTTCCTTGTTTTTTTCCAATAGTAGGGCTTTGCCTTTCCTCATCACAAATCTGATTACACTTCATTTCAATGCTGGTCATTACACCCACAGTTCAATTCATAAAATTAGCCATTTTGCTTCATATTACTCATTGCACAGCTGTTTTAACAAAGCCTTCTACATTTATTTCAGTTGAGTGTCTGAAGTGCTTGAGGATGGTGAAAAATCATTAGGCGAGTCATGATTGGTAGCTTTTATTGTTCCCAGAAACCACTTAAATTGTATTCTGAGGAATTGTACTTTGCCAATTCAGACAGTATTATGATTTAGTTCATATGTCTTATATTTAAATTAAAGATTTTTTTCTCTGTTTTTCTCATGCATTGCAAAACATGAACTACAGCGTTAGTTCCAAACAATTGGGGGAACAAACTTCTTCTGGCTTTAGTAAAACAGAAAGTGCTGGAGAGTTTCAGCAGATCTGGCAGCATCTGGAGAGAGAGAGAAACAAAGCTAACTTTTCAAGTCCACAATGACTCCTCTTCAAAACTGTAACAGTCTGGAAAAGTGAGATAACAAGGTGAAGAGCTGGATGAACACAGCAGGCCAGCAGCATCAGAGGAGCAGGAAAGCTGAAATTTTGGGTCGAGACCCTTCTTCAAAAAATCAATCTGGAAAAGTGATGGTGTTTGCGCAGCAGAAATTGGGAGGAAGAGCAAGCAGAACATATAAGTAAAAGTGCCCAGAGCAAAAGACTGAGAGTGATAATGGTATTAGGGATATAGATGATGGTTAGGAGTTAAGGGTAGGTTTCAATAGCAGATAATAAATGAACTCAGCTGAAAGCAAGCACAGACAAACAAGATACTGGAGTGGGGTTTTAGGGGGATGGAAGCAAAATTGAGGACAGAATTCATAATCTAAGGCTGTTGAACCCAAAGCTGAGTAATGAAGGCTGTAAAGTGACTAAATGAAAAATGACATACTATTCCTTTAGCTTGTGCTAGGCTTTGCTTGAACATTGGAGCAGGTCATGGACAAAGATGTTGGTCTGAGAGCAGGATGTTAAACTGAAATGGCAAGAAGGTTGGAATCAGTCTTGTGGACAGAGAAACACAGGAACAGGAGTAGGTCATTCAGGCTGTCAAACTTGCTGCACTGAAAGTGGTCATGTGTGATTGAACACCTTATTACTTTTTACCCACCTCATAACCATGAATGCCATTTATAATCAGAAATTCAGTAATTTCTGCATTAATACACTCAAAGACTAAGCTTCTTGTATTATTTCTACAATCCTTAACTTCCTTTGTCAGCCATAATTTGTCAGACTCATAGAGGAGTACAACATGGAAACAGACCCTTCAGTCCAACTTATCCATGCCAACCAGATTGTAAATTAGTTTAGTCCCATTTGCCTGCATTTGACCCATATCCCTCTAAACCCTTTCTATTGATGTGCCCATCCAGATGACTTTAAAATGTTGCAATTGTACCAGTCTCTACAACTTCCTCTGGCAGCTCACTTCATACATGCGCCGCCCTCTATGGGAAAAGTTGCCCGTTAAATCCCTCTTAAATCATCCCCCTCACACTTTAAACCCATATCCTCTAGAACATAAAACATTACAGTGCAGTACAGGCCCTTCGGCCCTCGATGTTGCACTGACTTGTGAAACCAAACTGAAGTCCATCTAACCTACACTATTCTATTATCATCCATATGGTTATCCTTTGACCATTTAAATGCCCTTAAAGTTGGCAAACCTACTACTGTTGCAGGCAGGGCATTCCACGCCCTTTCTACTCTCTGAGTAAAGAGCCTACCTCTGGCATCTGTCCTATATCTATCACCCCTCAATTTAAAGCTATGTCCCCTCGTGCTAGCCAACACCATTCGAGCGAAAAGGCTCTCACTGTCCACCCTATCTAATCCTCAGATGATCTTGTATGTCTCTATTAAGTCACCTCTTAACTTTCTTCTCTCTAACGAAAACAGCCTCAAGTCCCTCAGCCTTTCCTCATAAGACCTTCCCTCCATACCAGGCAACATCCTGGTAAATCTCTTCTGCATCCTTTACAATGTTCCACATCCTTCCTATAATGCGATGACCAGAACTGTACACAATACCCCAAGTGCGGCCGCACCAGAGTTTTGTACAGCTGCAACATGACCTCATGGCTCTGAAACTCAATCCCTCTGCCAACAAAACCTAACACAACATACGCCTTCCTAACAACCCTATCAACCTGGGTGGCAACTTTCAGGGATCTATGCACATAGACACCGAGATCTGTCTGCTCATTCACACTACCAAGAATCTTACTATTAGCCTACTACTCTGTACTCCTGTTTCTCCTTCCAAAGTGCATCACCTCACATTTTTCCGCATTAAACTCCATTTGCCACCTCTCAGCCCAGCTCTGCAGCTTATCTATGTCCCTCTGTAACCTGCAACATCCTTCCACACTGTCCACAACTCCATCGACTTTAGTGTCATCCACAAATTTACTAACCCATCCTTCTATGCCCTTATCCAGGTCATTTATAAAAATGACAAACAGCGGTGGCCCCAAAACAGATCCTTGCGGTACACCACTAGTAACTGAACTCCAGGATGAACATTTCCCATCAATCACCACCATCTGTCTTCTTACAGCTAGCCAATTTCTGATCCAAACCGTTAAATCACCCTCAGCCCCATGCCTCTGTATTTTCTGCAATAGCATACCATGGGGAATCTTCTGAAATGCTTTACTGAAATCCATATACACCACATCAACTACTTTACCCTCATCTACCTGTTTGGTCACCTTCTCCAAAAACTCAATAAGGTTTGTGAGGCACGACCTACCCCTCATAAAACCATGTTGACTATCACTAATCAAATTGTTCCTTTCTACTTGATTATAACCCCTATATCTTATAATCCTTTCCAACACTTTACCCACACCGAAGTAAGGCTCACTGGTCTACAATTACTAGGGTTGTCTCTACTTCCCTTCTTGAACAAGGGGACAACATTTGCTATCCTCCAGTCTTCTGGCACTGTTCCTGAAGACACTGACGACATAAAGATCAAAATGAAAGGCTTTGTAATCTCCTCCCTAGCTTCCCAGAGAATCCTAGGATAAATCCCATCTGGCCCAGGGAACTTATCTACTTTCACACTTTCCCACTTTCCAGATTTGCTAACATCTCCTCCTTATGAATGAACATCAATCCCTTCTAGTCTAATACCCTGTATCTCAGTATTCTCCTCGGCAACATTGTCTTTTTCCTTTGTGAACACTGATGAAAAATATTCATTTAGCACCTCTCCTATCTCTTCAGACTCCATGCACAACTTCACACTACTGTCCATGACTGGCCCTAATCTTACTCTAGTCATTCTTTTATTCCTGACCTACCTATAGAAAGCTTTAGGGATTTCCTCGAGCCTATCTGCCAAAGACTTCTCATGTCCCCTCCTGGCTCTTCTCAGCTCTCTCTTTAGATCCTTCCTGGCTAACTTGTAACTCTCAAGTGTCCTAGCTGAGCCTTCACGCCTCATCTTTACATAAGCCTCCTTCATCCTCTTGACAAGAGATTCAACTTCTTCGGTTCCCTTGCTCGACCACTTCCTCCCTGCCTGACAGGTACATACTTATCAAGGACATACAGTAGCTGTTCCTTGAACAAGCTCCACTTTTCAATTGCGCCCAACCCCTGCAGTTTCCTTCCCCATCCTATGCATCCTAAATCTTGCCTAACTGCCTCATAATTGCTTTGCCCCCCCCCGCTATATCTCTTGCCCTGCAATATGTACTTATCCCTTTCCATCACTAAAGTAAACGTAACCGAATTGTGGTCACTATCATCAAAGTGCTCACCACCTCCAAATCTAACACCTGAACTGATTCATTACCCAGTACCAAATCCAATGTGGCCTCACCTCTTGTTGGCCTATCTACATACTGTGTCAGGAAACCCTCCTGCACACGTTAGGCAAAAACTGACCCATCTAATGTCCTCAAACTGTAGCATTTCCAATCAATATTTGGAAGGTTAAAGTCCACCATAACAACTACACTGTTACTTTCGCTCCTATCTAGAATTATTTTCGCAATCCTTTCCTCTACATCTCTGGAACTTTTCGGAGGCCTGTAGAAAACTCCCAACAGGGTGACCTCTCCTTTCCTGTTACTAACCTCAGCCCATACTACCTCAGTAGACGAGTCCTCATCAAACATCCTTTCTGCCACCATAATACTGTCCTTGACTAACAATGTCACACCTCCCCCTCTTTTACCACCTTCCCTGATCTTACTGAAACAACTAAACCCCAGAACGTGCAACAACCATTCCTGTCCCTGCTGTATCCATGTCTCTGAAATGGCCACAGCATCGATGTCCCAGGTATCAACCCATGCGGCAAATTCACCCACTTTATTCCAAATGCTCCTGGCATTGAAGTAGACACACTTCAAACCACCCTCCTGCGACCTTGAAACCTTATTCATGACCTCACCACTCTCAACCTCCTGTACACTGGAGCTAGGTTCCCATCCTCCTGCTGAATTAGTTTAAACCCTCTGGAAGAGCATTAGCAAATTTTCCCCCAAGGATATTGGTACCCCTCTGATTCAGGTGTAGACAATCTTGTTTGTAGAGGTCTCACCTACCCCAGAAAGAGCCCCAATTATCCAGGTATCTGAATCCCTCCCTCCTGCACCATACCTATAGCGACGTGTTTAACTGCTCTCTCTCCCTATTCCTCACCTCGCCAGCACATGGTTCTAGTTTTGAAATCCCCATCACAGGGAAAAGACCTTGGCTATTTACCCTATCCATGTACCTCATGCTTTTATAAACCTCTATAAGGCCATCCCTCAGCCTCCGATACTCCAGGGAAAATAGCCCCAGCCTATTTAGCCTCTCCCTATACTTTAAATCCTTCATTCCTGACAACATCCTTGTAAATCTTTTCTGAACCCTTCCAAGTTTCACAATATCTTTCCTATAGCAGGGAGACCAGAATAGCATGTAGTATTCTAAAAGTGGCCTAACCAATGTCCTATACAGCTGCTATATGACGAATCAAGGCAAGCATATCAAATGCCTAGCAAGTTTTGAGAAGACTTGTAGCTCAGGTTGAGGTTCTGGATGTGAGTTTGCTTGCTGAGCTGGAAGGTTAGTTTTCAGACGTTTCGTCACCATTCTAGGTAACATCATCAGTGAGCCTCCGGTGAAGCGCTGGTGTTATGTCCCGCTTTCTATTTATCTGTTTTGGTTTCCTTGGGTTGGTGATGTCATTTCCTGCGTTGGTGATGTCATTTCCTGTTCTTTTTCTCAGAGGATGGTAGATGGGCTCCAAAGCAATGTGCTTAACAAAGAGAAAAAGAACTGGAAATGACATCACCAACCCAAGGAAACCTAAACAGATAAATAGAAAGTGAGACATAACACCAGCGCTTCACCGGAGGCTCACTGATGATGTTACCTAGAATGGTGACGAAACGTCTGAAAACTAACCTTCCAGCTCAGCGAGCAAACTCACATTCAGCATATCAAATGCCTTTTTCACTATCCTGTCCAGCTGTGACTCCACTTTCAAGGAGCCATGAAGATGCACTCTAAGGTCTCCAGTTTCAGCAGCAATCCCCAGGACCTTATCATTAACCATATTTGCCCTGTCCTGATATAATATTTTTGTGTCAGGATCATCCTACTCTTTTCTGTCTTCGTTGTGTTTTGCACTGACAGGGAGTGTGAATATAAGAAGGGGAAAGGAGCTACTGAGAGCTACAGGCTGTATTTTTTGATGGAGTTTGCAAGTGGAGAATAATGAATGAAGGCAACAATCTGCCTCATTTCTTTAAATATTATCCATTACCCATGTACAGTGATGCTTTTTAACAATTTCCCCAAGCCTCCTCAGTCAATTTATGTTTCATGTGTTTGTAAGTTCCCTAATTCAAAATTAATACACTTCCTTCAGATTAATCTTCCTAATTTTCAAAATTCTGCTAGGTGATGGTCAGTCATCCCTACAGGTTCTTTTACGTCAAGATTGTTAATTAGTCCTGTTTTCATTACAGAATACGAGAATAAGGTGAGAGGAGAAAAATTTTAAAAAGACCTTGTGGGGGTGGGTAACTTTATCACGCAGAGGTTTGTGCGTATATAGAATGAGCTGCCTGAGGAAGTGGTGGAGTCTGGTACAATACAACATTTAAAAGGCATCTTGATGGCTATAAGAATAGGAGGAGTTTAGGGGGATATGGACCAAATGCTGGCGAATGTGACTGAGTCAGATTGCGATGTTTTGTGGCATGGAGAGGTTGGACTGAAGGGCCTGTTTCCATCCCATATGACTCTATCTAAAATAACATGTCCTCCAGTTGGCTCTTTATCACACTGCTTTTAAAAACCAAACCTAACAGATTCTAGAAACACACACTTCACAACTATAGTGCTCAACTGGTTTATCCAGTCCATATGCTGATTAAAGTCACCAATGATTACTGTTTTGCTCTTGCTACATGCTTCTCTAATTATGTGATTAATACCTTGACCCGCATTGCCACGATTATTCCATTGCCTTTAAATTACTTCAACTAACATCTCCTGCCCCTTGCCATTTCTTAGCTCCGCACTAAGATTCAACACAGTAATAGAAACAAAGCAGAAGCAGATGCTGCTAATCTGAAACAAACACACAGAGTTCTGAAGAAGAGTCATACTGGACTCAACACAAATTTCTGCCATGCATCAAATCTTCCAGATGTGTACATCTGTGACAAGTAGTATATCTGTGCTTCACTCACAGTATAATACCAGTTGGCAGAGCAGAGGCGTTCTCCAAAGCATCCATCTAGTCTACATTTGGTCTCAGCAATGTAGAGGAAACCACGTTGTGTGAGTGAATACAGTGGACAAAGCTGAAAGGACAATGCTGTTTGGCCTGCAAGATGAGGGAAGCCTTGGCTAGTGAACTGGGAAAAGGGCAACTATTCCATCTGCTACAATTGCAATGGAAGTTGCCATGGTGGAGTGAAGAGAAGTTGGGTGAAGGAGGAGTGGGCCAGGATATCTGAAAAGGAATGGTCCCTGTGGAATGCTGACAAGGGAGGAATATGAACATATGTTTGGTTGTGGCATCTTGCTGGAGGTGGCTGAAGTGACAGAGAATGATTTTTTGAATGTGGAGATTGGTCGGGTGGAAAATGAGAGCAAAGTGAGTCCTATTGTTCTGAGAGGAGGGGGAATGGATGAAAATGGGTGACAGCAGAAGTGTGAAAATGGGTTGGACATATCTGAGGACCCTTCAATGTTGATGGCATTTTGCATTCCTTAATACCTGAGCTCTTATTCAGATGTCAAGTAAGCTGAAAAAATGACGTAATGGTGGGGATCTAGACAGCTTTGACATAGAGAATTGGAGAATATGTATACATTGAGTATGAATTTCACAATGCAGTGAAAACAACTGCCTGTGGAGCTTTCTCTGTCTCAGGGATAACTATAATCCTGGGTGCATTTGAGATACTTCAATTGAAAGCCATATTGTGTAGAGAAGGCTGGAGACAGACTCTGAGAAAGGAGCTGTGGCTCTGAAAGCAATCTCGAGTAAACACCTTGTCAAAAGCTTAAGAGGGAAATAAAAAGCAACAAGGGCTGCCACTTTGCCAGCTCCTGTGAAAGGGTAACTACGTAAGGTGAATGTGAGGTTAGAGTGGCAGGAAGGTAGGGTGTTGGGGGTAGTGTGCTAGGGTGCAAGACGCTTCAAGTGTTTAGAGTAGGATGTTGTGTTGGGAGATATTGGATCTGGTTGAGGATGGGCATGGGGTGAGATATGGCAGCAGCATCCAAGGAAATGGCATTATGTTCCGGAGTGGGGGAGGGGGTGGCCAGGAGTGTTGGGTTCAATAGCAAGAGGTATCAGATCCCAGGGAGTATTTGGTCAGGATCTAAGGACCATAAGGGTTATGGGGATGGGGGAATTGTGGGGAGGTATAATTGTACATGTGAGTTAGGTCAGTGTCCGTTAAATACTTTCTCAGGAAATAATCTGTGTAATTAATAGCACCATAGTTTCTCAGTAACTACTTCCTTATCTGCAGAGGAACCCTCGGATTCTCTGGTTTTAATGGATATTTTCAAAGGAGATCAAGTGTAGCGGAAGCTTGCAGCAGGATCTTGAATTTCTCAGCCAGTTCACTTGGAATCTTTTATGTTTGGTACCCCATCGATAATCCCATCTGCGCTCCAGAAACAATGATCTGGTCATGAGAAAATACAACCCCACAAATCAGTGCTGGCATGAGATCACTGTGGCTTGTTTTAAATAGCACTTCCTGTTGCCTCAGGGAAAGCAGCCAACATAATCAAAGACCCTTTCCACCCCTGTTATACTCTGTTTCATCCTCTTTGATTAGGCAAAAGATACAAAAGTTTGAAAACATGTACAAACAGATTCAAGAACAGCTTCTTCCCTGTTGTTATTAGTCTTATAAACGGACAACTCATATATTCAAGTTGATTTTTCTCTGTACCTTCTCTCTAGCTGTAACATCATAATCTGCATTCTGTTCTATTACCCTGATGTGCTTACGTAAGGGATGATTTGTCTGGAGAGCATGCAAAATAAAACTTCTCACTGTATTTTTTTATGTCGCAATAATAAATCAAATCATTCGAATGTGGGTTGCTTCAATATCTGAGGAGTTGCAAATGGTGCTGGACACTCTGCAATCATCACTAAACATCCCCACTTCTGACATTATGATGGAGGGAAGGTCCTTTATGAGGCAGCAGAAGATGGTTGGGCCTAAGACACTACCCTAAGGAACTCCTGCATAGAATGCTGAAGCTTAGATGACTTGCCTCCAACAACCACAACCATCTTCCTATGTGTCAGGTATGACTTCAACCCACTGGGCAGTTTGCCAAATGATACCCAGTGATTCCAGTTTTGCTGGGGGTCCTTGTTGCCATATCTGGTAAAGTGCTGCCTTGATATCAATGACAGTCTCTCTCACCTCACCTCTTGAATTCAGCTCTTTTGTCCATGTTTGAACCAAGGCTGTAATGAGATCAAGAGCTGAGTGGCCCTGGCAGACCCCAAACTGGGTATCACTGAACAAGTTATTGCTGAGCAGATGCTGCTTGATAGCACTGTTGATGACACCTTCCATCACTTTACTGGTGATTGAGAGTAATTGGAGGTGATTAGCCGGGTGGGATTTGTCATGCCTTTTATGGACAGAATATGCCAGGGGGATTTTCAATGTTATCGGGTAGATGTTGTAACTGTACTGGAAAGATTTGGCTGGGGAGCAGCAGGTTCTCCAGCCTCCTGTGCTTTTGCCAGATTGTTGTCAAGGTCCATAGTTTTGAGGTATTCCGTGCCTCCAGCCATTTCTTGATATCACATGGAGTGAAACAAATTGGCTGAAGGCTTATATATGCAAATTTGGGGACCACTGGAGGAGGCCAAGATGGTTCATGCACTTCTGGCTGAAGATTGCTGCAAATATTTCAGCCTTAACTTTTGCACTGATGGGCTGAGCTCCTCCATCATTGAGGATGGGGATATTTCTGGAGACTCGGCCTCCAGTGAGTTGTTTAATTTTCCACCAGCATTCACAACTGGATGTGGCTGGACTGCAGAGCTTATATCTGATCTGCTGGTTGTGGGGTCACGTAGTTCTAGCTATCACTTGCTGCTTATGCTGTTAGGCTTGCAAGTAATCCTGATTGATAGCGTCAGCAGGTTGACCCCTCATTTTTTGGTATGCCTGAGGCTGCTCCTGGCATGCCCTCCTACACTCTCCATTGAACCAGAGTTGATCCCCTGCTTAATGGTAATGGTCAAGTGGGAGATATGCCAGGCCATGAGATTACAGATTGTGCTGGAATACAGTTCTGTTGCTGTTTATGGCCACAGACCCTCATGGATGCCCAGTCTTATGTAGCTAGATCAGCTCAATGTCTGTCCTACTTACCATGGCCATAGTGTCACACAACATGATGGAAGGTATTGTCAATGTGAAGGCAGGATTTTATTTCCACTAGAAATCTGCAGTAGTCACTATTACTGCGGTAATGGACAAGTGCATCTGTAGCCGGTAGAACGGTAAGGATGAGGTTAGGTATGTTTTTCCCTCTTGTTGGTTCCCTTATCACCTGCTGCAGACACAGTCTCGCAGCTATGTCCTTTAGGAACCAACCAGCTCGATCGGTAGTACTGGTACTGAGCCACTCCTGGTGGCTGGCATTGAAATATCTTTCCCAGAGCACATTTTGCACTCTTGGCATCCTGTAAGTATTGTTCAATATGGAGGAGTACTGATTCATCAGTTGAGGGAGAACATGGTAATCCGCAAGAATCCGCAAGAAGTTTTCTTGCCCATGTTTAACCTGAAAGCACGAGACTTCACAGGGTCCCTCAATGTTGAGGACTCCCAGACAAAAACCGAAAGAACTGCGGATGCTGTAAAACAGGAACAAAAGCAGAAATTGAGGGAAAAGCTCAGCAGGTCTGACAACGTTTGTGAAGGAGAGGAAGGGTCACTGGACCCGAAACGTCAACTCTGTTGCTTTCTTCACAGATGCTGCCAGACCTGCTGAGCTTTAGCGGCAACTTCTGTTTTTGTTGTTGTTGATGACTCCCAGGGCAGCTCCCTCCCAACTGCATACACTGTGCTGCCATCTCTGCTGATTCTGTCCTGCTGTTGGCACAGGACACATCAGGAAATGGTAGTATATGGGACATTGCCGGTCAGGTATGATTCTGTGACAATGACTATGTCAGGATGTTGCTTGACTAGTCTGTTAGATGGCTCTCCCAATTCTGGCACAAGCTCCCAGATGTTAGTAAGGAGGGCTTTCTGGGTTTGACAGGACTGTTTCTGGCATAGTCTTTTCCGGTGCACAGGTCAATGCCAGATGATCCATCTAACTTCACTCCTTTGTGACTCTGTAGAGATTGATACAACTGATTGATCTGCTAGGCCATTTCAGAGGGCAATTGAGAATCAATAACATTTGTTGTGAGTCTGGAGTCACATGCAGGCAGACTTCATTTCCGGAAGCAGATTAGTGAACGAGATGGGTTTTTCCCTGACAATTGATAATTGTCCAGTAGAGTCTTCATTCCAGCCTTTTTTTATTGAATTAAAACTCCACCATGTGTATTAGCAGGATTCGAACCCTTGTCCTCAGAACAATACCTGAGTTTCTGGATTAATAGCCTAGCAATTACATAACTAGGCCATCACCGCCCCTTCTCAGTATTTAAGGAGGAAACTGAAGCTCTCCCAAACCATTTTTTGGACAGTGGAGTAATACCAAGCTTGTTGTAGAATGCAGAATTAGAAATGGTCCATTCTGAACAATGGTCACCAGACCCAAAACATTAACCCTGCCTTCACTCCATAGATGCTGCCAGACCAGCTGAGTTTTCCCAGCAATTTCTGTTCTTGTTTCTGACTTCCAGCATTCACAATTCTTTGGGTTTTTTACGCACTACAGTTATTTGTTTGCTTGTGGGTGATGTGGAATATGCCATAGAGACAGAGTGCAAATACAGTATTGAGACATAGGATCAGTTATAATCATATTGAATGGCTAAACACAGTTGAAGGTCAAGTAGTCCAGTCCTGCACTTACTTTCTATATTTGTTTTGACCTGCATCATCAAAGGAAGCTTGTAGATGTTGAACAGGAGAGACCCAGTGGGGTTTTCTTGGGGTCTCTAGAAGTGGCATTGTTGAGATAGGAAGAAACATCCTTGCCAAAAATGCCTTAGGTCTTTTCAGATAGATTAGATTGGGATCAACTGAGAGCATTTCATTGAGCTACGCAGCAAAAAAAGTTTTTTTTTCAGAAGAGATAGCCTATTCAACCATTTCAAAGATTTTAGAGATGTTGTAGAGTACAAGGAAAAATTATATGCTATTGTCAGCTGCAGAGAGACCAATTTGTGACTAAGATTGATAAAGAAATGGAAAAAAATTGTTAAAATTATATTGTAGGAGTAAGTCCACGGGTCACAGGATCTAATTTGCAGCAGGTGATTTTTAGACTGTTATCAGTAAGCTCTTATCTAGACAAAGAGTTATCAACCAGTGGGGAAAAAAAAGTTCCTAAGGGAACAGCGAAGATAAAATCCTGGAATCATCCAGGAAACAAATAGATTTTGCAAAAGACATTTTGGACTCTTCCAGGGTGGGTGAATAAAGATGGACTCAATGACCTTATCTGTAATTATTTTCAGAAATTAAGGCATTGTGATGGCAGCCCATCGATGTATTATATATCACATCGAAAAAGTTAATACTTTCAAAGAATAAGGGTTTAATTTTGCTTTGTTACATTAACTTTTCTGTACATTTATTTGGTTTAGAAACATGAGCCTGAATATTTAATTGCCAATGGAGCAGCAACAGTTTAGGCATAATTTAAAATTGGTCTCAGAGAGAGTGGCAGTGATTCCGACCACCTTTGGAATGTGAGACAATTTACACAGCAAGGAGCGGGTTAATAGGAGGGAGGTAAGGAGTGAATAAGAAACTTGCTGGACTCCAATTTGTAGCCTGTTTAGTTCCTCGAGAAACTTGTGAACACACTGTGAAGAATAAGAAAGCAATTTTCACTTTGTAATGCAACGATCTGAGTAGTCTGTTACACAATACTTCACAGTTGTTGGGTTGACTGTGAGCAAAAGTTAAAAACATTTTTTTTGACACTGAATAGTTTTGAGGTCTGGGTGATCTTGCACAGGATCATGCAATTTAAATTCCATTTTTCAACTTAGCCAGTTATGTATGCATTGAGGTTGCTGACTCTCTGAAGCCATCTCTCTTGACTTCAACAAGGCAATGTCAGTTCCCTTTATGTCTGCCATCCATCTTTGCCACTCTGCAGTTAGCTTTCACCTCCTGGTACTGCTTGGCACCACTAATTGGATATTGAGCTCATCTCTGGCTCAATTGAGGCACTTAATTTGATTGTCTCCCATGAGTAATGCAGATGAGTCTGAAATCAGGATGTGGAAATTATCCAGGCACTGAGGTTCGACTCCCAAATTTAAAATTGAGCCCTTCTTATCTGTTCAATGTGATTTAATCAATTGAGCTTTAAGATATTGTGTTAAGTAACTGAATTTGTTTTTGGTGTAGACATTGCCACCCAGTTACATATTTAGAGAAAGCTATGCCTATGTGATCTAAGGCTAATGTAGACGCACATACCGAGCAAGATAGACAGCATTAACCTTTGAAAAAGAAATCAAAGACATTTTCTCTGGAATTTCTTTTGTGAGCATACTGAACATCAAAAGTCTAAATGTCACCAGCAGAGAGCTGTATATGGAGTGCTGAGTAGAGAAAAGGAGTCACAATTTACCCTATCTGCCATATCTGACAGGACCTGCACAGCTTTAAGCAGTTTTTGAAATGTATTACAATAGTCCTTTTGAAGTAAATATGGTGTAGCAAATGACTGTAGGATGCTTCCTTCAGCTTTCAAAAATATAGCTTCTGGTGCCAAGCAATCACAATGCAGTTAAAATATCTTTTTAGAATCAAATTAATTTAGCAATTTTTTTTTAGATACAAATTCCAAGCTGGGTGGTCAACTAACTCAATTACTTGCTTGTTCATTTTTTCAACTGGCAGATCACATTTGGACTGACACAGGCACCTGTCACTCCAGTCCCTGCTGCTCTACCAGATGGGATTTATCTGCTCACAGCTGGGGTAAGTTCCATCTTTGAGGAGCTTTTTGGAGCCGTATAATAAAAGTAACTCTTTGTCTTACTCTGTATGAGAAGTGCCTTCTGTCACTTGAATGAAGAGCACAGTTAAAATGTGCTATACAGAAATGCCTCTGGCTGTTCTTTTCCCTGGCTGGGGAAGGAAGTCAGATAATAGTGAATAAAAGGAATAAATGGACAAAATAAATTCTATTCCAAACAAGTCAGTGATTTGAACTTTAATCTAAATAGGCTTCATTAAAGCTTTATGAATGAATCATTAAATTTTCCTGGACAATTTATTCCATATATTCATTGGCATCTGTGAAGTGCTTAAAACTAAATTGTCTGTTCACTTGCCTTCTTTTAAGCTTGGATCTGCGTGCCATAGTTACAGAGTTTTTTGTCAAATAATTTATTATGGTTCTATTCATCATACCCCTTCAAATCCTGAGTACTTCAATAAGATGTCCCTTAAGCCTCTTTTCTCCTGAACTTTACATTCATATTGACATTCATAAGACTCATGGTGATACCATTTGAAGAACCCATATATTGAGCCCTAGCGTAAAAAATCAATTTTTCCACTAAAGAAAAATGATTCTGTTGCTGGGCATGCACACAAGTGACAAGTTGAGCTATCTAAAGTCTTTCATACAGAATTATATTTGGACATCTGTTTGAGTTTTTGTGAAGACATATATACCCTAGCTTCTTGAAGTGCATTATTGACTGCCTTTCCCCAAAAAGTAGCCAGGAACCTGCATCAAACTTCAAAACACAGACAAATCTAAATTGCAGCATATTACATTTTATTACCAAAGATCATAGATATTACTTACGTAAAAAGGCTTACCAGATGAATTATTTTTGTAATCTGATTAGTTAACATAGATACATTCAATGTCAAAAATGATCAGCCCTATTATTTCGATGGGCATTTGATAAGGATCGCAGGTGTGCTGTACATCCATCACCATGGTAATAGGTATTGCTTGAGTGAAACTAACATTTCAATTAATTGACAACCATTCGAAAAGTAACTTGAGACATCTAATATGCAATTGTTGGGTTTCTATGGAGTAGTCAAAACACTTCACATTTTCAAAAGCAAATTAAAAATGCTGGAAATCTCAGCAGATCAGGCAGTGCCTAGAACAAAATAAAGTTCATGGAAGGTCATGTTGCTATGAAACATTGGCTGAAATGTTCCAGTCTGGTTTGATATCACTTTTTGGGACCCAGATCTTATGAAGGTTGCCCACGTAGCTTTCCTGGAATTTTCTGGCTTTACATCCAAGGCAGAAGTTTTGTAACAGAAGCAGTTCCATAAACCAGGCTTAACTGTTAAGGTGAGTCAGAGACCTCACAGATTTCAACTGTTACTCATTGAATCATAGAATCCCCACAGAGCAGAAAGAGGCTGTTCAGCCCCTCAAGTCTGCAACACCCCATACACTATCGCCACATTTCCCATGGCTAATCCACATAGCCTGTACATCCCTGAACACTGTAGTGCAATTTAGCATGACCAATCCACCTAGCCAGCACATCTTTGGACTATGGGAGGGAAAGGGAACACCTAGTGGAAGCCCACACAGACCCAAGAAGAATATGCAACCTCCATACCCAAGGCTGGAATCAAACCTATGTACCTGGCACTGTGAAGCAGCAGTGCTGACCACTAAACTACTGCGCTGCACAACAGAGTTATAGACTTTTTGAAGGTTCCAGACATCGAGCAATTCCAGTCATTTCAAATTCTTGGACAATCCTCACATATTCTGTGTGCCTGGCCTTCCAAGAGGTGCCTTTTCTAGGGTGCATCTGGTTTCCGGCTATCCAGACACTGGACAATTGAGACCATGACTCTGTTTCTCTTCACAGATGCAGTTTGATCTGCAAACTATTTTCTGTATTTTTTTATTTTCCATTTGAAGGTCACATTTTGTTCCATTTCTCTTCTATTGAACTTTACAGATTTTATCATTTCTTATACAAAGGAGTCAAGATTTAGAACCCAATGGGGAAGTCACTGAGTACAGCAATAAGTATTGTACCAACAGTTTATAATCACCATCTGTAGTAATATACAACATCCTCAGTATATTAACAGAGGCTGTTTTTATGCTATTGCAATAAGGCATAAAAGAAGATCACTGACTTATATGTTGTGGATTGAGTTTAAATTGAAAAATTTGCTAATATTTTGCAGCCTGATTTTCTTTCTTTCATCTGTCTGTCCCTTTTGGTGAATAATGTAAGCATAGAGATCTATGAGGATATTGTGAGGGATCAGGCTTAGTAATAGTTAAATTACCCTAAGCTTTTCAGTGGAACTGCTATTCGCAGAACTTCTTAGCTTTCAGACTGCAGGTGCACAATGCGTCACAAATGGCCTTGTTTATAGCAGACTCGCTTTTGTTTTTGTTTTCGTCACTGGGTAAAAGAGCATGAGGAGCTCCAAGCAATCCTGCTCCGATCTTTTATCTGACTTCTGTGGGAAAGTAAAATTGGTGAGCCATCAGCATGTAACTGTTTAGTCTGTTTTGCCTAATTTTTAGTTTAAAATTTTGGGTGGCTATAGTTTAAGACAGAGACTGCCAGTTTAGTATTTTTTAGATCTTTTTAAATTACATAGAATTAGGTTAAATCATGTTTCCCCAGAAAAAGACTCGAATGGAAGCCTGTTGCCATCTCGATTATATGCAGGGACAGATAAGTTCATCATTTTCTTTCTAAACAGAAAGAACCGAGAGTAATGGTTACATGCATAGGATAATTTGCTGAGTTAATAGGATTCCCCATTATACAGAGAGACATCAACTGCATACATGTGATTTTGCAGACCCCACATACCAACAATAACAGGAACAATAAATGCTATCATCCCATTAATTTTCTGCTGATGTGTTACCAAACGCAAACATTAATTTTTTTCAGTGCCCACTATCTTGGCAGCAGCCATGAAATCTTCAGCCCGAAGCAGTCAGCCATAAGCACTGTTTACAGGAATCTAGGAACGACAGCAGGCTGTATCTCTGGTGACAAGTTGTACAACTGAGGCTGGAAGAGTGCATATTATTCTAGGCCCACTACTCCATGGGTTCCAAAATAAAATGAGAAATACTTTTTCCAGTTATCAAGATGACCGATTAAATTCATAATATATTCATGACAAAATTTTAAACAAAACATCGTTAAACAAAATAAACACAATTGTGGTTTTATTATCAAAACAGACCTTATTTAATAAATATTTGTTTAATGTATACAGTCTTTGATAAAGAATATAAATACTTATTCTTCTGAATATGACAAACATGCACATAAACATGCACAAATATATACACATGAGCGTTTTCCAAGAAAATAGAAATAAAAACAGATTTCTCTGAAGAGATTGGATGTCTGAGGAATAAAGTATTTTGACCAATAGGTTATTCTTGAAGGCAAACAGATAAAGCATAAGATGTTCTGGAGACCGCTGCTCTGATGTTCTGGCACATATGACAAAGTTATTAATTTAGCATCTCTCTGAAGTCTAATGGACACAGCTTGCTCAGGAAATACAATTTTGAGATGTTCTTTCCAATCAATCTTTGAAAAGAAAAGTTTCACTCTAAATTAATGTCAAGGGTTCCTCTTCAGAAATAGGAGAATCCGGCTTGTTCAGTTCAAGTTTTCCTTCAAATCAGCTTTTTCTTAGCAGACTTTCCTCCAATTCAGCTGGATTAAACTATAACTTTCCAAGACCATCACTGTTCAAAAGAAAACAGCTCTAGCAGAGTCTATAGTGTAGCACAGCATTATCACAATCATGTGTTTTCCAGGATTTGTTAAAAGCAAATTTCCAACATTTACTTTGAATCCTCAATGAACTCTTTCAAAGAAACCATACCAGGTATGTCCACAAAACAAGAAATAAATTCCCTTTTCCACAAGCCTTCAATACCTTTGTCCTTAAAATTAAACATAAAGCATCTTCATAAAATTTCACCCTTGAAAAAAAATATATCTTAGATGCATAAGATTGTGAATGAAATAAATCAGATTTTACAATTAATACATAATTTCTCACTCATCGTCATGTATTTTTCACATGTAACCAACACAGTTATATCTAATAATTTCTTAGTATTTAAACAAAGTTACATTTTTGACAAGCACTGGTGATTACATTGTACATGTTGCAGTGAAAAGCAATCTTCAAAACTAAGTCTGCACTTGAAAAGGCATCAATATAGCCTGGAATTTTTACTTTTTTTTTCTCCAGAGGCTGGAGCATTACTATCAGAATGTATCAATGTGTTTTTGTAGCCTGATGGATGATAGGCCTCAATATGTTTGAGAGGCAGTAGAAATCCCAGAGTTTCCTTTCTCCATGATAGCATAACTCCTTTGGTATCCATGATGTGAAGATGCTGGTGTTGGACTGAGTTGCCATTTCTAGGTTAGTGCTATGTCAATGATTTCATAAACTTTCATTATCATAGTTGGATGCCTGTCAGTTCACAGTTTGATAATGGAATATGGGAAAGAGAGGCATAGATTAGCATGGAGGATATGAAAAGGCTTGGGGTGCAGAGGAGCATGACATGACTTGAGTTGGCATGGGATATGAGGAGACTGCTGGAGATGAGTGAATGTGGGCACAAGAGCTGGAAGGCTAGGTTTTGTTTTATTCTTTATCATATTTTCAACACATTTGAATGCACCAATGCCCACCTTTCACACAAACCACCTTTGGGAAAAGATGTTTTCACAATACTCTTTTTGGATCGGGGAGAATGAGTGGTCTCACAGGGTCCAGGATCATTATCACTGCAGCAAATGACCTATCCTGCAAAGAATCAAATGATCAGGAATCAGTCACCCCTTGATTGTAACTGTTCAGAAATAATCCTGTCCACTGTTCCTGCCAACAATGCCCCACTCCACCTCACGAGCAATCAATCCCAGATTTCTTTGATATTGTGATCAGCTCTACTGCAGCTCACTCTGGTGTCCTTGCTGCCCAGAGGGAGATATTCTACCCAGGATGCTGGCTTCCAAGCAGAAAGCTGCTGACGGAGAACGACCTGGTATTAGCTGAAAGCTAATTTTAGAATTCCAACTAAAACTTTATTTGCCACTAACACCAAGTCTAGCCCTGTTAATATCCATGCCTAATATATCATTCATCTATTTTGACTAAAACAAACTAAAAATGGATTGGCCCAAATTTTTGCACTGAACCTGGAGCAAACAGATGTGTACGAATCAAATGATACTCTATTTCCGTGTAAAACAGTCAAATATATCTGCATTGAATCACAGTGGCACAGCCAATTATTTGCTAACTATTTAATTCATAAAAAGAATGAGGAGCTTCAGTATGTAATGGCGTGAGGCTTTTTTGACCACCAGGTTACTTGTTACAAATTTGTACAAGTGGTGGTTGGTTTCCTTAGAGAAGTAAAGGTTGAGAGCAGATTTGATAAAGGTGTTCAAAATCATTAGGTTTCTAGATAAAACATTGGCAGAAATGTCAAGAACCAAGAATGTAGATTTAAAATGATTGGCAAATTAATCAGAAGCAGCATGAAAAAAGGCACTCTCAGAACAAATAAGGATTTGGAACACTCTGCCCATGATCGCTGTGGAGACAGATTCAATTACAGTTTTTGAAAGGGAACTTGATAAACATTTGCAGGCAAGTGGAGTGAGCTACATTGGTCTTGCAGAGCGTCGTCACAGACTTGAAGGGCCGAATGAATTCCTTCATTGCTGCAATCATTCTTAAATTCTACAGAAACAATGTTAGGAAGTGGCTTCAAATGTTGACCACTTACAACCAGCAAGATTCTTCTCAAACTGGGCACTAGCCTGTTGTTGCTTCTTTGAGGGAAAACAGGAAGAATGAGCAGGAGGCTGTTAAGTAAAGCATTAGTTTTCAGTTTGTGCCACATACAAATTCAGCCTCATACAAATAAATACAACTCAGAGAATGGGGGATGGGAAATATGGGGCTAAAAGAGTGACTTAAAAGCGTGTTTGTATCATTAGGTATTTACTTTTAAACAGTATTGTATTTGTGCTTTTGTGCCATTCATTGCTTTCAATACTATGATATATTATGGATGAAGGGTGTTTCAGTCTAGCTTCTGCCATTGATGTTCCTTTGTATATGAAATTGTTAAGGAAATAAACCTTCCTTCAGGCCAACTCTGCATGTTTTTATTCAAGTTTTATTTAGAGAGAGAGAGGGGCACTGTTCTAAACTTTTTAGAGAAGTTTGTCTTCATGCAAAATTGCAATTACTGCAATAAATTTAGGAACAAGAGTTGAATGGAATATGTTATGATCAAAGTTATTTAATGCTAAGATTGACCTTGAATTTCCTTTCTAACACATAGATTGCACATACCCATGCTGAGGTCTTGGTTATTTGTTTTCATAGTTCAAAAACAACAGGTTCTTTTCTTTGTTAATCTTTAAATTTGCATTTATTATATCACTAAGATCAACACAGGCATAGTGTTATAATTATTTAATTTGAATTAGGCAACACAGTGACTCATGGGGTGGCATGATGGCTCATAGAACATAGAACATAGAACACTACAGCACAGAACAGGCCCTTCAGCCCACGATGTTGTGCCGACCATTGATCCTCATGTATGCACCCTCAAATTTCTGTGACCATGTGCATGTCCAGCAGTCTCTTAAATGACGCCAATGACCTTGCTTCCACAACTGCTGCTGGCAACGCATTCCATGCTCTCACAACTCTCTGTGTAAAGAACCCGCCTCTGACATCCCCTCTATACTTTCCTCCAACCAGCTTAAAACTATGACCCCTCGTGTTAGCCATTTCTGCCCTGGGAAATAGTCTCTGGCTATCAACTCTATCTATGCCTCTATTATCTTGTATATCTCAATTAGGTCCCCTCTCCTCCTCCTTTTCTCCAATGAAAAAAGTCTGAGCTCAGTCAACCTCTCTTCATAAGATAAGCCCTCCAGTCCAGGCAGCATCCTGGTAAACCTCCTCTGAACCCTCTCCAAAGCATCCACATCTTTCCTATAATAGGGTGACCAGAACTGGGCGCAGTATTCCAAGTGCGGTCTAACCAAAGTTTTATAGAGCTGCAACAAGATCTCACGACTCTTAAACTCAATCCCCCTGTTAATGAAAGCCAAAACACCGTATGCTTTCTTAACAAGCCTGTCCACTTGGGTGGCCATTTTAAGGGATCTATGTATCTGCACACCAAGATCCCTCTGTCCCTCCACACTGCCAAGAATCCTATCCTTAATCCTGTACTCAGCTTTCAAATTCGACCTTCCAAAATGCATCACCTCGCATATATCCAGGTTGAACTCCATCTGCCACCTGTCAACCCATCTCTGCATCCTGTCAATGTCCCGCTGCAGCCTACAACAGCCCTCTATACTGTCAACGACACCTCCAACCTTTGTGTCGCCTGCATACTTGCTGACCCATCCTTCAATCCCCTCATCCAAGTCATTAATAAAAATTACAAACAGTAGAAGCCCAAGGACAGACCCCTGTGGAACACCACTCACCACTGACTTCCAGGCAGAATATTTTCCTTCTACTACCACTCGCTGCCTTCTGTTGGCCAGCTCAGTGGTTAGCTCTGCTGCCTCACAGTGCCAGGGCCCCGGGTTCAATTATACCCTTGGGCGACTGTCTGTGTGGAGTTTGCACATTCTCCCTGTGTCTGTGTGGGTTTCCTCCCACAGTCCTAAGATGTGCAGGTTAGGTGGATTGGTCATGCTCAATTGCCTGTAATTTTCAGGGATTTGTAGGTTATAGGGTGATGTGTCTGGGTGGTATGCTCTGAGGAGCAGTGAGGTCTTGTTGGGCTGAAGGGCCTGTTTCCATGCTGTGGGGACTCTATAACTTCTATGAAGTGATGTTTTACAGGGTGATCAAGATAATCAAATTTAAGCTACTCATAAATGTTAATAAAATATTCAGAAGTTATGCTGTTAGAATGTAATTATAAACTAGAAAATTAGATGGCAAAACTCAGATTTTTCAATTCATCTGTAAAATGTCAGGCAACTTTCAACACTACAACAACTATGCATTGAAGATAACTTTACCCCATTAATATGTCAAAAAAGAATTTTGTTGAAATAGTAGTTTCACAGAAAAGGCACCATAATATTGCCCATAATTTACTGTCAATTTTAACTGTCAGTTCAATCTGACAATTTTATTGCTGCTTTCTTGTCACAATAATTATCAAAATGTTCAGAGCCTCTTCTGTATGAGGAAAGGAGTAAAATCTCCAACTGATTCCAGCCACATCTACTATGAATGTAACATTTAACTTCTTCAGTGATGTTTGGTGGAATTTGTTCTGAAAAATGTTGTGATGAGCTTGTGTCTGACGTTGAGGTGCAAGAATTTTGAAAAGAATATTCAGCTTGCATAACTTGAGTTTTAAGGACAGCCAATCTACTTGTCAGAAGCAGGTTGCTCATTTAAATACCAGTATGAGGCTGCACGGCTTCATTTTATCTGTCACTAAGAGATTTTCCAGGACTGCCTGTGGGCCAGATGGAGCAGGAAAATTTCCTGCAACAAATTACCAGATATCCTCTCTGCTCCACACCAGGATCTGGCTGCTCCCTGCATCATCTAAACCTCTAAACCACCAGACAGCCTACCATCATTGCGATCACACCCAAAAAACAGCAAATTAATCCATAACTACCATCTGACATTCCAAAACAATATCCCCCACCTTAACAATAGAGAAGCCTAGCATACCCAATTGAAATGACAAAAAACAAACTGAAATGTTCATTTCAGAGATAGTAGTAACTGCAGATGGTGGAGAATGTGAGATAACAAGGTGTAGAGCTGGATGAATACAGCAGGCCAAGCAGCATCGGGGGCAGGAAGGCTGACGTTTCAGGCCTAGGTCCTTCTTCAGAAATGGGGGAGGGGAAGAGGGTTCTGAAATAAATAGGGAGAAATGGGGAAGCAGATAGAAGATGGATAGAGGAGAAGATAGGTGGAGAGGAGACAGACAGGTCAAAGAGGCAGGGATGGAGCCAGTAAAGGTGAGTATAGGTGGGGAATTAGGGAGGAGATAGGTCAATACATTGGGGAGGTACAGGTCAAGGGGGTGGGATGAGGCGAGTAAGTAGAAGATGGGAGTGGGGCTTGATGTCGGAGGAGGGGATAGGTGGGAAGAATAACATGTCAGGGAGGCGGGGACGAGCTGAGCTGGTTTTGGGATGCAGTAGGGAGGGGGGAGATTTTGAAACTTGTGAAGTCCACATTGACACCATTGGGCTGCAGGGTTTCCAAGCAGAATGTGAGTTGCTGTTCCTGCAACCTTCAGGTAGCATCGTTGTGACACTGCAGGAGGCCCAAGAGGGAGTTGAAGTGGTTCGTGACTGAGAGGCGTAGTTGTTTAGTGCGAACCAAGTGTAGGTGTTCTGCAAAGTGGTCCCCAAACCTCTGTTTGGCTTCCCCAATGTAGAGGAGGCCACAACGGGAACAGCGGATGCAATATACCATAGTAGCAGATGTATAGGTTAACATCTGCTTGATGTGCAAAGTCTTCTTGGGGCCTGGGATGGGGGTGAGGGGGGAGGTGTAGACGCAGGTGTAGCACTTCCTGTGGTTGCAGGGAAAAGTACTGGATGTGGTGGGGCTGGAGGGGAGTGTGGAGCAGACGAGGGAGTCACTGAGAGAGTGGTCCCTCTGGAAAGCAGATAAGGGCAGGGAAGGAAAAATGTCTTTGGTGGTGGGGTCGGAAATCCAGTTGGCGGAAGTGTCGGAGGATGATGCATTGGATCTGGAAGTTGGTGGGGCGGTAGGTGAGGATGAGGGAGATTCTGTTTTGATTGTTTTGTGGGGAGGAGTTGTGAGGGATGAGTTGTGGAAAATGCGGGAGACACAGTTGAGGGTGTTCTCGAACACTGGGGGGGAGAGTTTGCAGTCCTTGAGCAACGAGGACATCTGAGATGTATGGGAGTGGAATGCCTTATCCTTGGAGCAGATGTGGCAGAGGCGAAGGAATTGGGAATAGGGGATGGCATTTTTGCAGGAAGGTTGGTGGGAGGAGTTGTATTCCAGGTAGCTGTGGGAGTTGGTGGGCTTGAAATGGATATCGGTTTCTAGGTGTTTGCCAGAGAGGTCCAGGGAGGAGAAAGAGGTATTAGAGATGGTCCAGGTGAACTTAAGGTTGGGGTGGAAGGTGTTGGTGAAGTGGATGAACTGTTCGAGCTCCTCATGGGAGCATGAGGCGGCGCCGATACAGTCATCAATGTAACAGAGGATGACGTGGGGTTTAGAGCCAGTGTAGCTATGGAAGAGGGATTGTTCCACATACCCTACAAAGAGGCAGTCATAGCTTGGGCCCATGCGCGTACCCATGGCCACTCCCTTTTTCTGTAGAAAGTGGGAGGAATTGAAAGAGAAGATGTTGAGGGTGAGGACGATATCAGCTAAGCGGATGAGGGTGTTAGTGGAGGGTGATTGGTCAGAGCTGTGGGACAGGAAGAAGCAGAGGGCCTTTAGACCATCTGCATGGAGAATGCAGGTGTATAGGGATTGGAGGCCCATGGTAAAAATGAGATGTTGGGGACCGGGAAATTGGAAGTTCTGGAGGAAGTGGAGGGTGTGGATGGTGTCCTATAGGTAGGGAGTTCCTGGACCAAGGGGGAGAAAATGGATTCCAGATAGGTGGAGACAAGTTCAGTGGGGCAGGAGCAGGCGGAGACAATGAGTTGACCAGGGCAGTCAGGTTTGTGGATTTTGGGAAAGAGATAGAAGCTGGTGGTGCGGGGTTAGGGAACGATGAGGTTTTAGGTTGTGGTAGGGAGGTCACCTGAAATGATGAGGTTGTGGATGGTTTGGGAGATGATGGTATCGTCATCGGGGGTGGGGTCATGATCAAGGGGGCGGTAGGATGTGGTGTCGGATAGATGGTAACCTGGCCTCAGCTACGTAGAGGTCAGTGCGCCATACTACAACTGCGCCTCCCTTGTTCACAGGTTTTATGGTGAGGTTGGGATTGGAGCAGAAGGAGCAGAGGCTGTGGCAGAGTTCTGTGGTGGAGAGTTTGAAGTGGGTGAGAGGGGTGGAGAAGTTGAGGTGATTGATGTCCCAACAGCAGTTGGAGATGAAGAGGTGGCCTCCTGCAGTGCCACAATGATGCCACCCTGCAGCCCAATGGTATTAATGTGGAATTCACAAGTTTCAAAATCTCCACTCCCCCAACGCATCCCAAAACCAGTCCAGCTCATCCCCAGCTCCCTAACCTGTCTTTCCTCCCACCTATCCCCTCCTCCCACCTCAAGCCCCACCCCCATCTCCTCCCTACTAACCTCATCCCGCCCCCTTGATCTGTCCATCCTCCCTGGACTGACCTATCTCCTCCCTACCTCCCCACCTACACTCACCTTTACTAGCTCCATCCCCACCTCTTTGACTTTTCTGTCTCCTCTCCACCTATCATCTGCCTTATCTATCTTCTGTCCGCCTCTCGCTTTCTCCGTATTAATTTCAGAACCCTCTCCCCATCCCACATTTCTGAAGAAGGTTCTAGGCCTGAAACGTCATCCTTCCTGCTCCTCTGATGCCATTTGGCCTGCTGCGTTCATCCAGCTCTCTACCTTGTTATCTCTGAAGTGTTCGTTTACAGCTTTAGTCAGAAATGGCAATTCTATCCCTGTCTCCTCCTGAGATGTCTAAAATTACAGATGCTAAGCATCAGCCACATTGATGATATCAAGAAATACGTGAAGGCACTGGAAACTATGAACATTATAAATCTTGACAACATATCAGTGATATCAATGAAAGCATGTGCTCCAGAACTTACCAGGCCCTTGCCAAGTTGTTCCTGTAAAGTTAAAATACTGGTATGTACCTGAAAATTGGAAATATGTCTCAGGTATGTATTGGCCACAAAAGGCAGTCAATCAATGCCCAAGGAGTCAATTCTCCATCATCAAAGTCATGGTTGGGTCATGGTGTCAATGATAGCGCTACCAAATAGCACTTCTAAAGCAATAATCTGCCCACTGACACCCAGTTTGGGTTTTCCAGGGCCACCTAGGTCCTGACCTCATTGGAGCCTTGGTTCAAATGCTCAAAACAGTTGAACAACAGAGCAAGGTGTTATTAAGGCCGCATTTGACTGAGTATACTATCAAAGAACTTTGGCAAAACTAATTAATGGAAGTCAGTGGCAAAAGCTTCCACTGGTTGGAGTTCAATCTGACACAAAAGAACATGGCTATGATTGCTGGAGGTCAACCAAGTCAAATCAAGAACATCTCTGCAGGAGTTCCTTGGACTAACCATCTTCAGCTGCTTCAGAAGTGAGGATGTTCACCAATGATTGCATAATGTTGAACATCATCCACAATTAATCCTGAATTATTATGTGAATTATTATAGAAAGTTCATACATAACCTGGCCTCTATCCTGGCACGTTTGCATCAACTCCTAAGAAGAGGCCAGTCTTGGAAATGGTTACATAGCCAAGGCATAGCTTTCAGGGAAGTGAAGAAACGGAGGATTGCCAATCGTGAATGTAT
The DNA here is from genome assembly GCF_030684315.1 of Stegostoma tigrinum. Lineage (NCBI taxonomy): Eukaryota > Metazoa > Chordata > Chondrichthyes > Orectolobiformes > Stegostomatidae > Stegostoma > Stegostoma tigrinum. The sequence goes on along the minus strand of NC_081356.1, from coordinate 61,566,063 downwards.
ACAGGACTTACACTAATGCGGGGAGATTAAATATGCCCAAATGGAGAAAGAAGGTTTGGCTGTTATATTTATAGTTATGACGTTCCATAAATACCTCTATGGATGTAAATTTGTACTAATAACAGATCATAAACTCCAACTAGGTCCATGTAATAGGACAAGGCAGTGCCCACCCATAGATTCATGCCAAATTCAGTGGTGGGTTCTAATACTAAGTGCATATAATTACAACTTGGAATACCATCCAGAGGGCCAAGTAGCAAATGTGGATGCATTGAGCCACCTCCCATTGGCAGATACACCACCGATGGTACCACCACTGGAAGAGTTCATCATGGTTTTAAATTTTCTGGACACACTTCCAGTCACAGCTGACAATATCAGACTTTGGACACAGAAGGATTGATTCTTGGCTAAATGGAAACAGCTGGTGGTGATGGGGAAACCAAAGGGCCATCACAGCCAGAGTTGAAGTCTTTTTGGATCAAGAGAGACCAGATCACAGTAGAAGATGGCACATTGTTACGTGGAGCAAGGATGACTGTCTGAAGCAAAGGCCACCGCCAGGTACTGGCTGAACTCCACCAGGGTCATCCAGGGATTTCCAAAATGAAGATGTTGGTTAGAAGAAATGTCTAATGGCCAGGACTGCATGCAGACATTGCTGTGTTGGTGGGGCAGTGCCCAAACTGCTGACAAGAACAAAAATTACCACCAGCAGCTCACCCAATAAAGTCATAGAGTCACACAGCATGGAAACAGACCCTTCGGTCCAACCAGCCCATGCCGACCATAATCCCAAACTAAACTAGTCCCATATTCGCCCAGTCCATGGTATCTACCGGATCCTCAACCTTGACCAGCTGCTGCCCCAGTGGGTCACACCTCCCAGCAATCCAAGCAGTCCGGCTGCCTGTTCAAGGGAATGGGTGGGTGAGCCCTGGACTCAGTTACTCATCAACAATGCAGGTCCTTTCATTAACTCAATGTTCTTAGTCATTGTGGATAGCCACTCAAAGTGGCTAGATGCACATTCATCAAACATGAGGACAAAGATAAAAAAACTGTACATCTTTTGTAAGACTCATGGAAGTGCTGATTACAGATAATAGGCCATCATTTACCAACAGGAAATGGGAGTATTTCCTAAGTTTGAATGGAATTCAATGCATAAGGACAGTTCCATACAATCCCTCATGCAATGGTCTGGCAGAAAGAGGAGTCCAAACTCTGAAGGCAGGCTTAAAGAACAGCCAACAACTTCGCTAAATACATACTGTACCAGGTCCTAATGAATTCTAAGACCACCCTTCAAGCACCTACAGGTATAGCTCCAGGAGGTTTTCAAATGTGAAGAACACCCTGCACCAGGTTAAACCTGGGCTTCCCAGGCCTGAGGTGGAGGCAGGTATGAAATGGCATCAGGAACACCTATGCGAGACACTAGACTTTGCTAAGCGAGATAGATAATTTACTTCAGGGGACAAGGTTTGGTGCAGGAACCATGGGAGTGGCTCTGCATGGGTCAGGGGCATGATCAGCACAAGATCAGGTCCAGTGGCATACAAATTTGAGGTAGATGTGATGGTCCTGATCAAGGATGTGGGCCATATGAAAGCTGCAAAATCGTACACATGTTGGGAGCTCCTCAACAGCCTTTCCACATGTTCCGGAACCAGCAGGTTCTCCTTCTCCACTGAGCGTTGAAGATCACTTTGGAATCTGAGGTGGACAATGCTAATGTCACCTCCTTGATATCTTCTCCAGGCTGCAAAGGTAACTAATATTTTCTGAAACAATCTGAGCATAAGAGTCATGCTACTGTGCATTACACATCACCTGCATCCAAGACAGAGTTGGAGGAACCTGACCCAGTGCAAAATTGCCCCGGGGGAGCTACAAGGTAAAGAATCAGCCAATGTCTTCAGAAAGATGTAGTAATTGTAATGAGGTCAATCAAGTGGGCCTCATAATGTGAGTTTCCTAATTTGGGTTTTATCTGGTCCAAACAGATAACAACAGATTAGAACAAGGATGTCAGAGGTTCTGTTCACTCTGAGAGCTGGCTCTGAGGGAGCCCAATCAGTGTCAAGGACTTTCTATGTGTAAATAAAGGGTGACTCAGTGATGGGATACCAGCCTCGATGGAGTTATTTCATAACCCTTCTTCAGAACAGATCTACAATATGTCTCTGCTACTGTTATTCAATGCTAGTTGCACCTGTGATCCAGGTCTGTGTTCCCAAAGCAACCCACTAATGCATCAGAAGGTTACTTGGTCATGAGATTCCAGTGTGAGAGGATGGCAAATACTTGGATGCCAATGTCCATGGACAAAAGGTGTATTGGTTGGTTCTAAACAACATGGAAATCCTGGAGATAGTGGTGAGCTGATTTCCATGACTAGATTTTTAAACATCTGGCTTGTTTGGCACATTTGGTAAGGGAGGAGACTGAATGTGCATTGGGAAGGTGTTTAACAAGTAATAATCCAGCTTAATTATCAGCTCAATACTACCTCCTGAGAAACTCACCGCATTGATTGTCAAAAGCCTTGCCAATCCTCCCATTTAATTCTGCCAAAATCTTACCGTAATGATCTCACCATTTCTGAAAAAACATCAACATTCCTGCTCCTCTGATGCTGCCTGGCCTGCTCTGTTCCTCCAACTCCACACAGTGTTACCTCTGAGTCCAGCACCTGCAGTTCTTACTATCACCATGATGTATATTGCATTACATACATGTTAGGCACAAAATTATACCTAACATTTTCCCTCAACTTCTGAGAAATTGGTCACATTTCCAAAGCAATGGACAGAGCAACGCCCAGTTCCAAGAGAAAATGTGATAATTTTTCTACAATATTTATTGTCCAGTAGACAACAAATTTTACATCAGTCAGTAAAACAACTGAACAGCAGACATATTCCAAAATTAGTGATAAATGAAGCCCACAGATGATGGATTCCAGTTTGAAATTATTGTTGCAGTAATTGTAAAAAGAATAAGTTTTTCTTTAATGAGCATCTGGGTTTTGTATCCAGCAATCTGAGTCCGAATCTCAGTGGATCCTTTAATTGATGTGTCCCTCCAAATTACTTAATTTGGGACGTGACAGTGCCATCTGCCTATGGGAAAATTTAAGGCTCGGCCTTTTCGCCCCACCACATCAGATGTCATTACATTTCTGGCCAAGTGGAAAGAGCAATACGGTCCAATCCCTGGCCTGGAGAATTAATTTCAGAGAATTTATTTATTTTCTACTAAAATGCACATTTGAACAGAAATGGTCTCTAATTCTCAACAGAGTCAACTGCAAAAAAGCAGTGCTTACACTTCAGTTAAATAGATGAACTCTACCTTCACCCTCAGCATTTAATTATAACAAGGTGCATTTATTGTTTTATTATTCACTGCAAAAAGATGGAATTCTCTCTCAATTGGGCTAACTGTTGCTGTAGTTAGAAAAGAGGGCGAGAAATTAACATTTTAAAATGCATTGTAACCTATGAATGTTGCAGCAACAGAGCAAAATCAAGAGAATAATTAGAGCATAGCCAGTAAATTGTAGCAATAATTCGCATAGATCCTTACTTCATGATGAACATGCGAGCAAGGAACAAGAGTAGGTCCAATCATTTCCATTTCCTTTATCATTGACCGTCCTTCTATCAGGAAAGTAATGGCGATGCTCACTCATGATTGCATAATGCTTGTTTTCATTCTCAAATACTTAGATACTGAAGCATTCCATGGTTAATGCAAGAAGACAAACTTCAGACTTCAGGGTAAGTGGTAATAATTTGAACCATGCATGCCAGGCAGCAGCCATAACATTAAACAAGCTACTTCCCAACAATAGAGGATTAAATGTTACTTTTCATATGAGTGATTTCTCTATATAAGGCAAAATCTATCGAATATTGACAAGTAAATTATCTGGAATGTAATCTAATTTGTGCTATTCTTGTCGTGCTTGATTGTAGTAATTGGGGTTATTTTCACAAACGTGATATTGTGATGGAGGCTATGAAATTCATGTATGTTATGTTCATTTTTGGCACATTGAGTTCAAAAGAGAAGGAGACTAGAATTGGTTATTTCTGTTGCAAGTTTTCCTTTTCTAAAAAAAAGTCACACAGTCGTTCTGGAATGATGGCCTAAATCCAAGATTCACGAAAAGACCATATGAGCAGTATTGGACAATTTGGTCCATTGAGTCTGATCCGCCATTTGATTGCAGCCGATATGTTTCTCAACCCCATGCTCCTGCCTTCTCCCTGTAGCCTTTGATTCCCTTACAAATCAAGAACCTATTTATTTTCATTTTAAATACACTCAATGACTTCTGCAGCAATGCGTTCCATAGATTCACCAGCCTCTGGTTGAAGGAAATACCTTCTTATCTCAGTTCTAAACAGTGAATAATTGTGGTCCAACACAGACACATGCGGAACTCCATTCGTCACCTGCTGCCATCCTAAAAAAAGAGCCCTTTATCCCACTGTCTGCCTTTGGCCAGTAAGCTCCAATCCTCTTAACATGCCAGTACCTTGCCCCTAACATCATAGGCTCTTATCCTATTTAGCAGCTTCCTGCATAGCACTCTGTCAAAAGCCTTCTGGAAACCCAAATAGATCACATTGTCTCCTCAAAGAATTCTAACACATTTGCCAGGCATGGACTCCCCTTGACAAAGCCATGCCGACTCAGCCCTATTTTGCCATGTGCTTTGAAGTACTCTGCAACATTATCCTTAATAATGGACTCTAAAATCTTACCAATGACAAAGGTCAGGCTAACTGGTCTATAATACCTGTCTCCTGCTTCCGTCCCCTTTTAAATAGGTGTGTTACATTAGCCATTTTCCAGACCTCTGCGACTCTACTGGACTTCAAATGATTCCTGAAAAGATCACCACCAATGCCTCCACAATCTCCTCAGCTGTCTCTTTCAGAAACCTAGGGTGTATCCATACAGTCCAGGTGATTTATCCACCCTCATACCTTCGACCTTCCCTAGCACCTTCTCCTTAGTGTTGGCCCCTACATTCACCTCTGCCCCTGACTGTCTTAAGGTTCTGATATGCTACCGTTGTCTCTCACTGTGAAGACTAATGCAAAATACCTATTCATTTCCTTCCCTAATTCTTTGATCCCCATTATTTTCTGTGGCCTCATTGCCTCTTTCTCCCCTTAGTATGTATCTTCTTTCTTGGGATGAATTGCTGCTGTGCCTCCTGAATTACTCCTAAGAACTTCTGCCATTGCTGCTGTACTATCTTCTTTGCTAGTCTCCCCTTCCAATCAACTCTGGTCAGCTCCTCCCTTATATCTTTATAGTTACCTTTACTCAATTGTAATGCTGTTACATCTGATTCCGGCTTCGCTCTCTCAACCTGCAGGGTAAATTGTATTGTAGATGTTCACTGCTCCCTGGGTTCTACACCTTCCAACTCAATATTACTTCTTGCTATTAATTTAGGTTCTTAATGAAAATGCAATATTTAATGAAGAAAAAGCTTTTTGATTTGATTTATCATTGTCCCATGTATTGAGATTCAGCTAAAAGTACTGTTTTTCATGATGGCTGCATTTGCAACTCTGTAATTTCTTGCAGACTTGGGCAGAGCAGTTGCTATACCAACCTGTGGTGCATCTGGATGGGATACTTTCTACGGTGTATCTATAAAAATTGTTAAGTGTCATTGCGGACATGCCAAATTGCCTTAGCCTTCTGAGGAAGTAGAAGAATGCTTCCTTAACCGTAGCATGATTAAATTAGATTCCCTACAGTGTGGAAGCAGGCCCTTCGGCCCAACAAGTCCACACCACCCCTTGAAGCATCCCACCCAGACCCATCCCCCTATAGCCCACATGCCCCTGAACACTATGGGCAATTTAACATGGCCAATCCACCCAGCCTGCACATCTTTGGACTGTGGGAGGAATTCAATGTGTTTGGACCAGGACAGAATGCTCATGATATTTACTCCTAGAACTTGAAGCTCTTGACCACCTCCACCTCAACACCATTAATAGAGACAGGGGTGTGTCCTCCATTCTGCTTCCTGAAGTTGATGACCAGATCCTTCATTTTGCTGACATTGAAGGAGAGATTATTGTTTTTACACCATGCCACTAAGCTCTGTCTCCGACCTGTACTCTGTCTTGCTGCTTTTTGAGATCCAATCCACTATGGTGATGTCAAAGGCAAAACGGTAAATGGAGTTAAAAGCTGAAATTGGCCACACAGTTGTGAGTGTAGAAGGAGTAAAGTAAGGAGCTGAGCATACAACCTTGCGGGGCACTGGCAATGAGGATTATTGTGGAGGTGATGTTGTCAATAATCCTTACCAATTGTGGTCTACGGATTAGCAAATTGAGGATCCAGTTGCAGAGCAGAGAACAGAGACCTAGGTGTTGGAGTTCGGGGATGAGTTGAGTTTTGTTGGAATTATGGTGGTGATGGTGGAGCTAAAGTCAACTAATAGGAATCTGACATAAGTATCCCTGTTATCCAGATGTTCCAGGGATGAGTGCAGGGAGATGAAGTCTGTCATGGACCCATTATAACAGTAGGCAAACTGTAGCAGATCAAGGCAAAGTTGTTGACTTGCTCACTGAGCTGCCTTGGTTTTGTTCAGACGTTTCATCACGCTGCTAGGTGACATCATCAATGAAGCCTCCGATCAAAATAGTATGGGAGACTGAAGTATTGTGTGACATTGATTAATCAATTGATTTATTGTCACATATACCGAAATACAGTGAAAAGCTTTGTTTTTGAGCGTTACAGGCAGATCATAGTAAGCAAAGGATGTACAGATCAAAAAGGCTTAGACAGAGACATATGGGTTACATTGCATAGGGCATGTGCCAGGCGAGATCAATGTTAGCAAGATCAGTGTCATTTGAGGCTAGAGAGTTCATTCATCAGTCTGATAATGCAGGGAAGAAGCTGTCCCTGAACCCGCTCATGCGTGTATTCATGCTTCTAGCTTCTGCCTAACAGAAAAGGTTGTAGGGGATCATTACTGGAGTGTGATTGGTCTTTGATGACGTGGCAGCCTTTCTGCAGCGGCGAGCCATGTTAATGGAGTCCATGGATGAAAGGTTGGCTTGCATGATGGTCTGGCCTATGCACACCACCTTCTGTAGTTTCGTATGGTACAGGACAGAGCAGTTACCATACCAGGCTGTTATGCACCCAGTCAATACGCTTTCAATAGTGCACCTGTAAAAGTTGTTGACGGTCCTTATGGACATGCCAAATTTCCTGAGCTGTCATAGGAAGAAGACACATCGTACTTCCTTTTTAACACAGTTGCATCTACATGGGATGTCCAGGACGGGTTACCAGTCATCATCACTGAGGAACTTAATGCTCTTCACACTGTCAACCTCAGTTCTGTTTATGTGCATGGAGGTGAGTTCTCCTCCTTCTTTCTGAAATCAATGATCAGTTCTTTAGTTTTGCCAATGTTAAGAGACAGATTGTTTCCATTGCACTACGTCACCAAGCCCTCTATCGCCCTTCTGTAGTTTGACTCATCGTTATTAGATATTGTGTCATCAGCAAACTTGCAGATGACGTTTGTTTGGAATTTGACAATACAGCCATTGGTGTAAAGTGAGTAGAGCTGGGGGCTGAGGATGCATCCTTGGGGGACTCCAGTGTTGCGTATTATTGTGGAGGACGTGCAGTTACCTATTCTCCCTGATTGCAGCCTGCTGGTCAGAAGCTGAGGATCCAGTTTCAGAGGGCAGAGCTGAGGCCAATGTCACAGAGTTTTGATGTCAGTCTAGAGGGGATAATGATGTTGAAGGCAGAATTGTAGTCAACGATCAGGAGTCTGACATAAGTGTCCTTGTTGTCTAGATGTTCCAGGAATGAGCGCAGGGCGAGCAATATGACATCTTCTGTGGACCAGTTATGTCAGAAGGCAAACTGTAGAGGATCGAGGCAGGATGGGAGACTGGAGTTGATGTGGGCAATGACCAGCCTCTCGATGCACTTCATGTTTATTGAAATCAGAGCCAAAGGCGATGGCCATTGAGGCACGTTGCACGTGTTTTCTTGGATATGGGGATGATGGTGTTCTTCTTGAAGCAGTAGGGGACTTCAGCTTGTAGGAGAGAGAGAGGTCGAAGATGTCAGTGAATACCTCCACCAGGGAGTTCACACAGGATCTGAGTGCTCGGCCGAGGACACCGGCCAGGCCCATCGTTTTCCTTGGGGTGACTCCCAGGAAAACTGACCTGAGTCTGCAATGGGTGACTGAGGGAACAGGTGTATCCGGAGCTGTTGGGGCAGATGTCACCGCGCCACTGGCATTCTGCTCAAACTGAGCACAGAAAGTATTGAGTGCATCAGGAAGAGATATGTCAGCGTCTGCTATCTTGCTCTGCTTCATTTTGTATCCTGTAGTGTTGTTTAGGCCTTGCCATAGGCAGTGGGAGTCTGTTTGGGAGGTTTGGGCCCCTTGCTTGGTCTGGTACTGCCTCTTGGCCTCCCTGATGGCTTTGTGGAGGTCATATCTGGATTTTCTGCATTGGTCTGGGTCACCTGACTTAAGTGCTGCATGTCTGGTGTTCAGTAGGGAATGAATTTCCATGTTCATCTAAGGTTTATGGTTGGGGAACACTCAGATTGACTTCTTTGGTGCACAGTGCTCCACACATTTGCTAATAAAGTATGTGACTCTGGGTGTGCTCATCTCGGTTTCCTGCTGAACACAAACAGTCCCGGAGACGGTCTTCCGCAGCCTCAGACCAGCACTATTCCTTTTCAAGAAGAAATCTCCTGTTGCAGCTTTTGCTTGTAAGCTGGGAGGAGGAACACAGTGCTGTGCTCTGATTTTTCAAAGCGTGGGCAGGGGATGGCATGGTGCGCCTCTTTGGTGGTTGTGTAGCAGTGATCCAGAAGGCTCGGTCCCCTGGTGGGGCAGGAGATGTGTTGGTGGTTCTTTGGCATCTCTTGCTCAAGGTTGGCTTGGTTGAAGTCACTGGCCACAATAGGGCCTTGGGAAATTTAATCTCTAGTGTGTTCGTGGTTTCGTAGATCTCTTTCTAGGGCACCTCTCAAAGTTCTTCATAATGATGGATATCAGAGACACCAAGTGGTAATTATTAAGGCATGTTACCTGACTTTTCTTTGGCACTAGGATAACAGTCTTCTTGACACAGGTGGCAACCTCATTGTAGTAAGGAGAGGTTAAAGATGTCTCCAGCTAGTCCACACAGGATCTGAATACATGGCCTGGGACCCTATCTGGGCCAGTCGTTTTCATGGGTTGACCCTTAGGAAGGCCGTTCTGATGTCTGCAGCGGTGACTTTGGATACAGGTCCAATTGAGGCTGCCAGGGCAGGTGACATCATTTCACTGACCTTCTAATCAAAACTAACTAATTGCCTTTGTGTTAAGTTCAGAGAAACCTGGCATTGAATAAGTCATTACGCTCATTTCAGAAAATGCTCAAGTTGAGTTCAAATGCAAGTTTCGTCTCTCTTCTGAAAAGAGACCAGGGTAATTCAGAGATCCAGTCACCTTAGCAGACAAGTTTAGTTATTAAAGCTTCTAAACCAGGAGTAAGATACCTGTGACGTATCAAGATTTGAAAAGTTCAGTTTTAAGATTTTGGAAAGATTCATGCTTGCAGAATTGGAAAGCACTCAAGTTGTCTCCACAATCCATAATCAAAGAAACTAATAGCTTTGACTTGAGTCTTTGTAAGAGAGTGCTGGAAAACAGATTGAAATGTTGCTTTGCTGTATGTTGTAAGATAATTCTGTTTCATTTATATAGATTGCCTATTTTCTTTTTAGTTCGCTTTTTGTATAATCAACAGCTGTTCTGTTTTTAAAGAAAATCTGTAGCTTCATGGAATATATTTCTGTGGTCAACTAACTAAATGAAAAAATAAACATTTGACTCTGGGGTGTGAATTGACCAGTAGTACCATCATTGGAAATCATAATATTTTGAAAGAATCAATTGAAATGAATGAGGGCGAACTGAAAAGAAACAGAAAGGCTGATGGGAATGGAATTTAAATGTATTTATTCTTTTCTCAAAAATAGGATTTGTGCAATTAGTCCTTGGTCATGACATTCCATGACTAATCCATGTAAGTGCATTCTAATACATGGTCATAATCCTTTGCTTCGGAATCAAAGAATGTTGATGCGATGTGTTCTTAGTTTTACACAGCCACCTCAACATGTTTTCTTTAATCCCTAATTTCAGATGCTGATTATTTGAAGTGTGCTTCTGCAACACAAAAAGAGAACTTGCATGAAGGCAGCATAGTCCAAGTGCAAATGGTTTATACTGAGGCTCTTAGAACAGCAATAAATCTTCCATATTTTCAACACAATCTTTGCCTTTAATAAATCTGTGTCAAGTGAGAGATTTATAAATAAAATTGTGATAATGGAAAACAATAAATCATTTCATTTAGAACAAAACTCAATACCAATTGATTGAAGCTTTAATGGCTCATTGTAACTTGCCCATTATCACTGTGGGCTTTCCAGTCTTTTCTACCAATGTAATAGAGTGAGGTATTGTTCAATTTATTATTGTTATGAGTAGATAGTACAGGAAGTGAATCACAACAACAGATGCAATCTGGATAATTACAAAATCCACAAATCATTTTGTGTTTGTGTTTTTCTCTTAAGCCAAGGGCATGGTTATACATTAGATTTAATATACCCAGCAGTTTCGTAATGCCTTAATAATTTGGATTTTAACCCAGTAACTGCAAGAGGATTTATTCTGCACATGTTAAATGACAATTACATAAGCTGTTACATGTAAAAGAACCAGTAAGAAAAATATCAAAAGTACAAAGTGTTGTCAAAGTACTGATATTGACTATTTTTGACTTGAAGTGGTTGACTGATTGGCAGGCCTGGAACACTTACAGAAGGTTTGCTCTGAACCCTGTCTCTGATTTTAATTTGATGAAATTGACAAAGTGTCAAAGCTAACGCTGAGCATATGCACCCCACCAGTTGAAACCTTCTGAAATTGGCCAATTCAAGATCTGCGTCAGTCTGCAAATCAGTCCTTTCTGTGACAGGGGCATGAAAAGGAGTGGAAGAAATGAAATTCTCTCCTATTTCAACTGACAGAGCCATATTCTTTATGTTAAATATCTTTAAGTTATTTTGATGGTGCTGAGGAAAGGCAAGTGGATAACACAAGTGAGGGCATTGGGTGTTAATTGGACGAGGGGTTGTAGGTGTCATGAGGAGATTGGTTGCCAGATGAGTGATCCGCAGTTCCTTCAGTATGTCCTGTTTTTATGATGGGAAAACATCACATGTCTGATATCAAAATTGAAGAAATGCAACATACTGCAGATTTTCTTTTTTATTCATTCATGGGTTGTGGTTGTCATTGGCAAGGTCAACGTTTATTACTCATTCCTAGTGTCCAGAGAACAGTTAAGTATCAGCCTATTGCTGTGGGTCTGGAGCCAAATGTAGGCTAGAACAGGTAAGTTTCCTTCCCTAAAGGGACATTAGTTAACCAGGTAGCTTTTTCCCAACAATCATTTCACAATCATCAGTAGACTTCTAATTCCAGTTATTTATTGAATTCAAATTCCATCATCTGCCATGGCAGGAATCAAACCCAGGCCCACAGAGCATTACCAGGATCGCAATATTACCGCCAGGCCATTACCTCCCCAGATGCTGGAAATCTGAAATAAACTAGAAAGAGCTGGAGAAATTCAGCAGGTGTGACAGCATCTGTGGAGAAAGAAACAGAGTTAATGTTTTGAGTCCACTATTAATCTTCTTTGGAAGTGAAAGAGCTGAAAAATGCTGACTTTTAAGGAGGACATGGAATGGATGGTAAGGGTACCCGGATCCGGGGGTGGGGGGGGGGTGGGGGGGGGCGTAGAGAAGACATGAGCAAGGTATGGCTGGGGGAGGATGGGGAATGTTAGAGAAATGAAATGCAGTGATCATACTCTGATTTTGTGGAACTCAATATTGAATCCCATAGGCTGTAAAGTGCCTGCGTGGAAAATAAGGTGCGTGCAAATTGTGTCACCCACCACCAACAATCGCTCTGCCCACCGCCTCCACAGCCTGCAGCTCCAGAGGAGCCAGTAGCACCCAGCCCTGCCGAATCTTCACCATCCTCCCAGGCCTCCCCCTTACTGAGGACGAACGGCCAGTCCTCAGTAAAGGGCTCAACTTTGTCTCCTCCAGCCACACATCACGCTTGGATGTTGAAGATTACCGCCACCTCCACCTCCACACTTAAATCATGAGCTTTACACTTCCCCCACTGACACTTTCTCCTGCCTCCAACACACCCTCTCCTTCTGGAGACCACCCCAAGGCCTCCTACCCTCCCTTGACCTCTTCCTCTCCAATTGCTGTCGTGACATCAATTGCCTCGACCTCTCCATCCCCTCCAACCTCTCCCCTGCAGAACGTGCAGCCTTCTGCTCCAATCTCAACCTCACGATAAAACCCGTGGACAAGGGAGGTGCAGTTGTAGTATGGCGCACTGACCTCTACATCACCAAGGCCAGGGTCCAACTCTGACACCTACTCCTATTGCTGCCAGATCATGATCCCACACCCAACCACCAAACCACCCACAACCACATCACCTCAGGTGACCACCCACCCACAGCCTCCAACCTCATTGTACCCCAACCCCACACCACACACTTCTATCTCCTTCCCAAAATCCACAAACCTGACTGCCCTGGTTGACCTATCGTCTCCACCTGCTCCCATCCCACCAAACATATCTCCACTTATCTCGACTTCATTTTCTCCCCCTTGGTCCAGGAACTCCCTACTAATGTCCATGACACCATCCATGCCCTCCACCTCCTCCAAAACTTCCAATTTCCTTGTCCCCAACACCTCATCTTTACCATGGACCTCCAATCCCTATACACCTCCATTCCCCATGAAGATGGCCTAAAGGCCCTCCGCTTCTTCCTGTCCCACAGGCCCGACCAGTCTCCCTCCACTGACACCCTCATCCGTTTAGCAGTACCCGTCCTCACACTCAACTTCTTTCTCAATTCCTCCTACTTCCTACAGACAAAGGGGGTGGCCATGGCTATCCACATGACCCCAAGCTACGCCTGCCTCTTTGTAGGGCATGTGGGACAATCCCTCTTCCGTACCTACACTGGCGCTAAGCCCCAACTCTTTGTCCGTTACATTGATGACTATCGGCGCCGCCTGGCGCTCACACGAGGAGCTCAAATAGTTCATCCACTTCTCCAACACCTTCCACCCCAACCTTAAGTTCGCCTCGACCATCTCCGATACCTCTGTCTCCTTCCTGGACCTCTGTGTACATCTCTGGCAACCACCTGGAAACCAATATCCATTTCAAGCCCACCGACTCCCATAGCTACCTAGAATACACCTCCTCTCACCCATCTTCCTGCAAAAAAATGCCACCCCCTATTCCGAATTCCTTCGCCTCTGCTGCATCTGCTCCCAGGATGAAGAATTCCACTCCCGAATACCTCAGATGTCCTCATTTTTCAAGGACTGCCAATTCCCCCCCTCAATCGAGAACGCCCTCAACAGTGTCTCCCGCATTTCCCACAACTCATCCCTCACACCCGCTCCCCACAACAAAAATCAAAACAGAATCCCCCTCATCCTCACGTACTACCCCACCAACCTCCGGATTCAACGCATCATCCTCCAACATTTCCACCACCTGCAATCCGACCCCACCACCAAAGGCATTTTTCCCTCCCCACTTTTATCTGCTTTCCAGAGGGACCACTCTAACTGGGATTCCCTTGTCCAATCCACACTCCCCTCCACTTTTCCCTGAAACCGCAGGAAGTGCTACACCTGCCCCTACACCTTCCCCCTCACCCCTATCCCAGGCCCGAAGACTTTCCACATCAAGCATATGTTCATCTGCACATCTGATAATGTGGTATACTGTATCTGCTGTTCCTGTTGTGGCCTCCTCTACATCAGGGAACCCAAGCGGAGCCTTGGGGACTGCTTTGCGGAACACCTAAGCTCAGTTCACACTAAAGAACTGTACGTCCCAGTCGCAAACCATTTCAACTCCCCCTACCCTTCCTCAGACGACATGTCCATCCTGGGACTCCTGCAGTGCCACAATGGTGCCATCCAAAAGATTGCAGGAACAGCACCTCATTTCAGTTGGGGACTCTGCAGCCCAATGGTATCACAATCTCCCCTCCCCTTACTGTACCACAAAACTAGCCCATTCGTCCCTGCCTCCCTAACCTGCCCTTCCTCCCATCTATCGCCTCTTCCCACCTTAAGCCCCACCCCCTCCTCCTACTTACTAGCCTCATCCCACCTCCTTGACCTGTCTGTCCTCCCTGGACTGACCTATCCCCTCCATAACTCCCCGTCTACACTCACCTTTACTGCCTCCATCCCCGCCTCTTTGACCAGTCTGTCTCCTCTCCACCTATCTTCTCTTCTATCCACCTCCCCCTCTTTCCCTATTTACTTCTGAACCCCCTTCCCTTCTCCCATTTCTGAAGGGTCTCTACCTGAAACATCAGCTTTTCTGCTCCTCTGATGCTGTTTGGCCTGCTGTGTTCATCCAGCTCCACACCTTGTTATCTGTGTGCAAATTGCATTGAGATTCATTGGAACACTGTAGCAGACCCAGGGCCAAAATGGTAGTGTGGGACCATAATGGTTTAATGAAGTGGCAGGCAACTAGGTGGTCAGGCTAATTTATACAGACAGAGCGAAGGTGTTCTGCAAAGCAATTACTCCATTTTTATTTTTGTTTTGTCATTGTAAAGAAACTTCCATTGTGAGCAGTGAATATCGTAGGCTAGATTGAATGCAGGACAAGTAAATTGTCGCTTCACCAGGAAGGTGTGTGTTTGGGGGTTTTGGCTGGTGAGGAGTAAGAGTTCAATGGACAAATGGGAAAGGGATTTCACGACAAATTGCCATAGGGTGTGACGAAATGTTAGGAATTATGGAAGAGTGGCCCAGGGTATCACAAAGTTTAAGATATATAGTTCAGGATCATAAGCCTCTAAATATTACGGCTAGAATTGTCCTGAGTTTAATAACGTTTGTCACTAATTGTGAGATGCTTCTTTTGCCAATGTTGCTGCTTTTTATGTAATTACCACCAGACTGCTTTTTCTGCATTGAATTAGACCGAGCTAGAATAAATGAGTGCACAGTGGCTAAATGCTAATTAAATTACTAATTAATGAGTGCTCTCACTAAAATAAGCCAAGATGCCATTCTCACCATTTTAATATGCAGTTAATTTGTGTCCTATAAGTCACATTTAATGTAAGATTTAATACTGCCTGTGCTATTAACCTAATGATTACACATAAACTTGTCATTTATATTCTCCTAAGTATGAATCTACTATGATTGTTATATAACTACTAGGATTCATTAACATTTATTATGATGCTGGAGCATTTTAGTATTTCAACGCAATCTGCAACTTTCCTAATCTAGTTATGCAAAGTTCATGTAAGATATGGGGTATATAACTGCAAGCTAGATTCATCCACAGAAACAGAGAAACGTAGAAAATATGAACAGGAGTAAGCCATTTGGCCCTTTAGGTCTGCACCACCATTCATTATAATCATGGCTGATTATCCACCTCAACATTTTTGTTTTACTCATTTTTGTAGGATGCGGGCACCGTTGGCTGACCTGCATTTCTTGCCCATCCCTGGTTGCCATTGAGAAGGTGGTGGTGAGCTGCCTTCTTGAACCGCTGCAGACTTCCTGCTGTGGTTTGACCCACAAAGCTATTAGGGAGGGAATTCCAGGGTTTTGACCCAGCCTCAGTGAAGGAACAGCGATAGATTTCCAAGGCAGGGTAGCCAGTGGCTTGGACAGGGGATGATGACGACGACGACGACGATGACGACGACATCTGCTGCCCTTGTCCTTCTAGATGGAAAAGTTCATGGGTTTGGAAGATTCTGTCTGAAGATCTTTAGTGAATTTCTGCAGTGTATCTTGTAGATAGTATTATTAATCAGAAGGCCATAATATATAGGAGCAGGCTTTAGCCATGTGATCCAACATTTCAGCTCCCCCATGGCTGATATGTTTCTCAAGCCTATTCTCCTACCTTCTTTATTTCTATCTCAGATATTTTCAATGGCTTGGCCTCAACAGCCCTCTATGGCGATGAGCTCCACGAATTCACCAGCGTCTGGCTGAAGAAATTCCTGCTCATCCCAGTTCTAAAGTATTGTCCCTTCACTCTGAGGCTGTGCCCTTGGATCCTAATTTCTCCTACTAGGGGAAACATCTTCTCCACATCCACTCTATCCAGGCCTTCGATTATTCTGTAATTTTCAATTAGACTCACCCTTACCCTTCGAGACTCTGATGAATATAGACCCAGAGTCCTAAATTGCTCCTCATATGACAAGCCCTTCATCTTGGCGATCGTTCTTGGAAACATCTCCTGGATCCCCTCCAATGTCAATGTATCTAAGGGAAGATATATGACCCAAAACTGTTCACAGTATTACAAATGTGGCCTGATCAGGCCCTTATACAGCCTCAGCAGTACATTTCTGCTTTTGTATTCTTGAAACAAATGACAACATTGAATTTGCCTTCCTAACCACCTGCTGAAACTACATGTCAACCTTAACAGAAACCTGAACTAGGACTCCTAATCCTTTTGTCCTTCAAATTTCCAAAGCCACAATTTCATCCTTGATAATAGAGGTAAAAATTTAAGGTCAGACTAACCAGCCTGTAGTTTCCTGTCTTCTGCCTCTCTCCTTTCTTCCACAGTGGTATTACATCATGCATTTTCCAATCCTCTGGGACTTTCCTTGACTCCAGTGATTCCTGAAAGATCACCACTAATGACTCCTTCAGAACTCTGGGTGTAGACCATTTGGTCTGGGTGACATATCCACCTTCAGACCATTCAACTTCCCCAGCACTTTCCCCTTAATTATGGCCTTGCCTTGCCCCGCCCCATATTCTTTGATCCCTTTTGCTCTAAGCACTGTTCCAACTCCTTTTTGAAAACACATTATGGCCTCTACTGCTTTTTCTGCTGATGAATTCCACAGGCTCACTACTCTATGCGCGAAGAAATTTCTCCTCATCTCAGTTCTCAATGGTTTATCTTGTATCTTTAAACTGTAATCCCAATACATTTTAAGAGCAACTTGACACAAGTCAGGTCACAGTCAGAGGAAATAAGATCCCTGAAGCTAATGGAATCCTTCACATATAATGCCAGATACTGGTAATGCTGAACATAAAAACAGATTAAATTTCTAGCATTTAGAAACAAAACACAAAACACAAAACTGATGGGAAATGTTTCATGTAGTAACTACTTGAAGGATGAAAAAGTCTATAAATAGAAAATTGAACACTTGGGTTTACCCTTATTCTGCTAACACCATAGCATTCTGAAGAGTACTTGATGAGCATATCAATCACTATTACAAAGCTTCTGCACAGTGGAGTGATTCGTGATGAGATATATAGATCAATACGGGTGATGCAACTTGCAACTCAAGGTTGCCTTCTGCCAGCTTGTAAACCAAACCTGACAAAGACTGCCACCTATGCTGCCTTGAGAAAAGTTCATGTTTTGGCTAACAGGTTTTGCAGATTGAAAACAAAACCTCCCCATCAAATTTTTTCACTCTCCATTCTCTCTGGTTAAAGTAAAAGATGTTACCTGCTGTGTTCATCCAGCTCTACACCTTGCTATCTCATATCTTTCTGAGATAGGCCAGTGATGGATAGCCAGTGCATATAATTCCTTGTTTGTTTTGTTTACCAGGCATATCCATTGCACAGCTATCAGTTTGAATCACATTCCTCTCCTCATCTACATCAGCTTTGTCCACTATTTTTTGGCCACTGCATCATGCACCTCTAATAAATATTTATCAGAAATACCAGCCATGTTTTGGCAAGTAGCTGGAAAATCTCTGTACATGAATTATTAGTTTGTGCCTTTGCCCGATGAAGCTTGCCACAGCTTGAAAAATACAGGTGAATACGCAATGTGCGTGGTATACGAATATGCACAGTGAATGTAAATAGTTGCTATTTTTCTACAGTAAAACAGTAAGCTCCAAGTAAAAAAACCTCACAGTAGTTTGTGGGACAAGTAATATTAGTGTGCAAACAAAAAATGGTCAAAAGTGTCATGTCCAGATTCTCTGGAAGCTGCTATTTTGTCTTTAATACTGTGATTGTGAAATGCTTAGACGGATTCAAATTCAGTTCCACGTTAAGGAGTTAAGTGAAAGAAGTTGCACACTGCTTTCAAAAACCTGGATGGTGAACCTGTGCGGAACACCATCAATCAAGGCCTCAACCAAAATATTAAAAGCCACATGATAACCAGAGATAGTAGGAACTGCTGATGCTGGAGAATCTGAGATAACAAGGTGTAGAGCTGGATGAACACAGCAGGCCAAGCAGCATCAGAGGAGCAGGAAAGCTGACGTTTCGGGTCTAGACCCTTCATTTCTGTAGAAGGGCCTAGACCTGAAATGCCAGCTTTCCTGCTCCTCTGATGCTGCTTAGCCTGCTGTGCTCATGATAACCAGATTAGACATTTAATGAGCCATCGGCTCAAGGTGCCTGGACAGATCTGGACGCGCACTTCAGTGCTGCCAGAGAGTTTCTCAATGTAATTATGATTATTATTGCATTTAAGAAACCCCAGTGAAGTATAGAACTCTAGTCAATTATCACCTGTATTTATAAATATATAATTACAGTTACACATTACCAGAATATGCCTCCTAAACCAGCATTAAGGATATGGCCAAATTCGAGAGTGATGTTAATATGCATATTGATCCAATTAATCAAATTGGCAAGAGCATCCTCTAGGGAGAGCTCATTGAATGTATTAGGCATTGTTTCTTGGAGTAATATGTGGAGAACCAACTAGGGAATGGGCTATTCTGGATTTGGTGTAATGTGGGAGGCTTAATTCATGATTTCATTGTGATGGATCTAATGAAGTATGGTCATAGCATGTTAGAATTTCAAATTCTGTTTGAGAATGTGTGTTCTGGAATTAAACAAAGGTAATTACATAGGTGGGAAGACAGATTTGGTCCTAGTTTAGACTAGATTCCCTACAGTGTGGAAACAGGCCCTTCGGCCCAACAAGTCTACACTGCCCTTTGGAGCATCCCACCCAGACATATCCCCCTATAACTGACACACCCCTGACACTATTGGCAATTTAGCATGGCCAATCCACCTAGCCTGCACATCTTTGGACTGTGGGAGGAAACCGGAGCACTTGGAGAAAACCCACGCAGACACGGGGAGAATGTGCAAACTCCACACAGACAGTTGCCTGAGGCTGGAATCGAACCAGGGTCTCTGGTGCTGTAAGGCTGCAGTGCTAACCACTGAGCCACCATACCACCCTAGTTGACTGTGAAGGAAGAATACAAGGTAGGTCAGTTGAAGAACAGTGACAGATGTTTAAGGAGATATCCAATTCTTCCAAGCAAAACTATAATCCAATAATGAAGAAAGGCTGCAAGATGGGGGAAAGATGTTTATGGCTAAGGAAGGAAGTTGGCCATAAAGGCTTGCCACACTGCAAGGGGCAATGGCAGGCTTGAAGATTAGGAAATGTTTAAAGATCAGTAAAGGGCTACTAATAAAAAGAGCAAAGGTAAGTTATGAAAGAAAACTAATACAAAATATAAAAACAGAGAGCAAAAGTTTCTATAAGTATATTAAATGGAAGACAGTAGCTAAACTAAATCTTAGCCCCTTGGAGAATGGGAGTTAGTTGTAGGGAATGCGGATATGTCAGAAACACTAAAATCAATATTTTGCCTCTGCCCTCCACCAGGAAAACTCTCATACCATGATCAAATTGAATGCTGGAATGGCCTGAAGGGCTGAGTTGCCTACTCGTACTCCTAGTTATTATGATCTTTATGTTGCTACTTTCAAGGATTCAGTCTTCTACTACAGAGTCCCTGTGTTTAAGTCACTAGTGATTTCAATTTTTAAATTGGAACTACAGATAGCTTCTTATTATTCACCTGCTTCAATGCCCTCAGCTGACGGAGTCAGCAAATACATGGCAGATGCAGTATAACGTGGATCAATTTGAGCTAATCCACTTTGGTAGCAAAAGCAGGAAGGCAGATTATTATCTGAATGGCTATAGACAGAGGGGAATGTGATGCTGGGTGTCCTTGTGCACCAGTCACTGAAGGTAAACATGCAGGTGCAGCATTTGGTAAAGGTAAAGTGTGTGCTGGCCTCAACAGTGAGAGGATTTGAATATGGGAGCAGGCATATCATGCTGATATTATACAGAGTCTTCACGAGACCATATCTGGAATATTGGCCCTGCTTTCCTAACCTGTTCTTCCTCTCACCTATCCCCTCCTTCCACCTCAAGCCGCACTCCCATTTCCTACCTACTAACCTCATCCCACCACCTTGACCTGTCCATCCTCCCTGGACTGACCTATCCCCTCCCTACCTACACTCACCTCTCCTGGTTCCATCCCTGCTCCTTTAACTTGTCTGTCTCCTCTCCACCTATTTTCTCCTCTATCCATCTTCGATCTGCCTCCCCCTCTCTCCCTATTTATTTCAGAACCCTGTCTCCAACCCCCTTTTCTGATGAAGGGTCTAGGCCTGAAGCGTCAGCTTTTGTGCTCCTAAGATACTGCTTGGCCTGCTGTGTACATCGAGCTCCACACTTTGTAATCTCGGATTCTCCAGCATCTGCAGTTCCCATTATCCCTGGAATATTGTGTGCAGTTTTAATCTTTGTCTGGTAAAAAAAATCTTGCTCCAGAGGAAATGCAGTGAACATTTACTACACGGATCCCTGAGATGGTGGGATGAATTGGTTACAATTACATTTGTTGGAAGAATGAGGGGGTAATCACAGAAATCTATTAAATTCTAACAGGTCTGTACAGTTTGGATGAAAAAGGATATTCCCGATGGTAGCCTAAGGATAAGGGGTTAAAAATTTAAGACAAACATGAGGAGAAATGTCTTCACCCAGAGAGTGAAGTTATGAAATATGCTACCACAGAAAGCAGCATGGTTTCAAGAAGGAGTTAGATATAGCAGATGGGCTAAAGTGTTCAAAGAAAAAGCATCAACAGGCTATTGAGTTGGATGATCAGCCATGGCCATAATAAGTGGAAGAACAGGTTTGAAGGGCTGAATGGCCTACTTTTGCTCCTTTGTTTCTATTTTGTTATGGTCTTATGTTTACGTCACCTCTTCAGGGTTTTATCCTAACACCTGTCCTGTGACTAACATTACCCTCAGTCTAAGGTTCATTTGTATTCACTTCATGCCTCTCAGGAACAACATGCTACATAACTATCCTTTTCCAAGAACTTCAAAGGGCTGTCCCAAATCCAAAGTAAACTAAATCAAACCTCTAAACTTCAGCTTGTTTGTCAGCACTAACATTCTTCCCTCCTTCTTGCAGACTTACATTTGAAGTGAGCAGAGCTGAAGTAAGGCAAGACAAGAATGTTTATGCCTCCTAAGTCTACAAGAGCAAATTATTAGGCTGGCTGTGAGGGAGCCTGTGACAGTGTCAGTGTGAATATTGGGAATGTCCAGCCTTATATCCTTCACAACTCACAAATGACTCTCATCCCGTTAACTGGCACAGTGGCAAGCTGCAAACGGTGAGACTATGAACCTCCTGTTTCCCATTCAGACCAACTTACCTGAGTTCCTGATTTCATATATCCAACACAATTATTATTCAGTATTCTTACACAATTTGGTTATCAGCCCACTAACAAGTTAAAATGAAACATCAGTAAAGAACCAGCACAATGAGGAATCATAGCACATGACAAATGTGTGGCACAAGTAACCAATGGCATCATATACAAAGTCAGACGTCACACCACACCAGGTCCAACAGGTTTATTTAAAATCATAAGCTTTTGGAGCGCTGCTCCTTTGTCAGGTGAAGTCCTATAACACATGAACTGTGGCAATCAAGGAAGGCAGCTCACCACCACAATCTCAAGGACAATTTGTGATGGACAGGAAATAGACAACAGAGAGATCTACAACTCATGAAAGAATACATTTAGAAAAATGTATTTTTCATGCTGCTTTATGACTTCTTGGTGTAAAGCTGGACTTAGTTTTGGATTAGCACTGATATATGGAGCCTTTGCAGTTGCCATTTGGTGAATGTAATTGCTACATGCACCTGTTTGAAGTGCCTTAATGTTTCATACAAAAACACATTCCTTTGCCAGGGACAGAAAACATTTTTATCTGCATGACTGATTGGAGCTGTACATATGGTAAAAGCATCAACGCATTCTGGAGTTATATATAATCTTGTAATATTTATTGTTCCCATAGGATCACAAGAGCAGAAATATAAACCTTGCCCTGATTTAATTTTTTTTAAGAGTTGTCAGTTGAGAGGAGTAAAGGACAGTCCAGCGAGAAATTTTATAAACGGGAAAGTGTGGAAATGTAATAAATCTTGAGTAAATCCACACTTACGATGTAAAATCACATAATTAATGGGACAAACAATCATTTCACATGCAAACATATCAAAAAGCACCTGCCCTCATGGAGCATACAGTGACATTTCAATGCTGATTTATTTACTCTAGGAACAAGTTGATGAATGTAAAATCACTTTGTAACGACGCCATCTCACTATAGCTCTGGCGTAGACCAGCTGCCTTCAGGTTTGGCACAGGGCAAAAAATTCCTTTACAAAAACATACTTACTGTGCAAACATTTAATAAGATTCAAGCTGTTGCGAGCATTAACTCACTACTGTTTTGGCAGAAAGTTTACACCAAGTAAGTAAAAGAGATTATGAAGTGATTCTACAGAATAACAACACATTTTAGAATGCCAGAATTGTGACATTGAAAATAGATACCTTCTGTGAAAAAAATCATTAATGCTGTCTCTTGATATTTAGATTTGGAGACACATTTGAGAGAGATAGGTTCAACCATTATGTTCCACAAAAAAAAGTACATCGTTTTGGCATGAATGAATAAATGTCATACATATCCATTTTTATTACTGCATTATATTGCCACTGCTTAGTCCTCTCCCGTTAATTAGAAAGAATGCAACTGCACATATATGTTGTTAAGTGCTGAAACTAGTGACAACTAGTGCCACATCAGCATAAGAGAAGACATTGCTTTTTTCCCCCCCCTTTTTGCAGGTGGAACAATGGTTCAGTGGTTGACACTGCCGCCTCACAGTGCCAGGGGCCTGGGTTTGATTCCAGCCTTGGGCAACAGCCTATGTGGAGTTTGCACATTCTCCCCTTGTCTGCACAGGTTTCCTCTGGGTACTCTGGTTTCCTCCCACAGACCAAAGATGTGCAGGCTAGATGGATTGGCCATGCTAAATTACCTATAGTGCTCAGGGATGTGTAGATTAGTTGGGTTATATGGAGATGGATCTGGGTGGGATGCTCCAAGGGTTGGTGTGGACTTGTTGGGCCAAAAGGGCCTGTTTTCACACTGTAGGGATTCTAAGATTTCTACGAAATTTGAAGTGACCTCAAGTTCAAGATGTACAAATAAGTACTATTTATTCTCATAATGCAGTCTGATGCTCTTTGGTCTCATTTACAAAATTATTCCAGTGTCTAACTCTTCTGTAGCAGATTGGGTGCCTGACATTCAATAGATTGCACTTTGAAAGTCAGCAATGGGATGAGGCAAGCAATTTTAAAGTGTGGAAAATTCCCTCTGGATGTGTAGCATGTTCTTTTCACTGTTTAATAGTCTGTGAATGGACTTTGTCAAGACTTTAGTCCAAAGTTTCAATGAAATGGTTTCAGTTGCATCCACAGTTTTGCTAAAGTCCCTGCAAAAAAGAGTTTCTATCATAATTCTGCCAAAATTATGGTGATGTAGCAGGAATCCCTCTAAACAAACACCATTGGTTTGTTTTCTGGTACATGTTCCATACATAGAAGATAACTGTTAGAGCTTTTGACATTTCAGACAAAGAACTTGGCAGTATCAAGCCAATTGTTGCCTATTTTCTTCCTTTTTATGAAGTGATGGAATGCTCCCCACTTGCCTGGATGGGTGCAGCTCTAATAAAATTGAAGAAACTTGACACCATCCAGACCAAAGCAGCCTGCTTGATTTGCACGACATCCATAAGCATCCATTCCCTTCACCAGTGACGCTCAGTAGCAGAAGTGTGCACTATCTACAGTATGCAGTGCAGAAATTCACCAAAGACCCTACGACAGCACCTTCCAAACCCATGACCACTTCCATCTAGAAGGGCAAGAGCAGCAGACATATGGGAACACCACCACCTGACAGTTCCACTCCAAGCCACTCAGCATCCTGACTTGGAAATATATTATCATTCTTTCACTATTGCTAGATCAAGATCCTAGAATTCCCTCCCTAAAGGCATTGTGGGTTACCCTGCAGAAGGTGGTCTGCAGCAGTTCAAGAAGGCAGCTCACCACCGCCTTCTCAATGGCGACTAGGGACGGGCAATAAAAGGTCAGCCTTCCAGCAACCCTCACTCACAATAAAATAAAAAGAAGCAGCTGGAAGGACACTTCTTCACCAAAATTATTTAAGCATTATAGAATCCCTACAGTGTGAAAACAGGATATTTGGCCCAACAGTCCACAGCACCCCTCTGAAAAGCATCCCACCCAGACCCATTCCACTAATTTCCCCATGTCAAACCCACCTAATCTAAACATCTCTGGGCACTATAGCATGGCCAATCCACTGAGCCTGCACATCTTTGGGCTGTGGGAGGAAACAGAGCATCTAGAGAATATCCACGCAGACATGGGGAGAATGTCCAACACCACACGGACAGTCACCAGAGGCTGGAATCAAACCCAGGTCCCTGGCGCTATGAGGCAGCAGTGCTAACCAGTGAGCCACTGTGCCGCCAGAGTTGAGGAAACATAATCCGCAGGATTTGAATGTGCACAGGGAAACCCCAATAGATTTCTAATCCATTGCCTTAACCACTCGGCCTCCACTACTGAAGTACTAAAATGCTATTAACTACTTGCAAGTTAAAAGACGACTGATCTGTTTGGCTGTTATGGTTTCACAATCTGGGGTTGTGTCATGTTGAAAAAGTATACAGTGAATGCTATGGTACTTGCTGAAGCATACTTTGCTGATTTCAAGGATTCTACCCAAGTAGGTTGCCCCATACATTGGTGCAGTTGTTGGCATTTCCCTTGAAATACAGTATTTTCATGGTTATAAAAATGTACAGGTAAAGCTGATAGAAGATGTAGAAAGGGAGGAAGGCTCTCAGCTGAAGGTTATACCTGATCAGAGTGTTCAAACAGCAGTTCTTCTACCTAAACCTCAGCAAGGAAAAATATGAGAGACATCGGCAATGTTATTTTTACTTGAATAGACAATTTTATGTAGTCAGAAATGCAACATTAAAAAGGGCTGGGAGTTATTTTCAATGGTGATGAAGGTGAGCTGTGATGACCTTTCATGCAGTTGCCTCACAGTCTGGTGCTCCAGACGTTTGCAAAACACGGCAGTTTTTTGTATCAATTGTTGGTTAACAAAGATCACGGAGGCCATCTACTCAATGACAGCTAATGACATTTTATTCTGTCTTGCAAGAGACAAAGAAGTGCATTGTGCCCATGACTTTTCCAGGATTGCACACTTCATGATGTTTGGTGACATAAAGTCATAGACTTACAGAGTAGTGCAGCATGGAAACAACCCTTCAGACCAAGTCATCCATGCTTTCTAGGTATCCCAATCTAACCCAGTCCCATTTGCCTGCGTTTGGCCCATGTCCGTGTAAACTCTTCCTATTCATATACCCATTCAGATGCCTTTTAAATATTGTAATTGTACTAGCCTCCATCACTTCCTCTGGCAGCTCATTCCATGCATGCACCACCCTCTGCCTATTAAAGTTATTCCTCATGTCTGTTTTAAATCTTTGCCCTTCCACCTTAAACTTATGCCCTCTAATTTTGGACTCCCCACCCTAGTAAAAAGACCTTGGCTATTCACCCTAACCATGCCCCTCGTGATTTAATATACGACTAGAAGGTCACCCCTCAGCCTCAGATGTTTCAGGGGCGAAAGCCCCAGCATCTTCAGTCTCTCCATATAACTCAAACCTTTGAGTCCCAGAAACATCCCTGTACATCTTTTCTGTACCCTCTCTAGTATAACAACATCCTTCCTATAGAAGGGCGGCCAGAACTGTATGCAGTGTTCTAAAAGTGGCCTCACCAATGTCCTGTACAGCCAATCATGACATCCCAATTCCCAATACAAAATGTTCTCGCATGAAGGCAAGCGTGCCAAAAACTTCACCACTCTGTCTCCCTGCAATTCCATTTTCAAGGAGTTATACACCTGCAGTCCTAGGACTCATTGTTTATCAAAACTGCCCAGGGCCCTACCATTAATTGTATAAGTCCTTCCCTGGTTTGCTTTACTAAAATGCAACACCTCACATTAGTCTCAATTATACTCCGTCTGCCACTCCTTGGCTCATTGGCCCATCAGATCAAGGTCCCATTGAACTCTGAGAATCTCCTTCACTGTCCACTGTTTTCATCATCTGCGAACTTACCAACTGTGTCCCCTTTATTCACATCCAAATCATTTATATAAATGACAAAAACCATTGGACTCAGAGCTGATCCTTGTGGCACACCATTGTATGCAGGCCTCCAGTCTGAAAAGCAACCCTCTACCACCACCCTCTGTCTCCTTCCTTCAAGCCAATTTTGTAATCAATTAGCTAGCTCCCTGGATCCCATGTGATCTAAACTTACTAACCACGCAGAGACTTGAATATTTTGCTGGCGTCCATATGGACGACTACCGCACTACCTTCAGCAACCTTCTTTGTCACCTCTTCAAAAAACCCTATCAAGTTAGTGAGACATGATTTCCCAGCCCTTACCTTTTCAAATGTCTGTAACTTCCTCAGAATCATCTCCAACAACATGTGCACCACTGACATCAGGCTCACTGATCTATTAGCTTCCTAGCTTTTCCTTACAGCCTGTCTTCAATAATGAGACCACATTAGCCAACTTCCAGGTCTTCCAACATGCCACCTGTGGCTGCCAATGTTACAAGTATCTCAACGAGGGGCCCAGCAATCTCTTACCCAGTGTCCCACGAAGTTCTGGGAAGCACCTAATCAGATCCTAGGGATTTAACTACCTTTTGGCATTTTAGGACCTCCAGCACCTTCCCTTCTGTAATACAAACTCTTTAAAATATCACAATTTATATCCCCAACTACACTAGCTTCCATGTCCTTCTCCACGGTAAATACTGACACAAAATATGCATTTAGTATTGCATCCATCTCCTGTGGCTCCACAATTAGACAGCCACATTGATCTTTAAGAGGCCCTATTTTCCCCAGTTACTCTTTTGGCCTTAATGTACTTACAGAATCTCTATGGATTGTCCTTAACTCTATCTGCCAAAACTATCTCGTGTTCCCATTTTGTCCTCCTTATTTTCCTCTACGTACACGCATATTGCCCTTAAAGTCCTCTTGGGATTCATTTGATCCTGGTTATCTATACACGACATATGTCTCCTCTTTTCTTGAGCAGGTGTCACTAACTGGTACATATTTCTCTGCAACATAAATTTACTAATCACGTGCATGGATTGATAATACAATGGGATAGCTCTTTTCTAAGTTGAAGTTCTATATGCAGATAACATTCATTGGGAAACTAAGTATGGTACATCTGATCTCTTCTCTTGCTGCTGGCAGATAGACTACCAGTTGTAGGATTGATACATTAGATCCTGTGTCAGTTTAATAGTGATTAAATTGCTGTCAATGTGCTCTTCTGAAAGTACTGGTGCATCATATCACAGCAAACCCCATTTTTCTAAATCAAACATTCACATTAAAGAAACAAACTACGTATATGATAGAAAATTAAGAAATATTTTGTCTGAGTGTACTTTAACACAGAGCACCAAATTTGCAACTGTCTGAAATATTGTTAGTTGGCTTACTCCATCCAGCTTAAGTTATGCCATATTGGCTGGAGGATGTTTTCAGAATGCTGGTTGGAATTATTTTGTTTGTGGTGAATCTTAGACAATTATTCTCGTTGTATATAGTTGCACTCAGTTTCTGAATGTAACATTGACCTGGTTTGGCATTTGTTTAGTGGCACTGACATGTCATTTAATGTTGACAAATCATATGGTCATGGTTCTGGGCAAAGGCTGACCAAAAGCACTGATAATCAATATGTTTGTTGATACAACATCATTGCACCCACTACTTATTTCTCTGTCTCTGCTTCTCCCTGCGGACTAGTCTTCTCTTTACTTGCATGGAGGTCAATCAGAAATATTTTATTGTTAGAAAGGCATGTGCAGGGAAGACATCTATGGAGGGTCACTGAGAAGCATGATTATAAAGGAAATCTTTCCACTATGATACAAAATTCAACAATTATCATAGTCTCTAAGGAAATGCACTGTCTTCCATGTTTCTTTACCAGTTCCTATGATCCTGTGCACTACATCAGGGCCTTCAGGGCTTGAACCCTGCTATTGTCCCCCACAGTTAGTGCTGGCTGGAAAGAAAGAACTGAAAATTCCTGAAATGTTAAATAGGTCTGGGATCACCTGTGGAGGCCAAAACAGTTACCGTTCCAAGGTTGTGATTTATCATCAGAATTGTTAATACTGTCACATCCTGAGGCCTAGAAGCAATGCCTGACACCTAACAAAACACAGACTTGAAACCTATCTGTGCTCCTCTTTCCACAGATGCTACAAGAATTCTTGAGCACTTCTAATATTCTCAATTTTTATTTCACATTTCACACATCCACAGCATTTTATACTTGTATTAAAACGAGATGGATGCTGAAAACACTGAAATAAAGAGAAAAAAATCTGTGCAATCAAGGAGCACAGGTTATTCCCACATTGTGATCTCCAGCTCATTTTTTGATTTTATCAAGTTTAACCCCATCAGTTTTAGCACAAGAGAGTCCTATGCTTCCATTCAAATGTGCCAATTATTTTTGACAAACACCTGTTAGAAATTACAGATGATCAAATTCTTTTGCATATTCTGACCAGATCAGAACATCCAAGCTTTTTTAAAAAAGGTACTTCTTGTAACTTTGTATTTCTTAAAATCATAGTGGGTTAAAGAGAGCTTGGTCTGTACAGCCAACTTTTATATTCTGCCAATGACTGTCCTCACAGGCTATGTCAGTGGTTTCACAAACATAATAATGACGAATCCATTTAGCTTCGAGCCATGTTGAGTGACAATATTTGGCACTTCTGGTGGCCTCATCCAATCAATGGGGGTCAGGAAGTGTCTTTTTTTTATTTCTCATGGAGTGCTTTTCTTTTTATTCTTTATTCATTCACAGGATGAGGCCATTGCTGGCCAGGCAGCATTTATTACTCATCCCTAATTGTCCAGAGGGCAGTTGAGAGTCAACCACATTGCTGTGGATCTGGAGTCACAGGTATGGATGGCAATTTCCTTCCCTAAAAGGAAGGGGCTTTAGTGAACAAGCTGGTTTTTCCTACAATCAACAATGGATCCATGGTCATCATTAGATCCTTAATTCCAGATATTTATTGAATTCAAATTCCACCATCTGTCGTGACGAGATTTGAACCAGTGTCCCCAAAATGTTACCTGGGTCTATGGATTAACAGTCCAGTGATAATACCACCATCACCTCAAAGGAGATGGTTAAGTATATCACTAAACAAGGCATGCCTGTATGCCTCTGGTCTCTCTCTTCCCTGTAAAAGACTGTTTTCTCCAGCAATGAGAAAATTTGAAATGTATGAGTGAGATAACCGTTGGTGGCTGTCGGTGTCGGTGCATGTGGGAAAAAGGTGGTGAACTCTATGATGTACTAAGGACACTGCGTGGAGGGCAGGCAGGTTTTTGATGTGAGAGGCTAAAGGGTTATACCTGGTGAGGGAAGACATTGCATGAAAACTGGTGAAGCTATTTTGCAGTGTGCTAAAGTCATTAAGTCATAAATAAGATCATGGTTGGAAACCGATAGAGGTGTACATACATAAGACCTGTATAAATATCAGTTTGGCTTTGGTTTCAGGTCAAACATTTGTCAACAAATACAGGAGGCAAACATTACCTAGTCAGTCAGTTCACACTGACAACACTAGTGTATTGCCAACTTGGAACTGGTTGTAAGGTTACACTTTGGTAAGAAGACAGGAAAGATAGCTAGAGATGACGACTTGCAAGGAGGATTTATGGCTGACTGTAAGTTGTAAATAAATCCATACTAGAGGCTATTATGAGTTACCCAATGTTGATATGATGCGTTGCTCAGACACATTCAATTTGATATAACAAGGTATGGAGCTGGATGAACACAGCAGGCCAAGCAGCATCTTAGGAGCAGGATTTTGATTTGATTTGAGTTGTTATTGTCACATGTACCCAAGTACAATGAAAAGTTTAATTTTGCATGCAGTATAGGAAGATTTTAACATACAAGGACATACAGAACATACAGTGATTGTGATGTGGAGGTGCTGGTGTTGGACTGGAGTGGTCAAGGTTAAAAACCACACAACATCAGGTTATAGTCCAGCAGGTTTATTTGAAGACACAAACTTTCGGAGTCTCACTCTTTCTTCAGATGTCAGAGAGAGGTGGCATCAGACACAATTTATAAGCAAAAGATCAGACGGTCATCAAACTGATATGGTGTTGAACAAACCTAAGATGGCTGTTAAATCATTAATTGGTTAGAAAGGATTAATATGCAAATTCCTGAATTTCTTCCAAGTCACTGCCCCGAGATAACTAAAGGTTTTATCAGTTCTCTCAGCACACCAGGGGTGAAATTCCAGGATCAGACAACACAATGTTGGTGTGAGGCTTTGTTTAGAATCTGACTGCATCACCTTGGAGTCAGACTGGCTTTAACTGGGATCTTGGGTTCATGTCGCACCACAAGTGATCCCACCGTGCACGTACATGCAAACACGCACAAATCTATGGGGTGAATTTGCACTTGTAGATTGTTGTTGCAGGTACATTCTCACAAACTATGTCAGTGGTTTCACAAACATAATAATGATTGTAGTTGCAGGTACATTCTATTCAGTTCAAAAAGCACACAATTTGCAGACAGTGGCATTTTATAAATTGCTACTTTGGAAATAAAACCAGTCTGACTCCAAGTTGATATACAGTCAGATTCCAAACAAGGCGTCACACCTACCTTGCATTGTCTGACCTGGGGTGTCACCCCTGGTATGCTGAGAGAACTGAATAAAACCTTTAGTTATCTCGGGGCAGTGACTTGGAAGAAATTCAGGAATTTGCATATTAATCCTTTCTAACTGATTAAAGATTTAACAGCCATCTTAGGTTTGTTCAACACCGCATCAGTTTGATGAAGCTTTGATCTTTTGCTTATAAATTCTATGTGTGATGCCACCTCTCTCACCTGAGATCTGAAGGAGTGAGACTACAAAAGCTTGTGTCTTCAAATAAACCCTGTTGGACTATTACCTGGTGCCATGTGATTTTTGGCCATAGAGTGATTGAAAAGAGTGAGGCATACAAAGTAACAGAGATTTAGAATTGGGGTTTAAAAGTGCAAAACGATTGTAAGAAATGTGAGAATAAGAATACATCTGTAGAGAGCTCAGGAAGAAGCACCCTGTCTTGGCGCCATCTTGAATTTCACCCTATTTCTAGGGTTACATACTGAGTGTAGGGGAGAGAGAACAAAAACCATTGGCAGTAAAACTCTGTACTTGACACAAAGGTAACCTGGTAATCGTTGGGGATTTTCACCGCATATAGATTGAAAAATCAGATGAGCAAAGATAGCCTAGATGGAGTTTATAAATATTTTTGGATAGTTTTTTTTCAGAACAGCATGTTCTGAAACCAACCAGAAAACATGCCATACTAGACATTGTATTGTATAACAGGATTAACTAGGAACATCATATTGAAAGCATTTCTAGGAAGAAACAACTATAATTACTTGAATTTTATATCCAATTCGAGGAAGAGAAGGATTTGTTCAAGGCTATATTTTTTAGAAATTTAGACAAGGGCAATTATGAGGGCATAAAACAGAATTAGTTAAGGTAAGCCAGGAAATTAGGGTAAGGGATAGTCCATAGAGATAAAACAGCAGTCATTTAAAGGGGAATTTCAGGACACAAAGGAAAAACAAATTTCAAGGAGAAAGTAAAGTAAGACCTGCCATCTGTGGTTAGCTAAAAGTGTTAAAGATTGTATCAAGTATAACAAAGAAGCATTTAATTACACAAACATTGTGGAAGGTCAAAAGGTAGAACAGAATAAACAAAAAATATTAAAGAGCGAAAAGAATGTTTTTGTTCATTTCAAGGGAAATTGAAACAAAAATAAGGAGGATAAACCTCAGTTATATAGGGCAGTGGTGAGACAACATCTGAAATACGCTGCAGCATTGGTCATCTTGTTAATGAAGTATGTAAATATATTGAAAATAGTTGAGAAAAGTTTTGCTGTTCTAATATCTCAAACAAATGGGTTGTTTTATGAAGAACAGATGGATAGGTTAGTCTTGAAGGTGCTAGAGTCTTGAAGAATAAGAGATGGCTTGATTGAAAAATGCAAGATCCTGTGATGCTTTGATGGTGCATGTTGGGAGGAAATTTCCTCTCGTTGGAAAAATCTAGAATGAGTCCTTTTTGTTAGATTTAGGGGCTACCAATTTGAGGCAGAGATCAGGTTAAAAAATAAGGTTCTGTCAGAGGGTTGAGTGTCTTTGGAGCTCTTCCTCAAAGTGATGAAAGGAAACACTGAATATTTTAAAAGCAGTGGTATATTTTTGATAAGGAAAGGGGTAAAAGGTTATCAGGGACAGGCAGAAAAGTTGAGTAATTCAAACCACCATAATGTTATGGAATAGCGGAGCAGGTTCAAAGAGCTGAATGGCCTACTCCTGCTCCCAACCCATATGTTCGAATGTTCTTAAAAATGAAGGTTTGCTTATTTTCACTAGTATTAGCATACTATGCAAGGAATTAAAAATGTTCCTCTGACTTCCAGCCTGCAAATATCTCATTGCTGTGAAACTGCTTGATCATTGATAGTTTGCCAAGAAGAAGCAGCTTATCCAGGCTTTTAAATTTAACACACAAATGTACAATCCCCAAGCCTGTAAAGCATTTGCTGATTGTCATTAAATAGTCTGATCGTAATTCCTACCAAAGAAAACCATTCACTGAAATAAGTTCGTGTCAGGAAAATCTCACCAGAACTTACTCTAAATCACTACTTGTCATGATTTAGCAAACTGCAACTCTACAGGCATTTCCCAGGGTGATGTTGTCATGACATTTTCAAACTTTTACAAGGGGGAAAACATCCGGAGGGACACAAATCATCTTGAGGACCTCACTACAGCAAAGCCAACTTCAATAGCCTATTAAAAATGGTCCAAGGCACTCCACACAAGCTGCAAAAGGGGATATTAGGAAAGACAACCTAACATTTTGTTCATTTATTCTCTTGGAGGTGTAGATAGTCCTGGTTAGTAGCTTGTTAGGCCAGTGCAGAGGGCAGTGGAGGGTCAACCACAAAGCATAGGTTTTAAGAAATGCCTTAAAGTAGAGAGAAAGAAGTGTCTTGGGAGGAAATTCCACAGCTTAGGGCTCTGAAGTTGAAAACGTAGCCCTAACTGGTTGAATCATGAAAACTAAGGGCATGCAGAAGGTCAAAATTGGAAAGGTTCAGAGATCTCAGAAGATTGTCATATCTGTAATCTCCTTCATGTTGACAATGAGGAATGCCATTGAGAAATTTGGAACCAAAGCTGGATGTTTTAATTTTGAAACAGTGAGGACAGGGAACCAACATTGCACAGCAAGTACCAGGGAGTTGAATGGATGGGACCTGCTGTGAATTAAAAGGGGGGCAGCATTTGGAGGAGTTCAAATTTACAGAAGATGCCAAGCGAGAGATCAGCAAGGAAAGCATATTAACTGAAGACATGAATGAGAGTTTTTGCAGTGGAAGAAATAAGTATGGTGAAATGAGCAATGTTATAGAAATAAGGCAGCAGGTTTACAAGCGATGTGTGACTGGAAGCTCAGCTCAGGACCAACTTAATTGCAAAGGTAGTGAACAATCTCAGGCTCCAGTAACGGCAAGAGTAATATGACTTGGTGGCAAAAATCAGAGACTGTGACAAAGGTTGAAAGCAATGATCCAATTTTAACTCTAAGTGTATGGGCTTCAATGGATTAAAGTGGCTTCAGCCTGCCAACATTTAATTGGATGAGAAGACATTTCAACCAGTTATGAATGTTATACAATAGTATAATAAAATCGGTCAGTGGAGGTGTAGAGAGATGCATATAAGAAATAAGAAAAGGCCAAAGATGGATAATATGCCAATTATTCTCGACGTGTGCATATGGTTACAAATTCATATCAATTAAAATGATTATTAACATCAGAAGAACAAAGATATTTTTCAAACTGTGTCAACTGATGTGAATGTTTTTCTTGGTTGCAGATGGTCTCCTGGTAAAAGCATATGGCATGATTTATTATAGTGGTAGAACTGTATTTACAACTGCCTAGATTTTGCTGAAGCGAGAGACATTTCACAGTATGCCCTGTTAGACATGTTTGTTTATGTTTTTAAAATATCTGCCTACTAATTATCTAGAAGAGTAAACTGATAACAATGCAATGTTTGTCCATTTGGGACTTTGATAAACAACAAGACAAACTATGTATCTCTTTTATGAATGAGATGAAGGAAATGAGAACTAAAAAGAGAAAGAACTAAGAGGGGTTTTTAATTAGAGTGAAGAAAACCAATATAAAATCAGGTACAGAGCAATTGATAATGACAGGAAAAGGAAGATTGAATTAACAGGGAATGAAGAAAGACACTGAAAGGAAAAGTACAATTTCATTTTTTAAAAAATTGATACATCTAAAAAATTTTCAGAAACCCATTAATAACCTAATGGAATCAGACTCCACAGTTATAGTTATTCACTTTCTGGGCATGAAATGTAGAATTACAGCATAGTTAGTGTAGAAAGAGGCCATTCAGCCCTATTATATATGCATGCCAATATCCTGCAAGATTACCACTCAGTCTTTTTGCCTTAGCTCACCAATTCTCTTCTCTACAAATAATTTTGCAATTTCTAAAGCATCATCATTAGCACAAAAGTAGTGAGTTGTGGCTGTTAACGGTTTAGGTAAGATTTCATGAGGTTAACAGAGAAGTTACGTACTAAAACAAAGCAAAGAGCTGCAGATGCTGGAGGTCTGAAACAAAAACTGAAATTGATCAAAAATATGTGATGGTTGTGAAGCCGCTATGACTCCAAAGCAATGCTTCAGCCACCATAATAATAATCTTTAACAAACACAGATTGTGAAGTTTCACAGAGGAGTCATTTTGGAGTTGAAACGTTAACTTTGGTTCTTTCTCCACAGATGCTGCCAGTCCAGCTGAGTTTCTTCAGCTCCGTCAATTCTTATTGCATGTTGCAGTACTACTATGAGACTCCTTATACCCTTTGTAGCATGGGGTCAGCAGTTATGATGGCAGCACACTAGACCTGAATGGAAGCAAGCACCAATTTTGTGACATAATTCTGAGCTTCCTCTATGGCAACTAAATGCTACAAGACATCAGTGAGGACTGCAATAGAAATTGGGAAATTGGCCACCACAACTGCTTCACGAAGTGATGTTATGGAGTTGACAACCACTTTGCTACTGGAAAAGATAAGCTCCAGTTTTCTGCAAAATCCTATGCCAAGTTGGAGCCAGATTCCTCCATGGCCTTTGACAGTGACAATGGGCCTTCTGACAGGCCTGCCCATCCAGCAAATATCCAAGTGTGCTTACCTGTCACTCTACGCTACACTACCTCATTGCTTCAATCTCCGCAGAATTCATCTACAACCTCACCCTCCAATGAGCTGAAATGCCTGCTGCATTATGCCCCAGACTGGTTGCTGCCCGTTGGCGCCTAATGACCAGTATATACTTCATGTAACTCCTCCTTTGAAACTGTACAATGTTTTTTTTAGGATTATTATAATTGCTGAGATTTTGCTTTAAAGTCATAGTGATTTCACAACCATCGTAAGTTTTGGATCAATTTCTGCTTTTGTTTCAGATCTGCAGCAATTCTTTGATTTATTTTAACATGTAACTGTACTGTTGACTTCCTGAATATAGAAGTTACAAGAGGAGAGTGCAAGGCTAGGATTAGTGCTTAACTGTTTGACAGTGATGCAGCAAATCAGAATGTTAGACATGAACTCTGATTACTGAGAGGTGGGTGTTGGGGCTGTGATATGTTGTGTTGGAGTGAGATGTTGCTGAGGCAATGGTTTGCAAGGTCCTTTAGAAATGCATTCACTGACTTTGGCCATTATAGTGACATTGTTTAACTTGTTGCTTTGGCACCCAGGTAATTCTAGCCAGATTGACTGGCTAGAAATGGGAATTGACTGTGTGGCCACCTACTCCTGTTCCCTGCCTGCATCAAGGTCCTCTCACCCCTGTGGAAGCATCAGCTCTCTCCTCATTTCCATCGCCACCACTAAGACCTGGGAATCTGGCAGCTTTGGTTTCTTTGTTCCATTTTTATCTTCTCACTTCCATCAAAGCTCTTCTGGGAATATTCTAACAACAATGGTAATGTGAGCTCACTACACACTTTGAGGTGCAGGCTTACTTTTAAGTTTATTAAACACAGTTGTAGACACCACTGCTAAATGTGGAGTTAATTGGCAGAATACTTTCTGAAGGACTGTGTTGCAATAATGAACAGGCAGGATAAAAATTTGCATGCTGCGGGTCTTAAAGGGACCATGCATGTGGCTATCACAAATCACAATCCCCATTGCCTGAATGGGAGTTCATTCCAACTCTTAGTCAATGATCACGCCTTCACCTGTGCTCCCAGGCAAAACATTCCATGCTCCTGCAACAGTCTTTGCTGTCAAGAGATTTCTCCAAAATACCATTGACAATTTTGATAATTGATATAGTTAATTTTGCCAACCTTTGTTTTTTCACCATCCAAAAATGAACCATTGCTTTCAATGATTTGTTCATTTAGAATTTATTTTGTACATAAAACCATCAATAAGATGACATGATTTTCTTTTTACTTGTAGTTTGTGCAGACTACTTGTGAACTTGTTAGAATATAAATCAGTAATGTTCTAGATTCTATACATTTCTACAGAAAATCTGTTAGGTTATTTTTTCAAAATTCAGCATAGAAATAGATATGAATTATACTGACTTTTTAAAAAATATCCCTAGTGTAGTCTCAACAAGCATGAATCCCAATTTTAAAGGTCACCAGGCACACTGAAAAAAGTTTTCCCAGTTTCTTGATCAAAGTGTGCTGCCGCAATTACAATCAGGATGGGAGAACATCTGTAGAAAGTTGGATGGATTTCATCCTGAATGGAAACATTATTTTTGTTCAGTCAGGAGCTGTCATCACTTTGCCAGAAGGAAAGGTTATGCCAGGTCTGACAAAAGATGTAGACTTTGGTAATTACTGCCCGCAGTGGTCAGGCAAACACAATCTTTTTAAATGTTAGCTGGTGCTCTGTGCTAATACCTGTGGGACCTAATGGTACAGATGTAATGTGGCCTAACCTGTTTGTTTAAGTGAGATCTTTTCACGTTAAGACCTTCTAGCACTGATTTAAACCAACTGAGCTAAATCAACAGTTACCTTGAACCAGAGCCTTGGAGAGCAATTACAGTCATTGCTTAGGTTTTGAACCTAATATGCTCTGTCAGTATGAATGATTTGTGTTTATTGTATGACAGTCTCATTTCCTGGAGACAAAGTTGTGAAATCTGATGCAGTGCAAAGAACGAAAAAAAATTGTATGATTGAAAATATTTGACCTCAGCACATTTGCAAGTATGAAAGTACACATGTCTAAACGACCATTTTGGTTTGTAGTACAAAGTTGTATTGATGTTGGCAGCTGAAGTTTCCCCAATCCCAAAGCCACATGAATGGTTTCCAGTTTCAGCCAAAAAATGTTTTCCACATGCTTTAGTATGGGCCGATTTACAAAGCAGATTTTTGTGGAGACAATGGCCAAGGGATTCATAAAGAACTGCCTTCTTTGGGATCCAGGAAACCACAACAGACACATTTCTAAAGCAATCTAATTATCCGCTTGAATATTTTTCCAGATGTATCCAATGTCTAAAAATATTATAATAAAAAAGGTATTAATAAGTGCCATGGACCAAATCTGTGACATAAAAGAGCTCTGTTTGTCTTGAGAAAACATTAAAGACATTTCCTCATTGTATTTCTGAAACTGGGCCTGAAATACTGAAAACAAAGTAGAACACTCAAGGGAGAGGCTATTAACAGTATCAGATTTGAACTAGTTGATAAATAAAGGAGAGATTGTACAAGTTTGTTATTGTAGCTTCCAAATATCTGTGCATAGCCTGAAAAGAGAAACAAATACAGGCTATTGATTCTAGATTAGACAAGTTAGTCTCTTGTGTCAGTCTAATTCAGGTTTTTTTGTTGCCAGAAAGTGATGCTGTTTTTAAGTATTATGGCGATGATAATATCATTTTTATGTCCACGTTAGTCACTTAGATCAAAGAAAACACTGCAGCTGAGTGTGTCCCAAGATGATTTCTTTTTATGATCTGTTCAGCAAACTTAGTTAGATTTGTCAGAGCTTTGCTGGAGTACTGTGTTCCCCAGGTGGGATCATTTAACCAAACTACCAATGGATCTGCTATCTGAAGAGACAAAACTGTTACAAAACTGAGCCTGCGGAAAAAATTCTTGAGTGTGGCCATGTAGTGTGCTACAGTATCTACATTGACAACTTATAGCTCTTAAAGAAACAAATCTCCATTGCTCACTTATCTTTTTGTGCTTAGAGAAAAGTAGTGTGAAATTTAATTTATAATTTATCAAAAATTGATTTGCACTAATTTCATCCACACTTAAACGTTAGACATGATTACTGTTGAAAATGTGTAAATACCCTAGAACTTATTTGAAATCAATTATTCATTGGTTCATATGGTGCTGAAAGAGACAATTCAACCTATTGTACTAGAGATAATGAGAACTGCAGATGCTGGAGAATCCAAGACAATAAAATGTGAGGCTGGATGAACACAGCAGGCCAAGCAGTATCTCAGATGCTGCTTGGCCTGCTATGTTCATCCAGCCTCACATTTTATTGTCAACCTATTGTACTGACAGGTTTTCGAAAAGAGGTAGCAATTACTCTCATTCACCTATTCTTTCTTGACAGTCCTGCAAATGCATCATTTTTTAATTAAATTTCCCTTCTTCCTTGTTTGTAGCCCAAGATGATGATGCCGATTTTCATCATCTGAGGTATTTGTAGGATTCCAGTCAGCATTTGTAAATGACTTAAGAGCAATCCACACTCAGAAGGATACCCTGTAGGTATATGCAGGATATGCAGGAACCTGAATCTTGGACAAATTGATGTCTTGTGATTTCCTCTGCTGTCTTCTCTCCACACCACTGATGTGCAATTACATTTTATGGAGGCCACGCTTTTTTGAAATTCAGCAGAGCCAGCTGCAGCAAACTTCTCCCTGGACTTGAAATCAATCTTAAAACTTTAATAGGATTTTCTGAATGACCTTGCAGTGCTTCCCTTAACTCTAGATTCAAACTATCAGGGGGTGATTTGCTTTGGTAGGAGCACGTAATACATCTAATTCTTCTGATATTCAGTCTGCTTCCACCACCCTTTCAGACAATGCATTCCAAGATATAACAACTCAAATAGAATAAAGGGCTTCCCTTAACCTTTCGCCAAATCTCTTAACACTATCCTCTGCTTACCCATTCTCCTGCCAGTGCAAATCATTTATTACTATCAATACCATCAAAACATTTACAGTTGAGAGTGTTTATTAAATCTCTTATAATCCAAGGAGAACAACCTCAACTTCTCAGGTCTTCCAGTTCACAGAGGTTCTTCATCGCTGGCAACATGCTATTAAAATATTTGACTTTGTTCATTTAAGGAAATCTTCCATACATTTCATATCAATGAAACATGAGATTTTAAAGATTAACATTTACTTCATGTTATTGGACTGTATGAGACGGGATCAAAACTTAAGTAAAGACTTACAGGTGTAAGTATTGGTGAGCTTTGTTTTGCCATTGTCAGAATGACAAATTTGGCAGCATTTTCAGATTTTTGGCATTATTTTCTGCCTTTGAGTAACATCATTGTGTTCAATTATTTAAGCTAAACTCTGTCACTCACTTCAGAAAGATGTTGCATTTCTGACTTTAAAAATCCTATATCTGTAATACATCATTTCTGTTCAGTAGATTTTTGGTATGACTTCCAATCACTTTGTGTTAAATGGCAGTCTATATAGCATCCCATGTTTGTAATACTCCCATCAAAATTAAAAGAGGTCATTTTCATAAATCTGTACTTGAGAATGTTTGTTTTTTGCCTTGGATAGAGGAAAGCCATAATGTAATGTGCTAAAATAACTGGTGGATCACATATTTACAAGCCATTATGATCAATGTAGGAACTAAAATTTGAAAAAAATTTCAAACTTCCTGTTAATTGCTGAAAGGATGACATGGCAGCATTTAATATAACATGACTTTTGCTGTAACTGAACACTAAAAATACACTTCAATAAATACTATTTTTTAGGCAACTTATACTTTAAACCTCAAAATCAAATGTCTTTTTTTCTATCAGCATAATTGATACCACATTTCACAGATGTACTTGATGATTTTGCTTCAGCAGAAGATTGGCAATAACTGCTTAGAAACATTCAAAGTAACCATTCACATTGTTTGCACAGTAAGTCTATAAGACATAGGGCAGTGGTAAGCCATTCAGTCCGCTCTACCATTCAATGAGATCATGGCTGATTTGATAATCCTCAACTCTACTCTCCTGCCATTCCCCACCCCCCAAACCCTGATTCCCTTAAATCATTAAAAATTGACCTCTCAGCCTTGAATATAGTTCACAACACAACTTTAACAATTCCCTGTGGTAAAGGATTCCACAGAATCATTTCCATCTGAAAGAAAGAACACCTCCTTACCTTTGGTCTACTGGGCAACCATTTACTGGAGATTATAATCTCTGGCCCTAGACTCTCCCAAAAAGGAGAAACAACCTCAAATAACTCCATAGAGGCCAGTATCTGTCACCAAATCACCCTGCATTTACACATGGAGGGACTTTGACACTGATCCAGCTTCCAGAGATCAGCTCTCATAGTGAGCAGAATCTCTGACACCCCTGTTTATATCAGTCAGCCAGGGCTCACTGATTGGACCAGATTTACAACCCCAATCAGAGAACTCATATTTTATGAGGTCCGGCTGGCTGATCCCATTACAATCATTACATCCTTCCCCCTCTGAGTCCGAGGACATAGGCTGATGCTTTATTTTGTAGCTCCTCCTGCAGCATTTTTGCATTGAGTCACGTTCCTCCAACTCTGCTTCTAATACAGGCAGTGTATCGCACACAGTAGCTCAACTCTTGGGAACAGAGCATCTCAGAAGAAATCCATTCTTCCCTTCAGGTAACAAAGGCATTGAGGCACTGACATCTACCATTCAATTCTCAGCGGGGAGGGAGACACCATGGGTGCCAGAACAGTCAGAAGGGCAGTTGGGAGCTGGGCATACTTTGCTCCCACACCTTCTGCATGTTCTCAGCTTTCAAATGGACCACGTGTTGTTCAGGATAATCAAACCCACCTCAACTGTATACGTCACTGGACCTGACCTCACATCGACCGTGTCTCTTATCCATGCAGGGCCATTCTTATGGTTCTGACACCAAACTTCATCCCCTGAAGTAAACTATCCCTCTCACTTAGTGGAGTCTTGTGCCCATTGACATTCCTGATGCTGCTTCACCCTCCCTGCCGTGCCCAGGAAGGTCAGGTTTAACCTGGTGCAGAGTCTTCTCTCAATTAACAATTCTACTGGAGCTATTCCTGTAAATCCATGAGGGGTGGTCCTAAACTCAAATAGAAACAGGGACAGTTGGTATTGAGTGAAGCTGTAGGCTTTTTTGGTAAGCCTGCCATCAAAGACTGGACTGCTCTTTCTGCCACACCATTGGACGATGGATGGTATGGAGTGGTCCTTATATGACAAATACCATTCAACTTTAGGAAATACTCGAATTCCTTGCTGTAAATCATGGCCCGTTATTTGTGGCCAGCAATTCCAGCAGTCCGTGTATTGCAAAATACAGAACATAGAACATAGAAAAGTACAGCACAGTACAGGCCCTTCAGCCCATGATGTTGTGCCGTGGAATAATATAGTTTTTCTACTGTCATCTCCACATTTTACAAATGAACTCTATGCATGTCTAGCCACTTTGAGTAAGGGTCCACAATGACAAAGAACATTGAATCCATGAAAAGACCTGCATAGCTGAGGTGTACCCTATTCCAGGTCATTTCCATGAATGCGGGAGAGGCGCTGTTGGTAATTTTTGCCCTTGATGGCACTCTGGGCACTCCCCCACCAACACAGCTATGTCTGCATCCAATCCTGGCCACCAGACATAACCTCTCACCAACATCTTCATTTTGGAAACCCATGGATGATCCTGGTGGAGTTCAGCTCATACCTGACAGCAACCTTTTCACAGGACAATCGCTCCCCATAATAAACCTGGTCTCTCTGGGTCCAGAGAGCTTCCAATTCTGGTTGTGACAGCTCTTTGGTTTCCCCCATCACCATAAGCCGTTTCAGTTTTGCCAGGACCACATCTTTCTGCATCCAAAGTCTGATATTATCAGCTGTGACTGGAAATGTGCCCAGAAAATTTAAAACTTCTACAGACTCTTCCAGCAGCAGCAATACTGAGTGGTGTATCTGGCATTGGGAGGCAGATCAATGCATCCACATTTGCTACTTGGCTTCACAGAATGTGTTCCAACTTGTAATTATATACATTTAGTGTTAGGGCCCAATAATGAATTCTGCCTGAAGCTATAGGTGGCACAGCTTCACCCTTTTTCTGTTGACCTAGAAGGGTTTGTGGCCTATTATTTTAACAAATTTGTGCTTAAAATTTGTGGAACTTTCTGACTGCAAATATGACTGTCAAGCCTTCCTTCTCTACCTGGGCGAATTTATGCTCTACATTAGCCAAAGTCTTGGATGCATACGCTATTGAGCATCCTTCTCCACTTGGCCATCTATGAGCTAACACTACTCTGATGCTGTAATGGGGTGACATCGCATGTCAATACCAGATCTTGCATGGGGTCATTGTGTGCCAACACCATAGAGGATGATAGCTGTTTCTTCGCTTCCATCAAAGCTATGGCTTGACTATGCGACCATTTCCAAAGCTGGCCCTTTTTTGAGAGTTGATGCAATGGTGTCAGGCCAGAGGCCAGGTTATATATGAGCTTTCTGTGATAATTCACCAGTCAAGGAAAGACTGAGGCTCCTGTACAGACATGGCAGACAGGGCACCTTTTATTGCCCTAACTTTATCTTCAGATTGTCGAATCTGTAGCCCAATAGGTCACGTGGGGAGCCTGGAATGCAACATTCTTCCCTTCTAAGGCTTACATCCACTTGGGAGAAACATCTAAGGACTATATCCAAGTTCTTTAAGTGCTCCTTATTGGTCTTCCCTGTTATTTGCACCTCATCCGGATAAATGGCAATCTGGAGCAGACCTTGTAAAATGTGTTCCATCGTCCACTGAAAAATTGCATAGGCTGACGATACCCCAAATGAGTCTCGTACATTGGTACAAACCCTTATGGGTATTAATTATAACAATACTTCTAGGGTCCTCATCTAACCATACTTGCTCATGTCCAGCTTCATGAAGGGCAGCTCCCTTACCAGTTTTGCACATAAATCATCTACGTGAAGGATTGGGTATTTATCCAGCTGCGACAACTGGTTTACTGTTTATTTAGGATCCCACCATTGGGCTTCACAATCAGTACAACCGGTGCTGCTATTTCTGCAAACTGGTCTGGTTTGACTATTCCTTCACTTTCCAGGCTTCTGATTTCTACCTCTACCCCTGGTCAACATTGAGGATGGCCTTGTCTCCTTTGGTAGTCCCTAGACTGTTCTGGGAAATGTCCAGGTATTTAATTAGAATTTCAATCAGGCAGCCATTTCCTAATCAAAAAATGTTAAGCGAATCAAGTTGAACCTTTCTCAAGCAATTTCACCCCAAAATTTCAGCCCAAAACGTTGACTTTCCTGCTCGTTAGATGCTGTCAGACCTGCTGTACTT
Source organism: Stegostoma tigrinum (assembly GCF_030684315.1). NCBI lineage: Eukaryota > Metazoa > Chordata > Chondrichthyes > Orectolobiformes > Stegostomatidae > Stegostoma > Stegostoma tigrinum. The sequence continues at coordinate 61,521,633 of NC_081356.1, read as the reverse complement.
TTCCAGCTTCATGTCTATTGACCCTGGTTTCTATTATCTGCAGTCCTTACTATGTCTGACAGTTGTGCTGTCCATTAGAATCAGGTGACCATTTAACGGGATGTTTATTTTGATTGGATCTGATTTGGATGTTGCTAAGCAATTTAACTTGTCCAAACCAGTTTTAGGAGGACTTTCCAGGGCGTGCACTAACATGAATACCAACCTATGAATTGTCTTACTCAACTTAGGTCCAGTGCAACTCTTTCAGTGTCTCCAGTCCACATACTGATAGCAGCCACAATTTTAACCTTTTGGCCGAGAGCTGGCTTTGTCTTGGGGTTTTGCTGTGGACTGATACAGAGTCCCTCTGTTCAGGATACGTCCTGGGTGAGGCTATGCAATTGTGTTTACTCAAGTGATGTTCTGCAAACTCAGTCAGACTGGCGAGAGTGTCCACTTCCATCAGAATACCCTGCAGTTCATATGCTCCATGCCGCATTTTCCGATGACAGTGCCTGTCTAAGGTCCACTTGGGCTTCAGCTAGTAGGCACTCATGTTTGGTTACGTCATTATTCCCATGCACCAAACAGTCTCTCAACATCTCACTAAATGCATCCACAATCTCATGTCTCTGCCAGTCATCCTAACCTAGTCAAAAAAAAATCCTGAGATAGATTTCCCTGGTTACAGAATTGCCGAGTAAAATCGATAATATCTCAGGGTTAGAGGAGGCTTGGGCATCGTAATTATCCCTTAACTAGATGAGTCAACTCTTGAATGGTTTTCATATCTGGTGCATCTGGGAAAGTTAGCTTCCAAATAACCAAAAAAGCTATGGGTTCATAAGCTGTCATGAGAAATACTCATTGCTTTTCATGTGCCCCAAGGTCATTTGCCTAGAAAAAAATAACACATTCTTTCCAAATATTAGGCCCAGTCTTCAATGACAGGATAAAATGACTCAAAGCTTCCCAAATAACTGCACAATGGCAGAAATGCATATACCAACATAGACAACTGTTGCAAGTGAATTTCGTCAGGTGTGTGCTCTTCTCTGTAGGGAGTGCTGTCTGGTTCACAGTTTACCAGCTCCCTGGTTCTGAGACTGAGTTTATGTGCGTGATGTGGCGCGGTGGAAAAACACTGGGGGCAGATGTTTCAGAGGCCAAGAAAACTCTGATTTTATCAATCAAACAAGCAAAATTGGTATATTTTCAAAACAAGAAAGTGAATATCAAATTGAACACCCTCCCCATATCTGATTGAGACGTTTATTAAATACAATGGGTAAAAGAAATACAATAGGTGACTGTTACTATACCAACGGGGGGGCAGAGAGAGTGAGAGTTACCTGTTCCAATCCACTTCCCCTCATCAGAGGTGCCGACACCACTGACCCCAACCCACCGCCCCCCACTTCCCTGTCCATGACTAGCCCAGCTAGGTCAGAGGTCTGGACGGCCTTAGGCTCACCACTGATGTGAAAACTGTGATTTGACTGGTTCTGTCCCTAGTCGCTTGCTGTAGCTGAGACTCCACGAAGGGCCACAGGTGCCGATAATAGTCAGTCGGGCGGTATCTGTCGAAGCGATTGGGACCAGCCTGATGAGTACGCTGGTTTTCTCCTCCTCCTGGTGGTTTTGCAAGCGGGTTGTTGTTGCGGCTGGTAGAGAATGTGGATGGTGTTGCCCTGGTCGGTGCTTCGTGTCTCGGATGCCTTCGGTGGCCTCCGAGTGGAGCTTTGTAGTTAGGTTTCAGTAGTTGGCTTCGCTGTACTGGTTTCACGGTGCCCCACTCAGCGCAGGATTCCCATTCTCTTTTCTTGCTTCTCTCTCCTTTCTCCTTCGCTTTTCGCTGCACCTTCCACTTCACTCTCGCTCCCTTGTGTGCTGGGCACGGGGTCTCCAGTTATACCCCGCTGCAGGCACTCCCACCAAATCTGTGAGCTATTGTTGCTCCTTTCAGGGTTACAAAGGTTTCCTGAGCACTGGAGTGGATGATGGTTGTTTTTTGATTGGAAAGATTGGTTTTGAGGGGTTTCGAATGTCCGGCATTTCCTTTGGACGGGTATCTGTTCAGATCGCACTGTGGTGTGAAGGTTCCAAGGTGAAACAGGTTTTTGTGTACTCAGTGATGAGGAATATTCAGTACGTTTGTGCCTGAGCACTGATCTGGAATTGAATGGGTTGATTCCTGTGTAGACTCCAAAGGGTCTGAAATTGTTGAGGTCGTTTATTTCCTGTAGGCTGGCTTGCATTGTTTTAGCTGAGGCGTGAATGCGAGGTTTCCTTTGGTTTCATTTAGCTAACCCCTGTCCCAGACATCTGCCCCTGGGCTTGTATATTCCCCAGTTTGTTCCAGCCAGCCTTTTTTCCTAGCTCAGTTGCAGCTCATGCTTCCTGGAGTCCCAGTGACTTTAATCTAGTCTACCATAATTCCCATAACTTCTCCCTTCAGAGGGTTTTTAAGTCCAGGGTATGTCCAACAATTGAGGGATTTTTGGCCCACCTTACATCCCTCGACACCACAGAAATAATTCCAGCAAGGCCAGTATCCCATCAGTAAGTCACCCTTTAATGCACTGATCCACCTTCCTCAGAGCAAGCTCGCACAGTGAACAAATCTCTGGCAGCCCTCTTTTTATATTTGTCAGCCAGGGCTCCCTGATCAGACCAGATTAACAGTCCCAATTAGAAAACTCATATTCTGTGACATCCACTTGGCTGACCTTGTTCAAATTATTACATCCACATTAACCAGTGAGGTCCTCTTTGAATCTTGGATATATAAATACGTTACTCCTCATTTGCCTAAACTCCAAAGACTACAAGTTCTAACTTCCCAACTCCACCTCTTAAGACAATCCTTCCAGCCTTCTCTGGACTGCTCCAATGCTGTTATTATCTTTCTTTCGATAACTGTTCACAGTATTTCGGGTGTGATCTGATGAGAGTTTTGAATAGCTTGACAAAGACTGCCTGTCATTTATATTCAATTCCTTTTCAAATAAAGGCCAGTGTTTCATTTGCCTCCTCTATTAAGTGCTGAATCTCTACACTAGTTTTTAATGATTTATCCACAAGCACTCCCAAGCCCTTCAGCGCTGTTGCTTTGTACATTCTTTCTCTGATTTAAATAATATTTAAGTCCTCAATTCTTCTGTCAAAATGCGTAATGCTTCATTTTCCTCCATTATATTCCATCTGCCAATTTTGTCCCATTCAATTAATCTGTCTATATTCTGCAGACTTTTAATGTCATCCTCACCATTTGCCTTTGCAACTATTTTTTGTTTCTTCAGCATATCTGTGATAATATTCTCACTTTCATTATCTAAGTCATTACTATATATTATAGATAATTGTAGTTCCAGCGCTGATCCTGTAGAACAGCATTAGTTACAGGTTGCCATCCTGAAAATGACCTTCTTAGCTCAACTTTCTGTCTCCTACTATTTAGCCAATTCTCTATCCATGTTAATATACTACCTCCAACTCTATAGGCAGTTAGCTTATTAAGTAGCCTAATGAACTTTACCAAACATTCCTTGAATTCCAAATATGAGATCAACTGGTTTCCCCTTTAACCATTCTGTTTTACTTCTTCAATGAACTGCACTAAGTTCCCCTTCATGAAGCATGCAGATTCCGCTTGATTGTATTATGCATTTCTAAATGCTCTGCTTTAATTTCTTCATAACAGACTCTAACAATTATTCAGTAATAGATGTTAAGCTAACTGGCCTATAGTTACCAGTCTTTTGACTCCTTCCCCTTCTAAATAAAGATGTGGCATTGGTCATTTTCCAATCCACCCAGACTTTTCCAGAGTCTAGGGACTGTCGAAAGATTACAAAAACCACATCATCTCTGTAGCTAATTCTTTGTTTCTGCGAAGTCCCTATCAAATTTATAATCTAAGATTGGATCCCTCTACCTCTCTAAACTCAGACAGGACAACATGTGCATTTCAAGGAAACAGACGCTAGAAATTTAAAAGCTACTTAACAGAAAATGCACCAGGACCTGATTCAATTTGTATGATGCTTGGCAAATATTATCTCGATTTCATTTAAAACTGGGATTGTGCTACCTGATTAGAGAAAAGCTCCTTGATGTCCTTTACTTAAAAAAATGAAATTAGATTGCAATAAAGCTTAAAGCAATGAATTTGTTTCCTGTGATCTGGAAGCTAATAGAAAGAATCACAATAGAGTGACAAAAAGTGATCATTAAGGATATACAGGTTTCACGTGGGATGCACAGCACACCTTCAGAATTCAGTGATTTAAAAAGGTGCAGAGCTGGATGAACACAGCAGGCCAAGCTCTATCAGAGGAGCAGCGAAGCTGACGTTTTGGGCCTAGACCCTTCTCCAGCATCTGCAGTTTCTACTATCTCTGAAACAATTTTAACCCCTTTGCGGAGCCTCTTCTAAGCTTGCCTACCTTGAAGATTTTACCCTCCTCTGGACCATTTCTGAAGAAGGCTCTAGGCCCGAAACGTCAGCTTCTCTGCTCCTCTGATGCTGCTTGGCCTGCTGTGTTCATCCAGCTCTGCACCTTGTTATCTCAGATTCTCTAGCATCTGCAGTTCCTACTGCCTTCAGTATTCAGTGTCTTGTTTGAAAAAACCGATTCAGTTTTGTTGAAGAAGCCAAAAACATTGCATGAAAGACACTTGCTGCATGAGGCTAAAACTGTCAAAATGTAGGGCTGGTGCATGAGACAGTTTGCCTATTCTCAGCCTAGATACATGACATGACGTGACATGATATGACATAAATTTAAGTTGTTTTATTATTTATTAGGATTTTCAGAAAGGTCTTTGGTATGGTGCAAAGTAGTCGAAACATGTGCAAGGTCAGAGCACATGGAATCAGGGGTCAAGCTGCAGAATGAATAGCAAGCTGGATGTGCAGCACAAACAGCATTGTGGTTAAGGGTCAGACTGACAAAGTGGGAAATTTTGTTCCAAAAGGATTGATGTTTGTACTGCTTGCATGTAAACGTTTTGAACTCAGGAATGGAAATAGTATTTGAAAATTTGTAGACTATGGCAAATTCATGATTTAACAGCAAAGATTGCTACAAGATATAGCAAAAAAAAGCTTTCAGAAAGAATGTGTAATTGGCAAATGAATTTCAATATAGGTAATCATTGGGTAATGTATTTTGTAGGAAGATTAAAAAATGTCATATCCTTGTTAGAAAACAAAGTTCTCAAAGAGAGTGGAGCAGAGTGATGTTGGGGTACATATGCGCAAATCCCTGAGAGTAACAATGAAGAATGAAAAGTCAAATATAGAAAACCATATCAAGTATCAAGGTTCATTTCAAAAGGAATAACAGTGAAACACAGAGAGGTTATGTTAAACTTTTATAGAAACTTGGTCACTTGAAATATTGTGCGAATTTCTATGGTCTCCCTGTTAGATAAAGGATACTGAAAAGTTATACAGAAATATAGAAGTTGAGCTTCTTTTCTCATTAAAAGATGTGGCTGTGACATTTTCTTTAAGATGTTGAAAGAATTATGTAGCATAGACATAGATAAGCTGGTCAAACTTGTTCAGCACTCTGAAACAAATTTAAGATAGGCAAGAAAAAATAGCTGTTGGAAAATGCAGAGGAAATGTCTCTGCTAGAAACTGGTTAGAGCATGATAATTATTACCACAAGAAATAGCACAGAAGGATTTAAGCAGAAGGTAGAGAAATTCAAAATGGAGAGGCATCAAAGGTTTCAGATGGGGTTAGGTGCAAGTGTTGGAAAGAGGCACGTGTGGATCATAAATGCTTGGACAGTCTAGTGGTGGGCAAACAGTGTGTTTTAGCACTCCTTGTTCCATGTAATGCCATTATTGCTATCCTAAGATCTTTTATAAAAATAACATTGATCAATCAAAGATATTCCTTTTTAAAGAAGACTTGCGCAACAATTGGTGAATTACATTGATTATAAAACATAGAACAGTACAGAACAGGAACGGGCCTTTTGGCCCACTATACTGGTGCTGTCCATTATGCCATTCTAAACTGGTCATATCAGCCTGAACATGGTCTGTATCCATCTATTCCCTGCCTGCAATAGTTCTATCTAAATGCCTCTTAAACTTTGCTTACATATCTGCTTCTACCACCTCATCTGGCAGTGTGATCAAGGCACCTACCACCCTCTGCATAAAACACTTTCCTTGCACATGTCCTTTAAACTTTTCCCCCTCTCACTTTAAACCGAACGCCTTCCACCCTTGGAAAAAGATTCAGGCTATCCAACCTCGCCATGCCTCTCATAATTTTACATCCTTCTATCAAGTTATCCCTTAACCTGCAATGCTCTAGTGAAAACTAATTAAGCTTGGCCGACCTCTCCTTATAGCTAATATACTCCAATCCAGATAATATCTGGCAAACCAAATAAAAATCCAAAAGAACTACAGAACCTGTAAATAAGGAATGAAAACAGAAGTTGCTGGAAAAGCTCAGCAGGTCTGGCAGCGTCTGTGAAGAAAAATTCGTTTTCATTTTGGGTCTGGTGACCCTTCTTCAGATCTCATAAATCCTTGCGTAAACCTCTTTCGCACCCTTTCCAAAGCGTCCGCATCCTTCCTATAATGTGGCAATCAGAGCAACAGATCAAATAAAGCCTAACTACAGTCTTATACAGCTGCAATATGGCTTGCCAGCTTTTATACTCAGTGCCCTAACTGATGAAGACATGCAAGCATATACCTTCTTTACTAATCAGATCACTGACATCTTCACACAAATCATTTATTTATATTATGAACAATAGAGGTCCCAGCACTGATCCTTGCAGAACACCATGGGTCACAAACCTCCAGTCAGAATAGCAGCCCTTCACAACTGCCCACTGTCTTCAAGACCAAACCAATTTTGAAGTCAGCTTGCCAACTCACCATTGATTTCATGTGATTTAATCTTCTGGACCAGCCTACCGTGACTGGCTCGTCAAATATTTGAGTAAAGTCCATGTAGATAGCACCCCTCCTCTACCCTCAATCATCATCTTTGCACTTCCTCAGTAAACTCAATCAAGTTTGCGAGACAAGATATCACCTGGCATAAAGCCATGCTGACTATCCCTACTAAGTCTACTCTTCTCAAAATGCAAGTAAATCATGTTGCTCAGCATCTTCTTCAATAATTTCCTTAGAAATGATATAAGGCTCTATATAAGCTCTATACCTTGTTATCTCAGGTTCTCCAGCATCTGTAGTTCCTACCATTTCTAAGGTGATAATTCCCTGGATTATCTCTTTTTAAAGAAAGGAATATTCTCCTGTCTTCTGGGACCATCCAATGGCAAAAAGGGATATAAAAATATCTGTCAAGGCTCCAGCAATATCCTCCCTTGCCTCCCTCACATCTTGGGATAGATCCCATCAGGATCCCAGTGGCTTATCTACCTTAATATTTTTCAAGATACACAACACCTCTTTTTTTTAATAGCAAATGCCCCAGAATATCCATACATCCCTGTCTAATCTTATTTTCCATGTCATTCTCCTTGGTGAATATAGATGTGAAGTACTCATTAAGGACTTCACCCATTTCCTCACACTCGAGGCATAAATTACCTCCTTTGTCCATTACACTCTTGCTCCTAATATGCGTAAAATGTCTTCAGTTTCTCCTTGATCCTACTTACTGAGGACATCTAATGGCTTCTTCTAGCACTCCTAATTTCTTCTTTAAGTTATTTTCTACTTCCTTTATATGCCTCAAGGACCTTGTTTGATTTTAGTTTCCTAAACCTTACTTAAGCTTTCTTGCTGTTTTTGACTAAATTTTGAATATCTCTTGTCCATTATGTTTCCCAAATCTTGCTATCCCTATCTCGCATCCTTAACGGAACATGCTGATCCTGAATTCTGATCATGTGGCCTTTAAAAGACCCCCAGATGTCAAACAGCCATCCCCATCTAATTTCTTCAGTTCTTGCCTAATACTGCTGTAATTAGCCTACCCCAATTTAGCACTTTCATGAGAGGACCAGTCTTATCCTTATCCATAACTATCTTAAATCTTAAAAATTTATGATCACTGTTCCAAAAATGCTTCCCCACTGAAACGTTGATCACCTGGCCAGGTTCATTCCCCAGTACAATAGAATATGTCTAATATGACTCCTTCCCTGGTTAGACAATCTACATTTAGTTTCCAGAAACTGCCTGTACGTACCTAATATATTCTGCCCTATCTAACCCTGTGGCTTTATGAGAGTCCCAGTCAATACTGGGGAAATTAAAATCACCCACTACAACAATCCTGTTGTTATTACATCTTTGCATGACTTGTTTACATATTTATTCTTCTGTCTCCTGCAGGCTACTTGGAGGCCTATAGCGATACCCCATCATAGCAATCACAACTTTCTTATTCCTGAGTTCTATCCATACTGTCTCACTGGATGAAGCTTCCAAGATGTCCTCTCTTGCTGCAGAAATGACATTTGCCTTAATCAGTAATGCAACTCCCCCAATTCTTTAATATCCCTCTCTATCTCGCCTGGAAATTCTGAACACTGGAACATTGTGCTGCCAGCCCTGCCCTTCTCTCGACCAAGTTTCTGTAATAGCTCCCACACCTGTGAACTATAGTCTAATGTACTAAATCAGGTTCTTACCTGTTATGCTCCTCGCACTAAAATAAACATGCTGTAGACCACCAGTCCTAGCGTGTACAGTAACCTGGCCCTGCTTGTTCTTTCTATTAGATTTATTTGACATCATCAACCTTCTCCCCATATGCCGACTTACTGCACCGGTTCCTACCCCGCTGTCCCACCTGTCTAAGCACATCCTTCTTGTACAGGTCTCTCCTGCCCTGGAGCAAATCCCAACGATCCAGATATTTGAAGCGCTCACTCCTGTTTAGCTACGCTTTCAATTGTGTTATCTTCCTATTTCTGGCCTCATTAACATGTGGCATAGGGAGTAATCATGAGATTGCAACCTTTGAGGACCTGCTTTTTAAAATGCTGTATAATTTCCTAAATCCCTTTGCAGGACTTCATCTCTCTTTCTGCCTGTGTCGTTAGTAATAATATGGACCACGACCACTAGCTGCTCCCTCTCTTCTTTCAGAATATCTTATGCCCACTCTGAGACATCCTTGACCCTGACACCAGGGAAGCAACAAACCATCCTTTTTCACAGCCACACAAATGCCTGTTTGTGCCCCAATTATTGAGCCCCCTGTCATTATCACTGGCTTATACTTTGATCCTCCCTGCAGTATGACAGAGCCAATTGTATTGGTTCTACTGATCTGGCTGCTGTTGCTTTCCCCTAACAGGCAATCTCCTGCAATGGTATCCAAAACAGTTTACCTGCCTGAGAGAGGGATGGCCACTGGGGATACCTGCATTGCCTGCCCATGCATTCCAGTCCTCCACTTCTCTATCTATGTAGACCTTGATTGTGGTGTGACCAGCTAACCATATTTAAGATGGCTAGTTTACTTTACCCTTAAAAGTACCATTTCATATAGAATGCAATTCAATGCATATTTCTGTTCTGTCACATTATTCAATAAGTTCTGTCAGCTGATTTTTGTCTTACCTCTTGATTGAACAAGTTCTGAAAAGATTTGACCTTTTTGCAGGATTCCGAAGTCCTGTAATCACCGCCATTACATTTTGCTAAGTAGGATGTATGAACCTGTAAAAATGTCGAGCTAGTATTTTAATGCTTTTATAGTGCCCCATGTTGTAATGCATTTCAATGATTTCTAGTGATTACTTCAATTAGTGCAGTCTTTAACAGTGTCTATTTACCTGGGCAGGTTGATACCTGAAACATACATAAAAGTTTTATTGTTGCATTGATAACATTTTCAGCCTAATTACTAAGTAAAATGTCATTGTATGAATTGTGTTTATAATAATTGTCATATGTTTTTGTCCCAAATTTCCACAGTTACAGATAATTTTATATCTATTCATGTAATTCTACAAAGTCACCTCAAGAATCTAATTCTTAGAAATTCTCCTCCTTGAAGTAAGGACATTGAATTAAAACAATGTATAATAATCAAAATTATCAATATAAAACATGGGCAGCAAGATCTACTATAAATGCATCTATTGTTTCTTCTCAATTCTCATGTTTCAAAGGATAAATAACACTCATACAGTGCTTGAACTTCTAAAGCACTCATTCACCTGTTCTATTGCAGTTGACAAAATTATAGTTATGAACATAAAACTGACCAAAACTGCTTCCCAAGTGTCAGTAAACCCCATTACTATATTATGTATATTAGATCCAGGCCTTTTATTCAAACTTGCAAAAGTTTATTTCATGTAAATTGCTGAAAGTTCTCTTTCATCTGCACCAGACATTACTGTATCCCATTCATTTCATAACTTCAACAAAATTGAGCCCTGAGAAATTTTATAATCCATCTCTAATTGTGCACCAGACTGCAACTGATTATACAAAATTCCAAGCAATTATAAGGCCCTCTGAGAAGTGTTAGATACAAAAGTGGATTATATCCCTGGAACAGAAAACCAGGCAGAAAAATACTGACTACAAAGTTTTCTCTGACAAAAAGATGCAGTTTCAAAATATGTGAATGTTAATTTCCCAATGCACTTAAGCTTGGTGCATACAGGAAAAACGAGCTTCCATGTTCGTACTCTGTGCTTGCTTTTCCACTTTAGCTCAGTTTATTTAACCCTCACAATTGTGAATGTAAGTAGGAACAACATAAAAATACCCATTTAATATCCCCAACATACTCTCCCAATGAACACTTTGAAAAAGTAATTTTTTCTCTCAAATGCTATCAATAGCCTGTTACTGCAAAATGTAAAGTATTTACTCTCAAATGTGGTGCACAGAAAGTGCCTGGTGAGAAATATATCTTCTCAAACACAGCAAAGTTATCTTTCACCTATCTGTCACCAATGAACCTGAAAATTGCCCCGTATTGTATCTTTACGCAAGCTTTTAAAAAATCAAGATCAGTTTGACTAAAATTATCAGAATATGTAAGAGCTACCAAATCGCAAGGTATTCCTGAGCTCAACTTAGCATTAAAACTCAAGGGAAACAAATCAGGTCAGCAGATAAATGAAGGCAGTTGTCCAACAAAAAACCTGTGGTCCAAGGAACAAATGATGGTGGAAAAAGATAGGAAATCCAGGGACTCATTGACCACTGTAACATGCATGGATTCTTCAGCAAAGCCAATACCATCTGCAGCCCAAACACTGAAGGACCAGCTCCACTGATATCGAAGGGTGCAGCAGGAGCTCAATAAGAACTGAGAGGAAGTGAGTGCTTGTTAGAAGGAGCATGTTGAGGATGAAAGGAGCATGATGAAGAGTCTTCAGTGTCAGTGGCCTCAATGTCATCCTACAATGTACTGCCCTTCAATATCTTGACACAACCTCAGCCTGACATGAGTTTGAAAAAGTCATTCAACAGTTTAGGTCAAAACTCGCTCAACCCCAGATTATAGTCCAACAATTTCATTTGAAAAGATTAGCTTTTGGAGTATTTCTCCCTCCTCAGTTGTAGTGAGAGAGGAGGTATCAAGATACAGCGTTCTGTGTCATACCTCCTCTCTCACTATACCCGAGGAAGGAGCAATGCTCAAAAAGTTGGTGTTTTCAAATAAACCTGTTGGACTATAACCTGGTGTCGTGTAATTTTTGACCTTGTCCAATCCAACTGACATTGGCACCTCCACATTCAATAGTTTAGAACCAACAAGGCTGCCAGCACAGTTTGAATCACTGCCAATTTCCTACACCGTAGTGGGGAAGGTCCCTTGACATGTAAGCATGATCTTAGCTCTCTCAACTAGAAGGAGAAAAGTATAAGTTACCCTCTCCCAGACACTGTAATTGTGTTTCAAGAAACAAGGCAACACAAATTGCATTAATGATAGAGGCATTTCCCTTTTGTCTACCAAAGGGAAAATAATTGCAAACCCCCTCCTCAATCACTTTATCCTCGAGTGTTGCAGACTAAGGAGTGATTTCATAGAGATTTATTAAATCATGAGGAGCATGGATAGGGTGAATAACCAAGGTATTTTGTTCCTACGGTGGGGGAGTTCAAAACTGGAGAGTAGGGGTTTAAGGTAAGAGGGGAAATATTTAAAACTGATGTGTGGGTGGCAATTCTGTGCAGGGGATGGCGTGTATGGAACGAGCTGCTAGAAGCATTGATGGTGGCGGGTATAGTTACAAGCATTTAAAATGCATCTGGATGTATATATGAACAGGAAAGGTTTAGAGAGATATTGGCCAAATGCTGGCAAATAGGTCTAGGTCAGATTGAGATGTCTGGTCAGCGAGGGAGAGTTGGACCGAAGGATCTGTTTCTGAGTTGTGTGACTCTATGACCTCTTCCCAGTAGCTGTAGAGCTTTTTCCAGAGGCATAATGCAGATTTTGTCCATTGAGAGGCACAGTGAACGTAAAGTTCACACTAAGACAAGTCCAAGTAAAGTGCAGATAGCAGCACCAAGCCACATACACATGGCCTTCTTTTGATCTCAAAATGTCTCTGATTCTGTCAATATGGAGGGGGAGGAGCTTGCAGAATTTCCTACCATTGTCTGCTTTCTGCATGACAGCATGTAGGCCACAGGCCTCATCAGCAAACCGAGCACAAATTTAAAATGAGTTTAAACTATGGTCAAGCACGACTGTATCATTGTGCCAATGCTTTTCTCCACCTTCCTCTTAGTAAGGATCCATTCCATCTGCATGCAGCACCTTGCTGGAGTGGAGCTTCTCTGCAGGCCTTACAGGAATCTGTTTAACCTGCATTAACTCCCCTCCAGAACCAAGACCAACCCAACCTATGACGTCAACCTGCAGTGTGCAGATGGTGCTTGCATGTGAGCTGACTTGGGGGGTTGCGGGGGGTGGGGGGGCGGTCAACCACTGAACCACTATGTACATATCCATCAGGTTCTGTGAAAGAATGAACCTTAGGCTAAACACTTGGAAGACAAAGGTTTCCTACCATTCTGCTCCAGCTGTGCAACACTGTCCCCAGCTATCATAGTCCATGGGGAGCCACTGGACCATATAGAGTAATTGTCCTCGGGAGCCGCCTTCCAGCAAAAGCAGATAGTGACAATGAAACTCATTATCAATGCCAGTGTGCCTGTGCAGCCTTTGTGGAACAAAGTGTTCGATGACAAAATATCCTCAGATACAGCATAACAAAGTGTGGGTCTGGGCCTGAAACATCAGCTTTTGTGCTCCTGAGATGCTGCTTGGCCTGCTGTGTTCATCCAGCTTTACACTTTGTTATCTTGGATTCTCCAGCATCTGCAGTTCCCATTATCACCTCATACACCATCGGGTTTATAGTCTACTGAGCAACAGTGTTACCAGCTCTGCTGTATGCATCAGAGACATGGACAATATACCACAGATGCCTCATAAGCCTTGAGAAAAATCATCAGTGATGATTCTATAAAATCCTACTAATCCACTTGAAGGATAAGAACTGCAATGTCAGTGTCCTCATCCCCAGCATCGAAGCACTAGTTACTGTCAATCAGTTGAGTTGTGTGTGCCACATCGTCTGCATGCCTGACACAAGACTTCCAAAACAAATTCTCCCCTCTGAGCTTCATCATAGCAAACTGTTACCGGGCTTATCAGGAGGTGAAAGCAACCTCTTCTAGAAACTACAATATCCACACTGATGCATATCCATGCTGACATGTGGGAAACTCAAGCCCGAGACCACCCAAACTAGAGAGGAAGCGACTGCAAAGGATTTTGGGCTTCTCTGACAGGCCCAGGTAGAGGTCAAGCACAGGAGCAGAAGGAACGTGCAGAAACCCAAGAATCCTACCCACTAACTTTAGCAAACACCATCTGACTCATCCACGGCAAGGAATGCAAATCCAACATTGGCCTGTTTAATCAGCTCAGAACCAACAATTCCAGAAAGTCAGCCTTGATCTTGGTGGACTGTCTACAAAGGTAAGAAGGTTTTCTGAAATAATGCTTTTGCTTAGACCGCACTGAAGGAGCCCTGCAGTATTTGGCGGAGCAAGATTCAAGATTCACGAAGTCTGCAGCTTTCTGTAAATAGATCATTTCTGCTTTGGTGTCTATGGAAGAGCTGAGTATAGTGAAATACAAGCAATCACAACCCAGGTCCCCATTCATCACCAGTCCCATATCTTATCTTAACATGATACTGCCAGCTAGGCCACAATACAAATTGTTTTTAAAAATCAATGAAATAAACGTTCTATACCAAATGTATAATTAACTCATACCACAAAGTAGAAACAAATCACCCATTTGCATTTCCTCAATGGAATATTTCTGTTCCAGTGCACAATACATTGCTGTTCCAACAGAAGTGGGTAGCTCTTAGAAGGATATTTCTGGCAAGGGCAGCATTTAGTGCCTATCCTTAATGACCCCTTCAAAGGCAGTATCGAAGCACTATAGTCCATATGACAGTCCTCATAGTGATAGCAGGAAGGACTTGCAGGATTCAGATCAATGACAATGATAAAAATGGCCTGATGCCTAGGTTGATGACAGAGACCTGTATAGTTAGAGTCATAGAATAATAAAACCATGCAACATGGAAATAAACCCTTCGGTCCAACTCATCCAGACAACTAGACATCCCAATCTGACATAGTCCCATTTACCAGCATTTGGACCATATCCCTCCAAACTCTTTTTATTCATACACACATCCAAATGCCTTTTCAACGTTTTAATTGTATCTGCCTCCACCACTTCCTTTGGCAACTCGCTCCATACACAGACCACCCTCTGTGTGAAAAGTTACCCCTTAGGTCCTTCTTAAACCTTACTCACTTTAAATCTATGCCCTCTAGTTTTGGACAGCTTCATCCTAGGAAAAGGATCTTGGCTATTCGCACTATTGATACCCCTCATGATTTTATAAACCTCTATAAGGACACCCCTCAGCCTCCATTCCAGTTTCCACATGGAAGCACTTCTATTCAAACATTTCCAAACTTATATATGATGATCAAAAAAAGCAGCCAGGCTTCCATAGTTGTGGGAGTGAGGGTGAAGGTACTATGAATTGCTCTACAGGGCACCACTTGGCTGTACATTCATCCTGGCAGGCATGGAGGACTCATAGGCCTGTCGGGTGCTGACAACCCAGTTTATTACCTAGTGCCCATCTCCAGGCACTTGAACTTCTTTCTGTTGCATCAGGAAAATGATAGGCAACTGAAAAATTCCAGTCAGTCTCCTCCTGGTGCCTCTACATGGTTCTTAATGAGTCTAATTTACTAATTGCCTTGTAAAAGCAGGCAGCCTCACTAGGATTGGAACCCACCTCAGATGGTCAGTGTTGAGAACTGTCCAGAAATTGGTGATGGGCAACTGCCATTATTTTCAGCCCCAGTACACCTCTGTCCAGACATCAGTAGGACCCAGAAATTATTGGCGTTGTAATTTGATTAATTGTTTGCCTGTTGGGCATCTGTTGTGTTATAATCATAAAATTATATAACAGTATAGCACTAAAGGAGGCAATTCAGCCCATCATGTCTGCACAGTCACTTTTAGAGAGTAAGTCAGGTTGCCCCATAGTCCTACTCTTTTGCCACACCCCTTGAACACTTTTCTTTCAGCCATTTTCAAAATCCACTTGGAAAATTATTGAATCTGTTTCTCCCACTTTTTCAGAAAGTAGATTCGAAATCTCAACCGTGGGTTACATGACATGTTCGACCCAAATCTTTGAGCAGCGATACTGCCAAGCAGAAAGCCATCACACCATAGGTAGTTCTGAGTCAACAGAGCTGCACAGTGACCTCAATCTTGGCCTTCAGAGAAATATACAATACAGCATCCATACAGTTATAGTGTTACAGGACCAAAGAAGTCCTTCAGCCCACTGAGTCTGCGCTGACCCATGTATACTTGTCCCACTTTCCAGCACTTGGCCCATAGCCTTGAATGTTATGGAATTTCAAATGCTTATTCATGTACTTTTTAAAATGCTGTGAGGTTTACTACCTCTATTGCCATTCCAGGCAGTCAACTCTAGATCCCCACCACCCTCTGGGTGAAATGGTTTTCCTCAAATCCCCTCTAAACCTCCTGCCTTTCACCTTAAAATTACACCCCATCATTATTGACCCTTCAATTGAAAAAAACAGCTGCTTTCCATCTACTCGATCAATGTCCCTTATCACCTTTTATACGTCTCAATCAGGTCTCCCCTCTGCCTCCTCTGTGCTAAAGAAAACATCATAAGCTTATCCAGCTTCTCTCCATAGCTAAACTTTCTATCCCAGGCAACATCCTGTGAATCTCTTTTGCAGTCCTCTTGTAAATCACACCCTTCCTGTAATGAGGTGGCCAAAACTGTGCACAGTCCTCCAGCAATGGTCTGGCTAAAGTTTTGTGCAGCTCTAACATAATCTCCCGGCTTTTATAATTTTTTATAAAACTGGTAAAGGAAAGTGTCCCCGACGCATTGTTAACCAGCTTAATAGTTTGTCCTGGCACCTTCAGGAATCTGGGAACAAGCATACCAAGATCCTGATGTTTCTCTGAACTTCTAATAAGTCCTGCAATTTATTGAGTGCCCCCTTCCCTTGCTACTTCTTCTAAATTTCATTACCTCACACTTTTCAGGATTATATTCCATTCATCTGCCCATCTGACCAACATCTATATCCTCCTATAAGCTAAGATCTTCTTCCTCACTGTTACCCTCCTAGCTAATTTTCATGTCATCCGCAAACTTACTTATCATCGCCCCCTCACTTCCTTCTACATTGATTTTACATATCATGAACAACAGGGGACCCAACACTGTTGCTGGTGGGACACCAGCTTCCAGTCACACACACAGTCTTCCAACACCACTCTCTGTCTCTTACAACTAAGCTTGTTTGAATCCAACTTGCTAATGGATCTCATATACTTTTACCCTTATTAGTATCCCATGTGGAGCCTGTCAAAGGCTTTGACGAAATCAATTAAAACTATGTCAACTGCACCATCCTCATCTACATACCTGATCACCTCCTTGAAAACTTCAATCAGATTTGTTAGGTTTGACCTCTCTCTGACAAGGCCATGCTGACTATCCCTGAACAAACCTTACTTCTCCAAGTGGAGTTTCATTTTCTCCTTCAGAATTTTCTACAATAGTTTCCCATTCAGTGGCGTAAGACTCACTGGTCTGTAATTCCCTGGTTTATCTCTAATACCCTGGTTTATCTCTAATACCATTCTTGAAAAGTGGAACTACATCAGCCCTCCCCCATTCTTCTGGCATTTCCTCTGAATGGGCAGAGATGGGTTGAAAATTTGGGTCAGAGGCCTTGTTTTTCACAGCGGCCTGGGATACAACTCATCCGAACCTAGGGATTTATCCATTTTTAAACCCGCCAAAACCTCCAATGTATCTTCACTCCCTATGCTAAACTGTGCAAGAACTTCTCAGCCTTTCACCTCAAATCCTTACCAAATATCCCTCCTCATGAGTGAAGACAGAATTAAAGTATTTGTTTAACACCCTCTTGATGTCCTCCAGTTTCACTAATGGATTGCTTGCTTAGTCCGTGATGAGCCTTACTCTTTCCCTGGTTCTCCTCTTTCCTTTAATGTGCAATAGGATATCTTGAGATTCTCCCTAATCTGACCTATTAGGATTTTTCTCATGTCAGCTCTTTGCTCTCCTTTTTATATTCCGCTAAGGTCTCCATTGGCTTGTCTCCTTTGAATCTGCCCAAAGCTTCTCTTTTCCTGTTTACCAAGACCTAAATATTCCTGAATGCCCAGCATTCTCTGGGCTTGTTGCTCTGATATTTCACCCGAAAGGGAACATATTGGGCATGTACTGTTTCCATTTCCTTTTTTAAACAGATTCTCCCACTGCCTTTCTGCTGTAGATCTTCCCGCAAGTAGCCGTTCCATGTCTACTTTGGTCAGCAGCTGCCTTATTTTAATGAAATCTGCCTTTCTCCAATCCAAACTGTTTTTCTGCAGACCATCTTTTTTCCTTTTACATTACAAATTAAAAACTTAGTATTGTGGTGGCTAATGCTAAAGTGCACTCCCACCACAGCAAAAAACACCTGCCTGGCTTCATTCATAAAAATTAGGTCCAACGCAGCAAAATCCCTTGTTGGACCTTCTACATGCTGACATAAAAATCTTCTCCTCAGTACATTTCAAGAGATCCACTCCCTTTAACCCCCTCACATAGTATGTATTCCAATTAATGTTCAAGCAATTGAAATCCCCTAATGTAATTACCCTATTATTTATATTTTTGCACACCTTAGTGAATTGATTACATATGTGCTGCTATATTACCCATTGACTGTTTAAGGATCTATTATACACTCCCAACAATATGACTGACCCCTTTTTATTCCTAAATTCTCCCTATAAAGCTTCATTTGGCGGCCCTTCCAAGATATCATCCTTCCTTACTGCATTAACTGAGTGCTTCATTAATAATGCAACATCATCTTCTCTTTACATCCTCTCCTGACCAGTCTGAGACCCTTTACCCCAGAATACTGAGTTGCCAGTCCGAGCTCCTTCACAATCGCATTTATTCTGGCAACAGTATTACAATTCCACATGTCAATCCACGCCCTTAACTCACCCATTTTAGCTATGATGCTCCTAGATTCTATCCAGCCCACCCCTGAATCACAAAATAGCCGATGAAAACTGAAAGAACTGTGGATGCGGCATAAATCAGAAACGAAAACAAAAATTGCTGGAAAAGCTCAGCAGGCCTGGCAGCATCTGTGAAGAAAAAGTCAGTTAACATTTCAGGACGGTGAACCCACCTCAGAAGGATCTGAGGGTCACTGGACCTGAAATGTTAACTCCACAGATTTAACAGATTCTGCCAGGCCTGCTGAACTTTTCCAGCAGTTTTTGTTTTTGACAACAACAGAGCCAAACTCATTCTGTCTGATTCCTTTACCATTACTAAACTGAGCTATTTGCCAAACAAATGTATTTTTCTCTTTCTTCCAGGCATTAAGAAATGCAAGCTGTAACAACTCAGAGGTGCCCACATCCCTCTGGAACCTCCTCTCTGTCTCCTTCCCTCTGTCTCCATCTCTTTTCTTTACCCCATGTTTTGTCTGCACCTTCTGAGCTTCCACTCTCCCGCTCTCTGCTGCTGAATATTCTGTACTCAGCAAAAGTCTTAGATTAATCTGTCTGCATCCTCACCTCAATGAGTTTTAGGTGTAGCCTGACGTTGAACTCTGATTCTGTTGCCTTCGCCTCCATGACCATTTCTATGGACAAGCATCCTCTCCTTATCACACAGACCCCTTCACACACTTCAACACTCTCCCTCCACCTGGACCCCTCCCTCTGGCCTTTTACCTGGACTCGACCTGGTCATTGAGAATTGTCGGTGTGGCATTGATCAATTTCTTTGTCCTTCTTCATTCACCCACACGAACATATCTCCTTCTGAACTGACTGCACTCCGTGATCTCTTGATTTTGGAATCAAGTTTGTCGAAAAGAGTGGTGTTGTTGTCTGGCATTGCAGAGGCTGAGCACCAGCTCTTGGACACCACCTCCTATCTCCCTGTGGACCATGACCCCACCATGGAATGTCGGATTATCGTGTCACCAATGGTCACTCATCTCATTTTATCTGGTGATCTCCCCATCACCCCCACCCCCACCACTGCTTCCAAGCTGATAGACCCCAGCCCCACACAATTCACTTCTACCTCCTTCCCAAAATCCATAAAAAGCACTGCCCAGGCAGGCCCATTGTTTCTTCCTCCTCCTGCTTCATGGAGCTTATCTTTTCCTACCTCAACATGGCATTTCTTTTTCTCCCCTTATCCAGTCCCAATTTACATTCACGATTCTTCTGATGTTTTACATCCAATCCAGTCACCACATCTTCACCATGGACATTATAATCCTTTTACACATCCATCCTCCATTAGGATTGTCTCAGGGGTCTCCACTTCTTCAGTCTTGAACCGTCCCCACCCACCACCACCCTGCTCTTTCTGAGCTTGTCCATACCCTGAACAGCTTCTTTAACACCTCTCACTTTCTTCAAATCAAAGGTGTGGCCATAGGTATCTGCATGAACCCCAGTTAAATCTGTCTTTCTGTGGGGTACATGGAACATTCTTTGTACCAATTCTTCTCTGGACCCTACCCATATCTTTTCTCTGGTGTATCAATTATATCGTCAGTGTTGCTTACCTCTCGCCGGAAATTGGAAAAATGCATCAATTTTACTTCCAATTTCATAACCTGCCCTCACCTTCCCTTGGTCCATCTTTGATTCCTCCCTTCCCTTCCTCAACTTCACTGTTTCCATTTCTCAGGATGGGCTGCCCACCAACGTTCACTACAAACCCACCGAATCCCACATTTACCTTGACTTTACAACCTTGCATCCTGCTCCCCATAAGGACTCTATTCCATTTTTCAAGTTTCAATGTCTCTGTCACATTTGTTCTGATGATGTCACCTTCCATTGGGGGTCTCAGAATGTCCACCTTTTCCCTCAATAGAAGATTCCCCAACACCGTGGTTGACAGAACCCTCAGCAGCCTCCAGAGCCCCCAGCTCCCACACTTCAGCCTCAGCCCCTCTATTCCACCCTAGAACTACAATAGGGCTCCCCTTGGTCGTAAGTTTTCATTCCACCAACATCGCTATCCAAAGGATATAAGTTGCCATTTCCGCCATCTCCCAGGGATGCCACCACCAGATACATATTCCCCTCCCTTCCCTTGAAAGTATTTTGCAGGGACCTTTTTCTTTGGCACACCCTGGCCCACTCCTCCTCCACAGCACCTCCCCATAACCCCTTCCCGTGCAATCACAGAACGTGTAACGCCTCACTAGTCAATGCTCCAGTCACACCTTCCAGGGCGAAGCAGCAATTTACACGCACTTCACTCAAACTAATCTATCTTATTCACTGCTCCACAATGTGGTCTCCTCTACTCTGGGGAGATGAAATGCATGCTGGGTGAACAGCATCTCATTTTTTGCTTGGTGACCTTGCGGCCTCAGGGCTCAACATTCAGTTCAATATTTTTAGGGTTTGAACACCACCTTCCATATCCTTTACTCGCTCCCACACTCCATGCCTTATGGGGGTGCTTTCAGCATAGCCAACCTATTTTCACCTACTCATAGATCCCCCCCAAATCAACTTTTCTGTCGCCCTTGCCATTGCCCATCCCTCTCTCTGCCTAATTGTCTTTCTTTCCCTCTGGGACCCAGTAGCACATACTCCTTTACCTCCAACCTCTCTCCATCTCTGTCATCACCGTGTGTACCAACCATTTCCTAGTTTCTATCAGTTGTGAAATAGGGTCACTGAACCCAAAATGTTAATTCCTCTTGTCTTCACAAATGCCGTCAGACTTTGCTGTCAGGCAGCTCTTTGCTTTACATTGTGATGTTATGTCCCTCTTGTACTAATGCTCTGTGTCCCCGCCCCCTGCTGAACAATTTTAAATGCCTCCCAACAGCACTGGCAAACACACCAGCAATGACGTTTTTCCCATTCTGGCAGTGCCACTTCCACAGATCCTACCTTACCCAGAAATGGTCCCAGTGATCCAGAGTTCAAACAGCACGAAAGAATAATTATCAAGTAGGATGTCATCTGAGGCTTTCCTGCCTGCCTGTCTCACCCCTTTCCTCTGCCTGGTGGCCACATATTTCCTCTCTGTCTGTGATCCTTTGGTATGAGGGTTGACAACTCCAGGAAGCGTGCCTGAGTTCTGAGGATGGGCTCTGAGGACTCTTCAGTTCTGTGGAAGGGTCACTGGACCCAAAACGTTAACACTGTTTTTTTTCCTTCACAGATGCTGGCAGACCTGCTGAACTTTTCCAACAACTTTGTTTTGTACAGGAAGCATGTTGTCCACATAGTCTTCAGCCCATGGTGTACACTCTGTGTCTCCAGCCGACTCTCAAGTTTCAAGCTTTGACAATCTGTTCGACATTTTCCTGGAGACCTGGTAATCCAAACTGCCAGAAACATCTAGAAATTTCCACATGCTGCAGATGGTTCAACGCAATGATTTGGGCTCCCTTACCAACTTCAGTTCAGCTTAGAGAACCATATGTTTCAGAATACTGAAAAGAGCTAAATCTTATCCTGTACCATGCAAAAAGCTTTCAAAAAATTATGAATGCAATATAAAAATAGTATTAAAACCCAGTTTAAATCACAGTAGATTATTATAAAATAGCAAAAAAGATCGAAAGGTCATAAAAGATAGGAAAGAGAAATATTCAGTGACCCAATTTTGAAATTAGGGTGTTAGTTTAAAGGTTTCAGCCTTTGAGTGTAAGTGAATGGGTAAGTGGATAAGTTGTTGATTGAGTAAATGTGTAGGTGGGTGAAGTTGCTTAGTGAGTAGGCGGGTGAAAAGAGTAGGCTGGTGATGTACATAGATGGGTTCATGGGTAGGTTGGTGACGTTATTAAGTGATATAAATGGGTAGGTGGATGATCAGAGTGTAGGTAGATAGTTAGATTGGTTAGGCTTGTTAGTGAGTAGACCCATGGGTGGCTAAGTGGATTAGTGGATGGGTATTAGGTGGGCTAGTCAGGTATTGGGAACAATTTTCTGGTTAGGGGTTATTCAGCTCTGATTGGAATGATAGTTGTGTGCTCAGGCTGTGCCGGTGGAGTAATTAGGTCAGGTAAGGAGGGTAGTCACATGTTTTGGATGTTGGTCGGGTCAGGTTGGAAGGTAGTCACATTGGATTGAGGATTAGTCAGGTTGGGCCAGTAGAGTTTCAGGTTATGTCAGGGTTGAAGCAGGGAGAGTTGGATGCGTGGGGATAGTCAGTGATCAGAGAAATGTGTGACTGGAAAGTGAGATGTCTAGTTATCCAAGTATTAGACTAGGTTTTAATCTAATTTTGCCTGGCTAACTATACTAGTAAACAGAAGAAAGGCAATAAATGCTGGCCTAACCAGCAATGTGCGCATTCCATGAAAGAAATTTTTAAAAAGCTTTCTTAAGTATTTGGCCATAACTCAGAGTCAGAGACATTCAGGAAATAGGGAAATTACTAATCAGAAGTTTAAATATACCAGAAATTACAGTATAGATGCATGTGTCAGAACTTCCAATGGGCCCAGATGCACATTTTGTATTATATGTCTGATCTCTGATGATCCGGAGGTCAGAAATTTATCTCATTGTTTTTCCTCAAATAGCCTTTGAATCTATTTGCTAATCATGGCAAGTCTGTGTCCTTTGATTATTGAAACCTCAGCCATCGAAAGCAATTTGTCTTAAACCCTTCAATATTTTGAATGCCTACCAAAATCACCTAGTCTTTATTTTCTGAGAAGAACAACCCAGTTTCTCTAATCTATTTAAGTAACTGTAATCTCTCATTTGTGGACCCAGTTGAGTAAATCTGTTTCATATCTTCATCAAAACTATCAGATCTTTCCTAAAATGTAGTATCTAGATTTGGACACAGTAGTTCAACTATGGCTAGATGAATTTTCCATAAAAACAGAACATGCTGGAAATATCCACCATGTCAGGCTACTCTTGCGAATAAAGAAGTGGAGTTATTAGCAGAATTTTCATCCTCAACGCTGAGTAAAGTCCAGGGGCAAGAAGTGATAAAATTTGTGTCCCCACATAGCATGCCATCAACATTGGCACCATCCACCTATAATGTGATCAGGTGCTTGAGAAAGAGCAAAAGGATAATATAGCACAGGAGCTGACCCTTCAGCCCACCAAGCCTGCCCAAACACATGATGCCTTTCTGAACTAAAGACCTTTTGTGGCTGATCTGTTGCAGCATCAGTAATCATATTACCTGTTCTAATTTTCAAATGTGTATTTGTACCTGAATGAGACAGTACTTTTTAGGCTCCATATGATATGAAGCTAGACATGGGTGACATAAAAAATTGGTAACTAGGAGCATGGAGTAGGCCATTCAGATTTTTGAGCCTGCTCCACTGTTTGATATGATCATGGCTGATCCGGTATTGCAATGTCATATCCTGCTTGCTCCCCAAAACGATGACATTTAAAATCTTAGCAAAATATCAATATCTTTCCTCAATATATTCAATTACTTGGTCTCCACAGCTTTCTGTGGCAGTGAATTCCATTGTGGCGCTATCCTTTCAGGGAAGAAATTTTCCCACATCTTTGTCCCAAATGATCTACCCTACATCCTGAGGCTAAGTCCCCTGTTTAAGGCTCCCAATCCAGGAAAACCTCCATGTGCATCTAAACTGTCCTGCCCTGTTGGAGACAGCAAGAACTGCAGATGCTGGAGTCAGAGACAACACAGTATGGAGCTGAAGGAACATGGCAGGCCAGGCAGCATCAGAGGAGCAGGAAAGCTAATGTCTTGGGTCAGGACCTTTCTTAAGGTATGGGAATGGGGAGGGGAGCTCAAAAATAAATAGGGAGGAGGGGTGGGGCTGGGGAATGTAGGTAGGATGGTGATAAGTGAGTGCCGGTAGACAGTGTTTAGGATTGGTCAGTGAGGTGGGAGAAGTGGATAGGTGGGAGAAAAGATGGACAGGCTGTGTCAGGTCAAGGGGGGGGGGGGGTGCATGAGAGGGAGGGTGGGGAGATTTTGAAACTGGTAAAATCCACATTTAGGCCATTGGGCTGTCAGCTCCCGAGGTGGAATGTGAGGTGCTGCTCCTCCAGTTTGCAGGTTGCATCATTGTGATGGATGAACAGCCACCCAGGGAGTGGGAGGGTCAGTTAAAATATTTTGTGATCAGAAGGTGTTATTGTTTGTTGCAACCAGGGCGCAGATGTCCTACAAAGCGGTCTCCGTTTGGTCTCCCCGATGTAGAGGAGGCCACATCGGGGACCAACGGATGCAATAAGCCACATTGACAGATGTGCAGGTGAACTTCTGTCTGATGTTGAAGGCTTGTTTTTTGCCTTGTTTGGAGGTGACGGGAAAATGTACAGGCAGGTGTAGCACTTCCTGCGGTTGCGGGGAGGTACCAGGCTTAGTGGGGAGTGTGGAGTGCATGAGGGAGTCCTGGAGAGCGCAGTCCCTTTGAAAGGCTGAAAGGGGTGGGGAGGGAAATGCATTTTTGATTGTAGGGTTGGATTGTAGGTGGTGAAAGGCAGAGGATGATACACTGGATATGGAGATTGGTGCGGTGATATGAGGACAAGGGGGATTCTCTTCTTATTGTAGTTTTTGTTGGGGGAGGTAGTGTGAGGACATTGGTGTGGGTAATACAAACGATGCATTTGAGGGCACTTAAAATCACCGGGGGGAGGTAGCTATGGCCCTTAAAATAGAAGAACGTCTGGGATGTGCGGGAGTGGAACACCTCATCTTGGGACCAGATGCGGCAGAGGAATTGGGAGTAGGGGATCGTATTCTTGCAGGAAGGTGGGTGAGAGGAGGTGTAGTCTGGGTAGCTTTGGGAGTCGGTGAGCTTGAAATAGATGTCCATTTCCAGGCGGTTACCAGATTTAGAGACACAGAAGTCCAGGAAGGGAAGGGAGATATTGTGGATGGTCCAGGTGAATTTGAGGTTGGGGTGAAAGGTGTTAGTAAAGCCAATGAACTCTTAAAGCTCCTCATGGGAGCAGGAGGTGGTGCTGATACGATCATCGATGCAATGGAGGAACAGTTGAGGGATAGTGCCAGTGTAGCTGCGGAAAAGGGACTGTTCCACATATCCAACAAAGAGGGAGGCATAGCTTGGGCCCATGTGGATTCCGATGGCCACCCCCTGAGTTTGTAGGAAGTGGGAGGAGTTGAAGGATAAGTTGTTCAGCGTAAGGACGAGTTTGGTTAGATGAATGAGGGTCAGAGGTGGAGGGGGACAGGATGGGCCTGTGGGAGAGGAAGAAATGAACGGCCTTTAGACCATCTGCGTGGGGGGATACAGGAGTAGAGGGAATCAATCAAATTCCCTGTTGTACTTTGAAACTCTGGGGAATATAGGCCTAGGTGAACCCATCTCTCCTAATAGTCCTGTCATCCCTGGTGCCAGCCTAATGAAACGCTGCTGTATTCCCTCTGTGGCAAGTATATCATTTCTTAGGTAGAGAGAACAAAACTGCATGCAATACTCCTGATCTCACTAATGTCCTGTACAACATCCCTACTTTGGATCTCAGAAGCTCCTGGAATGAAGTTCAACATAACTTTTCTGTTCCTAATCACTTACCGCACCTGCCTGCATCTGTTAATTGGTTGGTTGATGTACAAGGACACCCAGATCAGTTTGTCCATTCACACTTCCCAAAACATCTCCATATAAATAATGTTCTTACTTTCTGTATTTTTTGCACTGAAGTGTATAACTTCATGGTTAATCACATCGTGCTTTGTCTGCCATGTGTTTGCCCACTCCATTGGCTTGTCTAAATTACCACTAGTCTTTACATCCTCCTTAAGTCATGATCCCACCCAGTTTTGTGTCATCAGCAAATATAGAAATGTTGAATTTGGTTCCCTTACCCAAGTCATTTTCACCTTGGGCCCCAAGACCTGATCCATAGTGTAGCCCACTAATTCCCATCTGCCACTTAAGAAAAACCCATTTATTTCCATTTTCTGTTACCTGTCTGTCAACCAATTCTCAGCTCATTCCAAATATATTAACTTTGCCTACTAACCTCGTATGAGGGACCTTAACAAAAGTCTTCTGAAATTCCAAATACACCACATCCACTCGTTCTGTCATGCATATTCTACTAGTTACATTCTTAAAGAACTCAAGCAGATTTGTAAGGCATGATTTGCCTTTCATAAACCCATGATGGCTTTGTTCAATCCCTTTAACACCTTCCAAATATTCTGTTATAAAATCTATCATTTTCCCAGCACTGATGTAAGGCTTACCAGTCTGTAATTCTCTGTTTCTTTCTATCCCCCCTTTTTTAAATAATGGTGTTATGTTTTCCACCTTTCAATCTTTATGTACTGCTCTAGAGTCTGTATAATTTTTGAAGATGAACATCAAATCATCCAATATTTCTGGGGCCCCTTTCTTTCACAGTGTGGGATGTAGGCTAGCAGGCCCTGGTAATTTGTCAGTTTTTAACATCATTCATTTCCCCAGCACCATTTTCTTACTGGTACTGATTTCACTCAATTCCACACTGTCACTTGATTCTTAGCCTCTTCAGATTCTCAGAAATGATTTGTGCCTGGCAACTATGCCAACTATAAAATCCTGGTATAAATCCCAAAATCTCAATTAGCCTCCATTGATAGAAGATATATAATTAGATCCTCATATTTGAATAAATAATAATTAAATATATTTTTTGTGAAATAGTCCTGCAAGATTTTCCAGATAGACATAAGTTCATGAATAATAATACTGACACGAAATCCTGTAATTAAATTTCAACTACATTTCTGACCAACAAACATATTTCTCAGTGCCATATGGGATGAAAGGGACCACTGAAATGTAACTATCAGTGGATGGTTAAATCTTGTAATACAAACAAGCCATTTTTCCCTTTCATGCAAGAAACTGTCAACAAATGCTGAGATCAAAAATAACCAGCAAATTCCTACAAGCAATATAATTTGAATAACTGTACTGTGTGCAGATGTTATTTTTATAAATGCATGTTAATTGAACTGAATTAAATGTAATGCTTTGTATAAAATTTGTATGAAAAGAAAAGCTTCTAAAAGATTCATGATCACCAACATTTGTTCCCATGACTGGACCACTCAAAGCAATTTATTGAAACCAAAAACCATAGCAATTATCTGGGATTAGTCGGTTCATCTATTGTGTATTTTCTTTTCAAAGAAACCAAAGAATTGAATTAAATCAGTCCAAAGACCTTCATACTCTTCCAGCACTTCTTTTCATAAACACCTCAATAATAACAGATGCACTTCATTGCTTGAAAGGAAACAGGAAGGATACTGCAAAGCACAAGGCTGCATTGCCTATGGCTATGGGTGAAGGTCACAGGAGCATTCTTACATTTAATTCCCAATGTGGGAAATGGCTTGATGATCCTGTCAGTTATAGCATGTGTTTTCATTCATTTACATATCAAACAGACAATTTGTGATGACACAGAAATAAAGGTTGGCACAAATTGGTTCATATAGTGGATTTAACCTACTAACAGATGGAGATTTATCAATTCTTGTCTGTGAGACTTTTTTTAGTTAGTAGAATGCTCGCCTGTGTCTACAACAGCCAGTTCAAAAAAGGGGAGGCCATATGCTCCAGGATGTTATATGTGAATAAATCTATTAATGGAATTATATATTCAGTGGCATTTTACATGTACAGAGAAACAGAAGACAGGAATAGGTTAGTGGATTCCTCAATAAATTAGAATGTGTAGACTTAAATAAGCAGACATTTAAAAAAAAACTTTCCTATGATATATTATTCTCATTTCAGTATTATAAAATCCACTGTATGTGGCAATTTTACCAAAATTAACAGCAAACAGCCACTTTACAGCATTTCAAACTATTTCTGAGCAATTTTTTGGCACACTGTAGCTGTTCATGGTCATGCATGGATCTAAATAACATGTTCTCCTATGAGGAGAGACTAAGATCTCTAAAAGAGATCAATTGCCCTTTCACCGCTGAATTCTGGTTTCAATCCAATCCCATGAACGTAATCAGTCTCTTGTGTCTAATAGCTGAGAAGGATCTAAATTAATTCAGGTTAGGATAACTCCATGCAACTGCTAGTAACAAATTCATTCACCATTAATTTGTACTAAGTTTGTTGTCGCTCTCAGACATACGACCAGATAGTCTGCCATGCAAAATCATAATGGTGCAGCATCAACATTGTTGGACCAATGGAACAAAGCTTTGCACTGGAAATTAACCTTGCCTGAGGCTTGTTTGATGATAATACTGCGTATAAAAAGTGAGAATATGCACAATGGCACGATAAAAAGACCAATCTCCATGAAAAGTATGGGCACACGCATGCAGACACTCAACCTAATGTGCATGCACAGTTTCTCACACACATGCACTTTTGCATCAGTGATAATGGGAACTGCAGATGCTGGAGAATCTAAGATAACAAAGTGTGGAGCTGGATGAACACAGCAGGCCAAGCAGCATCTCAGGAGCACAAAAGCTGACGTTTCGGGCCCAGACCCTTTATTAGAGAGGGGGATGGGGTGAGGGTTCTGGAATAAATAGGGAGAGAGGGGGAGGCAGACCAAAGATGGACAGAAAAGAAGATAGGTGGAGAGGAGAGTATAGGTGAGGAGGTATGGAGGGGATAGGTCAGTCCAGGGAAGACGGACAGGTTAAGGAGGTGGGATGAGGTTAGTAGGTAGGAAATGGAGGTGTGACTTGGGGTGGGAGGAAGGGATGGGTGAGAGGAAGAACAGGTTAGGGAGGCAGAGACAGGCTGGGCTGGTTGTGTGATGCAGTGGGGGGAGGGGACAAACTGGGCTGGTTTTGGGATGCGATGGGAGAAGGGGAGATTTTGAAGCTGGTGAAGTCCACATTGATACCATTGGGCTGCAGGGTTCCCAAGCTGAATATGAGTTGCTGTTCCTGCAACCTTTGGGTGGCATCATTGTGGCACTGCAGGAGGCCCATGATTGACATGTCATCTAAAGAATGGGAGGGGGAGTGGAAATGGTTCGCGACTGGGAGGTGCAGTTGTTTATTGCGAACCGAGCGGAGGTGTTCTGCAAAGCGGTCCCCAAGCCTCCGCTTGGTTTCCCCAATGCAGAGGAAGCCACACCGGGTACAATGGTCTCAGTATACCACATTGGCAGATGTGCAGGTGAACCTCTGCTTAATATGGAAAGTCATCATGGGGCCTGGGATAGGGGTGAGGGAGGAGGCGTGTGGGCAAGTGTAGCATTTCCTGAGGTTGCAGGGGAAGGTGCCGGGTGTGGTGGGGTTTGAGGGCAGTGTGGAGCGAACAAGGGAGTTGCGGAGAGAGTGGTCTCTCCGGAAAGCAGACAAGGGTGGGGATGGAAAAATGTCCTGGGTGGTGGGGTCAGATTGTAGATGGCGGAAGTGTCGGAGGATGATGCATTGTATCGGGAGGTTAGTGAAGTGGTGTGTGAGAACGATGGGGATCCTCTTTGTGCGGTTGTGGTGGGGGCGGGGTGTGAGGGATGTGTTGCGGGAAATGCGGGAGACGAGATCAAGGGCGTTCTCGACCACTGTGGGGGGAAAATTGCGATGCTTAAAGAACTTGGACATCTGGGATGTGCGGGAGTGGAATGCCTCATCGTGGGAGCAGATGCGGTGGAGGCAGAGGAATTAGGAATAGGGGATGGAATTTTTGCAGGAGGGTGGGTGGGAGGAGGTGTATTCTAAGTAGCTGTGGGAGTCGGTGGGCTTGAAATGGACATCAGTTATAAGCTGGTTGCCTGAGATGGAGACTGAGAGGTCCAGGAAGGTGAGGGATGTACTGGAGATGGCCCATGTGAACTGAAGTTTGGGGTGGAAGGTGTTGGTGAAGTGGATGAACTGTTCGAGCTCCTCTGGGGAGCAAGAGTCGGCGCTGATACAGTCATCAATGTAACGGAGGAAGAGATGGGGTTTGGGGCCTGTGTAGGTGCGGAAGAGGGACTGTTCCATGTAACCTACAAAGAGGCAGGCATAGCTGGGGCCCATGCAGGTGCCCATGGCCACCCCCTTTGTCTGTAGGAAATGGGAGGAACATGTCCATAGATGACATGTCCATCATGGGCCTCCTAAGTGCCACAATGATGCCACCCGAAGGTTGCAAGAACAGCAACTCATATTCCGCTTGGGAACCCTGCAGCCCAATGGTATCAATGTGGATTTCACCAGCTTCAAAATCTCCCCTACCCCCACCGCATCCCAAAACCAGCCCAGTTCGTCCCCTCCCCCCACTGCACCACACAACCAGCCCAGCTCTTCCCCTCCACCCACTGCATCCCAAAACCAGCCCAGCCTGTCTCTGCCTCCCTAACCTGCTCTTCCTCTCACCCATCCCTTGCTCTCACCCCAAGCCACACCTCCATTTCCTACCTACTAACCTCATCCCACCTCCTTGACCTGTCCGTCTTCCCTGGACTGACCTATCCCCTCCCTACCTCCCCACCTATACTCTCCTCTCCACCTGTCTTCTTTTCTCTCCATCTTCGGTCTGCCTCCCCCTCTCTCCCTATTTATTCCAGAACCCTCACCCCATCCCCCTCTCTGATGAAGGGTCTAGGCCCGAAACGTCAGCTTTTGTGCTCCTGAGATGCTGCTTGGCCTGCTGTGTTCATCCTGCTTCACACTTTATTATCATGTACTTTTGCAGTCTGGCATGCAACAGAAGTCACAAACTTTCAAATAACTTGATTTGATTTGATTTATTTGTTTCATTATGATCACATGCATTTTGTTACAAATTACAGTGAAAAGCATTGTATATTATTGCCACTCTCCAGCACCATCTTAAAACATAGAAAAATAAACCAAATCGTAGAATATTAAAAGGCAGAAGAATAAAGAAAAAGTGTTCAACTTTTTAGTCCTTCTTGTTTAGTGCTCCGCCACAGGCCATGGGGCTGGTGGCCAGGCACGAGTCCTTTCTCTGCTCTTCCACCAATGGAACAAAAGTCGCTACTCTTTAGCGCCACCTCACTCCCACTGACACCCTCGGCAGTACTGGACGCAAATGCTGTCGGGAGCCCAAACTCCCCTCTGTCACAGCAGCCATGAGTCGGCACGAGGACCGCCTCGTGGATGCACCCAAACTGTCTGACGCTGCCAACGTGCGTCCACACTGGGCCTATTTGCCACCACTGATGCCATTGCCATGAGCTCCGTTGCTCTTCACAAGAGGTAAGCAAAATAGAAGAGGAATAAAATGTGGAAAGAGACAGAATAAAGGAAAATAATTGAAAGGAAAAGCAGACAGAGCAGATGAGCCCCGGGCTTAGAAGCCCAACTCCACTGCCACCTCACTGGATGAATAATTAAATAATTAAATGGATGAAAACACATATTGCTGGAAATACTCAGCAGGGCTGGCAGTATCTGTGGAGAGAAACGCAATGAATGTTTCAGGTTGAGATGTCCTGTCATTAGAACTCTTGCCTGAACCATGTGATTTCTTGGCCAAACCTAAGTTGCACCCAGTTTCCTCGATGGACTTTTATCATGAAGCCCTAGTGAGCTTTCTTGCTGTATTTTAGCAAAATTGTGAAGTAAAGTACCTAACATGCCTGAATAATGTCATTTCCAGATCTGTCTTACCACACACTGATCCTAGAACAATTCATTATGCAGCAGATGTCCAAAAGACTGGCATCCTTGTACCCACGCCACCTTTAAAAGACATCTATAGACCCAAACAAGCACTGATATTCTGAATCTGTCCTGTTTGGCCAAGGAAAGATCATAGAAATATAGAAGAAAGGGTAGGAGGAGGCCATTTGGCCCTTTGAGTCTGCTTTGCCATTCTTCAGGATCACAGCTGATCCAACTCAAGAGCCTAATCCTGCTTTCCCCCCAAAACAATTCACCGCAAGTGCTATATCACCTCTTGAATATATTCAATGTTTTGGCATCAATACTTCCTGTGATAATGAATTCCAAGGGCTTACCACAATTTGGGTGAAGAAATGTCTCCTCATCTCTGCCCTAAATGGTCTACCCCAAATCTTCAGACTGTGACCCCTAGTTCTGGACACACACACCATTGGGAACATCCTCCTTGCTTCTACCCTATCCAGTCCTGTCAGAATGTTATAAGTCTCCTTGAGATCTCCCCTCATTCATCTGAACTCCAGCAAAAACAATCCCAACCTAGTCAATCTCTCCTCATGCATCAGACCCGCCATCCCTGGAATCAACCTGGTAAATCTTTGTTGCACTCCCTCAAGAGCAAAAGCATCCTTCCTCTGAAAAGGAGACCAAAACTGCACATAATATTCCATGTGTGGTTTCACCAAAGTCCTGTATAACCTCAACAACACATCCCTGCTTCTGTGTTCGAAACCTCTCTCAATGAAGGCCAACATATGATTTGCCTTCTTTACCACCTGCTGCACCTGCATGTTTACCTTCAATGACTGGTGCACAAGGACACCCAGGTCCCACTGCACACTCCCATCTCCCAATTTACAGCCACTCAGGTAATAATCTGTCTTCTTGTTTTTACTTCCAAAGTGAATAACCTCACATTTATCCAAATTATATCGCATCTGCCATTGACCCAGTCACCCAACCTGTCCAGATCATGCTGAAAGATCTCTGCATCCTCGTCATGATTCATCCTCCCACCCAGCTTGGTATCATCTGTAAACTTTGACATGTTACATTTTGTTTCCTCATCCAAATCATTAATATATATTGTGAGTAATTGGGGTCCCAGCACCGATCCCTGTGGCACCCACTAGTTACTGCCTACAAAATTGAAAAGGACCCATTAGCTGCTAATCTTTGTTTCCTCTCTGCCAACCAGTTTTCTATCCATTTCAATGTACTTTCCCCAATCCTGTGCGCTTTAATCTCTCACAACAGTCTCTTATGTGGCACCTTGTTAAATGTTTTCTGAAAGTCTCAATATACCCTACGTTGACTGGCTCCCTTTGTCAACTCTATTGGTTACATCTTCATAGAATTCCAAAAGATTTGTCAAGCATGCTTTCCACTTCATAAAACCATGCTGACTCTGTCTGATCCTGCGACTGCTTTCTAAATACTCTGTCATAAAATTCTTGACAATGGATTTGAGAATTTTACCCACTACCGATGTTAGGCTCACCGGTCTATAATTCCTTTTTTTCTCTTGACCTCCTGTTTTGAATATTGGAGTGACATTTGCCACCCTCTGATCTGCAGGGACTCTTCCTGAACATGTCAGCAAAAGGGAAAATTGTGCCGCGATTCTTTGGCACAGGCCTAGAACCCATGGTTGATGGATGGTGCTAAGAGGACCAGCAGAGGAGGCTATGCCACCAGATCCTCAAGGCCTGGCCTGACGTCACTGTCTAGGTCATGGCTATCTACAGTCCAGAGGAATGGCTGATGGTGTAGCAAGAAGGTCACTTACCTTCTCTGCAGCACCAGGATAAGTGCCACACTCTTCTTTCTGATACCTCACACTCATTTTATCTCTGTCACTGCACCCAGCTCCAACCACTCTCACTATTGCTTGTAAGATCCTTTCTCATTCACTGTCACACCCTCCTCCCAGCCTCTCACAGTACTAACCCTGCATGTGCTCTGCATAGCCTACCATAGAGCACCTCTGCCTTTCATCCAACATAGCCAGCAGTAAAAATCACTCACTGGGTATAACAGGGCAGAGAGAGTCTAAATGGGTGGAAAGGTGTCAGAGATTAGCCTACTCAACCCACGTGAGGAGTGAACCTTGCTCATACAGGAGAAGATCAGGATTATTCCAGTGCAAAGCTATCAATGAATATTTAACAAGCAGTAATCCTCCACAATTGGTAATTAGCCACTGCCGAGCATGAAACTTGCCACACTACTTGTCAAAAGCATAAAAGATGATGTGAGATTTTCTCGACGTCGAGGTGAGCTTTGCTGGACTTCCTATCTGATTCTGCCTCAAATTTCACCATATCCCACATCACTGAGATTTAGATAAGATTCTGCCCATAATGAATGATTAATGAGCTTACTTCATATCTTTGTGGATATTGATTTGAATTCCAGTACTTTCTACAACTACACCCTTTCATGAATACACAAACCCAGTATAATTAGCTCTTTTGGAAGATGGGATGCTTTAGTGGAATAAAGCTCTACCACTGTCCCTGTCTCATGCTGATTGATGCTGAGGAAGAAGACAACCAAAGAGAAGTCTAGACAATTATGAAAAGACAAGAAGCTATTTGAAAATTGCAACCTTTGTGTTTATTGACATGATCTTCTTGTTCTATCTCATTATTACCATTGCAGTCTTATTTAAACACATTTCTTCAGCTGATTTTTAATGAATTTATATTCAGAAAAATATTGCAGCAATTGTATATTTACTTCTGCACGAGAGTAACAGAAGAAACTAATATTGGTTCAGTGGCACTGGAAGTACCAGAGTCTTATTTTAGAAGCTTGATTTGAACCAAACTTTCACTGATAGTTAAATTTATTTATCCTTTTGTGAAGCTGAGATGTTGGAAATGGGTCCACTTTTTAATGGCCGAGGTTTTTTATGGTGTGAAGATTTGTGGAGAGCAATATTCTTCAGCTCATGTGCATCTTTGGTTCAATTACAGAAGTTCAAAGTATGTATTGTTCCTAAAAAGAGGCTAAGAAGCAAAATAAGTTGATTGGAAGCAATGGCGCTCCATCAAAACAAGTCAAAAAGAAAGAAAAAAGCTAAAAGATCGATTTATATTATTTCAGATAAACTTTATTGAGCCAAATGAAACCTGATGCAGATGGAAAGTATAATTCCTTGGGGAAAGAAGGTCTAATTTTCCTTTCATGCCTCAGGACGTTTTTTCAAGATGGCACCAAAGCATGGCAACCCTTTGTGAGCTGTCTGCAGCAGATCTTATTCTTACATATCTTACAATCACTCTGCTCTTTTAAACCTCAATTCTAAGTCTGTTAAAATTACTAACAATGTTCTCTTAAATTTATTCATAGGTCTGAACCTTCTCTGCAGCTGTATCATCATATTTCTTGCTCTGTTCTATTTTCCTTAGGTACTTTGTATGGTATGAAATCTGCCTGCACTGTACGAAAAGCAAAACTTTTCACTGATCCTAAGTACATAGAACATAGAACATAGAACAGTACAGCACAGAACAGGCCCTTCAGCCCACGATGTTGTGCCGATCATTGATCCTCATGTATGCACCCTCAAATTTCTGTGACCATATGCACGTCCAGCAGTCTCTTAAGTGTCCCCAATGACCTTGCTTCCACAACTGCTGCTGGTAACGCATTCCATGCTCTCACAACTCTCTGTGTAAAGAACCCGCCTCTGACATCCCCTCTCTCCTTTCCTCCAACCAGCTTAAAACTATGACCCCTCGTGTTCGCCGATCAAAGCAGATCATTTTGTGGTTAATATCTTATTGACATAAACTGAAACTGTTAGATACCATGTTTGGTTAAAATGGGATCTGTGGTTTGCTATTAAAAAATTTGTTCTGATCCTATCCAAAGACTTCTGTTACAAGTGCATAATCTAAAGTTAAATCAAACTGTACCATGGGCCAAGACAACACACCAGAAGACAATATTTACAAAATGCAGTGACTTTTAGCTGGGAACATTTATAGAAATGATGCTCCTCATTCACGCTGTGAAAATTTGCTACTTCTTCTTAATTGGTGTCAAATTCACTCACAAAAGTTCATGTCCCAGTTCAGTGCTTGAGCATAAAGCAAAGGTTGATATCCCAGTGCAATAGTGCAATAGTGGTACATAGTTGGAGATGTCACCTTTGAGATGAGACATTATGCCAAAGCTCCTACAAAATGTCACCCTCTCAAGTGGTAGTAAAAGACAAGCATGGCACTATTTTGAAGTGGAGGGGAGTTATTCCCGGGGTCCTGGCCCATGTTTACCCTATAATCAATGACATGAAGACAACTTTTCTGGTCACTATCACATGACTGTGCATGACAGTTTGCTTTGTAAATCCTGACTTCTCTGCTTCCTTGATTACAACATCAGTGGCATTTCAACAAAAACAACTCATTTTGATATAACACATTTAATGTAATAAATCCCAAGGCATTCCACATGAGCATTATAAAATAAAATAAGGTGTGGAGCCCATTAGGAGATATTAGGTTACATGACTAAAGGCAGAGTCATTGAATAGGTCTCAAGGAATGTCTTAAAAGAGGACAGGGATACAGAGAGGTAGAGAAGTAGAGGAATGCATTCCTGGGCAACTAAAAGCTAAACTGCCAAAAGTCCAAAAAGGGTACATACATCCTTAAGGATTGTGGGGCTGAAGAATATTACTGTGAACAGAAATGGGTAAAATCTTGGGGGAATTTGAAAACAAGGATGAGAATTTTAAATCGAGATGTTGCTTGAACAGGTCCATGACCACAAAGGGTAATGGGGTGACTGGGCTTGCTGTAAGTTAAGTAACAGGCAGCAGAGTTTTGTATGATCTCAGTTTTGCACATGGTAGAATGTGGTAGACCAACCAGGAATGCTTTGGAATGGCCAAGTCTGGAAACAATGAAGCTACGATGAGGCTTTCAACAACAGACAAGATGAAACAAGGGTTAGTGTTACAGAGGTGGAAATTGACAATCTTAATAATGGCACAATTATGAGAGTAGAACTTCACCATATGGTCAAATGCAACCCCATGGTTGTCAACAGAATGGTTTACTCACAGATTGTTGCAAACAAGACGGATCAAGTAAGTAGCAAGGCAATGGAGTTGGAAAAGGGAACCAAAACAATAGCTTATGGACTTCGCAATTTTTAACCGAGGAGATTTCTGCTTATTTGGCCCAGGATGCCAGATAAATATTGTATAATATTTCAAAATTGCTTATTTGATTTGAAGCGTTTTGAGATGTTTATGCATCATAAAATGCTGTATAAATATAAATCTTTTGTTTCTTTTTCCTTGTGAGATGGTGTCATTTTGTCTTGACAACAATTACTGAATGCAACTAAAATTAAAGCAAGTGAAGTGCAGTTTTAAAAATTTAGAAATGGTTTGATCTTTGATAATCTGTGAAGCATGCAGCTAAATTATGAAGTAGTTTCTATTTAAAAAAAAGAGGGCAAATGTAACTTGTGATGAATACATTTCCACTTGATTCCCAATCGTCCCTGCAATTATTCAAGTTTTAAAGCTTCTGTGAATTTTTTTATCACAGCAGTTGAATGTTAGTCTTAGCAATCTACTTTGTCCAGATTCTTTCATGTATTTAAAGAATTTCTGGGGCAATTTCATTTGCAACAGTTTGGTGAATTGCCGTTGGAATTGATCAGAGAATGGAGGCAAGAAATTTGATGAAAGTAGAAATTCACTGGTAAATATCAGATAAATGGTCATCAGATCGGAATTCAGTTTGCTCATGTAAAGTGAAATAAACTGCAAAGTCAGTGAGAACAGCAAACAGACTATCAACTATAAGTAGCTGCTAGAATAGGTGGTAATCCTGAAACTTCCTACCTAAAGGTGCTAATGATAAGTCTATTGGAGTACATTCATCACACAAACTGCAACAGTTCAGAAGGGGACTTCCACCACTTTCTCAAAAGCAATTATGATGGGTACATCCTGTGAATGGCAATGAGGACCTGTTTAGTGCCTCATTATTCGGTCTAGCTGCAAAATGTCATTTCCATAAATTAACAAAGGATCCTGTGTATTTGAATGGTTTATTATAGCTAATCAAATGAATTTTTCTCCAAGACATTATTTCTGTGGTTACATATTCTGATAAGTGCTAATTATTTATAAATTATGAAAAATAGGGCTCATATTCATAGGACATACACTAAATCTTACCATCAAAGCATACTTTGGAGGCATTTATGTTTTTACTGCTTTCACTGGATTGCAAGCCTGACAAAGTGTTGCAACAACAATCCTTGGCATTTGTGAGCTAAATGCTGACAAAGTATTTTTCTGTCATTGTCTGGGGAGGAGAGAACCAAACACCACAATTTAATTGAATCCTAAACAGTAGTAGTTTATTGATTAATTCAATCTTACCCTAAACAAGCTGGGAACAACAGAGTATCCAAACTGTTCAGGAAATATCCTTCGAAAAACAGTCGAAGAATTTTAATGAACTTTTTGCTTACTATGACTCCAAGAGGTGATTTAGCGTCATATCATTGAGGTCAATATGGATTTTAAAATAATTTTATACAATTATGCCGATTTTTCTGTTGCTGATTATAGAGTCATAGTCTTAGAGCCATTGAGTCATACAGCACAGAAATTGGCAAAAGATAGAACTGAAAGGCTGATTTCCCCTTGGGTGCTATGATTTCTAACTTCTCTGGGTCATAAACTTCCAGTTTATGAGAGAGTCGGACATAACTCCACATTGACGGAGGCATTTCTAACAAAATACTTTCCTAACAATCTTCCTGTCAGGAGGCTTTTGCATAAATGATTCCAGCCATTCCATAGAAGATGCCAAATCTTTATCAGAGTTTGGGCAGAGCTTTGGGTGACTAGCCAGGATTATCAAGGTTTTACCCTAAAAATCCCAGGATCCTTATGGTTTCACATAACTTGCTCAAATGTCCAAGTTTTCAATATGGCTAAGCCTGCTCCCCTTTGGCCAGAAGCTTCTCCCCTTTGGCACAATCCTCGTGTTCTCTCTTGGGAATCAGTTGGGTGACAACAGAGGTTTGACTGAAGTTTCCACTAACTGGAAACTGCACTTGTTGATGTAGCAGCAATCAGTGCTGATGTGAGGTGCCGGGCATGATCTGTTGGGCCACGGTATGAGCCAAACTTCTCACTGCAAATTTGAAGTTGGTCACACATTTTTCAGCTTCTTGTGGCTCTGGTTCTTGGCACTTGAGATATGTGTTGTGATTGGATTTGTAGCAGAGTCTCTGAGATAAGCCTTGATATCAGTGACCACTGTTGTCATGGGTTAGTGCTGTACTGAGAAGTTGGCACCTTGGAGCATATTGCACTGTAGCTTTGCTGTCAAGTGCATGGTTAAAAAAAAAGCTATTTTAATTGTTACTAACAAGTCTGGCCTGATGAATCTTATATTTAGACCTAATTAACCCATACTACAATAAAATTAAACAGTACATTCATTAGTTCGCAACTGATGACTGACTGAAAATGTCAATTTTATAGTAGGAGAAAGAACCCATCATGACATTGCATATGAATATCCATGAACAAAGCTTTTACATTGTTCCACTATTATATATCAGCTGATAACTGAGAAAGTCTGCAGCGTCACAGCAGTGTTCTACGTTACAAGCACCATTCCCTCTCAGCTGATCAAACAGATACAAAGGCCATGATACAGATGATTTACATTCCTGAGTTAACTGCCACTCAGTCAGGGTTATATCCAGAGTAGATGCTATCTGGAGCAGCAAAATTCTGAATCCGATATTAGTTAGAGGTTGCTGTGAGCTAATACTGCAGCGTAAAAAGGAAAAAAATGATTGGAGAGTATAGTATTCAGAAGGACATCTAGAAGGACAAGAGCACAGGCACACCACCACCTCCAAGCTCCCCTCTAAACCATTCACCATCCTGACTTTGAAATATATCACTGTACCTTCATGGTCACTGAGTCAAAATCCTGGAATTCCCTCCCTAATAGCATTGTGGGTTAACCCACAGAATGTGGACTGCAATTGGTCAAGAAGACAGCTCATCACCACCTTCTCAAGGGCAGCTAGGGACAGGCAATAAATGCTGGCCAGCCAGCGACGCCCATGTCCCATGAATGAATTAAAAATAATCACGAAAACTTGAGTGCTCATCAAATGGATAAATAGTAGAACTTCCCATCCACAATGCATAGCAAATTAAGAGATAGCTGGAGTGTGAGTATGTTCCTGAGGCTTTTGATTCATAATTTCCTGGATTACAGTCCAGATTGGACAGTTGATCACAAAAAGACGCAAACTTAAAGATAGAAGACAGAATCCTCCTGATATAGTGAGGCGACATTGCTCAAAAATGATAAAGCTTTCTCAGAAAAGCCTTTGTCATTGCAGAGAATCGATGAACATGGGGAATTGACCACTGATTTACTTGTATGTCATTTTATGCATATTCCTTTTAATTTTAACTTCAATTTAGTATTACGCCTCATGGTCAGCATGTCAATCCATACTTTTAAGAGACGCAGAGTGTTTATATGCCTTTCATAGAAATCTTCATGATATCATCACAATAACATGTCAAGAGGTTATAAATATCTCATATTCCATCTTATCCTGTAAAGCACTTGAAGAATGACAAATTACTGAAAACATACTGTTCTGCGTAACTTAAAAGCTTGATGTGAGCCCAGACTCTTAGCTCATAGAGTTATCGAGTCATATAGAATGGAAACAGACTTTTCAGTCCAACTTATCCATGCCAACTAAGTTCCCAAACTAAACTAGTCCCATTTGCCTGTGTTTAGTCCGTATCCCTCAAAACCTTTCCTATTCATGTACTTGTCCAAAGGTCTTTTAAATGTTGTCGGTTTTCCTATGTCTACCACGTCGTCTGACAATTCACATACAAACCACTCTCTGTGTGAAAAAAGTTGGGCCTCAGCTCCCTTTTGAATCTTTCTCTGCCCAATTTAAACACATCCCCTAACTTTGAACTCGCCCAACCTAGCAGAAAGACCTTTGCTATTCACCTTACTTATGCCCTTCATTATTTTATAAATCTCTAAAAGAACATCCTCAACCCCCTACATTTCAGTGAAAAAATTCCCAGCCTATCCTGTCTATTTTTATATTTTAAACACTCCAGTCCTGGCAACATCTTGGTAATTATTTTTCTGAACCTTCTCTGATTTAATAAAATTCCTAAAGCAGGCGGCCAGAACTATACACAGTACCCCAAAAGTCACCTCATTAATCTCCTGTACAACCTCAACATGATGTCCCAACTCCTCTACTCA
This sequence comes from Stegostoma tigrinum, assembly GCF_030684315.1. Lineage (NCBI taxonomy): Eukaryota > Metazoa > Chordata > Chondrichthyes > Orectolobiformes > Stegostomatidae > Stegostoma > Stegostoma tigrinum. The sequence goes on along the minus strand of NC_081356.1, from coordinate 61,480,076 downwards.
ATGGTCTGAGCAATGCAGGTAAGCATGTTAAACACCTTTTTAACCATCCTGTCTACCTGTGATGCAACTTTCAATGAACTATGTACCTGAACCCCTCCATCTCTCTGTTAAACAACTCGCCTGAGGGCCCTACCATTAACTGTATAAATCCTGTCCTTGTTTGTTTCAGCAAAATTCAGTACCACACATTGATCCAAATTAAACTCCACCTGCCACTTCTGAGCCCACTGGCCCATTTAATCAAGATCCCTTTGTAATCTTAAATAATCTTCTTCACTGTCAACTGTACCACAAATTTTGGTGTCATCCAAAAACTTATTAACCATTCCTTTTTAATTGTCATCCAAATCATTTATCCAAATTACAAATGGAAATGGACCCAGCAACAAGCCTTGCAGAACACCACTGGCCACAGGTTTACGGACCTCCATCTGAGAAATGTAATGTTTGTACAAAAAAGCTGATTGTAAGAAATGTCCCTTGGATTCTTCAATACTGCAGTAACCTGTCAAGATAGTTATTATGAAGGATAACATAAGCATTGTTACCAAAGGTAAAATAGCCTTCTAGAGGCAGAAATGCCTTTAAAAGATCTGCTCATGATATCATGAGTAGTTAAAATGCCACTAATATCTTGTTGGTCACTGTTTGGAAATTAATTGAAGAATCATTGGACAACAGCTTTGGACATCAGAAAATTCAGACCATTACTAACATTGGTTTCTATGAGGACAGACAACCCCACAGATCTGTTCATCGGGCACTGACTGAGATAGTTATCTTTGTGATGGATTGCTTCTCTAAATTTCCCACTCTTTGAAGACTTCTCAAAACAACGAGTGTGACCATTGCTGACATGATAAGTGGTCTTTCTGTTCATTTGTTATTCTGAAATGGCTAATGTCTGGTAACAAACTGCAGTTCACTTGTAGATTATTTCATACATATGTACTAAGTAAGCAGTGAGCGACATCAGCATATCATCACCCAAAGATGTGTGCACAAATAGCGCAAAGAATGAATGATACGTGCTATCAATCAATGATCACAAAGTGTCAAACTACAAAGCAAGATTTTCACATTGCAATGCTACCAGGAAATACCTTTTGCAAGTCCAGAATGGGAAGAATTACCCCAGGTGGCAAATAGAGGCAATTTAACATTCTCATATACTAACAGATATCTGGAGGTCTTAGAGGCCAGGATGCTGAATAGGAGAGTCATTCTCTTCCTTCAGGACCACCAGAAGATATCATGGCACTGGACTCTTTCTGCCTGATCTGAAGCTGCCAGCCTGGCTCAGTGTAAATTCCATGGTCTGGAAGAACACATAACAATGTCACAAGAAAATTAAAAACTTTCTATGTTCTACAAACGTAAGTGTCACCATCTTCTCTCCACTACCTCACACTTAGTGTCACTCTGCTACACCCACTCTATCCCACCAAAGCTAATAGTCCATCAGTCCTGCGACTGCAGGCAGAATCTACCCTTAATTTCTCTCACCCACCCTGTTGACAAACTACTATCTGTTCCTACTCTCTCTGCCTCCTGCTCAATCTCCAGGCACATGTCACCACTTGACCCACTTGCAGAACAATAACAGCAGTGCCTGTTCTTTCATGTCAAAGAATCTTTGTTTATATCTCATTCCAGGAATAAACAACCCACAACAGGGCAGAGAAGGCCCAGAAGGGTGGTTAAGCGCCCAACATTCACCTCAGCCCATACAAGGCAGGAATCCATGAGCTCACTGTTTCTGAATGCCATGGGTTCTCTTTAGTTAGTATATCAAGACTGTCTCAACAGCACCTCACCATATAGGAACATCATTAACTCCAAGTAGCCCTCCAGCTCAGAACCTTCCTGACTTAGAATGTTTTGCAGTTCCATCATAAGCACGAATTCAAAATCCTGGAACTCCTCTTCTAGCAGTACTGCGGTGCACTAACATCATACAGTATACAGCAGGTTAAGAAGGTGCTTCGTCCAAACTAATGAAGAGAGTAGTGATGAACATTAAAGGCTTTTTTTAGTACTTCTTACATCTTTCAAATGCAAAGTGGTAGCATTTGCTGCTGACCTCATAGAAAGTTGTCTGGAAAGATTTAACAGCTTTTCCAATTTTACTTTCACCTGTCGAAGTAAATTTTATCAAATCACTTTGTCTCCAACTCCAGCCATTAATCAGTCAACATATCCTTTCTTGTGAAATATTCCCTTCCTACAACAATTGGAATGCAAAAAAAAAATGTTGCTTGACCCAAGGACTGTTGGTGATTTCTGAGATATCCACTGAGTGATGAGATGTTCCAGGAATGGCACGTGGTAATGTGGAGCCAGAATTAGATGTAAGGGACACCACGTGTTTGGGTAGACATTTTAATGAGTTGAATTTGTCTAGTCCTCATGATAGAAATCCTCTTGAAAAACTTGATGGAACTTGGATTGATCTAAAACAACATAAGATTCAGCCTATAGTTTATTGCATGTTAAAATCTACATACAGTTTACAATACTGTGATAGACATTGTTTCAGAGGCTTTGAGGACCTGATGCTAGGACCTCACTGTTTTGAGATTCCAAACTGTCCAATCTATATTGCCACTTGACATTATCATAGAGGATGGTGCTTATGACATTCCTCAGTATTAACTCTTCCAGATCCACCAAGAACACCTGCTGCAATATTCCAATCTTCCTGAGTTCTCTTAGTACCCAAAAATCTATCAATTTCTGTCTTGAACATAGTTAACAACTGAACAACTAAAAGTCTTGGGAATTGAGATTTCCAAACGTTCTTAACCCTCTGAGAAAAGAATTCTCATCCTAAATGGTTAATTACTTCTTCTGTGACCCTGTGTTCCAGCTTCCCTGGTGAAACGAAATGTTTGCTCAGTATCTGTTACTATTCAATCTCTTTACATCTCAGGAAATCCCTTCATCCCAAACCAGCCTAGTGAGCATTCATTGTATGTCCTCTTGGGTAAATATATGTATCCTAGAGAATACAAATCTAAGTATGCATAGCACTCCAGGTGTGTACTCACCAATGCCTGTACAATTGAACAAAATGTATTTATACAAATAATCAAATCCCTTTGCAGCAAAAGCTAAACTAATTTTACCTTTCCCAATTGCTTGCTGTACCTGCATATTGACTTTCTTTGATCCATGACAAGGGCACACAAATCTCCCTTGAATGAAAACACATCCCATTCTGTTTTAACTTTATTTTTCTACTTAATACTACAAAAGACTGTAATGTTTAATTTTTAATGTTGTTTCTTTATTTTTCTATTTTGTTCCTAAGATTTTGTGCTTAGGTACTTTTGCATCTCAAATGGCGCCACAAATGATGACAATGTACATCATTCACTGTTACTCACGTACTTCCATACTTGAGTATGTGACAATAATAGGGGGGGGCACAGTGGCTCAGTGATTAGAACTGCTGCCTCACAGCACCAGGGACCCAGATTCAATTCCACCCTCAGACAACTGTCTGTGTGGAGTTTGCACATTCTCCCTGTGTCAGCATGGGTTTCCTCCAGGTGCCCCAGTTTCCTCCCACAATCCAAAGATGTGCAGGCCAGGTGGATTGGCCATGCTAAATTGCCTGTAGTGTTCAGGGATGTGTAGATTAGGTGGGTTATGGGGGATGGGTCTGGGCAGGATGCTCTGTGGGTTGTTGTGGACTTGTTGGGCCAAATAGAATGTTTCCATACTATCAGGATTCTATGTGAAAAGTCTAATTTTTTTTTTGAATTCTGTCTATCATCTTTATAAAATGTCCTCTTTGAACTTATCTTTCCAATCAAAACTACGTCTTGCCACATTGTCACATCTGTCGCATTCTTGACCACACATTCACTTTTCTAAGTCTAACTATGAAACATCACATTGCTGCTTGCTGCTTATTTTACTATTTAAATTTGTATCAGCAATAAACTTGGACACATGACAAAGAACCTCCTTATATAAAACATTGATATGGATTGTGAGTATCCGAGGCAAAATGCTGACCCTTGTGCTATACCAATCCAAAAACATATCTTCTAGATGTGCCTTCCGCCTAATGTCACTAACTAATTCTCAGCTCCTGCAAAGATATTAATCCAAATTTCACACATTCTAATTTATGGGGCATTCTTTTGTGTGGCACCGTATCAATTTTTTTTAAAGTCTAAGTATATTAAATCCCTCCCATCCACACTATAATTTTCATTCTCGAATAAAAAGTCAAACAGATTTATTGAACACAATTATCCTGTCATTATAGTATCAGAGATAATGGGAACTGCAGATGCTGGAGATTCCAAGATAATAAAATGTGAGGCTGGATGAACACAGCAGGCCAAGCAGCATCTCAGGAGCACAAAAGCTGACGTTTCGGGCCTAGACCCTTCATCAGAGCCGAAACGTCAGCTTTTGTGCTCCTGAGATGCTGCTTGGCCTGCTGTGTTCATCCAGCCTCACATTTTATTATCCTGTCATTATTATGTGTTGATGTCTCTCAAGCATGATGGCCCAGAAACTGTAATGGCTAGCGGGTCATTAGAATAATGTTGTCTGGAGTTGTGCAATGGGATCATGTGGAAGACCAGAAATAAAATTTTATGTGGGAATTGCCTTGGAAATTGAATTTTACAATCAATACTGTCCTTGAGTCTGGAACTATCCTCAAATATCTATAAAGGTTGGCAAGTTCAGAATGTTCTGACTCACTTAAACTTAATAGTGAGCCAGAACAGGTTAAAAGATTAAAAACCTACTCTAACTCCTGGGTAACTAGTAAAGAGAAACCCCGACTCACACCCTGGCCCTCTTACCCACATATTGGACCCAACACCCATCTCCTGGATCCTCCCTGCAAACCTCACCCAATATGACCCTGACAGAACTAGAACTACACTGCCCACACAATGTCTCTACTGGACCAAACATTGCTGCTCCTGCCCTAGCCCAACTTAACCTCACTCTGTTAGACTCAAGCCCCATAAACCCCCATTAAATCTGACCCCATCTAACATTCACTTTTCTGGCACCCTAGCCACTGCACCCACCTGGCATCTGATCCACCTGACACTCTACAGCCTCACCCACCTGACACAGTTCCTATACCTACTCACCTCTCACTCTATTCCCTCATTTACTTTACACACTTACCTTTCCCCAGTCAATATCCAAGTATTATTTTGACTTTTAACTCCTGAAATAAGGCAGCAATTGTAGTAAAAGGAAAAGGGGTGTGCCTTGACCTGCAGTGCTGCACACACACTGAAGGGATTTCTCCCTGGTTTCCTCTGGTTACTACAACTAGGACAAACCAGACATGAAACCTTAGCTGGGAAAATCATTAAGGTAGGTGGACAATTTAAGAGGGAACAATTTCAGTCTACTCCATTTCTGCAGTAGTCAAAATATCTGGACCAATATGATTGGGGCCACACATCCTAATAACAGATTCTAGCATTTTGACTCTTCCTGATATTACACTAATTCACCTCTGGTTCCTTGCATTTTCTGTCTTTCTCCGTTCTTAAGTAGTGCAGATGTGTTTGAATCACAATCTCCACACCTTTACCATTTAGTCAGCAGGAGGATTGATGTCAAAGTGGCATTGTCACTATACCTAAAATCTAGAGATACAGGCTAATGCTTAGCAGAACATGGGTTCAAATCCTCTTCAGCAAATGGTGAAATTTAAAATTAGTTAAAACATCTGGAGCTAAAAACTTGTGTAATGTTGGCAATGAAGCTGTTGCTGTTATACAAACCCGTCGGTTCACTAATACCATTGAAAAAAAGAAATTTACTGGTCTACATGTGATTGCAGATCCACAGCATTGTGGGTGACTTTTAATTGCCCTCTGAAATGGCCGAGCAAGTCACTTCGTTGTATCAAAACTGCAATAACTTCTGATAAATAGGATGAAACTGGACAGTCCACCCAGCAGCAATGATGATGACAGAAACAATGGCACAAACTGCTTTATCAATCCTATGCAATCTTTATTGCTAATACCTGGGGCTTGGGTCAAAATTGAAAAAGTTCCTCCACAAATTAGCCAAGCAACATCCGGACATGGCCAAAAGCATACTTTGCAGACATTATTCCAGACACCACCATCACCATACCTAGGTATGTTCCATCCCACCAATAGCACAGACCTACCAGACGTGATGGCATAGTGGTATACAGTCAGGAGAGAGTTCTCCTGAAAGTTCCCAATGTTGAATCCAGGCTCCATGAACTGCTGTGGCATCGGGTCAAGTATGAGCAAGAAAACCTCTTGCTGTTTGACACATTGCATTACCAGCCCCCCAAACCGTTTTCAACTGATGAATCGATTCTCCATGTTGAACACCACTTGGAGCTGAACAGTAGACGGGCAGGGGCTTCCACAAATATTGTCATAGTCAATAATGGGGAAGCCTAGCACATCAATGCAAACAATAAGGTTGAAGCATTTGCAGACATCTTCAACCAGAAGTACCAAGTAGATAATTCACTTCTTGAGGGCCTCGGCATCATAAATGCCAGCTTTCAGTCAATTTGATTCACTGCACGTGATATCAAGAAATGGCTGAAGGAACTGGACACTGCAAAGCTTATGGACCCTGACAATGTTCTGCAAATAATGCTGAAGACTTGTGCTCCAGAATTGTCTGTGCCCCCAACCAATCCATTCAGAACACTTACGCATCAGCATTTTCCTAGAAAAGTGAAAAATTGACTTCAACCAGTGCTGTTTCCCCCTTAATTGCCATTGACTACAGGACAACTGTACATCCAGCAATACTTTAGTCAATAACAGTTAGTGGGAAAACTCTATTAGTTGAAGTCATGGACACAAAGTCAGAACAAAGGAAGACAGCTGTAGTTGTTGGTGGTCAATCACATGTGCCACAGAAGTTCTCTGCAGGAGTTTCTCAGGATAGTGTTTTAGGCTCAAGTGCCTTTAGCTTTTTCATCAATGACCTTCCATAATAGGTCAGATGTGGAATGGTAGCTAATCATCGTGTAATGTTCAACTAAATTCACAATTCCTCAGATACTGAAGTAGCCCGTGTCAATATGTTGCAAGACATGGTTGACAATCTGGGTTTGGCTAATTAGTGGCAAATAATCATCACACCTCTCAAGTACGAAGCCACAACAGTCTCTGGAGGGAGTAAAGAAAACTTAATCAGATTAATGATGGGATTGTTTGATGAGGAGATATTTAGGAGATTAGGTCTGTACTTCTCAGATGTTAAACAAAAGAAGGCTAGTCCCATTGAGACTTAAAATATTCTACAGGCTGTGGCACGGTGGATGCAGATAAAACGCTGCCTCTCGCTGGTGAGTTCCAAGCTAGGCACCATGACATCAGTTTGAGGGATAGGTCATTTAAGACTAAGATAAGGGATAATTACTTCATATAGAGGTTAGTGAATGTTTGAAATTCTCTACCCTAGAGGTCTGTGGAAGGCCAATCGTTGAACAGGTTCAAGAAAGAAATCGATTGATCTCTGAAGACCAAAATGATCAGCGGAAATGGAGATAATGTGGGAAAGTGGAAGTCGGGTAAAGGATAAGCCATGATCTGATTGAATGGCATATCAGGCTTGATGTGCTGAATGACATATTCCATTCCAATGTAAGAGAGAAGTTAACCATTGCCCCTTGACATTCAATGACATTATCATCACTGAACACCAACCCAACTCCACAATCAGTATCATACATGCATTGATAAGAAATTGAAATGGACTATATAAATAGAGTGGCTACAACAGAAGTTGTTGAGTTACTCACCTCCTGATTTCTCAAACCTGTTTATCATCTGCAAAGCATATATCGAGTGTGTAATGGTTACTGTCCACTCACAGGCTTCCAGGACGAACCAACTCGCATGATTGGCAACCATGTAACACCTTCAATGTTTAATCCTTCCACTACTGATGCATATTAGCAGAAGTGTGTACCACTGCAACAACTTAGCAAGACCTCTTGAACAGTATCTTCCAAACTTGTGACCTCTACCAAGTCAAAGCACCAAATACATGGAACATGCTGGGGCAGCATGGTGGCTCAATGGTTAGCACTGCAGGCCTTACAGCACCAGGAACCCAGGTTCAATTCTGGCCTCAGGCGACTGTTCTGTGCAGAGTTTACACATTCTCCCTGTATCTGTCTGAGTTTCCTCCAGGTGCTCCTGTTTCCTCCCACAGTCCAAGGATGTGCAGGTCAGGTGGATTGGCCATGCTAAATTGTCCATGGTGTTCAGGGGTATGTGAGATATAGGGGGATGGGTCTGGGTGGGATGCTTCAAGAGGCAGTGTGGACTTGTTGGGCCAAAGGGCCTGTTTCCACACTGTAGGGAATCTAATCTAAAACATCACAACCTGCAATTTTCTCTTGAAGCCACACACCATCCCAACTTGGAACTCCACAGCCACTGATTCACTATCATTGAGTCAAAATTCTGGAACCCCATCTGAACAGCACGTTGGATGTCTCTAAATTACGTGTACTGCAGCAGTTCAAGCAAGTAGCTTACCACAATTTTTTAAATAGCAACAAGGAACCATTACACAGTTCAACTTTCATGTTGGGTCATCCATTCTTTGTTTTCCGTGGTCTCCCACTCATCCAAAACTGCCCATATTCTAACAGCACTAAATCCCACTCATCAATCATAGGTTTATACAGTCATACAGTCATGGAGTTATAGAGGAATGCATCACAGCAACTGGCCCTTTCGACCCAACTCCCCCATGCCGACCAGATTTCCTAAACTGAACCGATCCCATTTGCCTGCGTTTGGTCCATCTCCCTCTGCAGCTTTTTTAAAATCCATATAATAGCCCAAATGTATTTTAATTGCTGCAATTATACTCACCTGTACCACTTCCTCTGGCAGCTCATTCCATATATGCATGGCAAAGCTCTGTGTGAAAAAGCTGCCCCTCAGATCCATTTTAAATCTTTTCCCTCTCACCTTAAACATGCGCCCTCCAGTTTTGGATTCCTCTATTCTGGGGAAAAGACCTTGGCTAATCACCTATCCATGCTCTCCATGATTTTATAATCTTGTACAAGGTCACCCTCAGCCTCCTGTGCTCCAGGGAATAATATCCCAGCCTATCCAGCATCTCCCTATAACTCAAAACATCTACCCTTGGTGACATCCTTGTAAATATTTTTTGCACCCTTTCCAGTTTAAAAATATCCTTCCCATATGAGGGTGGCCAAAAATGTGCACTGTCTTCCCAGCGTGACTTTACTGATGTCGTGTACAACTGTAACATGACATCCTTCTGGATTCAATGCTCTTACCAATGAAGGCAAGCATGTCCAAAGCCTTCTTCACCACCCTGTCTACCTGCGACATCACGTTCAAGGAACTATGCACTTGCACACCTAGGTCTCTCTATTCAACAAGACTCCCCCAGCCCCTAACATTAACTGCTTAAGTCCTCCCATGGTTGTCTTACCAAAATGCAACATTTATCTGCATCAAACTCCATCTGCCATTCTTCAGCTTACAGACCCAGATGATTAAGTTCTCCTTGTACTTTTAGATAACCTTCTTCACTGCCCATCATTTTGGAGTAATCGCAAACTTACTAACCATGCCTCCTGTATTCTCATCCAAATCATTTATACAAATGAACAAGCAACAGTGAACCCAATCGTGCAGCACACCACTGGTCACAGGCATCCAGTCTTAGAAACAAAGCTCTATCCTAACCTTTGTTTCCTTCCAACCAGCCAATTTTGTATTACTCGGCTAATTCTCCCTGGATCTCATGTGATCTAACCTTACCATCCAGTCTCCCACATGGTACCTTGTTGAAGACCTTGCTAAAGTCCATGAAGACAATATCTACTGCACTGCCCTCAACCATTGACTTGTTCACCTCTTCAAAACTCTCCATCAAATTTGTGAGACTTGATTTCCCATGCGTAAATCCATGCTGACTACCCCAATCAGCCCTTGCCTTTTCAAATACACGCAGATCCTGTCTGTCAGAAACCCCTCCAACAACTTACCCCCCCCCCCAAATACATTAGGTTTACCAGCCTGTAGTTCCCAGGCATTTCCTTGCAGTCCTTCTTTAATGATGACACAACATTAAGCACCCTCCAGTCTTCCAACACCTCAACCACGGCTATCAATGATATAAATTCCTGTTAGGGGCCTGCAATTTCTTCTCTAGCTTCCCACTTTACCCTGGGATATACTTGATGTGTCTCAGGGATTTATTTATCTTTATGTTTTAAGTCCTCCAGCACCTTCTCTTCTGAAATGTGTACACTTTTCAAGACTTCACTACTGACTTCTGAGTTCTGAGATTCCATGTTTTTCTCCACAGTAAATCACTGCAGGGACTGGTGACCTATGATGGCTCCTTGTCCTCTAATTCATCCAGTTGAAAATTCCAATCCTATTCTACAAATCCTCAATGGCCTCGACCGTCTCTATCTTTGTAATCTTTTACAATCCTCAGACAACAGTGCTCTTCCAACTTGTGCCTTGGGCCACAATTCATTTGTGCAGTTGTTGCCCACTATCTAGGGCCTAGGGTCTGAAATTACTTCACTAAATTTCCAGCTCTCAGTCACTCCTTTAGATAGAGAAAGCATTTATAGAGCACTGTTAATTCAGAAAAATGTCCCAGTATGTTAAACAGAGGTTTAATAAAATGAAAATTGACACATACGTGAAGAAAAACAAATTAGGATGGGAGATTGAAATATTCTCAAAGAATTTAAGTTTCACACAAACCTCTCACTACTTCCTCTGACAAATTTTAGGTCTTTTCCTCTTCATCTTATTTTGATTCTATTGATTTATCAGTAAGTGCTTTACAAACTAGCCATGTGAAGCCAAATATCATTGTTGTTGACAGCAAAAGGACCTACAACAGACACTTTTATATTGAGACTGTGTGATTAGTATCAGATACATTATACTCCCTGCAGCTCAGAATAGGTGGATACGGGACTTATGATGTTTGCCAGGACTTGGCTTTGTTTGATTCATAAACTTGAGCTCATCCAAAAGACACCGACCACGCCCTAGAAGACCCATAACCCCTGTGTTGGATGATACCGCATTGCCACTCCAAGCAACCCATAACTTAAAATTCCCAATCCGATTTTTAAATCCTCCATGGCTTCACCTCATTCCATGTTTCTCCTACAACCTTCTAAGAACTTTATGCAAGTCCAAGCGTGATCTCATTTGCGTCTTGATTTTTCCTACATCACCATGAGCAGCTGAGCCTTCGTATTAGGGGGAAACAGTGGTGATGCAGTAATATCACTGAGCAACTAACGCGAAGGTCCAGCTAACACTATCTGGTGACACGTGTTCAAATTCAGCCAGAACAGTTGGTGAAATCAAAGTGCAATTAATTAATCTAGAATTGAGAGCAAGACTCAGTAATGGTGACCATGAAGCTATCATTGACTATTTTAAAAACACATCTGGTTCACACATGTCTTTTAGAGAAGGAAATCTGCCATCCTTAACTAGTTGACTATAACATGTGACTCCAGATAACAGCTATACAGTTGATACATAACTGCCCTTAGAAATGGTTTTAGCAAGCCACTCAATTCAAGGGCAGTTAGGGATGGGCAGCAAATGCTAGTCTAGATCAATAATGCCATATCCAATGAATGAATCAAATGCATTGCCTGGGAATTACCTCCCTAAATTATTCCATTTCTCTTCCCCTCTCTGTCTTTTCTTTAAACACTTTTAAAAAGCTGCCTTTAAAGCCAAACTTGTCATTACTTGCCATAGAATACCCCTCTTTAGTTGGGTGTAAGATTTAATGTGTTTACTCTGACTTTGGAACATTTTACATGATTAAACATTCTATATAATTGCAAGTTGTTGATTCCCAAGAGTGAAAGAAAAGTTAACAGTTCCCTATTTGTCAAGCAGATGTGAACCGCAAAAAAGGTGATGCTGCTCAAGGTTCACAAATCTTGGTTTAACCATAGCTTTAGTGGTGGCCTAATGTAACAGTGTTTAAGATTTCTCTGACGGTTACCCAATATGAGTAACAGGAGGAAATTCAAAGTCCAAGTTGACCAGATTATTAATCAAAAATAAAAGACCACAATTTTAAACAGGCATGGAAGAAATTCATTATCTTTTTTGAATTGATGGCAACAAAGTAGGTTATTCTTCAAATCAAACACATTCTGATATATCTGTCTACAATGCTTCTGAACTCTATAATTACATTAACATCCAAATTATCCAAAATACAGAATATAGATTGATATTCAAATGCAACTGTACTTAAAGCAAGTATTCAATAAGTTTTATCCTCTGGGCTCCACTCATAATTATTAAGAAAATTGAATCACATAGCCCTGAATTTGGTAGGCTTTGAAGGTTTACCTTACTGTACTGAGAACAGTTTCAAGCTGACTCCTGCAAAATCCATTTCTCATACAAGTGGACACAAACAATGGCGCCCCATGCAGTCATCCAAACATATTGCATTGACCCTATTGTGACACCTGATTCCAAATTTGGGCAACACAGGTCTTGATTGTGCCTGTATTATCCACTCCGTTAAAAACGAGTTTCAAACAACAGTGTTGCAGTAGCTTTGTTTAAGCAACCAGACTTTGAAACTTTTCCTTCTGGAAAGCATTGGAAAGTACCCTGGAGAATTATTTTGTGAGGAGATTCATTGTACGTACAAGAATATATTGATACATCCTCCTAAAAATGGTAGAGGAGTATGGGATGCAAACTCTGCAAGAGGTCCGGAACTGGCAGAGACAGTACATCAGTGTCTACAGAAAAGCTGTGAGATGGAGCAAAAGCTGCAAAGAGGGCAAGCTCCATGCCATGTATTCAGCCACTATTCTAAGTGGAATCCAGACTCCTCCATGCTTCCCTTCAGTCAGCTCTATCACAAATGCCATCCCATCAAATAACTCACTGGAATTCTTTGTAGCAGTAAGTATCTCTCACCTTGCCCACCAATGAGCTGGCAGTCCAACCATCTTGTCACGTAATCTGGGTGTAACCCATTATCGATCCCAGCAGCAACCTCAAATTAAGTTCAGTTCCATTGCCTGGGCTGCCACTTCTACTGATAAAGTCATCACATCAGTGCGGCGCTGGTGCTTCCTTTCTTCCACCAGGCAGCAGCTGTTGAGTGACTCAGAATGAGAAGGTAAGTGTGAGGGAAGGGGAGTAAGCTGGGAAACAGGACGTTCATATTCACACTATCTTATCATGACACACCCCTCTAAGGAAAGTGTTAAGTCTATTACGGCCTCCCAGAAGTCCAAAGGCCATGAAGCACCATTGGCTCCAGCACGACATTCATCATGTTGGATCATTCTGCTCCATTGCTCAGTTTGGCAGAAATTCCATTGTGACAAATGTGATGTGAAGCTTCTTTTTAAGCAGTCAATGTGAGTCTGGGGCAATGGCATGAAATGTCTTGGAACTGGCAGTATGATATCTTGCTAATGGTGCAGATATGAGTTTGGACATTTATCTCAGAGTCAAATATAGCCACTAACGGACTGGAAACTGTCCAGCTCAGCTTCAAACAATTGCAGGATGAGACATGGAACTAGTACCTCATGAGTGGACTTTATGGAGGAGACTGCAGACATCTTCAGACTTCCAGGTATTTAGTTTAAAAAGATTTCTGCTCATCTAATACTAGATGCCAAACAAAACTCCTGGCACACAGACACATGGATGGGTCACATTAACAGTTTGCAAGATAAAACTGGGTGTTATCAACAAATGGAGCCTAATGCTATGAGTTGGATATTGCATGGAGGTGAGAATAAAAAGGCGCAAGAGTAGGTCTTTATTGAACTCAGCAGCAATAGTTCATAGTAGGAAGAGAAAACATTTGTTGGGTATGCTCTGGGATATGGATCCTATGGAAGATCAGTAGAAATCTTAAAGAAATAGTTCTTTATAGAATTTCTGCACTGTTGCCATTGATCTCTTATGGCAAGAGATTAGGAGAACTCTGTAAATGGTTGACTGTACCAATATGCTAACAATAGTTACTGGGCATTTACCTTGTGATGGTGTCAGATTCCCTTGGGGCTGAGACCTTTCAGAAAATGCACACTGCTCCACCATGCTTATGTTTGTAGTATATAGTTAATAAATTGTCATAGTTTGCACATGCACTGTGTTCAGTTCTCACCTGCCCCAAGATCCCAGGCACTGCATCCAATAGTCACAAATGGAGGCAAGTGCTGACCAGACCTACAATGACAGCAATGAACAGCGGGGGAAAGACTGAGGTGAAACCTAGCAACTGATATAGGAAGTAGAAGGCATTCAAGGCAGGGCCAGTAATCATACCTGAATGAGGAAAATTCGCAAGAACAATCCAGTAACTAGACTGAATTGTGACAACCTGAGCCTAGATGAGTAATGAATTCCTATCCTAACTAGCAAATGCACAGCAGGGAGAGTTTCGCTAACCATCTGAGCAAGGGCCAAACAGAAGTAACCTGTTTATAATCATTCAGATTGGAGGGTGCGATGCTAAAGCTATGCCATGAAGTAACTGGGAAAAGCATGTGGAAAAGGTGCCAACCACCATAGCACTGAATCCTGCTGTGGTGGGTAAATTCTTCACCTGTGCTCACTAACAAGGTGGTCTGCTGTGCATTTCACAAGAGGGGCAACTTTAAAGTTATTTTCTCAAATGGCAGTACCATCAGCTGTGTAAAATTAAGAAACCTAAGATTACTTCAGTCCACAACTGTTAAGAAATTCAGAATACATGTTATGGACCAGACCAAACCCTCTCAAAGTATATCAAGGAGATAGCCTATGCCCTAGCTTTTATATTTATTTAAAGGCAAGTGTATGGCACCCGGTTCCAGATGTGATTCGAGAAGTTGTTGAGGGTGAGGCCAAGTGGAGGAAGGTGCTGATGGGTGGGAATGGGTTCAGGAAGAAGCAGAAAGCCTTGAGACCATCCTGGTGGGAGATGGACATATAAAGAGATTGCACATTCATGGTAAAGAGAAGGCAGCCAGAGCCTGTGAACTGGAAATTCCGAAACTGGCATAAAGTATCAGAGGAATCAGAGATGTACATGGACAGGGACTAGACCAGGGGAGAAATGACTGAGTCAAGGTAAGAAGAGATGAGTTCTGTGCAACAGGAGCAGGCTGAAACGGTGGTTCTACCCGAGCAGTCCTTTTTGTGGATTTTTGGAAAGAGGTAGAAGCGAACTGTGTGGAGCTAAGGTATGATCAACTTGGAGGCAGTGCCCCCAGCAGAAAATGCATGGTTGTTGTTCCAGTTTGCACTGGGCTTCGCTGGACAACTGCAGCAAGCCTGAGCCTCACCCTCAATAACTTCCCTTTTTAACTTCTCTCATTTTCTTCAGGTCAGTGGGCTGGCCACAGGTATGCACATGGGTCCCAGTTATGCCTGTTTCTTCATGGGGTAGAAAAAACATTCCTTTTCCAATCCTTTTCCAGCCTCCACCCAGATCTCTTTCTCCAATACATCGATGATATTATCAGTGCTACTTCCCTCTCTGGTACAGAATTTGAAACATTTGTTGATTTTGCTACCCTGCCCTCACTTTCACCTACTCTACCTCTGACCCCTCCTTTCACTTCCTCACCATCTCCAATTCCACTTCTGGGGATAGACTGGCCACTAATATCCACTACGAACCCACTGACTCCCACAGCTAACTGGACTATATATCATTGCACCCTGCTTCCTGTAAACACTCTGTTCCATTCTCCCAGTTCCTCTGTCTACGTTGCATATGTTCTAATGAGGCCAACTTCGACAAGGGAGCCTCCGAAATGTCGACCTTCTTCCTCAGCCGAGGATTCCCCAGCACAGGGCCTTCAGCTGGGTCCGACCCATCTCCTGCACTTTTTCCTTCATCCCCCTCTCCCTCTCATAATAGCAATAGGGTCCCCCCTGTCCTTACCTACCATCTTACAAGTATCCGCATCCAGAAGATCATCAGCCGCCATTTTCACCACCTCCAGTGGGATGCCACCACTAGACATATATTCCCCTTCCGTCCCTTGTCCAACTTCTGCAGGGCCCATTCCCTCCGGGACATCCTGGCCCACATTTTTCTCACTCCCAACACACCTCCACAGACTCACTGTACCTTCCCCGGCAATTGCCAAAGGCATAACACCTGCCCATTTACCTCCTCCCTCCACAATATCTCAAGGGCCCAAACATACCTTCCACATGAAGCAACATGTCACCTGCACTTCCCACAATCTAGTCTACTACATTCGCTGTTCACGATATGGTCTCCTCTACATTGGGGACATGAAATGTAGACTGGGTGACTGCTTCATGGAACATTTACATTCTGCTCACGAAAAGCATCCTGAGCTTCCAGTCGCCTGCCACGTTAACACATGACCCAGTTCCCTGGCCAACATCACCGTCTCAGATCTGCCACGGTGTTCCAGCGAAGCTCAATGTAAGCTGGAAGAACAACATCTCACTTCCGCTTGGGGCCATGCATGCCACTGGATTCAATATCAAATTCAATAATTTTAGGGCCTAATTCTACCATGTTCTAGTCCTCTACTCCACATACCAGGCTTTGCTATCACACAGTTTTCCATTAGACACTACCTATTGTTAGTCTCCAACAGTCTTTAGCAACAGCTGCTCACCTTCCTAGCCATATTGTTATCCACTCCTTTGTCTGTCCAACTGTTCTTCTCTTTCTTTGGGCTCCATCCCCACTTATCATTTACTGTGACTCCACTCACCCAACCCTGTCTTCTGTATATAAACCAAAATTTTCCTAGCTACCATCATTCTGAGGAAGGGTCACCAGATCTAAAATGTTAACACGGATTTCTCTTCACTGATGCTGCCAGACCTGCTGAGCTTTTCCAAAAACTTCTATTTTTGTTTCTTCATGCGCTCTTTCTTCTCCAGTCCAGGAGAAAGGAATGCCAAAGGAAACAATCCAGCAGCAAAGAGAGAAAGCAAGCTTTTTGCTGCAGCAGTGAGTGAGAGAGAAAGCTCTAGCTATCAGCTTCAACAGCCAACTCCAAACCCCAACTGAAACCTTGGTCTACGTGAGCCTGACTCGACGCACTCACGTTTCTTGTGTCTAATTTTTAATAAAGATTCTCAGGGAGCTCAAAGCTGTGTAACTGCTGCTTCTAAAGCAGACATTCTAGTGCCACTGTGGCAACTCCTCTCTGCAAGCAAAACAGCACAGAACAGACCTTTCTTAAAGGCACAGTACTGTCACACATGGAAGAACAGGATTTATTCTTATTAGGAGTAATAGACACACAGGTCAATTTCTATTGCGCAAGTATTATGTTTATGGCAGGCAAAGTAGTTTCAAGCTATCTACAAGAAAGACAATGGCATAGTCGTATTATTGCTGGACTGCTAATGCAGAGACTCAGATAATATTCTGGGGACCCAAGTTCAAACCCCACTATGGCAGATGGTGATGTTTGAATTCAATAAATATGTGGAATTAAGAATCTAATGATGACCATGAATCCATTGTCAATTGTTGGGTAAAAACCCATCTGGTTCACTAATTTCCTTTCGGGAAGAAAACTGCCATTCTTATCCTGGCCTACATGTGACTCCAGACCCACAGCAATGTGGTTGACTTGTAACTGCCCTCTGGGCAATTAAGAATGGGCAAAAAACGCTGCCCAGCCAGTGACACCCACATCCTGTTCATGAGTTAAAAAGAATTGTAATCCATTCTTTCAGGTTCCTTGCCATGATTCAAGCCTAGATTTCTCTGACAATTTTCTATTAAACTCCAGGTACAGGAGATATTCAAATCAATGTGAGACGATATATGCAAGTTTAACTTTGGTACAATAGAAGAGTCATCTCCAATAAGTTGAATGTCATTCCTATTAAACTCGACGTTAGTTTGGCATTGAATCTTCTTTTTTTGGTGGCTGCAAAAGAAACAAATGCAATTACAGACATTGAAAAACACTCCTGTGATGAAAGCCTGATCACTGCACAGAAGAGGAAGAGTCTGAAATCCTAAAGAGTCAGATGGTATCAGCTTTAGTTCAACACAATAAGAGATCAACAAACTCTTGGCAAAGCTAGAGGAGGCTCAACTTAATTCTTGAACTAGGATGAATTGTAAAATTAAAGTGACAACAGTTAAAGAGAAGTTCATTGTAGTTGAATCATAAATGAAAACTAATGAAGCTTCAAGACCCTCTACAGGCTACAAGATAGCCACCAGCGCTGAGTTGTCTCGGATTAGAGAGTGAGAAATGAGTCTTTAGTCTCACAAAGAGGAGGTCTTAGAGTTTTAAAATAGACTCATGAGCCCTGAAGTTTCAGATATTACAGTCAGAACCTCAGCTCTGTTGGCTGAAGTGAACTGTATGGGTGACAGGCTTACAAAAATAAGCAAAGAATATCAAGAGGAGCTAGATAAAAATGAAGAATATCTTCAAACTTTGGAAATGTCCCAATAATAGGTATTTCAACAATTGTAAATAACCAGTGACAAACTATCCAGGGTGAATGGGACATCGAAGTCCAAATTGGATCAGTCAAATACTGAAAGTTTAGTAGCAACTAACTTGAGTTGGAATTGGAACTGGAGTCTGCAATTGAATTTCAATAACAAGCCATGGAAACCTGCTAAAGTAAAACCCAATCTATTAGCAGTCACATATCATCATCAAATATGTGGAGATATTCACATATCAGACAATTGCAACAAAAAAGTCAATAAACTGCAATGTGTAGATGCTATACAACATCTAAAGAGATGACAAGAGTATTAAATATGCGTGATGGTTGAAAAAGTTCTGACTGAAGATGTCCTTCCTATTTTGGAATACTACATGCAGTTCTGGTCTCCCTGCTATAGGAAGGATGTTTTGAAACATGAAAGGGCTCAGAAAAGATTTACAAGGATGTTATCACATTTGGAAGGTTTAAGGTAGAGGGAGAGGCAGAATAGGCTGGGGCTATTTTCCCTAGAGCGATGGAAGCTGGGGTGATGTTATAGAGGTTTAGAAAATCATGAGGGGCATGGACAGGGTGAATAGCAAGGACTTTTCCCGAATGGTAAGGAAGACCAAAACTAGTGAGCATAGGTTTAAGATGAGAGGAGAAAGATTTGAAAGGACCTGTGGGCAATTTTTTCATGCAGAAGGTGGTATGTTTATGGAATGAGCTGCCAGATGAAGTGGTGGAGGCTGATACAATTATAACATTTAAAAGTCATCTGGATGGGTATATGAATAGGAAGGGTTCAGAGAGATATGGACCAAACATTGACAAATGGGATTAGATTCCCTACAGTGTGGAAACAGGTCATTTGGCCCAACAAGTCCACACTGCCCCTTGAAGCATCCCACACGGACCCATTCCCCTATATCCCACACACCCCTGAACACTACGGGCAATTTAGTATGGCCGATCCACCGAGCCTGCACATCTTTGGACTGTGGGAGGAAACTGGAACACGTGGAGGAAACCCACGCAGACACGGGGAGAATGTGCAAACTCTGCACAGGCAGTTACCCGAGGCTGGAATCGAACGAAGGTCCCTGGTGCTGTGAGGTTGCAGGGGTAACCACTGAGGCACCGTGCCATGCTATTGATTAAATTAGGATACCTGGTAGCGGGGATGAGTTGTCTCGAGGGGTCTGATTCCATGCCGTATAACTCCATGACTCTAAGGCTCTATGAACTGCTGCTCGATGTTATCTGCCTAGAATCTCACACATTACAAAATTTCACTGTCAACATCTTGTTCATAATTAATCTACTCATCTGACCCAATTCTACCTGCTCTTTGCCACCTAGTTACTAAATTTAAAATATCCTTTCCAGCCATCAAATCCCTGCATGTCTGTACCCCACTTCCAACAGCTTCTTCACAGCCTTACATCTCCTGCTGTGCCATTCAGTTGTGTGGCTCTCTTTTTTGTTTTCTATTAACACATGCCCCAGTATTGGTGAGTAAGCATATACCTTCACCTACTACATCTCCATTCCTGAATATTTTGCCCTTGTTGCTGTTCTATTTGATTTAGAATTCTTTCAATATTAATCTTTATGCCCAGCCATCAATCATATCTCCCAACTGTCACAAGAATCCTCTCTGCCCCCACATCATTGTTCCTCTATGATGTGCCTTATTGAGTGCAACAATTTAAAGTCATTATATAAGTTGGTGTTTTATTTTGTTGTTGAACATCAGGTCTGCGCATGAGCATGATTTGTGTAAAGTTCATGTGACGAACTTATAACAACATTCTTCTTAACTAAAACATTATCAGCGAACTAATGTAACTGCTACAGTCAATTAATAGCACTCACTTTTCAGCAAAATGTTTTGTGTTTAAGTCCCACTCTAGAGACTTGAGTACAGTAATCAAGCCTGACACTCAAAAGCAGTACTCAGGGAGCTGCCCAGTGCAATCAATGATGCAGTTTTTCATATGAGTTTTTAACCTAAGGCTCTACCTGCTTTCTAAAGTGGAGATAGTAAATTTCATGGATCTATCTTGAAGAATAACAGGGGAATTATCCCTGGTGGTCTGGCCAATATTTATTCTTCAATTAATATTATAAAAGCAAATTATAGCATCGTTATCACATTGCTGATTTTGGTAGCTTGCTGTGCCAAAAATTTCAGCAATGCATTGTACCTTATAGCAATTATTACTGTTGCAAAGTTGGGTAGAGCACTTGTGGATTTGAAGGAGGACATTAGAATTTGGTGTTTGGAAACTGTGTTTGTAAAATGTTGGTGTTTGTAAAATACTACAGAGAAAGCAGTGCATGGTCCCTTTAAAACATGATGTGCTTTTTCTATGCTTAGAGACTCAAAAAGGATATGTGTGGGCTTGCAGTTGCACAGAGAAACTAGTTGAAACACTTACATCTGCTTATATCAGTCAAAGCAGCATTTTTACCAAGACAACAGGTTTCCAGATTTAGCCAATTAATTTAAACCAGGCCCTTAGATATCAGAAACAAATTAAATCTGATGTTTTTGACAGCATATGACCAATCCTATTGAAAGCAGTTGATATGTCATCAAGGGTATAAAAGATGAGGGCATTTGGAAAACTGGGGTCAGCCAACTATCATCAGCCAAGGGAACAGCTCTTAGCTCCAAATGAAATAGACACTGGCCCTCGCAGAATTCTCTAAGCCTTGGAGTAAGCTCTATCTAAATTAAAAGTACCCATGGCACAAATAGTTAATTTCTCGACAAAAGGATTAATCAAGAAGGCATTCCTGACAAAAGGATTCATCGAGAAGGCGTTCTGACAGAAGAATTTGTCAGAGAAGACATAGAACATTCCGGAAGATGTAACCTGGCTGTAATTTTGAGAGATAGTAGGAACTGCCAACACCGGAGAATCTGAGATACTATGGCGTGAAGCTAAATGAACACAGCAGGCCAAGCAGCATCAGAGCAGCAGGAAAGCTTGACGTTTCAGAAGAAGGGCCCTGACCCAAAACATCAAGCTTTCCTGCTCCTCTGATGCTGCTTGGCCTGCTGTGTTCATCCAGTCTCACACCATGTTATCTCTGTAATTTTGAGAGTCTAAATTCTAATTCTTTTTATTTTAATTTGTAAATGTAGGACTGGTATTTATTGAAACAGCATACTCTTAGAATCTTGTGATCAGAGATAATGGGAACTGCAGATGCTGGAGAATCCAAGATAACAAAGTGTGGAGCTGGATGAACATAGCAGGCCAAGCAGCATCTTAGGAGCACAAAAGCTGACGTTTCGGGTCGGGGCCCTTTGGCCCGAAACATCAGCTTTTGTGCTCCTAAGATGCTGCTTGGCCTGCTGTGTTCATCCAGCGTCACACTTTGTTATCTACTATTAGAATCTTATTTTATTTGGGACTAGTTAATAGTTAGAAGGGGTTTGTTAATAGTTCAGTTAGTTTGTTCACTGTTATAGAGTTGGATAAATTGTCACTTGTTGATTAAAAAGAGAGTGTCAATGTTTTTTTTAACTTATCCATTCCTTTATAATAGATTGGGCTCTCTTTTATCAGGCACTTGAGGCACTTCTCTCTGGGTATATCAGCGTTATTCATCAGAGGAGGAGAGGGTCAATCTCTGCTTTATAACCTTATAATCCAAAGCACATTGTTGGTTTTAAAGTGCTATGGGATGTCGTATAATTATAAAACACGCAACATAAATGCAACTCTTACTCTCTTGACATTATTCTCCCTGGTTCTCTACTTAGATCAGGCCTGCTGCACAGTTCCACAATCTCCACTGAGGTAGGGCAAGGAAGTGGGTCATGAATCCATACCAGACAGAACATGAATTGAAGCCTATGGTGTTTGCAAGAATCTGATTCACACCAGCCGTTCAGCTCGTGAAGCAAATCTGCCACCTCTGCCCACTCAATGAGTCTGAACTGCTGCCTCAACTTACATTTTTACATAGGTGCTGTAGTCTATAGCGCCCATATTTTCTTTCCAGCACTTGGCTGGCAAGTAAACTCAGTCACCATTACTGCATTATGCCATTGATGTGTTGACAGACTTACAGTTTGATATTCAACCTATTTGTTCGTGTTATGTATCCGCCTTCCTTGACTATCAAGCCCTGGAGAAAAGCTTAAACCCTGACCTTCTGGATCAGAGGCAGGATGCCACTCACTGTGCCGCAAGACCTTTTTCCAGGACACCTTTGTGCACAATGGAGTTGGTGCACTCTTTTGCCTCTTTATATTAAGACTGACACAGATGAAGCAGATCCATTCTGTGGTATTAATTCTATATTCGGCATTGGAGCAAGTTGCAAATAAATAATTGTTTAGTTTCCTGTCTTTCATTCTGCACTTTGATGAACATCAAGAAAATCACTAAAATAAATTTTACTATTGTTTCTTTTTGGAAACTATTACAGTTTATTTCACTCTAGGTTGTTTCCAGCCATATATACTAAATAAAACCTTTTAAATTCCAAACAAAATCTGTTTAATCTTACGAGCAATGCACTTCTATACAGGTAGTAACTCTACTGAGTCATGACTAACCAGGCTATAAACAAGGTCATTGGCAACATGCTACAGACAATAGATGGTGTATATAAACACCACGAAGCAAACATTAGCTCAAGCATCACTATCAGTTCCTATACCTGTCTGTGTTTGCTTACTGAGCTCTTGTCAATTGTATGTTTTGAACAACATAAAAGCACTCTGCTTTATGTCAATATTTAGTAATCGAAGTGGGTCCTTATCCGTGCCAGCTGGACCTCCTTAAACAAATACCTATCAGGATTTTACATTTATCTATGAAACCATTTGTTGAAAGACAGGCACTAAATAGACCTGTGCTTAACTATTCAGTAGCTCTGGAATCTGTTAAAATAACAGGACAGATTTTCTTGAAATGTCAAATATATTTAGTCATGACCATGTCAACAAACATCAATCATGTTGTTTAATCTTTAACTGACTGTTAGCTTTTTGAACGAGCACCCTCGTAAAAATCGCACTCTTGTCTGTAGTCTTATCAATTGGCATATCCTTTAGAAGGCAGGACTGAGGGTAATAGGCCATTTCTTATTTGGTGAAGATTCATCTTTCAGTTCTTCATTACCGGATGTTCATCTTTCAAATGGAGGAGGTGAATGCGCAGAGCAGGTTTTGTTTTCCTTTCTTCATTCACGGCATGAGGGCGTTCCTGGCTCGGCAGCATTTATTGCCCATCGCTAACTGCCCAGTGGGCAGTTCTGAATCAAACACATTGCTATGGGTCTGGAGGCACATGTAGGCCAGACTAGGTAAGGATGGCAGTGTCTTTCCCTAATGGACATTAGTGGACCTGATGGGATTTTCCAATAATCGACAATAGATTCATAATCACCATTAGATTCTTAATTCCAGATATTTTATTCAATTCAGGTTCTACCATCTACTGTGGCGAGATTCGAACCCAGGTCCCCAGAATGTTACCCGAGTCTCTGGATTAACAGCCCATCGCCTCCCCATAAGCCATCATCTGTGGAAATAAACCTTTCTCTAGGTTGCTATTAATTATCTTTTGAAGATATGCAGCCATTCATGATTTTGGCAAGGAGAGCCATCTTGCCACAATTGGTACATCAGGCTTACTTACAAATGCAACTTGTTCCATTTCCCATTTTTGATGCTAAAATTTGTGAACTGCTCCTAGAAACACAAGAAGTGGAGTAAAATGAGAAGGGAAACAAAACAAGCAAGAAAACAAGACGAACAAAAGCAATTCTAAAATGGAAAAACAGCACCTTGCCTGTGCAAAGTCTTTGAAACACAGTCTATAGATTTCTACCTGTTATTCCACAGGCAGCAAGTACACCAGGGTCAACCATTCAATCATGGCAACAGTGAAAATATTACTACCATCAACCACCTACGCTCCTTGTATCAGTTTAGTACATTATTTAAAAACAAAGGAACTATAGAGGCTGGAAATCAGAAACAAAAACAGAAATTGCCGGAAATGCTCAGCAGATCTGGCATCACCTGAAGAGAGAAATCAGAGTTAATGTTTTGGATCGAGTGACCTTCCTCAGAACTGATGGTAGCTAGGAGAAAGGGATGGCGCGGGGAGAAAGTAAGGAATAATGAAAGGTGGGACAGAGCCCAAAAAGACTGAAGAAAAGAGATAGCAGGAACATAGCACATAGAACATTAAAGCGCAGCACAAGCACTTCAGCCCTTGATGTTGTGCTGACCTGTGAAACCACTCTGAAGCCCATCTAACCTACAATATTCCATTATCATCCATATGTTTACCAATGACCATTTAAGTGCCCTTAAATTTGGCGAGTCTACTACTGTTGCAGGCAGGGAATTTCACACCCTTACTACTCTCTGTGTAAAGAACCTATCTCTGACATCTGTCCTATATCTATCACCCCTCAGTTTAAAACTATGTCCCCTCGTGCTAGCTATCACCATCCAAGGAAAAGGGCTCTCACTGTCCACCCTGTCTAATCCTCTGATCATCTTGTATATCTCTATGAAGTCGCCTCTTAACCTTCTTCTCTCCAACGAAAACAGGTTCAAGTCCCTCAGCCTTTCCTCATAAGACCTTCCCTCCATACCAGGCAACATGCTGGTAAATCTCCTCTGCACCCCTTCCACATCCTTCCTGTAATGCGGCGACCAGAACTGTACGCAATACTCCGAGTGAGGCCACACCAGAGTTTTGTACAGCTGCAACATGACCTCATGGCACCGAAACTCAACCCCTCTACCAATAAAACCTAACACACCATATGCCTTTCTTAACAAGCCTATCAACCTGGGTGGCAACTTTCAGGGATCTATGCACATGGACACCGAGAGCTCTCTGCTCATCCACACTACCAAGAATCTTACCATTAGCCCAGTAATCTATATTCCTGTTACTTCTTCAAAAGTGAAACACCTCACACGTTTCCGCATTAAACTCAATTTGCCACCTCTCAGCCCAGCTCTGCAGCTTATCTATGTCTCTCTGTAACCTGCAACATCCTTCTGTACTGAACTGCAGATGCTGGAGAATCTGAGATAACAAGGTGTAGAGCTGGATGAACACAGCAGGCCAAGCAGCATCAGAGGAGCAGGAAGGTTGTCGTTTCGGGCCTAGATCCTTCTTCAGAAATGGGGCAGGGGAAGGGGGTTCTGAAATAAATAAGGAGAGAGGGGGTGGTGGATAGAAAATGGATCAAGGAGAAAGTAGGTGGAGAGGAGACAGACCAGTCAAAGAGGTAGGGATGGAGCCAAGAAAGGTGAGTGTAGGTATGAGGTAAGGAGGAGATAGGTCAGGCCAGGGAGGACGGACCGGTCAAGGGGGCAGGATGAGGTTAGTTGGTAGGAGATGGGGTTGGGGCTTGAGATGGGAGGAGGGATAGGTGGGAGGAAGGACAGGTTAGCGTGGCAGGGACGAGTAGGGCTGGTTTTGGGATGCAGGAGGGGGAGGGGAAATTTTGAAGCTTGTAAAGTCCTCATTGATACCATTGGGCTGCACAATTCCCAAGAGGAATAAGAGTTGCAGCTCCTGCAACCTTCGGGTAGCATCGTTGTGGCACTGCAGGAGGCCCAGGATGGACATGTCATCTGCGGAATGGGAGCGGGAGTTGAAATGGTTTGCGACTGGGTGATGCAGTTGTTTAGTGCGAACCAAGCTTAGGTGATCTACAAAGCAGTCCCCAAGCCTCTGTTTGGTTTCCTGATGTCGAGGAGGCCACAATGAGAACAGTGGATGCAGTATACCGCATTAGCAGATGTGCAGGTGAACCTCTGTTTGATGTGGAAAGTCTTCTTCAGGCCTGGGATGGGAGTGAGGGTCGAGGTGTAAGGGCAATTGTAGCACTTGCTGCAGTTGCAGGGAAAATTGCCGAGTGAGGTGGGTCTAGACAGGAGTGTGGAGCGGACAAGGGAGTCACAGAGAGAGTGGTCCATCTCGAAAGCAGATAAGGGTGGGAAGGGAAAAATGCCTTTGGTGATGGGGTCCAAAAACTGAAGAACAGTCTTTTTTAGAATAATATGGATAATAGTCAGCCTGGAAGAATATGTAGTTACTAATGTGGATAATTAGTGGCTAAAAAAATGGGCTGTATGTAATAGGAAATCATGATGGTGACCTGGTGTGTGAGGGTTGGTGTAAGGACGTGGGATAATGTGCCTCAAGCCATAAAATTGTTGAACTCAATATTGAGCCTAGAAGGCTGAAGAGTTCCCGAGCAAAAAATGAAGTGCTCTTCTTCCAGTTTGCAACATTACTTAGTTTGTCCTTTATTTACCAAGTTGTTTCCATTTATGTCCCTAAAGGTGAACCACGGAATGGATGGAGTATTCAAGCTCTTGTGAAAGTCATCAAAGGCCCAACTTAAAAATAGATGTGAGTTACATTCATCTGTAAATAAACTGACAAAATATATTCTGTTGTGTTTAATGGTGATTTGTCCTCAATGAAGATAATTGAGCAATTCTTTGGGATCTGTAATTGGATATCAATACAAGTTGCAACTCGTAAGATTACTTAGAATATCTGATAATTAACTTCTGTTTAATTAGACCATGCTCCATATGCATTCATGTCTATTACTATTCAAAGCAAAGAAGAAGATTTTTATTATCAACATTCACAACTCTCTTGGATAACGTGTCGGGAATCAAGGCCAATTAACCCCAGAGTCATCAAAAAAGTTGAAGCTTGCAAAAGAAGTACACAAAATCCCCTAACTATCTGATTTTCAGACCCAGGTTGATAGAAAACACATACTGAGTTACCATATTGTTAAAATCATTTTATTTTAATTTTATTTGACTTATCCCTTAATCATGTTTGTCTGTTTGTTTGTCTGTCTGTCTTTTGCATAACGAGGGTTGAAAATCAATGTTTCATGTTTAAATCATAGACATTAATCAGCTCACCTTGTTTAATTTTTCTGCTGCTGAAGTTATTTTGTATTTAATAAATAGTTGTCATTTGTTTGCGATACAGAACAAAGTCTACACAATCTTTGCAAAGCCTGGTACTGGTTATTCAAAACTCTGGTAAGGAACTGTTGGAGGTCTTTGACAGCTTAATTTTACTGTGTTGTGAATTTAGAGATAGAAAGATTGATTTGTTTCTGCTGTCTCCACATTATAACAGTATTTGATAGAAATCAATACATATTATATGTATTTAAATGCTAGCTACAAGTAAACAATTAAATTAAGTAATCCTGCAAATTAAAACTCCTTATAAACCTCTCTCCCAACCATGCACAGATAGACAGACATAATGGGGAGAAATTTCATGGGGTGAAGGGAAAACTGGAGAAGAAATTCTAGAGTATTTGTTCACAAGGTTTATTGGGGTCATTCTTTTTTGTTCTAAAGGTTTCTCCCCAACCTTCCTTTTTTCGAAAAATGCTTGGAATAGTTTGCAAGAGGCACAGGGTGACTGGTTCGCTTATGAAAGGTCTCTGCATTGTGCTGGCCCAGGCAATGAAGCCCATGTGCCTTCAATGATTTTTTAAAAAACGCTGAAGCAATAACATTCTAGTTTATTTGAAGAAGCCAATGTGTAAACAGTTAAATAGCACAAGATGCTGGTGTGTAAAGAAACCAAATGGAAATCATGGCTTTGACCTTAACTTGGGTTTGTTCATAACTGCATGGTAAACCCAACCCAACCCTCCCACCCCAACTTAGACAGATTTTTGATTAACAAGGTAGCTAAGTGTTGTTGGGGACAGGAAAGTGGCATTCAGCTCACAATGAGGTCAGCCATGCTCTTATGGAATGGTAGTTCAGAGTTGAATGGTCTACTCTCACTCCTATGTCCTATGACTTTGTTTTGATCTAACTTCTACATAGGAGTACTTTGGGAGCATAGTCATCCTATGATTGCAATGTTTCAAGAGCTACAAAGGACGGGCAATACTTTCTGACCTTGCCACCAATATGTGAATTCCAACAATAACAGAAATCATCAGTAGGTATTAAATTGCCTGGAAAGAGATTCAGCACCAAGGTAGAAAGTGCTTCCAATTTGTGTGAGATAGTTTTGCTTGGCAACAACACTTTGCAATGTGCCTTACAG
This sequence comes from Stegostoma tigrinum, assembly GCF_030684315.1. NCBI lineage: Eukaryota > Metazoa > Chordata > Chondrichthyes > Orectolobiformes > Stegostomatidae > Stegostoma > Stegostoma tigrinum. Next base: position 61,451,470 of record NC_081356.1, on the reverse strand, counting down.
GGTGTGGCCAGCTTCAGAAATCTGCATTCGGGCCCTTATAAATAGAGAAAATATTAGCATCCACTTTTGCTTTGGTTTCCATATTGCAGGGGCGCGTGCAACAGTTTAACTTTAACAGCTTAATGAACCAAATAGAAAGGGCATTATGATGAGTTATTCATGTTCTGCAGTCTCATCACATCCAGATTAATGGAAATGATTAGTTGCAGCCTGGCATGAGTGGCACCTAGTGATACAGGAGCAACATGTAATACCCTCAGTACAACTGCACAATCCCTTCTTCATCCATCCTCTCAGCCAAAACTCATTTAGTTAACAGAAGGCTAGCTCAGCCACATTGTTCTGGAGCATCTGAGATTCCACAGTCTATGGTCCACCACAGCAGGCTCAGTGCCTAGGACTTTCTGGTATCTCAAGACTCCCAACACCAGTGATTGCAGCCCAATGGTCCTTATGCAATCCAAAATGAATCTTGATAAATAGGTTATTGCCATGTCTGTTTGGCTTGATTTATCATCATTCTTTCCTCATTGCTTGATCAAACTCCTGAATTCACCACTTTCAATAGAGTGCAAGAGGGCCCAGAATCTTCTTTTCAGCAACAATTATATTTGACCTATAAATACTGGTGTCCATGCACAAATTACTTTCCGTGACATTGGTGAGGCCACTTTTGTTTCTGCTTACAGTTGCAGTCACCCTGTGAGAGGAAGGATGTTATTAAATTGCAAAGGGTGCAGAAAAGATTTACAAGCATGTTGCCAAGACTGAAGGGTTTGAGTTATAAGGAGAGACTGGATTGGCTAAGGCTTCTTTCTGTGGAGCATCGGAGGAGGAGGGGTGACCTGACAGAGGTTTATAAAATCATGAGGAACATTGATAGGGTGAATAGCCAAGGTCTTTTCCCCAGTGTACAGCCCACAACTAGAGGGTGCTGGTTTGAGGTGACAGGGGGAAGATTTAATAGTGACCTGAGGGGTAACTTTTTCCCACAGCGTGTGGTGTTGTATGGAACAAACTGCCAGAGGAAGTAGTAGAGGCAGATACAGTTGTAACATTTAGAAGACATTTGGTGACATGTTTAGGAAAGATTTAAAGGGATAGGGTTTAAATGCAAGCAAATGGGACTTATTTAGTTGTGAAAACCTGGTTAGCATGGCTGAGTTGGGCCAAAGAGACTGTTTCCATGCTGTATGACTCTATGAATATATGATTATAACTGCTGTTCAGGTATCATCAGCCATTTACATAGGAAGTTATCCCTTTTTCTGTAACAATGAGCCTGCTACATTACTAAAGTCAGAATAGCAACAGGGTAAACATGACAATCAGTTGTCAGACTGATAAGGCCAGACAAAAGGATACAAGGTCAAAAAGCAATGGAAGTAGAATTCGAGAGAGCTTTGTGATACCACAACCAACTGATTAGATCAAAGCATGAGTCAAGTATTGGGACAGTCATTGAGTTCATAGGATAAAAATGTTGTTACAGCTGTTTTGGAACTTCGCGCAAGCTTTTATTATTTTGCTTTTGTGATTGGAACAAGATGCTCATTCACTTGGTGGCAACCTTTCATATTCATAAAAGCTTCAGTTTGTTTTGACATACACCCATGACAATATACTTGCAGTCAATGATACCCAAAAATGAGAGAAACGAGAAACATCCCTAAATGTCTTGTTTATATTTGACATCAGTCAAGAAAGTGATGTACCGGTTCGCACTAGCAGGGAGGCAATGGAGATCTACCTCGTGTAGTGGAGCATGTGGCCTTGGAATGTGAAAAATATCCCCTAGAGTAGTTTTGAATGAAGTCATGGCAATGAATCACATGTACTTAAAGGAGAATAGGTAGCATTGAAACAGATCCTTGAGACCAGCCAGCCGATGTATTTGTGCGCCATTCAAGTTTCCTCACAATCAATCTATCTGTTTAATCCTCTCTTCCCGTCTGCCTCACATGTTTGTCTAGTTTCCCATTGAATGCATCCATACAATTTATTTCAACTACTCCTTGTGATAATGGGTTTCACATTCTGACCACTGTCTGGGTACAGCTGTTTTGAATTCCTTATTTAATTTTGTTATAATGACGTTTGACCCTCAAAGCAATATGGAATAGATACTTTAATGTCTTCAAAAGGTTTGTTGAATCCGTAACATTTTTAACAAAAACTTTACAGTATCTGAAAATGTTTGAGAGAAGATTGTTGTGGACTATCTTACTGACTGTTGCAACCCATGGTAGGTAGATATACCCACAGTGCTAATGGAATGTGAGTTCCAGTATTTGGGTTCAGCAACGGTGAAGGAGCACTAGTAAAGTTCTAAATCAAGCTAGTGTGTGGCTTGGCGGAGAGCTTGCAGATGGTTCTGTTCTCATGGATCTACTGCCTTTGTACTTCTAGATACTGTGACAATGGCTTTGGAAGGTGTACCTAAAGAGCCTTGATGAATTTCTGTAGTACATCTTGTAGATGGTCACACTGCTGCTATTATATTTCAATGGCAAAAGGAATGCATGTTGACTGCTGGGCCATTAGGTTATCATTAAATATGATTCTGCTGCTGTTGATGTTCCGCAGTGTCTCATGGGCATTTAGTTTTGAGTTGCAACATCCATTTAAATTCAATCCATTTTAGCATGGCGGTAGAGACACATCGCAATGGAGGGTACATCCAACGTGAAAATGGGAATTCCTCTCCATAAGGATTGTTACTAAACTGACATGGACAAATGCAACCACAATAGGTAGATTAGTGAATATGGAGTCAAGTAGATTTGTCTCTTTTACTGGTTCCCTTACCATCTGTTGCAGGCCCAGTCAGACAGTGATGTCTTTTGGATTTGACATGTTCAGTCAGTAATAGTGCTATGGAGCCACCCTTGATGGTGATCCCCCAACCAGAATGTATTTTGCACTCTTGTTACCCTCAGTGTTTCATCCAAGTGTTGTTCAACATAGAGGAGCACTGATTCACCAGCAAAGGGCATACACTAGTTAGTAGTCAGTAATTCTTAGCTCTGATGCTGTGATCTGGCACCAAAATTTACGACTCCCAGGGCAAATCCTTCCAGACTAAATATGATTTTGTTACCATCCATGTGGATTGACTAGCCGGTGGGATAGGGCATACAAAGTGATTGTGATAATGGTCTCTGGGACAACCTATGTAAGGTAAGATTTTATGGGTATGGCTATGTCAGATTGTGGCTTCTGCACCTTGCTAGTCTGTGACACAAGTCACCCAATTTTGGCACAGGACCTAGATGTAGCTAAGGCTTACACTGCATGGTCAACAAGGCCAGCGGTGTGGTTGTTGTTTTTGTTGCCTAGGTTGATACCAATGGTTTAATTTATATTGACTTCTATCATGTTTTGATACGCCAAAATGCCTTTCATGTCAACCACAAATATTGGAACTACCCCGTACTCCAAGGTACAAGCCCTAAAAACCTGCAGATCTGTTTTCATGTAATTATTTATTATGCTATATTGCTCAGCTTCCTGAACGGGCCTAAGCCTGTTTCCTTGCTTCCTGAAAAGTGGCCAGTATTCCTCAAATTACTATGGATAGGTCACGTACCTCAAAAGTTTGAGCAAAGGCAAAGCAAGCTATTTTACACTGCTTTGGTGCAGTAGAAACATGAGTTCTGTTCATCACTCGCAGGATACTGTCGTCAGGCTAAAAAGATTCTGACAGCATGATGCTAGGTTTGTATAGACTGTACATCCCAAAGATTACTGGATCATTTCAAATAGCATGTCCCTTTCACTCTTCACAACAGGCAATTTACTGGTTGTACCTAAACAGCCTATGGTTGCAAAGCTCAAAGCAAGTATATTCTGAGGAGGATTGGATAAACGTGCGACAACGTACAAAAATAAAATTACAGTGATATGCAGAAAGAGTGATGGAGTGCAACTAACTGGATTGTTCTATGAAACAGTAATGCAGTCACAATGTCCAGTCTATGCTGGGATTCTGTGGCTCTATGATTCTATTCTGTGATTCTACAATACAAAGAAAGAAAATAATCTTATCAATTCTTCACTTATGGAGAAGAATTCACTGGCATATGCAATATCACAAATTAAGGGCCACAGGAACTGAAAAGCTATTATTTAAAGATTTGGTTATTTGTGGATTTGCCAATGTGACAATGAACCAGCTGCTTCCTAAAGGCGGAGACCTCTTTATTGTTTCAATAATTTTCTCATACAGCTTTAACTAATTTAAGGCTCTGCCAACAATCCGCTGTAGCAATTCCTTTATTGCATAAATGCAAGTTATTACCTGTACCTTTTCCAATTTTAATTCTCTCATCTGTCTGTATTTAGGCAGCCGAACTTAATAACAGATGCCCTTTTCTGAGACATGAATCGTTGGAAGGAAGTAAAATGATTTCCCCATTGTTTGATATCCCTGTGCAAAATTATACCCTTTCAAAGAAAAAACCTGATGTTTATGACTCAGCGAACAAGATTTTTGATTTCAGAGAAGGTGAAATTAGAGGCGCATGAGGGCACGCAACCAGTTATAGGCGTTGCATCAGCCCTTCCATATGGTCCTGCCTCCTACTGATTTTTGATGAGGCGTCAGGAACTCAATGCCAACAAACCATGCTCACGTGACTGCTCAGTGCTTAGTATATAAATGAGGCAACTAATAGCTGCATAAAGGGATTTGTTCTCAGGCACAGGGGACTATGGCCATAATCAGATCTTGAGTAAGACGTGGCAGCCCCAAGAGACATGTTTGGCCTACTGTGCTCACCCTGCAAGATTGTAGCTCAAGAGCAGGCCTTTCTGTAAGGGAGGGTGTGAACCTACTGTGGAAATAAACAATTGAGCTTCCACTCATCCCCATGTAGCCTGAAAATCCAATCTCCAGCTGCCACAGTCTGTCACCTAATCACAATTATATGCACTACTCCTCCACTCATAAATTGTCTGTCTTTGACCATCAGTCATGAATAGCATAATATTTGGTGCAATCATAATTCCAATATATTGACTGAGATTACCATATCAACAATACAACAATGATCCAAGGTGAGTTGAACTATGAGGCTATTGATACAGGAGCTTCCCCAAGTGACTGGGGACATTCCTACTGTGACTGAGGAAGGAATAGAAGCAGTGTTTGTGCGAATGCATGTGCACGTGTGAGCACGAGTGACAGACAGCCTGCCTGCATTGAGGCTGCCTCAGCCAGAGGAGCTAAAGAACTCAGTTAGAGGTTGCCCTTGAGGGATGGATTCATCACAGTCACTGCTACTAATCCCAGATCCTTAATGATCCATTTGAGTGTGAGAGTGGATGACAAGCTCCTCTGTACTTGATATTCATTCTTTACTGCATCATGCCATCAGTACCACCGTATGGGGCATTCATTATTTGGTGGTCAGTACACTGCTCCTGCACCCCACACTCATGGTCCACTTAGTCTCCAAGGGATTAGCCAAATCCTCAGCAGATGAACTCCTGTGCTCCAGTGCATGAATTATATCATGGATGGGCTTCTCCAAAGTCTGTTCATGACTCTGCGTTGTGTCAGGTAACTCACTGGTCACAGCTCTCTCCATGTTGCTGTCACTACATACACCCGCTACAAGCCTCCCAAGTGTCTGCATCACCATTCAGTTCGACATGGTTGTTCCTGACCGCCATCTTCTGAAGCTGCCTCCTGACTCACTTCCTCTGTAACGTATCACTCATTCTGTCCAGCTCCTTCACAATTACTTCATGTCAGGCCATGTTTACACAACCAGAGAGACATTATTAAATCAAGGGGCTGCATTGGCTCAGATGCCTGGACTTGTATCTGCATAGCTCATCTTCAAATCTCATCCACTTCAACTTAGGCGTCCAATACACCTCGCCCAATAACTGGCCTGATCATTTGAAATCGTGTCATGTGCAGCAATGCAGCGTTGAGACCCTGAAATGTACACAACATCAAAATCCTGACCCTGAATCCAAGGTTCTGTATCTTTATCCTTGGGCAGTCATATTGCTTTTGTCTTAGGAGCAACTAGTGTTCTTCTAAACCCTATAGTACTGTTCGCATTGGCAAAGTTTCAAAGGTGTATCTTTCATCAAACTTTGTATATTAATACAATGATCTTTCTGCCTTCATATTTAGCTCTTACTTCACCTCTGTGGATCCGTTGTGCCAGCTGGTTCTGCTCAAGTAAGTTTCCTTCCTGCTATACCTCTCAGCTTTGACATTTTTACTGGCAGATTTACTACTGATTGTATGTCTTATCTTTAGCCGATTTCACGTCAATCCAGAGTTACACAACAGAATGATGACCTTATCCTTTCAGCCAGAAAATATTCCACTTACAGAGCCTGTGACAGAACCTACAGGCAGTTTGTCAATTGTACAAGCTCTCAGTTTTCTAATTCCAAGCATGACCCTTCTTAGCTACCTCCTAACTATGCAGCGGTACATTTTCTTTTTATTCCCAGTCTTCTATTCTCAAATGTTCTGCATGCTTATTTGCTTCAAAACGAGTTTCATTTGTCTGTATTTTCATTCTTGAGATGGGTAGTCAGAGCCAAAATATAAGACTGGATTAAGCAATCCAATAATCAACTGATGAGATGGAAGATCTACAGCCCTGTTGTAAATGGCCGAGCAATTAAACATCTAAACAAAGAAAGAGCATCTCTGTCACAATGGTAGACTACATCATACCAATGCAAATGACTAAATTGAATCATTTACAATGATTGTTCATCACTGTGCCAAATGAATGATTCATGTCAGTTACCTCTTAAGGTCGCCAATACCAATGTCACCAGCCAATTAGGTTCACACCTTGTGATATCAAGATATAACTCAAGGCACTGGATTACAGCAAAGGCTAGGAGCTCAGAGACCACCATAGCAGTGACAGTAAAGACTGGTGGTCCAGAACGAGCCAAGCTCTTTTAGTATCAATGCAATGCCAACCCCTCCTGGTATTGTGGAAAATTGCCCAGACATAGCCTGTCCACAAAAAGCAGGAGAAGTCCAATTTGGTCACTTACACCCCTTAAATCTAGCATCATAATCAACAAAGCAACAGAAGGTGTCATCGAATATACATACTATCAAGCAGTATTCAAACTGTAATAACTTGTTCAACAATTCTCCATTTGGAATCTGCCATTGTACATTACAGCCTTGATTCAAACATGGGCAAAGGAGTTGAACTCAAGAGATGAGATGTATAAAGGTGTAAGGTGTGTAAAAGCCACACCTTTTTCTTGCAATTAGTTTTGGACTGTGGGCTAAAAATGGAACATACTTCTTTAAACCAACCATGTTTACTTGAGCACATTGTCAGTTGAATACAATGTTGCATCGTTTTCCTTGAACAGTGAGAGCGAAAACAGACACTACAGAGCTGATGGGTTCTGAACTAAGGGGCAACTGTAGGATAACAATATTTTGGCTGGTCCCATATGAAGTGACCATGGCTTATGTGCGGCCAGTACAGCAGTGAACTGCAAAGGAAAAGCTTCTAAAAAAGCCGTTCTTGAATTTGTATCCATCTCTCTTGTACATGGAGATACTAGAAGCCATCTGGTAGCAGCTAGCTGCCTTCCAAACATTTTTCTCTGCAATTTGCCTTCTTGAAAGAAAAAAAGGAAAAACACGTTTAGAGACTCTGAAAGAGGCAAATTCTTAAACAGCGAGATTGTCAGACAGAATCAAATCAAGCACAGATGATGATGGCTGAGGCTGTAGAAGGGCAATGATCTTAACCCTGGGCTATCACAGCAAATGTTCCTCAGGATAGTGTCCTAGGTATAACCATCTTCAGTTATTTGATCATTGCCATTTCATCCATCATAAGGTCAGAAGGGGCATGTTGGTAATAACTGTACAATATTCAGTATTATTCTCACCTAATCAGATACTGAAGCATTCAGTGTTCATATGCAGTAACAAAAACAGAGATAGCTGCTGAAACTCAGGAAGTCTGGCAGCATCTCTGGGGAGAAAGCAGAGTTCATGTTGAGTCAGGTGACTCTTCATTAGAATATTCATTACGTTCTGTTTTTGTTTCAGAAGTCCAGCAGCCACATTTCTCAGTTTTATTCATATGCAGTAAATCTGGACAACAGTTGTGGTTGGGTTGATAAGTGGTAAGTTACATTCCTGTCACATGATAAGCAGTGATTCTAACCATCTCTCCATGACATTCAACAACATTGGCATCATTTTAAGGAGGGCCCCATGGAGGACTCAAGCAGTGAGGCAATATGGGTAGAACTCAAAAATAGGAAGGATGCAGTAACAATGTTGGGGCTGTACTACAGGCCTCCCAACAGCGAGCAGGAGATAGAGGTACAAATGTGTAAACAGATAATGGAAAGGTGTAGGAGAAACATGGTGGTGGTGATGGGAGATTTTAATTTTCCCAACATTGACTAGGATTCACTCAGTGTTAGGTGTCAAGATGGAGCAGAATTTGTAAGGTGTGTCCAGGAGGGTTTTCTGGAGTAGTATGTATGTAGTCCAACTCGGGAAGGGGCCATACTGGAGCTGGTGCTGGGGAATGAACCCGGCCAGGTGGTTGATATTACAGTAGGGGACTACTTTGGAAATAGTGACCACAATTCTGTAAGTTTTACAATACTCATGGACAAGGATAGGAGTGGTCCTAAAGGAAGAGTACTAAACTGGGGGAAGGCTGACTATGCCAAGATTCGGCAGAATCTGAGGAATGTAGATTGGGAGAAACTGTTTGAAGGTAAATCCACATTTGATATGTGGGAGGCTTTTAAGGAGAGGTAGATTAGCGTGCAGGAGAGACATGTTCCTGTGGAAATGAGGAATAGAAAAGGCAAGATTAGGGAGCCATGGATGACAGGTGAAATTGTGAGACTAGCCAAGAGAAAAAAGAAAGCATACATGAGGTCTAGGCAACCGAAGACAGACGAAGCTTTGCAAGAATATCGGGAATGTAGAGTGAATCTGAAACGAGGGATTAAGAGGGCTAAGAGAGGACATGAGATATTGCTGGCAAACATGGTTAAGGAAAATCCCAAAGCCTTTTATTCATATATAAAGAGCAAGAGGGTAAATGGAGAAAGGATTGGCCCACTTAAGGACAAAGAAGGAAAGTTATGCGCTTATTCAGAGAAAATGGGCGACATTCTTAACGAGTACTTTGCATCGGTATTCACCAAGGAGAGGGACATGACGGATGTTGAGGTTAGGGATAGATGTTTGCTTAGTCTAGGTCAAGTTGACATAAGGAAGGAGGAAATGTTAGGTATCCTAAAAGACATTAAGGTGGACAAGTCCCCAGGTCCGGATGGGATCTATCCCAGGTTACTGAGGGAAGCGAGAGAGGAAATAGCCGGGGCCCTAACAGATATCTTTGCAGCGTCCTTAGACACGGGTGAGGTCCCAGAGGACTGGAGACTTGCTCATGTTGTCCCCTTGTTTAAAAAGGGCAGCAAGAATAATCCAGGTAATTATCGACCGGTGAGCCTGATGTCAGTGGTAGGGAAGCTACTGGAGAAGATACTGAGGGATAGGATCTATTCCCATTTGGAAGAAAATGGGCTTATCAGTGATAGGCAACATGGTTTTGTACAGGGAAGGTCATGTCTTACCAATTTAATAGAATTCTTTGAGGACGTGACAAAGTTGATTGATGAGGGAAAGGCTGTAGATGTAATATACATGGACTTCAGAAAGGCATTCGATAAGGTTCCCCATGGCAGGCTGATGGAGAAAGTGAAGTCACATGGGGTCCAGGGTGTGCTAGCTAGATGGATAAAAAACTGGCTGGGCAACAGGAGACAGAGGGTAGTAGTAGAAGGGAGTTTCTCAAATTGGAGACCTGTGATCAGTGGTGTTCCACACGGATCTGTGCTGGGACCACTGTTGTTTGTGATATATGTAAATGATCTGGAGGAAGGTGTAGGTGGTCTGATCAGCAAGTTTGCTGATGACACTAAGATTGGGGGAGTAGCTGATAGTGAAGGGGACTGTCAGAAATTATAGCAGAATATAGATAGACTGGAGAGTTGGGCAGATAAATGGCAGATGGAGTTCAATCCAGGCAAATGTGAAGTGATGCATTTTGGAAGATCAAATTCAAGGGCGAACTATACAGTAAATGGAAAAGTCCTAGGGAAAATTGATGAACAGAGAGATCTGGGTGTTCAGGTCCATTGTTCTCTGAAGGTGACAACGCAGGTCAATAGGGTGGCCAAGAAGGCATATGGCATGCTTTCCTTCATTGGGCGGGGTATTGAGTACAAGAGTTGGCAGGTCATGTTGCAGTTGTATAGGACTTTGGTTCAGCCACATTTGGAGTACTGTGTACAGTTCTGGTCGCCACATTACAAAAAGGATGTGGAAGCTTTGGAGAGGGTGCAGAGGAGGTTCACCAGGATGTTGCCTGGTATGGAGGGTGCTAGCTATGAAGAGAGGTTGAGTAGATTAGGATTATTTTCATTAGAAAGACGGAGATTGTGGGGGACCTGATTGAGGTCTACAAAATCATCAGGGGTATAGACAGGGTGGATAGCAAAAAGCTTTTTCCCAGAATGGGGGACTCAATTGCTAGGGGTCATGAATTCAAAGTGAGAGGAGGAAAGTTTAAGTGAGATATGCATGGAAAGTTCTTTATGCAGAGGGTGTTGGGTGCCTGGAACACGTTGCCAGCGGATGTGGTAGACGCAGACACGTTAGCATCTTTTAAGATATATTTGGACAGGTACATAGATGGGCAGGGAGCAAATGGACATAGACCGTTAGAAAATAGATGCCAGGTTAGACAGAGGATCTTGATCGGCGCAGGCTTGGAGGGCCGATGGGCCTGTTCCTATGCTGGAGGTTTCTTTGTTTCTTTCTTTGTTAAGTCTCTACCATCAATACCTTGAGAGTTACCAATAACCCGAAACCAGTCACATTAAAAACTGTGCAGACCAAAGCTGGTCAGAGGTGAGAATTCAGTGGTGAGTAATTCCCCTCCTGATTTCCTGAAGCCTGTCCACCATCTGAATGACACTGTCAGGTGTGTGATGGAACTGCCCGGCTGAGTGCACCTCCAACAACACTCAAGAAGTTTGACACCATCTCGGTCAAAGCAGGCCACTTCAATGCTACCCACCCATACCTTAAACATTCATTCCCTCCACCAATGGCATCCAATGCAACCATTTGTACTGTATGCCAGGTCTAATACAGCAACTTTCCAAGGCTGTTTAGACAGCACCTGCCAAGCTACTGGAAAGCTGAGTGGAGGTCACAATCAGACTTGCCATATTCTGTCCGAACATTAATGCAGGCTCAGGGGGTTGAAAGGCCTTCTGCTGCTAATTCTTGTATTCTTGTAAAACAACACCAATAGGCTCCAATATAGATTGAAATTAAAATCTACTCCATAGCAAATCCAATTCTAAAAAGAGTCATAAAAGTTTCATACTATTGTAGTTGTCAGATCAGTTTGTCTGCCAGTAATTCAAACATGACATATAATTATCTGATCATACTTGTTGCAGATTAAAAAACACATTTGATTCAATTTGAAGACAAGCCACGGTTACAAGTAGGAGCTTTTCTTTCTTATCCTGTACTACTTTTTTGATCCTTTGTGTAGTGGTGAGCCTTTTTCTTGAACTACTGTACACCATGCAATAAAGATTCTTCCACAGTGCTGTTGATGATTTTCGGGATGCATTATTGCAATTACCTAATATAGGCAGTCAACAATTGGTAAGTCATTTTCTGGTAGTTTGTTGAGTTTGTTAAGAAGCAGCAACTTAGATTTGATACATTAGTTAATTAGATAAAGCAAGTGCACAATAATGACACTTGGGATGTTCACTGTTAGCAGAAGACAAACACCTGTCAGTGAGGGATATTTAGGCTCATTAAAGTGGTAGTAGCAGCATCCTGCTCTTGAACAGAAATTTTAAGGAACTTTTCACTGGCTCTTCCTCTTCTCCTTCTGGCTCATCTTCCACCTGCTTTGTGAAGACCGCTTGATGAAGATTTCCCTCTAGAGACCACCCAATAAGAACTGCAGTCTGGAACGTCTTCGGCATTGTTATTCCCCAAGAACTGAACTCTTCTCATCCCTGCGCACTTATTGTTACATTATATATCTAGAGGTAGGTTATTTTCTCTGTATCAATCAACTGTCTGAACACAATTTGGCCAATAGTCATGGGATATTCACACGTGATATTGGTAATCATTAACCACTTGCCCACTTTCATCTGAGCATTAGCTTCCCATTCTAAGGAGAAAAACTTATTTTCAAAAACAACACGCATATAATAGGCCCCGAAGCTGATGTTTCGGGCCTAGACCCTTCATCAGCTCTCTGATGAAGGGCCTAGGCCCGAAACGTCAGCTTCTGTGCTCCTGAGATGCTGCTGGGCCTGCTGTGTTCATCCAGCCTCACATTTTATTATCTTGGATTCTCCAGCATCTGCAGTTCCCATTATCACAGGCATATAATAGGATGAGTTTGGAACCAGATAAATTGTTGATGCTAGCTCAATGGGTGTTGTGATCTCTTTTTTTTTGTAATTATTCCCTTTTTCACATATGCAAGAGTTTTGGAAAGTTCATTGCTGCTGTAATAGCTTTTAAATGAAATATTATTCCACACAATAAATACAAGGAAAATTCAGTTTTCAAGAGATTCCCATATTCAAAACTGTCAATTAAGAAATTCTGAAATTTTAGTTGAACAATGAGAATGGAATAGTGATATATGTCCAATATATGGGGACTGACGAAAGATCACAGACTGGAACATTAAAGCTGTTTCTCTCTCCACTGATGCTCCTGGATCTGTTGAGCGTTTCCAGCATTTTCAGTTTTCATTTCAAATTTCCAGGATCCATAGTATTTTGCTTTTGATTTCTGTAAGTTAGGCTGGTGATGTACTTTTGAAGGAACCTATGTTAAGCTCATTCTAACGCACCTGCTGGCCTTGTATTTCTCCATAGTAAAGGCTATAGATTTGAAAGAATCTGTTGAAGAAATATGTGCCGTCTTGTAGATTATAAACGCTGCTGCCACTGTGTGCTGGTGGTGCCCAGACCAAATGTTTAAACTGATGGATGGCTGTTGTTCACATAGAAAACTTTGTCATGGGTGGCAAAGGATTTCTTGCAACTACATTCATTCAGGCAAGGAAAGAGAATTCAGGGCGAGAAAGAAGATATTTTGCACACTTGCCTTCATTGGTCAGTGCATTGAACGTAACAGTTGGGACATCATGTTGCAACTGTATAGAACATCGGTGAGGCCACTTTTCGTAAACTGCGTTCAGTTCTGGTCTCCTAGCTATAGGAAAGATTTTGTGAAACTTTAAAGAGTTCAGAAAAGATTTACAAGGATGTTGCCCAGTTTGGAGGGTTTGAGCTATAGAAAGAGGCTGAGTCGGCTGGAGGTATTTTCCCCGGAGTGTCGGAGGCTGAGGGGTGACCCTATAGAAGTTTATAAAATCATGAGGGTAATGGATACGGTGCATAGCCAAGGTCTTTACCCCAGGGTAGGGAGTCCAAAACTAGAAGTTTAAGGTGAGACGGAAAAGATTTAAAAGGGACCTGAGGGGCAACTTTTTCATGCAGGGGGTGGCATGTATATGGAACTCGCTGCCAGAAGAAGTGGTGGAGGCTCATACAATTGCAACATTTAAAAGGCATCTAGATGGGTATATGAATAGATAAGGTTTAGAGTGATATGGGCCAAATGCTGGGAAATTGGACTTAGATCAGCTTAGGATATCTGGTTGGCTTGAGCGAGTTGGACTGAAGTGTCTGTTTGTGAGCTGTATAACTCTATGATTCTATTCCACCACAATGTTGAAAAATGCCTTGTAGATTTTGGACAGAATTTAGGATGGATGATCCACTAACCACAAAATACACATGCTATGATTTGCTGTAGCAGCCACAGTATAGTTTGTACTATATTGGAATATTAATTTGTATTTGGTGTTCATTTAAAGTCGCGATACAGGACAGAGCCTGTAGATGGAACTGTAAGAAGAAGCAAGGAGAAAGCACAGAGAAATTATGTTAATAGAGCCAACCGTTATTGTGACTCATACAATTCTCATATTCTGGCCAATCCCTAGCATTTTTCTGAGGCCCAAGAATCTTACATTTGGCTAAGAGCCTCAGCGCTTATGTCACGCATCAATAACATTCTGCAAACAATCTGCATGGCACCAGATGATACAGGGGTGATATTTAAATGGGATAGATACTTGCAGGCGGTGGGCAGGATGACGGCAACTATTGTTGTCCAACTAATTGGAACCAGAGATTCATTTGCCCTAAGGTTTGATCAATTTGTGTTCCATTTCAGTGAGTATGCATGCTTCCTCAATGGAAGGCCAAAATAGCTTTATTGTTATTATCATAAAAACATGTGAATTTAAACAGCCTGCACTACTGACTGCTGCAACTGTGGCCTGTTCAAACATTAGACTGGGCCGAACTCAGTTGTCAATTCAACCCTAACTTTGTTTAAGAATTTTTGTCTCACTTCCCTTTACTTTGGAAAACACATAGAAAAATTACCCCAAAGCCTCACGAGTTATCCTGTATGCTATCTTGGTTGTTTCCAGAATTACTTGCAGTTTATTTATTAATAAAATATTTTTAATAAATTATTATTCATTAATATTTACTAACAGGTAAGCAGTATTGAAGTGCAAAGCATTTACACATTCAGGAATTTCCCAATAATTATTTTACAATATGTGCAAGCTGTTGTTTATGGCTGCAACAAGTAAATATTTCACATGCGACTTTAAATTTAGACTCTCCTAGTTGAACCTAAAAATCCACAGGCACTGTTGAAGGACAGCAGATATACTTATCCAGAATCCTGGTCACTATCTATCTATCAATATAAGGGCGAAGGTCAGCAATAGCACTTGGGAGCACAGGCTGAATGCTTTCCTTTCCATCATGTAACCAATCTACGACTCTGAATGAACATCACTGACACTGATCATCTGATCATTTATCTCATTGCTATTTGAGGGACATTGCTGTGCAAAGTTGGCTACTGCATTCCTTTATATTACAACGAACTGCACTTCAAAATGTTTCTTTGATGAAAAAGGATTCTAAGCCATGAAAGATGCCACACAAATACATTTTATCTCTCTCCTGTCCTCTTCAATGTCATGCTGAGACATTGTGTAGCTCTGAGTCTCGATTCCAGCCTTGGCTTTTGTGAATAGAGCTGTACCAGCTCAGAAGACTGTGAATAGGGCATTATCGGTGATTGCTGACTAAATTAACACTTCCTTCTCATGCAGGCCAGCAGTAATTAAATCAGCCAGAACAGCAATTGGAGCAGAAGAGCTCAGGGCCAGCTATTAGAATGTCAATGGCCGTGCTATTGCCTTTTATACCGCAATCGCTATGTTAGCTAGAGAAAAACTACATCCAAACTGAACAAAGTACTTACATTTGGAGAAGACAAAATATACTGTGCCATTAGAATGTGAAGCCAAATCTAACATCAGTTTAAAACACAATAAATAAAAATAAATAGCTTGTCTAATATAATAATAATGTTGGAATAGAAACAGTAGACTTAAATTATTCTATCGACATGATGTTACAAAGGGTAATGATCTAGACTGAAATCTGTCCTTGTGTCAAATAACAAAACCAGGTATAGTGAGCTGCATAATTTTCATTCCAATACAAATTGATCTGAGCCCATTGATGTTCTGGAGAGTTATTTACACTGGAATTGCTCTGGTCAGTTAAATTCATCCATCAGAGTAATGATTGGCAGAAAATCAATGTAAAATAGGAGTAATTAACTCCAGGGGAATGCATGGAAAATATATGGCAGTCCTTAAAAAGACAATTCTGAATAAGATTGTAGCAGCAGCCTGGGGCAGAAGGAGGTATATAAAGTAAATACTTGGCTCAGTAAATTAGCTGACAATGAGCTTGTCAAATGTCGCATGGCTGCTTTCATGCCACTTTACCAGAACATTTAACAGACGAGACACAGTCTGCCCTGGCAGCTCCATGATATGACCATATGCCTCATTTCAATGTTGAATCAGTCTGAAAAAGAAAGACTGCCATTCTTACAACACCTTTCATAGTCTCAAGATGCTCCAATGTGTTTCACAACCAACTACGTAGAATTGAAGTGCTGTATCTACTCTATCCATGTTTTATACAAATGCTTAAACTTTTTAAGACTAGTCATAGCTTTTGAATAACCTTTGACCAATATTTAAAGTTATTGATTTGCCTAAACAGCAAATTTTAATGAGACCACTTGAGGACGTTCAAAAATGTCCCCACACCTTCATCAAAGGTCCATTTTCTTGGGTTTGAAAGAAAGAGCTGTGTGTCTTCTGGCTCTACTAACAATGGTGGCACATTGACCAAGAAATTTCTGACCCACACGCAACTTCTACTCACCTCAACCAGCAGCCCAAAGCAATATTAGCACATCGCAGTGCAGGATTAAATTGGTCTTGCTTCAAAAGGTAAGTTACATGGCAATGTTTGTTTCGCACTCGCTGTGAACAAGAATTATAAAGATGAGGCCCAATGACAAATGTGGGACAGTTCCTGATCCTTTCTGTTCTGTCAGAATGACATTATATGGTACCAGCTCTAGTGCTGATGAATTTATGTCCCAGTTTGTGTCAGTTGGATGTAGTTTATGCAAGATTTACAAGAACACAGAGATATTTTACTGAGATTTCCAGAAATCGTTAAGAATCCAACTTGAAGATATTTAACCAGTATATGACCTGATGCATTGTTTAATGAATGAAAAAATTCCAATTGATCCCTTCTAGTGACTGATAATTCAGTGAGTACTGGGACAATTATGTTCCATCTCCAAAGGGAAACAAATCCTTTTAATCAAAACAGTTATTCTTCTTTCAAATGTTGCCAATAAGAGGATTTTGTTTTTATATCTGCGTAAAATTATAACACTCAAAGACAGCAAGCACTGCAGATGCTTGAGCCAGAGCCAACACAGTGTGGAACTAGAGGATCGCAGCAGGCCAGGCAGTATCAGAGGAACAGGAAAGTTGAAGTTTCGGGTCAGGTCCCTCATAACACTGTAGTGTATTGCAGTGAAAAACATTTGGGCATTGAACTACATTAAAGATGCTGAATAAATGTAAATTGTTGCTGTTGTATTAGTAATAGTTCTGATTGGTTGTGATTTGGTATTTGATGTTCTGGTTTGAGTGAAGGCCATTGTAATTAGAAGACAGTGTCATATAGGCTGAGGAACAATGTATGTCTACTATAGGTGTAATTGAACACCTTAACAATAATTCCACATTTTATGCTGTATGTTTCATAATCTTGAAACATTAAATACTTGTTTTGTTTTATTGTGATTTGGAGAAAGTAAAATGTGACATCTTGTTGCATTTTGTTTACTTATCTATAGGGACATTTTGTTACATAACCCTATGTATTTCCATTTGTAGTACGGCTTGTTGTTATTTTAGTCATGCTGATAAATGAAGCAATAATGGTCAAATGTTGAAACCTGAAAATGATGGAAGAACCTATTAAGTAACTAAATTATTGGCATATTTTTTCCCTCTGGTCCACTGTTTTCCAGATGGCATCCAGATACAAGTTGGAATTTGCATATAAGATTAACTCAGTCCATCCAAATAGACAAGTGATACTTACATGCAATCATTAACAACAGATTTAGACATCTAAGAGAAGGTAACACATCAGGAATTTCAAGGTTGCAAGACAAACAATTCAGGATGAAGACATGAGACCAACATGAAGTATTAAAGATTGCTGCAGATTTGTCAAGCAACTGTAATTTTTAGTATTTCCTAAATCATCATCATGATACGTTGAAGTTGCATTTTCTTTGGCAATGCAAGGCTGGAGATTCCAGTCAACACATTACTGTTCTATTAAGATAACAGAAAGAAATTAGGTATGAACATGTTAAGCACACATAACACAAGATAGTATAATCTGTTCCACCCATTCCTTGGTAGAGATGAGAGCATTCTCAATGAACACAAACCACACCGAAACTGGCATTGTGGCAAAAAGCTTCCACTCGTATCATGTCTTCCATGCCATAAAAGGATCCCAGAAGCATTTCAATTACGAGGGGGCACAGGTTCAAGGTCAAAGCAGGAAAGTTTAAGGGAGATATGCAAGGGAAGTTTTTTTCATGCATAGAGTGGTAGCAGTCTGGAATGCACAGCCAGAAGAGGTGGTGGAAGCGGGCACATTGAAGACATTTAAGAGGCACACAGATAGTTACATGAATAGGGAGGAACTAGAGTGATGCAGATTGAAAAATGGCAGGTTTGCTTTTAGATTAATTAGGGCATGATGGTTGGCACATGGTTGGAGGGCCGAAGGGCCTCTTCCTGTGTTGTACTGTTTCATTTGTTCCTTTGTTCATTTGTTCAAATTAAAACTGGTGACCATAAGACATAAAAATTGAAGTTTGCCATTCAGTCTGTCAATTCTCATTCACCATTCAATAAGATCATGATGATGTGGCAATCCTCAATTGAATTTCCACACCTATTCCTTTACAGGCCTTCCTATTTAATTATTCCTATTTCTTACTGATTAAAAATTTGTCTACCTCAACCTTGAATATACTTAATTACCCAACCTCTGCAAGCCCTTTATGTTAAAGAATTCCACAGATTTGCACCTTCTGGGAGAAGAAAATCCCTTAATCACTGCATTAAATGTGTGACTCCTTACCCTGAGATTTTTTTCCTCTAATCCAACTTTTCCAGAACGCGATAAAAACGCTTGGCATTGACTGTGTTAGGGCCCCTAAGAATCTTATATGCCTTAATGTAGTCTACTCTCATTCTCCTAAACTCCAATGAATACAGAACCAACCTACTCAACTTCTCCTTATAAGAAAATCTCTTCATATCCAGGATCAGTTAGTGAACCTTCTCCGAACTACCTCCAATGGCAGTATATCTTTCTTTAGATGAGGAGACCAAAACCATTTCTATTATTTTGGCTGTTGTGTAACTTATGCCTTGTGCAGTTTCAGGAAGGCTGTTTTTATACTCCATTTTCTTTAAAATAAAAGTTAACATTCTATTTGTCTTCCTTGTTACCCACTGAACATGTATGCTAGCTTTTTGTGATTCATGCATTAGGACCCCCAAATTCCTTTTTGTCACAGCTTTCTGCAGTCTTTCACCCTTTAAATAATATCCAGATCCTCTATTCTATTCTCCCCATCAAAGTACATAACTTTACATTTTCCTACCTTAGATTCCACCAGCCAAGTTTTTGCCTACTTACGTAACCTGTATATATTCCTCTGTAGATTCTGCAAGCTGGCTGGGTGGGTCAGTGTTAGTACTGTCTCCTCACAGCACCAGGGACCCAGGTTTGATTCCACCCTTATGCAACTGTTTGTGTGGAGTTTGTACATTTTCCATTTGTCAGTGTGGGTTTCATCTGGGCACTCCGGTGTCTTCCCACAGCTGAGGGAGATCCTCACCATTTACCCTTCCAACTATTTTGTATCATTCAGCGAACTAGGTGATTGCACAATAACTTCCTTCATCTAAGTCATTAATGCATATTGTGGATAAGTGTGACCACAATGCATTCCCAAAAATGCTCTCCTGTTCTAAACTTTCTGACATCTATTAGTTAACAAATCACCTGTCTGCTCTAACAAACTACCAGCAACAGTAGTCACATACGTTACTAACCAGACTAATGGCACATTATCAAATGCTTTTCATAAATCCAAATAAATTCCATCACTGATTCCTCTTTATCTATCCTACTTGTTACCTACTCAAGTAATTCTAATAAATTTGGCAGGCATGATTTCTCCTTTGTGAAGTCAGGTGATTTTGATAGATCATGTTGTGTATTTATAAATGCTCTGCTATTACATCCTTGACAATAAACATTAAAATTTTACCAATGACAGATGTTAAGCTCACTGGCCTATAGTTACCTTTTTTTTGTTTCCTTCCCTCTTCGACTACATGTGTTACTTCAGCTGTTTTCCGATCCTTTCTGACCTCAATTCTCCATCTAAAGATTTATGGAAGATCCTATAACTGTATCCATTATATCCCTTTAATATCCAAAGATGCAGCCCATCAGGGGCCTTATCAGCCTTTAGCCTCATTAGTTTCTTTAGTATTTTACTTTGGTGATTCCTCCCCAACTTTTCCCACTTGATTGAGTAGTATTTTTGGAAGGCTGTATTAATATTCTCCAATAACAGTTGATGAGAAGTATTTATTCAACTCCTCTGTCATTTCTTGTTTAATCATTATTATTTCCTCAACCTCATTCTCGAAGGGGATTATGTTCAATTTGGCCTCTCTCTTCCTCTTAATGTATTTAAATAATCTCTTGCGATCTGTTTTTAAATTACTTGACAGTTTCTCCTGGTAGAAATAAAAGGGTAGAAAATAAACTATTTATCATCTTTTATTGGTTTTTAAAACTTTCCCAATCCTCTGCTTTATCACTAATCTTTACCATTGTTAATGTTTTCATTTTTAAAATTTAATACTATCCTCGATTTCCTTGTTCAAATATGATTGGTTTATCCCCTTCCTAGGATTCCTCTTTCTCATTATGATGTATCTTTTTATGAGTCATAAACTATTTTCTTAAAGATTTGTCATTATTCATCAAACTTTCCCAGTCCACTCCAGCTAACTCTGTCCTCGTTCCTTTATAATTGCTCTTATTTATGTTTGGCACAATTATTTATGACTCTAGTTTCTCAGTTTTAAACTGAATGCTAAATTTCATCATGAGACAGTCATGCCAACTCAGGGGCCTTTTACTCAAAAGTCATTTATTAAATCTGCCTCGTTACACATCACCAGATCTAAAATAGCCTGATCTCCACTTGAATCGACAATATATCGTTCTAGGTTAGGGTAGCATGGTCGCTCAGTGGTTAGCACTGCTTCCTCACAATGCCAGGGACCCAGGTTTGATTCCATCCTTGGGTGACTGTCTGTGTGGAGTTTGCACATTCTCCCTATGTCTGTGTGGGTTTCCTCCAGGTGCTCTGGTTTCTTCTCACAGTCCAAAGATGTGCAGGCTAGGTGGATTGGCCATGCTAAATTGCCTGGAGTGTCAGGGATATAGAGGGATGGGTCTGGGCGGGATGCCCCGAGGGTCAGTGTTGAGTTTCGACACTGAAGAGGAGTCTATGAAACTGTCCTAAATGCACTTTATGAATGTTTCCTTATGGCTATCTCTGTCAATTTAATTTTCCCAGTCTACATGAAGATTAAAGTGATGCTTCCTTTTTCACGTGATCTTATTGTCTCCTAATTTATTCCCGATCCTAAGTGTAGCTACTATTAAAGAGCCTAAAGATTGCTCTCTCCAGTATCATCTTCCCCTTGTTATTTCTTCTATCTTATTAGCACTTATTCCATTTTGTACACTAATAACGATACCCCACCATCTTTTCCTTCCTACCTGGACCTTTGAAAACCCACAATTTATTTGGAGTATTTTGTTGCCATTTTTGATTTCCTTGTAACCTTGTCCCTTCATTGATTATAAAACTGTACATAATAATGTCTGTTCATGACATTCATTCATTTATGTTGTTCTGAATACTACTTATTTAAGTGATAGGACAATAACTTAGCCTTATAAGATAGTCTTCTCCTTTGACCTATTGCTGCACCTTTTTATGTTTGCACAATGTGTCTCTTCCTTGTTCTGCTTAAGGTATCATTATCTAAATTGCTGCCCTGCAAAGCTGCCATATCCTTTTGCTATGTAAGCCTACGGGTCCACTCACCAGAGCCCCTGGTCATTCTGTTTAGTTTAAAACCTTATCTATCAGTCTGGTTATTCAAATCACCAGGGCACTAGTCCTCTGAAGGTTTAAGTGAAACCCATCCCACCAGAATAGTTGCTTCTACTCAAGTAATGTGCCACTGCCGCCCGCATGAACTGAAACTCATTTCTCCCATGAAGGGTCTAGGCCCAAAACGTCAGCCTTCCTGCTCCTCTGATGCTTCTTGGCCTGCTGCGTTCATCCAGCTCTACACCTTGTTGTCTCAGATTCTCCAGCATCTGCAGTTCCTACTATCTCCTCCTATCTTTGAGCCAGGCTATCCTGAAATTATTTACATGACAGTTTTTCCTTTATAATTTGGCTCATAACCATTCAAACTTTTTCAGCAAAACCTCCTTTCTAGTCCTATCAATGTCATTGTTAATGATATGGATGGCGACAAGCCAACACTTCCACTCCAACTTCCTCTTTAAAAGGCCTTTAACCTTGGCGCAGCCTTTGGGACTCGTACTCACGGCTGCTGAGAACAGTATCTAACTCCCTAATGGTACTGTCCCATAAACTCCTATTGCCTCTCCCCACTTGAATAGCTCCCTGGACCATGGTGTATGGTCTGTTCACTCATCCTCTCTGCAGTCCTCACTCTTGTCCACACAGCTTGTGCGCACTTCATAACTTTTGGACAATTTCAAGAGTCATAGATCTTCAAATGCAACCCCTGCTGGCCGTGCCTGCCTCACCACATACTCTATGGCCCTAGCTCTCAGATCAAACCTGAATTAATCTGAGGTACGTGACTGCCTGTTGGAGCGATGTGTCCAGGTAACTTTCCCCTCTCAGATATGTCTACAAATCAGCCTCCAATTGTTCAACTCAGATCCGAAGAACCTTGAGCTGCAAATACTTGCTATAGGTATGTTCATATTAGATCACCTGGGTGTCCAGCAGCTGCCACATGATGCAGCAGTAACACATCATCCATCCAGCCATTACTTTCATATTTAGTTTATTTATTTACTGCTCTGGTATCCTTGCTGTTTTATATTTGAAGACGTCCCACTCTTTACATTTGATTGTAGTGATTTTTTTTGCAATAGCATAAATCTTCTGCTGAACGAGCTAATTTTAAGGAAAAAGACGAGAGTGCTAAACACAAACAAAGAGCTTACCTTTACTTTAGTGGCAAGAAATACTCATAGATCCACCTTCCAAACAGCTACTTTCCCTGTATTTGTGAAAAGTGCCTTTGAACTCCTCTGGGACTGTGTGCATACATTGGTTAAGAAAGTCTAATTTATAATTGCATTTTGTACAAGCCTAATGTAGTAGTAGGTAGCATTCAGTAGTCGTTGGCATTAAGCTGAACCAAAAGCTTGGTCAAGGTGTTAATCCTTCAAGTTCTTACTCAAAGTGGGAGAGAGGAATATCCACTACTACTAGACGACTGAAATATATAGCACACCAACTTTGTTTAGAATCCCTACAGTCTGGAAACAGGCTATTTGGCTCAACAAACCCAGACCAGCTCTCCGTGGAGCAGCCGACCCAGACTCACACGCCTACTCTACCTCTGTAGTCCTGCAATTCCCATGACTAATCCACTGGATACTATGGGAAATTTAGTATCGCCAATTCATCTAACCTGAACATCTTCAGACTGTGGGAGGAAACTAGAGTACCAGGAGGAAGCCCATGCGCACACAGGGCGAATGTGCAATCTCCACACAGGCAGACAGCTGAGGCTGGACTTGAACCTGCATCCCTGGCACTGTGAGGCAGCAGTGCTAACCACTGAGCAACTGTGCCACCTCTTAGGCCCAGAATATTTTACCTTTACAAGGTACAGGAAGTAGTCTGAAGTAATGAACCATCAAAAACTTCAGGTTATGAACAGCCATCACTTTAACAGGCTCTATTTCCTTAGCACATTTTAAATCTTAAAATGGCGGAAAGTGCATTTATCGTAATAGCTTTTGATCATCCTTCAAATATGTAAACTAACTTTTAATGATTGTTTTCTCATTCTAAAATATGAGCAACTTTGTTCTTATAAAGATAACTCATTGCAACATTTAAAATTTTTAAAGGCAGATACTGAAACTCTTTCCTATGGCTAGGGGAATCTAGAGCAAGGATTATGGTTTCAGGAAAAGGGACAAATCACATAGGACTGAGAGGAGGAGAAACTGCTTCAGTCGAAGTGTTGTGAATCTTTGGAATTCTCAGTCTCAGAATGTTGTACATTCATGAGCATTGATTATAAAGCTGAGATAGATATTTACTCTCTCAAGGGATGTAGGGAAGGAGTGGGAAAATGAAGTTGAAGCCCAAGATTAGCCACAATCACATTGAAGGGCACAGGAGGTTCATTTGGCTGTATGGTCTTCAGGTGTTCCTATTTCTTATGTTAAACAAATTCTATGTTGATGAACTTACATCATAATTCTTCTGGAAGGTTATCAAACTGAAACATTAACTAACTTTCTCTCTCCACAAATGCTGCCTGACCTGCTGAGTATTTGTGCATTCTTTGCTTTAACTAGGAATTGATTGCCACATGTACAGACTTGCACTGTGGACTTTGTGCAGAAGGGAATCATTTACAATAACATCAGTCAGAAGCCTGAAGCTACTGTCAGTTTCATCCTTGTCATGCTGAGTTTCCTTGTCATTACAACAGTAAAACCTGGGTCATTATAATTCTTCTAACTAAATTGAAGATTACCCTGTGCACTTTCCCTATCGGTGGCGTATTAATGCCATGTTGTGGATGAAGTGGAAATGCTGACATTGGCAATTTATTATTGAAAAGTGGCTAGTGGAGAGTTATAAGAGCTGCTATTAAGAAGCATGTAAGATGATGTGGCATTTGACCAGATCTAATTATTACACTACTCATCTTTCAGAGAGAAACTTTATTTTTGCTAAGGTCTTGTCCCCAGTTTGCCTCAGGTACAGTAGAATTAAAATGCTTGCTAACAGCAAAACAATTGAATGAGGTTTAATCAGAAATATTGAAGTGCATGAATTATTTATTTCAGGCTCGTCACCTTAACCACACACATCTCAACCCCACTCCCAGTTGAGCACCCACCTCCTCTTCAATAAGATGGGAAGGTTAATCATGATAAAGTATTAGTTCATTATTTGCCAATGCAAATAGCTGCAAATACATTGTGAGAAAATAAGGTACTTACAAGAACAATCCTTTCCAGCATGAAATAAAACTGCCACCTAGAGTTCAGAGTTCAGTGCTCACCTAGCTTCCAGAAACCTTGTCCTGCTATAAATCTGCAGGGTTTTTTAAAAAATAATACTGAAAACTTTCTGTTTAGAACTTGCCATACTTTTATGGTTTGAGTTTGAGGTTTGCATTTGCCTTTACTGTCATTTAATTGTTCATTTGATGGGCCATGTAATTGTCATCATACTGTTTGACTTCCTGACAAAATGCAATTGATTTAGTTTTGTTGTGCCATCCAGGCATAGTCCATTTACAGTGGCAGATGTATCCTGCAAATAGAATAAATTGATAGATTAATAATTTCTGTGTAACTGCAAGTACAAATCAGTGGCTGTAGAAGTGTTATGAATCCTCATCTGAAATCAATGCAATGATGTTATACTCAATGAGTTTGTAACAGTGATGCTCAGAAAGGTAAATTCCCAACCTTTAGCAGTACTGCTTGTGTGTATCATTTAATTAGCTCCTCCAAAGATATTGCAGATATCTCAACAAAAGTTATAGTTATTAAAGCTTTACTCAGTACTTAAGTAAAAGTTGATTTTTTATTCATATCAGAGGTGTGTAAAAACATCGCTGAACAAATTAATTAGAAAAAGACCTAGACCTGGAATATTATCAGAAATCTTAACTCCACCAAAAAGGTCTCATTAAAGAATAGCATTCCAGTTGAGATTTTTAGGGAAGGATTGCGGATTGAGTCTATTTTCATTAACAGAGTATATGATTTCGGTAGTTAAAATCAAGTGGCAATAAAAAGTAGTATTTCCAAGTAGGTTATTTAACACACACAACAAGATGATGTGGAGGGGTCAACGCATTGTTGGAGTAAGTGAGTGTGCTGGGACAATTGCTTTTCGATGTAAATTTTGTAAAGATTAGATCTTGGTTTACGGAGCACAGTTTCAAAATTTGCAAACGGTATGAAACTATTAAACAGTGTGTGGAGGATAGTGTGGAATTTCAAAAGACTGCAGAAAAATTGGTGGAGCCAGCACATAGGAGCAGATGAAGTCCAATGCAGGCAAGTATACAGTCATACATTCCGATGGATTGTGTTGTAAAGACAAGACAAAATAAAGGATCCAACTCCAGAGGAGATTTGAGGGATCTTAGTTAATATATGCATAAGTCATTAAGGGTGGAAAGCTGAAGATAAAGTCACCATAATCCTAACAGATTGTAGAATTGCTGCCTCATTAGAGAGAGGAAACTGATAATGGTTTAACCTGAGACTTACCATATCTCAGGCAAGGGGAGAAGTTAAGAAGGAGAGTCCTTCATGGTAATATCACTTGGTGCCGGAAATGAGCCCTCTCTGTTAGACCAAAAGAAATAAGAACAGGAGTACACCATTTGGTCCTTTAAGCCTACTCTGCCTTTCAATAAGATCTGACATTACTTACATACGTTTTCCTGCTCTTTCCTCATAACCTTTGACTCACACAATGATCAAGAATCTGTCTATCGCAGCCTTAAATATACACAGGGACTCTACCTCCCCCCCCACCCCCGCCGCCAAAGCTTTGTAAGGTAAGGAGTTCCAAAAACTCTCAACCCTCTGAGATAAGAAATGTCTCTCCTTATCTCAATCTTTAGTTAGCAACCTTTTATTCTGAGACTATGCCCACAGGCAACATTCTCGCACCATTTACCCTGTCAAGATCCTTAAGAAATCAATATGTTTCAATGAGACTATCTCTCATTCTTCTAAACTCCGGTGAGTAGAGTGCCAACCTGTTCAGCCTTTGCTCATAAGACAATCTCTCTATACCAGACATCATCCAAGTGAACCTTCTCTGAACTGCCTCCAATGAAATAATACCCTTCCTTAAATAAAGTGAACAAAACTGCTCACAGCTCTCCAGATGTGGTCTCACCAGCACTTTTTACAATTGGAGTAAGACTTCGAGTCCAAAATTTCAATCCCCTTGAAGTAAAGGCCAATATTTCACTATCCTTTCTGATTACCTGCTGCACCTGTGTTTCATGCATAAGTACTCCCAAGTCCCTTTGTGTTGAAGATTTCTGCAGTTTTTTTCATTGAAATAATATTCTGTTCTTTGTTCTCCCTTCCAAAATGAACACCTTCATTTTTCTCACATTATAATCCATTTGCCATTTTTTTGCCGACTTATTTAATATCTCTCTGTAAACTGCTGTTATCACTTTCACAACCTGCCTTTCCACTATTTTAGTGTCATCTGACCATAGCACATTCACTTCCTTCCTCCAAGTCATTGAAATGTATTGTAAACCATTGCAGTTCCAACACTGACCACTGTGGAACTCCACTGGTCAAGGGTCACAAACCTGAAAAAGATCTCCTTATCCCCACTCACTTTTTTCTGTCCATTAGCCAATTCTCAATCAATGTCAATATATTACCTCCAACACCATAGGCTCTTATCTTAAGGCTTAACCTTTTATAAGGTACTTTGTTGAATGCCTGCTGGATATCCAAATATAACATAACTACCGGTTCCCCTCTATCAACACTGGTTGCAACATTCTTGAGAAACTCTAATAAAATCGGTCGGACAAAATTTCTCTTTTGTGAAGCCAAGCTGACTCTTACTGATTAGATGATGACTTTCAAATGTTCTGCTATTACTTCCTTAATAATTGATTACAATACTTTTCCAAAAATAGATGTTATGCTAATTGGCCTGTAGTTATTTGCATTTTTGTCCCTCCCTTTTTGAATAGTGGTATTACATTATCCATTTTCCGATCCTCTGACTTCTCCAGAATCCAACAATTTTTGGAAAATAACAGCCAATCTAGCCACTATCTCTGAGTACCTTTTCTAGGACTGAGGCACAAGCCATCAAGGCCAAGGGACTTAGTTGCCTTTAGCTCCTCTCGGTTTGTCTAATACTATTTCTTTAGTGATTGTGGTGGCTCTTAACTTCGCTCCTTCTGTAATGGGCCATTCAAAGTATCTTCCATCGTAATGACTGATGGAAGTGAGCTATTTAACAGCCCTACCATTTCCTTGTTCTCCAAAACTGTCTCCTGAATTCATTTCAAATGAGACCGTTTTCACGTTGACCTCTTTCTTCCATTTTGTATATTTAGTTTCTATATTCCTCACTAGTTTGCCTTCGTAGGTTATTTTCATGATCTTTGTTATATTTTTAGTACTCTTTTGCTGAATTCTGAACTTATCCTCATCTTTGGAACCAACATTGACCTTTTGTGCTATTTCTTTCAACTCATTACCTAATATTCTCTTGGAAGTTTTCCTCCTTACTGGGATGTACTTTGCTAAGAATCATGAATTACCACATTAAATGTCTACCACTGATAGCTCACTGTCTTTCTTGCTCATCTATCTGCCCAATTCACTTCAACTAATTCTTTCCTTGTTTCATGATCATTCCCTTTACTTAAGTTTCCAATCTACATTTCTCACTCTTGACCTGCATGTTAAATTCTATCATGCTTTGATCAGTACTTCCTGGGGGATTTTTTGCTCAGAGGTCATTTAATAAACCTGCCACATCACCCATTACCAGATCCAAGATCATCAGTTCCCTGGCTGGTTCCATGACACATTGATTAACACATAATTATTGCTCTATTATTTTTACACACTCCTATTATTTGTTGATTTATAACCCTTCTAACAGTGTGGTTACTGTCGGGCGCCTGTATGCTACTCCTACAATTGCCTTTTTTCCCCTTGCCATTTTTTGACCTCAGACCAAATGGGCTCCACATCGCCTGAGCCTAGATCATCTCTCAAATCGATCCCCATTTCATCCCTTATTAAAAGTGCTACCCCACCCCACCATCCTGTCCATACCTCCTCTGAAGTGTTGGCATCATTCTACATCATAACAGGCATCCAACCAAATGAGCTAACAGATCTCCAGGAAGGTGGAAAGGTAGATTGACAAATACGTTCAGTGGAGCATTCAGTAGCCTAGTGGTTAGCATGGAGGTTGTTTTGAGCTTCTATTAAATACTAGTTTTGCCTTAGCTGATATACTGCATCTGGGTGTAGGAAAGAAGTGAATCCATTGAAGACTGTGTAGATATGGCTTATGAAGATAGTCCCATTGATGAGGAACTTCAGTTACGAAGATAGATTGGAGAAGTTGGGACTTTCTTTTTGAAGGGAAAGCTGAGGAGAGATCTAATTAAAGCACTCAAAATCATGAGAGGTCTAATTGTTCAAGCAGGGAAAAAATGTTCCACTTCTGAAAGGATCGAGAACAAAAGGGTTTAGATTCAAGTAATCTGTAAAAGAGGCAAAAGTTATCTTGGGAAAAGTGTTTTCACTTACTGAATCGTTAATTGCAATGCCTGAGAGTTTGTTGGAGGCAGGTTCAGCTGAGGCATTCAAGGGAGGATTAGGTACTTATTCCAAAAGAAAACGTGCACAGGTTTACAGAGAGAAGACAGGAGAATGGTACTAAGTGAGATGCTTATTTGGAAAGCCAATACAGACACAATGAGCTAAATAGTCTCCCAGAGTAACAATTCAGTGAATCTGAGATTCCCAGCAGCAACTCCCTGGAGTTATTATAAGAAATAAGATAATAGGTTCTGCATCAATTTCCATTTGTTCTACAGTTTTATCAAACTGGTTTGAAACAGCTCATAACACTTAGTCTAATACCCCCTTTAAAAAATTATATAGTTCCTCCCTTCCACAGTAAGATCTATTGCATTGGGGAACGATGTCCCCAATTCACAATGTCAGAGCAAAGACATAGAGGAGCCTTCTGATTCAAAATCGCTTCCCTGTAGATTCTCCTCCTGGCTGTAAGCAAACAGTAATGTGTTCATCTCAAGAGATGGCAACAAGGAACTACCTGACTGACAAAGGCAACCTGGAACAAAATCACAGATGAGGTTAGCAATGCCGTGGTCACACAAAATCATGGATACAACGAAGGAAAAGTATTGATGACCATCTCAAATCTATCCAGCTAAGTGTCACAGTGGCATTGGGTAACCTTACATGTAGACTCTGGGCTATGTAGTCATGTGAGTGTGAAGCTAGGTTTTAGAGAGTGGTATTGCGTGATCAGCCTCAATCAAGCCAAACTATGTAACAGTTAGGCTTGGTTGAGCAATTTGATTATCAGTCTGGTTAATGTGAATGAGATGTGTAGAGATAAAGGGAAGAATTGGCATTCCACAAGTCATTAAATTTCTACTTACTGCAAAAATGCAGTGCCATGTCAGAAATAAAGGTTGTACATGGGTCGAGGGATGCATAATCTCAAGATCTACATGCTTTCTGCGGAAGGAGACAACTAGATTGATGGGGAACAGGAGGCTGATCCATTGCTAATGGGGAGGCTAGAGTAACAAAGTAGCAGATTAAGAACAGATCGAACTCATTACTGCCGCATTGCCACTAAGGATCAGTTGAGAAATTGTGCTGTGCTCTTAGACACTGTTTCTGACCCCTTATGTCTTTCTTTACCTGCAATCCAGACCCTGTCCTCTACCCACCGGAGACAAAAGACCCTACTCCTGAGGACTATGAACCACTAACCCAGAGGGTGCACTGTCATCTGCCTCTCCTTCATGCTCCTCTGGCTGATCTACACCCATACACATCACAGAGGGATCAAATTTATAATTCTGATTGAGTTCAGCATGAACACATCCTAGTAGCTGTAACAGCCAAGATCCCTTACACTCAGAGGATTGCTGAGGATTAGCCCCTCTGCTGATCCCCATGCTGATAATCACCACAACAAGGCTGATAAAAACGCAGCAGAGGTTAGGGAAGTGTATGGCAAGAACGTCAGGGTTAGGTGCAGCTTTGCATGGAGCATGAAATAATCGATGCTCTGTCTGAATTCTTCCATGTCTCGGGCAAGTCAATACTTATCCTCGTCCACGGAGCATCATGGACTGTCAGGTTGAAGAATCTACCCACAAACCATTGGCACATCCACTCGATCAAGGCCACCTCAGTATTCTGTAAGTTTCAATGAGATTCCCCCTCATCTTTCTCAACTCCATTGAGCACAGACACAGCGTCCTCAACTACTTATATATTAAGCCCTTAATTCCCTGGGTCAATCTTGTGATCCCCTTCCGGATCCTCTCCAATGCCAGCACATCCATCCTTCGATATTGGCCCAAGACTGGTCACAATATGCCAAATGTGATCTGGTCAGAACCTAAAATAGACTCAACAGTCCATCTCTGCTCTTGTATTATAGCCTTTCCAAAATGAATGTTAATATTGCATTTGCCTACTTTACTGTATACCGAACCTGCATGTCAACCTTAACAGAACCCTGAAATTGGACTCTTCAGTCTATTTTTGTTTCAGATTTCTGAAGCTTTTCAATTATAAAATAATCCACTCCTCTATTCTTCCTACCAAAGTGCCTAATCTCACACTCTCCCACATTGTATTCCACCTGCCACTTCTTTGCCTGTCTTATCCAGTCCAAGTCCTTCTGCAGCCTTTCCATTTCCTCAATCCTAACTGTCCCTCCATTTATCTTTATGTTATCTGTTAACTTATCCAGAATGCCCTCAGTTTCTTCATCCAGATTGTTAATATATAACATGAATAGTTGAGGTGCCAACACAGACCCTTGCGGAACTCCACTAATCACCAGCTGCCATCGTGAAAAGGATCATCTTATCTCTACTCTCTGCCTTCTGCCAGTCAGCCAGTCCTCTTTCCATATTCATTCTTTGCCCTTTACATCATGGGCTCTTACCTTCTTTAACAGCTTCCCATGCAGTATCTGTCGAAGGCCTGCTGCAAATCCAAATAGATCACTTCCACTGGGTCTCCTTTGTCTGACTTGCTCATTATTTCCTCAAGCAATTCTAACAGTTTTGTCAGGCATGACTTCCCCTTGATGAAGCCACACTAATTCCGCTTATTTTACCGTGCACTTCCAAGTACTCCACAATCTTATCCTTAATAATGGATTTTAAAATTTTACCCTCAACTGAGATCAGGAGGATTGGCCTATAAATTCCTGTCTTCTGTTTCCCTCCCTTCTCAAACAGGAGTGCTACATTTGTAACTTTCCAGTCCTCTGGTACCCTCCCATTGATTCCTGAAAGACCACAATGCCTCCACAATCTCCTCAGCTATCTCCTTCAGAACTCCAGAATGTAGTTCATCTAGCCCAGGTGATCTGTCCACTTTCATTCCTTTCAGTTTTACCAGTTCATTGGCCTTAGTAATAGCCATACACTCACCTCTGCCCCGACTGTCCTGAAGGTTTAGTAAGCTGATGGTGTCTTCCACTGTGAAGGCTGTTATAGACTAGAACAAATCCCCTCAAAATATTTTAAGAAGATGGCATAAACTCCAACTTTTTCTTATTTTAAAGGCAAGTGTAAGGCACTGTGTCCTGGGTGCAGTTCAATTGATGTCAAACTTTCAAAGCATGAAGCAAAACAGTTTATTCTTACGCTATAATTAAAACACATAAAAAATAAAAATGAAAGAATTATCTTAACTATAACTCTACTGAAATACTTAACAAGATAATACTTATGTTAACTACCATTAATTAACAGTTCTAAGATAGTAACATCCCATAAATACATCCTTGGTAGAGGCAAATTCAGTAAAATATATTGTCTCTCACGCAGCATTTCTTCAGCCCTGGAGGAAAGGACATCAAGAGAAAACTCTGAGACAGAGAGAGAACTCAAGCATTTTGCCACAGTAGGGAGAGATGTATAACAGCTTTCACATCCAGACCAAAGATGCTAGCAACTGAAAGTTAAACTAAAATCCTGGTTTTGTGGGAGTTGACCCATCTCTTTATGCAGTTTCTATTGTTCCAAATTTAAAAACAAATAAAATACTTACTTTTGTTGGTTTGAACTAGAATGCTCGGCACGTCTCCTTCACAAAAATACACTTATTAAAACCAGTGTTGTCACAATCGATGCAAAGTACCTATTCAGTTCGTCTGCCAGTTCTTTGTTCCCCATTGCTACTTCTCCAGCCTCAGTGTTCAGTTGTCCAATGTCTACCCTCGTCTTTCCCTTATATATATTTAAAAGAATTCTTTTAATCTACTTTTATTTTATCAGCTTGCTTAACCTTATATTTTATATTGCTTTTTTAGTGTCGTCTGATAGTTTTTAAAGACTTCCTAATCCATTGATTTCCCATTAATCTTCACCACATTGTATGCTTTTTCTTTTGCTTTCATGTTGTCCTTGACTTTCCTTGTCAACCATTGTGGCCTGGCCACCACCATTCCCCTCCGCTCACCTTCACCCAACTTTAGTATGTTTATTTCTTCATTGAAATGAATTTTTGCTGTACCTTGTGAATTATACCTAGAAAATCCTGCTATTGTTGCTCCATTGCCTTCTCTACCAGGCTCCTTTTCCAGCCAACTCTGTAAATCTTTGTAGTTACCTTTAGTCAATTTCAATACCATTACATCTGATTCAAACTTCTCCATTTCAAATTGCAGGGTGAATTTTATTATGTTGCAATCATTGACCCTGAGGGGTTCCTTCACCATAACTTCCCTCATCAAATCTGCCTTATTAGACATCACAAAATCTAGAATTGACTGTTTCTAAGTGGGCTGGACCATAAGGTGCTCCAAAGAAATCATTTCATAGACATTCCACGAATTCCTTTTTTTGGGACCTGCTACTGACCTTATTTTTCCAGTCAACCTGCACATTGAAGTCCCCCATGGTTAATGTAATAATGCCTTTTCTGTCTAATGATCTGTTTTCTTTCCCACATCCTGACTACTGCTAGGACATCTGTGCATAGCTCCCATCAGGGTGTTTTTTCCATTGCAGTTCCTCAACCCTACTTACACAATTTCTATGCATTCTGACCCGATATTGCCTCTTGTAATCAATTTAATTTAATTTCTTACTAACAAGACAACTCCCCCTCTCACCCATCTGCTTGTCATTTCGATAGGATGTGTATCCTTGGATATTTAGCTCTCAGCCCTAATCTCCTTAAAGCCACATCTCTGTGACACCCACAACATCATATCTGCCAAATTTCAATCTGCACTACAAGCTCATTTACTTTGTTTCATATACTTGCGCGCATTTAAATACAACTCTCTCAGTACTGTGTTGACTGTTCCTCCCCTTTTGATAGCTGTCCCCTTATCTGCTGTGCCCAAAGTAAGATACCTCACCCTTTCCATATTCTCTGCCTTATTACTTGTTCCAGAAAGTTTAAAAGCCTCTACCGAGCCTTCCTCCCCTTAAATAATTTAAAGTCCTTGTGACCCCCCTATTTAACCTTTTCACTTGGAAACTGGTCCCAGATTGGTTCAGGTAGAGTCCATTCCCAATGGTACAGTTCCTTTCTGTCCCAAGACTGATGCTAGTGCCCCACGAAATGAAACCCGTCTTTCCCACACCAATACTTTAGCCACTCACTTAATTCCCTAATTTCCTTAGCTCTGCGTCAGTTTGAATGTGGCTCAGTAATAATCCAGGAAACAGAACTACAATCCCTGCACACACTTTCAGCCACAAGCTAAATGGTTGACTCATGGTGCTGTCAGGGTAACTAGGTTATGACCAATCTTGACTGATTCACAGCATTGCCCACACAAAAGAGCTTTATGTTTTTAAATGTTGTGTTGTTGCCCTGTTCTCAGTGCATTCAGTTTACCAATTTAAGGTGGAAGGTTTTTCTTAAAGCTGTTATACTTTTTCATTTTGATGCCATTGAAGGAGGTCTTTCAGTGCTCTCCTCTCACAGGACTCCATCAAAAGAGGACAAAGAGAAACAAACAAAAGATGTAATTTATCTCAGCTTGCAGCAAGGCAAACTTACTGCATCCACCAATATGCTATTGACAGTAACGACAGGCCCATGTGCAACTATGTTGAAATGATGGATGAGAAATGCCTGTTCACATTCAAGGGCACACTGTGTAATCTGTTACACTGAGGCATATAATCAACCTCCAACATAGGGAATAATGAGGACAATGGCAATCAAGATTAGCATTTTGCTCAACTTTTACTATGCTTAAGGTCCCACTGTGTTCTTAGCAGCTGATGTCTCTCAAGTGGTCATGCATTCCAGGGCGGATTGCAAACCAGGCAAGGCTTCTTCCACACTGCACAAGTCAGAAAAGGATGGAAAGTGGTGTTTCACAAGAATTGCTGTTGGGACCACATCATTTCCATACACTATTTGGATTTGAGAATCCAGAGTACAATTTATAAATTTGCAGATGGCATCAAAATAGGACTATAATTAATACAGTGAAGGACATAAACACTTAGTAACAACAAAAGCTAATAAGATTTCATAAAATAAAATCAAGCACTGAAGTCATTTCTAGAGTGATACTGTTGTAAAGTTAGGAGACTTTGTTAAATATCTATTGAGCCCTTGTTAGGCCACAGTAGGAACACTATGAACAATTCTGTTTCCAAATTAAAACATAGGCTACAGAAGTAATTCATGTTTCTGACGATTTCCTTCCCTGCAGATGTGGAAGGAAACTATTTGTGTACTAGGTAAGGCAGCATGTTCTACAGTCTATCAACACTGAAAGTGAAGTGAAAAACACTGTGTTCTATTCAAAGAACTGTTGGACACTGATGAGGCCTTGCTAGTCACCAACAAAGAATCTCAGCTAGAAAGACTAATGGACTGTCTTTCCATTCGACAATCTTTCTGTCTGACTACAAGCATCAAGAAAATTTTGGTGTTGGGGCAGCATCTCCACCTCTGTCACTTTGTTTATATTTACTTTATTCATTCATAGAATGAGGGCATAGCTGACTAGGCCAGCATTTATTGTCTATCCCTAACTGCTCAGCAAGCACGTAAGAGTAAACGACATTGTTGTGGGTCTGGAGTCACATATACGCCAGGTAAGGATGGCAGTTTCCATCCCTAAAGGGCATTAGTGAACCAAAGGGGTTTTCCTGACAATCAACAATGGATTCACTGTCATGATTAGACGCTTAATTCCAGATATTTATTGATTTCAAATTCCACCATCTGCCATGGCAGGGTTCAAAACCAGGACCCCAGAACATTACCTGGATTAACAGTTCAGCGATAATACCACGAGGCCATCACCTCCCCTGTCAGAAGTGGACAGCAAATACTGCCAGCTCAAGTTCACAGCGACACAGAGGATGACTCTTGCAAGTCTCCCAATTTTGGTAAAGATTCGCGTCCAAATATTGATGGCAACCTGAATAACGTTCCACCAAATTTTGCATGTCTTCATCAAATTATGAAGTGATAGAACTACAATAGCACTGGTTGTTTAGAAGTCCTGAAAATTTGGTTCTAATATCAGGTGGTCAACCTATCAACAGATCTGCAAAGCTATAAATGCTCCACCCAATTCAGCAACAAAGGTAGTTTTCGATGGCATTTTTAAAAATTAATAATAAAAAAAACTTTTCCCTCCAATGGCTGTAAACCATATAAAGTAATACCTGTTTTTGGCCCATTTAATTAGTTTTTAATTATATCATTGATTTGTTTGAATCTGCATTCTCTCAGGACCCTGACCTCCAGTCTACACTTGAACAAACACGTAAATCTGAGGAACGGTCACCGAACCCGAAACGTTAACTCTGTTTTCTACTTCACAGACCTGCTGACCTTTTCCAGCAACTTTGTTTTTGTTCCTGATTTACAGCATCCGCAGTTCTTTTGGTTTTTATTTACAAGTTAATCACTGAGGTGTTATTACTAAC
This sequence comes from Stegostoma tigrinum, assembly GCF_030684315.1. Taxonomy (NCBI): domain Eukaryota; kingdom Metazoa; phylum Chordata; class Chondrichthyes; order Orectolobiformes; family Stegostomatidae; genus Stegostoma; species Stegostoma tigrinum. The sequence goes on along the minus strand of NC_081356.1, from coordinate 61,414,703 downwards.
ACTTATCAATCTCCAACGTGGATAGGAGAATGCAATTTTATAGTCACACAAATGAGGACACCTTTCCAGCACAGCTGAAAAAAGATCAATTTGCAAACTCTTACTACCCTAGCAGGTCTGTGCCTTGAATGAATTTCTTATTCTTCCTTCCTGATCTCAAACCCACCATTCAGTTTTTCAGTCAAGATATCATTTTTCCTTCAATGTTCCATTCCACCACCACAAGACAAACCCAGCACACAAGACACTTCCAAAACCAATTTACATTCATTAACGTGGAAGTAAAGAAAAGCTCCATGCTTCAAAGTGGTTAATGTGATACAGATAAATAATGCACTGGCTCGCACTATGCATGCAGAAACAAAAACAAAAATTGCTTGAAAACATCACTAGGTCCGGCAGTGTCTGTGGAGAGAAAACATAGTTAACATTTTGAGCCCAGTGACCTTTCTTGAAACCTGCCGACTTAAAGCAGCTGCTATGTTTGATTGAATCATGGAAACACATGGAGTAACATTAAACTGATCCTTAGGAACAAATTGAATATATAAGCCCATTTATCAGCACCTTGCCATCGTAGAATCATAAAGTCATAGAATCCCTATTGTACAGAAACATGCCATTCAGCCCAACATAGCCTCACCACCCCTCTGAAGAGCATCCCACCCAGACTCAATCCCCTACCCTTGTATTTCCCATGTCTAACCACCTAACCAAAATGCCCTGGGCACGATGGGCAATTTAGCATAGCCAATCCAGCTATACTGCACATCTTAGGACTGTTGGGCTGTAAAACAGGGGGATGGATTTTACATTTAGAACTTGAGACTACTGTCATTCCATACATGTTTAAAATCCAGCATGATACCATAGAACTCGTCTCCAATAATTTAGAAGTTGACAGGTTCTGAAATTGGCAGCCACCAAACATGATTAAAACTCTGTTTGAAAAGCTATTAAAGGAGCAATTGACCCTAACTTTACATTGCCCATACAATTTTTCAGAAGACACACAAAAAAAATTGGGAGAGAGACACACACCAAGTATCAAGTTGTTTGCAAAGGCAAATATAAAGATGGAAAGGTGAACAGTAGCTGCATTCTGAAGGTGGGAAACTTCCAGAACGGTGCATCTTTACTTTTTTGTAGCTTTCAGGCTGGTTGAGGAAAGTTTCTTTAAAAAGGGACACATAGAAAGGTCTACAATCAAATGTGTGTGCTCCAGAATTGAAATGTTACATTGCTTTCCCACAAGGAATTGTGCATTCTGGGAAGGATCTTCCTGTAATGAGGGGGACAGAAGAAGGTGGAAGCCAGCTGCCCAGGGACAAGTGCATTCTATGCTCTAGTAACTGTAGCCTGCAGTTGCACGAGGGGTTGGGTAGGGCAGACAGCAACAACAGATGGCAGAGGTAGGCAAAAGCACCGCCCTGTCAACTATGTCTACCAGGTGGGGACGACGTGCGTGATCTCACAAGACTGCACCTCTGACCAGGGACCATTACATCTCTGTGTGACGTGCCATCTGCTGAGATTGTCTCCAGTTGTGTTGTGTCCACTTTAAGTGACTGTTGCACTAGATTTGTTTCACCTCCAGGTCATTCCAGGCATCACATTAATAATTTTAAGTTTGAAGATTGTGACCCACCACAGGATGAAGATTTTTAGGATGCCTTGGTCAGGTCTGACACTGTCCCTGGACTTGCAGAAAGCTTTTGATAAAGTCCCGCATAGGACATTGGTGAACAAAATTAGGGCACATGGTATTGGGGGCAAAATACTGAGTTGGATTGAAAATTGGCTGGCTGACAGGAAGCAAAGAGTAGTGATAAACGGGTCCCTTTCAGAATGGCAGGCAGTGACCAGTGGGGTACCACAAGGTTCGGTGCTGGGATCGCAGCTGTTTATGATATATATTAATGATATAGACGAAGGCACTAAAAGTAATATTAGCAAATTTGCTGATGACACAAAGTTGGGTGGCAGTGTGAAATGTTAGGAGGATGTTATGAGAATACAGCGTGACTTGGACAGGCTAGGTGAGTGGACAGATGCACGGCAGATGCAGTTTAATGTGGATAAATGTGCGGGTATACACTTTGGTGGAAAGAATAGGAAGGCAGATTACTATCTCAATGGAGTCAAGTTAGGTAAAGGGGAAGTACAACAAGATCTAGGTGTTCTTGTACGTCAATGAAAGCAAGCATGCAGGTACAGCAGGCAGTGAAGAAAGCTAATAGCATGCTGGCCTTCATAACAAGAGGAATTGAGTATAGGAGCAAAGAGGTTCTTCTGCAGCTGTACAGGGCCCTGGTGAGACGGCACCTGGAGTATTGTGTGCAGTTTTGGTCTCCAAATTTGAGGAAGGACATTCTGGCTATTGAGGAAGCGCAGCGTAGTTTCATGAGGTCAATTCCCGGAATGGCAGGACTATCATATGTTGAAAGATTGGAGCAACTGGGCTTATATACACTTGAGTTTAGAAGGATGAGAGGGGATCTGATTGAGACACAAGATTATTAAGGGTTTGGGCACTCTGGAGGCAGGAAGCATGTTTCCACTGATGAGTGAGTCCAGAACCAGAGGACACAGTTTAAAAATAAGGGGTAGGCCATTTAGAACAGAGTTGAGGAAAAACTTCTTCACCCAGAGAGTGGTGGATATATGGAATGCTCTGACCCAGAAGGCAGTGGAGGCCAACTCTCTGGATACTTTCAAGAAAGTGATGGATAGCACTCTGACAGGAACAGGATACTGATTGTGGATGATCAGCCATGATCATAATGAATGGTGGTGCTGGCTCGAAGGGCCAAATGGCCTACTCCAACACCTATTGTCGATTGCCTATTGTCTAAGCACATCTCCTTTAGCAGTGACAGTTCTAGTTGTACTGGAGTCAGAGCTTTGCCACCATGGCTGGACTTGCAGAAGAATCACAAATTTACATGTGACAATAAAAGTTCCATCTGAACAGCCACGGCCATTTGTCCATAAACAAGGATTTAATTTGAGGAGTATCTAGATAATATGGGATAGTGTAGAGGGAGGGGCTCAGATTAGTTCACAGGCCGGTGCAACATCGAGAGCCGAAGGGCCGTTTTTGCGCTGTATTGTTCTATGTTCTATGTTCTATGTTATTATAAACAAAGGAAAATACAAGTGCCCAGTATCCAGGGAACAATCATGATGCGCACACACTTTGATCCTCACAGCTCACAGGCATATGCAGTGAGTTTGAACCTTTGGCTTCCGGGCAATAATGGTTGCCCTGAAAAGAAATGGATGAAGAGTGCCATGAGAACAGAGTCTGAGGTCAACTGATTTAACAGTATCCTTACCTCCACAGTGCCATCATTGACCAAACAATTGATCAGTTCAAAATTCCCTTTTGGTGCATCGCTAGCTGAGATGGCAATCCGCAATACGCACAGGCTAGAGACTCATTCATTGCCATAGCATGCTGTGCTTTGCACAACCTGACCGTCCAGATAGGGAAACCTCGGCAGGGGAGAATCTGATAGAACAGCCCTGTCATCTGAGGGTGAAGCTATAATGATGGGGGTGACCCATGGTAGAAAGCAGCCCACACATGGTCCACAAACGGATTGGGACACAAAGGAGATGCAGGATTCTTTTTCCTGTCATGTTCCTCACATGGATATCGGCGCTCCTTGTACAAACACAAATGGACATTTACCAAATAAGGCTGATCAGAGCAACTTACAAGAACAATAACTCCCTTAAATAGTATGCAATCAATCCAAACCAAAACTATCACAGCGCACACATACAACATTAATCAAACTGTAGCATCAATTGAAATGATGGGGGAAGATGGTGCCATTATGGAATGTCACTAGACTAGCAATTCAAATTCTAAGGCAAGGCTGTGGGGACAGCTGTTAAAGGCCGAAACGAAAGCTGGTAGAATTTACGTTCAATACATAAAATATGATGCAAAAGCTTGTCTCAGTAATGGAAACCAATAAACTACAACTGATTGATGTCAAAAATCCAACCAGCTCACGGATAACTTTTAACGAAGGAAATCTATCTTCCTTGCCCAGTTTGGTCCACATGTAATTAAACTGCTGGCATTGATACTCAGACCACAATGAGAATCAAAATCAAAAAGGAACTGGTCCTGCTGTCTAAATACCATGACCACAAGAACAGAGTCTAGGCATTGTGCAGCAGTAACTTAACTCTTGTTTTCCCAAAGCCTTCAAGATACAAGTCAGGACTGTCATGGATTGCTACATTTGTTTGGATGAATCCAGCTCAAAAGACACTCAGGAAGCTCCTCTCTAGCCATGCACCATTTTTAACATTCACTCCCTCTACCACCAAGGGACAGCAGCAGTAGTATTCCCCATCTATAACATGCAGCAAATCAACTTAGTAAAGCTCCTTGAAGAGTAACTGCCAAACATGAGACCAAGTGAAGTAGCATCTACATGAGAACACCACCAGTGGCAAGTTCTACAATGCATTATCCTGACTATGCAATGTAATGCTGTTTATTTAGCGTTGTTGGGTCAAAATCCTGGAACATCCTAGCAGCACCATGGGTGCACCTTCACACATAGATTGCAACAGTTTAAGAAGGCTGTTTACTATCACCTTCCCAAGGGCTATATGAGAGATCAATAAATGCTGGTCTTGCTAGATAGACTGTAAGCATTCAATGAATGAATTTTAAAAAAGTGTGACTCATGAACTTCTTATAAATTATTTTTGGATAAAATAGCATAGTGCTACCCTTTTGCAGGAAATTATGCTGAAGGTGAGTTGTTCAAACTATTCCCCTTTGCCTGGAATGTCTTTAGCAGATGCCTTCTAGTTGCCTGAGGGTATGAGGACCCCAGCAAGGTGGCAGTCTCCTGCAGAGAGGCAGGATGCTCAACTGCCATCATGGCACTCTGGGGTATGAGGCCAATGGTGGAGAAGAAGCTGCGCCTATCAAATGCACCCTGAAAGGTGGATATTAACAGTCGTGGGAGCTGCTCAGCTGCCCTACGAGTGCCATTTTCTGACCGTTTTCTTGAGAGGAAAAGCACTTGAATATGACTCATGTCCCCTCACAGCCCTTTCACCATGTTCTATGTGCCTGAATTCAGGTAGAATACGAAGACCAGAACACATACACAGTATCCTATCAGTGAGTTGCAGTTGACCCTCCGGGATAATTGTCAAATCTCAATGGAGGGGGCCATGCATTTCTCAATGCCCCTTGCTACCTAACTGGCATTGCAGTTCCACTAAGAAACCTCTCACTGCCATGCAGAGTGGTTTCTCTTTTTCACGTGCTTTGTGATGACATGAGATGCCATCTATGACATTCACACATTCCGGGTAAATCCATCACCAAATGGTACACTCTCACTGTAACAGGGGTCATTCAACCTCTTACAGAGCCTTACCTAAGTCCTTTTGCTGACCGCTCGTGTAAACATCATCTCGGCTGTTTCAGCCTGGCTGGTAAGTCTTGACTTCCTGTTTAAGACTCTTTGAGAGAAGTAATTCCTCCTCATCTCTGTTTTAAATCTGCCACCCCTTAGTTTAAACTATGACCTCTCATTCAAATTGCCCCACATGAGGAAACATTTACATCTACTTTGTCAATACTCTTTAGCACTTCTAAACCTCAATTAGATCTTTGTTTATTGTTCTATAGTCCGATGAGTTAAGGCCTAAACTGCTCAATCTCTCCTCATATGACTAGCCTTTCATCTCTAGAACTGATCCAGTGACCCTGCTCTAAATGGCTTCCAATGCAATTACAGCCATGAGAACCCAGATACGTATGGGGGCCTGTTTTGATCATTCATAGCCTAGAGGAAAGCTCTCATGGAGATATCATGAAACCTTTGAGTCTCAGCAGCTGCTGGGCCCATTATTTCAGTTACCTGTAGAGAGTCAAACAAAGTTAAAGAGCAGAATTTGGATCTTTTCCTAAATACCTGTTACTCAGAGGAAATAGGACAGGTGTGTTCAAATGTTATTTCTTGCCTGACAAAAATCCAGAATAATAAGTCTAAACTAATACAACAACATCCAACATCTAAAAACAAGCTCTTTCCTGCTGTTTCTGCTTTAGTAAGTCTGGGGATATCAAAGTTCTATGCTTGCGATTTTCATCCCTTTCAGAACACAATCTCTGCTGCAGATACCACACGCCAATGCTGGTACTTTTAATGAGATGGCCATGGCCACCTTTGGTTCTCAGTACACCTTCTCTGTCCACAGACAAGCTGTCATTCACCCTGGCACACTGCCCAATATTCTACTCAGAAGTTATCCAACATCCTGCAGCCAGCTGGCACTACTGCCTCACAGTACCAGGGACCCACATTCAATTCCACCCTTGAGTGACTGTCTATGTGGAGTTTGCACGTTCTCCCCGTAACTGCGTGGGTTTCCTCTAGGTGCTCTGGTTTCCTCCCACAGTCCAAAGAATTGCAGGCGGGGTGGATTGGCCATGCTAAATTACCTGTAGTGTTCAGGGATGGGTAGATTAGGTGGGCTGTAGGAGGATGGATCTGGGTGGGATGTTCGGAGGGTCAGTGTGGGCTTGTTGGGACAAAAGGCCTGGTTCCACACTGTAGGGATTCTACGATTCTATGTAAAGTGTCCTTAGGATGTGTTTATTCAGTCGGTAGGAGTTGGCAATTCATGCAATTCTGGGTCAGACTCCCCGACCATGTAACCTTCACCCCTTAGATGACTTGTGCATATCTAGGAACAAGCTCAACACTTTCCATATCCACCCTTCTCGTATTACAGATTTATCCTGCCAGAACGATATAAAAATTGCAACAGTCCTTTCAAAGGCAGAGGTCCTAAGTTCATGAGTACTTGTCATACAGACACATCATCGGAAGCTAAATACATATTTCTGTATGATAAGGCAGCTGGAAGTAGACAACTAGCAGGATGCTCAAATATTCCCTTCAAACATGTTTTCAAATGTGACATTTAAAGCCCTAGACTTTGATTATTGAGCACTCGGGAGTCGCTAGCTGATGACAGAGGAAAATATTGGCACCCTATGTTGGCTGTAGTGCACCTCTTAAATCACCAGTGGCCGCACTGGCTTGGCAGCAGGCTCCAATGCTGTTGGAAACAATCCCAAACACATCTGGTTGTTTTAGATATGGAATTTATAACAGATCCAACCTCTCAGGGATTGGTCTCTTCAGATATTAGCAAAGATGTACCGTTTGAAGACACTCCATCTGAAATAGATAGTTTGCAGTGTGATCAAAGATCAAAAGATCTAGAGGCAATGTGGATGATGAAAAAAAATTACTGCAACAATACTGGAACCAAGAATCTGTAAAGATCAATTGGAAAATATGATGTCCTACACATTAAAAGAGACTGAGGTTTCACAGTTGACCTGATAAACATGAATAAGCTGTTTCCAAGAGGCAGAAATAAGAATTGGGTCATAAATATATAAGGTGATCTCTAATAAATCCTTTTCATTGATCCAAACTCCAAAGAATGTAAGCTTAATTTGCACAGACTCTCATCAAAAGACAACACTGCCATCCTGGAACTAATTTAGTGAACCTTCACTATTTCACCTCCAATGCAAGTATAGCCTTTTGTAAATATAAAGAGCAACAGTGCACACAGGACTGCAGGTATAGTTGGATCAAAAGCATATACAACTTTAGCAAAAAACCTTTTATTCCTGTTCTCCAATTCTTTTGCAATACTGTATCATTTACCTTTTTAATTGGTTGCTTTACCCTTACGCTAACTTTCTCTGGTGCCTGTGGGAGAACATCCAACTTCGCATGGACAACAGCACTTACAAGTTTCATATCATTTAAGAAATATGCTGCTTTTCCTACAGTCAAATAATTTCACACTTTCATACTGTGTACTTCATCTGTCAGCATGAGGCCCACTTACTTACCTTGTTGAGAGCTCTTTGCAATATATCTGTGCTTTCACCACAGATTAGTTTATCATTCAATTTTATATCAACAGCAAACTAAGATACATTGCTTTCTGTCTCCTCATGCAAGTCATCAATAAAGCTAATAAATGACTGATACTCAGCACTACGTCTGATGCCATCAACTGTTCACAACCTGCCATCTTTCCATGCCACTATATTACCCTCAACCAAATGAGCCCTTATTTTTCCCTTTATATTGCAACTTATTGAATGCCTTTCAGAAATCTGGTGCACTTACAACTAGTGGTTCCCCTTTATCTACCTCACTTGTTGAATAATGGGGATCAAATGGGAGGGTATATAGAATGAACAGCCAGAGGAAGTGGTAGATACAAGTACGGTTACAACAGCTAAAAGAAATTTGGACAGTTAAAGGAATAGGAAAGCTTTCGAGGGATGTGGGCCAAACACAGTCCAATGGGGCCAGTTCAGTTTGAATAAATGGTCGGCATGGATGAATTGGACAAAGAGTCTGTTTCCATGCTGTATGACTCTTTGACTCTAAAAATCTCTACTTAAGCCTCTCTTCTCCAAAGAAAACAAAGTAAGTTTCTCGATCTTAAATAGCATTAGATTATGTTGACAGGAATAAAAATAATTAACGTCATTGATTTTTGCTGCATGGATTTGAACCTTAACTGATGCCCTTGGAGCCTTTATAGGCCCCTATAATGATGAAGACAGTTAATGAAAGATTACTTTTGAGACTCTAGTTACAGATTCACAATGAAACATCCATACTTTTAAATTACCATTAATCTAGATTTGCCAAGATTATTTGAAGTATATTTGAAAGTGACATAACGTAAGATCACAAAAACTAATAAAACACATTTATGACAAAAGGTAAATGCTATATTGATTCAGAAAATAGAAAACTTTGAGTCATTACTCAACACTGTCTGCGGACAAATCAGTAAAGCTCTAGTGAGAAGATTAAAAACAGTTCCAGGAAGTATTTCTTACAATGATCAATGATGTACCATCCCCAACGACTGGATCTTCAGCAACATTTTCCCTTTTGGGAAACAATCAATTTTTATAATATGATTGATTTAGCATTGGCCACAGTTTCCTTGATCTGAGAAAGGCATTTATCTCCTTTATATTGCAAAGCTACCCTCAGAAGACAGCAGAATTGCAAGAGCGCTCCGGTTTCACATTTTTTCTTTGTTTAATATCATAGTAAGTAAATAGGTTAAATAAAAATTCAGGGCTTTGCAGTGCTTATGACAGGCTATAGACTTGTGGATACTATTGTGGATAGGCTATTTGAAATTAGAACGAAAGGTACAATGGACTAAATGTTTTACGTATAAGAAAATAAATCTTAATAATTGAAGATTTGTTCCTTTTTGCAGAGATTTCAAGGAGATTTGAACGACAAGTTTAAAATTACAAAGACTTTTGACAAGATAAAGTAAAAAAATGTATTTCTGCAGGTCAGTAGTTTATTTATTTATTGTTTATTTATTTACAAAAGACTGCAGGGAGATGCTCAGAGCATTCCTTTTATGCAGAAAATACTATGAATGTCGTTTCAGAAACGTGGTGGTCATTTCCCCTTTCTTTGGGAATTGGATTTGAATTCACCTGTAAAAATGTTTCAGATGTTTTACCACTTAACCATACCCACTTGACTGTTCAAGTGCCTGCGGACGAGAGAGCCAATAGTCCAAAATCCAGTGATTGCCTGTTAATGACTCAGAGTCATAATACTCAACTACAACATGGACAGAAAGAGATCATAACATGAAGATCATAGAATCATACGCGCTATATAGTTAGAGGAGTGAAACAGCAATAAATGAGAACCAAAGATTCAGTTTTTAATTTGTGTATCAGCTTTGTGGCATGATTACATTAGGACCAGAAGGTTGTGAATTATAGCCCCCTCTAAAACCCATGATCTAGATTGAGCCACCTTTTCAGTGAGCGCTGCAGTTCAATAGGGCTATTTCTTTGAAATAAACATTAATCTAACTCACTTTGGAATACTATGAGTATTTGATTTATTATTGTCACATATGTTTTGTTATTAAGTACAGGGTCAAGCGTTAATATATTGTTGCCACTCTTCAGCATTATCTTAGGACTCAAAAATAAACCACAACATAGAAGGCAAAAGCAGAAAAATGAAGAAAATAAAGAAAAAAAGTTTTCAATTTTACAGTTCTTCTTGTTAAGTGCTCCACCTTGGGTCTGGTGGTTATTGGCAAGTCCCCTTCGCAGCACTGCCACTGCTGAAAAAAAAATTAGCACACCTTCGGCACCATCTTGCCTCTACCAATGCCCTCGCTACTATAAGTCCTCGATGGACCTCACCAATCCAGGTGTCACCAATGCCACCAGCGGCCCAAACTTGGCTCCACTACTGCCATGAATCTGCTTTGGGCCTACCCCTCCGATGCAGCCGCTGTTGATGCTGTCGGCCTTGATATTGGGCCCAAACTTGCTTCTGATGCCACCGCTATTAATCTACACTATACGCAGATGGTCATGGGAGCCCAAACCTGCTTCTGCCACAGCAGCCATGAGTCATTGCAGAAGCCACTGGGAACCCAAATGCACCTGTGCTGCCGCCACAAGTCCATGCTTCTGGGCCTGCTCAAGGGGGGGTTGGGGGGGTGCAAGGCTCACTTGCTGCTGCCAATGCCATTGCTATGAACAAGCTCTTCATAAAGAGGTAAGTAAAATAAAAGAGAAAACCAGCATGCAAAGAGAGAGAAGAAAAGAAACGAAAAGTTGGCAAAGCCATGAGCCCCAGGCTCAGAAGCGCTACTCCACTGCCATTTTATCAGGAAAATTGGAGAATAAGAAATAGGAAGTCGGACAGGAAAGTAAAATTATGTAGGAGAACGGCCATGAACTTAATGGATAGCAGAACAGTCTGGAGGATACACAAGGCTTGTTTCTGCTCTTTTTTATTATGTTCTTTCTCAGCATGTCGATTTATGTTGACTTAACGATTCAATAGTATTCTTCAAAAAGAATGGAGCCCTATCCATATCACCTGCACCACTTGCCCTTCAACCAACCCTATCAAAAATTCAATAACGCTTTTTTCCAAAATTATACTTTATTCAGAGAGATTACAAAAGTGTATTAATTCACTGTCCATATTTGATGTTACCTAAGGTAAAAAGCCAAATCAGTTACATGGAAAGATCACTATTACAATGTAGGCAGTTTTGGACATTACCCCCCATATGTCCCTCAACCCCTTTACCTAGAGATTCATACATCATGTGTCTGTGAACATCATCCACTTTCAACTTGCAGACCAAGTGGAAGTTGGCATGGGTGCAGGAGTGGGGAATGGACCAGATCTTCAACAATAAGGGCACCAAGCATCTGGTGACTACGTTTCACTCACTGTTGAGAGGGAGCATTGCTCCTGTACACCCAGTTTTCCTCCACAAAAATTACCTGCTCCTTCTTGTTATTAGCACCTGGCAACTCTGAACCCAAACTCCCAGCATATTTGAGAGAAACAAAGGTGAAGGGAAAGGTAGATTGATTTGCTCAGTTCCCTTAGCATAAGACTTTGCCTTTGTTTGGCTTGCTTGGTCTCTGGAGGTCAGTTCAAACCAGTTACACATGTTCATCAGCCTGCACACCAACAGTGGATCCAAGCAAAAGATAGTGATGTTACCCGTGTACAGAGACAATTTGGCCTGAGTATTTGTACTGCCTGCAAATGTCACCCCTTCTATGCCCGCATCGTTCCTGGTGGACTGAACAAAATGTTCGACAAAATGAACAAAACAGAAGAATGAACAGCCTTGACTGAATCCAGATTTGATTGGAAAATGTTCCAATTCCCAATGATTGATTAAAACTGTGTTGTGGTTATTTGTGCAACAGTTGGACTCAGTTATGGATACCCTCCCAAAACACGATTTTGGACAGCACATCCTTCATCTACCTGTATGACAGTCTGCTAATGGTCTTTTCCCCAATCCAAGTCTTTGTTGTGCATTAATACATATGAATCACTTTCAAAATAAGACCTTGGACTGTAGTCAATTAGAAATCTGCTCTCATAGTGGGTGCACGGATTTAAATCCAAATTAAACTGATGGAATATCATCAATCTATGTTATGATATTAACTTATTAAATCAAATATTTTCCTTATGCTCAGTGCCAAAGATTAAAACTTTGTTCTCATTCCCTACAAACTTTACTGTAGTGTAGCAACCCTAGAAGCTAAATAGAAACTTTGTTTATTGGCCAATCCACAAGAAACTTGTGGTTTGCTGGACTCTGGAATGCCGTAAGACAAACATTCTTTCAGGCAATGCCTTAGGCTATGAACTGTAGGATTGCATCATAAACAATTGCAGATAAGAAGTAGAAGAGTGACCCAACTTTTGCAGTAAAAGTATCAGTGAGGCTATCAATAAGAGAAAATCAGAGTAAAAAGTAAATCAAATTTCATAAATGTAAATAAATGCGGAAACCAGGACTTTCTTCTGAGTTAAACAGGAAATGCTGCAGAGAATCAGAGAGTCCGGTTGCATCAGTAGAGACAGAAACACAGTTAATATTTCACATCTGATATGACTCTTCTTCAGAATTCCTTATGTCATTTCCTACCTCCTCACTCCTGCTCTTTTCATTCATGCTCTCACTTTGTGCCAGCTGTCTCCAAGGTTCTCCTCTCTGAAGTTTCCACTCGCCCTTCTTTCCTGCTGCCTTCGTTCTCATTCTGTCATTGTTCCTGTCCCCTTCACATTCCAGGCTCCTGTTCCCTTGGTGTCAGCGATAATGGGAACTGCAAATGCTGGAGAATCTGAGATAACAAAGTGTGGAGCTGGATGAACACAGCAGGCCAAGCAGCATCTGAGGAGCACAAAAGCTGTCCTAGCTCTGCCAATAGCTTTATAAAGATGCAATGTAATTTTTTTAATATATTTCAATCTCTTTAACTCAAGATCCCATGTTTAGCTACTTATTCTCTCAATATGCCCTGTTATCTCCAGTGATCTATGAACATGAACACACACCTACCACCCCGGTCTTTTTATTTCTGCATATTCTTAAAACCATACCATTGAAATTACATTGTGGTGGAGTTTTCAGGGTGGGCAGTTAAAAAAAACCTGTATTAAAAAAAGCAAAAAGCATAAAAAAAGCGTTCTTGGGATGTGAGCGTCACTGCCTGGGGTCATCCCTAGTTGTCTTTGAATTCTCCTTGAGTGGCTGCTGTCCATTTAGTGTAGATGCACCAACAACGTTATTAGGAAGGGAGGTCTAGAATTTTGCCTCAGCAAGAGTGAAGGAATGGTGATGTATTTTCAAGTTAAGATGGTAAGTGGCCTGGAAGGGGACTTGTAGGCGGTGGTGGCCCCAGTCAATAGACTGTCCTTGTCGTCCCAGTTAGAAGTGGTAATACTCTGCACTAAACTCCATCTATGACTGAACTATTTTACTTATCTATGTCATGATGTTGCCAGTCAGTATCATCCACGCTGTATTCCATCCCTCCAAGTTTGATACTTAAGTATGCTAATGGTAATTTTTGAATTTTGAATTACTAATACCTAAATCATTAAGACACATTTTAAAAGCATCATTTTCTACCTTCTGGAAAAAGTGAAAATCAATTATTTACCAAGATTTAATCAAAAACTGAAAGAACTGTGGATGTTGGAAACCAGAACCATAAATAGAAATTGCTGGAAAAGCTCAGCAGGTCAGGCATCATCGGTGGAGAGAAATCAGAGTTAATGTTTTGGTTCTCGTGAACCTTCTTCAGAACCATGACCATGACATCCATGAAGCCATGAAATAATTTGCCATGATTTGTTATTTTCTGACCAGAAGCCAAGGCCTTTCCAACGTAATTGTTTATTCACGTTGATATAACTGTTAACACTTAGAGTTAGATGTCACTTCTCTTTTCAGTCTCTCCATCATTATGTCAACTTTCCTGCTCCTCTGATGCTACCTGGCCTGCTGTGTTCCTGCAGCTCTACACTGTGTTGTATTTGCATGTAATCAAGACTGCCAACAGCTTAATACAAACGGTATGAGTAAATTATCTCTCCACCTATGTATTCCATGCCTGCACACCTCCCTCCACTTCATCTGATGAAGGAGCAGTGTTCCAAAAGCTTTGCCATTTTAAATAAATCTGCTCAACTCTAGCCTGGTATTATGTGACTTCTGAATTCGTCCACCCCGGTCCAATGCAAGCATCTCTGCATCAAAGATTCCTTATAATTTTGAAAACTACTATTAACTCTTCCCTCAGCCTTCTTTTCTCCAAGGAGTTTAGACCTAACTTCTTAAATCTATTCTTATAACTGAAGTTTCTCATACATGGAGCCATTTCCAGACATCTCTTCAATGTACCTTTCCTGAAGTGTGATATTTAGAACTGTACATAATAGTCCAGCTGAGAACTAACCAGTGGCTGATATAGGTTCACAAACCCTGCCCGCTTTTTTTTTTAAACTGTATGGCTCTACTAATGAGACCTGGAAATCTTTTTTTTAAGATTTCTCTCTATCTGTCCTGCTACTTTTAATGATCAGGTATATCCAGATCTTTCTGCTCCTGCAAATACTTTGAAATTGTATTCTTTATTATATTGTTGTACTGTCTGTCCTTTTTTTTCCCCCCCAAAGTGTACCACCTCACACTTCTGCACACTGAATTTTGTCTGCCATCTTTCCATCCACTCTACCAATATGAGAAGTTCTACCACCTTTTTGAAGTTTATAATTCTTCCAAGTTTTGTGTTTTCTGGAACTGTCTCCTGCATGCCAAGATCCAGATATGTCTCAGGGAAAGCAAGGGTTCCACTGCAAACATTCTTCCAGACCAAAACAAAAAACCACTCACCATCTGTTTTCTATCCTCAGCTGAGTTTGTATCCATATTGCTAATGTCACTTTCATTCCATAATCTATTAATTTCCTCACTAGTCTGGCATCTGGCACAGTACATTGCCTTTTGGAAGTCCACGTACATCACAAAAACACCCTCGGCCTCATCAAGCCACTATGTTGCCTCTTCAAAAAACTTGAGCAAGTTTACTAATCCATGTTGAATCTTCATGATAAACCCATATTCTGTGTGACTATTAATTCTATTCCAGATAATTATTTCTAGAACCTTCCTTATCACTGACGTTAAACTGACTGGACTGTTACTGCTGAGCGTATCCTTACAACATTTCTTTTGCACAGCGAAGTAATGTTTGCAACTCTATAGTCTGTTGGCACCACCCACAGAATTATTGTTATATTTGAACATGTGTTTGAGGAGTCATGAATGCTGCTGAACATTGTTAAAACATCAGTGAATATCCCCAGTTCTGACTTTATGATGGAGGGAAGGTCATTGATGAAGCAGCTGAAAGCGTTTGAGCCGAGGATACTACTCTGAGGAACTCCTGCAGAGATGTCATGGAGCTGAGATAACTGACCTCCAACAATGACGATTATCTTCCTATGTGTCAGTTATGACTCCAACCACCGGACAGTTTGCTCCCTGATACCCACTGATTCTAGTTTTGCTGGGGCTCCTTGATGTCAAGGACCTTCACTCTCACCTCACCTCTGGAATTCAGCTCTTTTGTCCATGTTTGAACCAAGGCTGTAACGAGGTCAGGAGCTGAGTGGCCCTGGCAGATCCCAAACTGGGTGTCACAGACCAGATTATTGCTGAGCAGATGCAGCTTGATAGCACTGTTGGTGACATCTTTCGTCACTTTACTGATGATTTAGAGTAGACTGATGGAGCAGTAATTGGTTGGGTTGCATTTGTCCTGCTTTTTGTGTACAGGACATACTTAGGCAATTTTCCATATTGTAGGGTAGATACCAGTGTTATAACTGTACTGGAACAGCTTGGCTAAGGGAGTGGCAAGTTCTGGAGCACAAGTCTTTAGTACTATTGCTGGAAAGTAGCCTTTGCAGTATCCAGTGTCTCCAATGTTCCTTGATATCACATGGAGTGAATCGAATTGGCTGAAGACTGGTATCTGTAATTCTGGGGACCACTGGAGGAGGCTGAGATGGATAATCTATTTGGCACTTCTGGCTAAAGACTGCTGCAAATTCTTCAGCCTTATCTTCTGCACTGATGTGCTGGGCTTGTCCATCGTTGATGATTGGGATATTTATGGAGCCTCTTCTTCCAGCGAATTGTTTAATTGCCCACCACCATTCACAACTGGATGTGACAGGGTTACAGAGCTTAGATCTGATCTGTTGATTTTGGGATCGCATATCTCTGTCTATCACTTGCTGCTTTCACTTTTTGGCATGCAAGTAGTCCTGTTTGGTGGCTTCACCAGGTTGATACCTCATCTTCAGGCATGCCCTCCTACACTCCCCATTGAGCAAGGGTTGGTCCCCTGGCTTGATGGTAATGGTGAGTGAGGGATATGTCGGGTCATGAAGTTACAGATTGTGCTGGAGTACAATTCTGCTGCTGCTGATGGCTCACAGTGCCCCATGGATTCCCAGTCTTGAGTTGCTAAATCTGTCCCATTTAGCATGGTGATAGTGCCACACAACACAAAGGAAGATATTCTCAATGTGAAGACAGGACTTTACAAGGACTGGTCAATGGTCACTCTTACCAATACTGTCATGGACTGATGCAACTGCAACTGGCAGATTGGTAAGGATGAGGTCATGTATGTTTTTCCCTCTTGTTGCCTCCCTCACCACCTGCCACAGACCCAGCCTAGCAGTTATGTCCTTTAGGACCTGACCAGCTCGATCTGTGGTGCTGCTGCCAAGCCACTCTTGGTGGTGGATTTTGAAATCCCCCACCAAGAGTGCATTTTGTGCCCTTGCCATCCTCAGTGCTTCCTCCAGGTGCTGTCCAACATGGAGTACCGATTTGTCAGCTGAGGGAGGATGGTATGTTCTAATCAGCAGGAGGTTTCCTTGCCCGTATTTAACCTGAAGCCATGAGACTTCACGGGGTCCGGAGTCAATGGTGAGAACTCCTAGGGCGACACCCTCCCAACTGTATATCACTGTGCCACCACCTCTGCTGGGTCTGTCGTACCAGGTGAGACAGGACATAGTCAGAGATGGTGATGGTAGTGTCTGGGACATTGTCTGTAAGGTTTGATTCTGTGAGTATGACTATGTCAGGCTGTTTCTTAACTAGTCTGTGAGACACACCCTCTCTCCCATGTTATTGCATCTTCCCAATCAACTGGCACTCACAACTGCACACAGTTCCCCAGCTGAAGTCTGACATGTGCCTCATACTTCTTCAATATCACTTTTTTGCTGCTGTACTCCATGCCCTTATTAATCAAGCCAAGAACAGTGTACACTTTACACATAGCTCTCTCCACCTAACCGACCACTTTTAATTATCTGCGTACATAAATACCAAGGTCCTTCTGCTCCTGTATCCACTTTAGAATTGTTTCACTTATTTTATGTTATCTTTCAGTGCACTTTCAACCAAAGCGCATCACTTCACACTTCTCTGCATCAAACTTCATTTGTTATGCATCCTCCCATTCCACTAAATCCAGTGAAGATTGAAAGATAATTGATAATGCCTCTGCAATTTCACTCTCACTTCCTTCATTATCCTTGGATGTAGCTGGCAGATTTCCAATACCTCCTCTGTATTACTGTTAAGTACTTCTCGTGACAGAGTTGTCTCCTCCAGCAGCATTTATCTCATAAGTAAAGACAGATACAAAGCCTTCATTTGTCTCCTCATCTATACTTATTAATTCGACATGTAAATATTAACTGACATCTGGAATGGAGACGCATTGTCTTCTTCGTTTCTATCTCCTTTGTCATCCTACGAGATCTAGATTTGTTCATTCTACCTTTCCCTTTTGAGGGAATATACATTAATTGTGACAGAACCATCCCCAATTGAGGGTAAACCAGAGTCAACTGCAATTTTTCTTGGCAAGCTCTGGTTCCAGGATATCCAGCCCAGCTCCCCATCATTCTCCTGCAGTTGATAATACTTACACCGGATTGACCAATTTCATTTTCCTCTGATAGTAGGAACTGCAGATGCTGGAGAATCTGAGATAACAAGGTCTACAGCTGGATGAACACAGCAGGCCAAGCAGCATCAGAGGAGCAGGAAAGCTGACATTTCGGGCTAAGGAAGGGTCTAGGCCCAAAATGTCAGCCTTCCTGCTTCTCTGATGCTGCTTGGTCTGCTGTGTTCATCCAGCTCTACACTTCATTTCCCTCTGCCCTCCTAAACCTTGTAATACAATGATCACTGTAACTAAAATACTCCACCACTCTCACCTGATATACTTGACCCACCAAACATATCTGCTACTGGCATGTCTTCTATTGTTAGCTCTATGCGGTACACTGTCTTCAGTTTGCCTAAGCCACTGATTAATTTTGGAAATTCAGTTCTGAATCTCTCTCTTTATTCCTTACTGCCAACTTGATCAGCCTGAAAAGTAGTTTCAAATCCATGCTTGCTTTTCAGCTCATAAAAGAATAGGCTTAACTTGTAAACATACATAAAGTCTTTAATATTGTTTCATCTTTATGCTAAAGTCTTTTGGTCAGCAGCCTTTTTACTTTTAATTTGACACCACTTGGTCCCTGGAGTCGAATGCTGATGCTGGAGTGTTTCTTGATTCAGCTATTTACTGTATCAGGGAGGTCCGATAACTTGCTGCACTGACAAGTTTTACATTTGTTTGATGCCCATTTACTTTAATATTAATATTCCAAGCTTCCCTTTTGATTGTTTGCTTTCCATCAGGAATGTGATTTCGTTGCTGTCTAAAACTCGCTGCGTTTTATGATTCAGGCATGTGAGTGATGTGGCATGCCAGCTGATTGAAAGTAACCAATGCTTTGATGCTTGGAATGTTGGCCTGAAAGAGGTGACTGATATTGAAGCACCTACCTGAATCTTGCAGAGGCGTTGCTGGTGTCTTCGTTCCTTTCAGTGTCTCTGATGCATGTGAGAAAGCTGGTGACATTGTCGCTCTCTTGCACGCAGGCTTGGTGCCAAGTTTAACCACTGTCATCAAATATACTGTTCCCAGATGGCCAAAAGCTACACTGGAGGCAATGTTTCATCCTTACCGAGACAAAGTTCCCAAAGTGGCAGACAGGAAACTGAGCGTAGAAATAAACAGTAATAAAAATGTGAGGCTGTATGAACACAGCGGGCCCAGCAGCCTGAAGGGTCTAGGCCCGAAACGTCAGCTTTTGTGCTCCTGAGATGCTGCTGGGACTGCTGTGTTCATCCAGCCTCACATTTTATTATCTTGGATTCTCCAGCATCTGCAGTTCCCATTATCACTGTAGAAATAAATGGGTCTCTTTCAGAGTACAAGGTAGAATAATGCACATATCAATGCTCGAGCCCCAGGTATATTTCGATGAGGAAATCAGATGTAATATTTTACAAGTTTGCTGATAACATGAAGTTAGTTCATGAGTGGTGAGGAGGACGTAAAGAGGCTTCAAGGCAATTTAGGCAATTTGGGTGAGTGGGTAAGTGTGCGACAGATACAATATAACATAAATAAGTGTGAAGTTATCCACTTCAGGCTGGTAAACAAAGTGACAGAGTGTTGTTTAAATAGTAATAGACTGGGAAATTTTAAGGGACTGGTTAACTTTGTACACCACACCACACTCCCACTCAGTTGACAGAATCAAATCTGTTTACAATGTCAAAGAAGACCATGTATAGAGGTTACTGCGTCTCTTTGCACTCTTCTTGAATTTGTCTTGATGATCTCTATAATCATTCCCAATGTGATTCTTGATGGACAAATTGTAACTCCTGGAGCAGCTCTTTACTCACTGGGATGAGATTAATGAGTCGGACTTTTACGTTGACCCTCACTGTAATAAACAGCAGCACAGCCCCCTGATGCTACTACAGCCAGTCTTATCTCCTTTCCTGAGGTGGTCACAATTATCACATCTTGGCAATACCTGTGTATGCTCTGCTCCATCCAGATGTGGAAGATGAGATTGTGTTTATGAGCCAGGAGTGCTTCTCTGCTGGATAGCCTTTTCAACCTCACATTAGGCTGGGTTTATGCTAAGATGGCGACATGTAAAATGCTGTGGCATGTGGTCACATTCACTCAAATCAAGGACTGAGTTTTGATTGAAGAGATCCTTGAAATGCTCCTTCCACTGATCACTCAGTGCTTCTCGGTCCTTTATGAATACCTTTCCTTTTCCAGCTCCCAATGGAGGTAAGCTCTGGGATGCTTGGGCTGTAGGTGGTCTTGACTGTGCTGAGGAATCCAAACACATTATGGCTGTCCATGAGTTGTTGTATTACCCGTGCTTTTCTCCCCACCACCTGTTGTTCAGATCACTAATTGCGCCACTTTGATTAAAGTGACGTCTTCTCTGCAACACTGCAGGAAACCCAATATCATTTGGCGAAAGTTTTGCCCATAACCCAGTCCCTAATCAGACCATCTTTTAACGTCTTATATTCAAGTTGTCTGCTAAATGATGGTGGTTGTTGATCAATTAACTTATGTTGTCTCCTTGTTTATGGTGCTGTTTATTAAATTTTACTCTCTTGGTTAATAAATTGTACCAAGTACTGAAGTACATGCTGGAAGCTCCAATTACCTCATGATAAGTGGCTCTCTCTTCCTTTACCCTCTGCCTTACCAAAACATCATTCCCAACGTTGCTAACTGTATGTTGTAGGGCACGGGCATGGGCATTCCATTTGCTCAAAATATTCCTGCTGTGGTAAGATTTGTTCCATGGCTTCCCCCCATTGTAGCCAGTTTTCCACATTTCCATCCTTAGTCACTGCTCTTCGCTTTGAGAATTTCCCACTGCCCCATGCATGCTGCTGGGACCGTCATCACACATTCTCCCATGCTTATGACCTAGCCAGCAGCCACCACATTCTCTTATATGGGAATGTGGAGGACCTTGGATGTACTACATTACTAAAGGGAAGTTGTTTCAGCCTAAGTCTTTGCAAAGTAACTATGTATTCACATTCTAATAACTAATTACACTTGTCATTGGAGGCTGGACTATTGCTTCACATTTCAGACTGTCTCCATCATCATGTTACCCACTACAGCTCAACCAACATTGCTTCCTATTGGGAAAGTCAAGTATTAATCCTTCACTCTACAAATGCACATTTAGCTGACAGGCTTTAAGACAGGGCAATAACAATATCTGCGCAAGCCAAATTGATAGATTAGATGCCATTGAGTATAGGTCACCAAGCAACATCATGATCTTGCCCCATGCCACGCTCCTCTCCAGGCTTACAGCTGTGTAGTGCACACCAGAAATAGTTCAAAGCAATTTGGCTGTTATTTTCAGAGCTTCCAAGTTCCCATAAGACTGGCAATAGTACAGCTTCCCATTCGAATTTTGCAGTTTGGTATCTCAGTAAGAATTCTTCAAATTGATTGGTAAGAAGATACACATTTGTTTCGTCTTTTTTCCCCCCAACACAACTCGTGCTTGGAAGGCAAGTGTCCAGCAAACAGTTATCTAACCTCTCTGACACACAGAATGCTCTTCTTCAAAGGCTGAGAATAATAAGAGATACATGAGGAGTGAGCAGATAGAGAACCACCAAAACTGCACACTGGTGCACATCAAAAATATAAATAAAAGAAACACTTGGATACCAGAAAAGATTTCTGAACTGTGCCAGTAATCCAGATTATACAAAGTCATTTTTGATCATGGTGCAATACTGTGAAGAAACAAAAGCCAGCCGAAGGCTAATTTATGGCACAACAATCATCATAGAGACTGTACCTTTTTATCATTCCTTACATTTGACTGTGGACTAAAATGGGAAAAGGAATATATTAAAAACCAAGAATTGTTTTAAAAATTATTACACTATTTAAAAGCAGGACACTAATACTCATTGTTCGTAGTGTTTACATGGTTGTCTGTTCAACTAGTTTAGTTGCACATAAACTGGTATTAAGGGGGTGTGTATAAAATGAGATTTAGCGAACAAAAAGTAGCTGATTTATCTGTGAAGTCATGACGAACTGTTGATGACAAAGACTTTCTGTTGCCAACAGCTAACTGATTTGCCTGGAACCAAACATTTTGTTGCAGTGAATGAAATAGTCAGAACCCTTCAATCTCCAGAAAGAGAGGTGGTGTCCACCTTTCTGAAGTGGAAAGAAAAGCATGAAATGCTTGAAGAACAGCAGTTTATTTTCACCAGTTACTATAAGCTGTGGCTTTTAATCAAAACAGAAACTTCATAATTTGTGAATCAGTCGCTCTGTGCCTTCTACAAGCAAGAGAGATCTAGGAGTATCAAGTCCTGGTGAGCCAAAAGGATTATCTGACTCTGGGGATAGAGACTGTTGAACTACCTTCCCAGTTATTTCCTCCACCCATAGCAACAATCGTTTTTTTTGTGCCTGCCAATAGGAGTGTTTAGACAGAGTTTTATTTGGTGTTACAGTTTTAACTATTAGAGTTACAAGTTGACATATAGCTATAATCTCTTTATTTAGGTAATAATTTTTGTTAAGTACAGAAACCTGATTGTGCTTTCTGTTAACTTTGGTCTTAAAAGTCAGGTAAAAGGAGGAAATTTGCATACTTTGATAAAATCTTTAACTTTGTGATGACTCCAGAATAGGAACATTTGATTTCCAATGTGCTATCCCAGTGATGCATCACATGATGCACAAAAAGACTGTGAGGAAGGATCCTCTAACAGTGATTATTGTGTAACGATGTTGAGTGACAGCAACCAGTAGCAAAGCAAGCGCAACAGAGAACAATAAATATCTCTCCAAACAGATATACAATCACCAGATCAGGACATACTATCAAACTTCTAAAAAGCATTATATTGAAATTTGAATTAGCCATCTTGTAAACTTTGTTCCACCTCTTTGTATAATTATCAAATTGGCAACATGTGCAATTGCAATTGCAAAGGTATTGATGAGACTGTATCCTGGACTAATGCAAACAGTTTTGGCCCCCTTCTTTTGGAAGGATATAATTGTATTGGAGGCAGTTCAGAGAGTGTTCACTAGATTAGTTCCAGTTAAAAGTGAGCAAAATAAAAGTGCATAGCTTTGACAGTCAAGATAGAAGGAACATTACCACATAAATAATGCTATACCTGAATGGTAATAATATTAATACACTATGATAAAGTGCATTAAAAATGAAATTCTAACAATGGCCAAGAATTGTCCCATTCTACAACAATAACTGGGTGGTGGAGAAGGGCTATGGAAATTCCTGGCTAACGTAAACATTAAAAATGTAAAAACTGTAAATAACAATATTAGTGCTTCAGAACATTCAATGTGAAAGTCTCACCAGACCTGACTGCAGTACAAGCAGTTCTTCAGTAATTATCAGAAAAACATTCATTGCCAAAGCTGTTCTTGCTTGCCACTGGAATTGCACATGCTTATGAGAGTTCCCATTCATACTTACATTGGTCATGTAATGAGAAACAGAACTGTGTTTAGCATTGTCACCTCTCATCCCAAAGGGCTTGAAAACCAAAGTAAAAATAAATTAATTAGTAGGAATAGGATATTGTATTTAGTGGCTGAACATTTTCATCTTCTACTTTCAGTCTCACATTTCCAAGTTGTCAAATCTCGTATGAACACATCTTGCTCATTTCTAAAAGTTTGATTACATACTTGGGGCATAAGAGAATGGGATGTAAGAAGTTAATTTCACAGTTAAAGTGTCAAATTGAAACCTACATCTTATCAGTATTTTTCCACCAACCTTATAATCCTACCTGGCCACTATCTCAAACTGAACCAGACTGCTTGCAAGGTTGACAACTGATTTCATAATAAACAAAAAATTCAAACATTCAACATTTTCATTGCAATGATTGCTTAGTTCCACCTCTTAATAGTACCTGTCTCTATCTACAGCTTGGTCCATCAACAGTTAAAATCCTCATTGATATCTCTAGGAATATTGACAGAGATCTTCAACATGCCACCCAGCAAAACATGAGTTACAGAACCACACTGTTTTCATTTTCATTGTTTTTATAAAGGCCTTGTTTACTAATTTATTGAAGGACCTTATTGGTTAGAAGGCTAACTCATTTCAGAAGGCTAATTTTAATCTGTGGTTCTGATTGGGTTGTTGGATATTGTATAAATTCAATTTGTTTTAGACAAATGTAGAGATGCCATTACTTTTATATGTACAGCAGGTTTATTTATAGCACTTTAAGGCATCTCAACATATCAAAGGATTCCTACATACACTTTCATAACTCATGGTCCTCAGGTCTTTCTGGAAATTTTGATTTACTTCAGCTCTCAGAGGCTTCAATCAAGCATGATCAAACAAGATTAATAAGCAAATGTGCATAGGTCAGTTAATAGATCAACATTGTCATACACAGATCAATTAAACCATTGAACACTCTAGTTCCTTCCAAGTGTATTGCTTAGAACAAACACTTTATTATTTATTGGCTAAGTGACATTTCTTCCTGGCAGTCAACTTCCCTTGAAAATTCATCTGGTCTATCTTTTTCAATGAGTGTTAAGTAGTTTTGTTTCAACCTACACTTAGGCTCCTATATTCGCCTTCCTTTCTTTAAATGTCTCACCAAGCAAATGTATTTAAATACAAAGGTTTGCACCTATTTATGTAGTTGGAACATTTGCAAATAAAAATGAATTGCAAAAACTGGACAAAGGAAAACTTGCATTGAAAAGTTAAACTTGCATGGAGGACAGATTTAAGTTATTTGATCCTATTACTTCAGATGCATCTTGAAGCAAGAATGACAAATTACATCATCTTAACTAAGCTGTTGTGAAGTAAGCACTGTGCTCAGTATTCAATTGAAATCTCCATTTATCAAGTAGTTGATACTTCCTGTTCTTTGTTCTATTTTTAGAGTACAACAAACTTCTTCTTTGAGTTTGTTTTGATCTAATATCAAGCTATGAATGAAGGAAGTGATCTCTATTTTAGTTAAAGTACCATATCTTCTCATTGTGAATATAGAAAATCATCAAAGGGATCAGATCAAAGGCCATCTCTTAAAAAGAAATGAGCAAGTCTGGTTAGAATAGTTCACCCATTTGTCAGAAAAGGGTCGATGACTGTTCCAGGATCTGTCAGTAATTTTGATTGTAAAAGAAATGAATCCCAAATCTGGTATTTGAAAAGATAAGATAACACACCATCTCACTTGTAGTTTGCATTGTACAATGAATTCTCTAAATATTATGAGCCCAACAAGAGTTGATTTGTAAAGTAGCAAATTATTTTCGCATATCCAAACCCAATGGTAAATAAAGTAACAACAAAACTGATTTAGAATTTTGAGGAGTGCTTGTTTTTATAAATTAAAACCACCAGCACAGGTCTGAAAGAAAATCCTACCAGGCAAATTCTCTTTGATGTCTTGAAGTATATTTGAGGAAGTAAATAGTGAAACATTCTCTTTACACAGTATTTGGACTTTTAGAAAGTTTTTGATGTTTTCTGAGAAGAACTTCTTATTAACTTAAAAGCTATAGGGATCTACTGTATAATTAAACAAGACATTAATTGAAAACTACAAAAGAGATAAAAGTTCTGCGAGGATCAGTGCTGTTTTTCAGTCTCTATATTTTTTAATCTTCATTAATGAGCATCTTTTAAATAAATTGAACAAAATTGTCGACATCACTAAAATAAAGCAGAAAAGAGTGAATAAATGAATTGCAAAATGTTTTAAATCAGCTTAGTTACTGACCAATATGCAACCAATAAAACTTCACCTGTCCAAGAGATAACGAGAGATAATGGTAACTGCAGATGCTGGAGAATCCAAGATAACAAAATGTGAAGCTGGATGAACACAGCAGGCCAAGCAGCATCTCAGGAGCACAAAAGCTGACGTCTTAGGCCGAGACCCTTCATCACAAGAGGTGGATAGGGAGAGGATTCTGAAATAAATAGGGAGAGAGGCGGAGGTGGACCGAAGATGGATAGAGGAGAAGATAGGTGGTGAGGAGAGTAGAGGTGGGGAGGTATGGAAGGGATAGGTCAGTCTGAGGAGGACGGACAGGTCAAAGGGGCAGGATGAGGTTAGTAGGTAGGAAATGGAACTGCAGCTAGAGGTGGGAGGAGGGCATCAGGAAGAGGGAGAACAGATTAGGGAGGCGGGGACGAGCTGGGCTGGTTTTGGGAGATTTTGCAGCTTGTGAAATCCACATTGATACCATTGGGCTGCAGGGTTCCCAAGCGGAATATGAGTTGCTGTTCCTGCAACCTTCGGGTGGCATCATTGTGGCACTGCAGGAGGCCCAGGATGGACATGTCGTCTAAGGAATGCGAGGGGGAATTAAAATGATTCGCGACTGGGAGGTGCAGTTGTTTATTGCGAACTGAGCGTAGGCGTTCTGCAAAGCAGTCCCCAAGACTCTGCTTGGCTTCGCCAACGTACAGCGGATGCAGTATACCACTTTGGCAAATGTGCAGGCGAACATCTGCTTGATGTGTAAAGTCATTTGGGGCCTGGGATGGGGGTGAGGGAGGAGGTGTGGGGGCAAGTGTAGCACTTCCTGCGGTTGCAGGGGAAAGTGCCGGGAGTGGTCTCTCTGGAAGGCAGACAAGGGTGGGGATGGAAAAATGTCTTTAGTGGTGGGGTTGGATTGTAAATGATGGAAGCGTTGGAGGATGATGTGTTGTATCTGGAGGTTGATGGGGTGGTTTGTGAGGACAAGGGGGATTCTCTTAGGCAGTTATTGTGGGGGTGGGGTGAGAGGGATGAGTTGCGGGAAATGCGGGAGACCTGGTCGAGGGAGTCCTTGGCCACTGCGGGAGGGAAGTTGCAGTCCTTAGAGATCAAGGACATCTGGGATGTGCGGGAGTGGAATGCCTCATCCTAGGAGCAGATGCAGCGGAAGCAAAGGAATTGGGAATAGGGGATGGAATTTTTGCAGGAAGTTGGGTGAGAGGAGGTGTATTCTAGGTAGCTGTGGGAGTCGGTGGGCTTGAAATGCACATCGGTTTCTAGGTGGTTGCCTGAGATAGAGACAGAGAGGTCCAGGAAGATGAGGGATGTGTTGGACATGGTCCAGGTAAACTTGAATTTGGGGTGGAAGGTGTTGGTGAAGTGGATGAACTGTTTGAGCTCCTCTTGAGAGCACGAGGCAGCACCGATGCAGTCATCAATGTAACGAAGGGAAAGGTGGGGTTTAGGGCCAGTGTAGGTATAGAAGAGGGTCTGTTCCATGTAACCTACAAAGAGGCAGGCATAACTTGGGCCCATGTGGGTACCCATGACCATCCCGTTTGCCTGTAGGAAGTGGGAAGAATCAAAAGAAAAGTTGTTGAGGGTGAGGACGAGTTCGGCTAGGCGGATGAGGGTGTCGATGGAGGGGAGCTGGTCGGGTCTGCGGGACAGGAAGAAGCGGAGGGCCTTTGTGCCGTCTGCATGGGGAATGAAGGTGTATAGGGACTGGACATACATGGTGAAAATGAGGTGTTGGGGACCGGGGAATTGAAAGTTCTGGAGGAGGTGGAGGGCATGGGTGGTGTCACAGACATGGGTCGGGAGTTCCTGGACCAAGGGGGAGAAAATGGAGTCCAGATAGGTGGAGATGAGTTCGGTGGGGCAGGAGCAGGGGGAGACAATAGATTGACCAGGACAGGTCAGGCAGATTTGTGGATTTTGGGAAGGAGATAGAAGCAGGCAGTGCGGGGTTGGGGAACAATGAGGTTGGAGGCTGTGGGTGGGAGATCACCTGAGGTGATGAGGTTGTGAATGGTTTGGGAGATGATGGTTTGGTGCTCGGGGGTGGGGTCGTGATCCAGGGGGCGGTAGGAGGAGGTGTCAGAGAGTTGGCATCTGGCCTCAGCGATGTAGGGGTCAGTGCGCCATACTACAACTGCACCTCCCTTGTCCGCGGGTTTTATGGTGAGGTTGGGATTGGACCAGAGGGAGCGGAGGGCTACATGTTCTGCAGGGGAGAGGTTGGAGCGAGTGAGAGGGGTGGAGAGGTTGAGGCAATTGATATCTCAATGGCAGTTGGAGATGAAGAGGTCGCAGGAGGGTAAGAGGCCTAGCGGTGGTGTCCAGGAGGAGGACTTGTGTTGGAGGCGGATGAAGATGTCAGTGGAGGGAGGGTTAGGTTCATGGTTAGAAGTAAGCGTGGAGGTGGAGGCATCGGAAAAACTGCTCGATGTCCAAACGTGACTGGTATTCGTTAATGTGTGGGTGGAGGGAGACAAAGGTGAGCCCCTTGCTGAGGGCTGACCGTTTGTCCTCCGTCAGGGAGAGGTCTGGAGGGATGGTGAAAATTCGGCAGGCCTCAATGTGGCTCTCCCCATTCCCCTTTTCTGATGAAGGGTCCAGGCCCGAAACGTCAGCTTTTGTGCTCCTAAGATGCTGCTTGGCCTACTGTGTTCTTCCAGCTCCACACTTTGTTGTCCAAGAGATAATGCTGTTGCCAGCGATTTTTTTTTTAGATTAGATTCCCTACAGTGTGGAAACAGGACCTTGGGCCCAACAAGTCCACACTGCCACTGGAAGCATCCTACCCAGACCCATTCCCTATAACCCACACACCCCAGAACACTACAGGCAATTTAGCATGGCCGATCCACCTAGCCTGCACAGCTTTGGACTGTGGGAGGAAACCGGAGCATCCGGAGGAAACCCACACACACACAGGGAGAACGTGCAAACTCCACACAGACAGTTACCCGAGGCTGGAATCAAACCCGGGTCCCTGGCGCTGTGAGGCTGCTGTGTTAACCACTGAGCCACTGTGTTTGATTGAATTTAGCAAAAAGCTTTCCATCTGACAGCCAGCCCTCCATTCAGCTTTTACCTCAAGTCTCCAAAGTTCTCTGGGACTTTTCTTATTGCTCCCTGGAAGTTATGATACAACTTTAGAAAGTTCTGGTAGACCACATTGGAATAGAGCATACAAATCTGTACGACATGTTTCAGGCATCCTGTCAGGAAAGATAGGATACCCTTGGAACAGATGCAGCACAGATTTACCAGACTTTATAAATGAGCTGAGAAGTTTTGAGTGAAGAATATGTGTTTGACATTAATGAAGTCTCCCAAACTTCTTTGGAAACAGTACTGGTAGAGGAGATTTTGTGGCATTATATTCAACATCAGAGAAGATTAGAAGACCAAGAATGTCAATAGGTACAGAATGGAGCCTTGAAAGGTATAAAATGATAGTTGTGGATTAAAAATGAAGAGACTGTTAGCTCAATGAATTGAAAGAACTAAGATTTCCTTTGTGCCATCATATATCATGGAAATGATCACAACATCATGATTCAACTATTGAACTGTGAGAGAAGCAGAAATTGTAAACACTGATGATATGAGATTTAAAGGAATTTGAAGAGCTTCAGATCATCAGCAGAAGGGGGAATTCATAGTCGAAGAAATAAATAGTAGTGCTGCCAGCAAAAGGCCATTAATTTTTGAAGGACCACTCTTCGAGGCATTTGCTAGCACAGCAATAATTTATATAACACAGTAATAAAATCTTGTCTCCCAGTTATATCAGCTTATTACCTGCTCCAAATAATTGCCCATTCATTCACCATTGTAATGATTGAAGACTTCACCTGCTGAAGCTATCCAGCCTTTAAGATTATTTTATGTTCAATAAATGGATATCTAATATTAAATTGGAAATATCAAGTGTTAATCTCTTTGCCAATGTGATCTCAAATTTCATCACACCCAAGCAAAATCAACTAACAATACAAGAGTATCAGGCATCAGTTTATGCTAATTTATAAAGATAGAAGAAATTAACTTGGAAACAATGGAGGTGAAGAAAGTCGAATGAATGACAGCCATCTTCATAATCTCAAAAATTTCAGAAACAGAGAGCCCGACATTTCTCTCGTCAAAAGATTCTTCTTCTAAATCAGGAATTGGGAGGACTTCTGAGACTGCAATTTCATTAGCGACAGCAAAATACTAATTGCCAACCATGATGCAATCTAAAACTTGTTGAATGTCCTTACCTTAAGTCCATTTGTTCCTTTCTTGCCAACTTCCTTTGGCTCTTTATTGCTGTAGTTCATAAGTTTCAAAAACTAATTCTATTTATACGAGCACAACACTCACAATTCCTGCAACCTCCTCGAAGCACATCTTCCAATCCAGAGCTGAAGGCAATTGCGAAGGGAGGAAAGGTAATGACTTGTAATACTGTGTTCTTACCTGTAAATTGTGAAACAACTATTGATTTATTAGACACTTTAAAACATTATTAGAATATTCAAGAACTGAGGATACCGAGGCACTGCACACCAAATAAATCCACCAACCGATACATTCTTTAAACTGACAAATCAAAACAGTGTAGAGAGGCGATGTAAACATTAAGCAATATCCAGAGCTAAATAAATTTACAACCAATTGAACAGCTCTAAGTTGTGCAGCCCTGCCACATCTATTCATGAATGGCAGTGGATAATTATTTAACCGATCTGAGGAAGACGTTCCACAAATACCCAATCCTCGATGATAGGGGAGTCCAGCACTAGTGTGAAAAAGAAGCATTTACGACAAATTTCAGCCAGAAGTGCCGAGTGCATGATCCATCTTGATCTCCTTTGAGGTCCCCAGCATCCCAAATACAAGCCTTCTCACAATTTGATTCAATCTGTATAATATCAAGAAGTAGCTGAAGGCCCTGGATACTGCAAAAGCCATGGGCTGTGAAGATAGTCCAGCAGTAGTATTGAAGACGTGTGCTCCAGAACATGCTGTGCACATAGCCAGTCTGTTCCAGTACAGTTACAACACTGTCATCTACTCGTCAACATCGAAAACTGCACCGGATGTGTCCTGTATACATTACAGACACATCCAACTTGGCTAACTACTTCCCCATCAGACTACTCGCCATCATCAGTGAAGGAGTCATCAACAGCACTTTCAAGCAGCACTGGCTAGATGATAACCTGCTCGCTGACTTTCAGGTTATGTTCTACCAGGGCCACTAAGTTCCTGGCTTCATTACAGTTTTGGTACTAACATGGACAAAAGAGCTAAATTGAGACAATATTAGGATAACTGCTTTTGATATGTAGAATGCTTTCCACAAAGTGTGAAATGACTGAAGCTTCATAAAACCAGCGTCAATGCGAATGTGGAAGTGAACTGTCTGCTGGTTGGTGTCATACCTAGCACAAAGGAGGTGGCAGTGGTTGTTGGTGAATAATCACCTCAACTCGAAGACATTTCTACGGGAGTCCCTCAGTGTAAGGTTCTATGCCCAGCCACATTCAGAAGCTTCATTGAGAATACAGAAGAGGGGATGTTCACTGATGATTGCACAGTGTTCAATACTATTCACAACTCTTCAGGCACTTAAGCAGTCGACGTTCAAATGCAGTTAGATCTGATCAATATCAAGGCTTGAGCTGACAAGTGGCACATCACATTTGTGGCACATGAGAACCAGTCAATGAGCAGAGCCACTTACATTCAATTGCAACACCATCACTGAATCCCATACTTTCACCCTGAGGTTTACCATAGGTCAGAATCCAAACTAGACTAGCTATTTAAGTATTGTGGCTACAAGAGTGGCTCAGAGGCTGGGATTCCTGCTGTGGGTGACTTACTTCCTGACTCTCCAAAGTCTGACCACCATCAAAAAGCTCAAGTCAGGAATGTAATGGAATGCTCACCACTCTTCTGAATGAAAGCAACTCCAACAGTACTCGCTAATTTGACACCATCCAGGACAAAGTAGCTCATTTGATTGGTACCACATCTACAAATATTCACAACCTCCAGAACGTGTTAATAATGGTGTGTACCATCATGTGACCACCATCATCACTGTAAGTTCATCTCCAAGACACTCAGCATCCTTACTTGGAAATACGTAGCTCCTTCTGTTTTGTTCATTTAAAAACCTGGAATTCCTGCCCTATAATCACTCTGTGTATACTTGCAACAGTTCAAGAAGATAGCTCATTACCACCTTTTCAAGGGGAATTAATGATGGGCATTGAATGCTTTCCAAGTCAGCAAAGCCCACATTTCCTGAATTTAAAGAAAAACCCTCAATCTACATGCTGAAAGCTTGGAAAAGCACCGAGACCAGTGATACACGAATTTCCCTGGACCAACGTGCAGCTGAAGAGTCAGTGAACTGCCTGGATCAACCATTTTTGGAATTGTTTACCAGAAAATAGAACACTCTATGTTCATAGTTTTGCCCAAGCAGATTTCCATTTTGCTGCTTAATTTTAATCTGAAAGTATAAAATACACGCTTTAGGAGACATTATGTCAACAGTGACAACATTGTGTATTATGGCAAGATTCATAAGTGGCATGAAAAATATTTTAACACAAGACAGCTATCCTTTAGTTACTTGGAAATGATAATGAATATCTAATAAAGTGTAGGTGTCAAGCATCACCTCCTAGATGACAATTAAAAGTGTGAACTTGCAACACCTTTGAAATATTATCATCTGAAATATTTGTATTTATTCAAGGCAATATTTAATTTCTTGAGTCAGAAGATTTGAGGATGACTAAAGCTTATTGAATAGAGCTGCCACTAATTCATGATCATAGTTTGTAGCTGTTTCCTTGTAACCTTGTTAGATGTGCCTTGCAAACGTGCTGTAAGGATAGGTCAGTTAATAAACAGGCCCCAGCTATGAGCCAATCAAGATAGCAATTTTATTTTTCGTCCAAAGCAGCTTTATGATTGGTGGTTGACAGTTCATTAAGGGCATCTACTCAACCAGCAAGAAACAAGAAATTAATTTGTTCAGCATAACTTTCAGGTGACCTCACAGTCAACTGGAGTCTTTAAAGCACCGTCCCCATTACCTGTCAAGCCTGTGTAGACAGTTATTTTCCCCTACAGTAAAAGCAGGCTGCTGTTGAACAGGATAATAAACACCTACTGAGTGGGATGTAGCGTGAAAAGATCTCACCCCTGCCATTAACACGCTAATGAATTATTCAGCAAGGACAGTCAAAATAGCTCACATCTAACCGCTCTGCTGTGTGCAGCCTTGCAACTTTTTTTTTAAATTTCAAAAATATACTTTGTTCATAAATGTAAATTTATATACATACATAGTCACCAAAGCAGTTCGGTTCTATACACTAGAACATAGAACTAGCATATAAAGAAACAAACAAAACATTGGATTTGACTCTATCCAACAAATAAACCAAAGGCATTTCTTCCTTGTACAACATTGTATTTACATATATTTGAGGCAATGGTGATGGAGTTGAGGGTGAGTCTGAGAACTGAACAAATTCCCACTTAACTTTAGCAGAAAGCCCTTAAGCTGGGGTCTTTCCCCGCTATTCCTTGGCAGCAGCTGCACCAAACTTTAATGTATCCCTCAGCATGTAGTCCTAGACCTTAGAACATGCCAGTTACAACACTCAGGCAAGTGTCTTTCACTGAGTTGATGGTCCTTCAGACACAGCTGATATTTGTCTCGGTGTACATCCCAGGGAATAAGCCGTAGAGCGCAGAGTCCTGTCTCATGGAGCTGCTCGGGACAAACCTTGAAAAAAAATTGCATCTTTCTGCAGATTTTCTTTGCAAAGGTACATTCCAGAACAAGTTGTGTGACAGTCTCTAGCCCCCTGCAGCCACTTCAAGGGCAGCATGTGGTGGTGCAGAGAGTCCACGTGGACTCACAGGTATCTCACAGGTAGTGCCCTTCTCACCACCAGCCAAGCAATGTCTTGGAGTTTATTGGGAAGTTCTGGTGATATGGCATTCTGCCAATTGATTTTGACAGTCTGCTCAGGGAACAGCCCAACAGTGTCCACCATCTCCTTTTCCTACAGGGTCTCAAGGATGCTTCCTGCTGACAAGTTCCTGGTGGACTTGTAGTCAAAAGCGTATTTTCCTTGCAAATTTCTCCATGAAGGCCAGGTGATACAGAAAGGTCCAAAAACTTGAAGAGTTCACAGCAACAAGGCCGGTCCCATCCTTCACAACACCATGGGAAGGTAGGACATCAGTACATAGGGATGTTTAGTGTTTGCATACCGAGGGTCTAAGCACCACTTGATGTAGCCATACACAAAGGTGGCCATCAGGATAAGGGCGGTAGTGAGTATGCTCTTTGCACTGTCCCCTTATTCAAGACATTGTAGATGGTGTCCTAGCAGACACAGTCCATCTTAGACTTCCAGATGAAGTAAAAGCTGGCTCAGGTGATTGCAATGGTGCGGGTGTGGGGAGTTGGCCAGACCTGCGCCATGTACAACAATAGAGGGAGTGCCTCACACCTGATGACCAGGCTTTTACCCGCAATGGAATGGGAACAGTGCTCCCAAAACCCGAGTTTCTGCCTCATGTTGCAATGTGCCCCTCCCAAGTTTTTGCCCACTTTCTGGCCCCTCAAAACCATATTCCCAAAACCTTCAGGTAATCTGCCCTGACAGTGAAGGGGATAAAGGATCAGTCAGCCCAGTTTCCAAAATCATCACCTTGCTCTTGCCTCAATTTACCTTGTCTCCCGAGGCCAGTTCAAACTGGTCATATATGGTCATCAGTCTGTGCACTGACAGCAGATCTGAGCAGAAAACAGTTATTTAATCCATGTACAGGATTTGATTCGAAGGACTCTGTTGGCTGGAATAGTCACCCCTCTCAAGCTGGCACCCTTCCTGATGGATTCAGCAAAAAGTTCTATACAACACACAAGCAAGACAGGAGAGAATAGGCAGCTCTGCCTGACTCCAGACCCAATCAGGAAGCTTTCTGATTCCTACCCATTAATTAAGACTGCATTAATGATGTTGGCATAGAGCAGTCTGACCCAGTTGTGGATTTTTTTCCACCCGAAGCCCATTTTGGACAGCACATCCCACATGTAAGTGTGCGTGGCCTTTCTGAGCAGAGACAGAATCACTAAGGTCCATAAAACAAATTGATGGCTGTGTATTTCAGCAATGAAGCAGATGTGTTTACCTCAGGATGATTGTTTTACCACACTGATTCACTCTGATGAATATACTAACGTAAAATTTCTGTCCCAATAAGCACTGATGGCACAGCCTCCTAAGTCAGCCCTGAAGGTTCTCAACATTATTCATGAAATGTGAGTTTTGATGTGCCTTGCATCTCCCTGCAGGCTGGCTGTCTAGGAATTATTCATTCTTATTTTTGTGCTTTTGTTTCGAGGATTGGGGTAGGAAGGGTGTTAGCAAGGGAAGCTTTCTGTGAGTCTGATCTTTAACACAGCCTATGTGGGTAATAGTAGAATTGAAAATCATAGTCATGGCCTTACAGCCTGTCTCTCAGCACTAACATTTCTGGTGGGACCTTCCACTAAGCAGCCAGGCATCAACATGGATCATGTGAAAGCTCCAATGATGTTTGCACCTCTGAGAACAGTATTCGACACACTCTGCCAAAATGTGTATGTGCAGTCTGTTGACTTTAGAAATCATGTTGCAATGAAACGTAGAAAGAGGAAACAGGAAAAGTAGGAAGCCATTTGGCCTTCTAAGCCTGCTCCACCATTCAACGTGATCATGGCTGATCATCTTACTCAGTATCCCGTTCCCAATTTTGTGACATACCATTTGATCATTTTAATCCTAAGACCTATATCTAACTCTTCCGAGAAAACATTCTGCATTTTGGCCTCAGCTGCCTTCTGTGGCCAAGAATTCCACAGGCCTACCATTCTATAGGTGAAGAAATTTCTCCTCATCTCAGTCATTTGTATATATCATTTGGATGTGAATATAGGAGGCATGGTTAGTAAGTTTGCAGATGATACCAAAATTGGTGGCATAGTGGACAGAGAAGAAGATTATCTCACAGTACAATGGGACTTTGATCAGTTAGACAAATGTGCCAAGGAGTGACAGATGGAGTTTAATTTAGACAAATGTGAGGTGTTGCATTTTGGAAAGGCAGATCACGGCAGGACTTATATAATTAATAGTAACATCCTGAAGAACGTTGTTGAACAAAGAGATTTTGGGGTGCAGGTTTGTAGTGAAAGTGGAGTTGCAGGTAGACACGATAGTGAAGAAGGCTTTTGGTACGCTTGCCTTTATTGGTCTGTGCATTGAGTTTAGGAGTTGGGAGGTCATGTTGTGACTTACAAGACATTAGTTGGGCCACTTTTGGAACACTGTGTTCAATTTTGGTCTCCCTACTATAGGAAAGATTTTGTGAAAATTGAAAGAATTCAGAAAAGATTTACAAGGATATTGCCAGGTTTGGAGGGTTTGAGCCAAAGGAAGAGGCTGAATAGGCTGGGGTTATTTTCTCTGGAGCATTGGAGACTGAGCGAGGATCTTATAAAAGTTTATAAAATCATGAAGGGCATGGAAAGGGTGGGTGAGTTAACACTAGTGTGCATAACTTTAAGGTGAGAGGTGAAAGATTTAAAAGGGACCTAAGGGGTAACATTTTCATGCAGAGGGTGGCTCATGTATGGAACGAACTGCCAGGAAAGGTGCTGGAGGCTGATAAAATTACAACATTTAAAAAGCATCTGGCTGACTATTGAATAGAAAGCGCTTGGAGAAATATGGGCCAAATGCTGGCAAATGGGACTAGATTAATTTAGGATACGTGATTGGCATGGACGAGTTGGACCGAAGGATCTGCTTCCGTACTATACAACTCTATGATTCTAAATGGTTTATCCTTAAACTGTACTCCCTGAGTTTGGACTCCCCAGCCATTGGGAACATCTTGCATTTATCTTGCCTAGGCCGAGTAGAATTCTATGAGATTTCCACTTATTGTTCCAAAGTCCAGTGATCCGCTCTCCCTGCATACATTATTCTTGCCATCCCAGCAATCAATCGGGTAAACCTTTGATGCATTGTCTCCATATCCGGAATATTCTTCCCCAGACAAGGAAACCGAACCGACACACAATACTTGGTCTCACCAAGGCCCTATTCAACTACAGCAAGAGATCCTTGCTCCTGCTCTCGAATTCTCTCACTATGAAGGCCAACATGCCATTTGCCCTCTTTACCAACTGCTTACATTTGGTGACTGATGTACAAATACACGTCGGTCATGCTGCACCTCCCTCTTCCTCAATCCATTGCCAATCAGATAATAATCCACCTTCTTGCTTTTTCTGCCAAAGTGTATAATCTCACATATATCCACATTATACTTCATCTGCCATGCATTTGCCCAAAGCTTGTGCTGTTTGAGTGAACACAAAAAGCACCACCAAGTGTTTAAAAATTTATGTTGTTGTTAGCTGAAAAGAAATAAAATATTCAAATAGCCCACTGTGCATCAAGGAATTCTCCATTTGTTCATTTTTAATGTGTAACCCAAGAACTTGTTTAGAATGAGGAACATATAAATAAAATGAAGTATTTTGTACTGAGTGATATTTTCAAAAGCGTTTGTTTTTTATTTCTACATTTACTCGGAGAGTAACTGATTATCAAAGTTAAAACCCAGACATATTGTATGCATCTTTAATCAACTTATTCAGGTATGTTATGCCAAACGTTGGTACTGATGGGACTTGAATCCAGATTGCCTAATTCAAGGATAGAAGCTCTGCCATTTTGTAAAGTGCTTTGGTTCACAACTACTGTTGTGGGAATGGGGTCTTTCATCCTTGTTAGTGTTTGTCATAGAGTGGCTGTGGACTTGTGGGCTGCCATGACTCTTAGTGGCCATAGGACCACTACAACTCTTTTGAGCAGAATAGAACAACATTGCTTCATTGACAGCCTCACTGATGATGTTATCTATCATGGTGACAAAACGTCTGAATGAAAGCAAGCTAGCTCGGTGAGCAAGTCAACAACTTCACCCAAGGATCCTCTCTATTTTGCTAAACCAATGGAAGGCAGATTCCTGTGATTGAGATGCTTGATGATCATTGGAGAAGCCTGGGAAGAGTCAGTTACAGGACCATAGCATCATACAACACAAAAACAGGCCCTTCAGTCCAACCAGTCCATGGGGGCCATAATCCCAAACTAAACTGGTGCCTCTTGCTTATTCATGCACTTACCCAACTGAGTTTAAAATGTTGTGACTGTAAACTCATCCATCACTTCCTCTGGAAACTCATACCTCACCCAAACCATTCTCTGCAAAATAGTTGCCTGTCAAGTCCTTTTTAAATATGTCTCTCCTCTCACCTGAAAAATATGTCTAATCATTTTGAACTCTCCCACCCCTAGGGAAAAGACACCTACCATTCATCTTGCCTTTACCTTTAAGATTTTAGCAAAGGTTTGTAGCTCCAGTTGCAGGTGAGGTTGTTGACTTGCTCACCGAGCTAGCTTGCTTTCATTCAGACGTTTTGTCACCATGATAGATAACATCATCAGTGAGGCTGTCAATGAAGCAATGTTGTTCTATTCCGCTCAAAAGAGTTGTAGTGGTCCTATGGCCACTAAGAATCATGGCAGCCCACAAGTCCACAGTCACTCTATGACAAATACTAACAAGGATGAAAGACCCCATTCCCACAACAGTAGTTGTGAACCAAAGCAGTTTACAAAATACCATGCAACAGCTGCCACAAGGATTACATTGAAAAGACAGGGAGAAAGCTAGCCATCAGAATACATGAACATCAGCTAGCAGCAAAACAACAAGATGAACCTTCTTTGATATCAGTACATTTGGACAATGAAGGCCATCAGTTTAACTGGGACAAAGTAACCATAGTAGCCCAAGCCAAACACAAACATGATCGGGAATTCCGAGAGGCATGGTCCTCAACCCATAATGCAATCAACAAACATAAAGAATTGGACCCCACATACAAACCCATCTAGAACAAAACTGGAATTTTTGAGTAGATTTGTAGCTCGGGTTATGGATGTTGTGGTTGGTGGGCTTGCCGAGCTGGTTCGTTCTTCCACAGTCAGAAATGTCTCAGCGAGCCAACCAACCACAAGAATAAAACTGGAAATGACACTACTCACCATAAGGGACCAAACAGTATAAATTCCAAGTGGTGTAGAACAACATCGCTTCATCGGATACCTCACTGATGATGTTACCTATCATGGTGACAAAACTTTTGAACAAAAATAAGACATCTCAGCGAGCAAGTCAACAACTTCACCTTACTCATACTCTTAAGATTTTAAAAACTTCCACAAGGTCACCCTTCAACCTCCTACGCTCCAGTGAAAAAAGTCCCAGCCTATCTAACCTCTCCCCCTAACTTAAACCTTCCATTCCTTGCAATGTTGTGATGTTTTTTCCTGATCACTCTCCAGCTTGATATTATCTGTCCTGTAACAGGGGAACCAGAAATGGACACAATATTCCAGAAGGCACCTCGCCAACATCCTGTATAACTTCAATATGACTTCTCAGCTCCTATACCTTAAGAACTGAACAATGAAGCCCAGCGCACTAAACACCTTCTTAATCAGATAACAAGGTGTAGAGCTGGATGAACACAGCAGGTCAAGCAGCATCAGAAGAACAGGAAGGCTGATGTTTCAGGTCTGGGCCCTTCTTCAGAAATGGGAGAAGGGAAGGGTGCTCTGAAATAAATAGAGAAAGGGGGGTGGTGATGACAGAAGATGGATAAAGGAGCAGATATGTGGAGAGAATACGGACAGGCAGGGATGGAGCCAGTAAAGATCAGTGTAGATGGGAAGTTGGGGTGGGGGTTTGTCAGTTGAGGGAAAACGGACAGCTCAAGAAGGCAGGGAAGAGGATGGTAGGTAGGAAGTTGGGGTGGGGGTAGGTCAGTGAGGTGGGAGGACAGGATAGGGGAGAAAAGACAGATAGGTCAAGGAGACAGGGACGAGCTGGGCTGGTTTTGGGGTGTGGTCAGGGGTGGAGAGATTTTGAAGCTTGTGAAGTCCACATTAAGACCATTGAGCTGCAGAGTTCCCAACCAAAATATGAGGTGCTATTCCTGCAACCTTCGGGTGGCATCACTGTGGCATTGGAGGAGGCCCAGGAGAGACATGTCGTCCGAGGAGTGGAAGGCGGAGTTGAAGTGGTTCGTGACTGGGAGGTGCAGTCGTTTGTCATGAACTGAGCATAGGTGTTCCACAAAGTGGTCTCCAAGCCTCCGCTTAGTTTCCCCGATGTAGAGGAGGCCACAACAGGAACAGCAGATACAGTATACCACATTAGCAGATATGCAGGTGAACATCTGTTTGATGTGAAAGGTTTTCTTGGGGCCTGGAACAGGGATGAGGGGGGAGGGGTAGGAGCAGTGTAGCACTTCCTGCAGTTGCAGAAAAAGTGCCAGGTGTGGTGGGGCTGGTGGGGAGTATGGAGCGGATGAGGGAATCACAGAAAAAGCAGTCCCTCTGGAAAGAAGATAAGGATGGGGGGGGGGTAGAATGTCTTTGGTAGTGGGGTCAGATTGCAAGTGACAGAAGTGGCGGAAGATGATGCGTTGGATCCGGAGGTTTTTGGGGTGGTATGTGAGGATGAGGGGGATTCTGTTTTGATTGTTATTGCGGGGACGGGGTGTGAGGGATGAGTTGCGAAAAATATGGGAGACACGGTGGAGGGCATTCTCGACCACTGTAGGGAGGAATTTGCGGTCCTTGAAAAGGGGGGACATCAGGAACGTACTGGAGTGGAATGCCTCATCCCTGGAGCAGATGTGGCGGAAGCGAAGGAATTGACAAGAGGGGATGGCGTTTTGCTGGAAGGTGGGCGGCAGGAGGTGTATTCTAAGTAGCTGTGGGAGTCTGTGAGCTTAAAATAGATATTGGTTTCCAGGTGGTCACCAGAGATGGAAACAGAGAGTCGCAAGAAGGAGAGAGAGGTATCAGAGATGTTCCAGGTGAACTTAAGGTTGGAGTGGAAGGTATTAGTGAAGTGGATGAACTGTTTGAGCTCCTCATGGGAGCACTAAGCGGCTCCATTACAGTCATCAATATAATGGAGGATGAGGTGGAGTTTGGGGCCAGTGTAGCTACGGAAGAGGGACTGTTCCACATAACCTGTGAAGAGACAGGCATAGCTTGGGCCCATGCGAGTACCCATGGCCAAACCCTTTGTTTGTAGGAAGTGGGAGGAGTAGAAGGAGAAGTTGTTAAAGGTGAGGATGAATTCCGCTAAGCGGAGAAGGGTGTTGGTGGAGGGGGACTAGTTGGGCCTATGGGACAGGAAGAAGCGGAGGGCCTTTAGGCCACCTGCATGGGGAATGCAAGTATATAAGTGGGGCAGGGGCAGGCGGAGACAATGGGTCCACCAGGGGCAGTCAGGTTTGTGGATTTTGGGAAGGAGTTAGAAACAGGTGGTGCAGGGTTAGGGAATGATGATGTTGGAGGCTGTGGGTGGGAGGTCACCTGAGGTGATGAAGTTGTAGATGGTCTGGGAGATGATGTTTTGGTGGTCAGGGTTGGGGCCATGATCAAGGAGGTGCTAAGAGGAGGTGTCAGAGAGCTGGTGCCTGGCCTTGGTGATATAGAGGTCAGTGTGCCATATTACAACAGCGCTGCCCTTGTCCACGGGTTTTATAATGAGGCCAGGGTTGGAGCGGAGGGAGCAGAGCCTAATCAACCTGAGCAGCTGTGACGCAGACTTCAAAAAATTATGTGCCTGAACCCCTCGTTTTCTCTGTTCTATAAAACTATCCAAGGACCTACTTTTAATGATAATCCTTGTTTGTGTTACCAAAATGCAATACCTCACATTTTACCAAATTAAACTCCATCTGCCACTCCTGAACCCATTGACCCAATCGACCATAATCTCTTTGTGACCCTAGATAACCTTCCCCATTGTCCTCTATACTGCCAAATTTGGTGTCACCCGCAAATATGTAGAAGGTTGTGTGATAACATCTCTCAGATTATGTTCCATAATAGTTGAAAACCCTATTCTGTAGTTCATTAATGGAGCCATTGGCTTCAAAATGGTAGCAATAACACCCTTGGAGACATCAAGGCAGCAGTGCTAGGAGAGGTACTGATCTGTTTCATGTAACATGATTAGTGGATACCGTAACCTAAAGTAAAATCAACTTTCTGCAGGAGGTGGAATTCAGTTGACTATAGTAATTGAGAATATAGTATAGTAGACTATAGGGTTCAGTTTTGGACCACAGCTGTTCATTTTATATATTAATGATCTGAATGAAGTGACTGGGGGCATTCTGGTGAAGTTTGCCAATGATATGAAGATAGGTGGACAGCCAGGTAGCACTGAGGAGGTGGGGAGGCTGCAAAAAGATTTACACAGTTCAGGAGAGTGGTCCAGGAAATGGCTGATGAAATTCAACATGAGCAAATGCGAGGTCTTGCACTTTGGAAGAAAGAATACAGGCATGGACTATTTTCTAAACAGTGAGAAAATTCATAAAGCCGAAATACAAAGGGAGCTGGGAGTGTTGGTCCAGGATTCTCTAATGGTTAACTTGCAGGTTGAGTCCATGATTAAGAAAGCGAATGTAATGTTGTCATTTATCTCAAGAGGGTTGGAATATAAAAGCAGCGATATGTTTCTGAGACTTTATAAAGCTCTAGTTAGGCCCCATTTGGAATAACGGTGTCCAATTTTGGGCATCACACCTCACAAGGACATACTGGCACTGGAGAGTGTCCAGCAGAGATTCACATGGATGATCCCTGGAAGGGTAGGTTTAACGTACGATGAACAGCTAAGGATCCTGGGATTGTACTCATTAGAGTTTAGAAGGTTGAGGGGAGATCTAATAGAAACTTACAAGATAGCGTATGGCTTAGAAAGATGCTGGGAAGTTGTTTCCATTAGGTGGGGAGACTAGGACCCGTGGGCACAGCCGTAGAATTAGAGGGGGTCAATTTAGAGCCGAAATGAGGAGACATTTCTTCAGCCAGAGAGTGGTGGGCCTGTGGAATTCATTGCCACAGAGCGCAGTGGAGGCGTTAAATGTCTTCAAGACAGAGGTTGATAAACTCTGGATCTCGCAAGGAATTAAGGGCTATGGGAAGAGTGCAGGGAAGTGGAGTTGAAATGCCCATCAGCCATGGTTAAAATACAGAGTGGACTCGACTGGCCGCATGGCCTTTCTTCCACTCTTATGTCTTATGGCCTTATGGTCTTATAGTAACCAAGCTGATATATGATGGCCAAATACACTTCTCCATACATTCCCGAAACAAACAATGATTGATTACATTTTGCCCCTTCAAGCACCTAATATCCATGGTCTTCAAAGAAATTTCTAATCAATTGACTTGTGTCAGCCTCTGCGTCAATATTGTATCCATCATCTTCAAACCGTTCAAGCCTTCTACTGATACACAAGTGCATTGTTGTTGTATGTTGGTCTGGTATCAGCTCATTCGAAGGGTAATGTTCTTTCTCCAGATGCATAATTCTAGTGTTGGGTGCTTGATATGTTCAATATCGAATCCCTACAGTGAGGAAGCAGGCCATTCACCCCATTGAGTCCACACTGACCCTCCAAAGGGTATCCCACCCCCAACCCCCTCTCTATAACCCTGCATATCCCATGGTCTATCCACCTAACCTGCACATCATTGGATTGTGGTAACACAGGGAGAATGAGCAAAGTCCACACAGACGGTCACCTGAGGCTAATTCAAACCTGGGTCACTGGTGCTGTG
The DNA here is from genome assembly GCF_030684315.1 of Stegostoma tigrinum. Classification (NCBI taxonomy): domain Eukaryota; kingdom Metazoa; phylum Chordata; class Chondrichthyes; order Orectolobiformes; family Stegostomatidae; genus Stegostoma; species Stegostoma tigrinum. The sequence continues at coordinate 61,371,183 of NC_081356.1, read as the reverse complement.
AGGCAGCAGTGCTAATGACTGAGCCATCGTGCTGTGCTTTTGCAGAGTGAATTATTGTTGCTGATTTGTTTCTGTTGCTGTTGTTGTTCTCTATGGTGACTATGCTGACGCTATGCTGATAGCGAGATTATTTCATCCCTGTGAGTTGCCTGCAGTGAGAGAATAGCATCTATATTTGTACATAAAGCTCCATGTTTGTGACAATATATCATGTTGTCCACATTCGGCAAGTATAATTGATGAGACAACTACTCTTTATAGGTTCCGTGTAATTCTTGTCAGGAGTGTTGAATGTTTGTACTCTGATTGGCTCTTCAAATCTCATTCCAGGTAATTATATAGCATTTCTATCAATGTAAAACATGGCTTTTTGTCATTTTACTTTGACTTTGCTACTCACGCCTTTTACAATTTCGGGTTTAGTGGTTTTGTTCAATATAGCATGAGTAGATTGGACATAACATCAGATGAGTCTTTGGATTGGACATGCCTCCATGCCTTCAGTAATTTTCTTTACTCTGGGATTGCCTTATACAAATCATACAATTTCTTTTGTGAAATCTTTGGTAACTTTCACTGCCACCTCAGCTCTTCCAATTGTCAGGGTGTAGCATTGAATTTTCCAAGCTAGTGGACTCCACTGTGGTTCACAGTGACCACATCCATAGCAAGTGTTGGTTGCTTGAGGAACTGTGGCTCAGAGTTGATAAGCTGGAGCCTGAGCTTCCAACACTGTGACACATCAGGAAGGGGGAGAGTTACTTGGATGTTGTGTTTCAGGAGGAAGTCACACCCATTAGATAAATTATCTCAAATTGTGTCAGTGGTCAGGGACAGGAGACTGTGACTACTAATGAGGCAGGAAGAAGGATCTAGAACATAATGCTGAAGGAGCGTCTGCCTTTGAACCTCTCTAACAAGTCTGAGATCCTTGTTCTGTGTGTGGTTGAGAGTACCGGCCATAAGGAGGCTGAGCAAACTGACCATAGCACCATACACAGGGGGAGGTATTCAATCCAGCAGAGAAAGTGGAATGTAGTTGTAAAAAAGGATACTGTAGTCATGGGAAGAGACACAGTTCCTTATGGGCAGTATCAAGAATCCCAAAGGCTGTGTTGACTGCATATAGCCCAGATTCAGGATATTTCATCTGGGCCTCAGAGGAACTTGGAGTGGGAGGGAAATGATCTAGTTGTCGTATTCCATGTAAGTACCAATGATACAGATAGAAAGATGAAAGAAGTTCCTCTGGGGGAATATGAGCAGTCAGGGTCTAAATAAAAAAACAGAACCAAACAAAGGTATCAGTGATAATGGGAACTGCAGATGCTGGAGAATCCAAGATAAGAAAGTGTGGAGCTGGATGAACACAACAGGCCAAGCAGCATCTCAGGAGCACAAAAGCTGACGTTTCAGGCCTAGGCCCTTCATCAGAGAGGGGGTGGGGAGAGAGAACTGGAATAAATAGGGATAGAGGGGGAGGCGGACCAAAGATGGAGAGAAAAGAAGACAGGTGGAGAGGAGAGTGTAGGTGGGGAGGTAGGGGTGGATAGGTCAGTTCAGGGAAGACGGACAGGTCAAGGAGGCGGGATGAGGTAGTAGGTAGGAAATGGAGGTGCAGCTTGAGGTGGGAGGAAGGGATGGGTGAGAGGAAGAACAGATTAGGGAGGCGGAGACAGGCTGGGTTGGTTTTGGGATGCAGTGGGGGGAGGGGAAGAACTGGGCTGGTTCGTTGCGAACCGAGCGGAGGTGTTCTGCAACCGCTCAGTTCGCAATAAACAGCTGCACCTCCCAGTTGCGAACCATTTTAACTCCCCCTCCCATTCCTCAGACGACATGTCCATCATGGACCTCCTGCAGTGCCACAATGATGCCACCCAAAGGTTGCAGGAGCAGCAACTCATAGTCCGCGTGGGAACCCTGCAGCCCAATGGTATCAATGTGGACTTCACAAGCTTCAAAATCTCCCCTTCCCCCACTGTATCCCAAAACCAGCCCAGTTCTTCCCCTCCTCCCACTGCATCACAAAACCAGCCCAGCTTGTCCCTTCTCCCCCCACTGCATCCCAAAGCCAACCCAGCCTGTCTCCGCCTCCCTAACCTATTCTTCCTCTTACCCATCCCTTCCTCCCTCCTCAAGCCGCACCTCCATTTCCTACCTATTACCTCATCCCGCCTCCTTGGCCTGTCCGTCTTCCCTGGACTGACCTATCCCCTCCCTACCTCCCCACCTATACTCTCCTCTCCACCTATCTTCTTTTCTTTCCATCTTCTGTCCGCCTCCCCCTCTCTCCCTATTTATTCCAGAGCCCTCTCCCCATCCCCCTCTCTGATGAAGGGTCTAGGCCCGAAACGTCAGTTTTTGTGCTCCTGAGATGCTGCTTGGCCTGCTGTGTTCATCCAGCTTCACACTTTGTTACCAAAAAAAAGGTAATTGCAGTGATTGTAACAATGTCAGCCATGTTGACATCATAGAATATGAGTTTCTTGATTGGGGCTGTTAACCTGATTCAGTAAGGGAGCCCTGGCTGACAGATATAAACAGGAGTGTCAAAGGTTCTGTTCATTCTGAATGCTAGCTCTCAGGAAGCCAGGCCACTGCCAAGTACTAAGCATATGCAAATAAACAGTGACTTGATGACAAGATACCAGCCTTTGTGGAGTTATTTCAGTAACAGTCTCTGGATTACTGCCTGAGCCATAAGCAAATTGGCACAACATCAACAAGATTAAAGAGTTAAACATGTTGGCCAAGGATTGATATGGAAAAAACAGGTTAGAATTCGTGAAGAAGAGTGTAAACCTGAAACATCGACTTCCGTGCTTCTCTGATACTGCCTGATCTGCTGTGTTCCTCTAGCTCCACACTGTGTTGACCTTGAATTCATGGGACATTAACACCAGCACAGGGGAAGGAGAGCACCGTTCCAATGAGATGGGCTCCACCTGAATCAGAATTCTGGCAAATTGCATAACTCGGGCTGCGGATAAGGCTTTAAACCAAACAGTGGGGGCGTGGGTTCAGTTGTATGGAAAATTACCAAGAAGTCTAAAGGAGGGGAGGGCTCAGCAGAAATTATTAAAATTCCCAAAACAAGTAACAGAACAGAGATTATGAAAAACGTCAGGAATATAACTGCAGGCACAGCAGATACGGGAACAACTAAGATAAGGGGGCAACCAATGCAAGACTAAGGGTGTTATATTTAAATGTGTGCAATATATGAAACAAGGTAAATCAGCTCATTGTGCAGCTTGAAATTGGCAGATACAATGTTGTGGGTATCTCAGAGATGTGGCTACAAGTCAAACAGGGTTGGAAACTAAATATCCAAGGATACACGTCCTATTGAAAACAGTCAGATTGGCAAAGGGGTCAGGATTGCCTTGTTAGTAAGAAATGAAATGAAATTAATAGCAAGAAGTGACTTAGAGTCAGAAGGCATAGAACCTGTGTGGGTAGGGTTGAGGAAACACTAGGGAGAAAAGATCCAATTGGGAGATATGTACAGGCTTCCTAGCAGTAGTAAGGACGTAGGGAAGAAAATAAATCAGGATACAGGAGAGACATGTAAGAAGGGCACTACTACGTTAATCCTGGGGGTCTTTAATGTGTAGGTGGACTGGAAAATTCAAGTTGGTCGTGGGCATCAAGAAAAGGAACTGAGGAAACATCTGCAAGATGGATTTTTGGAGCAGCTTCTGGTAGAAGCTACTCAGGAATAGGCATTTCTGGAATTGGTGATATGCAATGAGCCAAACTTAATTAGGGAGAATAAGATAAAGGAAGCCCTAAGGGACTATGAAGATAAGGTGATAGAATTCACCTTGCAGTTTGAGAGGGAGAAGCAGGAATCAAATGTAAATTGAGTAAACAAGATAAAATGCACCCCCTTCTCCTTCTCCTCCTCCTCTTCTTTCTCCTCTTCACCTCCCATTCCCTTCCCAAACTCATGTTTCTACCTCTGTCCTCTGTTCCTTTGTTATGTAATTTTTGTTTTCTTTGCTGTGTCAGTCACATTAAATAAATTGCCAACTCCTATTCCTAAGGCTAGCCTTCTCCAATCTCCGTAAGCAGAAGAAATATCCAGGGGGATTCATTAACTCTGTTGGCTGGACAGCTTTGTGACGCGGAGTGAGACCAACAGCTTGACTTCAATTCCCATGCTAGCTAAAGTTATGAATGTGGTGGCCCTCAGGTTAAGACACCATCACTCACCTCATTCTAATGCCACAGCAAACCTATGGTCTGGTAAGACTATGGCATCTTTGCCTTTACAAAGAAACAGGCCACTTTCAGTGGTTGAAGGGCGCAGAATATAGCATGAGGTGAGACACATCCTGGAAAGCTGGGGGATCCTTTATATATGCAGATTTAGTCAATACAGTGCGGAGGATACCTCAGTTCTTTTCTGACTGCATCAGTTAGATTCTAAAACTAGTTGAGGTATTATGGTCGAGACAACAAAATGTGAGGCTGGATGAACACAGCAGGCCAAGCAGCATCTCAGGGGCACAAAAGCTGACGTTTCGGGTAGACCCTTCATCAGAGAGGGGGATGGGGTGAGGGAACTGGAATAAATAGGGAGAGAGGGGGAGGCGGACCGAAGATGGAGAGGAAAGAAGATAGGTGGAGAGAGTATAGGTGGGGAGGTAGGGAGGGGATAGGTCAGTCCAGGGAAGACGGACATGTCAAGGAGGTGGGATGAGGTTAGTAGGTAGATGGGGGTGCGGCTTGGGGTGGGAGGAAGGGATGGGTGAGAGGAAGAACCGGTTAGGGAGGCGGAGACAGTTTGGACTGGTTTTGGGATGCAGTGGGTGGAGGGGAAGAGCTGGGCTGGTTGTGTGGTGCAGTGGGGGGAGGGGACGAACTGGGCTGGTTTAGGGATGCAGTTGGGGAAGGGGAGATTTTGAAGCTGGTGAAGTCCACATTGATACCATATGGCTGCAGGGTTCCCAAGCGGAATATGAGTTGCTGTTCCTGCAACCTTCGGGTGGCATCATTGTGGCAGTGCAGGAGGCCCATGATGGACATGTCATCTAAAGAATGGGAGGGGGAGTGGAAATGGTTTGCGACTGGGAGGTGCAGTAGTTTGTTGCGAACTGAGCGGAGGTGCTCTGCAAAGCGGTCTCCAAGCCTCCGCTTGGTTTCCCCAATATAGAGGAAGCCACACCGGGTACAGTGGATGCAGTATACCACATTGGCAGATGTGCAGGTGAACCTCTGCTTAATGTGGAATGTCATCTTGGGGCCTGGGATAGGGGTGAGGGGGGAGGTGTGGGGGCAAGTGTAGCATTTCCTGCGGTTGCAAGGGAAGGTGCCGGGTGTGGTGGGGTTGGAGGGCAGTGTGGAGCGAACAAGGGAGTCACGGAGAGAGTGGTCTCTCCGGAAGGCCGACAGGGGTGGGGATGGAAAAATGTCTTGGGTGGTGGGGTCGGATTGTAGATGGCGGAAGTGTCGGAGGATGATGCGTTGTATCCGGAGGTTGGTGGGGTGGTGTGTGAGAACGAGGGGGATCCTCTTTGGGCGGTTGTGGCGGGGACGGGGTGTGAGGGACGTGTTGCGTGTATCTCTGAGGTATTATGGTGTTGTTATTGGGGAAAAAAGATGAAAAATCTGTGTGTTGTTCAGGGTAAGCCTTTAAAATCTGCATACTAGTCCCTCATTCTGTCACCAATCTGGTTCTGCACTTACCAGTTTGCTGGGCGAGGTGAAGAATGGGAATAAAATGCACCCCCTTCTCCTTCTCCTCCTCCTCCTCCTCCTCTTCTTTCTCCTCTTCACCTCCCATTCCCTTCCCAAACTCATGTTTCTACCTCTGTCCTCTGTTCCTTTGTTATGTAATTTTTGTTTTCTTTGCTGTGTCAGTCACATTAAATAAATTGCCAACTCCTATTCCTAAGGCTAGCCTTCTCCAATCTCCGTAAGCAGAAGAAATATCCAGGCAAATACCAAGGGATTAAATCTAGAGGACTGGACTAATCATCTGGAGATGCACATTCCAATTTCACCATTGTGGCTGGGAAATTTAAATTGTTAATTAAACCAGTTTAAATTAGCAGGCAGTTTCAATATTAGTGACCGTGTAACCATACCACCTCCTTCGATAAGCATATGGGCAATGATGGAATAGTGTAGGGGGAGGGGCTTAATTAGTTCACAGGTCGGCGCAACATTGAGGGCCGAAGGGCCTGTTCTGCGCTGTATTGTTCTATGTTCTATGTTCTATATGAGGGATGAGCCGGCCAGAGTTGATTGGAAGATGAGCCTAGCTGGGAAGATGGCGAAGCAGCAGATATTTCTGGGGGTATTTTGGGAGGCACAGCAGAAATTCATCCAAACAAAGAAGAAACATACTGGGGAAGATGAGGCAACCGTGGCTGACAAGGGAAGTCAGGGATAGTGTAAAAGCAAAAGAAAAGGCTTACAATTTTGTCAAAATAAATGGGAATCCAAAGGATTGGGAAGTCTTTAAAAGCCAGCAGAGGACAAGAAAAAAAAGCAAAAAGAGGGGAGAAAATGAAATTTAGAGTAGCCTAGCTAACAAAATATGAGAAAATTACAGGACAGTTTTAGATCTCTGTAAAAGATGACAGCGAGGCTAGAATCGACACTGGGTCGCTGGAAAATGAGGCTGGGGAAGTAGTAATAGGGAACAAAGAATTAGTTACTTTGCATCAGTTTCCATGGTGGAAGACACCAACAGCACACAAGAACTTTGAGAGTGTCAGGTGGTAGAGGTGAGTGCCATGGCCATCACTAAGCAAAAGATGTTCATGAAGGTGAAAGGTCTGAATATGGATAAATCACCTAGACCAAATGGACCCCAGAGTTCTGAAGGAGATAGCTGAGGAAATCGTAGAGGCATTGTTGATGATCTTTCAGGAATCACTGGAGTCAGGGAGAGCCCCAGAGGGCTGGAAAATGGCCAATGTAACACTCTTATATAAAAAGGAAGGGAGGTAGGAGACAGGAAACTATGTGCCACTTCACCTGACCTCAGTCATTGGTAAGATTTTAGAGTCCATTATTAAGAATGAGGTTACAAGTTACTTAAATTAGGGTTAGGGTAAAATAGTGCTGGGTCAGCATGGTTTCATCAAGCCTGGTAAATCTGTCAGAATTCTTTAAGGAAGTAACAAAGAAGAGCTAGTGGACACAATCTGTTTGGGTTTCCAGAAGGCTTTTGGCAAGGTGCTGCACAGGAGACTCCTAAACAAGAGCCCATGATGCTAGGGGCAAGGTATTGACATGAATAGAGGATTGGCTGACTTGCAGGAGGCAGAATCAGGATAAAATGGTCCTTTTCAGGAATAGCAGCTGGTGATTAGTGGAATTCTGCGGGTTTCCGTGTTGAGACCGCAAATATTCACGTTACGTAATAACGATCTGGATGAAGGAATGGAAGGCATTGTTGCGAAGTTTGTAGATGACACATTGATAGGTGGAGGGATAGGTAGTATTGAGGAAGCCAGGAGGCTGCACAAGGACTTGGACAGGCTCGGCAAGTAGGCAAAGTAGTAGCAGATGGAATACAATGTGGGAAAGTGAGAATTTGGAAATCTGAAGTGCAAGGGAACTTGGGAATCCTAGTTCAGGAGTATCCTAAGGTTAATATGCAGGTTCAGATGGCAGCCAAAATCTACAACCACAAGAGTTCTGGCCTGTAAGAGTGGGGATGTACTGCTGAGGCTATTGTGAGCAGTTTTGAAACACTGTATCAAAGGAAGGATGTGTTGGCATTGGAAGTGGTCCAGAAGAGGTTTATAAGAATGATCCCAGGGGATGATGAACTTGTCTTTGAGGATTGGTTGAGGACTCTGGATGTATAATTAGAGTTTAGAAGGACCAGGGGAATCAGAGTGAAACTTACAGAATACTTTGAGGCCTCGATAGAGTGGATGAAGTGAAGATGTTTGCATTAGTAATAGAAACTAGAAGCCAAAGGCACAGCATCAGAGTGAAAGGATGATCCTTCAGAACTGAGATGAAAAAGAATGTCTTCAGCCAGCAACAAGTTAATTCATGGCAACCTGTCACAGGAGGCAATGGAGGCCAAGACATTTATAAAATTTTATTTCTTTTACTTTATAAATTCATCACAGGCTGTGTCATCACTGACTAGGCCAGCATTTATTGCCTATCTTTAATTGCCCAGAGAACAGTTAACAGCCAAATATGGTGCTGTGCATCTGGAGTCACATGTAGGCCAGACCAGGTAAGGATGGCAGTTTCCTTTCCTGAAGGACATTGGTGAAACAGAGCACATTTAAGACAAAGATGAATAGGTTCTTGATTATTAAGGAGATCGGGTGTTATGGGGAGAAGGCAGGGATATTGATGGGCTGAAAGACCTAATACTGTTCTTATATGTTATAGTCTTATGGTCTCATAAAATGAAAGATATTACACTCTGTCTTAGCATTCTCATCTCTCTCGATAGCAAGTGTTGTTGACAGCAGATCAGGGATGTACATGTATTTCCCTTGCTTGTAAGTTACATCCAGATGATATGCTCACAAAGAAAATAACAGTCTTGGGTGATGTTTTAGACCAGTTAGAAATAGTTTATGCAAAATGCTTTGAAGTAACTTGCACTTTGGCTCCACTGTCACTCTCTCTCTCTCCAAAACAGATACTGATTGTAGTATCCACAAGCAAACGTGATAGCTTAGCAATCTTTCTTAATGTGAGAGCATTGTCGTTCAGTCTGCATTAATGCCCTGGATGTAAGTACAACTGGTTATCCTTGCTGCAAAAGGGTTACTCCAAATCTTGTATCACTGGGATCAAACTGCAATGAAATTTCACCGTTGTTGTCATGCTATGTCGCCATCATTGTGGTAGTGTCATCACCAGTTATTTCATTTTGGTGAAAGCTGCTCGTTATTCTGTTCCCCAAACCCAATGCACATCCTTAGTAGTGAGCTTGCATAAAAGTTAATATTCCAATGATAGATTAGATAAGAACTTTGCTAAATAAAAGTAAAATACTGTGGATGAAGAAATCTGAAACAAAACTTAAAGAATGCTAGAGAAACTCAAGCTGATCTGGCACCATTTGTGGAGGCAGAAACAGAGCAATATTTTGAGCCCATATGACTGTTCTTCAGGTCACTTTGCTAAATTATTCACCACCTGCAAATTACCTGCCCGGCCATTCACCATCCAAAACCACGTTTCCATTCATTCAGTGCTGCTTGTTCAAAGCCCTGGAAATCCACCCCAAAAGGCATTATCAGAGTAATACACCAAATAGACAGTAGCAGTACAAGGCAGTTCATCACCTCTTTCTCAAGGGCAACAATAGATGGACAATTTCCATATCCCATGAATGCATTTATTTAAAAATCCAACAAAACAGGACATCACTTCCAGATCTGTTGGTTGCTATCCCTCTACTATATCTCGCTCCTGGTCAGGATTCAAGTGAAGTACTCTGCCCTCAGTGCATGACTTATGTATTTGACTTCAGGCATCTTCAATAGCATCTTTTCTCTTGTTTTTCAGATTAATTCGGTGAGTTCTCTCAAGCAGTAACAAAAGATTTTGACAGTGGTCTACAGTGGCTCAATATCTACAGACTAGCAGATCATCCCTAATAACTTCCAGTCCAGGAGGATCACTGATTTTCTCAAGCAGCCTGTACTTACACACTTCTGCAGCAGTACAAATGGCAAATGACATACACAGCCATCTTTGTTTCCTAAATGATATTCAGAATGTCAAGAGAAAACTATTGCTTTCATGCAACCTTACTTGTAACCATTCTTCGCAACCAAAGTAACAATGACCTTTGCCTTGGCAATTAGCAACAAAACTTCTTGAGCAGTTGACATGAGGTAATGCGATCTTTTCAAAACTTTATTGAGATACTTCAGATCTGTATGTGCTCTTGACTTTCCAGGTTTCTTTGCTGCTATGCTGCTGTTAATCCAGTCTATTGAAGTTGTCACTTCCTTGGCTGCTCTCCTTCTCCAGTTCAGCTATCTGGTATTTCAGGTTGGATTGGAAGGCAGCTGAAACTCTCACTGGGAGAGTCCGAGTGGATCTTACACTTACACCTACTTCAAGATGATATTAATATAGTATGGAACATAGGGACAGGAGAATTCCATTCAGCCCCTCGAACCTGTTCCGCCATCCATAGAGATCATATACATGCCTTTAGCCAATTCCCTTAACACCTCATCTTAAAAAAAAATGCATCTATCCCAGACTTAAAATTAACAACTGATCCAGCGTCCACTGCTGTTTGTGAAGAGAGTTCCAATTATCTACCACGCTTTTGTGTAGAAGTGGTTCCTAACGTCTCTCCTAAATGTTCTGGCCTTAATTTTTTGTGGCTTACTTCTAGAATCTCCAGCCAATAGAATCAGTTTATCACCCTGTCTTTTCTTATTAGTGTCTTGAAGATCACCCTGTTTCCTTCCAAATTCTAGAGAAAACAGAGGGCTGCTTCTTCCTAGGAAAAAAAAGACCTGAACCGTACCCATCCTCCACCACCACCCTCCTCTGTCTGGCCGAACCCATCCTCACTTTGAACAATTTCTCCTTTAAGGTTAAAGGTGAGGCCATGGGTACCTGCTTAGGCCCCAGTTATGCCCAATTCTTTGTGGGGTACTGGGAACATTCTTTGTTCCAGCCCTACTTGGACCCCCACCCTCACCTCCTTTTCCGCTACATCGATGAAATCGTCGGTACTCCTTTCCTCTCTCATCTGGAATTTGGAAAATTCAACAATTTAATTTCCAATTTCCACTCTGTTCTCAATTTCACACCTGGACTGTCTCTGACTCTTACCTTCCCTTCCTTGACATCTCTGTTTCCACTTGTGTCGATAGGCTGGCCACCAATATCCAGTACAAACCCGTCAACTCCCACAGTTACTTTAGCTATACATCCTCATATCCTGATTCCTGTAAAATCTCTATTCCATGCTCTCATCTGTTTTGATGATGTCAACTTCACCATAGGGGCCCCCAAAATGTCCACCTTCTTCCTCAGCTGAGGATTCGCCAGCGCTGCGGTTGACAAGATTCTCAGCAGTGTCTGACCCATTTCCTGCACTTCAGCCCTCACCCCCTGTCTTCCCTCCCACAACAGAAATAGGGTCCTCCTTATCCTCATCTCCCATCCAACCAGCAGCAAAAACCAAAGAATCTTTAGCAGCTTTTGTCATCACCTCCGGCAGGATGCCATCACTAGACACATATTCCCCTTCCCTCCCTTGCCAGCATTCTGCAGGGATTGTTCCCTCAAAGACATCATGGTCTCCTCTTCCTCTACTTGCAATACCTCCCCATGTTCCCACAGTACCTTCCCATGCTTTTGCAGAAGGTGTAACACCTGCCCAGTTACTTCCTCCCTCTTTACTACCCAAGGGCCCAGACACAGTTTCCAGGCGAAGCAGTGATTTACTTCACTCCATCTAGTCTACTGTATTTGCTGCTCACAAGGTAGTCTCCTCTACAGTGGGGAGATGAAGTGCAGACCGTGTGACTGCTTTGCAAAACATTTACATTTTGTCTCACAAAAATGACCCTGAGCTCCCGGCTGTCTGCCACTTCAACACAGTACCAACTTCACTGGCCAACATCTCTTATTCAGTCTTATCACTGTGCTCCAGCAATGTTCAGCACAATCTGGGAGGACAACATCTCATTTTCTATTGGGAACCCTGTGACCTCTGGGCTGTATATCAAGTTCAGTAATTATCGGGCCTGAGCACCTTACCCCAAACCCAACACACCATGCCTTGTCATCACTTGGGCTGCTAAAAGCCATTATCAGCCACAAATAGTCCCCATTAGCAGCTGTTCATTCTCCCTAGCCTGACCGTTACCCTTTCCTTTGTCTTTTTTCTAATAGAGTCCCCAGAGTGTAGAAAAAGGGTCTTCAGCCCAACATGTCCACATCGACCCTCAGAATGTCCCACCCAGACTCATACTCCTATAATCCACCTCATCTACACCATCCCTGTACACCATGGGGCAATTTAGCATGGCCAATCCACCTAACCTGCACATTTTTGGACTGTAGGAGGAAACTGGAACACCCAGAGGGGAACCCACGCAGACAGTCGTCCGAGGGTGGAAACAAATCCGGGTGCCTGGTGCTGTGAAGCAGCAGTGCTAACCACTGAGTCCATCTGCCTAACTGTTTCTCTCTCAGTCTCTCTCTGTCTCTCTCTCTTCCTCTCTCTCTGGACACCATGTCCACCTATCATTTATTCCTTCCTACTCCTATCCCATCTTCAGCATATAAACCAACACCTTCCTAGCTTCAATCTGTTCTGAATAAGGGTCACTGCACCTGAAATGTTAATTCTGCTTTCTCGCCACAGACACTGCCAGACCTGATGAGCTTCTCCAGCAATTTCCGTTTTTATTTCTGATTTCCAGCTACCATTGTTCTTTGTTTCTTTTGTCTCAAGAAAACAGGCCTAATTTGTATAATCGTTAACATAACTTATTGTATAATCTCTCACATAACTTATAACCTAGAGTCCAGGTATGATTCTTGTAAAGGCACATTGTACTCCCTCCAAGGCCAATATATCCTCCCTCAAGCATAAGGGCCTGAATCTGCTCTTAGTACTCCAAGTGGGTTCTAATCAGAGTTTTGTATAACTGCAGCATAACTTCTGCACCTTTGCACTGCAGGCCTCTAAATGCTGTAGGCCAGCATTCCATTAGTTTTCTTAATTATTTTCTGTATCTGTTTCTGACATTTTAGAGATTTATGCACCTGAACTCACAAGTCCCTTTGGACATCCATTGTATTTAACTTCACACCTTCAGGAAAGTACCCTGAACTATTACTTTTCAGTCTGAAATGGATAACCTCATACTTGTTTATGTAGAACTCCATCTGTCACAGTTCTGCCCATTCACATAGTCTATCTCTCATTGTAAATTTATGCTATCATTTACACTGTCTACAATGCTGCCTAAATTTGTGTAATCAGCAAATTGGGGTAAATGATTTTCTATGCCATTATGCATGTTGTTAATAAATAACAATTTGAGGACCTATGCATTATTTATATTTTCTGTTTCCTGCTATTCTGCCAATTTCTCAGCTATGTTTGCAATCTGCCCTCAATTCTATTGGCCTCTGTCTTAGTTAACAGTCTCTTTTGTGGGACTTTATTAAATGCCTACTGGATGTCCATATAAACAACATCCATAGATATTCCTCTGTCCACTATCTTCATCGCTTCTCCAAAAATTTCAGTGAGGTTTATCAGGTATGATCTACCCGTCATGTGTCAGTGCTGGCTTGCCCTGATTAACTAATTTTAAAGTTGTTCAGTTACTCCTATCCTTGACTGTAGACTCCACCAACTTCTTCACCACAAATGTTAGGTTTACTGGTCTTTAATTCCCTGGTTTTCCCCTTTCACCCTTCTTAAAAAGCAGAGTGACATGTGCAATTTTTCAATCCATAAGGACAACTCATGTATCCAGGAATCTCTGACACATTATTGTTAGGGAATCTACAATGTGCTCCCTTACTTCCTTTAACACCCTTGGATGGAGACGTCAGGTCCCAGGAATTTGCCACTCTCGATTTCCAGTAATTTCTTCATTCCCGATGGCTTACTTGCATTAATTTTATTCAATCCTGTTCCCAAACCACTTCCTCAGAACTTCTGGCAAACTATCCTCCTTTTCTGCTGTAAATCCTGAGGCAAAGTATTGACAATATCCTTACTTTCAGTCTTTAGTGGGCCAACATTTCTCCTGACCACCTGCTTTGCCTTTATAGAATTATAACAGTTCTATTTGTTGATTTTGATGTCCCTGGCAGGTTTAATTTCATAATCTCTTTTGTTAGCTCTTCTAAGCTACTTTGTGGCCCTTTGCTGATCTTTGTACATTTTCCATTCAGCAGGAACTGTACTTTTTCTTTGCATTTTTGCAAGCACTTTCTTTTACTTTTGTGCTGCCCCTTGTTTCTTTAGCTGTCTATGACTATCTTTTACTCTATGAATTGGAGATTTTCCCAGGTTACAGTGCACAGTCTCTATCTCATCTTGCTAAAGTTAACTTTACTTAAATCTGAAACTCTTGTCACTGATTCATGCATTTTGCTTTCAAACTCTGCCTTGAACTCGATTATGTTATGATCACTATTTGATAAATATTCATGCACCGCTAGGTTAAAAATTAAATCCGGCTTTTTTATCAATACGAAATCCAATATTGTTTGTCCCCTTGTTGTATCCAGCCCTTGTTGCTGCTGAAAACTATCTCAGACACCATCCAGAAATACACTACCTTTCTAACAAATGTTTCTCTGCCTCTCTGCTCTACGTTAAAATTAAAATACCCTATTAATAAAGATCTGGCTTCAGCATACCCTCCTGCATTTATACAATCTAGCACTTCAGAACTGCTACCAGTGGGCCTGTATGCAACATCTATTACTGTTTTAGATCTTTTAATGTTCCTCAGTTCCACCTATATGGCCTCCACTGAATGCTTTCGCCCCATTTTCTTCTCCCCCAACCTTGAAGTAATTTTGTTTCTAATCAGTGAGGCTACTTCACCTGCAGTGCCATCTTTTCTGTCCATCCTATTGACTTATAACCTTGTATATTTAGTTCCCTGTCCTGACCATCCTGCAGCCATGTCTCCTGTTTCATTATCTCCAATTCAAATCTGTGCTTGCAATGCATTTAATTTATTCCTTGTGTTCTATGCATTCTTATGTAAAATGTGCAAACTCCACACAGGTAGTCAGCCAAGTCTGGAATCAAACCCAGGTCCCTGGTGCAGTGAGGCAGCAGTGCTAACCACTGAGCCACCACACCACCCACTTAAGATCCTGTTCTTTTACTTTGTTCCTGATTCTTGATGTTCCCACACAAGACCTCTTGTCTTCTGTTGTCTTTGTTGTTTGGTCACAACATGGACGACAAAAACTGGATCCTCCTCCTCGCACTCCAACATCCTTTAAAGTCAGTTTATAATGCCCCTTCCCTTGGCACCAGACAGGCAACGAACCATGCTGGACTCTCAAGCCAGCCTATAAAGGATACTACCTGTATCTCTTAATATAGAATCGATCAGCACTACTGCTTTACTTTTTGCTCCCACCACATGAAAATCCTTCTGTACCATTGTCAGTTTGTCTATCCTCCCTACAGCACTTTTTGTCATCCACACCTCATACCTGTTGAACAAGGTTTAGAGCTGAGACTCCTGCAATGCTAAATTCAGGATCCTTCTACCTGTCTCATATGTCGTCACATCTTCCTATCCCTGGCCACTGCCAAATTTCAAGCACTTAAGCTACAGTGTGTGACTGCTTCCTGAAGCACAGCATTTACAAACTGCTCCCCTCCCCGGTGTGTCGCTGTGTTCAAAGTACAGACTCCAGCTCATCAACTCTGGACTGGAGTCCCTCAAACAACCAATACTGCCTACAGATATATTCACTATAAACCATATGGGGCCCACCAGCTCCCATATCATGCTGGTACAATACAATGTCTGGATCTGCGTCTACCTTATATAACTGGTTTTTAATGGTTTTTAATTTGTACTTTTACTACTGATCTTTAGTCTTTAATCTGTAAAATATTTCTGAAAGCAATTTAGACAAGTATACAAAGTAGCGCAGTGTGGAGCGGGAGGAACACAGCAGGCCAGGCAGCATCAGAGGAGCAGGAAAGTTGACATTTCAGGTCGGGACACTTCTTAAGATCAGACCTTAGTGATATTTAGCAAGAGGACATCCAGGAAGCGTTTTTGTAATCATCTAGAGTCTCACTGGCATTTAATATATTTGGGTTGGTAAAACAATGTGAATTTCTTCTTGCACATGTGGGGTTATCAGTCTAAGATTTGGACTTGCTTCAGCTGAGCTGAGTTAATTTTGCTTAACATCAAATTGGAAATTCAGATTTTCATTCCTCCAATTGCATTGAGGTCTCAGTTGTCCTCTTGGGATGGGCTTTGTTCCATCATGTAGCCCCAAGTTTATCTTCAAGGGTTTCACTTTGATTCACCTTCTTCAGCCAATTCTCAAAAGGTGTACAAAGCTCATGATGTAGCACAGAGCACTCATGTCTATCCAACACTTCATATTCACTTCCTGCTCTCCTTCTGCAATCATTAGAATAAATTCATAAGTCATTTGTCACTTTTAGATCTGACGATACCATCCTGTTTGATAGTGTAGAATAATTTGTCGGAATCATTTGTTAATATTTCTTCAGCAACCACCTTTATACATTTACCTTGCTTCTTTCTAGCTGAACACTCGGAAGCAAAGTGATTCAGCTTCTCTCCCTGCTTTCCACATGCCGGACATGCTTTCTTTATTTTTATGTGGTATTACCCTACAATGTTTACATGTTCCCCTTTGACATTGATCTTTCTGCTGGCATTTCTGCAAATATTGTTTCCCATTCTTTTGATTATGTTATTTTTAGTCAGCCTGGAATACTGGCATAACGCAAGACCTTGTCTGTCCTTCCCTTAATATACGGTTGATTTACAACCTCAGAGCTTCTCCACACGTCCATAGCTTTCTAAGTCTAAGGTTCTTCTCGCTACCAGATGTACTGTCACAGCAGGATCTCCTATGCCTAGGACAATCCTAACATTGATGAAATTTTTCAGTTTCCCAAAATCAAATCATCATTACCTACCAATCAATAATCTGGCTCTTCCTAACAATTGAACAGATACAACAATTGAAATATGTAATGTTAATATGTGATTCAAAATATGTCTTTCAAACATTCAAACTTTCTTTCTGTATTCTTTGCTCTACAGTGACACTTAGGGTGCAACACAGCTTATAGCACTCTTTCTTTAGCACTAAACAAGATTGCAACTCTTTTTTGTTGAGTTTTTTTTTACTTAATTTGGTAACTGTTGCATTGCTAGAGCAGATTGCAATTCTGCCCCACAAATCTTTCCATTTCGACAGCAGCAGTGAATGGAAAATGCTCAGTTAACTGGCTCACCCACCACTTCATAGTTGTAAAGTTTGAATTTTATTCTTCCATTTTTCATAGAACATAGAACATAGAACAATACAGCACAGAACAGGCCCTTCGGCCCTCGATGTTGCGCCGACCTGTGAACTAATCTAAGCCCCTCCCCTACACTGTCCCGTCATCATGTATATGCTTATCCAAGGACTGTTTAAATGCCCCTAACGTGGCTGAGTTAACTACATTGGCAGGCAGGGCGTTCCACGCCCTTACCACTCTCTGAGTAAAGAATGTACCTCTGACATCTGTCTTAAATCTATCACCCCTCAATTTATAGCTATGCCCCCTTGTACAAGCTGAAGTCATCATCCTCGGAACAAGACTCTCACTGTCCACCCTATCTAATCCTCTGATCATCTTGTACGTCTCTATTAAACCTCCTCTTAGCCTCCTTCTCTCCAATAAGAACAGACCCAAGTCCCTCAGCCTTTCTTCATAAGTCCTTCGCTCCAGACCAGGCAACATTCTGGTAATCCTCTTCTGCACCTTTTCCAATGCTTCCACATCCCTCCTGTAATGGGGCAACCAGAACTGCACGCAATATTCCAAATGAGACCGCACTAACGTTTTGTACAGTTGCAGCATGACATCATGGCTCCGGAACTCAATCCCTCTACCAATAAAACCTAACACACCATAAGCCTTCTTAGCAGCACTATCAACCTGGGTGGCAACTTTCAGGGATGTATGCACATGGACATCAAGGTCCCTCTGCACTTCCATACTACCAAGAATCCTTCCATTGACCCGGTATTCTGCCTTCCTATTATTCTTCCCAAAGTGAATCACCTCCATTTATCCGTATTGAACTCTATTTGCCACCTTTCAGCCCAATTTTGCAGTTTATCCAAGTCTCCCTGCAACCTGCAACATTCTTCCACACTGTACACCACTCCACCAACTTTAATGTCATCTGCAAACTTACTAACCCATCCACCTATGCCTGCGTCCCAGTCATTTATAAAAATGATAAACAGCAATTGTCCCAAAACACATTCTTGAGGAGCACCACTAGTGACCTGACTCCAGGCTGAATATTTTCCATCAACCACCACTCGTTGCCTCCTTACAGAAAGCCAGTTTCTAATCCAAACTGCTAAATCTCCCTCAATCCCATGCCTCTGTATTTTCTCCAATAGCCTACCACATGGAACCTTATCAAAGGCTTTACTGAAGTCCATGTACACCACGTCAACTGCCCTTCCCTCATCCACATGCTTGGTCACCTTCTCAAAAAACTCAATCAGGTTTAGAACATAGAACATAGAACATAGAACAGTACAGCACAGAACAGGCCCTTCAGCCCACAATGTTGTGCCAACCATTGATCCTCATGGATGCACCCTCAAATTTCTGTGACCATATGCATGTCCAGCAGTCTCTTAAATGACCCCAATGACCTTGCTTCCACAACTGCTGCTGGCAACGCATTCCATGGTCTCACAACTCTCTGCGTAAAGAACCTGCCTCTGACATCCCCTCTATACTTTCCACCAACCAGCTTAAAACTATGACCCCTCGTGCTAGCCATTTCTGCCCTGGGAAAGAGTCTCTGGCTATCAACTCTATCTATGCCTCTCATTATCTTGTATACCTCAATTAGGTCCCCTCTCCTCCTCCTTTTCTCCAATGAAAAGAGACCGAGCTCAGTCAACCTCTCTTCATAAGATAAGCCCTCCAGTCCAGGCAGCATCCTGGTAAACCTCCTCTGAACCCTCTCCAAAGCATCCACATCTTTCCTATAATACGGCGCCCAGAACTGGACGCAGTATTCCAAGTGCGGTCTAACCAAAGTTTTATAGAGCTGCAACAAGATCTCACGACTCTTAAACTCAATCCCCCTGTTAATGAAAGCCAAAACACCATATGCTTTCTCAACAACCCTGTCCACTTGGGTGGCCATTTTAAGGGATCTATGTATCTGCACACCAAGATCCCTCTGTTCCTCCACGCTGCCAAGAATCCTATCCTTAATCCTGTACTCAGCTTTCAAATTCGACCTTCCAAAATGCATCACCTCGCATTTATCCAGGTTGAACTCCATCTGCCACCTCTCAGCCCATCTCTGCATCCTGTCAATGTCCCGCTGCAGCCTACAACAGCCCTCTACACTGTCAACGACACCTCCGACCTTTGTGTCGTCTGCAAACTTGCTGACCCATCCTTCAATTCCCTCGTCCAAGTCATTAATAAAAATTACAAACAGTAGAGGCCCAAGGACAGAGCCCTGTGGAACCCCACTCACCACTGACTTCCAGGCAGAATATTTTCCTTCTACTACCACTCGCTGTCTTCTGTTGGCCAGCCAATTCTGTATCCAAGCAGCTAAGTTCCCCTGTATCCCATTCCTCCTGACCTTCTGAATGAGCCTTCCATGGGGAACCTTATCAAATGCCTTACTGAAGTCCATATACACCACATCCACAGCTTGACCCTCATCAACCTTACTAGTCACATCCTCAAAAAACTCGATAAGGTTTGTAAGGCATGACCTACCCCTCACAAAGCCGTGTTGACTGTATTTGATCAAGCCATGCTCTTCCAGATGGTCATAAATCTTATCCCTCAGAATCCTTTCTAACACCTTGCAGACGACAGACGTGAGACTTACCGGTCTATAATTGCCGGGGATTTCCCTATTTCCTTTCTTGAAGAGAGGAATTCCATTTGCCTCTCTCCAGTCCTCAGGTACGACTCCAGTGGAGAGCGAGGATGCAAAGATCTTCGCAAGTGGCGAAGCAATTGCATTTCTCGCTTCCCAAAGCAGCCGAGGACAAATCTGATCCGGGCCTGGCGACTTGTCAATCTTAATGTTTGACAAAATTTTCAGTACATCAGCTTCCTCTATCTCTATCCATTCCAGCATGCACACCTGCTCTTCAAAGGTTTCATTCACTACACAGGTCGTTTCTTTCGTAAAGACAGAAGCAAAAAACTCATTTAGGGCTTCCCCTACCTCCTCAGGCTCCACACACAAGTTCCCTATGCTATCCCTGATCGGCCCTACTCTTTCTTTGACCATTCTCTTATTCCTCACGTAAGTGTAAAATGCCTTTGTGTTTTCCCGGATTCCTTCTGCCAAGCCTTTCTCGTGCCCCCTCCTGGCTCTCCTCAGACCATTTTTGAGCTCCTTCCTTGCCTGCATGTAATCCTCTCTAGCTGAACTTGACCCTAGCTTCCTCCACCTTATGTAAGCTACCTTCTTCCTTTTCACTAGAAGCTCCACCGCTCTCGTCATCCAAGGTTCCTTTATCTTACCCCGTCTTGCCTGTCTCAGAGGGACATATTTACTCATCACTCCCAACAACTGTTCCTTAAACCATCTCCACATGTCTATAGTTCCCTTACCATGGAACAACTGCTCCCAGTCCATGCTTCCTAACTCGTGTCTAATCGCATCATAGTTTCCTCTTCCCCAATTAAATATCCTCCCATTCTGCCTAATCCTCTCCTTCTCCATAGCTATGTAGAATGAGAGAGTGTTATGGTCACTATCACCAAAATGCTCTCCCACCACAAGATCTGATACCTGCCCCGGCTCGTTTCCGAGCACCAAGTCTAGAATGGCCTCTCCCCTCGTCGGCCTGTCAACGTACTGCGTTAGGAAACCCTCCTGAACACACCTTACAAAAACAGCTCCATTCAAATCTTCTGCTCGAAGGAGGTTCCAATCAATATTAGGAAAGTTAAAGTCACCCATTACAACAACCCTACTGCGTCCACACTTTTCCAAAATCTGTCGACCTATGCTTTCTACAATCTCCCTGCTGCTATTGGGGGGCCTGTAGTAAACCCCTAACGAGGTGACTACTCCCTTGCTGTTCCTAATTTCCACCCATACTGACTCAGTAGGCAGATCTTCCTCGACAATGGAAGCTTCTGTAGCTGTGATACCCTCTCTGATTAGTAGTGCTACACCCCCTCCTCTTTTTCCCCCCTCCCTATTCTTTTTAAATGTTCTAAACCCTGGAATATCCAGCAACCATTCCAGCCCATGAGAAACCCATGTCTCTGTTATGGCCACAACATCATAGCACCAGGTACTGATCCATGCTCTAAGTTCATCACTTTTATTCCTGATACTCCTTGCATTAAAGCAAACACACTTTAACCGATCCCTTGGTTCCTTCCCAGGAAAATCCTTCCCACTAGCTGGTCTACCTCTTGCTACTGCCTCACCTGCATCAACGCTCACCTCTGGTATACAGCTCAGGTTCCCACCCCCCTGCCATACTAGTTTAAACCCTCTCGAACTACTCGAGCAAACCTTCCACCCAGGACATTGGTCCCCTTCCAGTTCGGATGCAACCCGTCCTTCTTGTACAGGTCCCACCTTCCCCAGAAGGCATCCCAATTATCAACATATCTGAAACCCTCCCTCCTACACCAGCTGCGTAGCCACGTGTTCAGCTGCGCCCGCTCCCTGTTCCTCACCTCGCTATCTCGTGGCACCGGTAGTAAACCAGAGAACACTACTCTGTTCGTCCTGCTCTGCAGCTTCCATCCTAACTCCCTGAAATCACTTTTTATATCCTCAAACCTATTTCTGGCTATATCATTTGTGCCAATATGTAACACGATTTCTGGCTGTTCACCCTCCCCTTTCAGAACTTTATACACCCGATCGGAGACGTCCCGGACCCTGGCACCAGGGAGGCAACATACCTTCCGGCAATCCCGATCTTGCCCACAAAATCTCCTGTCGATTCCCCTAACTATAGAGTCCCCTACCACGAGTACTTTTCTATTCTGCCCCCTTCCCTTCTTTGCCACAGTGTCAGGCTCAGTGCCAGAGAACTGACTACTATGGCTTTCCTCTGGTAGGTCAAACCCCCCAGCAGTATCCAAAACGGTATACTTATTGCTGAGGGGAATGCCCACAGGGGATCTCTGCACTGTCTGTCTGTCCCCTTTCCTCCCCCTAACTGTAACCCATCTATCCTCGTCCTGAGCCTTTGTGAGACACGACCTGCCCTTGATGAATCCATGCTGACTATCTCTAATCAAATTGTTGCTTGCTAGATGATTATAAATCCTATCTCTTATAATCCTTTCCAAAACTTTTCCTACAACAGACGTAAGGCTCACAGGTCTATAATTACCTGGGTCATCCCTACTGCCCTTCTTGAACAAGGGCACAACATTTGCAATCCTCCAGTCCTCTGGTACTAAACCTGTAGACAATGAGGACTCAAAGATCAAGGCCAAAGGCTCCGCCACCTCCTCCATAGCTTCCCAGACAATCCTCGGAAAAATCCCATCCGGCCCAGGGGATTTATCTACCTTCACACCTTCTAGAATTGATAACACCTCCTCCTAACTAACCTTAATCCTTTCAATTCTAGTAGCCCGTAACTCAGAGATCTCCTCTACAACATTCTCCTGTTCCTCAGTGAAAACAGATGAGTAATAATCATTTAGCACCTCTCCAATCTCCACAGGGTCCACACACAACTTCCCACTTCTGTCTTTGACTGGCCCTATTCCTACCCTAGTCATCCATTGATTCCTCACATACCTATAGAGAGCTTTAGGGTTCTCCTTTATTCTAGCTGCTAATGTCTGCTCATGTCCCCTCCTTGCTCATCTTAACTCTCTCTTTAGATCCTTCCCAGCTAATCTGTAACTCTCCATCGCCTCATCTGAATCAGCTCGTCTCATCGTCACACAAGCGTCCCTCTTCCACTTAACAAGAGATACAATTTCTTTAGTAAACCACAGTTCCCTTACCTTATCACTTCCTCCCTGCCTAACAGGGACATACCTATCAAGGACACACAATAGCTGTTCCTTAAACCAGCTCCACATTTTGATTGTCCTCATCCCCTGCATTTTGCTAACCCATTCTATGCCTCCTAAGTCTTGCCTAATTGCTTTATAATTGCTCTTCCCCCATCTATAACTCTTGCCCTGTGGCATGTTCCTATCCCTTTCCATTGCTAAAGTAAACATAACCGAATTATGGTCACTCTCTCCAAAGTGCTCACCTACCACTAAATCAAACACTTGGCCCGGTTCATTACCAAGTACCGGATCCAGCGCGGCCTCCCCTCTTGTCGGCCCTTCGACATACTGAGTCAGGAAACCCTCCTGCACACGTTGGACAAAAACTGATTCATCCGACGTACTAGAATTATAACATTTCCAGTCAATGTTGGGGAAGTTAAAGTCTCCCATAATGACCACCCTGTTCCTTTCACTCCTGCCCAGAATAGTTTTGCCAATCCTCTCCTCCACATCCCTGGAACTTTGTGGAGGCCTATAAAAAACTCCCAGCAGTGTGACCTCTCCTCTCCTGTTTCTGACCTCAGCCTATACCACCTCAGTAGATGAGTCCTCATCAAAAGTTCTTTCAGCCACCATTATATTGTCCTTGACTAACAAAGCCACACCTCCCCCTCTTTTACCACCTTCCCTGATCTTAGTGAAAGATCTAAACCCTGGAACCTGCAACATCCATTCCTGACCCTGCTCTATCCATGTCTCCAAAATGGCCACAACATCGAAGTCGCAGGTACCTATCCATGCTGCAAGCTCACCTACCTTATTCCAGATACTCCCGGCACTGAAGTAGACACACTTCAGCCTAGCTTGCTGTCTGCCAGCACACTCCTGTGCCAGTGAGATCCTGTCCATGTCCTCCCTACTCTCATCCTCCTGTGTACTAGAACTACACCTCAGTTTCCCACCCCCCTTCTGAGCAAGTTTAAATCCACCCGAACAGCACTAGCGAATTTCCCACCCAGGATATTAGTACCCCTCTGGTTCAAGTGGAGACCATTCTGTTTGTAGACGTCCCACCTTCCCCAGAATGAGCCCCAATTGTCCATGTACCTGAAGCCCTCCCTCCTGCACCATCCCAGCAGCCAAGTGTGCAGCTGAAATCTCTCCCTGTTCTTTGCCTCGCTATCATGTGGCACGGGTAACGAACCAGGGATAACCACTCTGTTTGTTCTAGCTCTCAGCTTCCACCCTAGCTCCCTGAAATTCTGCCTGACATCCCTATCCCTCTTTCTACCTATGTTGTTGGTGCCTATGTGGACCACGACTTGAGGCTGGTCACCCTCTCCCTTCAGGACCCCAAAGACACGATCCGATACATCACGGGCCCTGGCACCTGGGAGGCAACACACCAACCGTGAGCCTCTTTCATTCCCGGCAAACCTTCTTTCAGTCCCTCTAACTATTGAGTCCCCAGTGACTAATACGCTCTTCCTATCCCCCCTTCACTTCTGTGCAAGAGGGACAGATTCTGTGCCAGAGACCTGCACCCCAGAGCATGCTCCTGGTAAGTCATCCCCCCAACAATATCCAAAACGGTATACTTGTTTTTCAGGGGAATGGCCACAGGGGATCCCTGCACTGACTGCTTTTTCCGCCCTTCTAACAGTTGCCAAGCTTTCTTCACGCTTAGGAGTAACTACTTCCCTGTAACTCTTGTCTATCACTGACTCTGCCTCCCAAATGATCCGAAGTTCATCCAGCTCCCGCTCCAGTTCCCTAACGCGGTCTTGGAGGAGCACGAGTTGGACGCACTTTCTGCAGACATATTTGGATGGGACACTATTGGCGTCCCTCACCTCATACATCATGCAGGAGGAGCATTCCTCTACCTGCACTGCCATCACTGATAATCCCCTAATCAGGAAGTAAAAAAAAGAGAAGCTTACCTGATTTGTCCCTGGTGTATAAGGTTAGAGGAGGTGGATGGGTGGGAGGCCCTACAAGGGTAGGGTCTCAGGTTTAGACAACGATCACTTATATAGCTGAGGGATGAAAATAATAGGTCCCTCCCTTCCCAGAAACCTCTGCTCCGAGGTGCTGCTGCCACTGCGATCAGAAATGGAAGGCTCCAATGCTCGAGGTAAGCTTTTAAAGATTTCAAATCACTGACTCACCGGCTTCCCGACAGGCCCCTGATCCAAGCTCCCGCTCGTGCTGCTACTGCAACCAGAAATAGCCAATAGTTGCTGGATGTCTTATAACTCTGAGAATCCTCATAATTTCAGCTGGCTACTTCTGGATCATTTTTTCATGTTTGACTATTGCAACTAAAATAAAAAAGAACTCGCTGCAGGTAGAGGTCGCATGACTATGGTAAAACAATTAATACGCTATATATAATTATTTTCTCCAGAGAAGGATGAAATTTTATACAAATTTTCTCCAACTTCCCTTCACTTGCCAAGTTTATAACAGAAAAATAGAGAAGTATCCTGTAAATCAGGATATTTGAACTTTATTTCGGCAAGTTTCAGGATGTTGGTACATTTGTTGCAAAACAAGGTCATCGTACGTTTTTGCCAGTAGCTTTTGATGAAAATAGAATAATTTTTGTTGGTAAAAATGTAAAGGCTGCAAGGTGCGCCACATAAAAATGACTCCTTGAAATCTGGACTCTTGTTGCAATAATGCTGTTGATAATTGTAACATTCGAGTTTTACATTTACCTTTCATCAATTGTGTTAAGTTTAAATGAAGAAACTGAAACACAAGTGACTACAAGCGTATCACTAATATAATAGTGGTTTCAAGCATATTTTGTTCAAATACCTTTTCATACAAAAATATCTAATATGGCACATTTGAATAAGATGAAAAATAACATTGTAGTCATGAAAGAATTACATAAAACAATCCTGACCTGAGATTAATACCTCAATACAGTTAAGGTTGTTCATTTACAGAGAGAAGAAGTATTACTTAATAAATTAATACTTTAGTATTCCCACTCTTATTTAGTATTCTGGCACACAATCTACTAACTGGTCACTGGTGATTAATTTAAAGTGGACATCTGGTAGTCATTGTCATTATTTAATTTGTTAGACAAGACATTGCCGAATAATGTTATGCCCAGCAGACTGCAAACTAATGCCATCCTGGTCACTCACATAATATTGCATGGTCTTTGAACTGCATGGCAGAAAATGAGTGCTGTCAATGATTTTCAGCAGCAAAATTGAAACGGCCCAGTCACCAGGCCATTGAACAAACATTTCTGAAAGTAGCTACAAAGAACTCGCCACTCAACCTGTCCTATCACTGGATAATGAACAGAGCTCTGCTTTTCACTTATTTGGATGAATTTTATTTCTGAATTTGATGCAGCTCGGGTCAGCTATTTAGCATGCTTAGCATCTAGCATGGCCAATTAAAGCCATTTACAGATTCCTTCGTAAAATGTGTGTGACTGACATGCTAGGGTGGAGGCTGATAACTAAAATATATGTAAAATTGACCTGAACATGAAACCAGGGGAACAGACAGTGCAGTCACCCAGTCACAGCTTCATGATTCCCTCCCAACCTCAGCTTGCTTGGGCACCTTTCCCCATAACCAACTAACCAAATTAGAATCACATTGATATCACAAGAAAAGGTGGCTGACGCTGCTATCAATCAGCACTTACTGAGTTACATACCTCAACACAACCATTTACAGTGAGCAAAAGTATTCCTTAATAAATTAATAATTTGGTAGCCACACTCTTATTTTGTAATCGGGCATCAGCTCTGTTCACTGATATGCAAATAGTGAACTCCAGATGCTGGATATCAGCCAAAAATCAGAAAATCTTGGAGAGTTTCAATAGGTCTGGCAGCATCTGTAAAGAGAAAAACAAGAGCTCATGTCCAATGGCTCTTCATCAGAACTAAAAATAGATGGAATAGTCATGGCTCTTGAAATCCCATCTGATCCACACAAATTCCCCAGCTCTTTTAATAGGGAGGTTTGTCACCTCAATGTTGTAGTGATGTACAATCTGAGATATCACATGCCCCGGTGGATGCCAGTAAGGAGCCACTTCGTAAAAGATAATGTGATTTTTAAAACCTCTGTTATCGGGTTCTCCTTTAGTCTGAACTGTTGCAGTTCATCCCTCAGGAGAGCAGTTAGGTCAGTCACTGCCCTGAAGACATCCTCAGCTGTTGTTAGCATTGCATCTTTGATATCTGCAAGTAGTTGTGGCAGGAGCAGCAGATTCTGAATGCACCACTAGTCTGCAAAAGATAGGCTACTAACTGTGCTCAGTATCTGGTCCCATTGCAGGACTTTCACCTTGTTGCATTTTAATAGAATCATAGGATCCCTACAATGTTGAAAGAGAGCATTCAGCTCATCAAGTGCACACTGACCCTGTGAAGAGCATCCTGCTTAGACACAGCACGCGCCCCCCGCCCCCCCAAAATTTTCGGTAACCATACATTTACGGTAGTTAATCCATCTAGTCTACTCATCCCTGAACACAACAGACAATTTCAGCATGGCCAATCCACTTAACCCACACATAATAAAATGTGAGGCTGGATGAACACAGCAGGCCAAGCAGCATCTCAGGAGCACAAAAGTTGACGTTTCGGGCCTAGACCCTTCATCAGAGAGGGGGATGGGGGGAGGGAACTGGAATAAATAGGGAGAGAGGGGGAGGCGGACCGAAGATGGAGGGTAAAGAAGATAGGTGGAGAGGGTGTAGGTGGGGAGGTAGGGAGGGGATAGGTCAGTCCAGGGAAGACGGACAGGTCAAGGAGGTGGGATGAGGTTAATAGGTAGCTGGGGGTGCGGCTTGGGGTGGGAGGAAGGGATGGGTGAGAGGAAGAACCGGTTAGGGAGGCAGAGACAGGTTGGACTGGTTTTGGGATGCAGTGGGTGGGGGGGAAGAGCTGGGCTGGTTGTGTGGTGCAGTGGGGGGAGGGGATGAACTGGGCTGGTTTAGGGATGCAGTGGGGGAAGGGGAGATTTTGAAACTGGTGAAGTCCACATTGATACCATATGGCTGCAGGGTTCCCAGGCGGAATATGAGTTGCTGTTCCTGCAACCTTCGGGTGGCATCATTGTGGCAGTGCAGGAGGCCCATGATGGACATGTCATCAAGAGAATGGGAGGGGGAGTGGAAATGGTTTGCGACTGGGAGGTGCAGTTGTTTGTTGCGAACTGAGCGGAGGTGTTCTGCAAAGCGGTCCCCAAGCCTCCGCTTGGTTTCCCCAATGTCGAGGAAGCCGCACCGGGTACAGTGGATGCAGTATGCCACATTGGCAGATGTGCAGGTGAACCTCTGCTTAATGTGGAATGTCATCTTGGGGCCTGGGATGGGGGTGAGGGAGGAGGTGTGGGGACAAGTGTAGCATTTCCTGCGGTTGCAGGGGAAGGTGCCGGGTGTGGTGGGGTTGGAGGGCAGTGTGGAGCGAACAAGGGAGTCACGGAGAGAGTGGTCTCTCCGGAAAGCAGACAGGGGAGGGGATGGAAAAATGTCTTGGGTGGTGGGGTCGGATTGTAAATGGCGGAAGTGTCGGAGGATAATGCGTTGTATCCGGAGGTTGGTAGGGTGGTGTGTGAGAACGAGGGGGATCCTTTTGGATCACTTAACCCACACATCTTCAGACAGTGGGAAGAAACCAGAGCAGCCGGAGGAAACCCACACAGATACGGGGAGAATGCACAAACTCCACACAGACAGTCATCTGAGACTAAAATCAAACTTGGGTCTCTGACCCTATGAGGCAGCAGTGTACCACTTCCAGAGGCTCAGCAAAAAACACTGTTACATTTTTGGCCACTGAAGTCTTCATTAAAACCTGTGGACAAATTTCATAAACTCTCAACTTGTCCTCAGTGATCCTTGCCCTCCCATCTGTGAGCATTAAATTCCTCCCTCTGCTAAAGGGCCAGTGTTTCTTTGCCTCATCTTCAAGTTAAGTCTGAGTGACAGCAGACAACTCCATCTAGTTTACCTTCCATCTTCAGAACTGAAAAGACTGATCACTGCTGACTTAAACCGTGAAGGTCCATGTTTCCTTGAGCCTTCAATTTAATCACAAATGGGATAATTTGACACTTGCTTCCTGACATTGTGGACTTCATACTTCATGTCCAGTACAAAATAATAATATGTAAATATGAGAAAGCAGATTGTTTTAAAAAGCATTGATTAGGTTTGGAAATTGGGTGTCATCTCTATATTTTGCAGGCACAACAGCAGAATCTGTAGAACGTACTGAAAGTAACATCATGTTTTGTTCATGCAACTCTGCATTTTCAAGGAATAGAGGGTGGTGGAATGAACTTCCTGAAGAAGTGGTGGATGTGACGCACTTACAACATTTAAGAGAACATGTAGATAGTACATGAATAGGAAAGATTTGGAGGGATATGGGCCAGGAGCAGGCAGGTGGGACTAGCTTAGTTTGGAATTGTTTGGCATGGACTAGTTGGATCGAAGGGTCTGTTTCCGTGCTGTGTGTCGCTATGTCTCTATGACTTTACCATTCAACTCACTACCTGACTCATGGCCTGTTCCCTTAGCCAGCACTAAAGTCCATCTGATATGTTATAAGTATGACAATGAAAGGCCAATATGTTGTTTCTCATCTGAATTCATATAAAACATTGACGTCATATAAATTTGAGGCTGTAATATAGCCCACGACTATGCTTGCTGTTACATTTTCTGTTGCATTTGTATGCATGGAAATGCTTCTATTTTTCCAAACTGTTGGAAGTTAAATCTTTCAGTTTTATTCCCCTCCCCGCAATTTTGGTTTACTTCTCGTGACAATCATTTTTATTCCTACTGAGTTGTGCATGTAAATCTTTGTTAGGTGACATGAAATATTTTCAAAAATAAGATTATTATGTTAACTCATGGTATTTTATCAGACAAAATGCAGTAACCTTTCACAATAAGTTACGTGTTGTTAAAACTGAAGGCAAAACCCTAAGAAGATTCCTCCATGTTTCACGTTTATTTAAAATATATTATATAGTAATAGATACTTACTTATATATTTTTACCATTAGCTTTTCAATATCAATTTTCCAGACTTCACAGGGATTCTGCTTTTGGCCACATCGTTCAGCATTCCTGGTAGTCCAGCAAAGTATCAAGTACTAGAGAGGAGATTTTTTGGATTCCAGACATCATTCATCCCTATAAATTTTGCATTTAATCTTTTTCTCTCAGGAAAGTCATTGATTCAACTGATAATAATGAGAAATGCTAATTTGTCATGGTTAAATATTCAATTTAATAGAAATTAAAAAGATCAGTAAGAAACCACACATATAGTCTTTTGCTGGGTAACAATAGGGGGAAGGTAACATTGCATTGTAATATTAGCTTCTATGCGGTAATATTAAGTTGTATGTGGTGATGTTTGGCGGTATGTGTTCATTACAAGCAGAACAAATCTTCCAGAAACATGTTGCCAGATGGCTGTTGAGTCCTGAAATTGCAAAGCTATGTATTGGAGAAAAGGAATTGAGTGCTATAGATGTGAGCTGCATATTTTGTGGATTTGAGTTAAACTTTCTGACTGGAGACATCTGCTCCTTTGTAAATATGCTGAAATAAAATCTGTGCTTACTTGAACACCACAGAGTCGAGAATGGTCTTTTAACCACAATACTTTCTGTTATTTTTCCTTTCCATTTTATGTGAGTTAATTTCACACTTCTCACCACACCTCCATTTTTTTTAACAAAAAGGCGTTGTTCCAGTTGATGTCCATTCTGCCTGTAATAAGGCCCAACTTGCCAAGTTTAAAATGGCATTGCAGATCAGGCAACGCATGGAAACAATCTTTTTACATTTCCACTGAAGTCAACAGGTGTATATTGGATTAGCTCCTCAGAACGCCTCCCAGGCACCATGGCCAAGGAATAGCTACCAGGGAATAGCATTTTGGGCAGCCCCCTGGGGATAGCTATGGAGGACCCAGCTGGGGGAATAACTGCCTCAGGTGAGATTATGGCCTTGCAATTATGCTGATTGTGGGCCCCTTATCTTCACGCCCAACATTGTGCTACTTTGAAGTCAGTTGGCATCCCCGATAGTTAAGAATATATGTGCACAGATTTTGATTGAAGTTGAATGTTTGATTTCTGTGTGCTGTCTGTGCTATGTTGTCTGAGGTGTAAAAGTTAGTTACTGTGCAGAATGTTAAGTTTGGTTGATTGCTCTCTGAGTGGAGGTGTAAACTGGAATTCTGTGTTGAACAATAGTCCCAGGCTGAAATTATTCTGGCTCTGTGTGTATTTGTTGCAACCTGAGCTCAGGCTTTTGTCCAGTATTTTAGCTGTTAGAAAAGTCCAGGGTCTTGTCCAGTATTTTAGATGATGGGGATTTTTGCTCAACCCTACAAATTACAGCAAGTACGTTGGGCTTTTTTAGTTATCAACATCTAACTTCAGTTTCACCTCCAGTCAGCAGGTTTACCACAATGTGTCATAACCAGAAAATGAATCCATTGCACATAGGTGCACATCTTCGATTTTTCACAATGCCCTTTAAGTGATATTGGCAATTGCACCTTAATTTGTGTTTGATCATTAATTGTTTCTGTTGTCGTCCATTGTCCAATGGAAACTAAGCTGAAACAATCCAAACTCAATTTTCATAAAGTTCCTGCAGTAAGCAGTGACTGAACTTTCAATTCATCAATCTGGATGGATTTAGATTGAAATACTAGAATAAAAAGAACAATATGTTAAATACTTTGTACCAATCGCATGTATGTTAAGTTTGTTAATGTTTGGTGCTTGGAGGGAATGATCATTGTGTAAGGCCAAGACATTTGAAAGTTGCTCAGATAAATCGCAATAAAGAGAAATGCACAGAACTGCCACTCTCCCATGTGTATTCACAGCCTTGCATATAACGCAGTTTTGGTTTGACATTAGAAATATGGTTGTTGTTAACATTACAGCAAAATTTCACTTTCAGCACCAGTGTTTACAATGTTCAATTTTCACTAGAGAAAACTGCGTACAACTCCTGTATTATAACATAAAATGTGAGTCTAATAAATATCCATCATTGAAATCAATGCTACCATTTACAATACAGTTTATTGTCTCTATTTGCAGGTTTGAACACTAAATGCAATAGACATAAATGAGCACATAAATCAAACACATCATAAAAAACATGCTATACTTTAGTGCTGCAATTATTTGCTCTTGTTCTATTTTATATTTTCACATTTACGGTGAACAAAAAATATATTTTATGTAGCTGAATAAAGAGACATGCCATTGAAGCTGTCCATCTTACACTGATCAGGACAGACACAAGAATGCTAAATTTCAAAGGGAACAACTGTTTATATAGCATGAGATAACATGTTGACAAGTTAGACTATAAGACATAGGAGCAAAAATTAGGCCATTCAACCCATCGTTTCTGCTCTGCCATTCAGTCATAGCTGCTAAGTTTCTCAACTCCATTCGCCCACTTTCTCCTGTAACCACAGCCTTCTGTGGTGATGAATTCCATACATTCACCGCTCTTTGGCTGAAGAAGTTTCTCCTCATCTCCATTCTAAAGGGTCTACCTTTTACTCTAAAGCTGTGCCCTCAGGTCCTAAACTCTCCAGCCAATTCGAAACATCTTCCCAATGTCCATTCTGTCCCGGCCGTTCAGTATTCTGTAAGTTTCAATTAGCTCACCCCTCATCCTTCTAAAATCCATCAGAGTATGTTAACCAGAGAACTATGTCCAACTACTTCTGTTTAATTCAAAAATGGCACACTACATGGAGATGGTCCTTTTTCATGCAGATGGCAAGTTCCTGCATATGAAGCACAAGCAAGCATGAATGAACTACGTGTGGACCCTAATGATAACCATAAATTTTAATGTTAATGTGATTCATCACACATTCAAGATTATTCAGCAAGTATTTTCCAATCACAACTAACTTTATAGAGTATCTTCTATTTATTTAATGCTCAGTTTCCCCTCAATGCCATTGAAGAATTGCATTGATTTGCTTTGTTTCTCCTGAATTTCCATGTATTCTCATTCATTCCACAATCTTTAAGATCAGAGTCAATCCAGAATAATTTATAGTACATTCACTGCCACAACTATTTGATTCTAGCTTACACTGAAACAAACACCCTGTGCAACAAACATGTAAGCAAGTCCTTTCCATGACACACATTGTTCTTGCAAAATGCACAAATTCCTATCTAGTGGGGAGCACTCTCATTTTATTCTCATTTCTGGGCACTTTTTAATTAGTCTTCACCATTTCATACATGTTGTCAATGAAACTCTCGCATGTCAGTGTCAATGGTAAAAGTCAAACATGAAATTGTACCTGTTGCACAATATCCAGGACTAACTCTGATCTTGAGAACTGTGGAAAAACTGCAAACAAACTACTTAAAGAGAAACAAAGGAAATCAGTATAAAAACCCAAGGGAAAAATTGCGCAAGAAATATAGCAATGGAAAAAAAACATTGTCAAATGGTAACACTAAGCCATTGCAGAAGCAACATGAGACCTGACAGAAGTTTTCAATATCATAACACATAAACTTTAACCTAAACTGGTCTGTACATATGTAGCTATGAGCTATCAACAAAATCAGCAAGCTGACTGACAAATATATAGAGCACACGTGTTGCAATGTATATTCAAATTGTTCAGACTGCAATCTTAGAGCCCTTAAGTGTCAGTAACATACAAATTGAACTGAATCCTCAATTAGATTATCCTCATATTACCATCAGCTGTCAGCCTACTCCTCATAATCTTAGTTTTACTGTTTAAACATATAGTTGGTGTCAGTTAGCTCAGTTGATTGGATGGCTGATAATGTACCGTGGGTTCAATTCCTGTAATGGCTGAGGTCATCATGAAGGCCTCGCCTTCTCAAGCTCTCCCTTTACCTGAGGTGTGGCGATATTCAGGTTAAACTTATCACCAGTCTCTAATGAAAGAGCAGCCCTTTGGCCCCATGGGATTATGGTGACTCTACCTATCTCTCTGAGTTTAAATTTCAATAACAATAACAATTTCAATAGCTATGAAGAGTTCACACCTAAAACTCGATTCTGCTGCAGAATGCACTCATTTGAGAGCAATCATGTTAAAAGGCATCTGGTAGGAAATCAGGAATCTGCACAGATCATACAAAGTAGGTGTTTGATATGTCACAAGCAGATGGGATAAGTCAGGCATTAATGTATTTGCATCTAGGTCGAATGCTGAGAATAGATGTTATATTGTACAGAGGCCCTGAAGCAGTTGATCTGATGATTTCCATTGAACTGGAAAGATTTAAAATTTAATGTTGTTTCTCCAATGTTACTCTTCAGCATTGAAAAGAAATGTGACACCATTCACAGCAACTGGTGACACAATGAATGCTAGGGAATATATTCAGACATACAACTAATAATCCCCTGCAGTAAAGGAATTTATTATTTGTAATTTAAGCTATGATTGCCACCATTACTGATATCTTTAAATCACCATCAAAAGATGGTTCATGACAGTCTTTTTTTTTGTGAATACATTTTTTTAAAACATTTTATATTTGGAACACATGGGAGTCACCTGCCATTTAGACCAGAGGCAATCTATAGCAAACATATGTAGAAAATAAATTCTGCTTTCTAGTAGCTATGTGCATTCCTTGAAATAATATTTAACTATGCTTAGTCAAAACATTTAATGATGTGCATTTCCTTTCTGAATTTATTATAACTTAAATACGTGAGGCTCTTTTCTACATGAATATGTTGGGAATTAGGTTTATTGATGAAATAATTCATTGGATTTTACAACACAACTGAGGAAAAATAATTTGTTCTTCACTAGCCAACAGGTTTGGGAAATCTGTAAACAAATTAGTTAATAAACTGGTTATTCGACTTGTCAAAAGTTTTTTTTTAACAGCTCTACAGTTCGATGCATTAGCTATTGTAAAAGTTATTAAAGATCTCGGATATTTTTGAGATCTCATTTGAAATGGTGTTATGGGAACAGTTAGATTTAATGTTTCTGGGCTGAAAAGTAAAAAAACAGTCAGCCAGAGTAGCTGCTCATTAAGCTGTGATCCCATAATGACAACTGTGTAAACATTGAGAGAAAACAGGATTTAGCACATTAAAATGTTGTTTGGTATTGATGACTGACGATGGAATCTTCCCTTTTGCAGGCTAAGAGGCAGTTCTGGAAAATTGCATTTTTCTCCCTGAGAATTGGCCGGCTTTTGTCTAATGATCACCTGCAGCTCAGAAAACCATTGGGAAAATACCATTTATACTCAAATTAACTTTTCCACTCCCACTGGTGATCTGAAAGAAAAATTTGCTCTGTGAAGAACGTTAGCAGTCTGAGGTTGAGCACCTTCCATTCAGCCCTAATCACTGCTCAGAGAAGTATCCTGCATAGCTGTTCCAACTACAAGGCCAAAAGCCAGCAATCTGAACATTGCATTTCCACTCTATTGGCAGTAGGAATATGACCAAGCAGCATTTTGCTCTTTCTCTCCTTCTAATGTTATTTTTAATAAATTGAGTTAGCTGACATTTTATAACCATGAGCACCTCTGGAACAAAGTAACAAATAATAAAGGAAAGCTAATATGTTGGAGTCAGTAAGGACTGCAGATGCTTGACGGCAGAGTCAACAGATTTGGAGCTGGAAAAGCAGAGCTGGTCAGACAGCATCTAAGGAGCAGGAAAGTCAAAGTTTTGGGCTGAAACTTCTCTTCAGGGCTGTAAGTTCTGTATGTAACGAGTGAGTTGCTTTTCTAATTCAGCTGTAATTAACATTGTGGATGGATTAAATATATATTTCCATTGATATCAAGTAAGGACAATGACAACTTGAATAACATTAAAATGAAAAGATCATTAAAATGTAATAGTATTTCCTCCCTGCTTTATATCGTATATACTCTATTCAAGTGCCCACAAAATTTTGCAATACAATTCATTCGGCTCACTAATATCGTTCTGGGGAGGAAACAGACCATTTTTACCAACTCTGGACTACATGTGAATCCAGATCCACAGTCATATGTTTGCATCTTCGCTATTCTCATAATGGTGCAGGCAATTATGGGTGTAGTAAAGCATGAGAATTGAGGTAGTTGGATGCTGTTACAGAGATAGATTGAGTGTAGGGTAGCAGAGAGAAGAGAATGCACTTACCATGATTGAACACAAAGCCCACTGACCTTTGTGCAGTAATGCTGGCCTTTCCTGCAGACCTCACTGACCCTGGTGTGACCTCAGACCAGAGACTAGTGGCATGGTCTCCTCTGCAGGTCCTTAGAAAAAGAACACCACACCTCTGCATCACCCAGGAGTGCCATTTCCTGTCAGAGGAATGATCGCCATCTTCCCCTTTTGTAACATCTTCACTCTGCATCCATTACCAAACATCGCAGCTTCAAAATGCCATTTGTCATCTGGGTGCATAACAGCCTTTTAAAGGCAGTGCCAGGGTTGTTGTTCTTTTGGTAGATATCCGTTGAGTGGCAAGTAATTCCAGAAACTGTGCAGGATCAGATAGAAATGTGAGATGAGGAACATCTTGGGGCGGAGGTGGTCATTAATGAGGTAAGTTTAGTAAGCTACAGCAAGAAATCACATCAGGTCTCATTACAATACACCATTCAAAAAATCTGACATAACTCACACTTATCGGAAATATGTAAGATTTAGTCCAAAGTCTTTCATGATCTCAAGACATCCCAAAGCATTTTACAGAGAATTGTTCTGAAGTGTAGTCTTTAGTGTAATGAAAGAAATTTGGCAAGCAGCTTACTCACAACAAATGACAGAAAATGATCAGATTACTTGTTTTTGATTGAGGGATAAACATAAGATAGGACACCTGAGTGAATTCCCCTGTTCTTCTTTGAAACAGTATCATGGGATTTTTTCCATCCACCAAAATTAACATATATGGTTTTGGTATAATGGCTCACATGAAAAATACTTCATTTCTGCTATATCAAACTGTACCCCTTAAGTACTTTGAATGGTGTTACAACCTAGCTTGGTGTAAGAATTATCAACTACACAGGCGTGTTCAAAATCAATTAGGTAAGATTTTATGATTGGAGATACTAAATAAGATTACAAAGTAGAATATCATAAAAACATGCCATTCAGTCCATTCTGTCCATCCCAGTATTTATGCTACAAGCTTCAGGCTCCGTTTCCTTTCCCCAAAAGACTCTTCAATCTTTCCCTTAAGATATGGGCCAGCACAATTTTCTTCATTCACTCTCTACAGAAGCAAGTTCAACATTCTCACCACACTTTTAGTGAAGTTTCTTCTGTGGTCACCCCTTGATATTTTTTCGTTAGACAACAGAAGAATCTCAGTTAGTTCATCCTTGCTTGACACATATATAGGAGTGGATGTGGAAGCTATGAGAATGTACTACTGAAATTAAAAACAAATGGAGGACAGAATTGGGGATAGTTCTATTGATGTGATTAAAAAAAACAGATCTAGGTAATCCTCTAGACATAAAAAAGCGTGAGGTTTTCAAACACTTGGGTATCACTTTAACAACTAATTAATCTACAGCTATTGTGTATTGTTAGGAAGGTTTATAATAGTTCTATTAGTCAGAAACTTGGGTTCTAAAGCGGACAGAATTATGCACAGCTTCAGATTTAAGTCGCATTTCTATACTGCTTAAGTTTAAAGGGGAAGGACTTAAATTCATTGTTGTGATTTTCCCTTTCAGGAACTTTTTTTACTTGCATGGGGTGGTGCAGTCATAATGTCAATGGATTAGTGATCCAGGCAAACGTTCTGAGTACACGGGTTTAAGTTTAACCATGGCAGATTGTACAATATCAATTCAATTACAATCTGGAATAGAAAGCCATCTTAATGTTTGCCAGGATAACAAAGTGTGGAGCTGGATGAACACAGCAGGCCAAGCAGCATCTCAGGAGCACAAAAGCTGACGTTTCGGGCCTAGACCCTTCATCAGAGAGGGGGATGGGGAGAGGCTTCTGGAATAAATAGGGAGAGAGGGGAGGCGGACTGAAGATAGATAGAGGAGAAGATAGGTGGAGAGGAGAGTATGGGCGGGGTGGTAGGGAGCGGATAGGTCAGTCCTGGGAGGTCAGACAGGTCAAGGGGGTGGAAAGAGTTTAGTAGGTAGGAAATGGAGGTGCGGCTTGAGGTGTGAGGAGGGGATAGGTGAGAGGAAGAACAGGTTAGGCAGGCAGGGACGAGCTGGGCTGGTTTTGGGATGCAGTGGGGGGAGGGGAGATTTTGAAGCTGGTGAAATCCACATTGATACCATTGGGCTGCAGGGTTCCCAAGCGGAATATGAGTTGCTGATCCTGCAACATACGGGTGGCATCATTATGGCACTGCAGGAGGCCCAGGATGGGCATGTCGTCTAAGGAATGGGAGGGGGATATGAAATGGTTCGCGACCGGGAGGTGCAGTTGCTTATTGCAAACCGGGCGTAGGTGTTCTGCAAAGTGGTCCACACTCCCGTCAAACCCCACCACACCCAGCACCTTCCCCTGCAACCACAGCAAGTGCTACACTTGCCCCCACATCTCCTCCCTCACCCCCATCCCAGGCCCCAAGATGACCTCCAACATCAAGCAGATGTTCACCTGTGCATCTGCCAATGTGGTATACTGCATCCGCTGTACCCGATGTGGCTTCCTCTACATTGGGGAAACCAAGTCCGGGCTTGGGGAGCGCTTTGCAGAACACCTACGCTTGGTTCGCAGTAAACAACCGCACCTCCCTGTCATGAACCATTTTAACTCCCCTTCCCATTCCTTAGATGACATGTCCATCCTGGGCCCCCTGCAGTGCCATAATAATGCCACCCGAAGGTTTCAGGATCAGCAACTCATATTCCGCTTGGGAACCCTGCAGCCCAATGGTATCAATGTAGATTTCACCAGTTTCCCCTCTACCTAGAATACACCTCCTCCCATCCACCCTCCTGCAAAAATTCCATCCCCTATTCCCAATTCCTCCGCCTCCACCGCATCTGCTCCCACGATAAGACATTCCACTCCCGCACATCCCAGATGTCCAAGTTCTTTAAGGACTGCAACTTTCCCCCTACAGTGATCAAGAACGTCCTTGACCGCATCTCCCGTATTTCCCGCAACACATCCCTCACACCCCGCCCCCGCCACAACCGCCCTAAGAGGATCCCCCTCGTTCTCACGCACCACCCTACCAACCTCCGGATACAATGCATCATCCTCCGACACTTCCGCCATTTACAATCCGACCCCACCACCCAAGACATTTTTCCATCCCCACCCCTGTCTGCTTTCCGGAGAGACCCCTCTCTCCGTGACTCCCTTGTTCGCTCCACACTGTCCTCCAACCCCACCACACCCGGCACCTTCCCCTGCAACCGCAGGAAATGCTACACTTGTCCCCACACCTCCTCCCTCACCCCTATCCCAGGCCCCAAGATGACATTCCACATTAAGCAGAGGTTCACCTGCACATCTGCCAATGTGGTATACTGCATCCACTGTACCCGGTGCGGCTTCCTCGACATTGGGGAAACCAAGCGGAGGCTTGTGGACCGCTTTGCAGAACACCTCCGCTCAGTTCGCAATAAACAACTGCACCTCCCAGTCGCAAACCATTTCCACTCCCCCTCCCATTCTCTAGATGACATGTCCATCATGGGCCTCCTGCACTGCCACAATGATGCCACCCAAAGGTTGCAGGAACAGCAACTCATATTCCGCTTGGGAACCCTGCAGCTTTATGGTATCAATGCGGACTTCACCAGTTTCAAAATCTCCCCTTCCCCCACTGCATCCCTAAACCAGCCCAGTTCGTCCCCTCCCCCCACTGCACCACACAACCAGCCCAGCTCTTCCCCCCCACCCACTGCATCCCAAAACCAGTCCAACCTGTCTCTGCCTCCCTAACCGGTTCTTCCTCTCACCCATCGCTTCCTCCCACCCCAAGCAGCATCCCCATCTACCTACTAACCTCATCCCACCTCCTTGACCTGTCCGTCTTCCCTGGACTGACCTATCCCCTTCCTACCTCCCCACCTATACTCTCTCCACCTATCTTCTTTACTCTCCATCTTCGGTCCGCCTCCCCCTCTCTCCCTATTTATTCCAGTTCCCTCTCCCCATCCCCCTCTCTGATGAAGGGTCTAGGCCCGAAACATCAGCTTTTGTGCTCCTGAGATGCTGCTTGGCCTGCTGTGTTCATCCAGCCTCACATTTTGTTATCTTGGAATTCTCCAGCATCTGCAGTTCCCATTATCTCTAAAGAAATAAGTGATCTGTGTTTGCAGTTTGTTTATGGAGAGACATTATCTGCAGAAGATAGCATTGAGTGAATGCAGAAGTTGGCGAAATAAACTAAGTACTGCTATGCCAACGAAACAGGAAATTTTAAAATGACTCTTCACTAACGTTTGAATATGTGTAGAATTGTTTTAAGGGTAAAATAAATCAATCTTTATTCCTAATACTTTGAATAAGACAATTTTGAATAGTTCTTTGGGTTAAAATAGATTGTGGCTCGTTTTTCCTTTTGTAGTTAATAAAATTTGATTTTCATTTGTTAAAAATACATTGGTAGCCCCATGTAAAAATGCTCAGTAACTGACCACCATGATAAAACAATTACAAAAGTTAAAAATTATGATGTATTAAGACAGTTTTCACCCCAAAATCTGACTTGTTCAGTATTGCCATCAGCTGGGACCGTAGCAATGTAGTTCCA
Source organism: Stegostoma tigrinum (assembly GCF_030684315.1). Taxonomy (NCBI): domain Eukaryota; kingdom Metazoa; phylum Chordata; class Chondrichthyes; order Orectolobiformes; family Stegostomatidae; genus Stegostoma; species Stegostoma tigrinum. The sequence continues at coordinate 61,330,650 of NC_081356.1, read as the reverse complement.
TATAAAATAAATTGTTAGATGTCAATGGGATTTCTCTAATCTCCAACTTTCTAATCATTCGAAATGATTGTCAGTAAATTATGCATACCACATCAAAATTTCTAACACTCAGAAACTGCATGAGGGTTGTTGCTATAATTGCGGCTTTGAAATCATTTACATTATGAATCTTGAATTATGTCATTTATCCATAATTGTTAGGATGATAAATGAAGCTGTGGCAGCTCAAGCAACCAAAGTAATTGAGCACACAACGTTCTGTTCGCTGCAGGAAAGGCAGCCAAGAAGTTCTTTGAGTAATTAAATGGCAAGCTAAGCAAGTAGTAAAATGAGCAAAGTGACTAATAGGGTTTATGTCCTCTTGCATATTTGTGAATAAGAGAGTTTTACCTTAGCAATATGAATTTGAAACAAACCAAAGAGTCCACAGAAGAAAGGACATATTTCACTGCAGCCGATAATGTTCCAGCAAAGTCTGAATGTTCCAATTGGCTGCAATCCCTTCTGCCAGGAGCATTCAGCTGGCACTGAAATAAATGATTCAAGATGCTTGGCATTCTCCCTAGTTGTCCTCTGCAAATTTTATATTTTCCGATATTTCACAAAAAAGTTCAAAAAAGCTGCTGAGTGAATTCTTTTAGTCAAGTAAGCCTTTAGTATTTGTGATCTTGCCATGTACTTTAAGATCTTTACTAGAAAAGGCACTTGAATTTAGTGGCACAGTGCGTCAATGTCAGTTTATCTGGCACAAATGCTGCCTCAACATCTGTATGTCTAAACAATGTGAAATTACAGAGGGAAGTAAATCAATAGCTAGTAATGTGTTTTCCATGAGGAGACACAGCATTCTGTCCTCTAAGCTGTTAGCAGGTGTGCTGGGTGCATACAGATGAGCTGATAAAAGGCTGATTCGAAAGATGGGTAGAAAACACATGCTTTGCTAGCAATGACTTTTTAAGTCGCAATACATCAAACAGACAATGTCGGCCTTTGAGGATAAAACTGTGATGGCTTGTTGTGCCTCTCTCAACAGCCGCTGAAGCCAAGAGACTAAAAAAAGTGCCTGAATGTCACATTAAATCCATTTGGGAGGATGGAGCGCTTCAAAGAAGAGTGCAATCATATTTGACAGAAAATATATTTCTTGAAAAAGCCTGGGTGAAATAGGCATGTGTAATTACCATAAAGCTGAAACAGACTGGTGTTTTTCCTTCAGCTGCATCTTGTATTTATTGAATTAACAGTGTCAATGGATGTTCTGTCAAAGGCAATTTGCATGAATATTGAACATAAAATAAGTCTGAAGAATAAATAATGTACATTCAGCTGCTAACATGAAGAAGCCTTTTTTCACATAAGCAATTAAATTGGTGCTAGGCTCTATATCAAATGCACTCATTTGTTTTGCCGTCGATACATAGCTGAGAGTGTTCATCAAGTTTTATTAAATTTTACCTCTAACGGCTGTCAGTTTTTGTTGTGTTTTGTTATGTCTACTTGCTGCATTTACAAATCAAAGTAGTGACAGGCTCCAAAGCACAAATGCAATGATGTGGAGTAAGTAAATATTTAGTGAGATGAAGAGCTGAATTGCTGCTTTCTATCAGTAGCTCCTCAATATCTCTCACACATATACTTAGCGCCTATTTTAACGTGGAACAGCCCTCAGACAGATGGGACTGATCATTATAGGATAAGTTCCAAAGGCTGGGCCCAAATGGGGGAAGGGCCGGGGAGAATAGGGCAGGAGGTCAAAGTAAACATTGAGGCTGTGTCCTGTATAATGAGAAGCACAGTTAGGAGCTAGGGGCTGTCAATCATGAGCGTCAGATGACAGGAAGCGCCTTGTTAAATGGGTGGAAGCACTGTTTAGAGGTAGCACACATAAAAGGACCTAGAATTAGTCAATGAAGCTTCAATTACTTGTTACATCCAGACCCTGGACAACATTCCCCACTTCAGTTCTAAACGGGATATCCCAAATCATTTAGCTTCCAGATGAGGAACTCCCCATGGGGGTTGGTCACAGTCAAGTTAATTTTAAACCACATCCTTTACTTTGTGAATGGCATGTTTCTTTATCAGCATTTTGCATGCACTTACAGTACAAAATTAACCTTTTAGATGAAATTCAATTGCCCAGTGGTTTGGGAAAGACAGTTGCCAAATTCCTACCCTATCCACCCATATATTGTTCTGTTTTTCATCTAGAATTATACTTTTTCCAGGAGATCACTCTGTTTTTGGTGGGTTTGGTGAATGTCTATGCTGTGATACATAAGGTAACATAATAGTTCTAACAGACTGGGTAGATCAGAGTATCATTTCCCTAACCATCAGCTTTTGTATTTATATAAAATTAATGTAAGTTTCCTTTGTTTATGTTTGAAAAGTCAAAAAGACCTTATTATTGCCATGGTATCACAAAAATACAACTTAATTCTCCTGCGTCACACTATGCTCATACACCAAGATATTGATGAATGAATTTGGGCTCTGCACGGGTTCTCTCCATCTTGTCTTCAACAAATGGATTGATTTTAATTATTTAAGTTTTAAAAAGTTTTTTCCCCCTTTTTGTTTCTTATCTACATGCTGGCCCTTGCCAAGATTATCCAAAAGAAATGGTAATTTCCACAAGTTAGTTTAATGTCTGCAATTGGGAAACTGTAGAGGCCATAATAAAAGATGGAATAGCACAGCATTTAGAAATAAGCAAATGATCAGGTAGAGTCAGCTTGGCTTCATGAGGGGAATCATATATTACATAAAAATTAGAATGCCTTGAGGAGGATAGATAAAGGGAAAGTAGTGGATGTAATATATTTGGACTTTCAGAAGGCATTTGAGAAAGTTACACATATTATGCTGTTTAATAGGGTAAAGCCCATGGTGATACAGGTAGTATATTGGCTTAGATTGAGGGTTAGCTCATTGGAGACAGACAGTTGAGATGGGAGGACATATTTTTAGAATGGCAGACTGTAACTAGTACTGTGCTACAAGGATGAGTGCTGAGGCCAAAATTATTTACAACATATATTGATGAATTGTAGAAAGAAAGTGAATGTCCTATAGCCAAGTTTGCAGATGACACAAAAATAATTGGGAAGGCAAATGGTGAGGATGCAGAGGGATACAGATGGGTTAAACAAGTGGGCAAAAATTTGGCAAATGGAATATTATGTAGAGAAATATGAGCTAATACACTTTGGTGGAAAAAAGGAGCTGAATATTATGTAATGGCAAAAGACTGCAGGAAACTACAGAACAGAAGGATTTAGGAGTCTTCGTTATGAATCACAAAAAGCTAGCATCCAAGATCAGTGGGTAATAGGGAAGGTGTCTGGAATGTTTGTCTTTATTTCACAGGGAATAGAGAATAAAACAAAGGAGCTTTTGCTAAAACAATAAAACCACAAAAAATAGGAATAAGAGCTGGCCATTCAACCAATCAAGCCTGCTCTGCCATTCATTAAGATCATGGCTAATGTGGCATTCCTCACATCCACTTTTCTACTTTTAACCATAACCCTTGATTCCTCCATTGATCTATCTATTGCAACCTTAAGTATGGACAGGGAGTCTAGCCCCACAGCGCTCTGTGGCAAGGAATTCCAAAAACCCATAATCTTCTGAGAGAAGAAACTCTTTCTCATTTCAGTCTTAGATTGGTGTGTCTTTATTCTGAGACTGTCCCCTCTGGTCTTGGGACTCTCCTGTGAGGGGAAACATCCTCTCAGCATTTACCCTGTCAATCCCTTTAAGAATCCTATATGCTTCAATGAGATCACCTCTCATTCTTCCAAACTCCAGTGAGTAAGGTCCTAACTCGTTTAGCCTTTGACGATCCACCATAACAGGGTTCGTCCTAGCGAACCTTTTCTGAACTGTCTCCAATTAAATGATATCTTTTCCTTGGTAAAGGAATGGAAACTAGTCACAATACTCCAGATGTGGTCTCACCAGCACGTTGTACAGTTGCAATAAAACTTCACTACTCATACTCCACCTCCTTTGAAATAAGGGCCAACATTCCATTAGTTTATCTGATTATCTGCTTTATCTATGTGCTAGTTTGCTGTGTTTCATGTACAAGTACCCCTATTCCCTTTGCGTAGCAGCTTTCTGCAGCTGTTCTCCATTTAGAGGAAGTGATGCCCTTGTGATATTATCACTGGACTATTATTCCAGGGATCCAGGTCATATTGTGGGGATTCAGGATCCAATCCTGCCATGGCAGACAGCGGAATTTGAATTCAATAAAAATCTGGAATTAAGAGACCAGTGCCGAAAAAACCCAAATGGTTAACTAATATCCTCTACGGAAGGAAACTGTCATTCTTACACAGACTAATCTACATGTGACTCCAGACCTACAGCAATGTGGTTGACAATTAACTTGACAACAGTGACAAGTAGGGTTGGCAATTAAACGCTGGCCTAGCCAGCGATATCCACATCCAGCAAATTTTAAAAAAAGTTTAAAACTACATAATGCATTTGGCAGACCCAATCTGGAATAAGGTGAGCAGTTTAGGGCCCCTTATCAAAGGAAAAATGTACTGGAATTGGGAGCAGTTGAGAGAAGGCTCAATAGGATGATACTAAGTATGGAGGGATTGTCTTATGAGGAGTGGTTGAGTAGAATAGGCTCGTACTCATTGAACTATAGAAGAACAGGGGATGACCTCATTGAATCATACAAGTTTCCTAAAAGACTCAACAGGATAGATGTGGAAAGGTTGCTTCCCCTTATATGAGGGTCTAGGACCAGACAGTATAATCTCAGAGTTAAAGGTTATATATTTCAGACAGTTGTGAAGAGGAATTTCTTCTGTCAGAAGGTAGTGAATTTATGGAATTCTTTATGCAGTGGTAGTAGAGACTGAGTAATTAAGTATATTCAAAGCTGAGACAGATTTTTTCATCAGTAAGGGAATCAAGGGTTATGCAGAAAAGGCATGGAAGTTATGTTGAGGATTATCAGATAAACCATGATCTCATTGAACTATAGACAAAAGTTGATGGAATGAATAGCCTATTCCTGTTAATATGTCTTATGGTTTTATTTGTATCGATAATACATAGTTCTGCCTCACTCACATCTCTTTTGACCTTCAATTCTCCAACGTTAAAGTGACATTTGATTGAGGTGCTGAAACAGATTCGTTTTGGAGTAATTTTGCATTTGGTGGAAGGGTTGAGAAACAAATGTCACTGATATAAATTGAATGGAAGAATCAACAGTGACACAAGGAAAATTTCTTCTTGTAGGGCATTGTTAAGATCTGGAATTTGTCACCTGAAAGTGTTTTGCCAGTAGTTTAAATTATTCATTTTAGAATGGAATTGGATTAGCCATCAGAGGAGAATAAATCTGCAAGCTTATGTAAAAAGGGTGGGCTGTGAGTTGCTGATTTGTCCTTACAGACATGACATGCCAAATGTTCAACCCCTGTCCTGTAATTATTCTATGAGTTGATGATACTTGTTAAGTGGAGTGTTTGGATATATGTAGGGAGAATGACCCAATATAAATCAAAAAGGCTGCAAAACCCAGCTGTGTAGCTTTGATTCAATGGGTGTTACCTCATTTACAAAATGACATCCATGCCTTTTTTCACTCTCTTCTGGCACGGTCTGCACTGCGCACCAGGGGACATCACATGCATAAGCTGGAAGTATTCAGGGTTTTCAAACTGAGCAGTCCATCTTTTGATATAATAAAATGTGAGGCTGGATGAACACAGCAGGCCAAGCAGCATCTCAGGAGCACAAAAGCTGACGTTTCGGGCCTAGACCCTTCATCAGAGAGGGGGATGGGGAGAGGGAACTGGAATAAATAGGGAGAGAGGGGGAGGCGGACCGAAGATGGAGAGTAAAGAAGATAGGTGGAGAGAGTGTAGGTGGGGAGGTAGGGAGGGGATAGGTCAGTCCAGGGAAGACGGACAGGTCAAGGAGGTGGGATGAGGTTAGTAGGTAGATGGGGGTGCGGCTTGGGGTGGGAGGAAGGGATGGGTGAGAGGAAGAACCGGTTAGGGAGGCAGAGACAGGTTGGACTGGTTTTGGGATGCAGTGGGTGGGGGGGAAGAGCTGGGCTGGTTGTGTGGTGCAGTGGGGGGAGGGGACGAACTGGGCTGGTTTAGGGATGCAGTAGGGGAAGGGGAGATTTTGAAACTGGTGAAGTCCACATTGATACCATATGGCTGCAGGGTTCCCAGGCGGAATATGAGTTGCTGTTCCTGCAACCTTCGGGTGGCATCATTGTGGCACTGCAGGAGGCCCATGATGGACATGTCATCTAGAGAATGGGAGGGGGAGTGGAAATGGTTTGCGACTGGGAGGTGCAGTTGTTTGTTGCGAACTGAGCGGAGGTGTTCTGCAAAGCGGTCCCCAAGCCTCCGCTTGGTTTCCACAATGTAGAGGAAGCCGCACTGGGTACAGTGGATGCAGTATACCACATTGGCAGATGTGCAGGTGAACCTCTGCTTAATGTGGAATGTCATCTTGGGGCCTGGGATGGGGGTGAGGGAGGAGGTGTGGGGACAAGTGTAGCATTTCCTGCGGTTGCAGGGGAAGGTGCCGGGTGTGGTGGGGTTGGAGGGCAGTGTGGAGTGAACAAGGGAGTCACGGAGAGAGTGGTCTCTCCGGAAAGCTGACAGGGGAGGGGATGGAAAAATGTCTTGGGTGGTGGGGTCGGATTGTAAATGGCGGAAGTGTCGGAGGATAATGCGTTGTATCCGGAGGTTGGTAGGGTGGTGTGTGAGAACGAGGGGGATCCTCTTGGGGCGGTTGTGGCGGGGGCGGGGTGTGAGGTTTTGCCTTGCTGGTCTTCCTAATGCTCTCCCATAGTGACATACAGCTTAAACTGAATTCAGCAGAAGAAAAAATACCCAGAGCGCCATTCAAAAAATGCATTAACAACTTGCAGTTTAGTTGGATTTCCTTTATCGGCTGTGTTTGGGTTTATGCAAGAGTTTTGGGGAGTTGGCTCTAATTCCTTTATTGAAGAAAGGAGGAGCTGCAGAAAACTATGGGCCACTTAGCGTAATATCTGTCAGGAATATTTAGCAATGGAATATAATATTGGGAAATGTGACCTTATCCACTTTGGTGAGAAGAATGAAAAAAATATATAATTTAATGAGGATAATATTACAGGATTGAGGTACAGAGGTCTGGTATCCTGACACATGAATCACAACTAATATTGTGTTAAAGAAAAAAGATATGGACTACTAATCTTTAAATGCCTTGGGATTTTGAGTTGCAAGAAGACAGTAAAAATGAGCTAGGACACTTTAACATGGCTGCTAAAGACAACTGACCTGAAGGTAACCAAGCAGAATGGCAACAATTGCACCATATTTCAGGGCTGAGGTGTTTAGAAACTGCAAAGGTTAATGTTCAGGTTATGTGCAAATATACTCTTCATATCATACAGGAAATGCTGGGAGTAGTCAAAACATACGCATTCTTTTGAGAGGAGTCATTCATCTGCTGTAGGGTGATTGTTGGATAACTAAGGATAGCTACTCTACATCTAGTTAATGATTCCCCTTCGCAACTTAACTGGACATCGTTAGCACACCTAATGAGAACCATCTTTGTTCTGCAGCTATGCCTGTGCTTGGGTGTTCTTGGAGAGGAATAACATAGAAGGCTTTGTGTTATAAATTGTGGGCTACTTTGAAACAGAGTTATTTTCATCTTTTACATTCAGCATTTCCTGCATAGCCTGAAACCTCATTTGACTACACTACCAAGTAACTAACATTCTACAAACATAAAACCAATCTCTAGCATATGAAAAGAAAGGAATGGGCACAAATAGAACTGAGGTTATGACGCCCCATTGAATTGACGTCAAAGATTTATTGGTCCCCCTCAATACCTTGCTATCAGTGAAGTGCTATGGAGGACAGGATGTCATTACATCTAATCAAAACAACTTCAAATGAAGATGGATAAAATGCCAAGGATCATCATGGTGCCTATTGTCATTAGCCAAAATTGATTGGCACAGAATATGTTACCAGCCCTAGAAATAAGGTATAGCAATAGAGGCTGAGAGCAATCCTGTCAGGCAGTCCTTGTAGGCAACAGTCCTCTTCAATGAATTATCTTCTCCCAAAAGAAGATGGGCCAGAAGAGGTGGAGAAAGACCCATAGTTCCTTTAGAGTTTGGCTAGAGAGTAGAATGGTGTCTTCACAACATTAATTAGACCAACACATTCCACAACAACAGCCTGTTTGCCCTCTGGCGTCAATGAACCATCTTCAATTATCACCCTTGTATACTTTACTTGTGTAATTAGCTAATGTATTGTACCTAAGCTGCTGCTTAACAACCTCAATAAATCACCTGGAAATTGTCTACAAATGCTTCGACTGACTGTATTAAGCAACAGTGATCACAAATACCGAAATCTAACAACTGGCATGCTTGACACCTTCTGCTTCTGGTAGGAACTACTTCTCCTTAACCACAATAAACACAATCTAAATTTTGAAGTTTTATTTTTGTTACAGTTTCCCTTACGGGGATTGGGGGTGCAGGGAGGTGATGTGCTTGTTACCTTTTAACTTAGATTAATTGGTCAAATTTAAGAGTCTTTTTTGAAAGAATATAATGAGGAGCCACACAGACAGCAGAAAAATAAACAGAAAATTGTGACCTTAAAGCAAAGGTTCAATTGCCTTGACAAATCTGGAGATACCCTCCAACACTCAGTGAGTGTTATGCTTCCTGGTGGTCTTCTTCCTTCTCCACAAGCTGGCCAGTCTGAGGGCACAATCCTTTACAGGCATCCCTGGCTGACTTGTGGATGCCCTGATGGGATTGCCACAAGTGGCTATCAATGGATTCTTCGTTTTAGGGGATCGTGCACTGACCCTAAGCCCCGTTGCTAGCTCAGCCTGGCTATTGTCATCACCAAACAGTAAACTTTACGAAGGGCTTCCACTCTTCTGAACAATGCACCAGGTATCAATTGTAAAATTGTGTTCCATGAGAGCGAGTTATGAGTCAAGCCTGGCATAGATTGTTAGTAGATGAGTGAAACAAGTGAGATAGATGGAGCAATTTCTGAGCATAGTGGTTCATGTGTAAGAATGCAGCTTGTGAAGATGCATTGGCAAAATATGAGTAGGCAGGATCCAGGGAGAAGTACCACAAGTGCAACCTGCCCAGAGGGTAAGATCAGATTATTCATACAAGGACTTTAATGGGGCAGTATATGGAAAGTAGCTTTGGGTATGCACAGGTAAGATTAGGCCCAATCAAGGATAGTAGTGGTAAGTTGTGTGTGGAGTCAGATGAGATAGGGGAAGAGCTAAATGAATATTTTTCAACAGTATTCACTCTAGAAAATGACAATGTTGTCGAGAAGAATACTGAGATACAGGCTACTAGACTAGGTGGGATGGAGGTTCACAAGGAAGAGGTATTAGAAATCCTACAGAGTGTGAAGATAGATAAGTCTCCTGGGCCGGATGGGATTTATCCTCAGATCCTCTGGGAAGCCAGGGAGGAGATTGCCGAGCCTTTGGCATTGATCTTTAACTCGCCATTGTCTACAGGAATAGTGCCAGATGACTGGAGGATAGCAAATGTGGTTCCCCTGTTCAAGAAGGGGAGTAGAGACAACCCTGGTAATTACAGACCAGTGACCCTTACCTCAGTTGTTGGTAAAGTGTTGGAAAAGGTTATAAGGGATAGGATTTATAATCATCTAGAAAAGAATAATTTGATTAGGGATAGTCAGCACGGTTTTGTGAAGGGAAGGTCGTGCCTCACGAACCTTATTGAGTTCTTTGAGAAGGTGACCAAACAGGTAGATGAGAGTAAACCGGTTGACGTGGTGTATATGGATTTCAGCAAGGCGTTCGATAAGGTTTCCCACAATAGGCTATTGTACAAAATGCGGAGGAATGGAATTGTGGGAGATATAGCAGTTTGGATCGGAAATTGGCTTGCTGAAAGAAGACAGAGGGTGTTAGTTGATGGGAAATGTTCATCCTGGAGACCAGTTACTAGTGGTGTACCGCAAGGGTCGGTGTTGGGTCCACTGCTGTTCGTCATTTTTATAAATGACCTGGACGAGGGCGTAGAAGGATGGGTTAATAAATTTGCAGACGACACTAATGTCGGTGGAGTTGTGGATAGTGACGAAGGATGCTGCAGGTGACAGAGAGACATAGATAAGCTGCAGAGCTGGGCTGAGAAGTGGGAAATGGAGTTTAATGCAAACAAGTGTGAGGTGATGCACTTTGGTAGGAGTAACCGGAAGGCAAAGTACTGGGCTAATGGTAATATTCTTAGTAGTGCAGATGAGCAGAGAGATCTCGGTGTCCATGTACACAGATACTTGAAAGTTGCCAGCCAGGTTGACAGGGCTGTTAAGAAGGCATACAGTGTTTTAGCTTTTATTAATAGAGGGATCGAGTTCTGGAACCAAGAGGTTATGCTGCAGCTGTACAAAACTCTGGTGCGGCCGCACTTGGAGTATTGCGTACAGTTCTGGTCACCACATTATAAGAAGGATGTGGAAGCTTTGGAAAGAGTGCAGAGGAGATTTACTAGGATGTTGCCTGGTATGGAGGGAAGGTCTTATGAGGAAAGGCTGAGGGGCTTGTGGCTGTTTTCATTAGAGAGAAGAAGGTTGAGAGGTCACTTAATAGAAACATATAAAATAATCAGAGGGTTAGATAGGGTGGATAGGAAGAGCCTTTTTCCTAGGATGGTGACGGCGAGCACAAGGGGGCATAGCTTTAAATTGAGGGGTGGAAAATATAGGACAGATGTCAGAGGTAGTTTCTTTACTCAGAGAGTAGTAAGGGAATGGAACGCTTTGCCTGCAAAGGTAGTAGATTCGCCAACTTTAGGTACATTTAAGTCGTCATTGGATAAGCATATGGACGTACATGGAATAGTGTAGGCTAAATGGGCTTGAGATCGGTATGACAGGTCGGCACAACATCGAGGCCTGAAGGGCCTGTACTGTGCTGTAATGTTCTATCTATCTATCTAAAAGTATAATGAGAAACTTATCAGAAAACCTGTGGCTACTGTAGGTATGGAGGAGTCCAGCACCATCTTATCATAGTGTTTTTGCAGAGGGCCTGGAGTTTAGACCCCCCAGTAAGGAAAGTGGTAGCTATGAGAACAATTGCAAAATGCTTGCTGAAGGGGTCTCTGAAAGCTTCTTTGTCAGCTTTTATGAATAAAAATACAAAGAAAAACCAATGTTGAGTCCTCAATGAAAACTCAGACTGAAATACTACAAGCTCAACTTGATACCGCATAAAACAGTAAAGTAAGATTCCACAACTGTTTCAGCATTAGGCACATTAACATCGTTAACTCCCACAAGTTAGTAGCTCACTCTTGGCTATGTGTTTAGACTACAAATTCTAATTGCTGACTGACTAACTCCACCCAGAGGCAGCAATATGTGCTGATCAAGGTCATCCTGCAAAGCCATCGTTTGTCATTATCCCTCACTGAAGGCTGCATTCTTCCACAAGCTAAATTGCAGCCAGTCGAGTCGTACAGTGTAAAAGCACGAGGACGGGAAAAAGGACAAACAAAACAGGGTCTAAGGGAATGCCTGAGCGATTTTTGTGCTTTTAAAATTTTGTACAGATGGTTTGGTTGGTAAAGTTATTTTGAAAATTTGTTTCGTCAAGGGTTTTTTTTTAACATTGTGACCAATATAAATTGGGAAACAGTTTTGCTGCAGCCAGGAGAGTCAAACATTGACAGACTGACTGGAAGGAGATATGTTGGTTGTCTCCTCCATTCTTCCTCTCTTTCTCTTGCTCCTCTTTTCATTCTTCTCATCCTCTTGCTCCTCCATCTCCTCAGCTGTTCATATTAAAGCTGGCAACAAGGATTGTACTCTTATGATGGTGAGGTTGAGTGCAAAGTATTTGCTCCCTATTCACCCCGTCCATTCCCCTCATAATCTTATACACCTCGGTCATGCATCCCCCCTCAGTCATGCACACACCCGCAGTCTTCTCTGGTCTAAAGAAAATATTCCAAGGCAATCTAGTCTCTCCTTATAGTTCAATTTCTCCATCCCAGGCAACATCCTGTTGAACGTCCTCTGGAACCCCTCTATTGCTATCACATCCTTCCCTTTATAAAAGTGATGAGAACTGCTAACAGCACTCAAGTTGCAGCCTAACCAATGCTCTGTACAACTCCAACATTACTTCCTTGCTCTTATACTCTCTCCCATTTTGTTTGCCAAAAATTACAAAATGACCAGCACCATTCGCGATTCTTCAGATACCGAAGTAGTCAATGTCCAAATGTAGTGAGACCTGAAAAATATCCAGGTTTCGACCGAAAAGTGACACATAAATGTTGGGCAATGACCATCACCAATAACAGAGAATCTAACCACTATTACTTCATATTCATTACTGAATCTCCATTATTGCATCAGAGTTGGGAGGTCATGTTACAGTAGTACAGGACATTGGTTAGGCCACATTTGGAATATTGTGTGTAATTCTGGTCACCCTCCTTTAGAAAGGATGTTGTGAAACTTGAAAGCGTTCAGAAAAGATCTGCAAGGATGTTGCTAGAGTTGGAAGGTTTGAGCTATAGGCTGGCACTATTTTCCCTGGAGTGTCAGAGGCTGAGGATTGACCTTATAGAGGTTTATAAAATCTTGATGGCATGGATAAGGTGAATAGTTAAGTCTGTCCCCCAGAATGGGGGAGTCCAGAATTAGAGGGCATGGGTTTCAAGTGAGCGAGGGAAGATTTAAAAGGGACTTAAGGGGCAATGTTTTCATGTAGAGGATGGCGCGTGTATGGAATGAGCTGCCAGAGGAAGTGGTGGAGGCTAGTACAATTACAACATTTAAAAGGCATCTGGATGGGTATCTGAATAGGAAAGATTTAGAGGGATATGAGCCAAAACTGGCAAATGGGACTAGATTAATTTAGGATATCTGATCAGCATAGATGAGTTGGGCCAAAGGGTCTGTTTCCATTCTGTACAGCTCTATGACTCTATTAACAACCTGAGGATTAAAGTCGAGCAGAAACTGAACTGGCAACAAGCCATATAAATACAGTGGCAACAAGAGCAGATCGGAGGCTGGGAATACTATGACGAATAACTGACCACCTGATTTCCTAAAGCATGCTCACTATCTACAAGGAACAAGATAGGAATGTGATGGACTGCTCCCCACATGTCACTATCCAGGGTGACCTGCTTGATGGTACCAATTTGTTATGGACTACACCAAACCCCTGAAAACATTTCACAGGGATAGGCTATGCTCTAACTTTTTCTAATTTTAAAGGCAAGTGCCTGGTGTTGAGTTTGGGTGCAATTTGATCGTTCAAACTATCAAGCTTGACGCAAAGCACACTAATTTACACACTATAATTAAAATACAGGCAAAATAAAGAAAGAGAAATGGCTTAACCATGGCTCTATCAAAACACATAAAATAATAAACTACCTATTAACTGTTCCAATATAGTAACATCCCATAATGACACCCTTAGCAAAAGCAAGCCAGTAAAATAGTTTGTTTCACATGCAATTGTAGCTGAAGAGAACTCCAGCTTTTAGCTGTAACTGAGGGGGGAACAAGAACTTCTTCATTCAGCTTCATGACCCCAGGAATTACTACTAGAAGCTAAAGCTAAAAATCCTGGTTCTGGGAGAGGTTGACCCCACCCACACAGGTTTGTTCTTTTGTTCCAACTTAAAAAAGAACCCCACGGTCTCACAAGCTGATTACTTTATTGACTTGAAGCAGACCTCTCACAACCTCTGTCTCAATATCATTTCATTAAAAAAGGACAAAATACCCCTCTTAAAGCCACCGTATTGTCAGAACATCCACAAAACTTCCAATCTCTCTAACACTGATGCACAATTGCAGCAGTGTGTACTGCCTATAGGATATACTACAGAAATTCACCTAGGTCCCTTAGTCAGCACCTTCAAAACATACAGCCATTTCCACCTGGAAAGGGAAAGGCAGCACATACATGACCATGTTCCCTTCCAAGACACTCAGCATCCTGACTTGGAAATATAATTGTCATTTCTTCAGTGTCAATGGGTCAAAATCCTGGAATTCCCTCCTTAACAGTGGATTTACTTATAGCAAATGGCCTATAGCAGTTCAAGAAGGAAACTCACCGCGACTTCCAAAGAGCAACTTGAAACAGGGCAATAATGCTGGCACAGGCAGAATTGACCATATCCCATGAGTGAACTTAATGAATAGAATTCAGGATGTCTGCTTATTGTACATTTGTAACCCCTCGGATATTGAACTAGGCCATGTCCATAAGACCTGGACAACACTCAATTTTGGGCTGGGAAGTGGCAAGTATATTTGCAGCTCACATGCGAGGCAATGACATTAGAGATAATGGGAACTGCAGATGCTGGAGAATCTGAGATAACAAAGTGTGGAGCTGGATGAACACAGCAGACCCAGCACAAAAGCTGACGTTTCGGGCCTAGACCCTTCTATGACATTCTCCACTATAAGAGAAATTAACAGCTCCACATGATTCTCAAAAGTATAGACATCACTGAAACCCCACCAGCAATATTTTGAAGGTTAATCTTGGCCAGAACATGAACTTGATCAGTTGTATTAATAATGCAGTGACAAAAACAGGTCAGAAAATCCTGAATAATGCACCTTTTGACTCCCTAGTGCCAGCCCATTATTGACAAGACACACCTTCAGGAGCACTCTCCATTAACCTGGATAACTGTTCTCTAGTAAAAGTCAAGAGCCTGACACCATCCAAAATAAAGCAGATCACTTAATCAGCTCTCTATGCACCACCTTCAACATTCATTCCTGCCACCAACAATGTACAATGGCAGAATTATGTACTAACTACAAGATGCATTGTCATGGCTCACCAATGTTCCTTTGACAGCACCTTCCAAACATGCAACCTCAGTGACCTGGGACAAGGGCAGCAGGTGTATGAATATACTTTTTTCCTCAAAGCACCACCCCCCCCTACCATTCCAACCTGCAAATACATTCCTTTCATTATGGCCACAATGTCAATTATCCTTCCTAACAACACTGCTAGTGTACCAACAGCATATGGACTGCAGAGATTCAAGACGGCAATTCACAATCAGCTTCTGAATTGGCAAGCAGATGAGGGCACAGTAGCTGAGTGGTTAGCACTTCTGCCTCACAGCACTAGGAACCCAGGTTTGGGTGACTGTCTGTGTGGAGTTTTCATGTTCTCCCTGTTTTTATGTGGGTTTCTGCCAAGTGCTCCGGTTTCCTCCC
Source organism: Stegostoma tigrinum (assembly GCF_030684315.1). Classification (NCBI taxonomy): domain Eukaryota; kingdom Metazoa; phylum Chordata; class Chondrichthyes; order Orectolobiformes; family Stegostomatidae; genus Stegostoma; species Stegostoma tigrinum. Next base: position 61,315,330 of record NC_081356.1, on the reverse strand, counting down.
ACAGTCCAAAGATGTGCAGGTTAAATGGATTGGCCATGCTCAGTTGCCCCTTAATGTTGTGGATATGTTGGCTAAGTAAATTAGCCACGTAAATGGGTAGGTACTGAGTGTGGGTGAGATGCTATTCGGGGGGGGTCAGTGCAGACTCAATGGGCTGAATGGCCTGTTTCCACGCTGTGGGGATTCAATGAACTTTTTAAATGCGTGTTGGGGATATGAAATAACTATTAGCCTTGTTAGAGATGTTCACATCCTAAGAAAGAATATTTTAAGAATGAAAGTTATATTGCTCACCTTTCTCCCTTCCAGATTTTGCACCATACTTTTCAACATGGACATCATAATCTCTTAAACAACCAATGAACTTTAACCCATTCTTCTGATATAAGTTTGAATGAGTGAGAACAGATTGTAGGAATTCTGTCCACAAGCTGTTTCAGCTGTTAGCCTATCCGAAGTAAAATATTTACAAACACTGCCGTAAGTAATCTTTTTCCAGGCAATAATATGACATTAATTACAAGCACATGTTTTAAGGTACATTACAGTAGCTATTTCTGTTGCTATGAAGCATTGAATTTACTTCTAATTGAAATGAATGTAGAGCCTGCCCACAATCTAAGCCAAACCCAGTCTTGTAGTAATTTATGATGGCCTGCTCCATCTCATTGACATGATGAAATGTTTGCAAAGTTCCATCCTTCTCTGTTATCATTTCATGCTAAGTAAGTTAATTCTTTTCTAAGCTAGGAGAAAACAAAGTGGCTTCAATTTTATTGTATCATCTATCTATTTGAAAGAGCTTATGATTCCAGATTGTCTTCCATCATAACATTCCACACTAATTTCAATTAATTTCCATGTATTACATTGTGTTTTTCATTTAATCAATTGTTTCAAGTTGCAGAGCTAATTCAAAAGTATAAACAATTTAGACCGGTCGCACTCATGATAAATCTCCAAACTAAAGGGTATAAAACATGCTGCAAATTTAAATGTAAACACAGATCCAACTGGAACACATGTAAGAATGTTATTAAAGCTTCCCTAGCCTCAAAACCAACAGTCAACTTTGACATTAAAATGTCTGGTCTTGCTGCTTGTTTGCTGTTTTTGGCTATGGCTTCATGGCAACCTATTCTGCATCAAAACAAGATTTAGTTTGCTGTGCAATAAGTCATCTCTCTGCAAATGACACTGTCATCTCCTACGAAGGGCTACATTTTCCAGCAGACACAGTGAGTAATTTAAAGTTAAGGGGTTACTGTATGCTTACACGCAATAACATGTTCCCAATGTTAAGCAGCAAAGTTCTGCAGGCACCTGAGGGATTGTTTAAATCAGACTTGGGCTTTGGGAGGTTATGGAAGTAATTGTAAAAAGTATTATGATAATCGGGCTCCCAAGATAATGATGTCATTATACAACATGTTATTATATGCAAAATTTGTCTACAGCCATTAGACTGGATCTCTTTTCATCTAAAAGAAACTGGCCGTGAGCATGCAACACTAAGACATGACCATGCTGATTAGTGACCCCTGATTCCCATTCACAACAGTTTTACTAGATTGTCAAAGAGACCATGTGGAAAATTGCCCAGGGATGTACTGTACACAAAAGCAGAACAATTCCAATGTGGCCAATTACTGCCCCATATGTCTACTTTCAGTCATCAGGAAAGTGATGGAAAATGTCATCAACAGTGCTATCAAGCAACATTTGCCGAACAATAACCTGTTCAGTCACACTTAGTTCAAGTTCCAGAGGGGCGCTTTGCCTCCTGACATCATAACAACCTTGGCCAAACATGGACAAAGAAGCTGATTTAAGGCTGCATTTGACCATGTGGCATCAGGAAACACTATTAAAAAAAAGTTTTAAAGTGTGCGCTCTTGTGTGTATGTGTGTGGGTGTGTGTGTATGTGAGCCAGAGAGAGAGACCAAATGGACTTCAGCATTTCAAGAAGACAGCTCATTATTGTCTTTTTAAGGGCAATTGGGGATAGGAAATAAACACGGGTCTAGCTAGCAACATTTGCATTCCATTACTGATTAGAGAAAAACATTCATTTTATAGCCCCACCTGTCCCTCTGACTTTCTCGTCCTCCAGCTCTACAAGCCCCTGAGATATCTGCAGCCACCTCACCAGTTGCTCTGCCACACAATACTGCTGTCAGGTTCTGATTTGTTGGCAATTCAGTGTGCATAAGTTCTGCCCAGAGGTCCTTCACTTTGGGGCCAATGAAGTGCCTGATTTAAGGAACATACAGTGGGCCTTCACAAAAAGAGATGACATGGAGCTTTGGCCATCTCTCTAGCTGATGAAGCAATACTGTCACCTCAATAACATTGCACCCATCATTAGGAATCATACGACAGACAGAAAAAGTGATTCAGGTAGTTGGATTTTCAACCATCAATAGGGACAGGTCTGGGAGATGGCACATACTAAGAATCGCAATCTCGGAGGGCCTCACTAGATTCAGATACATCCAGAATGACACACAATTTTCAAGGAGAGGATGGATGAACCCAAGAGAGGCGTGAGGACTAATGGCCTCTCTGGTGAACACAATTAAGGAATAGAGATTGTTCACAATTGCACAACCAGTGCCAAGACATTGACTTAGCTGGTGCTGAGAAGCATGCATACTTTTAACAGGCACAGTCACCACTTCAGTATCAGACTTTGGTAGTGGAAGCCCTGATGAGTGAAAAAGCAGCAAAAGAGGGAATTAGGATTGGAAAGTAGCAGGGAGGAGCTTCAGCACATGAATCCTCCTGTCATGCCAGAGGAGTATGTTGAGGTGGGGGAGGGATTGCAGTGGCAGGGTGTGGTGGAGTGTATGTAACAGAAAAAGGCACTGCTTGACATTGGGAAAACTACCCAAGAGTAAGCAGCCAACAAGTGAGAGAGCACTATTGTAATAGGAGATGGTCCTCTCCAGGCACTTGTCTTACCCATCTAAAGGTCAGGAGAAAAAAGTTGTGAAGAGAATAGAATGAAGCTCCAAACAAACATTTTTAAAGTGGCTGGTTGAAGGTCTGGTAAATGGGGTGGAGTGTAAAAAATATAATATCATCCAGTTTTGCTGGAAGAATGAGAGAAATAGTGTATTGCCTTAATGGTGAGAGATTACAGAGACCTGATGCGCAGAGGGATCTGGATATCCTAGTGCATTAATCAGAAAAGCTTAGAATGCAGGTAAAGCAAGTAATTAGGAAATCAAATGTAATATTATTGTAGATTTCAATGGAAATGTAATTCCAAAGTAGGGAGTTATACTTGATTTATGAAGGGAATTGGTGGGATCATATCTCGCTATTCAGTGAAGGGTTACTGGACTAACAACTGAAATGGGCAAGTTTTCTTCTGAGGAAAAGCTAATTTCTTGGACAAAAGCAAATGAATCCATTGTTTATTGGCTGGTTTGCTACAGTCGTGTGACCTCTATCTCTGCTATAAGGCTCTTTGTGAGCAATCTACAGCAGCTATTAAAAACGCATTACTTACAATGTGGTGTCAGAGTGAAGCAGCTAAAAGTGTGTGGATTTTCAAACTGTGCATGTGCTAGCTGCTGAAGAAAAGGCTTAACAAAACGACTGTCTCCAACTTTGAAAAACTGGGTAAGTTAAATGCATGAGTATTTTCTAGGCCCTGCTGCTGCTGTGAAAATGAAAGCGCAGAAATGAATTAGTGAAAGAATTATTAAGAAAATATTAGTATTTAAGAGTTATAATATTCTTCCCAGTGCAAGGAAAAGTATGCTATGAACTGTAATTGAAGACCAGACCTCACAGAGGACCAAAATGCAGAAGTTTTGAAAGTTTTGAAGTCATATTTTGAATCCCAATATCTACAGTACACATGAACAATATGTGTTCAACATCATAATTCAAGGGGAGAAGGAGACTAATGTTAAATACGATAGACAAGTGACAACTGCACTGAATCCTGAAAGTTTAGACAACTGAAAGATAATTTCATCGGAGAAAATATGCCTTACGCAGATAAGATCCTGTCATGAGAGCACAACTGCTGAGAAAACTAACATTATGTACAGAAACTCTGAGGTTAACTGCAGATGCTGGAGAATCTGAGATAACAAGGTGTAGAGCTGGATGAACACAGCAGGCCAAGCAACATCAGAGGAGCAGGAAAGCTGATGTTTCAAGCTTAGACCTTTCTTCAGAAATGGGGGATGGGAAGGGGATTCTGAAATAAATAGGGACGGGGGGAGGCAGATAGAAGATGGATAGAGGCGAAATTAAGTGGAGAGGAGACAGACAGGTCAAAGAGGCGGGGATGGAGCCAGTAAAGGTGAGTGTAGATGGGGAGGTAGAGAAAAGATAGGTCAGCCCAGGAAGGAGGGACAGGTCAAGGGGGCGGGATGAGGTTAGTAGGAAGGAGATGGGAGTGGGACCTGAGGTGGGAGGAGGGGATAGGTGGGAGGAAGGACTGCTTAGGGGATGAGTAGGGCTGGTTTTGGGATGCAGTAGGGGGAGGGGAGATTTTGAAGCTTGTGAAGTCCACATTGATACTATTGGGCTACAGGGTTCCCAAGCAGAATATGAGTTGCTGTTCCTGCAACCTTCGGGTAGCATCATTGTGGCACTGCAGGAGGCCCAGGATAGACATGTTGTCTGAGGAGTGAAAGGAGGAGTTGAAATGGTTTGTGACTGGGAGGTGCAGTTGTTCAGTGCGAACTGAGCATACGTGTTCTGCAAAGCAGGCCCCAAGCCTCCGCTTGGTTTCTCCGATGTACAGGAAGCCACAACGGGTACAGCAGATGTAGTATACCACATTGGCGGATGTGCAGGTGAACTCTGCTTGATGTGGAAAGTCTTTTTGGGGCCTGGGGTGGGGGTGAGGGGGGAGGTGTAGGGGCAAGTGTAGCACTTCCTGCGGTTGCAGGGAAAAGTGCCGGGTGTGGTGGGGCTGGAGAAGAGTATGGTGACAGAGAGGTCCAGGAAGGAGAGAGAGGTATTCGAGATGGGCCCAAGCTTTGCCTGCCTCTTTGTAGGTTATGTGGAACAATCCCGCTTCCATACCTACACTGGCCCTAAACCCCACATCTTCCTCCGTTACATTGATGACTGTATCGGCACCATCTCGTGCCCCCATGAGGTTCTTGAACAGTTCATCCATTCCACCAGCACCTTCCACCCCAACCTTAAGTTGGACCTTATCTGGACCGTGTCTAATGCCTGACGCTCCTTCCTGGACCTCTCTGTTTCCATCTCTAGCAACAACCTAGAAACCAATATCCATTTCAAGCCCACCAACTCCCACAGCTACCTAGAATACACCTCCTGCCATCCACCATCCTGCAAAAATGACATCCCCTATTCCCAATTCATTCGCCTCCACCACATCTGCACTCAGGATGAGGCATTCCACTCCCGGACATCAGATGTCCTCGTTTCTCAAGGACCGCAATTTCCCCCGTCAGTGGTCGAGAATGCCTTCGACCGTATCTTCTGCATTTCCCGCAATTCATCCCTCACACCCCCTCCCTGCAATAACAACCAAAACAGAATCCCCCTCGTCTTCACATACCACCCCACCAACCTCCGGATCGAATGCATCATCCTCCGATATTTCCACTATCTGCAATCCAAGCCAACCAGCAAAGATATTTTTCCCTCCCCACCCTTATCTGCTTTCTGGAGGGACCACTCTCTCCATGACTCCCCTGTCCGCTCCACACTCCCCTCCAACCCCACCACACCCGGCACTTTTCCCTGCAACCGCAGAATGTGCTACACTTGTCCCTACACCTCCCCACACACCCCCATCCCAGGCCCCAAGAAGACTTTCCACATCAAGCAGATGTTCACCTGCACATCCGCCAATGTGGTATACTGCATCCACTGTACCCGTTGTGGCCTCCTCTACATTGGGGAAACCAAGCGGAGGCTTGGGGCCTGCTTTGCAGAACACCTACGCTGGGTTCACACCAAACAACTGCACCTCCCAGTCACAAACCATTTCAACTCCTCCTCCCGCTCCTCAGACAACATGTCCATCCTGGGCCTCCTGCAGTGCCACAATGATGCCACCCGAAGGTTGCAGGAACAGCAACTCATATTCCGCTTGAGAACCCTGCAGCCCAATGGTATCGATGTGGACTTCACAAGCTTCAAAATCTCCCCTCCCACTACTGCATCCCAAAATCAGCCCTACTCATCTCCGCCTCCCTAAGCAGTCCTTCCTCCCACCTATCCCCTCCTCCCACCTCAGGTCCCACTCCCATCTCCTTCGTACTAACCTTATCCCGCCCCCTTGACCTGTCCTCCCTGGACTGACCTATCTCCTCCCTACCTCCCCACCTACACTCACCTTTACTGGCTCCACCCCGCCTCTTTGATCTGTCTGTCTCCTCTCCACTAATTTTCTCTTCTATGCATCTTCTATCCGCCTCCCCCTCTCTCCCTATTTATTTCAGAATCCCCTTCCCCTCCCCCTTACCTGAAGAAGGGTCTCGGCCTAAAACATCAGCCTTCCTGCTCCTCTGATGCTGCTTGGCCTGCTGTGTTCATCCAGTTCTACGCCTTGTTATCTATGTACACAAACTCTGATGTTGACAATTATCAGCTACAAGTGTATGGGAGAACAGATACGGCTTTGTTAACAGTTCAAGGTGAATGAAAACAACAGATTTGGATTGAAGATGAAGAAATATTTGCAGAAATGTGTCTGGAAGATCAAGGTCAAAGGTCAGAATTAGTGTAGAGGAAATAACCCAAAAAAATATGTTTAGCATGGGGAAAGCTCTAACTGCAAACAGCAGAATTGCTTTATCACAATCGCTTAGCTGAAATGAAGCCTACAAAGATGGCAGCAATTGCTGAAAAATCATTTTACACCATAAAACAACTTGGCAATATCAGGTCAAAAGGTGACAAATGGTTTGTGGTGTTAGAATGATGACTGCAGAAAGAGAGCATTTAGCAAATGTTAAGTGTCAGAGCAACATGGTTCTTCATGCAACATAATGAACTCCACAGACCTGTGAAATTACTCAAGATGGTGACCCAAAGTGAAGGCCTCAAGAATAAAATTGAGGTTATATAAGAGAACAATATTAATCTTAATTGGTCAAACTAAGCTGGGAGCCCGTTACAATGAGAGGAATGAAGGTCTGAATTTCCAGATCGTAGACATTAAGCAAAATGCACTTACCTCTGGTATGTCTAAAGCTTGAACTAATAGCTCTAAATATACCAGATGACATTTGTAGAATTTTGCAGGCCATTGACTGCTAAACAGATTACAAATATTTTTGGGAGTTATTGGACTTCTTCCAAGTGAACATCATCTTGAAGTAGAAGAGAGTGTGAGACCAATTTAGCATCGGCTGAGGAGAGTTCTTGTTTCCCTCAAAGTCTCCAGCTCAAAGACAAGATGGGGCTGCGAAAAAAGGGAACAATTGAAAGTGACAGCAATTCCTACAGTCTGAATTAGCAGTAGGGTAGCAATGGAAAAGAAATGGTTGAACAAAGATACACATGGATTCAAAGGATCTCAAAGCTTAGAAGAGTTCTCACTACTTCATGGCAAACATTGAAATAACCTTGCCACAACTTATCAAGACGAATGTCTTTCCTACCCTCAATCTGAAGAATGATTAATGGAAGTAAAGCTGATAATAATATTTTTCTAACTACTTGTTGCATGACGTCCAGGAGGTATACAAAGTTACCTATGCCATGCAGCAACTCCAATGCATGACTTTAATCTGGATAAATATGACGGGATGCATTTGGGCAGGGCAAACAAAACAAAGCAACAGTAGAATCCTAAGAAGCTCTGAAGATCAGAGAGACCATGGTGTGCACCTCACTGATCTCTTTAAGGGCCTTAAAGTGCTTAAGAAGGGATTTGGGATATTTGCCATTATTAAGTTTATGAAGTTTAAGATCAATGAGGTTAAACTGTATAAAACATGTGTTAGACCATGCTAGAATATTGTGTGCAGGTCTAGAATCTGCATTATTTGATGAATGTGAATATACTGGAGGGGGTGCAGAGAAGATTTACTAGGATATCGCCTCTGCTGGAGAATTTTAGCTCTGAAGAGAGATTGGATAGACTGGGGTAGTTTTCTTTAGAGCAGAGGAGACTGAGGGACAACATGATTAAGTTGTAGAAAATTGTTGGGTGAATAGATAGGATCACGAAATTTGAATTAAAATCAGATCTGGAATTAAAAACTGTCATAATGGCAACTAAGTATCCATTATAATTTATTGAACAACATATTTTTAATGTCCATTAGGGAAAGAAATCTGTCATCCATACATTGCCTGACCTACATGTGACTCCAGACCCTCATATATGTGTTTCAATCTTAACTATCCTCTGAAATGGACAAATAAAAGCATTCAATTCAAGGATAATTAGAGATGGGAAATAAATATTATTCTTTTCAATGATGTCCATAGTCCATGAATAAATAAGAAGGATCTTATATAGTGATCTTGTACACTCCATATGACTGCATATGTTAATCTGAGAATAAAAGTTTGAGAGATTATTGAGACAGCACTATGAGATTTTTATCTGCTTGTGATTCTCTCTTCACTCCAATTTAACTCTGTCCCCCCTGCACTTTATGCCCTGTGAGAAAAAGCTCAATTATATCAATATAAATCGGTTCCAGGTTGCTTTAAAGTTTTTAAACAACAGTTTCACATTTTCACTCGCTCCTCATTTTTTCACCGAAAGAATGATGAACATATGGATTTCTCTGCCACAGAAAGCAGTTGAGGCTTAAACATTGACGACTTTCAAGAAGTAGTTAGACAAAGTTCTGAGGGCTAACAGGATCAAAGAGTACAGGAGAAAGTGGGAACAGAGCACTGAGTTGGAGATGGACCATTACCATATTGTGTGGTGAAGCAGACCCAGAGTCAAATGGCCAACTCTTGCTCCTTTTTTCAATGTTTCATTTAGATTCAAAATGTTAACTTTGCTTCTCTCACTGTTAGACAAATTACATTTCTCTAGCACTGTTGATACCAAAAAAAACATGTGGTACAGTCTGATGCAGGTACAACACGAGATGATATCCAAGCTAACAACTGAAGAAGCACATAATAGACACATAATAAGATAGACAGACAGTGATCCTGACACTGACCAGAAAAAGCTAACTTAACACTCTTAACACGTCTGAAAGGAAGTCCCCAGAAGGTCTGAAGAAAGACAAAAACATCACAATACTAACAGCTGACAAAGGGTGCATGACGGTAATACTAAACAAATGGGACCACTTCTCCAAGGCATGTGCACTACTAGCCAATGAGAACACATACCAGCAAGTGCAGACAGACCCGACACCATAACTGGGCAACACAATTCTCAACACACTAAAGACACTCAAACAGACCAGACGAATCAACAACACAGACTACCTAAGAATGAAACCTGAAAGAACTAATACACCCCCCAGCCCCCGATTCTACAGTGTCCTGAAGGTACACAAACCAGAAGTACCCATCAGAGCCATCATCTCCCTGCCAGGCACACCAAGGAAGTACAAAGGAGACTAAAGCACTTTGTCAGCAAGTCACCCCCATTCAATCCACTCAGCCTAATAGTTCTTCAATTCCATCAAGGACATAAGAATAGACAACGATGAGACCATGATATCATTTGACGTTACTGCCCTACTCACATCGATAGACATACCACTAGTAAGAGAAACAATGTCAGCCTTGCTAAAACAAGAACAAGACCCAAGTGACACCATCACGACAGACAACATACTGAAGATACTGGACCTATGCCTCACCATCCACTTCACTTTTAACGGCCAAATATATGAACAGATCAATGGGACACCCATAGGATCACCTGTCACTGGTCTAATAGCTGAAGCAGTAATGCAGAGACTGGAAAGTAGGGCCCTTCTGCTAATACAACCAAAATTATAGTTATTGCATGGACCACATCTTCGTAATTATTAAATGGACCAAACTAGAGGAGACACACAAACTAATAAACAACACCTTCACTGGGATCAGATTTGCCAGATAAGAGGAAAAGAATAAACAGCTCCCATTTCTGGACATCATGGTGGAACTCAGAATCAATGGGGAATTCCTAACAAATGTGCACAGGAAAGCCACACACACTCACCAAGTACTGAATTTCAACAACAACCATACTAACTCACACAAATGAAGTTGCTTGAGAGCATTATTTAAATGGGCAACAACACACTGCAGCAACACAGAACTACACCAAAAAGAAGAGGAGTACCTCTTCCTAATGTTCAAGGACAATAGATACCCAAAAACTGGGTCAGAAGACGCCTATTACACGAATGACGCTAGGAACGACATTCCCCAACAGACTCATCACATTACCTTACCATCAGGAACACATCTGAACTGACTATAAGACTCCTACAACCACTGGGCATCAGAGTAGCACACAAACCCACATCAACCCTCTGACAACTGCTAACTCGAACCAAAGACCCACTACCCACTATGGACAGGACCAATGCTATATACAAGATTCTGTGCAGAGACTGTGACAAACATTACATTAGACAGGCAGGAAAGAAATTAGCCATAAGAATACACAAGCGTCAACTGGCAACAAAAAGACACACCAATACTCAGTCATCTCCATCCACACAGATAAGGAAAACCACCAATTTGACTGGGACAACACCAGGTTCTGGGACAGGCAAAGCAGAGACAAGCACAGTAATTCCTAGAAACCTGATTCTCCACTAAGAAGGCCATCAATAAACACATAGAGCTAGACCCATATATATACTCCATTGCAAAGGAAAACCGGAAGTGAGGTAATTCAGCTCAATGGACACCAGAGTTTAAATACCAGGCGGGAAGACACAACAGCGCTTCATCGGAGGCTGCACAGTTGATGTTACCCAACAGGGTAATGAAACATCTGTGGAACAATGAACCAGCTTGGCAAGCCAACCAAACACAACATCCACAACCCAAGTTCCAAATCTACTCTGATGGCTTATAGGCAATAAGTATTGATGTAGACAGTGACACCCTCATCAGATGAATGAATAAAAATAAAATTTAGAGTGCTATCTCACCCTGCATCACCACAATATACCCAATAATGGTGTCTACACAATGTAGGTGCAAATTACTGCAGATGCTAGAATCTGTACTGTAATCAAAAGGTACTAGCATTCACAGCAGGCCAGGCAATGTCCTCGGACAGAGAGTAAGCTAACACTTTGAGTCTAGATGGCTCTTTATCAGAGCAGGCATCTGATGAAGAGTCATCTAGACTCAAAACATTAGCTTGCTATCTCTCCAAGGACACTGCCTGACCTGTTGTGATTACTAGCAAGATGTTTTAGCTTTCAATGGTCTCTACCTGCAGTTTTAAATGCTGGTACTATTTAATGTCCCCTTCTTAAATTCTCTAACTTTGGTCCTGACCTGGAGCAAGAAATATACAACAGATTTTCAATGTTAATGTATTCACAGGTGAAAACCTATTTTATTTTGCACTTTTTTCTAATCTCATTTATTATAATAGGGGAAGTGTTCAATGAAAACAGATAAATGCTTGATGTCAGCAATGTTTTTTTTATTTCTTCAGCAGAGGTGAAGAAAGCAACCAGCACAATCCCTGTAAGTGAAGCTTGAAAACTTGTTTAGAAGTACTCCTGTTAACATAGTTTATCTTCATAGTCAGTGACTTGTTCCATTTCTAGCATCAATAGAGAAAACATGCCTCCTTAGAGAAGAACATCTTAACATTAATGTCTGCTATCAGGAGCATACAGACACTGTGAAACAGGGCAGTAAATTAGTTGTAGCACAAGGTAAATATTGAGATGATTTTCACAATGAATCAGAAATCCAACGTACTGTGGATTTTTTAAAAAATTTTGATATGTAAACTGTATTTTTTGAAAGAGGGATGTAACAATCAAAAACAGACAGCAGATGTAAATTCAGATCAGAGTCTGGCAAAATCCAGTATTGGGACCCTTGGATGTCATGTCTGTAGTATATCAGGAAACTTCAAACAAACACACACACACACACACACACACACACACACACACAAACACACACACACACACACACACATCCCAAAAAAATACAGAAACAGTCAATGAGAGACTTATTTCCCCCATATTTGGAAGAAGCAATCTTTCGCAGACATTGGCTTTGTCCTTCCAAAAATATACCCTGGGGTTAAAATCTAACTGTAGCCTTGGTCTGTATGTGCTAGAGCAAGAAGGTGTGCTAGTGAATAAAGGTATCCTACGTACAAAGATATCTACGTACTAGAATCACATGCTAGCGTGCTGCGAATGTCGCAGTTGAAGAATCACCCACTAGTCACCACTGCATTGTAGATAAAATGACACTTTCACTCTGGCTTTTTAAGTAGCTGGTTTTTGGCACAAATTAAGATGGAAACAGATTAACAGAAGGATTCTCTCGCTTTGAATGCTGCCAACTAACCGCTGTCTAAGGGAAACAGACTAAAAGGCTTCATGAACGGGAAATCATACCTGACTAATTTATTTCAGTTTTTTGTGGAAGTCTCATCCAAAGTGGATCGAGAGGAGCCAGAAGATGAATTGTCTTTGAACTTCCAGAAGGCATTTAACAAAGTACTTCACAAAAAGTTGTCATAAAAGGATTGAAGGTAGTGTATTGATATGGATAGAGAATTGGCTAACGGGCAGGAAACAGCAAGACAGGATAAGGAGATCTTTTTCAGTTTGGTAATCCATGCCCAGTGGAGTTCCACTGGGACTGCAACTGTTACAATATATATTAATGACTTGGAGGAAGAAAGTGAATGCACTGTAGTCAAATTTGCGGATGACACTAAAATAGGTGGAAAGGCAGGTTGTGAGATGGATATAAACAGTATATAAAGAGATATTGATAGACTAAATAAGTGGCAAAAATGTTGACAATTAGAGTATAGTGTGGGAAAATGTGAAATTATTCATTTAGGAAGGGTTGAACAGAAGAGCAGAATATCATTTAAAAAGAGAAAAATCATAGAAATCTGCAACACAAAGGGATGTGGGACTGCTTGTGTATGAAACACAGAAAGCTAGCACACAGATACAGTAGGTAATCAGGAAGACTGTCAGAATGTTGACCCTTATTGACCATTGGAGTATAAAAGTAGGGAAGTCTTACTGCAACTGTACAAGGTGCTGGTGAGACCACATATAAAGTACTGTGGGCAGTTTTTGTCCCCTTATTTAAGAAAATATATTATTTCATTGGTGACAATTCAGAGAAGATTCACTAGCTTCCCTCCTAAAATGGAGGGGTTGTCTTATGAGCAAAGGTTAAACAGGTTGGGACTCTAGTCACTGGAGTTCAGAAGAATGAGAGGGGATCTTTTTGAAACACATGGGATTCTTAAGGGGCTTAACAAGATAAGTGCTGACACAACGTTTCCTCTCATGGGAAAGTCTAGGATTAGAAGTCACAGTGACAGAGTGAAGGGGCATCAATTTAAGACTGAGATGAGGAGGAATTTCTTCTCTCAGAGGTTGTGAGTTTTTGCAATTCGCTGCCACAGAGAGCTGTGGGGGCAAAGCCTGTGTGTATATTTAAGGCTGAGATAAATAAATTCTCAATCAGTAGGGCAATCATGAGGAAAGAGCAAGAAAGTGGGCATGAGGAATATCAAATCAGCCATGCTCCTACTGAATGGCAGGGGCCAAATTGCTTGCTCCTGTTTCTTATCGTCTATGGTTTCAACCAAGTATAGCCTACAGTCCTGAAATGCACTGTTCAACTTTCTTCTCTTCGCATTGTTTAACATTTTTTGTACTCATTTCTTATTTTTAAATCTATGTATGTTTCACTATTATCTCTTCTTGCATTTAGTCACTTATAAATGCACTCTCCCATTAAATTGAAAGTCTGGCTCAATTGGTTCCTTCTAAAAATAAATGCATTTGACCTGAGAGAAAGGCGTCAACAAGGGTGGGATCCTTTCTAAATTAATTTTGTTGTGACCAGCCAAGGGGTTTGGGTGAATAAAGAAGTGGAATCAGTTCATCTCTCCTTGCCTGGAGGCTCAGTGATTTAGGGTGTACCCTGTCTATAACTGTAATAACTTGGGGAATGTCACACTGGTATGGTTGTAACAGTGATAAAACGAGAAGATGCATTCTCAATCATTTTTTAAAAGTATATAATTAAAAGACACAAAAAATGCAGCTGGGCACCCACTCTGCAAGTGGTCATTTGCTGCACTTTGGGAGGGAGTGCTTGCAAATTTGTCAGGAGCACTGGCACTCCAACCTACTGCTGGTTGCACCCTTGCACCCAAGCACCCTTGGCACATTTGGAAACTGCAGGATAACTACAAGATTACAGTCAATTTCCTTAATTTCAATGAGCCTAAATGTCTGCCCAGCTTGTGGGAGCATGTGACCTGGCCAGGCACCATGGCTGAAAATGGCTGGCATTGGAAACAGGACTACAGTGGTATTTTATTGCCTGAGCTAATAATTTTCATATTTTGTCATGCTGCATTCTCAATATTGGCGGTGCTTGAAAAAAAGCAAACCCATAATTCAGCATTACATAAAGCTCATTAACCCAGACTATGATATTAGCAGAAAAGCAACAGATTAATTCATCAGGAACCCAATTAAAATGCTCCATCTATTTCACTACAATTCAATCAATATAAAATGTTCTTGCCATCCATTAAACGTGCTTACAGTGCACAAGTTCATATATTAAGTCTATTTAGGCATTCTATTAATTTCTTCTCAAAGTAATAGCACAAAAGATGTACTGTCTCCAATAAAGTTAAGCCGTGTTAATAGAATACCTTGACTGGAAGTACATGTGCTTCCATCAACCCTGAAACCATCAATCTGAGGCAAAAGTGTCAGAGATCAGATTTATTCAGTTCCATTACATAGCTAATTATCAGATACCACAATAAATAAATTATTAAATTACCAAAAGTTTTGGGAGAATAATTGTGCAAGTCCATAGGATGTAAAGTTTTCTTATCTAAAGCTAGGAACTAGTGCAAAAGTTGACTGCAAATGATGACTGCAAATTTGAAAATGTTTCATTTACTGCAGAAGGGACCAATCACATTTCTTAAATAACATTTGATCACATATCATTTATTTTCTCTCACCAATTCAGAGGAACATATAAAATAGGAGCAGAAGTAGAGCATGCAGCTTTTCAAGACTGTTCCACCATTCAGTTTGATCATGGTTGATTATCTCAGTGCCCTGTTCCCACTTTCTCCCCATACCTCTTGATCCTTTTCGTCTTGACAACTGTATCTCGTTCCTTCTGAAAACATTCAATATCTTGGCCTCATCTGCTTTCTGTATCAGAGAATTCCATGTCACTTACCACTCTCAGGGTGAAGAATTTTCTGAACCACTCGCTCCTAAATGGTCTAATTTTAATCCTTAGGCTGTGACTCTTAGTTCTGGAAGAGAGCCCAATATATAATCCTTAACATACAATTGGTAGCAAAGCAAGCACATGCAATTTATGTCCACGTACAACATGGTTTAATAACTAACCTTTCTTGCCCTTATGTTCCTTGCTTTTAAACTTAAGTCCAATTTCACCATATCACATGAACAAAGTTTTGGTAAATGCACTAAGATGAAGATTGATCGCTAAGGTGCCTATTTTGTCAGTGATAATGGGAACTGCAGATGCTGGAGAATCCACGATAATAAAGTGTGGAGCTGGATGAACACAGCAGGCCAAGCAGCATCTCAGGAGCACAAAAGCTGACATTTCGGGCCTAGACCCTTCTATCTCGAGGGTCTAGGCCCGAAACGTCAGCTTTTGTGCTCCTGAGATGCTGCTTGGCCTGCTGTGTTCATCCAGCTCCACACTTTGTTATCCTGCCTATTTTGTCAGCTATTTTTTCCTGCTTGCCCAAAAACAAAGGACACTTTTCAACCTATTTAATCTTACTTTGCCTCCCATTTGGTTTATAGCTGACAGGTAGGGTGAAGGTAAGCACCCTTATCCCTCCACTTTGTGGAACTGAGTACAACTCTGTCCCTGTCAGTTAATACAAAGTTATAATAATGGTGAATAATTGTGGCATGACAGAATATTTTGGCACAAAACTAATGAGGTCAGATTATGAGTAGTTTTCAGGCTGTTTAGAAAATGATATGCTAATTATATCTATGGGCCACAGTATTAGGTTTTCATTTGTACTTAAAAATGATGAGCGTAATTGAGCTGTACTTTTAGCAGCTGCAGTAACATATTAAGCAAGCCATTTTTCTACTTGCCCACCTGATTTAAAAACTGAGAAAGATGTCTTGTAATCTTCTATTAAACCATCCTTTGCCTGTCTCCTCATTATTCAGAATATGTTCAATTATTTGTAATTAAGGTAATGAAAAGGACAGTAGCAATAATGAAGGTAATTGGAAGCAGCCTACTGAGAGATATCTAAACTGTTTTTGATTCATCAGAACACATCACAAATGATATGCATTTATTAAATGGAGAAAACTTAAAAATTAAAGACAACCCGTGTAGAATTATAATAAATGGAAATGTTAGCACTATTTCAGGGAATGGCAGTTTTAATTACTGTTGTCTCCTGAACTGTTATATTTTAGACAAATGGCAACTGAGGGATGACAATCCTCTTGAGCAACACAAAAACTTTGGAACCAATTTGCATGAAGCAATCACCATTTTAAGCTTTCTCAGGCTTTCCAGCAAACTAATGTGTATACTTAAAGCTCAGGACTTTGGAGCAGCAGTAACCCTGAGCTTGTTATGCCATCCAGTAAGATCATGGCTGATCTGGGTGTGGTCTGATATCCACTTCCTTATTTGCCTTCGCAATCCATGACTCCTGAAATAACCCCACAAGGGCCAGTACCCTGTCACCTTCCCACCCTGACGAGGGTGTGCACTTCCATCAACATACTCTGTAACTCATAGTCTCGACTTGCTGCATTTTCTAACAAAGCTAGTTGTAGTGCCTTAGTTTGAAGTTCAGTTCTGCTTCAGCCAGTAGGCTCTTTTTCATAATTTAATCATTAATCCCATACACCAAACAGTCTCTCAGCACCTCATTAAGGGTTAAACCCAAGTCACATGCTTATGGCAGTCATCTCAATCTCATTTAAAAATTCCAATACATATTCCCCTGGTTCGCAAACTATCAAGTAAAACCAATAGCATTTTAGGATTAGAGAAGGCTTGGGGTCAAAATATGCCTTAGCTAAATCCATCAATTCTTGAAAAGTTTTAGCATTTGGTGCCTCCAGGAAGGTTAGGCGCCTCATTACAAAAAAACTGCAGGCCCACACACTGTCAGAATTAATCGATGCTTTTCGTCTGCCCCAATGTCATTTGCCCAGAAAAAAATAAAGCATTCTTACCAGTCAATGGTCTTCAATGGAAGGATCAAACAAATCAAGCTTAGCAAATAAAAGCATGATGCTAGAAATGCTTACTCACAACTCGAAGATGATTGTTGAGAGCGAGCCTCTTCATGGACTTGTTTTTTTCATTAACACCGAAATAACTCCATGAAGGCAGGTATCCCTTTTTTTTCAATACATGCATAAGTCCTTGACACTGACCCAGCTAACACAGAGCTGGCTCCTTAAATGAGCAAAACCCCTGATACCCCTGCTTGTACCTGTCAGCCAGGAGTCCCCGTTTGAACCAGTTGAACAGTCCCAATCAAAGAACCCATACTCTATCAGATCAACCTATCTGACCTCATTCCAAATACTACAACTGCTTTGCCTATCAAACATTATCCAAAGCTGTCTCCCAGCCTTCAGTGCTTCCTAGAGAAGAGAATTCCATATATTAACAGCTCTCTGGAAGAAAAAAGTCTTATCTTTCTCTTAAAGGGACTTCTCTTGTTCTCAACTGCATCATCTAGTTCTCATTTTACAACTGCACATGATTATCATTTGAATAGATGTGACAAGGTTCTCCTGATCACTAACAAACAGAAATTGCTAGGGAAATCCAACAGGTCTGGCAACATCTGCGGAGAGAAAACAAAGTTAATGTTTCAAGTCTAGTGACCCTTCTTCAGATGGATCTTAATCTGTTCTCATGATACCTCCTTCCACTGGGCTGCCTCTGACATGACCTCCTTCTTCCTCACCCAAACACTCCACCGCCTTATGGTTGACAGGGCCCTCAGCTACATCCAAACCATTTTCTACAATTCTGCCATCATCTCCTCCCCTTCCTCCCATTGGATTACAATAGGGTTGCCCTGTCCTTACTTTCCACCATACTAGTCTCCACATTCAAAGTGTCATCCTCCATCATTCCCACCATCTCCAGCAGGATGCCACCTTTGAAAACATTTTCTGCTGCCCTCCATTGCCAACATTCTGCAGGAATTGTTCCCTTGTGATGTCCTGGTTCACTCCTAAAGCATCCTTACTTCCTCATGGCCCCTTCCCATGCAATTGCAGAAAGTATACCACTTGCCTATTCTCCTCCTCACTGTCCAAAGCCCCAAACTCACTTTCCACAAGAAGTATTAATTCGCTTATACTTCTTTCAATCTAGCCTATTGCACTGGCTGCTCCTAATGTATTATTGTTTACATTGGCAAGACCAAATTCTGACTATTTTTTAGTTCAAAAATATACTTTATTGAAAAATATCTTTATATGTATACATAATCATTGCAACAGTTCAATTCTGCAGAGTATTTACATATGGAGAACAAACAAACTCAAAGCAAATGATATTTACTCAAAATTTTATTTGCAAACATTTCAGGCACCGGGAGGGCCCGATTACTGAACGGACCCCACTTAACTTCAACAGAAAGACTTAATACCTCTGTTCTGTCCATATGAATGACCATGACCTCCCAGTTACTCACCAATTCAATGAATAAATAAATAAATTCCTAAATAAATAAATTCAATGAACTGCCTTGTAGAACAGAGAGACCTAAGCATTTAAGTTTGTGTCACATATAGACAGGGTGGCTAGGAAGGCATTTAGAATGCTTGCCTTCATTGCCCTTTCAGTATTGGAGTTGGGACTGCATGTTGATGTTGTAACAGGACGTTTACGAGGCCTCTTCTGGCATACTCTGTCCGGTCCTGTTACAGAAAGGATATTATTAAGCTGGAGAGGATTCAGAACAGGTTTACCAGGATGTTGCCAGGAATGGAGTGTGTGAGTTATAAGGAGAGGCTTGATGGGCTGGGACTTTTTGTTGGAGCGTAGAAGGTTGAGGGGTAACCTTACAGAGGTTTATAAAATCATGATGGGCGTAGATAAGGCGAACAGCAGATGTCTTTTCCCTGGGGTGGGTGTTTTCAAGACTAGGGGTCATATCTTTAAATTGAGAGGAGAAAGATTTTCAAAAAGTTATGAGGGGCAGTATATTTAAACAGACAATGAACTTCCAGAAGTGATGGATGTGGATATAGTTACAACACTTAAAAGATATTTGGAGAAGTACATGAATAAGAAATGTTTTGAGAGATATGGGTGAGACTAGGGTAGTTTGGGATTATGGTCATCATGGATTGGTTGGGCCAAAGGGTCTGTTTCCATGACTCTATGTGTCTGTAACATTTCTATCCTCTGCCTGCTGAAATATTCCAATGAAGCACAACACAAGTTCAAGAAACCACACTTCATTTTCTATTTTAGCACTTTACAGCCTCAAGGTTTCAATACTGAATTCAATATCTTCATTCCCCACACCCATGAGCTTTTTTAATATGTGTCTTGTTTACTTTGCTATTTCTAGACTATACTCTCCCTCTCATATCCTAACTTGGATGCATTTTACACCTCCTTTTCTCTTTCAAACCATCAACAAGCCTTTTAACTTGTGCATTGGGCATTTGCCTCTGTTAAAAGTTAAAAAAAATCTTCCAACACCTTTAGCTCTGAAAAAAAGTCATACCTAACTTGAAATGTTAACTCTGTTTCTCTCTCCACAGATGCTGCTGGACCTGCTGAGGTTCTCCAGCAGTCTCTGTATTTGTTTCTTCAGAAATATTCTTGATAAAGTATTTGCCGTTGTTTGACACTTTTCTTGTATGTAACCTGTGGTAAGTTATAGCTCATCAAATACAGTTTTCAAGTTCTGGATTACAACATGTTGCCTTCCCTCCCAATTTCTCTCCAATTAAGAAGAGAAACCAATAGCTGTTTCAATCTTAAACTTTAGACTTGCAACATAGTCCAAAAACCTCTAACACATGCACTTTGCCACCAAGACATTTTTTTCAAGTGTGAAGTATCTTTTCTCTGTCTCTTTTACAGAACTTGAAGTATAATAATCCGGCCTACAAGTTCCATCCTTCTGGATTTATACCAACATGGATCCCAGACATGTGGATTATTGCTGGACGCTGTGGCCATAATATTGTAATACTTCTGGAGAGGTTAACAATTTCTTAACCCTTCGGAAAATGTTATTCTGATTGACATTCCAACACCATTGTTTGCTTTCTCTCAACAGTTGTCTCAATGCTTTGTTAATTGCTGATAGATTAGATATGAATTTCCCAATTAGTTGCCCAACTCCAAATGTCTTTCCAGCTGCGGAGTTCCTGGGTTGCAGAAATTTTCTAATCACCTTTATTTTCTGAGGATCAACCACTATTCCCGAGGTTTGCACTATGTGATTTAAGAATTTGGCCATTGGTTTTCCAAATCATACTTATTTAACATTAGACCTAAATCTTGCATGATTTTGAGAACCTACCTAATTGTACGATCATCCTTCTCCTTTGTGGAACCAGGCATTAGAATATCATGTACCTGATATATTATTTTGTCATTCCCTTGAGGTATTTTGGATACTGTCCTCTGGAACAAAGGCACTACACCAAACGATAAATGACAAAAAGGCACTACAAGATAAAACTAGCAACTTTGATTCCTGGGCCAAAAGTATTTTTTCAAAATTGACAGTTGACATCTAACAGTAGCAGTTGGCGTTTAAGAAAATGGTGACCCTTTTGTACAAATCGTATTTTATTTCTAATTATCATTCACATATATTAACATTATTTGGTGTTATAATCCCAGCTGATGGTAATATTGAACAAGTCAAATTCCGGGCTGAAACCTAGCTTCACAGATCATAAGCGTTAATTTTCCAATTTGGTTACCGTTGCAGTCAGTGACTGAGGTATTCATACAAGATCACTAATATACTTCTAACAAAAGAAATTATGTTTATAATACAAAAGTAAAATTAAAAGAACTATGACAATTTGGAAAAATCTTATTTTAAACAGCAAAAAGAACGGTCCAATCTTTTTTCCCAACAAAATCCTTTACAGACTCTCAACTCCAATGAAGTATCAGTCCTGTCTTCATTTCAACTGACAAGATTGCAAACATTTTGTTTAAGCAACTTTCTGCACATTCACCAGATGTCATTCTCCCTGAGAGACACAGGCAAATATCTTGATGTTTCTCTGACTTTGACGACTATAAGGCTGTTAGAATAAATTGAACCTCCTTTCCAGCTCTGTTGGTCTTGAGACCGCCAAAAACAAAACTGCCCTTCTGCGATATGAAATTTTCTTTTGAATTAAATCTGCTTGTAGCCCAGTCATCTGTCCCTCTCAGATGTAAAATTCCACTTTGTAAATACTTCAATAATTATCTCACTGGGTCACTGGATAATCATGTATGTTAAGTCATATGTTTTCTTGGAAAGGCTGTTTAGAGGTAATTCTAAAGAAAAAGTTACCAACCATATCGACAAAAAGGAACAAGTCACGTTCATAGAATTAAAATAAAAAACCCTACTTAGCTGTACTGCAGAACCCAAGTCCCAAACAATAATAAGATTGCCCAAATCTACATCATACACCAACTCCCAAAAAATGCGTAAGTACCTTTCAGAGGCATTTCACTTTCTATCAGTATTTCCTTATCACCAATTGTATTTTAGTTTAACAAAACTATATATATACACACACAAAGGAATTTTGGTAAAAAATAATCTTTTACACAAGAATTGTTTTCTTCCAATATTTGCTCTTTAGAAAGATTTGCCATAATATGCCGCTTCCCTTCATAGGAAAGATCGCCAAATGGTGTAATTGCAGCATTTAAACTAAATGAAAACATCTTAGAGTTTTATCACAGAAACCGTACAAGAAAGTTAAAGAATAACGATTCATTTAAATAACAGTTCTCTGCCGTGTTACGAGATATGTAGGCCTCAAGTTGTAGAGCTAAAGGTGGACTCGTTGTTTCTTTCTGCATTATCAAATTTTTCTGTTGGCATGCATTTAGTTTGCATGAAAAAATAATAGACTGGTATTTGAGTTGCATCTTGTCTTCCTGTAATAAAATGGCAAGGACAATGATTTTGCTAGTACTAACAGCCAGATTACACAATTTGGTGCTGCTAAAATCAATGTGTTAGCCTGCATAGCTTTTAAGTTGCCAAAGACATTCTGACATCCTTCTTTCAATATGGAATTTTTTATTTTGAACTGAATCTACTTGTGGCCCCTGGCCATCTATCCCTCCCTGTTGTGAAAACTCCACATTGTAAACACTTCCATAATTATTCAAATTTCTTGTCTTTCTTTAACAAGTTCACAAAGTGAACCACTGCAGTGCTCATATTCAGAATATACTTCTGATACAATCCACTCATGTCCATGTATCACACGATTTCATATTTTATCTCAGTCAACAGAAAATCCAAGATCGCTCTTTCTTTTGCTCCCAAGGGCCATATCTAACATATCCTTGTCAGCCATTCAAGGTCCCCACATAGAGGCCAGAGTGAGAGTGACCTGTGAAAATAGCCCTCTGGGGCACCTTTGGCGTTTGGTCTTTGAGGTCACAACGTTCTATCTGAATTGTCCTCTTTCATCACAAACATTTCTTCAGCATCCCAGTCTAGTGACATCCATTCCACATTTGAGCTGCTTATTTTCCTCAGGACTCTTTGGACATCTCTTGATAAAACATTTTATAGCTGACCATTATAAATCAACTCCCCAGGACTGATGTGGTCCATCCCCTGGATGAACATAACAGGACAGTCCCAACTTACCACAGATCATGCCACAAACTGATGTCTCCAGCAGCACATTAACAAACACGTGTGTAACCCTCAGAATGGGGTGGGGATGGGGGAGGGTTTGGGATTGCACTTGACCAGCAGGACTGGACTGCCACAATCTTGATACACCAAATCTGATAAGGCCAAGTGTTTTACTGATTGGAGTCAAGCTTCTGTACTGCAATCAAACAAGCCCTTTGATTTATCATGGTGGTATTTCCTGACTGACTGTAGTTCACCTAGCACCAACTAAAGAATGCACCCCTTTGACTTTTAGACATGGCCTTTTGGTTGAAGCATAGGCAGTGTTGCTTGTCGTTTAAGCTTGGGCACATGCTGTGGTGTAACACTGAAGAAGTGCGGTGCTATACAGGGACATATCCATCCTCTTGATTGTTTAACGCTCCAAAACATTACAAGCTACTTACCTCTCTCTCTGCATTAAACAATAATGGGCACCATAGAGACTAGCGTATTGGAAGTGAGTGCTGAGAAACAGAGCTGAGAGCGATAGGTTGCATCCTGTTTAGCTGCCTGTGTGTGCACGAGATGTTTTTGAGTCCCTGCATGCAAAGCAACCTTGCAGAAGCATGCAACTCTCAGGTTTGTCTGAGCTCCAAGGTCAAATCCTTGAAGAGTTGAAGTGGTGTAATTGAGAGCTGATGGTTTGCCAACGCTGAAGAATGTGGATGAATTGTGGAGGAGGATAGTATCAATGGAACACACAAGAACAATGTGATGAAAGCACATTTGGATGAAGACTGGGACAAACAATTGGCAAGCTACAGTGATCAGGTACCCACTTTGCTGTTCCTGTCAGCAATTTGTACTGTCTTATTTCTCAGGAAAGAACAGGAGAATTAGAAATGGCATATAAGTGAGGCAAGTAGGGCTAATAATGAGATACAAATGCATGGAAATAAGATAGCTGACATGCAATAGCAAAATTAAAAGCTGAAGGGAGAAGTTGGGAAATTTTTTTTGAAGTCAGGTCCCAACTTTATTTCATATTCTCTATGTATTTCCCCAAAATTTCTCATCTTTGTTCACATTGCTCCATCTGAGGGAAAAATTTCACCCAGTGAGATTCTGACACTTTATTGTGAAGGAAGATGAGCCACCTTCACACAACTAAAACCAAAAACTCATTTTACTCTATACAAATCCCCAAACAATAATACATGACAAACCCATCCATATTGGTATTTAACTGAAACCTATCAATTAATTTTTGAAGTTCCCTAACTTACAAAGGGTTCTAACAAGGTATTTGCTGGAAAAGCAGTTAGACTTGGTTAATTAAAGAAGCATCTGAAACTGGCTCAGTTACTGGTCAGTAACTGAGTCAGGTTACCTTTTTCTTTAACAAGCATATTTACAGCAGGTTAGCACTTGGACTCTGATTTATAGTGGAGTGCTGAGAGTTGTGTGATAAAGAGGTTTGGGAAGGAAGATAAAATGGTGCAATGTTGCTTTTGATTTCTCTACCATTTTCAACCTCCATGTATAGGTTCTTATTATACAAAGAACACCAGTTATTTTGGTGACTAAAGTTTATTCTATTCTCAAAGATCACAATTACTTAGCAATATACAGTAGTAAGGTTAACAGGATATGTCAAAAACATAAGTAAGTATATAATTGAATATGATAATTATCGAGTTAATGAGAACACATTAAAGATGATAAGAATTTGATGTGTCACACTTGGATCATGGGGGACTGTCTGGATGTTAGTTTGATTCAGGGCAGCGATGCCTGTGTTTGAAGTTTGAACATCTTTCGCTCTGAGTTTACTAGTTGGAGGCTTAAGTTGAGACTCTGTAACACACCAGGAAAAGGAAACACTACCTAGATTCTTCATACAAGGAGGCTTGTTAGACTTCTTAAGATAGTCAGGGATAGGAAAGTATGACTGCAAGTGAGGTTAGTAAGGAAAATCAGAGTATAACAGCACAAGAGCCTCAGCCTTTACAATTGCCTGGGTTTTATGTTCTGTTAGATCGTTTTTGTTAGATGAGTTTTCGACACATGTATGGCTTATAGAACATGAGGTGGGGAATTTTATTACACTAGCACAAGGTCCCTACAAACATAAAGGGAAATTAAGATGAAACCAGATTGACGTGGAATTGAGATAACAAGGTGTGGAGCTGGATGAACACAGTAGGTCAGGCAGCATCAGAGGAGCAGGAAAGCGAACATTATGGGTCATATAAGCACTTAAGAACTAGGAGCAAGAGTAGGCCATCTGGCCCCTCAAGCCTGCCCCACCATTTAATAAGATCATGGCTGATCTTTTTGAGACTCAGCTCCACTTACCTGCCCCCTCAACAAAACCTTTGATTCCTTTACTGTTCAAAAACATATCTAGCCTTGCCTTAAACACATTCAGCAAGGTAGCTTCAACCACTTCACTGAGCAGGGAATTCCACAGATTCACAATACTTTGGGTGAAGAAGTTCCTCCTGACCTCAGTCCTACATCTGCTTCCCTTTATTTTGAGACTATGCCCCCTAGTCACAGTTTCACAATTTAATGGAAACAACCTCCCTGCCTCCCCCTTATCTATTCCCTTCAGAATCTTATATGTTTCTATAGGATCTCCCCTCATTCTTCTGAATTCCAATGAGTATAATCCCAGCCTACTCAATGTCTCCACATAATCCAACCTCTCAACTCTGGAATCAACCGAGTGAATTTCCTCTGCACCCTCTCCAGTGCTAGTATATCCCTTCTCAACTAAGGAGACCAAAACTGCATCCAGTACTCCAGGTTTAGCCTCACCAGGACCCTATACAGCTACAGCATAGCCTCCCTGTTTTTAAACTCCATCTCTCAAGCAACGGCAGGCAAAATTCCATTTGCCTTTTTAATTACCTAATGTGCCAGCAATCCTACTTTTAGCGATTCATGCACAAGGACACCCAAGTCCCTCTGCACAGCAGCATGCTGCAACTTTTTACCATTTAAAACATAGTCCATTTTGCTGTTATTCCTACCAAAATGGATTACCTCACATTTATCAACATTGTACTCCATCAGCCAGACCTTTGCCCACTCACTTAGGCTTTCTATATCGCTCTGTAGACTTTCAGTATCTTCTGCACAATTCGCTCTACCACTCACCTTAGTGTCATGTGCAAATTTTGACATACAACACTTAGTCCCCAGCTGCAAATCATCTTAATAAATTGTAAACAATTGCGGTCCCAATGCTGATCCCTGAGGCACGCCACGAGCCACTGACTGCCAAACAGAAAAACACTAATTTACCCCTGCTCTTTGTTTTCTTCTAGTCAACCAATCCTCTATCCATGTCAATACCATGTAATACCTGTAATACCATGCAACTTTATCTTATATAGTAGCCTTTGGTGTGGCACCTTGTCAAATGCTTTCTGGAAATCCAGATACACCACATCCACAGGTTCTCCATTGTCCACCATGCAAGTAATGTCCTCAAAGAATTCCACCAAATTAGTTAAACATGACCTGCCCTTCATGAACCCCTGTTGGGTGTTCCCAATGGGACAATTTATATCCAGATGTCTTGCTATTTCTTCCTTAATGATAGATTCAAGCATTTTCCCCACTACCGAAGTTAAGCTAACTGGCCTATAGTTACCTGCTTATTGTCTACATTTTTTTTAAACAGTGGCGTCATATTGGCTGTTTTCCAATCTGTGGGAACCACCCCAGAGTCCAGTGAATTTTGGTAAATAATTACTAGTGTATTTGCTATTTCCCCCATCACATCTTTTACTACCCTGGGATGCATTTCATCAGGGCCAGGAGACTTGTCTACCTATATCCCCATTAGCTTGCCCAGCACTGCTTTCTTAGTGATAACGATTGTTCCTAGGTCCTCACCTGCTATCACCTTCTTGCCATTAGTTTGCAGCATGTTATTTGTGTCTTCCCATTTGAAGGCCGACACAGAATAACTGTTTAATGCCTCAGCTATTTCCTCATTCCCAGTTATTAAATTGGCCTTCTCATCCTCTGAAGGACCAATGTTTACCTTTGCCAGTCTTTTACAATTTACATATTTACTGAAACCCTTGCTGTCTGCTTTTATATTCTGAGCTACTTTTCTCATAATCTATCTTTCTTTTCTTTATAACCTTTTTTGTAGCTTTCTGTTGGCCTTTAACGATTTCCCAGTCTATCAGTTTGCCACTTTCTTTGCTTTTTTGTACGTGTTTTTTGTTTCAGTCTGATACTTTCCTTTATTTCCTTAGACATCCATGACTGACTATTTCTTTTCCTACAGTTCTTCCTTATCACTGGAATATACTTCTGCTGAACACTGTGAAAAATCATTTTGAAAGTCTTCCACTGTTCCCCAATTGACCCACCATAAAGCTTTTGCTCCCATTCTACCTTAGCTAACTCCTGCCTCATCCCATCATATTCTCCGTTGTTTAAGCACAGAACATTGGTACTGGATTTAACCTCACGCTCCATTTGTACTGTGATCAATCCTTCTGAGAGGATCACTAACTGTGAGATCATTAATTATTCCTGTCTCATTACACAGGACTAAATCTCGGATACCTTGCTTCCTCGTAGGTTCCATTACATATTGTTCAAGGAAATTATCGCAAATGCATTCTATGAAGCCCTCCTCAAGGCTGCCATGACCGACCTGGTTTGGCCAATCGATTTGTGGATTAAAATCCCCCATGATAATCGCTGTACCATTTTTACATGCATTAGCTATTTCTATGTTTATTGCCCACCCCACTAGGATGTCATTATTTGGTGGCCTATAGACCACACCTATCCGTGACTTCTTCTCCCTGCTATTC
Organism: Stegostoma tigrinum; assembly: GCF_030684315.1. Classification (NCBI taxonomy): domain Eukaryota; kingdom Metazoa; phylum Chordata; class Chondrichthyes; order Orectolobiformes; family Stegostomatidae; genus Stegostoma; species Stegostoma tigrinum. The sequence continues at coordinate 61,287,429 of NC_081356.1, read as the reverse complement.
CTAATTTCCACCCAAACGGATTCAACCTTTTGTTCAGTAGAACCTATATCATCTCTCACTAACGCCCTGATATCTTCCTTAAAAATCAGAGCATAACCGCCTCCCTTACCTTCCTGTCTGTCCTTCCAAACAGTTTGATACCCCTGGATATTTAACACCCAGTCATGACCATCCTGTAGCCATGTCTCTGTAATGGCCACTAACTCATACCCATTTGCCATGATTTGCGCCATCAACTCATCCACCTTGTTTCGAATGCTCCTAGCATTCAGATAAAGTGCGCTTACACCGGTTTTTGCACCTTCTTTTTGAGTCCTATCACCTTCATTACTAACAGTCCTTGAGTTCTCCTTCCCTTTAACTTTTTTCCTAGTTTTCAGTGGAGTCGAAGCTTCCTCATCACCTGCTAACCTGCTGCTTTGCCTTACATTAATTGTTATAGTCCCTTCTACGCTCACTTCTCCCTCCTTCAGAAATGGGGGAGGGGAAAGGGGGTTCTGATATAAATAGAGATAGGAGGCGTGGGGCTGGGGAAGGTAGGTGGGATAGGTGAGTGCAAGTAGGGAGTGGTCGGGATTGGTCAGTGAGGTAGGAGGGACAGATAGGAGGGAGAGAAGACAAACAGATCAAGGAAGCAGGGATGAGAGGGAGGGATGGTCCTGGGATGAGGCCTGGGGTGGGGAGATTTTGAAACTAGTAAAGTCCACATTGACACCATTGGGTTGTAGGCTCCCAAGGCAGAATATGAGGTGCTGCTCCTCCAGTTTCTGAGTGGTGTCATTGTGACACTGGAGGAGGCCCAGGATAGACATGTCACCCAGGGAGTGGGAGGGGGGAGTTGAAGTGGTTCACGACTGGAGGGTGTTGTGTAGTTTGTTGCGAACCGAACATAGGTATTCCACAAAGCAGTGTCCAAGCCTCTGCTTGGACTCCCCAATGTTGAGAAGGCCACATCACAAGAGCGGATGCAATAGACCACATTAGCGGATGTGAGGGAGAACATCTGTCTGATGTGGAAGGTTTTTTTGGGACCTGGGATGGAGGTGAGCGGGGAGGTGTAGGGGCAGGTGTAGCACATCCTGCGGTTGCAGCGAAAGGTGACAGGGTTGGTGGGGCTAGTGGGGAGTGTGGAGGGGACAAGGGAGTCGTGGAAAGCACAGTCACTCCGGAAAGCAGGTAAGGGTGGGGAGGAAAATATATCCTTCATAGTGAGGTCAGAATGCTGCTGGTGGAAGTGGCGGAGAATGATACATTGAATCCGAATTTTAGTGGGGTGATACGTGAGGACAAGTGGGATTCTGTCTTTGTTTTGTTACAGGGAAGGGGTGTGAGGGCAGAGGTGCAGGAAACGCAAGAGATGCGATTGAGGTCATTTTCGACCACTGTGGGGGGGGCCGAAATTGCAGTCCTTGAAATAAGAGGACATCTGGGATGTTTGGGAGTGGAAAACCCCATCTTGGGAGCAGATGCAGTGGAGGCAGGGAAAATGGGAGTGAGGGATCACATTCTTGCATGAAGGTGGGTGAGCGGAGGTGTAGTCTAGATAGCTGTGGGAGTTGGTGGGATTGAAATAGATGTCAATTTTGATTCCTGAAGTTAGTGGAGTGATAAGTAAGGGCCCTTCCATTCCCTGGATGACATGTCCATCTTGGGCTACCTCCAGTGTCACAACGATGCCACCGGGAAATAGGAGGAGCAGCACCTCATATTCCACCTTGGGAGCCTACAACGCAATGGTCTCAATATGGACTTTACTAGTTTCAAAATCTCCCCACCCCCGGCCTCATCCCATGACCAACCCCTCCTCTCATCCCTGCCTCCTTGACCTGTCCATCTTCTCTCCGAACTATCCTACCTCACTGCCCAATCCCCACCACTGCCTACGTGCATTCACCTATCACCATCCCACATATCATCCCCAGCCACAGCCCCTTATTTATTTCAGAGCTCCTTTCCCCTTCCTCTATTTCTGAAGGAGGGTCCTGACCCGAAACATCAGCTTTCCTGCTCCTCTGATGCTGTCTGGCCTGCTGTGTTCCTCCAGCTCCACATTGTGTTATTTCTGACTCTAGCATCAGCAGTTCTTACTATCTTTGACATTGGATTGAGCCTGAGGTTTATATAAAGTCATAGAATCTTCAAGTCATACAGTATGGTAACAGACCTTTGGTCCAACCAATCCACGCCACCATGTTCCCAAACTAAACCAGTCCCATCTACCTGTGCTTGGCCAATATCCATCCAAACCTTTCCTATTTGTAAACCTATCCAAATGTCTTTTAACTGTAGTAACTGCACCTGCATCCGTCACTTCCTCTGGCAGTTCGGTCCATACATGAACCACACAGTATAAAAAGGTTGCCCCTCATGTCCTTTTAAAAATATTTCATCTCTCACTTTAAAAACATGTTCCCTACTTTTGAGCTCCCCCATGCTGGGGAAAAGGCCCCTGTCATTCACCTTATCTATGCCCCTCATGATTTTAGAAACCTCAGTAAGGTCACCCCTCAACCTTCAACTCTCCAGTTGAACAAGTCTTTCAAATCTATTTCATATCTCAAACCTTCCATCTGGTTGAAAATATTACTTCTCTGTCTGGTTCCTTCTCCTTGAGGCCCCATTTCCCCAAAGATCTTGCAGTATAGATGAGTGCATGAAGCAGAGACCTCAAGCAAGGAAGGGACATCAAGGAAGGGACACACTCCTTAGCAAAGCTCATAAAAGGGATGGTGGGTTGACACGTCTGCTCCTATGTCAATTGACACAATGCTTTCCAGCTTTCATGAACATTGAAGAGCAAGTCCCTATCACTCTACATAAGACTGAGCCTCTTTCTAAAGGAACCTCACTCCCTGCCTAGCTGCTAGTGAGTTGCACAGGGCAGCATAACGTCTGGCAAGAAAAGAAAACTTAGTCTTACTTAAAATGTTCAGCCCTGTCACAGTTCTATCATCTCTTTGGAGCATCCTTGGGCACAATCAGCAGTGAGGCTAACAGTGGAGATATGATAGCAACAACTGGAGCTGTGCTCGCTATGCAGTAATTTTTTCCATCTGTGGTAACCTTTCTCCTGATCTAAGTAATCCATTCTTTCCCAGATGCTGTGATTCCAAACTTCAAAGAAAGTCAGCTAATGTTTTTCATAATTAAGCTCACTCAATTTGATTCAGAAGTTCCTATCCTTCACTGTTTCTGCTATCACTTTCAGATGCCTCTCCCTGGTTGATTTGAAGGATGGACCCAGAGGACAATATGATCAAACAACTAAACCAGCCCCAGGTCAGGGTTATTTTTTACCTTTACTGCTTAGAACACTGCTTGTCAACATTTTCTTCCTAGGATACATTGTAATGCCCAGAATGAAAATTTGCTGTGGTATGAGAATTGTTGAGTCAGTGTGGGGTTTAAGTTGTGGAGGGGAGCAAGACTTGAGATCAGGTGGGGATTGTAGGGAAAAGCTTCAGTTCTTGACTGAAAGATCGATGTTGATGATAAGGAATGGTTTCTCCAAAGAAAATTTACCTATTCATTGGTTTATCTTATAATCAGAAAACAGGCCTTCGAATGGCATCTATTAAATCTCAGGAACCTCAGAAACAAGAATTTTAAAGGGCCCTCATAACTGTTAGAAATCAATTCTTATTCCAGAAGCCATTGTTGCTTCAGAGCTCACAAAATCTCATCTGTGGGTTTGCAACCCACTGTTTGGGAAGTCCTGGCTGAGGCTATAATCTACAGGAAGATTACTGCCCATTGTGGATCCCATAGATTACTGGGTAAGGCCAACTGGGTTCAACAACACATAGGAGATCTGGTCATCAGATTCCTACCCAGGCACAGAAGTTGAACTTTATCTCAAAGAGTCATGGTCCAGTATAGTCTTCAGGTGTAGTGCGTTATAAAAACCAGGAAATAAGTTTGTGCTGGAGATAATTCATTCTACATTTTAAAAAACACCCTGTCCTTACCTTGTTTACCATCATAAACTGCCATATCTGGGCTGAAAAGGGAAATAGCTAATTCTAACATTAATTCTCTCATCTGACCACTCTTCATTGTGCTTTACCCCTTTTTCTTCTACTTGCCCCACCTCGTAACCATTCCTTTTCATTTATTCCTACTTCACTCTTCTATTTTCTTACTCCTCCACTTCCTTTCTACCATCTGCACAATCATCTGCCCCTCTTCCTACCATCTACTCTCTCGTCTTTTTATCCTCACTGTGTTCTCCCTGTCTCTCCTCAGTGTTTCTTTTCTCCTCCCACTCTTCCATTCCCTGCCTTCTCTCTCCACCTTCTCTCCTCTCCATGCTCTGTTTCCATTTTTCATTTTCATTACTCTTCTCTTCCCCTCACCTACCTTGTCTGCACTGACCTCTCATCTCTTGCCTTCTTCTGAACTCGTTCCATGGTCCCAGTGCTTGGCTGAGGTGAGATGATATTATGATGATTGTAAGCAGCGTTCAGCTGTGGTCTATATGGTGGTGGAGGCCAATAATCAATGGACATGTTAGCTTGAACACAATCCCAGCAGCATGATGGAGAGGGATCCCATGGCTGAGGTACAATGATGTTTGTGTCAAAAAAATAGTAATGCTGGTGTTGAGGTGTGCATTATTACAGCCATGTTCAGGATGGCAAGGAATTAAATGCAGCAGAGTTTGAAAGAGCAGTGAGTGAAATATCACAAAGGCCATTGAAATCTGACAATTCTTTCATGTTTATAAAAAGTGAGTGATGCTGCAAGATGTGCTTGACTGGAGACTAAACTGAGATATAAAAAATATAAAAAGTTAAAAACTTTAATGGCACATTGATGCTTGCCTTCTATATGTGCGATCAAAAATCCCCAGTTAGTGATTAAACTGATGAATGCAACTAAAGAATTAGTTGATAAGCGATGGTGACTGTCACCAGCCATTATGCAGTCAGAATGACATGGTTTTTCTAAACATTTTAAATTATGATTGTGGGTGTAGATGTTTCTAATAGAAATACCATAACAAAATATTTGACAAAAATATAGAATATCAAATAAAAAGTTAGAGAGTATGCGCAGATGTACGGTCTTCAACACGCAATAGAAACATAGTAAAGTGGGAAGCAAAGCTCAATCAAGATAAAGTTCAGAAATGAACATTATGCTGAGTGGTTGTGCTGAAATGTACATTACAGTAACATTATCAAGCTAAAAATATATCTTAGATAACCATTATAATAACTGTTTTGAAATAATAGTTTACTAACAATTAGATACATTTTTGTCCATTTTGTATTCAAGGGATTTTGGCAGAAGGCCAATAAATCAATTTGTTTCCTTTATCCGGATGTTTGTTATAACATGCAACACATTCATTGAAATCCATCGCGTCAATCAACTCAACCAAACACATTAATAGTACATAATCTGTAATTCCAATTGCTTATATACCTCCTTACACTGTTTAACCAATACATTATTCAGGCAGAGAATACTAAAAAGATACCATATCACATGGCTCTGAGGACCCCAAGTGGAAAACTAATGCAAAGCACTGTACAATTGGGCAATTGTAAAGAAACAATTTCATCCATTCAGTTGTTCTACTGTTTTGTACCTGCATAATGAACAATATCTAATTTTATGTTAAAATTAAAAGCAGACATTGCAGTAACTTTCAGAGAATTGAATAAATACTTGAAGCGTAAAAATTTGCAGAGCTACAGAGAAAAAATATTGGATTTAATCAGGTAGCTCTTTCAAAGTACTGGCACAAGCTCAATGGGCGAAATGACTTTCTTCTATCTTGTGGCTCTCTCTGGTTCCATGAATATAAATGAGCCACAGTGCTGGCACCCTGATTCACGCCCTGCAACTTCATGATTTGCACTCGTCTGCTCATGCCCAGATACTCTGACGTTGTGGTGTCCCTCTGACACCAATGACAGCAAAAGCTGATAGTTCACTGTATAATCACCACCACCAAGCCATCACTGCCAGCTCTTGCACCACCGCCACCTCCCCAGCCACCTCACTTCACACCTCGCACCCGAAAAAACCTGGCTGCAAGCCTTTGTTTGCCACAAACAATGTTTTCTAGTCATGTTTTACATCTGTGCTGCACATGTGGTATTCTCAAGGGAATGTGTTCCACCAAAACTATTAACTAATTAACGTAATAAATTGCTATATACCTAAACTCCCCTATCACTCATCGGCAAGACAGTACTCTCAGCCAGGAACGCTGAGTAACAGTGATATTGCTGAAATAGATGAATGGACTATTTTCATTTCCGTTACTCGTCGTGGTTCTATTGCATCAACTCACTCCAGTTTCTAAAACAAACTGTATAATTATACCAGGAACATTCCTTGGAATTGTCATCAATCATAACATCACATGTAACAAATCTTGTCAACTACCAGTACCGAATTAAGAATCCTCATTTGTATGCAATTAAAGGCATATCATGAACTGATGCAAACTGACGGGTAATGGATACCCAGAGATAATTGGACATAGAAGCTGACACTAGTGCCCTATAATTGGCAGAGCTTAAGATTCTGAATGCCAGTCCAAGCTGGCAGTCAGACTCAAATCTCCTTAATGAGTAATCAGATGATTAGCACAGGCATTCAGCTGGTTGGTATATGGAATGAATACTTTGCAGTGGACAAATAGCTCATCTTCAGGAGGAGGAGGAAAAAGCATGCAGGCCAATCCCTCCCCTCCTGGCATCCTAGAGTAATCCCAAAACATACCAGTCTGTAGCTGTTAGAATCCTAATTGAAGGGAAACAATGGCTTTTTGTTTTAAAAAGGTAACATTTTCTAAATGTGCATAATGCAAAGCTCATTAAAAATATATACTGCAAACAAATGGCTTTACTGTTAATTCCCCACAACAGTAATCAAATAACCATGTAGCAAAATACAAATATATTCACATAATATTTCTCTTACTAGAGACCCATGAATGTTGAAGGAAATGGTTAGAAAACTTAAAAAGAAGAAGGAAGTCACAAAAAGCAATCTCTATCTTGCCAAATTGCAGTTGTTGTAGGCTATTTTTCCTCAGGTTTGCAACTGTAAGTGAGCAAAATACATAGTTAAACTGGCCTTCAACAAGATGAAAGAGGATTACGTTCCCCTAAACAAAAGGCTGAGCACCAACAATGTGGACTTGCAAGAGAATGTATTTCATGAAACATAACAAACTGGTTCCTCCCTGCATCTGTCACCATTGACAGTTGGCTCTTACATAGCTTCGGTCTGGACCAATCAAATCAGAGGCATGTCAGCAGGTGCCATTTTATTCCTGTGAAATTCATCAACTCAACAATCCATGAAACATCAGCAGACAGGAAAATTCATTAAATTGGGATAGGATCTAGGTCATGTGCATGGATGACTTCTTAGAAGTGGCAGGAACATGATGGGGGGAAACGAAAGTGTCTCAGGTGCACGAAGCAAATAAATAGGTCCCCCAACTATTGCCTGCTCAGACTGATCATGGTTAAAATCAACACAATGGAAAACAAGCAAAGTAACCTTTTGTTGAAATGACTACTGCTTGTAGTACTATTTGAGATAAACAAGGATACTGCCAAATATTAGATAGGCTAGAATTACACTGTGGCATTCGTGGCAAGGAGCTACTATGAATAATCTGTTTTATTTGTTCTTATTTCTCTCAATTGTTGATCATTTCTATTTATTTGCCAATAAAGTAGAAAATCTTTACTTTAGCATATGGTTGATGCTTTATGAATGATTGTAATGGTGTCAAAAAATTTGTTGATAAGTGCTGGACAGACAACTTGACAGCACACAGCTGGTAAATATTTTTCTCAGGCTCGTCTTGACCGACAGATCAGCAATGTCCCACAAAGACAGAGAGAGCTGGAGAAACATAGTAGGTCCGACAGCATCCATAGAAAGAAAATAGAAATAACATATTGTGCCCAGAGTTCCTTCATCAGAGCTGGAGCTACCTGAAAAAGGGTGGGATTTTTATGATGAGGGGCACAGCAGGTTAAAGGGGGTGCAGTGGTGTGATGGAAGGAGAGGAATACAGTACATAGAGATGGTGTTAAGAGCAAGAGAAGGAAGGGTTGGTTGTGCTGAGAGCAGCCCACACACAACAGCACTGACGGGTGTGGAGAATGGAATGAATAAGGGAGAGGGTATTCATGTTCTGAAACTGGTAAGCACAACATTAAGTCCTGAAGGCTACAATGAACCTAAGAAGAAGATAAGGCATGTGTGTTGAGCCTTGCTGGAGCACTGCGGTATGGTTGAGATGGATCTACCAACATGATCACACAATAGTGTGCTGCAGTGGCAAGAACTTGGAAGTTTGGGGTCATTTAACAAACAGAGCGTAGGCATTTGGCAAAGCAGTGACCCAGTCTGCGTTTCACCTCCCCAGTGCAGAGGAGATAACATTTTGAGCAGCCAGTACAGTACATTAAATTGAATGAAGTGTAGGTAGATAGCTGCTTCACCTGGTAGGTATGTCTGGGGCTTTGGACAGTAAGGATGGAGGAAGTAAATGGTGTTACACTTTCTACAATTGGTTGGGAAGGCAACCTGTGGGTGTGGGTAGGTGTTGGCAGTGGAGTAGGAGTGGACCAGGGTGTCTTGGAGGGAAGAGTCCCTCAAAAGGCTGACAAGGAAGGGGAGGGGAATGTACATCTAGTGGTGACATCTCACTGCAGTTTGCAAAATGGCACCTTATGATCCTTTGAGATCAGAACTAGAATTAGAATTAGCTTTATTGTCACATGTGCTCACATGAATACAGTGAAAAGTTAACAAGTTGCCACTTACTTCGCCATTTTAGGTACCCAGATATAGACTCTTGCGTACAAATTCTTAGGGAAAAAAAATAGAAAAATAAAGAAATGAGAAGTCCAGCAATAAATTAGAAAAATACAGAAACAAGGGTTCAGAATAACAGACCTTCCAATCCAGATGGCACCAGGCTTCACAAAGAGGCCAGGAGTGCCATGAATTGAGCCCACTCTGAGGCCGAGAGCCCTCACCAGTTTTCACTTTAGACACCGCCAATGCCACTTGAGGACTGGTGATAGAAAGAACCAGAAAAAGAAAATGCAAAAAGAGAGAAGAAAAAGGAAAAAAACGGATAGAGCAGCAGAACTCCGGCTCAGGAGTCCTATTCCACTGCCAACTTGGAACTGAGAAACAGAACAAATGCGATGGAGACGGAGAAACTGAGAGAATGGAATAGAGTCCTTACAGGAAGCAGGGAAGCAATTACCCACTTTGGGTGTTTGGTCAATGCTGAGTTATCTGATCTAAGCTGAGATAAGGAGAGGACCTCTAAAACTAAAAACAGCAACTTACATATATATATAATCCCTCTTTTAAAAAATGACTTGCATTTATGTAGTGCCTTTCCCAGCCTCAACAAATTCAAAAACAGTCAATGAAATAATATTAAATTAGAGATGTTGTAATAAAGAAAGCAGCCCAGTTGCACAAAGCAAGTTTCCACAAACTATTACCTCAGCATTGCACTGCAGAGTTCACTGAAATTTTGTGCTTAAGACTCTAGATCAGGATTTGAACTCACAACTTGAAAGTTGCCACCCAGGTTGACAGGGCTGTTAAGAAGGCATACAGTGTTTTAGCTTTTATTAACAGAGGGCTCGAGTTCCGGAACCAAGAGGTTATGCTGCAGCTGTACAAAACTCTGGTGCGGCCGCACGCACTTGGAGTATTGTGTACAGTTCTGGGCACTGCATTATAAGAAGGATGTGGAAGCTTTGGAAAGGGTGCAGAGGAGATTTACTAGGATGTTGCCTGGTATGGAGGGAAGGTCTCACGAGGAAAGGCTGAGGGACTTGAGGCTGTTTTCGTTAGAGAGAAGAAGGTTGAGAGGTGACTTAATTGAGACATATAAAATAATCAGAGGTTTAGATAGGGTGGATAGGGAGATCCTTTTTCCTAGGATGGTGACGGCGAGCACAAGGGGGCATAGCTTTAAATTGAGGGGTGGAAGATATAGGACAGATGTCAGAGGTAGTTTCTTTACTCAGAGAGTAGTAAGGGAATGGAACGCTTTGCCTGCAACGGCAGTAGGTTTGCCAACTTTAGGTACATTTAAGTCGTCATTGGATAAGCATATGGACGTACATGGAATAGTGTAGGTTAGATGGGCTTGAGATCGGTCTGACAGGTCGGCACAACATCGAGGGCCGAAGGGCCTGTACTGTGCTGTAATGTTCCATGTTCTATGTTCTATATCTTTCTGACCCGAGATGAGCTTGCCATCATTTGGGCCATGGTTGAAAGATAACAAAGAGGTAAAACATCTGAACTAGCTTATAGCTCATAAACCAGGGAGGAAAATAAATTTATCTCAGAGTACCATTTATTTTCACAGCACAGTGACCACTGTTGAAAATTTAGATGTGTGGAAATTGAATGAAAACAAAAGTATGTAAGAATATGATAGTGTCAAAGCTCAGTAGGTTTTTGGAACTTGACAGAAGCCTTCAGTGGCCACCCTCTGCTACTTTTGATGCTTCTGCTATTTTAGGTGCATTGAAACCATTCCTCATTGAAACAGCATCAGTATTCTCTCCAACCCACAGTTCAATGCAGATAAAGTCCATACCCAGGGAATTATAGCAGAATGATGATAGAAAAAAATGGAACCCTGCATCAAGTTCTTGATACAGAGTGGTAAACCTATTAGCAAACATCTGCTATAAGCACAATCTGACACTGCAGTATTTTGATGACCAGTTTACAAGATTTATCAAACAAGTGAAATGATTTGTTCACTATCTAGGTTTAATTATTTTATTAGGCCTATGAATTTGAAACTGAGTAGTAAATAAAGCATTTTATTTTCACTACATAACTTCCAATAGATTATCAGAGGCTGAAAAGCACATTTCTAATGAAGACATTGACGCAGAAGGAGAAGCCTGTAGAACTTCAGCTTAATGGTTAAAAATGTATTCAAAATGGGTCAAAAGAATTAGATTTTGTAAGTGGAGATAGTAAGAACTGCCGATGCTGGAGTCAGAGATAACACAGTGTGGAGCTGGAGGACATAGCAGGCCAGGCTGAAGAAGTGTCCCGACCCAAAACATCAGCTTTCCTGCCCCTCTGACGCTGCCTGGACTGCTGTGTTCCTCTCTAGAGTTATCTCTAGATTTTGTAAGCATTAGGGGATCAGAAAATCCAGTGAAAATTCCAGTGCAGTGCCCTGTTAATCTGGTTTACTTGGAGAGGAGAAGATGATCTCAAGGGATAAATGAATAACAAAGAACAATACAGCACAGGAACAGACCCTTCAGCCCTCTAAGCCTGTGCTGACTCATTTGGCCCTTCTGTACTAATACTGGCTTCTCTTACAGGACCCTTATCCCTCTATTCCCTTGTAACTAATGTATTCGTCAAGGGGTTTCTTGAATGCTACAGATTTTGAAGCACCAGGAAACTGGAAATGTAGAGTGTCAGCAAAAAACCCGTACACAGAAGTCCCTCTGAGGACTGTTGTCCATAATGCTTAACAAGTATCAATGGGCAGAGTCTGCGTGTCACACACTCACTGGCATGTTGTCAGATTCCCAATGACGTCTGAGGGCCCAATTCAAAATCTAATGAGACTTCTACCGTATTTTGCAGAAGCCTAGGCTTCCCAACCTACATAGCAATACCCCAGATGTCAGCACAACCCCCAAGGTGATAGGTTGCTATTTTGATTTTGCACCTGCCCCTTTCCACTTTGCAGAGGGGATAGCATTTTTTTATATGGAGATAACAAAGTATCGAACCGGATGAACACAACAGGCCAAGCAGCATCAGAGGAGCAGGGAAGCTGACGTTTCGGGTCTAGACCCTTCTTCAGAAATTGGCCTGCTGTGTTCATCCAGCTCTACAACTTGTTATCTCAGTTTCTCCAGCTTCTGCAGTTCCTGCTATCTCTGAAGTTATTTTAAATTGATTGTCTTTGCTCACACCCGGAGCATGTTTAGTAGCTACAACATTTTTAAAATGAATTAAAATAAAGAATTCTAAAAACCTAGCAAACACTTAAAAATGGAAAATAACTGTACAAATGAAGCAAAAAAGAACCATTAAAGAAGGAAAGCTTTTTAATTTTTTTTAAAGTTTGTTGTAAATTGCACTTGAACATTTAAAAATATCAGAAGCAAGCATAAGCAATCAGAATTTATTATCAGACCTTTTGTGTCAGCAGACATTCCATTTGAAATTAGGTTCTTTTCCCCTTATCTTCTCGAGGTTTTATAATTATTTCAAGCCGACAGTTCTCACTAAAGCATGTCATTTTAACAAGAGGTTTCGCTGGAGCCCCAACTATGCATGTAAGTGATCTTTCCCCAGAACCTCCACCACATGCAATTGTGGTGAAACAAGACAAGCTCTGAGAAAATTCAGGGTACTAAACATGTTGTCACAAACCAACTATTTTACCACCTGTAGTACAACAGAGTCATGGAAACCAGTTGCATATCATGCTTCAATGATCTGAGGTAAGATGAGAATGAGGTCTTTAGACCCTCGGGCCACATGTTATGATAGAATGAAGATATCATCAGCTTACCTCTTAAAGGTACACTGATACAGACCATAAAAGTTAGTACAACATTTCCCTTTATCTTAAGGTATAAGCATGTCCCTAACAGATTAGTCATTGTTGTATATCGACACATTGTCTATTGGTAATTATAGAAAATGACAGAACAGAGTCTGTAAGATTGACATTTCAAACTCCACTGTCACACTTTGGATGTTTGACAACCCATCCTGATCTGGTTATTGTCACAACTCACTGGGGCAATGCTCTGGAAATCAAGCCCCGCTATTCTCAGTCATCGCAAATGTGAGAAGACAGAGTCAGTCTATCGAAAATCTCCAATTTACCTGACTGAAGAATTTAAGGTAAAAGCCAACACCCCCCCGCGGTGGGTGAGAATGCCCTCGACTGTGTCTCCCACATTCACCGCAACTCATCCCTCACACTTTGCCCCCGCAATAACCGCCAAAACAGAATCCCCCTAGTCCTCACATACCACCTCACCAACCTCTGGATACAACGCATCATCCTCCGACACTTCCGCCATCTACAATCCGACGCCACCACTAAAGACATTTTTCCATCCCCACCCTTGATTGCCTTCCGGAGATACCACTCTCTCCACAACTCCTTTGTCCGCTCCACACTCCCCACCAACCACACCACACCCGGCACTTTTCCCTGCAACCATAGGAAGTGCTACACCTGCCCCCACACCACCTCCCTCACACCCATCCCAGGCCCCAAATGACTTTCCACATCAAGCAGATGTTCACCTGCACATCCGCCAATGTGGTATACCGCATCCGCTGTACCCATTGTGGCTTCCTCTACATTGGGGAAACCAAGCGGAGGCTTGGGGACTGCTTTGCAGAACATCTACGCTCACTTTGCAATAAACAACTGCACCTCCCAGTCGCGAACCATTTTAACTCTCCCTCACATCCCTTAGATGACATGTCCATCCTGAGCCTCCTGCAGTGCCATAATGATACCACCTGTAGGCTGCAGGAACAGCAACTGTTCCCGCTTGGGAACCCTGCTGCCCAATGGTATCAATGTGGATTTCACAAGCTTCAAAATCTCCCCTCCCCCCACTGCATCCCAAAACCAGCCCAGCTCATCCTCGCCTGCCTAACCTGTTCTTCCTCTCACCTAAACCCTCCTCCCACCCTTAGCCGCACCTCCATTTCCTACCTACTACTCTTATCCCGCCCCCTTGACCTGTCCGTCCTCCCCAGACTGACCTATCCCCTCCCTACCTGCCCACCTACACTCTCCTCTCTACCTATCTTCTCTACTCATCTTCGGTCCGCCTCCCCCCTCACCCTATTTATTTCAGAATCCTCTCCCCATCCCGCTCTCTGATGAAGGGTCTAGGCCCAAAACGTCAGCTTTTGTGCTCCTAAGATTCTGCTTGGCCTGCTGTGTTCACCCAACTCCACACTTTGTTATCTCGGATTCTCCAGCATCTGCAGTTCCCGTTATCTCTAATCACCCATCAAATGTCTGCATTTAACAAAAAAACAAATGTTTGTTACAAATTGTTTTAATCCATGATAATTAAAAAATTGAATTGCTAGCATATAATAATCTGGAAGTGGAGACAGGATCTGATGTGATGTTTCAGATCCAGGGGAGTGTGTCCAAGGGATTGAAGCGTGTCTCAGGTGATCATGGGATGCGGTAGGGAAGTCGTTGAGTGTCTGGTTGGGACTGGATCTATAATGGGGTGAATGAATTGATCATGGGGATTGGAGAGTTTATTAGGAGCAAATGAGTGCCTTGGAGATTGTAGTTAGCCAGGATTTAGAGCAGGTTTAATACTGTTAACTTTTCTTGGCTAACTATTTAGGAAAGTAACGGAGAGGCATCCAAAATCTCTAACTCTAACTCAGAACTGAGGATTCTTTTGGGTGGCTCCAGCTGTCAGATTATTGCCCATCAGAAGTTTCAACATCCCGGGTAATTCAATCAAAGTCAACTGCACCAAAAATTCTGCATGCTTCCAAAACACAATAGCAGATGTTTCAGCAACAATGATCTTCTGTGAAAAGAAAACAAAAGCAGTAAAAGAAACAATACACTTGTAAATGAATATACAGATCCTCCATTCTGAAGTATACAAAGCAGAGCTATACAAACCCCAAGATAATAAAATGTGAGGCTGGATGAACACAGCAGGCCAAGCAGCATCTCAGGAGCACAAAAGCTGATGTTTCGGGCCTAGACCCTTCATCAGAGAGGGGGATGGGGGGAGGGAACTGGAATAAATAGGGAGAGAGGGGGAGGCGGACCGAAGATGGAGAGTAAAGAAGATAGGTGGAGAAGGTGTGGGTGGGGAGGTAGGGAGGGGATAGGTCAGTCCAGGGAAGACGGACAGGTCAAGGAGGTGGGATGAGGTTAGTAGGTAGCTGGGGGTGCGGCTTGGGGTGGGAGGAAGGGATGGGTGAGAGGAAGAACCGGTTAGGGAGGCAGAGACAGGTTGGACTGGTTTTGGGATGCAGTGGGTGGGGGGGAAGAGCTGGGCTGGTTGTGTGGTGCAGTGGGGGGAGGGGATGAACTGGGCTGGTTTAGGGATGCAGTGGGGGAAGGGGAGATTTTGAAACTGGTGAAGTCCACATTGATACCATATGGCTGCAGGGTTCCCAGGCGGAATATGAGTTGCTGTTCCTGCAACCTTCGGGTGGCATCATTGTGGCAGTGCAGGAGGCCCATGATGGACATGTCATCAAGAGAATGGGAGGGGGAGTGGAAATGGTTTGCGACTGGGAGGTGCAGTTGTTTGTTGCGAACTGAGCGGAGGTGTTCTGCAAAGCGGTCCCCAAGCCTCCGCTTGGTTTCCCCAATGCAGTTCCCATTATCTCCTATACAAACCCCAGTATGTTTCATTTGCCAGTTTTACTGTGTTTTTCCAACCTGACCAAACCTACCACGCAGTTTATCTTTCCTCATAGAATCCTAACAATGCAGGTAGATGTCATTTGGTCTATCGAGTCTGCACTGACTATCTGAAGAGCACACTACCCAGACCACCCTTATCCACATAAACCTACATTTACCATGGCATACCATCTACCTAGCCTGCACCGTTTTGGACTGTGGGAGGAAACCAGAGAACCCAGCAGAAATTCCACACAGGCAATCACCCAAGGCTGGAATTGAACCCAAGTCCCTTGCACTGAGAGGCAGCAGTGCCAGTCACTGGGCCACCATGCTGACCTTGAGGTGCTGTGACAATGAGAAGGACAATTGTGTTCTGCTCATGTCACGCTCTCTGCAAAAGAAAGCAAGGGAACAAATCAGTAGGAAATATATTTGACCCAAGATATTATAGGTAAGTTTTTGTGAAAGAACAGGGCAGACTGGAAAAAGGAGAAAGAAAATTATGATAGCTGTGGAAAAGAAAGGAAATTCAAGTGAAATTATAGGTTGAATTTCCTTGCCATTAATTTTTACTTCTGTCTATTCATTCTCTTGTGCCGCACACAATCTGTACTCAAAAGGATGGACTGACTACCTTCTCAGGGGTTCACTTCTGTAACTCAGTTATTGGTTATTAGACAGTACATTGTGGGTTAGCGCATGTTGTTTATTTTCTGTGGAATTATGCTAGGCCTGTACTCTGCAACTTCCCTCAGCAGCTTAGTTGAGATCAGTTGTTCACTGTGTCAGGAATCATAGTGTAACATCAAACTGGGCTTTAGAAATCAACTGACTCTATAGCGATCAAGTGTTCTTTTAGTGGAGATAAAGTCTGACAGTGTGAAGAAGGTAGCTCATCATTACTCTAGTCTGCAGCATACAAAACACTGAGTGGATTTACAGTTTCTGCACCTCTTTTCATTACAGTGATGTTATTTGTGGGTTTGATAAATAGTTCACACACAATAAATCTTCCCTTCTGTAGATAAAAAGCAATTACTGCTCAGGTTATTTTTAATATTCTATATTGTTATTCATTTATAGGGTGTCCATGTTTCCTTTGCATTCTATGATTACTCAAGCATTGGGGTCAATCACCCTTTAAATGAATTATGGACCATTACATTTAATAACCTCCTCTGTAAGCTAAATTACCAAATCACCTTTACTTCCATCTACATTCAATTAATATCCAACAGGGGTTCCCAAAGGTGTCAGATCCGCTACAGCAAGAATATAATACTAGCGACTTTTGTTTAATAAGAAAAACAATTGAAATTCCCATTTCAGATCTAAAACAATATCACATTTAGTGTATTGATCTTTCTTCAGGAGGATTTATGAAATATGGATCAAAGTTCATTCGTGTAAGACAACCTGAAGATGCACTGTGTCATGAATGAATTTTCTAGTCATTGATTTGTTTAAACGTAATTTCCTACCAGGATCTATTTGAAAGAGCAGCTGTGGAATTATCCTAATGCCCCATCCTAACAGATATGTCACCTATGTTAAGGTAAGCAAAGAAAATCATGTATTTATGCAGATCTTTTCACAATCTCATGATATTCCAAGGCATTTCACTATCACTTTTATATTATAGTTGCTATTGTAATACAACAAATGCAGCAATGTAAACTAGGGCCTGCATACATCAATAAACCACAAGATCTATTTTGTGATGTTGGTTGAGGGATAATTTTAAGGAGGACACTAGGCCAGGATGCTTCTCAGGGGTGGTTCTACTTTACAACATCAGCAGAAGTAATAGCAACACTGCTAATGTGCATTAAAAAGGACTTCAAAGTCGTTACTGGAGTTTATGGTGGCAGAAAGTGATCAACTCAGAGGAAATTCACAATTCGAAGATCACCACTTTTTTGAATAGTACAGTAGGATCTTTTCCATCTACCTGAAAGTGCAGGCAGGGCTATGGTTTAACATCTCATCTGAAAGACTGAATCATCAAATGAATCATTCCTTGGTATTGCACTGAAATATTCACCTGGATTGTAGATTCAAAACTCACTGTTACAATTAAGTGAGGATGGGCTGTATAGTTTGGCTCTTTTCTCACTCCTTACTTGGTTTCTTCAGCTCTCTCTTAAAATAATACACCTGTCAATATGGTGAGTTGTGAACAGACTATGTGCTGCGGCTGAAGAAGACTCAGACTGGTTTCCTTAAGTTTTAGAAAGAAACGTGAACAGTTTTTGTTGACACACCTCACTTTAAGAAAAATAATAACCATCCAACTTTCACACACACATGCTTTAAATACACATATCCTTAAATAAACTAAGGAGAGAGATAATGAATTAAACAATTTAATATCAAAAAATTTAAGGGGTCTATGGCTCTTGAAGGTGGTGTCTTAGCTGACTTCAAGCTGAACTTGATTACCCTCCTGAGTTCAGAGTCATGACAGCTTAAAAATTAAACTGAATGATTCATCTAATCTTTCAAAGATAGTAACTACTGGGCTAGGTTTCTCTTTAAATAGATATCTGCCCTGGCATATAAAGAGTGAAAAACACATAGTGTTTGTAACTCGCAAGTTGCCGAGGGAGAGATAGAGAGAGAGGGAAACAGAGACAGAGAAAAAGAGAGAGAGAGAGAATCACAAAAGGTTTTGGTCTGCAGAGAAAGCTTGGGCTTAAGCACATAAAGGGTTGGTTGGCTTATCACACAATCCTCTCTGTCCAACTGCTCACTTACACAAAATATGGCAGTGGTATAATAAGTTACAAATACATGACTTAATTGATTGGAGAATGTCTAGACAAATTCCATTCATAGCTAGGTTTCCATTCTCCAAGCAAATGTGTAGTCATCTGTGATTTGTTTCCACCAAGTACTCACATTGACTTCAATGTTTTGCCAATAGGTAAGAGATGGCCCCCATTCATATTCCTTCCTGACATTTTTACCTAGAGAGGAATTGCACATAGGTAGGCTCCATTTAATGGCCTTGGAATGTAGAAGGTAGGGTGATGCAAATGTGTAGCCATCTGTGACTGTGATTTTAAATCCTTGTAACACAATGTCAGTCTTTTTACTTTTTAAAGAATCATTTTGTAGTTTCCAACCAATAAATTCATATGGACATTCTTCATAAAGCATGTCTTCATAACAGTACTTATATTTATCATATCAAGACATACAGCAGGAAGAGTTATTTCTTCCCTCACAATTGCTACATTTGAAGCATCAAGATAATCAACTTCAGAGCTGTTTCATATTGATCAGCTCATTCTCAAACTTCTGGTGATATCAGACAGCTGCTTCTTCAGTGGAAAATAAATTTGAGAATCTAAAACAAATACGGGCCCTTTAACATAAAGAACATTATATCTCAAGACAGTTGAGAGGAGCAGTAAAACACTATGTATGACACCAGGTCTCATAGGTCAAAAGCTTGGTTAAAGAGTAGGTTTTAAGGGGTGCCTTATAGGAGAAAGGTGAGGGTCTGAGGTACAGGGAGGGTATTCCAGAGCTTAGGGGTGAGTCAACTGAAATCTCTACATGCAATGGTGGAGAAATTAAAATTCCAAGTCCAGAAAGTGGCTAGCATTAGAAGAGCGCAGTAATTTGAGAGTTCTGAGGCTGGAGAATGTTACAGAAATGGGGTCGAGTGAGATTATGCATGGATTGGCACACAAAGATGAGAATTTTGAAATCAACTTGTTCGTCAGCCATGATGCAGGTCAGCTACCACAGTGATGGCATGGTAATAGAACTTGCTGCTACTTAAAACACAGGGAGCAGAGTTTTGGACAATCTTATGTTTACAGGGGGAATAATGTGAGAGATGAGCTGCGAATGCACGACAGCATAGGTCCAGATGCAGTGAAGGCGTGAATGAGAGCTTCAGCTGCTGATGAGCTGCAACAAAGGCAAAGCCAAGCTATGACACAGAGATAGAAGTAATATTCCTGATAGGCCAAATGCTTATGGGTCCTCTCCACTGCCATTTGCAACATTAAATGGGCCTGGATTTCTCCAGGGCTTGTCCTGACATCCTACTGTAATTTCAATAGAAAACCAGAGATTATTTTGGCTTTTACTTTATTTTGTTTGCAACCTCCAGCAATCTCCCACATATGCTTTGATGAGGGTTTAGGGGAAGCCATGGAAATTAAGATGGAATTTTATCATTTCTTTTCTTATTTCCTCTTCTAAACTCCACTTCATCCCCTCAAAGAGCTTTCCTCCATTTGTCCAGTCCGTGTTGCTATGTAAGACATCTAAATGATTAATTTCCATGGGGGTTGGGTCTGAGTGGAATGCTCTGTGGAAGGTCAGTGCAGATGAGATGGTCCAAATTGCCTCTTTCCACACTGTCAGCATTCCATGATCCAAAACCTTTATGTAGATTCACAAGTAAACATTGAGAAACAGTGTAGATGGCCATGTACTTAATTTTTCCAGCATTTCAGTTGATCTTCCATCTCATTAATGTTGGTGGATGGGAGGACACTTGAGGGAATTCTAACAATGCTGTCTCATTGTATAGAATTTCGCAGTCCATATCTTGTTCTTAGAGAGACATTGACATCATTATTCTGGTTTAGAACTACCACATTGATGGAGGTTCGTCCCCCCGATCAAAACTGCCCCTCGGGAGCAATGTATCCTAACGATCTTCTGACTGAAAACGCAATAGTAGGGTTGTTGACATTACTTCAACTTGATCTATTGTCTTACTCCTCTAAAAATTTTACATAATCCATCTCTATAAAACCCTTCACTAGTCTATTAAGTATTCGTTGTTTGCTATCTCACAAATGCCCATCCTCATTTTTGAGTCTTTCCCTTGTCTTAGTCACTCACTTACCAAAATATTCCCCTTTCCATCTCCAATTAGCTTCTGCATCTAGTATTTTCTCATCATCAGTGATTTCAACCTTCCTTCTCATCTATTCCTTCTCTTTCTCTGCTATCCTGTCACTTTTTTTTACATTTAATTCAAATTTATTTCTTTTCCACCTAATTTTTTCCAATGCTACCTTCCTCCACACTGTGACCTCCAATTATCAGGAAATCTACAGCCACATTCTTTCCAGCACAAGGACCTTAGTGGAGCTCTCCTGGCTCGCCACCTCTGACGGCAGTAACTTAAAATTTCCACTCTTAAATTGGTCCATGATATCTCTCTACTTCTTTGCAATATTCTCTATGATTCAGGTTGCTTCATCAGATGACCACTGCTGGATGGATGCAACATTCTGCATCAACAAGAACTCGATATAGAACATAGAACATAGAACAGTACAGCACAGAACAGGCCCTTCAGCCCACGATGTTGTGCCGACCATTGATCCTCATGTATGCACCCTCAAATATCTGTGACCATATGCATATCCAGCAGTCTCTTAAATGTCCCCAATGACCTTGCTTCCACAACTGCTGCTGGCAACGCATTCCATGCTCTCGCAACTCTCTGTGTAAAGATCCCGCCTCTGACATCCCCTCTATACTTTCCTCCAACCAGCTTAAAACTATGATCCCTCGTGTTAGCCTTTTCTGCCCTGGGAAATAGTCTCTGGCTAACAACTCTATCTATGCCTCTCATTATCTTGTATACCTCAATTAGGTCCCCTCTCCTCCTCCTTTTCTCCAATGAAAAGAGTCCGAGCTCAGTCAACCTCTCTTCATAAGATAAGCCCTCCAGTCCAGGCAGCATCCTGGTAAACCTCCTCTGAACCCTCTCCAAAGCATCCACATCTTTCCTATAATAGGGCGACCAGAACTGGGCGCAGTATTCCAAGTGCGGTCTAACCAAAGTTTTATAGAGCTGCAACAAGATCTCACGACTCTTAAACTCAATCCCCCTGTTAATGAAAGCCAAAACACCATATGCTTTCTTAACAACCCTGTCCACTTGGATGGCCATTTTAGGGGATCTGTGTATCTGCACACCAAGATCCCTCTGTTCCTCCACACTGCCAAGAATCCTATCCTTAATCCTGTACTCAGCTTTCAAATTCGACCTTCCAAAATGCATCACCTCGCATTTATCCAGGTTGAACTCCATCTGCCACCTCTCAGCCCAATATTGTAACCTATTTCCAATATACTGTCAAGAAGTTTTGAGTCTGGATTCTAGCACCACTTTTTTTAATCCTGAGCTAAAGCCCATGATGTAATGCACTAGCATTTAGTCAAAACCTTGTGGAAATTGTAATAAAGCTCTTTGGAAACATTTTGTATTTTGTGTTTTAGCACAGATTCCTTTTAGACCCCCAGATTTATAAGATACATTGGTTGGTTTCTTCCCTGTCACAAGGAAAGATACACTCTGCTGGCCCCTGGCTTTTAGCAATTAAACAATAATTTGCAAATAATGAAACAGCCTGAGGGGTTTGATCAATGACCTGTGTCTCAGACATGTTGTTCTGAGAAAACCACATCTGCCAACATAAAGTATTGAAGCAATCATAGCTCAGTGAACGCCATAATAAGCACTGTTATACTGGAACCATCAGTCATGTTTGGTTACAGACCTGAAAGGATATGACACCTCAGGGAGCAATGTCCTTCCATAAATTTGGGCAGCAATGAATAATGATTTGCAATCAAGTGATGAAGGAGCAAAGGAGAGAGAGAGAAAATGTCTTTCATGCATACAAATGTACAGCACAGTTTAAAAAAATACTAAACTTGGCAATGTTACCTTGTTATGTAAAGTACCCAGCTGTCAAAGTAATTAAGATACAATGTGATGAATTTTATCACTGAATATTTCTAACCATGCTGCTGTCGAAGAAGATGGCATTTATTCCTCCTTCTAAACCGGCCACATTGCATTTAGTTAATGCAACGCAATCTAATCCAATAGACATAGTTATTAACCTTATGCCACATATACATTAAAAAGCACTTTAGCAGCTTTCACTCCTGCAATGTGGGAAAAATTAGCATCAATTAGCACTTCGGAAATAATTATAAAAAATTTTTTTTGAATACGGTAAATTACAGAAAAAATGTGTGATAAATTAATAATTGAACAAAAGAGACAACTGCGTAGAATTCTGTGCCTCTTTTTCCAGCATTGAGGGTTTTCCATCTGCACAGAAGAAAGTACATTGGCTCTTTTGAACTCAGACCACTGCCTAATGCTCAATGCACACTGTTTGTGTTAGTGAGTCCCTGGCATTGTATTCTGTGACCAGAATGTAAAGCATCTCAGGAGAGACATTAGACTGCTAACAAAACATGGTAGCAGATGGTCCTAGGTTGTCATGTGCTTCCTATCCGGACAGACGTAGAGACAATTATACCTGAACACTTTATAAACTGTAATTCACGATGATTGGCTGTGGTCTTTTAAACAAAAATATTTCCTAATTATTGGATTAAGACATAAGCCTCATATGATAACAATGAAGAATCAATTACATTAACGAGGAAGGGCTTCCTTTAATGACTTATATATCCCAACTCAAAGGATAAAAGCAGTATTTTAAAATTAGTAAATTTTACTAATTTTACTGCTAACTCTGGTTAAATAGATTCCTCGAAGTTTCATTACACAAGCCCTCTAGCTTCTCAGTCATGAGCCAGGCCGAAGCCTTTATACCTATTGCTAATATTTTTAGAACTAATCAATGAAACTGATCAATAGAAATAGGATATAAATATTATCATCCTATATTTATTCTATTTCTTCTCTCAACTTATTTGCTGCAAAGCACCAGAGATTTTTATTTAATTTTTGGAGACTCTTGGGGCTACTGCAAAATGTTGGCAATTCTAGATGCAATAATTAAAGGTTTACTCCCTTAGTGGGAAAAGAACAAGACAAAAGCTAAGTTTTCATGTTTGTTCACTTTTGATAAATGGGCATTAATAAACCATTAATTAACGTCTTCATATACAAAATGCAGAGACAATAAATGAATTTGTTTTTAAATTCAAATAGAATCAAACTCTAATGTGCCTGCTTTCTAACTCAGAGGTGAATACATGAGGCTGAGAAGGATGATAGGGGTGTGTGAATAAGTCAAATTAGAATTAAAATCAGCATTATTTTCACAGGTACTCAAATGAGTACAGTGAAATGTATACAACTCGCCACTTCCGCCGCCATATTAGCTACAAAGTTCCCTACGTAGAGCTTCTGCAGTTACAATTCCAGAGAAGTAAAGAGGCCAGCATTGGAGGTTTTAGGAATAAATTATAAAATGGAGATAATAGAGTTTAGAACAACGGTCTTCCGACCCAGTCCATGCCGGCACCCAGTCTCCAGTCTCCACCCGGCTTCACCTCAGGGTTCACAAGGCCAGGAGATCGCTCTGGAATCATCTCAAGACTTGACATCCATGGCGTGGCCATTCTAGTCTGAGAGACTGCCATGCTGGGCTGTTTGGAGATCATCACGCTGGGGAGAGGGACTGCCATACTAGGCTGTTGGGAGATCAACACGCTGGGCAGAGAAGACTCTATTCATGTCCAGCAGACAACCACGCTGAGCCGAGAGACAACCATGCTGGGTCACTGAGAGATTGCCACATTGCCCCGAGAGACCGCCACACCAGGCAATTACCCTAAGGACACAAGAACAAGTGGACTAACTAAGCTGAGTTGGGGTCACAGTACATGCAGCCATCTCAGCCAGTAAGCTAGATTAGGAAGTCTTTATTAAAATTGAGCTACAGTTTGAACTCCTTTGATGCAAGCAACTTTATCTTCACCACTTTGCATCAGAAAATACAATCATATAAATTACAAGGGAGAGTGGGCCACATAGCCCTTTGATGTGATTCAATGAGAATATGGCTAACACATTCTTGTCTTTTCCTGATTATCTTCCACACCTTTATTAATGAAGCAGCTATATACCACTGCCTTAAAAATATTTGAAGACTCCTTTGTTATTGCCTTTCGAGGAAGGAGGCTCCAAAGCCCCATGACCCTCTACAAGAACCTCCAAAATTCTCCCAATCTCTATCTTAAATGTGTGACTACTATTTTTAAACAGTAGCCCCTAGTTCTTGATTCAATCACAAGAGGAAAAATGCATTGTATGCCCTCCCTGACAAAACCTTTCAGGCCTTTAAATGTTTCAATCAAGTCCCCTCTCACTCTCCTAGAGTTCATTGGAGAAGATCTTAGCTTCTTCAATCTTCCCTCCTAAGTCAGATGTCCCATTCCAAGTATTAGCCTGATAAGCCTTCAATGATCTGCTTCCAATGCATTTGCATCCTTCATTAAATAAGGTGAGGAATATTATGCTTTAGATATGGTCTCACCAGTATCTTATATACATGAATCACAACCTTTATACTTGCGTACTCAATGGCCCTCACAATCCATGATTCATGCACGAGGACATTCAGATGGTTTTCCTTTTGGAGGGCTGCTGTCTGAAACCATTGAGAAGAAATGCTTTTCTTTTCTCTCTCCACTAAAATGGACAACTTCACATTTTTCTACATTGTAGTCCAATTTTAGATCTTTCTTCACTCACTTAATCTAACTTTATCCCTTTGCAGCCAAATTCTGTTCTCTTCACAATTTTGTTTCCTACTCGTCTCTGTGTTACCAGCAAATTCAGTAACAGTAATCCAATAATGGTAAACACAGACCTGGCAAAGTTCTTCTTACCAACATCTGGGGGCTCGCACTAAAATTGGGAGAGCGTGTCTGACATTTGTTACAGAAAATGTCCCAGGCACCATCTCTGAGCATATTTGGCCCCACCAACAGAACCGACTCATTTGAGGTACTGGCACAGCAGAGCACCGTTGGGAACAATTTGTCTGGTGGGGGTGGGGGTGTACTTTTTGGACTCATGAAGTCTCAAAGCATCAGTCAGTGTTTTGTCAAGGAAACCTCCCACTGATTACTATCTACAGATCCCTTCAGCTTATGAACCAATACTCCTCTTTGTTGAAAATTTTTTATAAAAGATGCTGAAGGTTTCAAGGGCACGCAATGTGCTCTTTGGTTTGTTAACATTACGACTGGCTGAGCTGGATAACTACCAAAGGCAAAGCTGCTAGAGTTGGTCTGCAGAAGGTGGTGAGACAATCAACAAGATGCAATAATCTACTTTTTCTCAACCTCACCAATCTACCTGTCACAAATGCACCCATTCATGCAAGCATTTCCAGTACATTGGTATTTACCTGACAATGTGGAAAATGGTCCAGATATGTCGTCTGGACATGAAGCAGAACAAATTTACTGTGGCCAGTTATTGCCCTACTAGTCTACTTTCAGTTATCATGCAAGTGACGGAAGGGTTGTCAAAAATGCTATCAGGCAGCACATGCAAAGGAATAATCTGTTCACTGAAATCCAGTTTTGATTTTGCCAGGGCCATTCACTTCCTGACCTCATTATGGCTTTGATCTAAACATGGACAAAAAAAAATGAACTCCAGAGTTGAGGTGGAAGTGATTAAGTTGGGCAGTATTTAACCATGTGTGGCATCGAGGAACCGTAGTAAAACTGGAGACAATGGGAATCATTGGAAAACTTAGAGTTGGCTGGAGTCATACCTGACACAAAGAAAGATGGTATGGTTCTTGGGGGTCAGTCATCTCAGCTCCAGCACATCTATGTAGGGGTTCTTCAGGGACATGGCCATGGTCCAACCATCTTCCATTGCTTCATCTTCCTTTGTGATAAAGTCATAAGTGGGAATGTTTGCAGATGATTGTACAATGTTCAACATCATTCATCATTTCTCAAATACTGAACAAGTCCATGTCTAAATATAGCAAGACCTAAACAACACTGAGGCTATTGCTGATAAGTGACATATAACATTCATGCCAATAGGTGCCAGGCAACGATCATGACCGGCAAGAGAAAATTTAACTACTATTCCTTAATCCTCAAGGTGTTAGCATCATTAAAGACCTCACTATGGACATTGTGTGGTTACTTTGACGAGATTGAACTAGAGTAGTCAAATAAATACTATGGCTACAACAGCAAGTCAGAGGCTAAGGAAGGGTAAGTACAAATCTAAGGGTAAATGACCAGATGATGATTGAAATGAACTGAGGGTGTAAATAGAAAGAAATAAGTGCAGTCAAGAAGCTATTGCAGAGACCAGGCTTCAGGATAGCATAGATGGTGCCTATTGAAAGACACAAGATATTTAGGAAGCCAAGGAAGCTAGGAAAAGGTAGAGGGATGCAATTGTTTGTTCATGATGGTATGAGATCAATTTGGACGGGTGACCCATGTTCAGGAATCCTGGATGTATGAACAATTTGGGTAAAGATGAGAGATGACAAAGACAATCAGTTACTTGTGGGAGTGGTATATATGTCTCCTAACTGTAGCCGCATTGTAAGGTACAGCATGAAGAAATGAATAATGAGAGCTTGTCAGAATGGCACACATAAACTGAAAAAGCCAAAAGGAAAAAAGTTGCCTCAAGAAGGAGTTCAAAGAATGATTTTCGGGATGGTTTCTGAGAACAGAATGGTCTTGACCCAACCAGAGAGCAAGTTACACTAGAGAATTATTGTATAATGAGGGATGATAAATTAATGTATTACAATGAAAATGGCCCTAGATAGCAGCAAACATAATACGATTGAATTTTGCATTCCAAGCTGGCGGCAGCAGAGTAGCAGCATTCAGGCCTGGGCCCTGAGCTCAGGACTTGTCCATTTCTGTCTGCCATTTTTTCTTTTGTTTTACTTTTGCCTTTTCTTTCTTTCCTTTTTTTAGCAGAATCAGTTCCTTCCCAGAGTGTCAGCAGCAGGAGGAGCAGACCCTTTCCGGACTTTCAGCAGAAGTGGGAATGGTTCCTTCCCAGAGTGTCAGCAGCGCGGGAGGAGTTCTATCCAGTGTGTTGGCAGCCATAGCAGCATAAACCAGAAGAGGCACCGGCTGCGTCAGTGTCATGGCTCCAGCGTCATGTCAGAGCCCAGTTTGGGGCCCAGCTGCTTCAGCGGCAGCTGCATTTCAGACATTTGCCCAGCGTGTACTCGTGGCAGCGATGGCATCAACAGGGGCAAGATGGCATTGGTGACACTGTTCCAGCACCAGCTGAGCCCAGGTACCTGATGGCATAGGTGACAGCATTCCAGCTGCAGTATCATGTGGGGACTCAGCACCTGAGTGTTCACAGACTGAGAAATAGACCTTGTGGCTTCGTTTCTCTGTTGGCAAGGACTCATGGCGGAGGTGGGGAATGATCGAGGTGTCTCCTTTTCTTTTGGCTGTTTCTTTTAATTCTGCTTCTGTTTTTAATCCTGCCTTTTATATACCAAGAAGGCAGCAGGGAATGGTGACTTTGTACCCTTTTCACTGCACTCCCATATTCCTACATTTGTGTTATCGGCACAATAAGTCTAAATCCAGTTTGAGGGAGGGAATGTTGAGTCCAAGACTTTTAAAAATATAAAAAGCTGTTATGAGGGCATGAAAGTAGGGGTGGCTAAAGTGAATTGGCAAATTATGTTGAATAACAGACTATAGAGAGGCAGTTGTTGATATTTTAGGGTTTATTTCATAACACACAGAATACTTACATTCAAATAAGTGAGGAAAATTCCAAGGGATTGACCTTGTGATTAACTAGAAATATCACACATAGTTTCAGACTTAAGGAAACAGCATTTACTTGCACAAAGACAGGTCACATGTCAGAAGGTTGGACAGAATACAGAAAACAGCAAAGACTGACAGAACATTTTCTTCTCTTCTGAATTTTTCTGATGAAGGGTCCCGATCCAAAAAGTCAGCTTTCCTGCTCCTCTGATGCGGCCTAGCCTGCTGTGTTCCTCCAGCTCCACACTGTGTTATCTCAGACTCCAGCACCAGCTGTTCTTACTATCTGCAGATAAAGAAGGAAATCAGAATTCCAGAGAAAACAAGCTAGAAATATGGAAAAGTTTCTATAAATATCTGAAAAAGGAAGAGTTAACAAAGTTAACATTGACCCTACAGGAAGTAAATCCCAAAAGCAGCAATAAGTCAAGAGAAAGAAGGGAGGGAGGAGCTCATGAAAATTACGGCCACCAAATAGGTGATACCGAGTAAATTGTTAAAGCTGCAGGCTAATATGTGCTCTGGTTCTGATGGGTTTCATCCCAGGGTATTAAAACAAGTGACATCGTTGATGTGATCTTACTGAAATGTATAACTTTCTGAAGGAATGTTGAGAAGATGTTTCCACTAGTAGAGAAATCTCAACCCAGGAGAACACAGTTTCAGATTAAATGAATTATGATCAGTATGGATCTGTCCAGGCTGGGGAACATATTTTCTGAAGAAGGGTCTAGGCCCGAAACATCAGCTTTCCTGCTCCTCTGATACTGCTTGGCCTGCTGTATTCATCCAGCTCTATACCTTGTTATCTCAGATTCTCCAGCATTGGCAGTTCCTACTATTTCTGGGGAATATCTTGATCTGTAACATACTGAGATATCAATCTGAAATCTACAGTATGTGCCATCTGCCAACATTGCAACTGTACTGCATGTTTATTAAAGCAAATGACCATTTCAGAAACTAGGCAGTGGCTAGTACTCAAGTTAGACAAAGTGGGTTGGTAGTGGGGGATACTGTCAGTCAGAGGGTTCCTGGTACTGTTGTCACAGGAACAGTCCTGGGGATTGGCCACAGATACTTGCCTCCTTGAGCCATCATGGCCAGGGAATATGTCTAATCACAGTCCTGGGAATGGGCAACGGCCAATCCTGTAGAGTCATCCACTTTTAGAATACTGCTTACAATTCTGGTTGCCCTTCTATAGGAAGGATGTTGTTAAACGTGAGAGGGTGCAAAAAAGATTTACAAGGATGTTGCCAAGACTGGAGGGTTTGACCTACAGGGAGGTGCTGAATAGGCTGGGGCATTTTCCCCTGCAGCATTGGAGGCTGAGACCTTAACAAATCATGAGGGGCATGAATAGTGTGAAAAGCCAAGTATTTTTTTTCCCCAGCAAAGGGGAGTCCGAAAATGGAGGGCGTAGATTTATTGTGAGAGGGGAAAGATTTAAAAGGGACCGGAGGGGTAACTTTTTCATACAATGGATGGTGCATGTGTGGAACAAGCGGCCAGAGGAAGTGGTAAAGGCAGATACAATTACAACATTTAAAAAGCATCTGGATGGGTTTATAAATAGGAAGGGTTTAGAGAGATATGGTCCAAATGCTGGTAAATGGGTCAAGGTCAGATTAAGATGTCTGGTCAGCGAGGTTGAGTTGGATTTGGGAATCAATTTCTTTGCTGTATTACTCTCTGACTCTAGGTAATTGGGGAAATCATGTATCATTGGTCAAAGACTGCAAAAATAGCGCTTCAAGGGCTGGTCAGTTATATCTAGTTGCAGCTTGTCAAAGTTGGTCGGAGTTCTAGGGGTCTGTGCATCGATTGTTGATGTGTAGTTGCTATAGAAAGCTGTAGGGGCAGTGGGGAGACTTGTTGTTAAAAGGAGTAATGAAGTAAAGTTTGAGAGTGGTGGGAAAGCTAAGACATGCATTGAAATGGAGACAGACATGGTGACAGGGAAAAATGAAGGAAAAGAGGAGTACATGGAACAGAAATGGAGAAAGTGATAGGCTTCAGGAGGAGGGGTTATTGGTAGCGACCACTATCATCAACTCCACAGGAGGAGTCTAGATGACCAAGAAGGGCAAAATTTAGGTGTAATGTTCAGGAGACAAGGAAGAACGTTGGAGGTAAGGCTCAATATGGTGGATCCCCACATCGGGGGCATGGGTGGAAATGAATGGGTGGAAAAAGATAAAAGGGGACTCAAAGGCTCTAGGGAGGAAGTGTGGCATACTGGTGACTGGATGGAGCCCATGCTGATGGTGTCCAATGCAAGTTGCATTCCCTGTGTCACTCGATATTCACTAGATGCTGTTTACAACTGGAAATTGCCCATGATAATACACAGAGTGTACAATTTCAGTGCCAGCTTGATGGGTGAAAGAATGGGATCCACGTCTTTTCTGGATATTAGGACACTGAAGGGCCAAATGCACAAAGAATGTACTTGCTAGCTGCTGCTACATTTCATTTCCAATTATTTCCTCATGCATCTCCATGCATGCAGAGTGAAGGTGATTAGAATCCAAATGTTGGTCAACAGTGATTTGACCCATGCTATTGGCCTTGAAAATTGAACATTAGCATCTCAATGATGCAGAGGTTAGCGGCAATATCATAAAAAAGGGGCTAATGCTGACTAAAAGTGACCATAACTTGTGAAAGCTGCAAAGGAGCTGTGGGAGATGGCAACAATTGCTCCCTCATCCGTCATATGAGTATTCCAATAGTCAGTACTGAGTGCGATGATTAGTTTTATTGTTGATATAGGCTAGGAAGGGGGACCAACAGGCACTCTCTCTTTGATGGAATATGTTCATCACTCAGCTGGCATGGCACCTTCACGAGGCTGAGGCTGAGGCTGGGCTGAGGCTGAGCTCGATCTCGATCTCGATCTCTATGGTTACCTTCCTAATAAGGTGAAAGCAGAAAGAGGAGAACATGGGCCAGCAACAGGCTGTAGTTAAGTTGAAAATCACTCAGTTTAGGCAAAGGCCACAGGCCTTCTCAGGATATGTTGGATCCAAAAGACTACCAGAATGTTTCATCTCTGACTCCTTTACCTGGGGATGAGTAAGATGCAGTGTCAAAGCAGCCTCTATATGCCCTGGGACAGAACAATGCTGGATGCTGGAGCAGGACCTGAAGTCTGTAGATGTGGGAGGTTATCCTTTCACAGTGACTGTAAAGGTGTTAGCTGCATTGGTCTTCCATGTGACCAACTCCTTCTGGAGAGTGAGAGGTGAGTTGTGTGTGATATCACGCTCATGTACCGCAAATGTATCATAACAGTAACCAATGCCATCTTTACAAGGTCATGCTGGCTCATTTTGTTCCTCCACAATGAACCAGTGCCCATGGTGTATGCTCTGAGACTTTGGTGTCAAGTGTCCAACACAGAGGTATGTTGGGGCAAGCAGTGATCTGCTGCCTACCCTGACTCTCATGTTGTGAAATCCTGACATCCGGTTTGTCCACAGTGGGTGGTACAAATAGTGGCAGCCTAATAATGAGGCAAGATCTGAAGTTAATAAAGTCACAGTCAAAAAACATTTCTAAAGAAGGGTCTAGCTCCAAAAAGTCAGCCTTCCTGCTCCTCTGATGCTGCTTGGCCTGCTGTGTTCATCCAGCTCTATACCTTGTTATCTCAATAATCCCCTTTAACAGGCAACTTGCTGCTGCCCAGCAAGAGTGTCTCCTCGGGGGATGCAACTTGGTTAATTAATGTTGCAAGTTGTTCCTGACATCGAGAAAAGCCTCACCAGACTTCTTTCCTGGTTCTGCTGCAATGCTAACCATAGCCCAAAGGTACAACAAGATTCTGCTCGATATTTTGACATCTAACAAATGATAATTCCACCAGTTCTATATTAAATCGCGTGAAACAATATACATATGATTACATGGGTACAGAAAAAAACACAAGAGATTAGCACATGAATCCATCTAAAGATCCACCATTAATAAACTATGATAATATTCTTGCAAAGCATTTTACGAGGGTTAGGTTTAGGGTCAAAGTTACTACATAATGCAACTTGGTATTACTGTTTAGGGAACAAAGTTAAGAACTCCAGTGTTACAAATGCTGACTTGTCTCCTCCTAAAAACGTTACGTAAACTACACATCTCCCTTTCCTCTTCCTTACTGTCTCTTGCCTCTGCAGCTGATCAAAATACGAAGAAATTTGACCATCCTTTGGCATAACGCGTCTGCTCCATTGCTGCAGGAAACTAAAACTTCTGATGGGAATTCAATATTTAACCAGATTAATTTAAACTTTAACCGCATTTTATTATTTTCTCTTTCAGCTTTCACCTTCTTTTGCATGTAAATTGAACTTCCGAATTTATTCCTGTCCCACATGCTAGACAGTATTGCATTGAGCTAATAATTATCTGTGCCTACTCAGCTGAAATAGGAACAGTAACTGTTTGACCTTGAAAGTGAAGACCTGATGTAGTTCTGCAAGGATGAACGAACACTGTCTCAGGATAATTCATCGCACGTTTCTTGGTGTTTTTTGCTATTTGTGCACTTCTGGTAATTTATTTTTATAAATGTGAATATTCAGCTTCAACCTTGAATGGACTTTCAAATGAGCACAAAAGATGCACAGTGCATAAAAATATTTAACTGCAAATTTGACACAGGATGAATTAGTGTTCCCACATGGAAACCAGCAGATAATGCACTACACCAATAGCAAGGATATTTATTAGGAGCATTGAAATCATCCTCCGCTGGTAAAACTAGCCTAATTAAAAAATATGATATTCTTTACAAAACAGTTTATCTATGTTAATATATAAAGCTAATGTCCTGTTTGAATTTTTAAATAAAATACCATCTTATAAAATATTCCTACTGATAAAGCTGCAAGTGCTGCATTTTTATGACATTCCTCAATCTGTTGTTTTAATGGAGGCATTAATTCATTTATCTTAAATGGGTCATTGGCTCCATTAACATAGTAATCTCCTATGATTATGGGAAGTGTTCCTTTATTTATATTGCCAACAATAATGTTTTGACTAATTACTTTAATTAAAAGGTGTTTAAAAGGACACATGATGAAAAAGTAATCTTTACATAGGTGCTTGCTGGACTGGAAAATATCATTGAGGTTCATCTGGTCATTCTTATATGAGAGTTTAGTATACTGTAACAAACACAGGAGAAGTGAGTGATAGTGTGAGGAATATCACTGGGGATTCAGGTAAGGTGTTGTCTTTCATATCTCAGTTATATTTGCGATGTTCGATGATTTTATCTTCCAGTACCATGTAATTATTTCTTATGTTATTTCCCTCTTCTGCTTAACTAGTGTTTCTATATTTTACACCATATACTAGACATCTTCAAGTACTCCATCTCAATCCAATCTTAATGTGGGAGCCTGGATGGTGCCAGAACACTATTTAGCAAGTTGGGTATCATAAGCAAACTCAGTTCTTTCTTCAGGTGCCATATTTATGAGAACACACATATATGCACACCAACAAACATAATTCCCAACAGGATTCATAAGATAACAAACAGGAGTGAGAACCAGATGCTTTTCTTTTTCCTTGCCAGAAATGGGAAGGTTAGCTACATCAGTCTGACAGCTAAATTTTAAACCTAAAATAATAATAACCAAGCAGCACAAAAGCTGATGAAAGTGACATTCAGCACAACACAGAGAGATGATTGGTAGGAATTTGTCTATAACAAGGAAAAGGAGCTAGTTATAGGGTGAGTACCTATTAATTGATTGTAGCCAACTTTATCCTCATATGTTAACATTGTGTACAAATTGATGGAAAAATTAACATAATGCACAAAAAGAAAACATAAATAAGTAAATAATTTATTTAAGCTCATTAAAAATGTCAGTATAGGTGGTGTTTCTAAGCTGCAGCATGTGGGAACTCAAGGAAACCATTATGGTCCAGGACTAACATATCTGCAGTAAGTGGTTGAAGTTTGAGTAGATTTGGCTCAGAGTTTATAAGCTGGGGGCTGAACTACAGATATCATAATGCATCAGGAAGGGAGAATGTTATCTGGGTTCCTTGTACCTTGAGCAATCGCAGCTCTTGTGTACGATATTCTGATAGGGCATGACAGTAAGTGAGACAGGTAAGGGGACTAGCGTGTGGAAATGGATGAGTGTTAGCATCTGCAATTATCTAACATGTCTAAGGTCCTCTCAGCTTGTATGGATGAGAGTGGTGGCTGTTCGGTGCATGAGAAAAATGCATGTTGTATTGTGGAACAGGAAGTCATTCAAGTCAGGGAGTCAAAGGAATGTACTGGTAGTAGGGAACAGCGCAGCCAGGTTATTAACACAGTTCTCTGCAGCCAGAACATGGTTGTGTTGTCTGTCCGATGTCTGTCAGGCTACAAGTTAACACAGTGTAAACAAGGCTAGAAAGAAAAATAGGTGGCTGGAAGACTAGTGTGGGAGAAGTGGGTTATAGTTTGTGGAGCACTCGCATCAATACTGGAGAAAGTGGGATTATGTACAGTTTGACAGTCTATGCCTGAACTATACCGGGACTAGTGTTTTTGTGAACCACATATCTAACAGGTTTTAAACTAAGTAGAAGGAGCAAGGGCTTAAATTTGAGAAATTGTGGTAAATCGAAGTGTAGCGAAAAGGCAACATAGTGAGGAATTAGTGTGGTAAATGATAAACAATAAATGATAGGAAGGATAGAGAATACAGGTCTAAGAGCAAATCAAGATGCAAGATTAGAAGTTACAAAGACAACAAAATGACAAAAATTAAGGCACTGTATTTGAATACTTGCAGCATTCAAGGGGAACCAATGGCCTCATGGCTTTATCAATGACCTAGTAATCCAGAGACTAAGGTAAAGTTCTGGGGACTCAGATTCAAATTCCACAATGACAGAACTGAAATTTAGTTTTAAACATCTAGAATTAAGAATTTAACGTTGGCCATGATATCATTTTTGATGGAAGTCAAGAGTTAATCACATTACTGTGGTTCTAGAATCCAAACCAGACCAGGTATGAATGGCAATTTCCTCCCCCAAAGTGTATTTGGGAATCAAATGCTTCCTTCTGACACTAAAACAACATAGCTGGAGCAACTCAGCAGATCTGACAGCACCTATGGAGAGAAAGCAGAGCTAATACTTTAGGTCCAGAGAAGAAGGGTCAGCTGAGTTTCTCCAATTAACTCTGCTTCTGTTTCAGATTTCCAACACCCACAGTTCTTTGTTTTATTTTGGGCTTTTCCAACCAGCAACAAATACAAATACTGAAAGAACAGCAGATGCTGTCAATCAGGAACAAAAGCAGAAATTCCTGGAAAAGCTGACAGCATCTGTGAAGAAAAAATCAGAGTTAGCGTTTTGGGTCCAGTGACCCTTCTTCATAATTGATGGTGGCTGGGAAAACTGTGGTTTGTATGCAGAAAATAAGGAGGGGGATGGGGTAGGGAGTAAATAATAGGATAGAGCCGAAAGATAGAGAAGAGAGTTGGATAGATAAAGGAATTGATAACGATCTGGCTGGAAGGGTGAATAGCTGTTAGTGGGGACTATTAGTGACTAACAACAGGTAGTGTGTGATGGCAGGCTATTAAATAACAAGGTCTGGTGTGTGGGGTAGGGGGCTAGGACATGGAAGAGTTCAGGCCCTGAAATTATTGAACTTGATACTGAGCCCAGAGGGCTACAGAGTCCCCAAGCAGAAAATGAGATGTTGTTCTTCCAGCTTGCACTGAGCTTCGCTGGAACACTGCAGCAAGCCAAAGACAGAGATGCCAGCCTGGGAATACGGTGGTGTGTTAAAGTGGCAGACAACGAGAAGCTCAGGGTCTTTTTGCAAGCAGAATGTGGATGTTTGACAAAGTGGTCACCCAGTCTATGCTTCAAGCGTAGAGGAGACCACACTGTGAGCAGAGAATGCGGTAGGCTAGATTCTGGGAAGTGCAGATGAAGCGTTGCTTCACCAGGAAGGTATGCTTGGGCCCTGGGATACAGGGGAGAGAGGAGCTAAATGGGCAGGTGTTACACCTTCACCGGTTACAGGGGAATGTGCCATAGGGCTGTGGGGAGGTGTTGGGGGTGAAGGAAGTGTGGACAAGAGTGTCCCGGAGGGAACGGCCCCCGCAGGAGGCTGACAAGGGTGGGGAGGGCAAAATGTGTCTGGTGGTGGCATCTTGCTGGAGGTGTTGGAAATGGGGTCTGATGATCTGGATGTAGACGCTGTTGGGATGGTAAGTAAGGATAAGGGGATCTCTACCGTTGCTGTGGGAGAGAAAAGAAGGGGTAAGGGCAGAAGTGCGGGAGATGGGTTGGACCTGGTTAAGGCCCCTGTCGACAACAGTGCTGGGGATCCTTGCTTGAGGAAGAAGGTGGATATTTCAAAGGCTCCCTTGCCTAAGTTGGCCTCATCTCAACGTATGCGACGGAGACGAAGGAACTGAAAGAATGGGATGGAGTCTTTACAGGAGGCAGGTTGTGAGGGTGTATAGTCCAGGTAGCTGTGGGAGTCAGTGGGTTAGTAGGGGATATTAGTGGCCAGTCTATACCCAGAAATGAAAACAGAAATGTCGAGGAATGGAAGGGGAGGAATCAGAGATAGACCAGGTGCAAGTGAGGGCATGACAGAAATTGGAGGCAAAATCAATGAATTTTTCCAATTTTGGATGAGAGAGCGAAGCAGCACTGATGATATCATCACTATATCAAAGAAAGAGTTGTGGGTGGGGGCCGGAATAGGACTAGAACAAGGAATGTTCCATATACTCCATGAAGAGACCGGCATAACTGGGGCGCATGGGGGCATCCACGGCCACCCCTCTGACCTGAAGAAAATGGGAGGAGTTAAAAGAGAAGTTGTTTAGGGTGAGGATGAACTCAGCCAAGCAGAGAAATATGGTGGTGGGTGGGCATCATTCAGGTTTTTACTCCGGGGAGAAGCGGAGAGACCTAAGACCCTCCTGGTGGAGAATTGACGTGTAAAGGGATGGTAAACAGATGAGCTTGTAGTACAATCCAGTGACTATTACTGAGATATGGTTGCAGGTTAATGAAGATTGAGACCTGAATTTTGAAAGATATATGATACTTAAGAAGGACAAGAAGCTAGGAAAGGATCGAGGAGTGGCTCTGTTACTTAAACATGATATTGGCATAGTAGAGTGGGATGACCTAAATTCAGGAAACCAGGATATCAAAGCAATTTGAGTAGAGGTAAGGAATGATAAAGTGACTGATCACTTGAGGGAGTTGCATACAAGCTGTGTAACTACATGTTAGGTCAGGGTATCAAGGAAGTAATACGGTGTTTGTCTAAAAGGAACCATAATAACCATGGGATATTTTAACCTACATAAAGACTGGAAAAATCAGATGAGAGAAAGTAGTCCAGATAAGGAATTCATTGAATGCTTTTAGGACAATTTCTTAGACCAGAATGTTATGGAACTAACCAAAAAGTGGGCATGCAATCTGGTTTTGACTAATGAGACAGGAATAATTACTGACCTTGAGGTGAAAGCATTCCAGTTAGCAATGACCATAACTGGTTGAGTTTTACATACAGCTTAAGAGAGATGTGTATGTCCAAGACCACTATTTTGAATTTAAACAACAGCAATTACAAGGGCATGAACGCAGAGCTAGCAAAAGCGAATTGACAACTTAGGCTAAGGAATAGGTCAATCAAGATGTGGTAAAAAATAATTAGGAATATGTCCCAGAAACCAATGAATAGATAAATACCAACAGATAACAAAAATTCTAAAATATGAACCTACCATCCACGGTTAACTAAAAAGCCATTGACAGTATCAAACTCAAAGAAAAGACATACAATTCTGCAAAGAATAGTGACAGATCAAAAGATGGGACAGACTAGAAGAAACAGCAAAGGACAACCAAAATATTAATAAGGAGGGAAAAATTAGAGTAAGGACAAAGTTAGCCAAAAAATTTAACAACAGATAAGAAAAGTTTATTCATATATTTAAGAAGAAGAGTTAACAATAGAAGCATTGGTCCTATAGATAACAAGCCTGGAGACTCAGTAATGGAGAATAATGAGACACCAGATGAATTGAACAAACAATATTTTGCATTGGTCTTCACTAAACTAATCTTCACTAGACTAAACCTGGAATGAGTAAATTGCATTATGATGAGAGGTCATATCCTCTGGAGTTGAGAAGAGTCGGAAATGACTTAATTGAAATATGTAAGATCCTGAGGGTAATGACTAGGTTGATATGACAAAGATGTTTCCTCTTATGGGAGAATCTAGAACTCGGGGTCACAGTCTAAAAATAAGGGGTGCCCACATTCAAAACAGAGAGTAAGAGTAATTTCTTCTTTCAGAGGATTGTGAGTCTACAGAAATCCCTTCTTCAAAGGGCGGTGGATGCAGAATCTTTAATTATCCTTGAGGCAGAGAAAGATATATTCTTGACTATCATGTTAATGAAAGATTATCAGGGAGATGTAGGAATATGAGGTTAAAATCAGATCAGCCATGAACTCATTGAATGATTGAACAAGCTCAAAGGGCTGAGTAGCCTACTTTTGTTCCTTGCTTGTAAGTTTGCATGTTCATATGCTGCCATATTTGACATGAACAAACTCAGAATTAGATTTTTGAACTAGCTATTTCATGAAGTAAATGGCTTAGCATGCAGCGCTGGTAGGTTTCCCCATACTTGCCTCAGATTTGTGAAGAATTGTTTCCAAGATATCCATGGTGCATGTCATGGCTTTGTGATAGGATTTCCAATAGAAATGTGTTTTGTTTCTGAACAATTCATGCATGAAAATAATGAACTTTGGCTGTTCAGGGTGGATTTAGTTTTTAAAATTCAGTCATGAAGTGTGGACATCACTGATGACAACCATTTGTTAACCACCTCTAATTTTCCTGGAGAAGGTGATGTTGAGCTGTCTTCTAAAACTATGCAGTCCTTCAGATTGAGAGAAACGGGTCTTACATTTTTTAACCCAACAACAGAGAAGAAAAGCAATTAAGTCAGGGAGATGGTGTGTAACTTGGCAGGGTACTTTCAGGCGATGGTGTTCTTTTACATCCATTGTCCTTGACCTTTCAGATAGTAGAGATCCAAGATTTGGAAGGTGCAGTTAAAGGAGACTTGCTGAGTTAATTCAGTACATCTTGAAAATATTACCCATTGCTGTCACTGTTCAGTTTCTGGTCAAGAGCAATATAACCCCCAGAAGACTGATATTGGTCAATTCAGCAATGATAATGCCATTGAACAACGATGACCAATGTTAAGATTGTCTCTTGTTGGAGATTGGCATTGCTTGCTTCTTCTGTGGAAAATGTTACTTGCCACTTATTACCACAAGCCTGGATTTTTCTGCATACAGGCATGAAAAGTTTCAATAATTGAAAAGTCACGAATGGTGCTGAATATTGTACAACAATTAGTGAATGACCTCACTTCTACATTATTTGCAGGGAAGATTATTGACGAAGTAATTAAAGATGTTTCAGATTAGGGCACTGCGATGAGGAACTCCTCCAATAGCAATGTCTTGGGATGAGGATAATTGACCTCCAAAAACCATTGCCATCCTCCTTTGTGTCAGAATATGACTCAAACCAAGCAGAGTTTTCGATCTGTCGCTAACTCCAGATAACAAGGTACATTTTCTGAAGAAGGGTCTCGGCCCGAAACGTCAGCTTTCCTGATGCCACTTGGCCTGCTGTGTTCATTTGGCTCTACACCTTGTTAGCTCAGATTCTCCAGCATCTGCAGTTTCTACTATCTCTCCCACTAACTCCAGTTTTCCTCAGGGTCCTAAATGTCACACTCAGTCAAATGTTGCTTTGTTGTCGAGAGCAGTAAGAGTAGAACACATGTTTAGCTTATAATGAATGCAGCGCAAGTTACACTGAATAAGCAGGTGTTTTACTATTCAATTCCATTCTGATAGTCACATTTAGATAAAGTAACTTTCTTTACGTCGTATGGGACAGAATTTCTACACAGAGCTCTGAATAGTAACATAGCTTTAGTAAAAGTTGTTGTGAATAGCATAAGTGCATTTAAGGGAAAACTAGACAAGCATTTAAGAGACAAAAACAATTAAATGATTACAATGGTAGGTTTAGAGGAGAAAAGATTTGAAGAGGCTTGAGGGGAACATAAACACCAATGCAGACTTGTTAGGCCAAATGGCAAGTTTCCATGCTGATGTAATCCTGTCAGTGACATTCTGTAGAAGCCAGCAACTTCATAGAAATATGTTGTCTTCTTAGGCTGTTGCTGTTGATTAGTTAAAAGTCATCTCTTTGATACGTCCATTTATAGCAAACAACTGTTATAGAGGATGGATCAGGCGAGTTTAAAAAGAGCTGATGGATGATAAATGAAGATCACATTGAGCTTGATAATATTGACAAAGCCACAGAGGTGTAATTGAAGTTCTTTTTGAAGGTAATAACACTCTCCATTAAAATTCAGCTTCCTTTAGAATATTTCTACTGGCATTACACATGTGTGATAGAATGACAGAACTCGGATCGAATGCCATGTAGGGAATCAACATCATAGAGAGCCCTCCCGTTCTTTTGGTTGTCTGCTTCTTGATAAGCCCAGAACTGACAGTGCCCTAATTACTGTTGTCATTGTATATGAAAGTGCAGAACAATGGTAGAAAATTTTAAAGCAACTGATTTTGAGATGAAGACTACAGCATTACAACTTCAGCCTTTTCAGTAAAACTGTGCTATTTGAGTTCTTGACAGATCAACTGATTGATAGATTATCATATCAATATGTACGTTTCATTCTGAATTGCCCACAATACAGGGGTGGTTGTCCTGTCATACAAATTGTACGTAATGGGGTTGCAACTCAAAATTCAACTTGCAACTACTTGTTGAAGATAAAGAAGACATTAACTGCAAAGCCAGCTACTATTCCACACAAGTATCAGTACAAACCATAAGGCAGACTGTAATACTGGACTAACACATCTAACTCCTAATTACACCCAAAACATTTCAACGTCTTTTGAATCAATGAGATCAAATTTCATCCTTTGTCATGTTAAGTTTCTTTAAGGAGTGAAAGAAGTAGGACTTTCTGGGGATAATTCAGGAGGCACAGGAAAATTTTGATCCAAGGAAGAAGGAACATACAAAGCAGAGGATGAGGCAACCATGGCTAATAAGAGAATTGAGGGACAGCATAAAAGGAAAAGAAAAGACATACAATGTGATGAAGATTAGCAGAAAGCCAAAGGATTGGGAAGCCTTCAAAAACCAGCAGAGGATAACTGAAAAAGCAAGAAGATGAACTTTAGAGTAAGCTAGCTAGTAATATAAAAGAAAACTGCAAGAGGCCTTTGTCTTTAGATATCTAAAAGGTAAGAAAGAGGCAAGAGTGGGTTTTGGAAAATGAGGCTGGTGAAGTAGTAATGAGGAAACAAAAAATGGGGGTGTAGGGGTTATAGTCCTCAGTCACAACAATGAAGACAGCCTTCAGTCAGGCAGTAAGTCAAAGGCATTGTTCGACATCATTCCAGGGCTTGGGCACAGTCGTTTGACTGTTTGTGCCTTCCAAGGTCAAGCAATCCATTACTGTACAGTCTGGGGAGTGGGTCACAGTCAGTCCTGCCAGCCCATTTCAAACAGTTTAAGAATTCATAGTAGGTCAGTCAGAGAGCTGCACAGATAACAGCCATGGGTCCACTCACCCACCAGTTGGAACTGTCTCTCCAAGCCAGTTAGGGGTGTGATCCACGTTTGGATCTAGCAACCCAAAACTTCTGGAGTAACCAGGAACCACCGCTCTGTTGAGGATACTGAGGGTGTCAGTTTTGGAGACTGGAGGCAGCATAGGATCCCTCCAATGTGGAAATGGTCCAACAAGTCCACAATGACTCTCTGAAGAGCATTCCACCTAGAGTCAACCCCTTACCCAATTCCTGTAACCCTGCATTTCCATTGGCCAATTCACCTATCTCACACTTCTTTGGACTGTGGGAGGAAACCCATGTAGACACAAGGAGAATGTGCAAACTCCACGCAGACAGCACCCTAACGGTGAGATTGAACCCAGGCCCCTGGCGATCTGAGACAGCAGTGCTAACCATTGAGCCACCATCATCACCCATGTGAAGGAGCAGCACACTTTTCTGGAAGCCAAGGACCAGGATCAACCATCATCAAATGCGGAGTTCCCCTTTACAGAGGAATTTCCAGTCATGTGTGCCCCCCTGACATAGTGACGATGCAGGAGAGTCAAAGTCATTTGTTATTCGTGGACAGCCATGCAGATGACGGAAGGTAACTTTAACA
Source organism: Stegostoma tigrinum (assembly GCF_030684315.1). Classification (NCBI taxonomy): domain Eukaryota; kingdom Metazoa; phylum Chordata; class Chondrichthyes; order Orectolobiformes; family Stegostomatidae; genus Stegostoma; species Stegostoma tigrinum. The sequence goes on along the minus strand of NC_081356.1, from coordinate 61,245,091 downwards.
TCGTCTGTCCAGAGGTAGAGGTCCGAATATGACATCATGCTATCCAGTGTCTGTAAGGCAACGTCCTCTTCCACCGAGGCCAATTAGGGCTCTAGAGTACCCCGTTGACATCAGGCTTCCATGCAGGTCATAACTGAGGCTTCTTATCAGCACACGTTAGACAAAGGACACTACTTGGTTCTCAAAATCTGCTCACCAGAATGTGCTGTAGCTAATGCACCCTAAGGAATCAGTATCTGAACTGATGGAGGGTGTACAGTATAGTCTTATTGTTGTCACTTCCTCTGAGGGAGCTGTGGCAATTTCCTGAGGACTGCTGTCTTCAGGTTGAGACTGAATAGATGCCACTGCTGTCTGCAGGACACAAAAGAGAGAATGTGTTGCACAGAACGGGATAAAAACTCAAGAATACATTCACTGTTCGTAACAAGAGAACAGCACAGCACATGACAATGAGTCTTACTTCTTTCCCCGAATGTGGAGGTCGCAGCATTATCACATGACTGGTCTCTAGCCTGTCCTGTAAAGGCAAGGGCTCCCTCTTCATTGAGGGTGTGGAAATGGATGCCACCCGTCCCATCACCTATCTTTCAGCACTACAGAGTGTTTTCCTCTGGAAATAGAGAAAGACAGGTATTGAGTGAGATGTTAAGAAGATGGTGAGTTAAGTAAGTAGGTAATTCAGAGGGCAGGAAGGGATAGCAAAGTGGGAAGGTTGGGATTTGAGAGTGAGTGAGGGAAATGCTGCTTGCAGTATTGAGGGCAGTGGGCCATAAGCCCTAGTGGAAGGTAACTGCAGTAGCAGAGTTAGAGTGAGTATGAGGTAACAGTTGGAAGACAGTGGCTCTTATTCACATGGACAGAAGAGGTCATTAGCCTCAGGCAGAATCTTGTGTTGCTGGGAATTCCTCCAGTGCGTGGACACCATACTGAACAGGACAGGATGGCAGGACTTTGTATCATGGTCTCCACTGACATGGCTGGGGGAAAAGGCCGGCCCTTATTTCAGCAGCCCAGTGCACCAGGACTTCCAGATAGAGCGCCAACTTGCTTCTGTCAGCCATTTCCTGGGGCAGCTCTTTACACGCAGGAACCTATGATAGACAGCTTCTGAGTGTCAGTACTGGACCTGGTGTACATGTGAGTTTTAAATATAGTGACAGCAGCAGGAATCCAGGGAATTGCCAGTGATGGTGAGTATTTCTGCCACCAGTAAGAGACCGGTAGTGTGAGCAGAATGCCAGTGATATACATAATGAGGTAAGAGCAGAGAATTGTGTAAGATAACAAAGTGTGGAGCTGGATGAACACCCCAGGCCAAGCAGCATCTCAGGAGCACAAAAGCTGATGTTTTGGGCCTAGACCCTTCATCAGAGAGGGGGATGGGGAGAGGGTTCAGGAATAAACAGGGAGAGAGGGGGAGGCGGACCAAAGATGGAGAGAAAAGAAGATAGGTGGAGAGGAGAGTATAGGTGGGGAGGTAGGGAGGGGATAGGTCAGTCCAGGGAAGATGGACAGGTCAAGGAGGTGGGATGAGGTTAGTAGGTAGGTAATGGAGGTGCAGCTTGAGGTGGGAGGAAGGGATGGGTGAGAGGAAGAACAGGTTAGGGAGGCAGACACAGGCTGGGCTGGTTTTGGGATGCAGTGGGGGGAGGGGATGAACTGGGCTGGTTTTGGGATGCAGTGGGGGAAGGGGAGATTTTGAAGCTGGTGAAGTCCACATTGATGCCATTGGGCTGCAGGGTTCCCAAGCGGAATATGAGTTGCTGTTCCTGCAACCTTCAGGTGGCATCCTTGTGGCACTGCAGGAGGCCCATGATGGACATGCCATCTGAAGAATGGGAGGGGGAGTTATAATGGTCCGCGACTGGGAGCCTGTCCAGCTGTCGCGACCAGTGCAGCTTGTCTCTGCCTCCCTAACCTGTTCTTCCTCTCACCCATACCTTCCTCCCACCCCAAGCCGCACCTCCATTTCCTACCTACTAACCTCATCCCACCTCCTTGACCTGTCCGTCTTCCCTGGACTGACCTATCCCCTCCCTACCTCCCCACCTATACTCTCCTCTCCACCTATCTTCTTTTCTCTCCATCTTCGGTCCGCCTCCCCCTCTCTCCCTATTTATTCCAGAACCCACTCCCCATCCCCCTCTCTGATGAAGGGCCTAGGCCCGAAACGTCAGCTTTTGTGCTCCTGAGATGCTGCTGGGCCTGCTGTGTTCATCCAGCTTCATACTTTGTTATCTTGGATTCTCCAGCATCTGCAGTTCCCATTATCTCTGAGAGAATTGTGTAAGTTGACTTGTTAGAGCTCACAGATAGAAACCCTCCATGAAACTCCCTGAAATTGACTTTTAGCTCATTTTTGATATAATTCAGCCCATAATGTCTGATGTCAGCTGTGATAACTATTTTAACACATTCATTTTAAGACATGACTGAGAATGTTGATCCCAATCTCTAACTGTTTCATACAGCAATAATGTCAGGAGTTGGAATGGGCAGGTGAAGGTTAGTTATTTAATTGATGCAAAGCTTTCTTCCCATTGCCTTTAATTCTGAATTAGGAGCATTCAGGAACACCCAAGACCCGATCTGCAGGCCTGTTCCTGAGTTTTAGTTGCCTCAGTTTAAAACTCAGTCATCATCAAGCGACCTGGAGGAAAACAAAACCAGCCAAATATTTACATATCTTGTCATCTGTTATCATCAAACCATGCAGTTCCTTTCATACCCCACATGTCAGTTTAAAGCACAATGTCATTAATAGCTTCATAACACTAATGGATGTCTCACACAAGACTGCTTTAATGAATTGTGTTATTGTTTGCTCACCCAGGAGGTGAGGATTTGCACTCATGGTGTAGCCAAGATCTTCCACAGTGCTGCCAGATATCATTGGATATCAAATGAACCTTCTGTCATACCTCAATGATTTTAAGTGCATGCTCATCACTGAGGCATCACACATGTGAACAGAAGATACAGCCTTCTGGGCATGGTTTCAGTTACCATAGAGAGTAACATTAGGTTACAGCTGCTGAAAAATGTTCTTGTATAAACAAATCATTGTCAAGATAAATCGTCGAAAGGATTTAGGTGTCATTGTGCTGATTTGTCTCATGTTTTCACTTTATGTGCACGCTAAGTTTGCCTAGATAGCCAGATCATATTATGTTATAGAGGCTGGGTGGTCTGCCTGCTTTTTGATGGGCATCCACATGTTTGAATTTGTATGGCTCCATTCCCAGGGTGAAGAACTATATGGCGGTGTATGTTGTAAATCTCACTGTGTTGTACAATATACAGCAAAAAATAATGAAGGCTTGTTCAAACAAATGCAGGAATAATTATAGGTATTTTAAATCTCATCAAGGTTCAATGAATCAGCTAGGTAAACATAGCCTGAAAGATCAGTTCATAGTCCATTTCTGAGGAAGTTTCTTAGAACAGCAGAAAAACTTGAAAAATTAGTTGCTGCATTATGTCATTTGGCCCATCCAGCCTGGTCTGTTATTCAATGTGATAATGGCTATTCTTCCATTACAATTCCATATATCCTGAAACTGAAGAAAATGTGTATGATTTCATTGCCATTACAGAAATATCGATACAGCATAACCAAGTTTGGCAACTGAAAATTCAAAGACATTTGTAAATTTAAAAGGATAGGCAGAAAGTTAAAGGAGATAGGGTAGTGCTCTCAATAAGGGATAAGATCAAGACATCAGCATGAGAAGATCTTAGGTTCATGCAAAAAGATGGACAATCAATTTGATTGGAACTAAGAAAAAGCAGATGCAACAAACATGAGTGAGCATAGGAAAAAATTATTGCAGATGCTGGAATGTGAACTGAAAATGAAAGTGCTGAAAATCACAGCCATTCAAGTAGCATCTGTGAGGAGAGACCAAGCTAATGTTTCGAGGCTAGATGACTCTTCATACCAGCTCTGATGAAGAGTCATCTAAACCCAAAACGTTAGCTTGCTGTCTCTCCAAACATTAGTGAGCACTGTTTTCAACTACCAAATAATTAGTAGTAATGTTGAGCATGGTATAAATCATGAAATTCGAAATGCATGTAACATACATAAAATCAGTAATACTTTGATTTATGTGTGGAATGGACAAACTTAGTAAACCCTAATGCTGTTGCCAATAAATTCATGGAGTGCACAAGGTAAGTTTCTGGAGCAGCTCATTTAAGAAGCAGTTGGTATCTGGCTATTTTAGACTTAGAATTATTGAAATGACAAAGGACTAACTTTAGGAAATAGTGTCATATCATGATAGGATTTCATGTAAAGCTTTATTTTGATACAGATCACTCCAAAACCACAATTTTAAATTTGAACAAAGGAGACACTGAAGTTGTGAGGCGCAAGTTGTCAATAGTAAATTAGGAAAACACACTGAAATATTTGACCTTAGACAAGTAATGGCTAGTATTTAAATATGTACAACTTGCTCAACAACAGATATACATTTGTTTCAGGCATTGACATCTAATGTGAAAGGCGAAGGCTCATAAAAACAGTTACAATTTCTATAAGATCGAAGGAAGTGGCTTATAAGAATGCCAGCCTGCCGCAGAGTCGTATGCATGGCTGAAAGTTGGTTAGCAAGGTCCGCAGCAGTAATACGTGGTTCCTGTATGCAGTGCCTTAAGAGGTTTGCTAACCTCAAACTAGGAAAGAGATGGCACATTCAATCCCACACCTCAAGTCCTCCCACCAACTTACTTTATTGATATACCCATCCTGATATACTTAGACGTCTCCTGACATTTTCATCTAATCATGCATTGCAGACAATCATTTTCCCCTTTGTGGAATATCATATCTATGAATATCACAGTGATCCTCCACTAACACTGCCAACCCATCCATTCACCACAGATAATAAAATGTGAGGCTGGATGAACACAGCAGGCCAAGCAGCATCTCAGGAGCACAAAAGCTGACGTTTCGGGCCTAGGCCCTTCATCAGAGAGGGGGATGGGGTGAGGGTTCTGGAATAAATAGGGAGAGAGGGGGAGGCGGACCAAAGATGGAGAGAAAAGAAGATAGGTGGAGAGGAGAGTATAGGTGGGGAGGTAGGGAGGGGATAGGTCAGTCCAGGGAAGACGGACAGGTCAAGGAGGTGGGATGAGGTTAGTAGGTAGGAGATGGAGGTGCGGCTTGGGGTGGGAGGAAGGTATGGGTGAGAGGAAGAACAGGTTAGGGAGGCAGAGACAGGTTGGACTGGTTTTGGGATGCAGTGGGTGGAGGGGAAGAGCTGAGCTGGTTGTGTGGTGCAGTGGGGGGAGGGGACGAACTGGGCTGGTTTAGGGATGCGGTGGGGGAAGGGGAGATTTTGAAGCTGGTGAAGTCCACATTGATACCATTAGGCTGCAGGGTTCCCAAGCGGAATATGAGTTGCTGTTCTTGCAACCTTCAGGTGGCATCATTGTGGCACTGCAGGAGGCCCATGATGGACATGTCATCTAAAGAATGGGAAGGGGAGTGGAAATGGTTTGCGACTGGGAGGTGCAGTTGTTTGTTGCGAACCGAGCGGAGGTGTTCTGCAAAGCGGTTCCCAAGCCTCCCATTACCACTCATCCATTCACCACATTTCATTATCCACAGTCATCAATCTCTTTATACTTGCTCTAGAGAAGAAAGCACAGACTCAGAGAGAAATGAGAACCAAGGTGACCCTCTAGCCTCTGTACTGACATAGGAGGTAAGCTGACCCTCTGCATAGTTGGTCACTGGAGATGGAGAAATAAGAGCCTTCTGACTTCTGGGCGACAGAATAATTCAACAGACAACCACATGACAGGCAATTCTTAATTGTATTGACATAATACCAGCAAAAAGTGAAAGATAGTTTGTGCAGAATAATGATAAAACTCTCAAACTTGACGGTTCCAATTCATGTCTTTAATTTCTCAAAAACCAGTCAGGTTTCACGTAGAAAGCAAACCAAATCCTTTTCACTCTGAGGATGCAGCATCCATTTGCCCTGCAAACTGTCTACCAGTTCAGATACACAAACAATGATGGGACTAGCAAGACAGGCATTTGGGTTCTCATATGATGTCTCACTCACCACGATTGAGAAAAGGCAGGTGGTGGAGGCAGGTATCATACAAGTAATGTCAATCACTGCCAACATGTTTTTTTTTTGTTTATGCCACTTCTACATCCCTCCTTTCCTGACTGGGCTATAGAACCTACTTGGTCTAAATTGGTCATAGAAAACCATTAGATAAATGAGTGAGAAGATCTTCTTGTCCTAAATAAATGTACATTTTTTCTTAAAAAGTTAAAATCATATGTTAGGATATGTTATGACACAAAGGCATAGATAGAAATAGTACTATAGACATTGTTAGGAAGATGATTGGCAGACCTTCAGCTCATAGATCAGTTCCTATTGAGATCCTTACATGTTCTACTATGGCATCCTCATTTTGGTGGAACTCAACACATTCTTCAGCATTAACCATTTCAAAACCATTACTTTAAACATATCTCCATCAAGTCTTTCACCATAATTAGCAGTTATATATACATGTATGTATTTACATTTACCACTAACCCATCTCATCCACGTTGTCTGAGTTTGTGAAATTAGAAATCTATAGTTTCCACAGTACTTCCAGAATGTATTCTATTTGGTCATAGTAGACATTTTTCTTTAGTTTTATTGCTATCAGTTCTTTTCCTGATCCTATGAAGAATGCAAAATCTCTCTCCACTGGAGGATTCATTATCCCCAGATTGTTTTTGTGGAGGATATCATTCCTAGTGAAATATGCAATTCATCCATTATATTAGAGAATTTTGAATCTCATGAATTACCTTTATGGAAGACGGGTGCCCTACTGAATTAGTTATTTTCTTTGTTGCAATAACCTGGATCTCTGAGACAGTTAATTTCTTCTCGACGCATGCAGCCAATGTTAGAAACAGAATCTAGGAGCAGAGAGTTAGGACTTTCAGTTCTGCAAGCCTGTTTCTCCATTCAACATGATCATGGCAGATTCTCGATCTCAAAATCATATTCACACTTTATTTCCACACTCCTCGATAGGTTAAATGTCTCAAAATTTACCTATCTCTTTCTTGAATATAGTCAGTGATTAGGCTCCACAGCCTTAGGTGGTAGCAAATTCCACAGGTAGACCATGCTCTAAGTAAAGAAATGTTTCACTACCTCAGTCCCAAATGACCTACCCTGTACACTGAAACTGATCAGATAACCTCTCATTCTTCTAAACTTTAGTGAAGACAGGCCCAGTCAAACCAAACTTTCCTCATAGGATACACCTGCTGTCCCTGGTATCAGCCTAGAGATCCTTCACTGTGCTGCATCTATGGTATGTATATTCTCTCTTACTCTGGGACCAAAAACTGCATGAAATACTCCAAGCATGATCTTACTATGGCCCTTTAAAACTGCAATGAGGCATCCTTACTTCTAAACTCAAATCCTCTTGCAAAGAAGACCAATATACCATTTGCCTTCCTAATTGTTTGCAGCATGTACCTGTCTACGCTCATTGACTGCTGCATAAAAACATGCAGATCCCTTTGTACATCTACATTTCCTAATATTCCACCATTTAAATAATACCCTGCCTTTCTACTTTCCATGTTGAAGTGTATAACTTCTTATTTAATGAAGTTATTCCAAATCTACCATGTACTTGCCCACATTCTCAATGAAACCTCCTGCATCATCCCCATAGCTCACTATTCTATCTAGTTTTCCATCATCAGCCAACTTGTAAATGTTGCATTTGGTTGCCTCATCACCACTATTAATGTATAACATGAATAGCTGGGGCCCAAGTACAGATCCCTGCAGTAGCCACCTGGCACCTGGATAGAGATCATTTTGTCCTTTTTTCTGTTTCCAGCCTGCCAACCAACTCTCAGTCAAAATATACTCCCTATCTTGTATGCTTTAATTTTGCCCATTAGTCTCTCATGTGGGATCTTATCAAAAGCCTTCTTTGAAATCCAAATGCACCACACCCACAAGTTGTCTCCTATCTGTTCTACTACTTATATCCTCAAAAAAAAGGTAGGTTAGTGGAACATTATTTGATTTTCATAAACCTATGCTGAATTTGTCTAATCCTGTTAATATTTTCCATGTGGTTTTGTTGTCACATCTTTTATAATAGATGATAGTACTACTTATTCAGATCTGATGCCAGGCGAACTGGACTGTTCAATTTTTGCAAGCAAATCTTTATTCTCACTTGGTTGATATTCCTGTGTTGAAATCTATAGCCTCTGTACTTCCATTTACTGACTAACTGGAATGTTTTGCTTCACCCCAATGTAATTAGTTTACTGGTGACTAAACATGTACATACCCTCAGTCATGCTACTTGAGGAGTGCTGCTTACTTAGCATGTCTGTCACTGGTACTGATTATTCTTTCATTAAAGTGAAGAATTGAAATATTCCTCAATTGAAACATTGAATGTGTATTGTCTCATCATCTGACATCAAATTCAAATTGTCTTGGCTAGTTTTTTTCGAAGGTGTGTTGCTGTCTGAACAGCTCCAGGTTAACATACACCATTGAGCTAAGGTTTTTGAACTTCTCAGACTGTCTCTCTCTTTCTCTCTTTCTCTTTTTCTCTCTTTCTCTCTTTCTCTCTCTCTCTCAACATCTGCATATTCTCATGAACTTTGCTGGTTTCTGTCTTTGGAAGTTGCTTCAGCAATGATGAGAATGAAAATCATTCCTGCTAACATGGTATAATCAGATTTCCTTCCAGTTGATAATATAAATTTCTGTTAACATAGGTCACCTTAATATCTTTTGTCCTGTTTTGGGGTTCTACCATGACTCTAGGAAGCCCTATGAAATCTTCTGCTGGTTGTCTCTTAACTAGTTATTCAACAACATTTATTCAATAATTAACATTTCCTTAACCTAAGGTCCCATAACTGGATTCTCCTAGACCAGTTGTTACCTGACTACCATCTCTTTAAATAACCTTGGCATAATGAGCTGTCATTTGACATGTTCACTGTCAACTTTAACTATTTGAATTTCTTCTTCCATTTGAATAAGGTTGAGGTCAAGAACTCCTGCCCAATATTAATAATACTTGATTGTGAAGTGTGAGTATACTATCTACTATCTTGCAACTTTTGTGTTACAGAGTTGCTCGGAAAATACCTTTAATATTTAAGATCTATATATCCTGGACCATATGGTTTTACTGCTATAAGATGTAGCCTCTGTTTCTTCATGTGTGGCATGCACTCTGTTAATATAGTGACACTCGCCCCAAATCAAGGTCAAAATTAATGATATATCCATTGACAAAAATCACTGCTAGCCAAAAAAAACTTTGTGGGATCACCAATTTTCCCAAGGAATATGATGAATATCTATTTTATTGCAGGTTATTCTACTTTATTAACATCTTGGTTTTTGCTGCTTTGTAACTGTGTCTTACTTTTGTATATTGTCTGGAGTGCTCCTACTGTTTTACAGATATCGCATTTTTAAAAAATAACTGGGCACTGCTTGGGCCTGTGAGGCTTTCTTGCTCTGCAATGTGAACATTGACATTTAGCACCTGTTGTCTGGTCTATTCTTCGTATTTGCTTGCCACGTGTATATTTAGGATTTTCTATCTTATAAAATGAATTGATTATGTTGTGCTCCTGTGATAAGGTTATCTTATTTTTCACAGGGTTTCTCTGCGATTCTTCCTGCTTTCCGATTTGAGCACAGTTTGAATATCTTTCTTCAAAGTCAAATTTTCTTTGTACTATACTAAATCTGGCAAAACATTATCAGTAATTCAAACAACAGCTCTGACTGTGATGAATCCTGATTTCAAAGCTCAACTGTTACATTTTTCCATTAATTTATAGAGATCATTAATAATGTTATTCTTAGATGCCCTTAAATGCTGAAACTTTCTGTTAAGTATTACTCTTTCAAGAATTTCGTTTGACCTCAGCTTAAAGTAGTTGCTAGGAGGTTACAGAATTTCATCAGAAGATTCTGTACTTTCTTTTATGCTTTAGTGGACTATAACATCATTAGCAGCAGTTCTATTCAAATTGAAAAAATATGAATACTTGTTCATTTATCATCTAGTTTGGAAGCATTTCTGTACTTAAGAACTGTTTCCTCCAAAATGTCAAATTCTGTGTTCTATTTAGCCCTTCCACCAATGTAATCTTCCTCACAATATTATCTTTTCCTGCAATTTATTTCTAAGTGATTATGTATTCTTTCCAAAGGTTTATGGTTCTTTAATATTTCAAAGCTGCTTTACTCTTATTGCTTTAGAGACTTTTAATCTTGCAGTAAATCAATGCTGTTTTATTCTTTTTCCTTGAAGGACTTTTAATTCTGATGTCTAGCAATGTTGTTTTATTCTCCTTGTCTTAGAAGCATAGCTTCACAGAAAATAGAAACTGGGATAGGCCATTCAGCACTCGAAGCCTGTTCCACCATTCAAGATGACCATGGCTGATCATCCAGTTTAGTACCCTTTTCCTACTTTCTTTTCATACCCGTTTGATCCTATTATCTTTAAGTTCCTGGAGATATTGCAATAGCAGTTCAATGTATGGAGCAGACATAGCAAATCCCTAGTCCATCTCCCTGCTCCAAAAAGCTGTTAAATATATGGTGCCAGAAAAGGGCATATCAGATATTAAATGGACAAGAGCAGAAACTACACAACTTCTGAGCAAATGGCCAAAAAGGCTAATGGAATGCTGCCCTTCATATCTACAGGGCCAGAGTATGAGGATGCAAACGTTATGCTATTGTTATACCAAGTATAAAGAGTACTGTGAGCCGAACTAGATGTCACACCTTAGGAAGGATATTTTGGAAGGAATTCAATGTAGGATTACAGGATTATATCCGGACTTCATAGGCTAAACTAAGAAAATAGATTAGGCAAATTAAGCCTTTATTCTTTAGAATTTAAAAGGCTAAGGGGTGATTTAATAGAAGTTTTCAGGATATGACAGGAAAAACAGGAAGAGAAAGATAAATTATTTCCACTGGTTGAAGATTCTAGAACGAGGGGACATAATCTAAGAATTAAGGTCAGGCCATTAAGGGGAGATGTTAGAAAGTACTTCTATATGCAAGGAGTTGTGAAAGTTTGGAACTCACTTCTTCAAATAATGGTTGATGCTAATTCAATTTCTGAATTTAAATATGAGATGGACAATGTTTTATTAAGCAAGGGTATCAAGGGATCTGAGTCCAAAGCAGTTTTATGCAGTTAGGCATAGATCAACCATGATCTTACTGAATGGTGGAGGAGGCTCAAGGACTGAATGGCCAATTCCTTTCCCTATGTTCCTAGAAAAAGACTAGTTTATTCCTACAGAGATAATGCGAACTGCAGATGCTGGAGAATCTGAGATAACAAGGTGTAGAGCCGGATGAACACTGCAGGCCAAGCAGCATCAGAGGAGCAGGAAGGCTGACATTTTTGGCCTAGACCCATCTTCAGAAAATGGGCCTAGGCCCGAAACGTCAGCCTTCCTGCTCCACAGTTTATTCCGACTCTGGTGTTCTGTCTGTCACACAGTTCTCTATCCATATCAGTATAGTTAAACGATTAACATGAGCAGTAAAGTAATGCTACTTCCCTAAATTACTTGCTGGAGTAGTTGCCCTCATTGTTCTGGCCAAATGGATGTTTGTCACCTTCTTCATTAACCAGAGACTTTCTACCTCTTCACAAAAGAAAATTAAGCTTCCAGCTTTTCACAGCCTAATGGATAATCCCAAGCTTTTACCCCATATTTACCAAATATATCTTGCTTCTATGGCCTCAAAGATTAAAACAATTTACATTGTAGCTTTCCTTAGATGATTCACATTGTCCATATTGTTTCTAATAATGTTCATTGCCTATAAATTTTAATGAAGATTCCCATTCACTTTAACAGCTTGACCAAATGAATAAATTCTTTCTGCCTTAACTGTGGCTTCAATTAACAATCTCCTACTCTTCTAGCAGCCTCAATTTTTCAGTTCACTTTTTTTCTCCTATTAGAACCTATCAGCTCAGAATTTTAATTTGCCCCTTGATTGCCTTAATTTCTGCTTTGTGATGGTCCTGGTGCTGCAAACTCAGTTTTAACTATTTCGATTCTCTTCAATATTCCTGATGACAACCATGTCTCATGGTGTCATCCATTGTGGTGTAACATTTGTAAGTATATTTTTAACTTCTTGTCTTTTTAGCCTGAAACTGCATCTTTTCTTTAAAATTTTCCCTATGATTATCAGGGTTTAGAACTTTACTCACAGAGTCTCAGGTGCCTCTTCGCTCACTGTGTGACCTCTGCACTGGTATTCAATGTAATTTGTAACTGTGAGGTGTGACTAATGTTCTAGCTCCATGTAACCTCTAGATCACGCATCTCTTACCAGGTCTGAAATGTTTTTACCTTTGACTGACTTGTAGAATCTGGCCACAAATATTTCTGCTGCAAGCTGCCTGGTTGCTCAGCTTCTACTGCTGCTGACTGCCTGCCTGAGTCAATCTTAAAGCTGTAGCTGCTCATTTCTGCTGGGTTAGGTGAACAAACTCATTCTCTTACAACTAAATTAAATTCCAGACTGCACTATTGACTACCCCACCAATGCCACCCACTGCCAACATATGGCTGGGTAGTTTGCTGCCACCATCCTCCTTTTCACAAGAGGTTTACAAAAACCTCTTGTTTCCACAGTGGAAAGCCACTAGGTACTTTAATAAACAGAGTCTCTTGTCTTAAGCAATATTACATTTTACATAACAACTGTCAGGTACAAAATGACTTAGTATGCTGACCTTGGGCTGAATCTTAGCCTTTTTTGGCCAAATATGAATTTCATTGTGATCTTTGGAAGATTTATCGCTGCAAGGCCCTTATCAAGTTTTCTCACTGTATCTTACCAAACACACCTTAATAACTAACTATCCTATCCCTGCAGGATCTGTCATGTCCAATTCTAGCCCCACCTTACCGTGTGCTATTCCCAGAGCATATCAACGCTCTGCAGATATCGATTGAAAGGTTAGCATCCCTTGCAGACACTCCACTTTTAAAAGGCTGATCTGCAACCAAATGAGCATTGACATTCCAAAGCTGCTTCACTCAAGGGCATTGGCAGAAGATGTTAGAAAACAGGAAGGAGGCACGATAATCCTCCATCAGGGACCTGGAGGTCCTTGTCAAGGAGCTGGTGCAGAACAGTGGGCTGGTAGAGGAGGCGGAGCCACCAGAACCTGACAACTTGATCTGAAATTGCCATTCATGTACGTGCCATCTCTGCAGTATAGAGCAATAGACAACAGCTCTGCAAGAACTTTACTTTGCAAGGTAAATATCACAGTCTTCTCTCTGCCACCTCGCACTCAATCAATCTCTGACACAGCACCCAGCACCCACCAAGACTCATTTTGCCAGTATCACTTTTGCCCGCAACATCTTCCTTCACCCATGCTTAACCACCCAACTCCCATGTATGTCACTAACCCCAAAGGTCCTCTCAGCCTACTCACTCACCTATGACAACTTTTGTTAACATATACAAACACAAAGAGCTGTGACACCCACTTTGGTCACCATTCAATCTCGCTCTTTCTCTGGCTCCAGAGGAAGATAGCCCACACAAAGCACAGTGATCTCATATAGGTGGAGGGGTACCTGACATTAGACTCCTCATCGAAATGAAGACAGAATGCTGGCTATCTTAAAAAAAATGGCAACTGCTCCTGCAGACATGCTGAAACATCCATGTCCCCTCAAATGAGTTGAGTAGCACGCTTCATTAACACTTTCCAGCTAACCACGCTGTTAATTTCAATAACTACACATCATTATTCCTTCCAGGTTCCCCCAGAATGTCCATTACCTCCACGGTGAAATGGAATTGGTTGTGTCAGCTACAGCTTCACGGAAAAATCATAGAATCCCTACAGGGCAGAAAGTAGCCATTTTCCCCTTCTAGTCCACAGTGTCCCTCCAAAGAGAACAACACCTAGACCTAGACTCCAACGCTATCTCCATAACATTGCACTTCCCATGTCTAACCTACCTAGCCTGCATGCCCCTGAACACTGCGAGTAATTCAGCTTGGCCAGTCCACCCAACCTGCACATCTTTGGACTGTGAGAGGAAACCAGAGCGCCTGAAGGAAGCCCACACAGACACAGGGAGAACAGCAAAGAGGTTCACATTGGTCCAGCAGTCCTCCTACTTGATCCTCAGGACTTGGCTCAGGCATTGCTGTTGGAAGCTCTCAAGGATTTTAATGGGATGTTGGTGAACAGTCCAAATTTCGCTGCAGTAGAAAAGGGCAGTCAACACAACTGCCTTCTAGACCAGGACCATTGTTTGATTTCCAGATGTTCTTGATGTAAAAGACACATTGCTACAGTTTGAAGAAGGCAGCACTAACACAGTTGACTTGTTGCTGGACTTTTTCATTAAAGGCTGTGCCTTGGGAGAGGATATTGCCAAAATATGGGATATCCTGTGCAGGCTTTAGAGCCACCTCATACACTTGGATGATGCAGCAGATGTTCATCTGACTCAGGTTAGGTTGGCAGAGGATCATTTCTTTGGCAGTGTTTATGAATCAGACAAGCAGCATACACAAGTTGTTAGAAAGGCTTAAGTGTCGTTTGCATGACCTATAGGGAGTGAAAAACTAAGAAGCAGTCACCCATAAACTAAAGATCAAGCGTGTTTTGTTTTTGCCCAGAAGTGACCAAGGTTGAAGAACATCCCATCCAGAGGATATTAGATGCTGACACCAATTGAGAAGTCGTCTCAGATGAATGATGACCGAGATAGGGGCAATCACATAATTTTCTTTGACTCTGGTCTGTATACAAAAGTTGTTATCTTCAAATCCTCCAGTCAGGACAATGGTGGTCATACAGGAGTCTCAGGCTGCAGGTAGGCAACCAAACACTGGAGAAAGATTCATTGCGTTTCATAATTTTGTGAGAATATTATGAGTATGTCTCTCAAAAGTTTAGTACAGACTGTTTAAGATTGACCAGAGATCAAAAATAAATGATGCCATGGCCTGTGAAGTCCACGTCCCATGAATGAATGGCAATGAAGGATTTGTTTTCATGGGCCGTATCAGCACAAACCTGCAGACATAAGGTCTGGTTTGGAGGTGACGTACAGTATTTTCATGCGTAATTTTTGAAAGGTATTGTGTGACTTCACTTAATTAGATTTGATCCACAACATCTGGCTCAATCAGCATTTTCAGTTCATACACTAAGCATTTAATCAATGTCACTCTTCATTAGAATATGCAAACTGGCATTAATATCACCCAAGGGAATCTTCATGCTTGGACTACCATTTTTAACATGACAGTAGTCATTCTAAAAATTGCCACTCAGAATATAGGCCTCACAATCATTCTCCCACAGGGCCTTAATAATTGTTACTTTAATGATGTATGTTAATTCAATGGCACTGTCAAGCTTGATAACTTTTCTAATTCATTTCCTTCAATTGCATCAGCATTCAACTTTTAAATTATTTTGGAGAAGAAATTACAAGATTTTCTAGTTAATTCTAAATCATTGAACAGTTTGATTGCAAAAAGTCATGTAGCGTCCACAATATGAAGGACTAGAAAGCAAAATTTAAATGAAGTTCAAAGTGGACATCAGCAAAATAGAGCAAATGGGGAAAATTTAAAATCAAAAAGAGAAGCAGCTGGAAATGTTCTTCCACCCTTCATATCGAATATATTCTTCATTTATAAGATGCTGCATACAGTTGATCAAAATTTCTATTTTTCAAAAATGATTCAAGAATTTTTTTGTCTGTTTATAGTATAAACCTTTGCACCAGATTGCAACAGAAATGTGATCTGAAATTCATAAATACGCATTAAAACTCTTAAATATACAAATGTTAGTCTAAATGAGCACATAATAATGAATATACAACAATGAAAGTAACATCTTACAATAATCTAGTGATCTCTCTGACCAAGAAAGATTTTTTTTAAAATGGAGTGAATGTAAACAACGTTCTATTTGTGCATGTCATTGCACACATGCATGTACTGGGAAAAAAAATTTCCCATTTCTGCTCAGCAATAACATTGGTACTTTTAAATTGACAAATGTTGGAATTCAGCTCGGCAGTGGAAAAAAAAACTAAAACTCATTACAACTGGTTACACATATACTCACAAAGCAAGACAGAAAAGAGCTTTCAATCAGCAAGACATAGCGGAGGGATTGAGTTCTAAGTTTGGAGAAGGAGTGATAAAATCAACAGTTTGGAGAAAAACACTGGGGAGTTATGTGGTTTTATACCTTACCAAGACTGTTGCATTCGGTCTTGATCCTGGAGTAGTTCTGGGAGTAGTTCAGTACTTTATTTGGACGTTACCTCAATTCCACCTCAGGAATATCCTACGCCCCTCCGTTCCATTTTTCTTTTTCTCCCTTTCTTTCTTCGCAGTTGCTTGTTTAATTTAGCGTGAAAAAATTAACAGACGTTGTATTCTGCAGACAAGTCTCACCAATAGCTGCTGTCGCCAAAACTAATTTCACATAGTATCCTTTAAGAGCCATTAAAGACAATATCTAAACAAGGGGCCACCTGCAAAGCTGAGTTTCATATTAAAGTTCTCAGCTGTATTCTATGCAGAATGTGTCTCAAAGCCCAGGCTGGAACTTATGGACATTTTGTGGTACTCGCCTGGCTGGAGACTCTGTGAAGGGACCCACATTGCCTCCTCCAATAAGGAACATCAGCAACTGGCCTTTATTGTGACATAGGTAGAAAATGCACCAGTTCACCAAAAGCTGCTGGTTGGCTAGTGTTCGGCAGGTATTTTGAATGGCAACACCACTGCAGATGCCATGATTGCTGCTAAATCTAAAACCACAAGAGGGCTAGGATCAAGGAAGCAATTCAGGCCTCAGGTGAGGAATAGGGGA
Organism: Stegostoma tigrinum; assembly: GCF_030684315.1. Taxonomy (NCBI): domain Eukaryota; kingdom Metazoa; phylum Chordata; class Chondrichthyes; order Orectolobiformes; family Stegostomatidae; genus Stegostoma; species Stegostoma tigrinum. Next base: position 61,228,105 of record NC_081356.1, on the reverse strand, counting down.
AGGGGTTTTGCAGTATAGGGAGAAAGGAGTGCATAGATTAATAGTTTATGTTGCTCTGAGGTCAAGCTGCTCGTCTCCTGTCAGGACTTGTCTACAATTCTTCCTGGCCTCTGCTTTAAACGTAATTTTAAAAGCTTTCTGTAAAGTTAGATCTCATTTGGACTGAAATAGATCTGACAAAGACTAATCAAATATTCCCTCAACAATTTTATCTGTTATGATTTCTGGTTCCAAAGTTTCACAAGTTTCAATCAATCTGCTGAGATTTAACAGTTGAACAATTAAATTGATTACAAATTTTATTGGAAGTTGACATCTTCCATTAAATCTTGCCCATTCAAGAATTCTATTTGTTCTTAAGCGAAGTCATTACTGAAAGCACTTATAATGTTACCAAAGTATCTATATATTATAGCTTAATTTTCTCAAAAATCAGCTCTGTTTCAATTTAGAAGCATTTTTCATGAGCTCTGGTATGTTTTCTCATGCATTTCTCTGCCGCTCACCTCATATGTGCACTATGCCTAGTGGCACCCACTTTTGCCCTATATTACACTTGTCAGCAGCATGACCTCTACCAGGATTTCTGCCACCAGTGCCATATTTAAATCCCAGTTGTGATCCAGTTCAATCACTGCAAACCATAAATATCCCCTCAACATACACAAAATGGGAGGGAAATGACAGTGAAAAACTTCCAAGGGTGCATAACAAGCAGGAATCACTCTCATTAGAAACGGAAATGTATCTTAATAAATGTACTACTTTACAACAACGCCTATCTCAATTAAAACATAATTGTAACTGCAGTTACAAAAATCAAGATATGAGGGTACCCATCCTTAGTGCCATACCATGATCAAGCCCATCTAAAGGACTATTTACCCTTTCCCTCATGCCCAGCACAGCATAATAACTCATCATTGTTCAGGATCAACCATGGCCCACTCTCCTAACTTACTGAGAGGGACAGACCAACTGATGAATGACCAGATCCCTGATGAATCTCTGTGCTCCTAAATGATTTACCACTAATCCCCTGACATTTTGCACTGGAACTGCAGGACAATGGCCTTCTCCCCAGACAGTGATGGCAATAAACCTGTAACCCTAACACCCCAAGCACATCCAAATTTTTCGTTTGATATCAGATGCCCTTTTCTAACTGTGCTGAGACTCCCTAACTGATAACAAGTCCCCTGACTTGACTGGGGACTACTCCCCTCAGACTTTCAAACGTGGCCCTTCAGTTGAAGCACATTCTGTGCGTTTGCTGCATAAGCTGCTGGCATATGTTGTAGGTGTGATGTTGATGCAACACACTGCCGTAAAGTAACATGTCCACTCTTTTGCAGATTACTGCTGACAACTATGACAAACTTCTCTGCACATTTTTCCTCCAGATTTTCAACTCAAGAGTGCAGTTACTAAGCGATTATTGTTTCTGTGTGTATAGACTGACTGACAGCCGTTTAAAAACAGCTGCAAATGGACTTGCCGTTTTCTTTGTTTCGTTTAGTTTCTCGGCATTATTTTCACTGCTGATTTCTTCCAAATTTCACACAACATGTGTGCCACTGCCAGCGTGTGGTAATACAAAGTGATGCTCATTGCTGATGCCATGAGATAGTCTGGTGTGATGCCAAGATACAAATCACTGGTGGTTTGTGGTTGGGGTAGTCTACTGCCACCAATCCTCCTTCCTATATTAGTTCAGCAAGGGTCTTCTTCAGTTCTGACCATCATCCAGTGCAGATTTGAACATTTCGACAAATCCCAAACATACTGTTTGGCAACATAGTCAGCCTGTTCTTTTAACCTTAATCCTTAACTTTTACAATTAGTCTCAGTTATATATATATTTTCCTCGAGACATTTCAATCGTTTAGGGGAAGAATATTAATTGAGAATTCTGAATTATGAAATGAAGCTTTCCATATCTTTGCTAGGAGTCAATTTCATTGAGTTTCATGGAGGGTTTCCCTTCATGAACCCTGACGACTTTTCACATGCAATCTTCCTCTGCTCTCCTTGTTAATATATATCCAGGCTTCATGGCACACCCCCATCTACCTACTAACCTCATCCCACCTCCTTGACATGTCCGTCTTCCCTGGATCCCTAACCGGTTCTTCCTCTCACCCATCCCTTCCTCCCACCCCAAGCCACACCCCCAGCTACCTACTAACCTCATCCCACCTCCTTGACCTGTCCGTCTTCCCTGGACTGACCTATCCCCTTCCTACGTCCCCACCTATACTCTCTCCACCTATCTTCTTTACTCTCCATCTTCGGTCCGCCTCCCCCTCTTTCCCTATTTATTCCAGTTCCCTCTCCCCATCCCCCTCTCTGATGAAAGGTCTAGGCCCGAAACATCAGCTTTTGTGCTCCTGAGATGCTGCTTGGCCTGCTGTGTTCATCCAGCCTCACATTTTATTATCTTGGAATTCTCCAGCATCTGCAGTTCCCATTATCTCTGATACTATTCATGGCACAATCCTCAGGTCAGCAGAGGCAGATGTGCTCACCTGTGCCAGGAGCTTCCAGCATTCATGCCACTGATGTTATTTTTAAACCCCATCTGCACATAATTTAAAATGCTGCAAGCCTGGGACTGTCAGTTCCTCATCCACAATCCAAAAGGAAATAGCAGAAGAAAGTAAATAGCCATATCAGTTCACGGATAGGGACCTGAAAGGGTTTCCCTCTTTCTCTTGGGTTGCCAGAAGCGATGATGGCAGTGCACCTGTACTGCCTGAGTCAAGAACAAAGAGCACGCCTTCACAAAGGGGATATAATGCCTGGAAAATGTAATAGAATTCCTGAGGAGACAGCAAAGCTGATAAATGAAAGAGAAGCAGTGGATTTACAGAAGACATTTCATATAGTACCAGACATTAGGCTACCTTATTAGATGAGAACCCATGGTGCTGAAATTAGCATATTTGCATTTATAGAGGTTTGGCTAACTTCTAGAAGACAGAGGAGAGGCTCATTTTCAGATATCAACCTGTAACTAATGGTGTGTCACAGAGATCAATTTTGGATACACAATTGTTTGCAATGTACAACGACTTGGATAAGGAGAATGAATGTACAACAGTCAAGTTTGTGAATGACTATGATATGTGGAAAAGCAAGTTGTGAGGATGACACAAAGAGTCTGCAGACAGATATGTTAATGCAGCCATGTTAAGCAAGTGGGCAAAAACTTGGCAGATGGAATATAATGTGAGAGAATGTTATGTTATGCATTTTAGCAGGAAGAATAGAGAAGCTGAATATTATTTAAATAGAAAAAGACTGCAGAAAGCTACAGTATACAGAGGTTTGGAAGTCCATATGCATAAGTCATAAAAAGCTAGCATACATGTTCAGTGGGTAACAGGGAAGGCAAATGGAGGTTGGTCTTTATTTCAAAGGGATTTGAGTATGAAGAGTAGGGAGATTGTGCTAAAACTGTAGAATGCTCTAATCAGACCACAACTGGAAAACTGTGAGCAGGTTAGGGTCCTTTGTCAAAGCAAAAATATACTGGTGTTGGAGGCAGTCCAGAAAAGGTTCATAAGATTGATGTCAGATCAGAGGCACTGTTTTATGATGGGAGGTTAAGTATGGTGAGGAATTTAGAAGAATAAGAGATAATATTATAAAAAAAACAATATTATTAGAGGACTTGGTAGGGTAGATGCAGAAATGTTGTTTCATCTTATGTGAGAGTCTGGAACCAGAAATGGGCAAAATAAGTAGCCCATTTAATACTGAGATGAGGAAAAATTAATCTCTCGCAGAGCTGTGAATCCGTGGAATACCTTATCACAGAGGTTTGTGAGGGTGGGTCATTAAGTATATTCAATACTAAGGTAGATTTTTAATCTGTAAGGGAGCCAGGAGTTATGGAGAAAGGGCAGGAAAGTGGATTTGAGGATTATCAGATCAGCCATGATCTCATTGAATAATGAAGCAGATTGATGAGCAGAATGGCCTGCTTCTGCCCCTCCGTTTTATGGTCTTACTAATGAGATGCAAATGCATGGAAATAGGATCCTTGCTGCATGCTAGTGAGATGCTCATCTAACCATTGAAACCTTAAGGAGAAAAGCAAACTACTTTTTTGTTGACATGACAAATCTCATTTCTCCATTTTTGCCATATTTTCCAAATTTCTCAGCATGATCCAAATTGTTCAAATGCAGGGAGAAGTCTACCAGTTATACTTAAATGCTTGACTTTCCTATAGTTCATCCTATCTTCAAATTTCACAACCTACCTCACCCAAGTTGCCTTTCTGTCGATCACCATTGGTTGTTTAACATCATTCTCAAATTCAGTACGAGATTCTGTCATATTAGGCTTGCTCTTTCTCAAAGCATCCTCTACATTTAAAAAAAATCCCAGATTATTAATACAAGATCTAAAATATTTTGTTCCTTCACTGGCTACATAGTATATTCTTCTAGAAGATTGTTTTAAGTGCAATTTGCGAACTTATCTACCAATTTGCCACATTTTCCGATTTGGTTTGGCAAGTCCTTTGGAAGAGGAATTATTGCATTGTCTTTGTTACATACTCCTTTAATTTTCAAATTTGAGTTCCATTCAACTTTATAATTATTGTGTTATAGGACTTTTAATTTGCTCACTCCAGTATTTTCTGTCCTTTGCTATTTATGAACTCCATCCATGCTGATCATGTTTTTACTATTTTATTAAAATAATATTTTACTACTTACTCTATACTACACTTTATTGGTCAGGGTTATGCCTTCTCATTTTCAATTTATGCAACCTTTGTAAAAACCAAGTACCCTGAAATATTTAGCCTCTAACATCAAATTCTTTGCAATGATATCTCAGTCTTGGCGATTATATCAAAACTGGTCATCTCTGTCTGTTGCACTAATTCATTTATCTTGTTAAAAAAGAGTTTAATGTATTCATACATAGCATTTTTACTTTAACTTTTTACTCTTATGTTCCCTGATGTGACTTGAATCGTTAATGCTCCATTACCATTGTCAAACACACTAACCCACCCTACCTTAATGTGACTTCTATCAGATCTGTACCATGGGACCTGAAGTTCCAAGGGCCAGGAAAATGGTGGAGGAATGTGTCAGAGGCATCTCTTAATTCTTCCTGGATCTGCGCAAATGTTTCAGGGGATCAGGAATGCCAGGAAAGTAACAGGTATCAGCAATTCAACTCCTAAATAGCTGAATGAAGGCAATTTTGTAAGTCTTTTAAAATTTTCTATTGTGGGTGGCCTCTCTTGTAGTGTGGTGGTAGTGTCCCTACCCTGGGCCAGAAGGCACAGGTTCAAGTCCCACCTGCTCTAAAGGTGAGTAATAACATCTCTGAACCGGTTGATTAGAAAAAATTAGGTCAAATAAAAACATATTCCCATTGGCTACAAGAATTCCAGAGGAAATCATCTGGTCTGGTGACACCGCAGCAATGGATTAATGTTGATTGGAATTGGCAGCCATAATGTACAGTGGAGTTGTCAAGCAGGAAGGCGGAGTTTCAGATAAACAAAGATTTATATATTTTTGGAGAGGTTGTTGAGTCTGAAGCCATAGAACAGACAACTCGGCAGAAGGGTGTTCCAGTAGACCACTGCAGCAAATGAAGGCATCACATGAGAATTGATGACCATTGCAGCTTGAAAGTTCCAAATGTCAATGTGCACTCTAACTTCTGAGTTTATCTTCTCCAGTGAAACAGAGAGTGGGTCAAAGATACAGCATCAGCAACATAGAGTGCACCTGTAATGGCAAAAGAAGCACCAATGTTACAACTATGATGGGAGGAATGTGCTATTAATTAAACCCCATTACCCCATGAATCACACCATTCATATAAATGTTTAAAATCAGTCACCAAAATGGCCAATTGTTTTCCCTAGGAATTGCTATCCAGAATAAAAGTGACTTTTCAAATAAACCCTATATTCTTAAAACAAGTGACATTGATTAATATCTAATATATAATCAAAATTACTACATCATTCCCTTTTGATCCCAAATAAAAATACTCACATACACATACGAAAAGAAAGAAAGAACCACCTTCATTGACAGTTGGTCAGTAAAACAAAAAATAGAAGTTGATGAATTCTCCTGGCCCACCATGTTCTATGTTGAGAATATTGAATCACTCACCACCACATACCAATGAATTTCTTGTTATCGAAGCTTTTCAATGTTTTCAATGTGGTCCAAAATCTGTGGTGCTGATCTTATCAGTTTCTTAGATTTCAACCATTAGAATAAAGAAAGAGTGAGATCATGCAGCCTTATTGTTCCTTACTGCTCCCCTTTTTATCCTTTCCTTGCACCAGTGTTTGAAGCGGAAGTTAAATCCAACCTGGGTTGCTGGGCAGCCATCAGCATGAAGACCCCATAGTTGGCATTCCTTTTCCAGGTTCCAACAACCATTGATATCATATGAATATCTTCCACCTGGGTTCCCATTGAGGCCTTGTTTTGGATTGTGCTTTGTCTTGGTCCTCCCCTCTGACGTTACCTCATTGGTGGCCCTACCAGGATTTGAGAACTTCTGATGACATCACTGTCAGGTAAATGGAGCACTCATGGCTCTCCAACGCAGCAAAGAGGTAAACGACAAAACTGCATGATATAACATTATAATGCCCAACACCTCCTGTGCTTCTCCATTCCCTAACATTACAAGTGCACTTGTCCTGCAGTGGCAGAAATACACTGTGCTACACTTGTCTCAAGTGATCTGTGGAATGCTACATGTACAGGAAAGCTTCAGAGAAATATGGCCCAAATGCAGGCAAGTGGGATTAGGTTGGTTTTGGGAAACCTGGGTTGGTATAAACAGTTAGACATTAGGGTCTATTTTCATGGAGTCAATGGCTAGCGCTATTATCACCGGACTGTTAATCCACAGACCCAGGTAATGTTCCAGGACCTGGGTTCAAATGTTGCCAAGGCAAATGACGGAATTTGAATTCAATAAATCCGTGGTATTAAGAATTTAATGCTGACTGTGAGCAAATCACTGGAAAACCCCATCTGGCTCATTAATGTCCTTTTGGGAAAGAAACTGCCATCCTTACCTGGTCTGCCCTACGTGTAAATCCAGACCCACAGCAATGTGATTGACTCTTAACTGCCCTGTGGGCAATTAGGGATGGGCAATAAATGCTGCCTTAGCCAGTCACACCTTCATCCTGTGAATGAATAAAGAAAAAAAAATGCTGAATGAATCTATGACTCTATAAATATTCCAACAGCTAGTGACTTCCTCATTCACCTCCAACTATTGCTTCTTCATGAGACTTTTTTTGATCTCTTCCTTCCATCCCGTGGAAACAAAACCTATCTCTCTTTCCTTTCAGTATCTGCAGTAACATCCGCACAGAGTCATCATTTAAACATGGAGCCACTCTACCTCCCATGACAATCATTTCTCTACAGGGGCTCCCTCGCTCTGTATCCTTGCCAGTGCCCTCATTGTATGTAGCCAGTATGAAGATTCTGCCTGTCCTTTAAAAACGGTGCCTCCCATCAGCCTACCATCCATCACCTGCCAAAGAACACTTCTCCAACCTGTCAGAGGTTCATTGGCTGCAGAATCTCGAAAAGGAATTCCTATCAGTGCTTCTGCGCAAGCATGTCGGATCCTGATATCACTTTGTTGGCAAAATTCTGCCCTATCTTTTCAATTTCATCCAAATTGTTGCTTTGCTGTATAGCCTTCATTGTTCCCTTCAGACTTACAGATTTGGTCCTTATCATGAATCCTAGTTTGCAGAACTTCCCGTACTTAGAAAGCTAATCACCCATTACTTGCCAACTCCTAAATTTCTCATGGTTGATGATCTACTCAAATAACATTACAATCCCTGAATTAAAGGTTTGTGTGTTCAAGTCTTAAAACAGATATGAAAACACGTGCGTTAGGATTTTATTCACCTCCACCACACCAGCAGCCAGCTGGCAGCCTTCCCAATTAACTACACATCCCACTCATCCAGGGCTTGCAGACTAGCCCCTATGGCCACCACTCTTGCCTCAGTATGCAGCCTCCTCCATGGTTCTTTATTGGGCCTACCTGCTGTACGAGAGGTGGTTTGCAATCCTGATAGCTCTGCTGAGACTGCAGAGTTGACAGCCCTCTGATAGTCCAGCATTTCTCAGAGACACAATATCTTTTCAGATGGCGTTCATTTCCTGATGACCATGAAATCCTGTTCAGGTATCCCAGGCTCACGAATGTCAGATTGCTTTTCAACTGCTGGACAGGGCCACCAATTCCATGAAAATTTCAGATCGTACTTTCAGTTGGTACTTCTGATCAGTTCTAATGGAGTGCTGCAATTTCAGAGATGGTAATGAATGAGGTGGCAAATCAATGTCCCACCGTCATAGTCATATAAAACACTGATTGAAGAAGAGCAGAGGAGTTCTCTCAGTGCCCTGGCAAACATTTGTCTCTCAACCTATTCCATTGAATGCAAATGAGTTAGATATTCTGTTGTTGTGTTGTTGGACCTTACTGTGCTTAAATTGGCTGCTCTGTTTATTACTTCACAGAATGACTAGACTTCAATGTAGTTAATTGTTTATGAAGTATTCAAGAAATCCCACAGATATGAAAGGTCACAAATAATGAAAATTTAATTTTAGTCAAGGATGTAATATAATTTTAGTGATCCTGATTTTGCTCTATTTACCTTTATTAGTGTGAAGAAGAAATTACAGTAACTTTTTTCAGGAGATTATATAGATTGGAATTGGTCATAGAATAGGCTTCATACGTAATTAGATCTGATTGGCTAAATGGCCCGATCATGTTTCACTTTATGCTCCTCTATTCAATCATAGCGTTAGTAGTTTTTAAACAATTTTAGTACACTTTAAGCTCAGAGAACACTGCTGTGAAAGGAATTAAATCAAGCAATTTACTTTGCACTTGATGTAATTTAGTATCAATCAGAATCTCTTACTTCTTCTAAAACTCTTCCAAATACATGTGCTTTATTTCTGTGTACAATACATTTTCTGGATATGACCGCAATATTTATTGACAAACATGCAAACCATATTTTACATTGGCCTTCTATGTGAAGGATTCTGACAAAGTGATGTCACTTACTTTAAAAATTTTTCAAAAGATGGGGAAGAGTAGAAAAGGAAATAACATTTGCCTGGAGGTGCTAAGAAATAACTGAGGAGAAATTTCTGCTGAAGAACTCTTGTAAGAAATCCTCTTGTATTCCTCTTCCAACCTGATTCAATGGAGCATGTCCACAAATTATTCATTCCAGTCCAACTATAGCACAAAAACATCATATTGCATTGACACTTCAGTGTAACAATGAAGCAGTGACACATCAATAGAAATTGTTGGAAAAGCTCAGCAGGTCTGGCAGCATCTGTGGAGAGAAATCAGAACTAGCGTTTTGGGTCGAGTGACCGTTCCTCAGAATCTGCTGAGTGTCCCAGCAATTTCTATTTTTGTTTCTAACTTATAACATCTGCAATTCTTTTGATTTTTATTTAAGCAGCAACACATTGTCAGAGGTACTACATTTGAAACAGACATAAAACTGAGACCCTGTGTTCATTGAAGGTGACCCAAGATTTGAAATTAAGTTTTAGTTATTTAGATATGGTGTTACAGAAGTCATTTCCCAAAAAAAAATCCTTGAGTGCCTTCAAATCCTGAAATTTCTTTTACATTCCGCCATAGTAAGTTATAACTCACATAAAAATGCGCATTGGTTCTCAAGCCCCACTTCTCCCAGAGTCCCCACAAATATTAGTGTAATTAAATTGCACAAACTCCCAAATTTAATGGTCTGTTGGAATCAAATGAAGAGAAAACACTGACTAAGTATCTGTGCTTAACAAGAACTTTTATTTATTACAAATAAGTAAATTCTAAACACAAGTACACATGCATGAACTACCATATATGATTCTATTAGTTAGAACTCTCACCATATTTTTACAAAAAAGCCCACACCCAGATGTGGAAAAACATAGATGATCAAAAAAGTTTGGTTGTATGGATAGTCAGGAAGAAAATCAGAGAAACACTTTTCAACAGTACTAGTCCACAGGGCTTATTGAGATGTTTCTTTAACTTCATAGAACCCTTCAGTGTGGAAGCAGGTTATTTGGCCCATCAAGTCCACACCAATCCTCTGAACAGCACCCCATCCAGACCCACCTCCCAACCCTGCACTTCCCATCACTAATCCACCTAGTCTGCACATCCCTGAACACTACGGGGCAAATTAACACAGCCAATTTACTAACCTGCACCTCCTAATATGGAGGAAACCAGAGCATTTGGAGGAAATTTATGCAAACACAGGGAGAACGTGCAAACTCCACACAGACAGTAACCCAAGGGTAGAATTGAACCCATATTCCTGACACTCTGAGGCAACAGTGGTAACCACTGAGCCACTGTGCCATCCCAAGACTTGCCTTGGGCTTTCACTTGCTAAGACTCTTCAATCCCCATTCTCCAGGTCTTTTCACTTCTTTTCAGGGGGCACAGGATGATTGGTGCATGAATTTAAAAGTTTCTTTTTTACTGGTTAAAGTGAACAGCTTGCAGTAACTGGTGAGGCAAAAAAAATCTCACTTTCTTCAGGTTCCAGTGCATTTACTGCAGAGAAAGACATACATAATCTATTCTTCTCACAGTCCAAGAGCTTCTCCCCATATTGTTCACATCCACAAGCTGTTTAACTACCAATCAGTGCTGTTGCCAGACTGATGACTTTTCACATCCATAACAGTTTATGAGTGCACGAACAAGTCAGCTAACTGTTGCCAGCCAAATCTCACACTGCACTCACACTTAATGTCACAACCATCTACAAACATCCTCCTCTACTCTTGTAAAATGCAGCAATGTAAACACTACACCTAATGAGTTTTAGCAACTTGTTTTCAAAAGTGTGGCAATTTCTTCCACAGTCCTTGGTTGTAAAATAGTCATTTTCCCATTTTGATTCATAAACAATAATACATAAACTAAAATGATATAGATAAGTGAATATTAATGACTGCTGGAGTTTATTAAGCCACAACATATTCATACACTGCTCCCTGTGACTTATTTCATAGAATCGCTACAGTGTGGAAACTGGCCCTTTGGCCCAACAAGTCCACACTGACCCTCAGAGCATCCTACTAAGACCTATCCCCCTATGACCCACCTAATCTACACGTCCCTGAACACTATGGACAAGTTAGCATGGCCAATCCAGCCAGCTTGCACATCTTTGGACAGTGGGAGGAAACCCACACAGACATGGGGAGAATGTGCAAACTCCACAGTCTCCCGAGGCTGGAATCAAACCCAGGTCCCTGGCACTGTGAGGCAGCAGTGCTAACCACTGAGCCACCATGCCACCCCAACTTAGTACATGGCTTAGTCAGGTAGATCAGATTTATTATCTTGCATTTGTCTTAAACAGCACAAAGGTTATTAAAAGCAAATCTCAAGCATGATTCACAGCACACATCACCAGCAGGTTGCTGGTTGGATTATTTCAGTCATGCTCACCTACTCAATAATTGCTTTAATTTGTGTTTTAGTTATTATGCACCAGTCCACTAAAGCAGTGTTTAATTCAGTGTAGCAAATGGGAATTGACTGTAATTATATTTTAAGCTGTGTCGTCACCAAATGATCCATACCTCTATAAAGAAGCATTTAAGACACAAGAAGGGCATTTCTAGACATTAATATTAGTTGAAATCTTCATTCTAGTCAGCTCAATTACTTATGTAGCTGTGTGATTTCAATCTACAATATACTGATATATAATGGCATATCTGAAGAAACACATTCCATCCCTATCAAAATTTAACATTCAAAATCCTGTAACAGAAATAATTTTCTGACGGTATATACCATTGTTGCCTGGAAAATAAAAAAATTGAGAAATGGTGGAATAGTCTGAATTTGTTGTATAACAATTATAACAATTTACTAGGAATTAACACATTAACAAAAGCATAATTGCTTTTTGAAATTAGTTTTGAGCCTCATCTAAGACTGAACGGGCTATTTTGGCTGCTATAATTGCACACTAGACTGATTAATAAGAACCAGTCCTTTGGAAACACTTGATCTTATCAGGTGGATAAAAAATTGAAATGTTTATAACATTGTCAAATAAATAGAAACAATATTTAGGAAGCACAGGGTATCATTTTGCAGTTAGGACTTATTTTGTTTTTGTTAGTGTAGTAATTCAGGAACATAATATAGGGCAGAACATCATTCTTGGTCTACTGAATATGATTGATTTTTCTTAAAGAGACACTCATATAAAATAAAGCTGACAGAGTGATTTCTCATCTGTGTCTGTATTCACTGAACCATGTGGGTTAGATCATCATTGAAGTAGTAGGTCACACCATTCTAGCGATAAATGCTTTCCAGTTACTGGAGTGTGGCATAAACAATCCATACAACCTGATTGTCTGAATCATTCAACCATAGCCAATGAAAATAAAGTCTAACAATGAGTTTAACTGTTCACTAAGCAAGCCTGGGAACTAGCAGTTATTCAATACACTAAACAGAGTGCTCGTTTTTAATTGTCACAGAAAGGACAGAGAACAAAAGCTAATTATTTGTTTTATGAAGGTTAATCCTACACAAAATAGGTGAAGAAAACAAAATTGAAGTTGAAATCTGATGCATACAAGAATAGTTCATTGAATTATTTAATGTTTTATCTTGAGAGTATCAATTAAAACTCTTATTGAAAGAACACAGTTCAAGTTGCTTATTAAGAATGCAATTGTACCTTGTTTGTAAATTCTTCTAATGATAAATGTTTAAAATACTTACAATAATCAACAGATTTAGAATTCAACAGGCATTCGTTAAAATGATTATTAAACTTAAGTAACATTACACTATTCTAGCTTTATTTAAACAAAATCCATGGTTCAGTTCTGCATGAAGCAGAACCGTTTAGTGGGAAAAAAGAACTAAGAATTAGTTGTATTCTCAAAGTCACTGACCTTCACTTCATGGCCATTTTGCACGGTAGCATCAATTTGCTGGACAGATGTTATACAGATCTTAACAGATGTACAGTGCAAAGGCAGGACACATTTCATCAAGCCAACAAAAGCTATGGGCACATTAAAAATAATTACTGATTTTTTATCAAAAACAGAAATTGCCTAAAAAAAACTCAGCAAGCCTGGCACATCTGGAACAAAAGCAGAGTATTGGGTCCAGTGACCCTTCTTCAGAACTGATTGTGGCTAGGAAAAAGTTGGTTTATATGCTGAAGAAGGTGTGGGGAGGGGGGAAAGGAGTGTATAATAGGTGGAGAGGGAGCCAAGAGAAAGGGAGAATAACAGTGCACAGACAAAGGAATAGATGAACGTCAGCTTGGGAGGGGTGAATAGCTGCTAATGGAAACTATTAGTAGCTGATAACGGGTTGTTTGTGGTAGGAGCCCATTTGATGACTAGTCCTGGTCAGTGGGGGTTGGGGTAATGACATGGGAGAAGGTGCTCAGGCCTCAAAAATATTAAACTTGGTATTGAAGCCTGAAGGTTTCGGGGCTCCCAAGTGGAAAATGGCGTGTTGTTCTCCAGCTTGTGTTGAGCTTTACTGGAATACAGCAGCAAGCCTGAGACAGAGTTGTGAACCAGGGAATTTAGTAGGGTGTTGAAATGGCAGGAAACTGGAAGCTCAGGATAATTTTTGTGAATAGAATGTAGGTGTCCTGATCTTTGCTTCATCTCGGCAATGTAGAGGATACCACATTGTGAACAGTGAATACAGTGAGCTAAATTGAATGAATTGCAGGTAAATCACTGCTTCTCCTGGAAGGTGTGCCTGGGGTCTTGGGTAGTGAGGGGGGAGGAAGTAAATAGGAAGGTGTTACACCTGCGATTGAATGAGAAGTGTGGTGAGGGTATGGCGGAGCATTGGGAGTGGAGGAGGAATGGACCAAAGTGTCCCAGAGGGAACATTCCTGCAGAAGGCTGACAACGGAAGGGAGGGGAATATATGACCAGTGGTGGCATCCTGCTGGAAATGGCAGCTAATGATCCCTGGATGTGGATGCTAGTGGGATGGTAGGTGATGACAAAGGGGACCCTATTATGGTTGTGGGATTTGAGAAAAGGGTTGAAGACTGAAGTGTGGGAGATGGGTCAGATATGGCTGAGGACCCTGTCAATCACAGTGCTGGGGGATCCTCAGTTGATGAAAACAGTGGACATTTTGGACACCCCCTGAGGAAGGTGGCATTATCAGGACAGAAGCGATGGAGATGGAGAAACTGGAGGAATGGAGTATGTTTTTACAGGAAGCAGGATGTGAGGATGTATAGTCAAGGTAACGGGAGTCAGTGGGTTTGTAGTGGATATTGGTAGCCAGCCAATCCAGAGAAATGGAAACAGAAATGTCAAGAAATGGAAGGGTGGAGTCAGAGATGGACAAGACGAAGGGGAGCACAGGGTGGAAGTTGGAAGCAATATTGAAAAGGTTTTCCAATTCCAGACGAGAGAGGAAAGCAGCACTGATGACCTGGAGAAAAAGTTGTGGGTGGGAGCCAAAGTAAGAGTGAAGAAAAGAATGTTCCACACACCTCACAAACAGGCACAACTTTTCCTCCAGTATGTCAATGACACGGTTTTCCATGTCCTTACCTAAAACCCCCAAATACCAGGGCTAGTCATCACATGAGCTGCTACTGCAAGCTACTCATTGTCAGCTGCTAATGGTCCCCGACAGCAGCTATTTATTCTCCCAGGCTGACCTTTTCCCACTCCTTCATCTGCCAGTTATTTTTCTCTCTCTCCGGGTCCATCTCCACTCATTCACTCCGTACACACTCTCCCCTCCCACCCTTCCTTTACCATATATACCAAAATCAATTCTGAAGAAGAGTTACTGGACCAGAAATGTTAACTTGGTTTTCTTTCCACTGATACTGCCAGACCTGGCGAGTTTTTCTAGCAATTTCTGTTTTTGTTTCTGATTCCAACACCCATAGCTTTTTGGGGTATTTTTCTTCTTTTTTAAATGAATTTTCGACCTTGGCTAATATTTAAAGTCTGAGCTAGTTCCTTTGCTTGTGTTAAAAAGGAGATAGGAATGTTTAAAGTTTAGTGCATTCTTTAGGTTCAAATTCTCGTTATTCAATTAGACACAAATTTACTATGAAATATTGATCTGAACATTCCTAACATGTATTAGACATGGGCAAGAATGAAGGTGAAAAACAAAATAATGACTCTCAAGCAGTTTATAAATGTGGTAAATGCTTTGAGAACTGAAACCTGAGTATCAGAGCTTTCCAAATCAGGAAGAATACTTTAAAAATCAATTATTAATTACTTCTCCTGAGAGAAAAAAAAACTTGCATTCAAATTTGTGCATAATTTTCACTTTTTGATAACACAAAGTGAGATTTTAAAATAATGCTGTTGAATATATATTGATTTAGCAAGAGGAACCCACAGTATGGTAAAGTGTTACACCATTAAATATTTTGGTGAAATTTTCCCCCGTCTGGTCAGATATGGATAATGGTGAGAAAGTTGGGAAAACATGTTGAGAATGAAAAAAAGTCAAAATTATGAATTACCAATTTTCCCTTAAATTTTAAATCGTGACGTCAGAACCTCACAATTGAGCAGCACCTGCTTTACTTCCATGAATATGCATCTCATTTATTTGTGTAATTCATCCTATATCTACACTCCTTACAATTTTCACCTCTGCACCCTAGAAATTAGATAGCACAAATTTCCAACATGTAAGTCAGAGCAGATACCTGATAGCTGTAGCTCTCCGATTGCTTGTCTCAGCAATTTTCAACTGTGCCTTCACCACGATGTTGCTGCATGCTCCATGAATCCCAAACCTTGATGTATGGAAGTCAGCAAAGACAACCCGTCAGCCTCATCATGTCACGATGCCTGCTTTTGATCTAATACCACTTTAGCACTTCAACACTTCATGTTATGGCTCTGGGCACCAATGACTTGCATGCTTTTCCAGCTCACATTGCACACAACAATATATACACATTTCATGCATCTACAAAAGTTGCAAAATATGGCTCTTAGCTTGCTTTCTTAGAGCTCACTCACTTTACATTGACCAGGAGGCTGCCAACCTCTCACTGCTTTCTTAGTACAGATGGAGGCAGTGCATTACCATGGAGAGAACTGAACAGCTGAGTATGTAGATATATTCTGTTTGGCACTATGTAACATCAAGGTCACATTTGCAAAATGGGTTAGCCGCTTACACTGCAAGTACGCTGGATGTGATTCAAGCAAATGGCCATATCCGAAAGTCAAGGGGCAGCAGTCCTTAGTGAGTATGAGGCAACTACATTCAGTAGAGATGGGGGGGGGGGGGGGGCGGGGGTGGAGTCATCGAATTCCAGACCAAAGGTTTGTCCGCAATCAGTGCAGTCTACATGTACAGCGGAGCCCAAGGATCCATATCCTTGCAGTTTGGGTATTATGAGTATATCTGCCAGAATGATATGCAGACATTGGTGTAGAGGATGTACGGTGTTTTTCTCTAATAAAATGAAGTCAGGATGTGAGAATAATGGAAATGAATGGAAAAGAAGTTGAGGTAATAGAGGAGCAGGAGAGACAACAAGGTGTCCCCACTGAGTGAGTGGGAAATGTAAAGGGCAGAACGGTTATGTAGCTTGGGAGGGAAAATAGGGGGACATAGGAATACGAAGACATCATTCAGCCTGTGACCCTGTTCCATCATTTAGTACTGTCTTGGCTGATTGCACACTTCGATAACGCCTAAAAATCTATCAACCTCTACTCTAGCTATATTAAAAAACTGAACTTGCATAGCCCTCAGTGGTAGAGAATTCCAAATATTCATGATCCACCAAGTAAACGAATTTCTTGTCATCTTGATCGTAAGTTGCGTTCCACCTTATTTTTAAATTGTGCCCCTGGATTTTGACACCCCAACCAGGGACGTCATCTTACTTGCACTAACCTTGTCTATACCTTTAAGTACTTTATGGGCTTCAATAAGAATATGGGCCCGTTTGCTGAATCTCTTCATAAGAAAGCCTTACCATCCTGGGAACACATCTGGTGAACCTTTAATACATTTCCTCTAGGCTAATAATATTTTCCCTGGGGTAAGGAAACCAAGCCTGCACACAGTACTCTAGGTGCAACCTAACTAAGATTCTATACATTTAAATCAGGCTTCACTACTTCTGTGCTCAAATTCACTTGTGATAATAACCAACATTTCATTAGCCTTCCCAATAGCTTCCTGCACCTACATGTTAGCCTTCAGTGACATAATGTTAAGAACAGCGAGGTCCCTTTGCACATCTACACTCTCCAACATTTCACCATTTAAGAAATATCATTTCATATCTGTTTCTCCCACCAAAGTGAATAACCTCATATTTTTCCATATTATACTCTATTAACAAATTTGTTGTTATTGATTAAATCTGTCCAAATTCACTGAAGACTGCTGTACATCTTCCTCACAACACACATTCAGGCTTGGTCTTGTATCATCAACAAATTTGGAAATATTACATTTGTTCTCATGTCCAAATCATTGATATATATTGTAAATAGTTTGTGACCAGGTATAGATGTTTATTGTACCGCACAAGTCACCACCTGCCAATGTGAGAACAACACATTTATTCCTACTCTTTATTTTTGGTCTGTTAGCCAATCATTAATCCACACATGCACATTATCTACTATCCAATATGTTTTAATTTTTAAGTTAATTGAAAACACTATTATGAATTCTTCCTCATGGCCACCTATGCCAATGTGTCTTCCTCATCTACATGAAGATTAAAGTCACCCTGATTGGTATACTGCATTTTTTTTCACTTGGCCCCATTATATTATAGCCTTAATTACTTGATTGCCAGGAGACTGGTTCCAGCACAATTCCAGTGAAGCCTATCAATTGTAACAGCTCCTTTCTATACAACGCTGTTGCCAGTGCACGTGAACTGAAACCCATTCAAGCACACCAATCTTTGAGTCTCATTCTACCATATAGCTACTGTTGGGTAGCTTGTGGACAACATTCACCAATGTCTTCTTTTCCTTGTTATTCCTTACCCCTAACCACGTACATTCAATGTCTTCTGATCCCAGATAATTTCCTGCCAGTGGGCTTATCTCATCCCATGCTAATAAAGCTATTCCACCATCCTTTCCTGTCTGTGCTTTCAAAAAGTCATAATCCCTGAATATTTAGATCTCAGCTTTGTCTCCCTGTAACAATGTCTCCCTAATGACTATAAGATCATACCAATTACTTTCTATTTGCGCCAACAATTAACTTCCTTTGTTACAAATATTACATGCATTCAAGTAAAGAGCCAGTAATTTTTCTTTTTACCTTTTGTTTTACCCTTTGACACTATTTACTCCTGCTTTTCCATGTTTGCATATTTTGACCCTTCCTGCTCCGCTCTGGGTATCATCATTGTCCAAATAGCTGCCCAGTAATGCTGCCATTTATTTATTGCATGTTAGTCTACATTTTCCCTCTCTCAAATCCTCCTGCTGCCCCTGTCCACCCCCCCCTCCCCAATCAGTGTAAAACCCTCTCTACAGCCTTAATTACTTGATTGCCAGGAGACTGGTTCCAGCACAATTCCAGTGAAGCCTGTCAATTGTAACAGCTCCTTTCTATACAATGCTGTTGCCAGCGCATGTGAACTGAAACCCATTCAAGCACACCAATCTTTGAGTCTTGGATTTCACTCCTTGACTTTATTTACCATGTCCCCCCATGGTTTAGGTAATATCCCAGGAGGTTATAATTTTCAATTTAGCTTCCAATTATTCAAACCCTTTAAAGAGAGCCTCGTTTCTAATCCTATCAGTGGTCATTGAGCCAACATGGATAATAACCACTCCCCTCCTTCACCAGGCTCCTCTCCAGCCCTGAGCAGATGCCCTTGACCCTGGCCCAGATGTTCATGTTCATGGCTGTAGAGAACATCATCTTGACCACTAATTATACTGGACATTGCGATTACTGCATTCCTAATTCTTCCCTCCATTTAAATGGCTATCTGTGCCAAAGTGCCATAGTTTGTTTGCACAACTTACCTTAGTCCCAACTCTCATCCACACTGTTTGCAAAAACCTCATAACTATTGGACAGTTGCAGGAGCCACATCATTATGTCTTTGAAACATACTTGATGCTTGATATTGTTAATCCTATTTTGTATTCTCCCCAGCAGCTTTGCTACTTCATGTTTCCAACTTTACTTCCTTCAGATTCGGGTTACCTCTCAGATTGCCATCCTTCCAACCATCCACTTTAAACAAATCTCCCTGTGAGGAGATCAGTCCCAATCCTGCAAAGGTGCAACCTGTCTATCTTGTATGGCCACATTTGCCCCAGAACTTGTCCCAATGCTTCAGAAATCGATGGCTTCCCTTCTATGTCAGTTCTTCAGTTACATGTACAATCGATCAATCCCCCCACTTTTGCGCTCGCAAACATGTGTCTCTCGGAATAGTGCTGAGATTATTGCTCTTGAGGTCCTTCTTTTTCTTAATTTCTTTCCAAGCTCCCTGAAATAGATTCAATGTATTCTTACACAACCTACCTAGTTTTCGTAGACTGCCTCATAGTCACCCATTAGTTTTAATCTGTGGTGTAACCACACTCTTAATTCATGCTATCAACATGATCCTCTACCTCGCAGATGCACAATGGTGACTTCAGCCGCAGCTCAAGTTATAAAACCTGGAACTCAAGCCTGTCCAGCCGATAACACGTCCTGCAGCTGTACTTGGCTGGTTCAAAGCTTATGACCACAACATCACACATGCTGCAGGATGTAAATTTCACTTGGCCCAGTTCCCCTGCCATCCTGCAGCTCTGAAAACTTACTATTTGTTACTTTTTGAATAAACTTAAACTTATTATAAATTTTTTCTCATAATTTTATTTTAATTAGGTTATTTTTATTTTTCTTCAGTTTACTTTATTTATCTTGATTTAATTTGGTCTCCCTTTTGTTAGTGTTTCTCAATGAAATCTGAGTAATAAATTCTAGGTGGATGAGAGTTGTTGAAGGAGACATGATGCATGCATTACTGAGTTTCTATCCATGAGCCTTGATGTGTTTTTGGTGCAATAATAGAGTTAGAGTCAGTGGTGATGCTGTGAATGTGACTGAGCAGAGGGAAGATGGTGGAAAATAGACATGCACAGTACAAAAGATTACTGACCTCCTTCCTTCTGGGTGTTCATTTTAACCCAGGACGCAACACAGACCCAAGATGCTATCTGAGTCAAGGCCGGATTGGTCTGATGCAGCAGCCTCCTGTGGCAGTCTGCAGGATAAAGGAGGGTCCCTCCTCTCCACCATGCCATTCACCAGTACTTCCACGTCCCTATCTCCAAAGCAGGGTTTCAGCTTTTCATTCTGGGCCATGTCATCCAAGATAATGGTCGAGCACCACAGTGTAATCTCTGGTTTGTAGTGTCTGGTGTGGTGCTAGTGGAATGAACGTTGCAAGGTTCAACAAGTGATGAACATTTCTGCCTTTCCTGCAGCATTATTGTTCAAGAAGTGCACCAAAAAACAAACAAAGTGAAGATTGGAGGATTGTGTGACAAAATTGCTGCTTGCTGTGGCAGATCATGCGCCTGGAATCTCACTTAATTGAAACACTTCGACTGAAAAATGGGACAATTCAGTCCACTGTCTCCGCCTACTGTACCTACTGGATCAAATTTCATGTCTGACAATAGGCAAACAGATTCACTCCTCAATTTCAACATGACATCTACTCAGGTTCTTAATCTTTTACCATAGGTTTTCATGTGGCTGAGCAAACTAATTCTTGGCCTGCATCCCTTTGGACACATGGGGCAGGATATTCTATGAGGTGGTTGGGCCCAGAACACAGGATGTGCCTGCTTTGCTTTTCTTCTTTGCTGCTAAGTAAAAGGGCCTAAAGAAGCTGAAAGGTGTGATGGTGGATAAGTCACCCAGACCAGATGAACAACAACCTAGAGCTCTGAAGAAGATAGCTGCGGAGATTGTAGAGATATTGGTGGAGATCATTCAGGAATCACTGGAGTCAGGGCTTGGAAATGGTTAATGTAATACTCCTGTTTAAGAAGGGAGGTGGGCAGAAGACAGGAAAATATAGACCAGTTAGCCTGACTTCTTTCATTTGTAAGATTTTAGTGTTTATTATTGAGGATGAGATTGCAGAGTACTTGGAACTGCATGGTAAAATAGGGCTGAGTCAGCATGGCTTCATCAAGGGGACGTCATGTTTGACAAATTTGCTAGAAATTGTTGAGGTGGTAACAAGCCAATTAGATAAAGGAGATCCTGTGGTCGTCATCTATTTGAATTTCCAGTAGGTCTTTGACAGGCTACTTTGAAGGCTACAAAATAAGATTAAAGCCCATGGTTTTATAAGCAAGATAATGATTGAGGTGTCTCAATGGAGTTTAAAACGATGAGGAAGGGTTGTTCTCACTGAAACTTACCGAATACTAAGAGGCCTGAATAGAATGGACATGGAGAAAATGGTTTGACTAGCACAAGAGACTAGAACCCAAGGGCACAGCCTCAGAGTTAAGGGAGAACCCTTTGGAACTGAGATGGAGAGGAATTTCCTCAGCCAACGAATGGTGAATCTGTGAAACTCTTCGCTGTAGAAGGCTGTGGAGGCCAAGTCATTGAGCATATTTAAAAAGAGGTTGATGGGCTCATGATTGGTAAGAAGATCAAGGGTTATGGGGAGAAGGCAGGAGGATGGCACTGAGAAACATATCAGCTGTGATTAAATTGTGGAACAGACTTGATAGGCTGAATGGCCTGCTTTTGCTCCTATATCTTATGGTCTTACTGCTCTGCCACATCATTAAGGCATTTGGACTCAATACATGATGCAACTTGATGTAAAATGTAGTCTCCATTCAGAAGAATTAGTAGGAAGTTTGCCTCAGTCATCAAAGTAATTGACGTTGCACTTCAAGGAGAGCTTGATGGTGTCTTTACAGCATCTTCTTTGTTCTCAGAATCACAGAATTTTTGCAGTGCAAAAGGACATTTGGCCCATCATGCCTGCACAAGCCCTATTATCTAGTACTAAGCTCTACTTTTGCCCCATTTCCTTGCATGCCATTACTACCCATAAAAACTCTTGAATGCCTCAACTGAACCTGCCTCCATACATTTCCAGGCAGTATGTTCTGTACCCTTTCAATTCCCTGTGTGAAAAAGTATTTTCTCATGTCACTTTTCCATTGTTTATAAATCATTTATACTATCACTTTCTCCCCTCCAACACTGGTAGGATTGGAAGAGTGATGGGACTTCAGCTGGTAAATGCCTGCTTCTTGCCAATGTTGCCAGAGGCAGGATAGAATTGGCAAGAGATAACAAAGTGCGGAGCTGGAGGAACACAGCAGGCCAGGCAGCATCAGAGGAACAGGAAATTGATATTTTGGGTTTTCCTGTTCCTCCAATGCTGCCTGCCCTGCATTATTCTTCCAGCTCCACACTTTGTTATCTCTGACTCTAGCGTCTGCAGTTCTTGTTATCTCCTAGAATTGGTAAGAGCAGTTTGTAAAACAGCACAAGTAAACAATTTGAATATGTAGATGTAAAGGGAGGAACCATAAGGTTACTGGACAGACAAGTCTCTAGTCCAGATGGACTTCATCCTAGAGTTTTAAAAGACATTGTTAATGAACTATTAGATGTGTTGGTGTTACCCTTCCAAAATTCATTTGATTCCGGAAGGGTTCCATCAGTAGAGAAAGTAGTAAGTATGAATTCTGTTTAAAAAGGAAGGGAGGCAAAAATCAGGAAACAATAGGCCAGTTACCTTGACATCTGTCTTGGGGAAGGTACTAAAAACAATTAAACTGATTATAGCTGTTAAAAAAACCTCAAGGTATGTGGGAAGAGTCAGCATGGCTTTGGTAAAGGCGTATAATGTTTAATCAATTTTCTGCAGCTCTTGAAGGAGTAACATGCACTGTGGATAAAGTTGTGGGAGGGCTGGAGAACCAGCGGTGACAAGCTGTAGACATACAGCCCTCAGATATCCGGAAGGAATTTGATCAGGTGGCACACCAAAGACTATTGAGGAAGGGAAAAGCTCATGATGTGAGAGGCAACATATTAGCATGGATGGAAGATTGTTTTGCAGAAAACAGTGTGCTTAACTTGGTCTTTGCTTGGTTGGCAGGATGTGATAAGTAGAATCCCACAGGACCCTGTGCTGAAGTCTCAACTTCTCATAATTTATATCAATGAATTAGATGATAGGAGCAAAAGGATAGCAGCTAAATTCGCAGACGACACCAAGATTCATAGGAAAGACTGTTGTGAAAAAGAAGGAAGGATGTTGTAGTTAGATACAGATAGTTGAGTAAATGGACCAAAATCTAATAGGTTGAGTATAATTTGGGAATATGTGAAGTCTTTACTTTGGCAGGCAGAATGAAAGGGCAGTGTATTATTTAAACAGAGAACAGCTGTAGAATTCAGACATTCAGAGAGATTTAGATAATCTAGTGTATGAATCACAAGTTAGTATGCAGTACGATGTAAATTGTGTGATCAATATATTTATTATCATTAATTGAAAGTTTGTATTCTTGAATCTAGATTATGGAATAGCATGGGTTTTTTTTCTTGTGTGTCTAAAGTTAATAATTAACTTAATTAATAATTCAATCAAAAGTAAATTAATAATTAGTTATTTCCATAATCACGGTAATTGCTTTTCAAAGTGTTTGAGGCCTAGTTTTTGATGTAATGAGGTTTTATGTGTGTTGGGCAGGTTTCATGACCAGGATAAACAAGCCTAGTTTAGAAGGTCAGAAGAATTTTAAAACCAATATCTTAGCATTCTGAGATAATGGGAACTGCAGATGCTGGAGATTCCAAGATAATAAAATGTGAGGCTGGATGAACACAGCAGGCCAAGCAGCATCTCAGGAGCACAAAAGCTGACGTTTCGGGCCTAGGCCCTTCATCAGAGAGGGGGATGGGGGGAGGGAACTGGAATAAATAGGGAGAGAGGGGGAGGCGGACCGAAGATGGAGAGTAAAGAAGATAGGTGGAGAGAGTGTAGGTGGGGAGGTAGGGAGGGGATAGGTCAGTCCAGGGAAGACGGACAGGTCAAGGTGGTGGGATGAGGTTAGTAGGTAGCTGGGGGTGCGGCTTGGGGTGGGAGGAAGGGATGGGTGAGAGGAAGAACCGGTTAGGGAGGCAGAGACAGGTTGGACTGGTTTTGGGATGCAGTGGGTGGGGGGGAAGAGCTGGGCTGGTTGTGTGGTGCAGTGGGGGGAGGGGATGAACTGGGCTGGTTCAGGGATGCAGTAGGGGAAGGGGAGATTTTGAAACTGGTGAAGTCCACATTGATACCATATGGCTGCAGGGTTCCCAGGCGGAATATGAGTTGCTGTTCCTGCAACCTTCGGGTGGCATCATTGTGGCAGTGCAGGAGGCCCATGATGGACATGTCATCAAGAGAATGGGAGGGGGAGTGGAAATGGTTTGCGACTGGGAGGTGCAGTTGTTTGTTGCGAACTGAGCGGAGGTGTTCTGCAAAGCGGTCCCCAAGCCTCCGCTTGGTTTCCCCAATGTAGAGGAAGCCGCACCGGGTACAGTGGATGCAGTATACCACATTGGCAGATGTGCAGGTGAACCTCTGCTTAATGTGGATTGTCATCTTGGGGCCTGGGATGGGGGTGAGGGAGGAGGTGTGGGGACAAGTGTAGCATTTCCTGCGGTTGCAGGGGAAGGTGCTGGGTGTGGTGGGGTTGGAGGGCAGTGTGGAGCGAACAAGGGAGTCACGGAGAGAGTGGTCTCTCCGGAAAGCAGACAGGGGAGGGGATGGAAAAATGTCTTGGGTGGTGGGGTCGGATTGTAAATGGCGGAAGTGTCGGAGGATAATGCGTTGTATCCGGAGGTTGGTAGGGTGGTGTGTGAGAATCCGGAGGTTGGTAGGGTGGTGTGTGAGAATCCGGAGGTTGGTAGGGTGGTGTGTGAGAAACCCTACCAACCTCCGGATACAACGCATTATCCTCCGACACTTCCGCCATTTACAATCCGACCCCACCACCCAAGACATTTTTCCATCCCCTCCCCTGTCTGCTTTCCGGAGAGACCACTCTCTCCGTGACTCCCTTGTTCGCTCCACACTGCCCTCCAACCCCACCACACCCAGCACCTTCCCCCGCAACCGCAGGAAATGCTACACTTGTCCCCACACCTCCTCCCTCACCCCCATCCCAGGCCCCAAGATGACAATCCACATTAAGCAGAGGTTCACCTGCACATCTGCCAATGTGGTATACTGCATCCACTGTACCCGATGCGGCTTCCTCTACATTGGGGAAACCAAGCGGAGGCTTGGGGACCGCTTTGCAGAACACCTCCGCTCAGTTCGCAACAAACAACTGCACCTCCCAGTCGCAAACCATTTCCACTCCCCCTCCCATTCTCTTGATGACATGTCCATCATGGGCCTCCTGCACTGCCACAATGATGCCACCCGAAGGTTGCAGGAACAGCAACTCATATTCCGCCTGGGAACCCTGCAGCCATATGGTATCAATGTGGACTTCACCAGTTTCAAAATCTCCCCTTCCCCTACTGCATCCCTAAACCAGCCCAGTTCATCCCCTCCCCCCACTGCACCACACAACCAGCCCAGCTCTTCCCCCCCACCCACTGCATCCCAAAACCAGTCCAACCTGTCTCTGCCTCCCTAACCGGCTCTTCCTCTCACCCATCCCTTCCTCCCACCCCAAGCCGCACCCCCATCTACCTACTAACCTCATCCCACCTCCTTGACCTGTCCGTCTTCCCTGGACTGACCTATCCCCTCACTACCTCCCCACCTACACTCTCTCCACCTATCTTCTTTACTCTCCATCTTCGGTCCGCCTCCCCCTCTCTCCCTATTTATTCCAGTTCCCTCCCCCCATCCCCCTCTCTGATGAAGGGCCTAGGCCCGAAACGTCAGCTTTTGTGCTCCTGAGATGCTGCTTGGCCTGCTGTGTTCATCCAGCCTCACATTTTATTATCTTAGCATTCTTTGTAGTTTTACTTTGAGTTCTGAGCAGTTCTTCGAAGTACTTAGATGAAGATGGCTCTATAGACCAGTGTTCATGAGAAGTAGTGAAACTAGTTTGCCTTAGAGTAAAGGATTGCTGATAGCCCCAGACCAGAAATGTTGAGATAATCCCTGAAGAGGTTACTTCAAGTTGGATACATTAAAGGTCACGTACCTTATAGCTGCAGGAAAAAGCTGTCAGAATTTCCACTTTTGCATTTAAGGTAGTAGCTAAACCCATCGAGATGTATAGAGAGGTACTCTGGTGTGGGCACTATATGAGTGGCATTTTTGGTATGTTTTTGGGCACTATATCAGGGATGTGTTTTGTATACTATGCAAAAATTGTCGCTTTTCTTCTCAATTTATAAAGAAGTATTTTGGGAATAATGGTATTATTCTTCTACTGTATGTTTATAAGTCTTTCATTTTGTGATGAAAGTAGATAGTTAGGTTTATCCAATTATCTTCATTTGTTTTGGTAATAAACTCCCGTCTTAATATTAAAGACAAATCTGCAAAATTGCATGCTTATGTTTCAATGAGACATTCCTTTGTTAAAGTCAAAACAAATCAAAAAAATGATGTATCAAGCCAGATTTCAGTCTGTGATCTGAGTTGTCCAGTAATAACATCAGTTGGGATCACAACATCAGGTACAGCACACAATCAAGAAGGCTAATGTGATGCTGTGTTCTGTTGCAAGAGGAAATTGACATAAAAAGTAAAGACATTATAGTTAATTTATAGAGGTCAATGGTGAGACCACAGCTTGAATACTTGTGTGTAATTTAGATCTCCTTAAGGAAGGATGTAAATGCATTGTAGCAATTCAGAGCAAGTTTACTAGAATAATACCTGGAACGAATAGGTTGGTTGGACAATCCAAGGCTGGACTTGTTCCCACTGGGGTTTAAAAAATAAGGGGTGGCTTGAATTAAGTGTATAAGATTCTGAATGGTCTTGAAAGAGTGAACGTAAAAAGGATATTTCTTCTTGTACGTCAGAACTTGTGTAAGTTGTTTCAAAATTAGGATAAAGATGGGAGGCTTTTTCTTCCCTTCGGAGAGTTATGTGGCTTCGAAAATTTCTGCCTCAGAAAGCAGTGAAGGCAAGGGGAGGTCATTGTATATTTTTAAGGTGGAGGTGAACAAATTATTGTTAGGCAGGAGAATCAAGAGTTATCAGTGGTTTGGATGAGAGTGTGGAATGTGAAGCATAAACAGATCAGCTATAATTTTATTGAATGGCAGAGCAGGTTTGAGGGGCCGCATCGCCTATTGTTCCTATTTTGTATGTTTGCATGTACGGACTGATGCCTTATGGCAGCTGGGGCCTCCCACACAGGAAGGTCAGAGGAACAGCAGTATAGTGCTTGTCCACAAATCCCTGGACAGGTTTATAGAATAGCTAAGAAGGGATGCTGTACACTTGACTTTACCAGTCAAGGCATACATTATAAGAGCAGGAAGGTTATAAGATTATAAAAGCACAATTTTGGCTTGACCACAGTTGGAGTACTGTGTGCATTTCTGGGAAACACACTATAGGAAGGATATGCTTGCACTGGAGGAGGTACAGAAGAGGCTCACCAGGATGTTGCCCTGGATAGAATGGCCTAGCTATGAAGAGAAGCTGGATAGGCTCAGGTTGTTTTCTTCAGAACAGAGAAAGCTGAAAGTGGACCTTAAGGAGACACATAGGGTTATGAGGGGCATAGACAATGTGGATAGAAAGCAGGTGTACCCCTTAATTGAAGGGTCAATAAGGAGGGTGTATAATTTTATCGCAAAGGGCAGGACATTTAGAGGAGACTTGAAGGAAGGCTTGAAGAGTGTGGTGAGGGTCTGGAACGCAGTGCCTGGAAAGGTAGCTGAGGCGGGAAACCTTAAGTTTTAGAAAACACTTGGATGACCATTTGAAGTGTCTGAACATTCAAAGCTATGAGCCTAGCGCAAGATAGTGGGACTAGTGTTGATAGCAGTAATGTTTTTTTTCAGTGGTACAGACTTGATGGGCTAAAGGCCCTCTTCAGTTATCATTTACCTCCCTCATGGAGCTGCAGGGATTAGTGGGCCGCAGCCTCAGTCACTGGTTATCATGTGAAGGTATTCCCTTCCGTAGTAGCAGCCTGGAAACTGGCCTAAGATGTGTTTCAAGATGGAGGTACTTCACCTGCAACAGCAACAACCACCTCAGGAGTGGGGCTGCCCTCTATCCAGGCTGCAGATCCCCTGCCTGGTCCTAGAAAGCCTCAGGAACCTCTCCACCATAAATTATTCTTCACCTCAATAAGATTCTATCCATTGAAGCTGCGTCCATTTAACTGTCGACGCAGACTGAACAGAGTTATCAAGGTAGGGACCAGGTTCATTCATTCTTTATTAGCTTGCAAATTGCTTTGAAAACTGCATACGATCACGCAGTGCAGAATATTGTTAATAATTTTTAATGTGCTCTTACAGAAAGATTAGTGATCCCCAGCAGTCATTACTTTACTGTAATTGAAGCATTGGGTCAGAGGCAGGCTCCTTGTCTTCAGCACTTCAAGGTTAGGAAAATTGTCACCTTTGAATTCTCCTTCACTGTCATGTTATGGTTGCCTGGTTTTTCCAAGTGGCTGATATGAAAGGATATATATTGTTACAATGCTGTGTTAGCAAGTGGTTACTGAGAAGTAACACTACTGCATATACATCATGTCAGTTCAATTTTTTAATATATTTCTGGTATTGGTCATATGGCAAAGGCAATTTAAATTATTATTCTGCATTAATATGAAATAAAGACATTAATAATAGAATAACATAGATAGTAGCTTTAAGACTCCAGTGGGAAAGCCCCAGAATGCAAAAATTAAACTTTATCTTCCAGATTAATGACTCTGAGGGTGGCATATATGATATAAGTGGGAGCACCTGAAATGTTCACATTTATCTTTGCACAGTGGAGGTGCAGGGTGTATATCATAACTGGGAAGGTGCAGGTTACAAAATATATCTGATCGACATCCCACCCTCCCCCCAGATTAAGTCAGTAGAGATTTGTATTCCTATTTTATGCAAATTCAGTGCCTTAAATGGCCAATTAAGAGCCATTTTGCATTTTGTCACTAGGAGCAGACTCTATGCCACGTGATCAGACCATCACACAGTCACTGGCAGATTCCCGTTAGGCTTGTCAGTGGGGGACAGTCATTACTGATTTGGGCACTGACATTGATGCCCACCTACTGGGTTTTATCTGGCAGCTTCTCAGGAAATGGACCCTGATCTGCCCATGTTCCTGACCTTAGATACACTGGACTGAGTCACTGCAGTGAGAACTCCTGGTGAACGGAATTTAAACTCTTGGTTTTGCCCACACTTGATGCATCTGTCTTGTTAGGGAACAACATAATCAGGTCTCTGCTGTTTCACAGCTCCCTGCTAGTCATCCATCAGAATCAGAGTAGGAAATTATCAGAAGTCTTAAAAAATTTCGTCTCTTTTACCAATAATAAGAATCAAGGCAAGTCCTAGCTTCAAATCCCTAATTAAGTGAAGTTGTCATAATTCCATCGGACCATAGGGTTGGTCTCTCACTTGAGAGAGAGAGAGAGAGAAACAGAGACACACACACAACTGAGGATCACCACTCTTCAGGCAAGGGCAAAGAGGTTAAGAAGGAGAGTCCTTGATGGCAATCTCAGTTCGTGTAGGAATTGAACTCACACTGCTGGCATCACAAACAAGCTGCTCAGCCAACTGAGCTAACTGACTGCATTACCATTATAAAATATCTAGTCATAAAAGAAGATCTGATGAGATCCTGTTATACTAAGAGATGTACAGAATATGATTTACAAACACCATATTAAAATAGAATCATTCACAATTTAGGCAACATTGCCCCCTAATGGAAATTAGAAAGATTAACTTTCTAAAGTCTGTAGACATACTGCTATTTCATTTTTAACATGCTTGAAAATTCAGTGAAGTGTAGAAAAGCTGTAGCAAACTGCTGACAACAATGACCGCTGACAACCACAACAAGCTTCCCAGCTTTGTACCTGTGCTAATGGCAAGACAGAAGTTTCTCTCTGATGAAGGGTCTAGGCCCGAAACGTCAGCTTTTGTGCTCCTGAGATGCTGCTTGGCCTGCTGTGTTCGTCCAGCTCCACACTTTGTTATCTTGGATTCTCCAGCATCTGCAGTTCCCAATATCACTGTAAACCTGGTATCACTAGTTGTGGGATAAGACGCAAAAAGACAAGGCAAGGCAGGGATGCTCTGAGTATCAGTGTAGCACTATGAGTCAGCATTATATGAGCAGGTGAATATCCTGGAGAGGTCTAAAAACAGACTGATCCAGTCCAGGAGATGGATAAGTGTTCCTTCTTGCAAAATGTCCTTGCTATTGCATTACAATGATAATTGTTGGCATGACATAACGTGCAGCATTGAAGTACAGAAGCACACTGTGAGTGGATCGGAGATGTGTCATGAGTGTTTGTAGAGGCTAGCATATGTTGGAAGCCAGTGTCCATGGAAGTGGGGTGGTATGGCCAGTTCCCATGGAGATGAGGTGTTATTGTCTCGTGAACAACTTGGAAGTTCTTTGCAGCCAACAGCAAGTACCTGCTCTGATCTTCATATTGAACATTCTTGGCGTATAGTTTGCTAATAATGGGCAGTACAGAAGAAAGCTGTGCATTAGTGAGGTGAGGTCTGCAGCTCATAAGATCATTAACAAGCAATAATCCCTCTTTAGAGGCAACTCACAGCTGCTTAATGGGAATTTCACCCTGAAACCTTGAATTTAATTAGAAGATCATGCGAGTTGTTCTTGGCATCCAGCTAGGCCTCACTGAGATTCTCACATGACTCTGCCACACTTCTCATCATAGCTCATGCCATTCAGACTCCTACAACATTCCTGCTAGAATTCTTCGCTATCCTTGCAGAAATAACAAGGCCATTGTCGTCCTACCAAAGTGTTTTGAAAGATATCAGACCATGCTTATGCAAAATATTCTCACGTAAGGTTCCATACTTCTGAAATGTGCAATCTTAAAGTGAAGCAACTTTAAGCAATTCAGATATCCCTTTAAAACCAATGTAAAATCTATACTTGTGTTCTGCAGGCCCTTTCTCATTAGAAAACAAAAGATTAAAACATTGTACAATATCAGTTGAAATGCTTTACATTGCTAAATTCCTACATTGGTAAATTAAATAACTTTTAATGTAAAATAAACTTTAAAAATGGAAAACAAATATGGTAACTTTTCATTTACGTCTGGCTGCTGCCAATGCTGTTTCCCAATCCTCCCTTGCAACAAATTCCACTCACTGACCTTCCTTCTCACTAGGGCCACCTAATTTTTGTTCTTGCCCGCTCCCAATCCACCCTTCCATTAGAGATCTTCTAGGCTTATGTCCTCTTCCCCTCCCAAACCCACCTTGTTATAGTCCCCATCTAATCCCACAACTTCTCCTACTATTTAGCTATTCTACTCACTAATCGCTCCTCCGGCTGACCCTCCCACTCAGGGATTCATTTTCTTGAACTATCAGATTAAAAAAGGACTGTGCTGATGAGTAACAAGGGTCAGGACCAATAAATTTCTCTCCCACCAGCTAAATCATGAACTGGAAAGTTCGCATTGAAAGGTTTGTTTAGGAAATGGCAGAGGCCATAAGCCAGAGAGTTGATAGTAAGAGAGTAGGTTAGGGAGTAGTGAAGTTTGGTGAACCAAAGATTTGGCAGTAGCAACATGGGCTATGGAGCAGGAGAGATCACAAGCTGGAAGGTTAGCAGCGAGAGGGTGTGTCAGGGAACAAGAAAAACTGCTCCAAAATAGTGCTGACTACTTCATGTGACCTTGTGCCAGACCAGAACAAAATGATTTTAAAACTCGTGACAAACACCAAGCGATGTCGCAGGCCCCATTAAAGGATAAGCCCTAAAATGAAACAAACTAAAATGGGTTTTACTGTACATTGGCAGGTGTGCCGTTGCTACGATTATTGCAGGTGATAAAAATTTTTGTACTTAATCCCCCCACAGCTCCAACAAAATTTCAGAGTCCCCATTGAAATAATTAATTAATTAATGATGCCACAATCTTGTTCCAAGAACAACGGGCTATTCACAGACTAACAGTTCTGCAGTGCCACCATGAGAAGGAGCCAGTGCTATTTTTCCAGTTGAGCCCAACCAGAGGAATGACAATGTATCCTGGGGACAGATAAATGGAACGACATAGTACTCCCAGGGGAGAAATGTCAAACAGTGTGTGGATGTGGGGATTAATAGCAGGGGCTCAGGGGTTTGGTGGCTTCTTGCAGCTCACCCTTTTCCAATGCCAGGTTTCTCAATTGGGTACAGGACTCCTTTGAATTCTCCCTGTATCTTGGAAGGCTGCAGGCAAATCTCACAGGGTTCATTCACAGAAGGAAAACCAATAAAACTTGCATATAACACATACTGGTCTGGCACATCTTGTACACAACAAATTAGAGCTCCAATGTGACTCTTATGTTCATTTCCAAATATTACTGTTTCCTACACAGACTTTTTTTTCCCTCTGGATTGGGCAGCCTCTCTGAATGGAAAGACCCATAGTCTCCAAGATAATAAAATGTGAGGCTGGATGAACACAGCAGGCCAAGCAGCATCTCAGGAGCACAAAAGCTGACGTTTCGGGCCTAGACCCTTCGTCAGAGAGGGGGATGGGGTGAGGGTTCTGGAATAAATAGGGAGAGAGGGGGAGGCAGACAGAAGATGGAGAGAAAAGAAGCTAAGTGGAGAGGGTATAGGTGGGGAGGTAGGGAGGGGATAGGTCAGTCCAGGGAAGACGGACAGGTCAAGGAGGTGGGATGAGGTTAGTAGGTAGATGGGGGTGCGGCTTGGGGTGGGAGGAAGGGATGGGTGAGAGGAAGAACAGGTTAGGGAGGCAGAGTCAGGTTGGACTGGTCTTGGGATGCAGTGGGTGGGGGGGAAGAGCTGGGCTAGTTGTGTGGTGCAGTTGGGGGAGGGGACGAACTGGGCTGGTTTAGGGATGCGGTGGGGGAAGGGGAGATTTTGAAACTGGTGAAGTCCACATTGATGCCATTAGGCTGCAGGGCTCCCAGGCGGAATATGAGTTGCTGTTCCTGAAACCTTCGGGTGGCATCATTGTGGCACTGCAGGAGGCCCATGATGGACCTCCTACCCTCCCTCGACCTCTTCATCTCTAACTGCCGTCGAGACATTAACCGCCTCGACCTCTCCACCCCTCTCACCCACTCCAACCTCTCCCCTGCAGAACAGGCAGCCCTCCGCTCCCTCTGCTCCAACCCCAACCTCACCATCAAACCCGCAGACAAGGGTGGCGCAGTGGTAGTATGGTGCACTGACCTCTACATCACTGAGGCCAGACGCCAACTCTCCGACACCACCTCCTACCGCCCCCTCGATCATGACCCCACACCCGAGCACCAAACCATCATCTCCAACACCTTTCATGACCTCATCACCTCAGGGGACCTCCCACCCACAGCCTCCAACCTCATTGTTCCCCAACCCCGCACAGCCCGTTTCTATCTCCTTCCCAAAATCCACAAACCTGCCTGCCCTGGTCGACCCATCGTCTCAGCCTGCTCCTGCCCCACCGAACTCATCTCCACCTATCTGGACTCCATTTTCTCCCCTTTGGTCCAGGAACTCTACCTACGTCCGTGACACCACCCACGCCCTCCACCTCCTCCAGGACTTCCAATTCCCTGGCCCCCAACACCTCATCTTCACCATGGACGTCCAGTCCCTATACACCTGCATTCCGCATGCAGATGGCCTCAAGGCCCTCTGCTTCTTCCTGTCCTGCAGGCCCGACCAGTCCCCCTCAACCGACACCCTCATCCGCCTAGTCGAACTCGTCCTCACCCTCAACAACTTCTCTTTTGACTCCTCCCACTTCCTACAGACTAAGGGGGTGGCCATGGGCACCCGCATGGGCCCCAGCTATGCCTGCCTCTTTGTAGGTTACGTGGAACAGTCCCTCTTCCACATCTACACAGGCCCCAAACCCCACCTCTTCCTCCGGTACATTGATGACTGTATCGGCGCCGCCTCTTGCTCCCCCGAGGAGCTCGAACAGTTCATCCACTTCACCAACACCTTTCACCCCAACCTTCAGTTCACCTGGGCCATCTCCAGCACATCCCTCACCTTCCTGGACCTCTCAGTCTCCATCTCAGGCATAATGGGATGCGGTGGGGGAAGGGGAGATTTTGAAACTGGTGAAGGGTCTCTGATGAAGGGTCTAGGCCCGAAACGTCAGCTTTTGTGCTCCTGAGATGCTGCTTGGCCTGCTGTGTTCATCCAGCCTCACATTTTATTATCTCCATCTCAGGCAACCAGCTTGTAACTGATGTCCATTTCAAGCCCACTGACTCCCACAGCTACCTAGAACACACCTCCTCCCACCCACCCTCCTGCAAAAATTCCATCCCCTATTCCCAATTCCTCCGCCTCCATCGCATCTGCTCCCACGATAAGACATTCCACTCCCGCACATCCCAGATGTCCAAGTTCTTCAAGGACCGCAACTTTACCCCACAGTGATCGACAACGCCCTTGACCGCGTCTCCCGCATTTCCCGCAACACATCCCTCACACACTGCCCCCGCCACAACCGCCCAAAGAGGATCCCCCTCGTTCTCACACACCACCCCACCAACCTCCGGACCTCCGCATCATCCTCCGACACTTCCGCCATCTACAATCCGACCCCACCACCCAAGACATTTTTCCATCCCCTCCCCTGTCTGCTTTCCGGAGAGACCACTCTCTCCGTGACTCCCTTGTTCGCTCCACACTGCCCTCCAACCCCACCACACCCGGCACCATCCCCTGCAACCGCAGGAAATGCTACACTTGCCCCCACACCTCCTCCCTCACCCCTATCCCAGGCCCCAAGATGACTTTCCACATTAAGCAGAGGTTCACCTGCACATCTGCCAATGTGGTATACTGCATCCACTGTACCCAGTGTGGCTTCCTCTACATTGGGGAAACCAAGCGGAGGCTTGGGGACCGCTTTGCAGAACACCTCCGCTCAGTTCGCAACAAACAACTGCACCTCCCAGTCGCAAACCATTTCCACTCCCCCTCCCATTCTTTAGCTGACACGTCCATCATGGGCCTCCTGCAGTGCCACAATGATGCCACCCGAAGGTTGCAGGAACAGCAACTCATATTCTGCCTGGGAACCCTGCAGCCTAATGGTATCAATGTGGACTTCACCAGTTTCAAAATCTCCCCTTCCCCCACCGCATCCCAAAACCAGCCCAGTTCGTCCCCTCCCCCCACTGCACCATACAACCAGCCCAGCTCTTCCCCTCCACCCACTGCATCCCAAAACCAGTCCAACCTGTCTCTGCCTCCCTAACCTGTTCTTCCTCTCACCCATCCCTTCCTCCCACCCCAAGCCGCACCCCCATCTACCTACTAACCTCATCCCACCTCCTTGACCTGTCCGTCTTCCCTGGACTGACCTATCCCCTCCCTACCTCCCCACCTATACCCTCTCCACCTACCTTCTTTTCTCTCCATCTTCTGTCCGCCTCCCCCTCTCTCCCTATTTATTCCAGAACCCTCACCCCATCCCCCTCTCTGATGAAGGGTCTAGGCCCAAAACGTCAGCTTTTGTGCTCCTGAGATGCCGCTTGGCCTGCTGTGTTCATCCAGCCTCACATTTTATTATCTTGGATTCTCCAGCATCTGCAGTTCCCACTATCTCCCATAGTCTCCAATCTCATTTTTGAAGGTGAGTATTAAATTCAGTCTGTAAAGTTGGCAGCACCATTTGAAACTACTGGTCAAGCAGTTCCCGAGTGCAGAATGGGTTCTTCATGCTTTGTCACACCTTTGAGCTGGTGCAACCCATGCCACCTTCCAAAACTGGCCGACTCCATGAGAATCACATAGGGTTTGAAATGCCCTTTCTGACAATGGAGTTGCCAACACTGGGACAGCTACACGGAAGCTTACAGGTCCTTCAAAATTTCCCACAGTGAAAATGGGAAGAGAATCCCAAAATTGGCCACCATCTGTCACTTTTATAACTCGCCCAATACTTGTTCGCCCCAATTGATAGGAAAAGGAAAATCCACCCACAAACTACTTAATAACCATTTCCGTTATATTGAAGAATTTGCTTTCATATCCCCAACCTCCTACATATCCACAGGATGGAATGCTATTTAAATGGAAATTTGGCCATGATGTTGTATGATAATCCCGGGCATCCTGCATTTAAAATGAAGCTGCTGATTAATACTGTAGTCTCTATTTGACTAACTTTTTGAAGAAATTATTTCATTTCCAATCTGTGCATCTTCATATAACATAGCACTAGGAAAGTGGTACTATCTGGCATCAAGAAATATGCAAGTTGAGCCTACCTAATTCAACAAAACAGCAACACAAACCATCCACTGTAAACAATCTTCAACTGATGCCATAAAGCTCATGATATTAGAGCAGACTGCTTCAAAGATAATAAATCTACCAAATGAAAACTATTTCACACATCCTCACCTGCCCACCTACAGTTCAATCAGTTGACTCAGGAAGTAGTATTAAAGGAAAGGCTTACCTTCTTCACAACTTTACAAACCTCACCTCTTTGTGCTGGGGAAGGTAGCTTACTAATAACTCTTTTAACTAAAATTTATTCCATTTGTAAAGAGCGTCTGGACTGGACAGAAATATTAGCAATGAGTTTGGGAATGAAAGGAAGGTAAATATTATGCCACTCACGTTATGATGTGGTTATATAAAAAAGATTTTTTATAGTCTTGTGATTTTCACATTACTTTCATAGTCATGTAAATGTAGTAAATGTAGCATTCATTAGAAGGAAATTAAATAACCATAACTGATCATATCAGGAACAAAAACAAAGTTGTTGAAATAGCTCAGATAACACGGTGTGAAGCTGAATGAACACAGCAGGCCAAGCAGCATCAGAGGAGCAGGAAAGTTTGATGTTTCGGGTCAGGACTCTTCTTCAGAAAGGGTCCTGACCCGAAACTTCAAACTTTCCTGCTCCTCTGATGCTGCTTGGCCTGCTGTGTTGATCCAGCTTCACACCGTGTTATCTCAGATTCTCCAGCATCAGCAGTTCTTACTAGATCTGCTGGAAAATCTGGCAGCATCTGTGGAGGACAAAACAGAGTTAACGTTTCGGGTCCGGTGACCCTTCCTCAGAACTAACTAATTACATATTTTCTGTAGGTTTCACAAGTGTTAGCTTTGCAAAGACTTCAATTATTTCGAGCTTGAGACGTTTATTCTTAATTTTGTAACTCAGTTGACATATTCACCTTACAATTTATTTTTTGTTATTGTGGGACTTAGGTGATAGGCTAAATCTCAGTAGTTTAGGAGAGGACTGAAGTTGAAAGCAAAAGGTAGGAGAGAGCATAAGGTGGAATAATAAGTCCTAACATGCAAAACTGATGATCAAGTATAGACCAGATGGTCCATAACATGGCAGCAGAACCTTCACAATGAAATAATCCTTTTGGCCTGTGATCTCTAATGCTCATCACATTGCACTACCACACCCACACCTTAGTCCACTGAACCTGTTCCTCGGCTTTGTAATCCCTTAGCAGAGGTAAACAAATGGTGATAAAAAGGTATCAGTGCAATTGTTTTCCAATTACCTCAGTCGATTAAAAATCAGTTGACGTGGACCAGGTTTTAAAGGTGCGGCATTGATCTCCAGTAAGAAACGTTATTTTGTCCTGGGTATGCCTAGCTTCCTCAGTTTTATTTGAGCTGGATTCTTCCAGGCAAGTGGAGAGTATTCTACTTGTGCCTTGTAGATGATGGAAATATTTCATAGAGTCAGGAAAAAAGTTACTCATTGAAGAATTTGTGCTCCTGTCTTAGTCTTGAAGACACAGTATTTATAAGGCTGGTCTAAGTTACATTTTTGGTCATTTGTAACCCCAGGATATTGATAGGATAATATGCACTTCCTTCATAATATCATTATTTGTTGACGTAAAGCGCCTTTCCAATTGTATGACTTGTACGATATATTAGCACAGATCTTAATCTGGCTCTCGGTCTTCAGTTTCTTATTGACTTGTATGAGTGATACCAAGTGAGTAGGCTCATCCACAATTTCCTTGACAGTGCCAAAGTCAGGCAGACTTTATAAGTCCTTCCCAGTATGATGTGAAATTATATTTGTCATTATTGATGTATGACTGAAGACAACTACATGTAGCAACATTCAGTTTGCTGATACCCATTAAGCAGTCAGCGTTCAATCTTAAAATGTTGTTAGTTTGCATAGCAATCAGGTATATAACTTCAATCTTGTGCAGACTTGTTGCTGTGTGGAAACTGTTAAGACATTCTCTACGTAGTGGTTTTGCTGTGGTACATGTACCTGGCACCTTCTTATCAGTATTGGCTTCACTAGTTGGTTCTGCTGATGATTAAAGAAAATAGGTTATGATTCACAACAAAGACATAACCCAGTGAGGAAGAAAGTTTTTAGGAAGGTGATTAAACCAACCGTGATTAACCAAGTAAGTTAAGGACAGTATCAAATTGTAAAAAAAATGCATACAATGTGGCAAAGCCAGAAGATTGTAAAAGATATAAAAACCAACAAAAGACTGCCAAAAGAATGGAGAAAATAAACTCTCAGTCAAACGAGCAAGCAATATAAAAACAGGCACTAAGAGCTTGGGCAATTAGGTTTTCTACAACCTTTGCACTATTTATAAGTAGCAGGGCATGCAGACCAGTGTGGGTTAGTACTCCCATAGAGAAAATATTGTTCAGACATGTTGCACTTCTGTTTGCAAGGTTGGTGTTAGTTTTTAAGTGATTTCCTAGAACATTATTGATGATTAGTTATTACATGAGTTGAATTTGACGTAAGACTTTTGGGAACCTTAACTGTCATATTGGGTTCTGCGTAATTGATATAGTACTGGCATGAATCCTTTCTGTGCTCTGTCTTCAGACCTGTCTAATTATCAGTGGTAAAAGGTAGATCACTGGTGATTCTTAACAAAAGAGATACTTGTCTTCATTTTATTGCATGACAGCAATGGATACAAGTTACACTGACAAGTTAGGCCTAATTACTTAAAACTATCAAGAGCTGAATGTACCATTTCTAATCCCATCGGGAGCTCATGAATGACTGCCATATTCTCCACCCAAAGACAGAGCGTCATCATGAGTATGCATGGAGTAGAATGTAAGTTTAACATTTACTCTTTCTGAATCATTATAACCCATTACCTTAAATAACATCAATCTTAGTTTGTCGGAGCGCTAAAAGCAACAGTGATCTT
The DNA here is from genome assembly GCF_030684315.1 of Stegostoma tigrinum. Lineage (NCBI taxonomy): Eukaryota > Metazoa > Chordata > Chondrichthyes > Orectolobiformes > Stegostomatidae > Stegostoma > Stegostoma tigrinum. The sequence goes on along the minus strand of NC_081356.1, from coordinate 61,188,595 downwards.
GTTAATTCCAACAGCTTTGTCAGTTTCCTGACTTTCTCAAATGGTTTTCTGAATCATTGACTAGAGAGATAACCTATGATTATTTGTGTTTTGATTTCCTTTTTTTGACATGTTCAAATCAGCAAGTCACATTTGGTTGTTAGTTGTTTCAAACATGTGAAATATTAGTCGATTGTCTTGTTTCCTTCCTGCCGCATATGCCAGAAGATAATTGTTTAGTATATGTATTAAAGGACATTTGTAACTGAGTCATTGTCATTTAGCTCAAGTGTAAGTCTGCCTTCAAACAAATCCAAATTTTGTTTGTAAGACACCCAAAATATAAGTTGGGGCTTTTAGTCTTTCAGGAGAAGGTCAAATGCAGCCAAAGCTATTTGGAAAAGTAGGGTACCCTATTGTACCAGTTCACGGATACCATTGGGACAGGTGAGGTGCCTGTTGAGCAAGATCAAGCACCTGTTACAATTTTTAAAAGTGGACACAAATGTGTGTGGACAGTGAATACACTTATTGAAACAGTTAAGGTGTCCAGGGGACTACCAAATCCGTTGGAGCCATCAAACTGCCAAAGCATTTATATCTCATGGCTTTTTTTTAGTTAGAAAGAACAGTCTGCAGTTTCAAACATAGATTTTAGTCTGCCTGTTGGTGTAAGTCAGTGTGTTGACATTATGGGATGAGTGCTACATGATGGATTTAACAATTTATCATTATCACAGTTCACAGTTTGACTGAGTTAATGTGTCACCTGAGTTATGTTGGTGAAACTGGGAATTTTTCCAATTCCAACCTTGGGGCAAAAAATTCAGGCCTGTATTCCTAAGCTTGCAACTTAAAGTGCTATTTTCTCTACAAAGTATTGGCATAGCCCTCCGGAAAAATTCGTGTGTGGAAGTATCTATCATATTTGGCATCATCCTCATTGTAAGTGTGACAACCAGAATTAAAACTGAACAATGATAATAACTTGTTTCAATAACCTTTCTGTAGATGCATGCAAACCTCCTTTGGTCACACAAATGAGTATGGTATCTCCAAGTGAATAGAATGGACATTCCACTGTTTGAAACATTGTATATGACAACACTGTTTCCATGAGTAAATAAATCTTGAAATTTCAGAGTTAAAGTCAGTAAACTCTGAAAGAATGATTTCCACACTTCTGTTCTAGTTAACTGTCCCTGCCACGTACTTTTTGAAGATGTGAACATTAAGCCTTTTCTTCTTACTAACAAGTAGCTATAACCTCAGCATGCAGACAAAAATTCCAACACTGAGGCAATGCTCAGTGTGCCGCTAATGATGGGTATCAATTTATTAGGAATGATAATTTTTGAAACAAGTTGTGAACAATTTTACTCAAAATGTTTTGTTTGTTACCAAAGTTGTTTCATGGAATAAATCTGATTGACCTTCAACAATGAATATTTGGGGTAGAGCTTATGATTTGTTGGCTGTGAACAAGCTGGGTCAAGTTTTTTGGTGTGTTATTTTTTATCACAAGGTGAAATGAGTTTTCTAACTCAACAAACCGACTCACATCCAATTCCTGCTCTAACTGATCATGCAGGAAAAATAAACCTTAAAAATCAATTGATGTAGGAATCAATTGATATCATAGCTGTTAGAGCCAAAATTCAATAAGCCATTTTACAAATGGAGGCTCCTGCCTGCAAATTGTGAGAGGTTTACAATTTCCATTAAATGCCTCTGGTAGATGTGGGTTAATGCTACTTGCTGACATTTGTGAATGTGGCCATACACGTCACGATATTGAGGGGTGATACCATCTCAAAGAAGGCAGGATAATTGGATAAAGTATGTAATTAGGGGAATAGACATTGCACATGACTTTTAGGAGCTGAAATTCCAACGGTATCCAACAACTTAATTAGCACTTAGTTCATATTTATAGAAAACATTTCAAGATTTTTGACTGTGCTTTCAAAAAAGGGTTGCTGCTGCCTTATGCAAACTTATCTCAGTTAAAATAAATGGCATATTATGCCAGGATATTATTGTCAATTGCAATTCCCTTGTTTCTTGTTTCTTAAGTAATTTCTAGATGATGCAACAGGCTTACTGAAGTGTTGTTATACAAGCTCTCACTAATCTTAACGATTTCTCAGATGAAGTTGAAACATTCAGTTGGAAAATGCATAAAATTGAAAATGCTCTACTTCAACAGTACAGACATAAATAAACATATTTAATCCACCAAGAGACAACAGCTGCTGATCAAAGGATCAGGGTATGATTCAACACAGAAGGAAGCCATTTAGTCCATCTTTTCTCAACAGGCTCTTTGACAGAGTTTCCCAATTAGTTACATGTTTCTGATTTTTCTCCCAATTCCTACAATATTTTCTTTCCAAGTATTTATTCTTTTCCCTTGGAATATTAATACTGAATCTGCTTTCACCACTCTTTCAGGGCATTTGTTCCAAATCATAATTACACAGCTCGAAAATGTTTTCCTAGTGATGTCTCTGATATTTTATAAATCAATTTAAATCTGCATCATCTGGTTACTGGCTTGTCAACCATTGGGAATAATTCCTTCTTCATAACTTCAAAATAATTATTCATGATTTTGAACATTTCTACCAAGTCTCCATTTAACCTGAGGAGAAAAACACCAGTCTCTAACATTTCCACAGAATTGGAGCTTTCAAACGCTGGATGCATTTTGGTAAATCTTCCTTGCACCATCTAAATATCCTTTTGAACATGTGGTGCTCAGAAGTGTCCTGAATACATCTGCTGGGATACAAGCCAGTGTTTTATACAGATTTAACTTAAGTTTCTTGATTTTATATTCTATGGGTCCATTTATAAAAGTAAGGATCACACAGCCCTTGGAAACAGCTTCTCAACCTCACATGCTGTCTTCAAAGCCTCATTCACATACGCATCCAGGTTTGTCTGTTTCCACAGCCCTCTTAAAATGAACCATTTTGTTAATGGTGCCATTCCTCATTATTCATTTCAAGCAACACTTTCCTGTGTTAAATTTCATGTGCCCATTTTACCAGTCAATCCAATTCTTCCTGAAGTCAATCAGAATCGATCTCAACGTTTAGTACACAGAGTCATAAAGTCATAGAGTTGTACTGCACACAAACAGACCCTTCAGTCCAATTTGCCCCCGCCGACCAGATAGCCTAAATTAATCTAGCCACATTTGTCAGCATTTGGCCCATATCCCTCGAAATCCTTCCCATTTATGCTGAATTTCACGTCAAATGCAAAACTATCCTGTCCCCCACACATTCAAGTCATTCATGAGTAAAATAAAAAACAGCAAACCCAACAATACCACCTTGGACACATCACTCCACATTTCCCTCCTGTCTGAGGAGCAACAATTCATCACTTTCTATCCCAAGTCATTTCAACTGCCCCTTTATCCACTGAACTTCAATTTTTCTAAATACCCTATTATGTGGTACTGTAACAACAATCTTTTTAAAGTCCATGCACAACAATGGTATTACCTCCATAAATTCTCATAATTATTGCACTAAAGTATGCAATTACATTAGTGAAACACAACTTGCCTTTAACAACTAGATTGTCTTTTTTTAACACCATATTTTCCCAAGTGTCATCAGTTTATGTTTCTAAAGATTTCGCCATTGCTAATGTAAGACACATAGTTGTTGCATTGTTCCTCTCTCCATATTTTTAATGCCCCCATTCTATGGCAGCACAACCACATCAAAGGGATGATTGAAAGATTATGGCCTGGGCATCTGTATTTGCCATTCTTTGAGCTTATTGCTCATCATCTCATTGGTGGAAGAATATTTCAAAACAGAGTTGCAATTGAAGGAAATAAACATTCAGGACTTTCAGGATAAGACAAGACAATGAACTGAACTAGTTTACCCCATGGAGAGCAGGCAACACCTCAATGGGCTGACTAGCTCATTCTGCATTGGAAATGTCCATTCATGTAACCTTATTAGGGATCTGAGTGACATTAGCTATGGTGGGATTTGAGGCAGAATCGTGCAAGAAGGATGCCAAGCAATAATAGAGAATCATAGGATCATACAGCACAGAAGAGACCCTTTAGCCCATTGGGTTTGCATTGACAAAAACTACATTAAATCTGCACTAGACCCACCTTCCAGCTTTTGGGCTATAGCTGTGAATGTTATGTTTCAAGTGCTTTTCCAAATACTTTTTAAAGCTTATAAGATTTCATGCCTCAACTATTTCCTAGGCAGATTCCCATCACACTCTGGGTGAACAAACCCTTCCTCAAATCCCCTCTAAACCTCCTGCCTTTCACCTTAAAACTATGCCCTCGTATTATTGACCCTTCAGTTAAGGGGTTGACTGCTTTGTATCCACCCTGTCCACGCTCTTCAAGATCTTATACACCTCAATCAGGTCCCCTCTCAGCCTACTCTGCTCTAAAGGAAACAATACAACGTTATCTCTTCATAACTAAAATGTTCCAACCCGAGCAAGACCCTGGTGAAACTCCTCTGCAGCCCTTTCCATGCAAACACATCCTCACTCTAATGCGATGACCAGAACTACACAAAGTACTCCAGCTGTAGCCTAACCAAAGCTTTCTCAACATCAGGCACAACTAACACCATCTTTTACATTTTTCACAAGTGGCATGACGAGTTTCTCACTCAGCAACAGCGAATTGCCAGTTGAGAGGGATTACTGCATGTTAAGTGCCATTTTAATGCCACAACAAGCATCATTAATATTTACTTTCCAGATTTCAGTGGAAAACTGGAAATCACTCACTCAAAAATTTCTTGAGGTTTCGTCAATGGAACCTTCAAATACTGAGGTTGATATATTTTTGTTTAATATGATATCTCAGGATACAAAAACAAGACAAGCATGTGGATTTAGGATATAGGTCAAACTGATCTCATTGAATGGAGGAACAGATTCAAGTGGCTGACTAGCTTATTCCTGTTTTCTTTTAGATTCTCATTTTTTCTGTAAAACAATGGGGAAATAAGTACATATGCAAAGTTTCTTATCTTGTCACAATAAAACATTCCAGCGTATGTAAGCTGCCATTATTTGTAAATATAGAGATGATGCTAGCATCACAAATTCTCTCATTTGGGACGTGATTCAAATTGTTTTTTCCTCTTTAAATCCAACCTTAAAATTCATTCAGTGAACTGGAATTATTCGCTCAAGAAAGATAAGCCTCGAAACAAACTTTAATAAAAGAAAAACAAATTAACTTCACAGAAATGTCATGTTTACATGTCCAAACGCATAGGAGGCTGTGGAAAAGCATAAAGTGCAAACATTTCTCAGCCTGCCATGTGACATTCAAATGATTGTAAGTGATTGCTTACTGCATGCTCAATAAACAAGAATGCATTTCCACATGATTCATAGCTGCGTCCTCTCAAGCTTCACCATCATTCCATCACTTCAGTTTCACACTGCCATCTAGTCACACTGCATCAGTCGCTCTACCTTCACCACATGGGCATCTCGGCATGTTTTGCAAGCCATTAATGAACAATGCACCGTACATTATTAGATTGATGCACTGTTGATTTAATTTCGCCTTCTGTACAGTTCAATCTGTTAAAAGCATTAACCCTGTTCAAAACAACCTTCGCGCTTGATTAAAACATCTGAGAATGCAATTCACGATACGTGATAAATTTGTTTCCATGCCTCATTAGGGCTACATCAGAGTGAAACAGATGGGCCAGCATGTCTAATTTTCTACAGTGGGAGTAGATGACAGAAGATCATTTTGATTTGATGAAAGGATAAAGACTTAGCATTCGGGCTTTAAATATTCTGGCTTGTCCTAGCTTCATCACTTCCATTGTCTCAAAGTTTCCTATAATCATGTTTAATATACTGTAAATATCAGTATGACATTCATTACATCAATACCCTCACTCCCTGAACTATGCCTTCCTAAAATTCCTAAGTAACACATGGTGGAAAAAGAAATTTTCCCCTCACTAATTATTCTATTGAAATAAACATTAGAGAACATATGGGGAATGAATTGTTACCTCAGCAGATGTTCCCCTAAAATGTGCAATGTGTGTTATGGCTTCTTCCAGAACCCATGCGTGCAAGGCAGATTGATGAAGGATCACCACTGCTTTTTTAGGGGCTTTTCAAGCAGGGCATGTTCCCTGGAAAAGATTTAAAATTCACATTGAAATTTAACTCAAGCACCATTGCTAATGAAAGACAGGCTGAAAGCAAAAGGGGATCAGATTGTGTTGCCTCAGACATTAAATATTCTTTTTGAATGTCATTTGACTAGAGGAATTTGGGCTACCGACAGCAGTGATTCATTGGCATTGTTTCTCTCTGTCAACATCTTCTAACAAAAATGATCAAAAGCCTCAAATCAAAGAATTAGAAAATTTTCTTTCATTTGTTAAATGGGGACATCATAGGCCAGGATTTAGTGCCCAAGCCTAGAGACAGTTACTTTGCTGTGTTTATAAACACTTTGCTCTGAGTCACATGTAGGCCAGGCCAGTTAAGAATGGCAGTTTCCTTCTTTAATAGACATTATTGAACCAGGCTTTTTCTCCTGAACAATTGACAATGGATTCATGCCCAACATTAGACCCTTATTTCCAGATTTTTATTGAATTCAAATTCCACTATCTGCCACAGTGGGATTCAAAGGAGGATCCCCAGAACACTACCCAGGCCTCTGGGTTAACAGGCCAGGAATAATGCCACGAGGCCACTGCTTCCCCCTATAAAAATCAGTGAGCACCCATCAGATCACTGCATACAAATTAGATTTAGATGACAGGAGTTCTTCGAATGAACATTCACATTGACAAAACCTCTGTCACAGTATTGTCTACCAACACTGACTAAAGAGCACATGAGCAGATTTTCAAAGTTATGAAATGAGACTTGTGTGGTATAAAAAGGAAAAAAATCAAAAATACTGAAAATCTGAGCAGCTGAACCAGAAAAAAACAATTTTCACATCATGTTTTGCAGATTGTCTCAGTCTACACATTAATAATAGATTTTTATGCTACTGCTACAGAATCTAGTTACATTGTTGAATTGGATTGAATTAAACTCATTCATGTCCTTCATATAAAAAATCTTGCCTCACTACAATAAGAATGATTACATTCAAGAAGCATTTTCAAGTCATAGAGTTTAAAACAAAGTGAAGACTATAAGATTGCCCAAGGACTTTACGATATTGACAATATTTATAAATGTTAATTTATCTCCATCACACCATAGACTTCATACCTCCTCCAAACAAATTCACTATGTGATAACAAAGGCATTAATTTGTTATATTCATTTCCACTCCCGCACATCCCAGATGTCCAAGTTCTTTAAGGACCACAACTTTCCCCCTACAGTGATCGAGAACGCCCTTGACCGCGTCTCCCGCATTTCCCGCAACACATCTCTCACACCCCACCCCCGCCACAACCGCCCCAAGAGGATCCCCCTCGTTCTCACACACCACCCTACTAACCTCCGGATACAACGCATTATCCTCCGACACTTCCGCCGTTTACAATCCGACCCCACCACCCAAGACATTTTTCCATCCCCTCCCCTGTCAGCTTTCCGGAGAGACCACTCTCTCCGTGACTCCCTTGTTCGCTCCACACTGCCCTCCAACCCCACCACACCCGGCACCTTCCCCTGCAACTGCAGGAAATGCTACACCTGTCCCCACACCTCCTCCCTCACCCCCATCCCAGGCCCCAAGATGAAATTCCACATTAAGCAGAGGTTCACCTGCACATCTGCCAATGTGGTATACTGCATCCACTGTACCCGGTGCGGCTTCCTCTACATTGGGGAAAGCAAGCGGAGGCTTGGGGACCGCTTCGCAGAACACCTCCGCTCAGTTCGCAACAAACAACTGCACCTCCCAGTCGCAAACCATTTCCACTCCCCCTCCCATTCTCTAGATGACATGTCCATCATGGGCCTCCTGCACTGCCACAATGATGCCACCCGAAGGTTGCAGGAACAGCAACTCATATTCCGCCTGGGAACCCTGCAGCCATATGGTATCAATGTGGACTTCACCAGTTTCAAAATCTCCCCTTCCCCTACTGCATCCCTAAACCAGCCCAGTTCGTCCCCTCCCCCCACTGCACCACACAACCAGCCTAGCTCTTCCCCTCCACCCACTGCATCCCAAAACCAGTCCAACCTGTCTCTGCCTCCCTAACTGGTTCTTCCTCTCACCCATCCCTTCCTCCCACCCCAAGCCGCACCCCCAGCTACCTACTAACCTCATCCCACCTCCTTGACCTGTCCGTCTTCCCTGGATTGACCTAACCCCTCCCTACCTCCCCACCTACACTCTCTCCACCTATCTTCTTTACTCTCCATCTTCGGTCCGCCTCCCCCTCTCTCCCTATTTATTCCAGTTCCCTCTCCCCATCCCCCTCTCTGATGAAGGGTCTAGGCCCGAAACGTCAGCTTTTGTGCTCCTGAGATGCTGCTTGGCCTGCTGTGTTCATCCAGCCTCACATTTTATTATCTTGGAATTCTCCAGCATCTGCAGTTCCCATTATCTTTAATGATCAGTTTGCCAGGTAGATGCAGCCTCCATGTTCACCTTGATTCACCAGCATCTTGTGACAGGCTCCAAGGGCAGCCACCACCCCCATCCTTGTTGCCGATTGTGCTGGAGTACAATTGGTTTCTGCTGATAGCCCACAGCACCTCATGCGTACCCAGTCTTGAGCTGCTAACTCTGTTACTGTAAAGTACTCATTCTGCCTCAGATTACCCTAGAAGGCTAAGGTATCTCGAATCTATAAGGAATACATGTGCCATTTACCACTAATAGAATGCTGCAATCAAACCAAGCCAGTTGTTTGTCCATCACATAAATGGTTAAAGAATTTCAGTGCCAATGTGATTCCAGGCATTTAGGCCATACACCTCAAGGAATGGCTCATCATATCAGCCTGTCCCTTTGATCATTTGCAACACACAGTGTGCCAGCCATGCCCAATCAACTTTTTTTTGCAGAACTCAGACTACAATTAGAGAGTCAAACATTAGATTTGATCCCATAATTGGACAACATGTTCTGGATAATCCTGATTGTACCGAGAATACACCGACAAACAATTTAAGATTGCTAATTAGGCTTGCAGTGTGGTATACTTGTGCATACAGGAAACTACAAATATTAACAAACAAGGTTTTATTCTTAGAAACAGAAAGAACATGTACACACGCTGCGGCTTTCAACTGAACAAAATAGACAACAACCATTCTCTGATGTATTCCTCAGGGTGATGCCTTGATCAATCAAGGTCAACCCGCTTTGTTTAAACTTAAGCAAAGCTTGGCAGTTAATAGTCAGTCATCATCCAGGTGGAGCATTCTCCAAGAAAATTACTCTAGCAATCAGAGTACACTGGCCAAACTGTTAGCGTGCTCTGATCACACAGTATGAAGATGTTGCACCGCTTTGGATACTTTTGTAAGTTGCCCAATGAATGCAAGATGAAAACCTTCAATGAAATGTGTCTTTTTTCAGCAATATCCAAGTTCTGTATGACTAAACAATTATTTCCGATCATATTACTAGAAGTTGCAATCAATTGTATACAGAATATTTTGGAGCTGCGTTAAACAGAAATGTATCTTTCTTTTAATAACTACAAAGTCATTTCAAATACTTCCAGAAAAAATGACCCATTCATTAAAAATGACACGCCTTCTGCCACCAAAAGATGAGCACAAAGCCCAGCAGAAAGTGTACTATCAGAGTCTCATTCAGTATAATAAAAGTTGATCCACCATCAGTCGTTAGGGATACAAAACTAAAAATACATTCATGATATTAAAAAAACTTAATACAGTACAATAGCTAGCTATATAGAAAGTAATAAAGTATATTTTCCTTTTTTTAGGGTAATATTGAACTTGAGCATTCAATGAACGGGAATTAAATGACGACATTTAAACTGATTAAAATGTATTTAATGGATAGTAGCATCCTGGCTATTAGTTGAAATTTTCAAGTCAGAGTACAGCATATGTTTTAATGGACACATCTTATGGAGCAGACAAAGGTAAAATGAAATTAAAGTAAAGCCATCATATAATTGAAAAAATGGTTGAACGAACTCCTCGTCTCATATTTCTAAAACTCACTGAAGAGAGCTAATATTAATAATCTGGCATGAATTGCCTAAATTTCTCTTTGCAGCAATTTTTATACATATCTGAAAGCTAAATGGTTTCTATGTATGCAGCATTTGACTGCATTGCCATCCTATTCAGAGACATCTACATTTAACCAATCAAACATTACTATGGAAAAAAACAAGTAGTCTATGAAAGCATCAATTCTTATCATGTTTCACCTCCCACCATCTGTTTCTGACATCAAATATGCAGCTGTATTTCTCAGCCCATTAATTGACTACAATAGCTCAAGGGAGTAGTAATTTGTGGTGAATTCTATTACTTATCTTCCTGGTAGGCAGGGAAAAATCTTGGACAGTTTTATCAAGGGCAAAAACTTGAATGGACCATTTTTTCTGGAAGATCTCCTGTTGACATAAACTAGAAAATCAGAGATAGCAGGACTGCAGATGCTGGAGTCAGAGTCAACACAGTGTGGAGCTAGAGGAACTCAGTAGGTCAGGCAGCATCGAAGGAACAGAAATGTCAATGTTTTGGGCCCAGACCCTTCACCAGAACTATAAAATACTTTTGTAATAAAAGAAAAAATACAAAACTCAAAGGCCCTTATGTGACTGCCAAAATAATGACGTGTTTGATAGCACTTTCTGTTCTTAACATATAAATTGTTCGGAAATGTGGAAAAGGCATAAATTGCATATCACTAGAAGTTGCGAAGGATATCTCCCTCTCAACTCTAAACCTTGCCCTCAAACACAGGAGTTCCAGAAATTGCTGTATTTGCACATTAATTGTCAACTGAATTAAATTAAAATTAAATGCAACTAAACAAATGTTTTGTTTAAGAAAGGATGCAAAGTGAAGCCTGGAAACTATAGACCTCTGAGTTTGAGTTTGGTGGTGGGTAAGTTGTTGGAAGTGATTCTGAAAGATACGATTTATATGCATTTGGAAAGGCATGGAATCATTGGGGATTGTCATCATGGTTTTATGCAAGGGAAATCATGACTCACAAACTTAACTGAATTTTTTGAGCTAGCAGCCAAGAAGATTGATGAGGGCAGAGTGGTAGACATTGTTTCTATGGATTTTAGAAAAACCTGTGACAAGATTCCGCATAGTAGACTAACTGGTAAAGTTATATGCCATAGGATTTAGGGTGAGCTTGCCAATTGGATACTAAATTGGCTTAACAGCTGGACACAGAGAATGGGATGCTCTTCGGAGCATTGGTGTGGACTCAATGGGCTGAATGGCCTGTTTTCACACTGTAGAGATTCTATGAAGTAAACATATGAATACCTATTTAATGTTGAGACTTTTTCCCTTGCAACTCCACCGTAGACCTAAGAATGTCACTCCTGCATCTTGCCTAAACTACGTAAGTGGCAATGCTGCTTTAAAGAAAATAGAATAGTGGGTTGGATTTAAACTGGGAAAGCAAGCTTTAGGTATGTACAGGTAATACAATGTAACAGGGTTAACTAAGTCCTTGCCTAATAAAAGGGCTTAGAAATAGTAGGGTGAATCTGTTTTTTGGCTAAGTCAAAGTGGAGGCGAGTTCTTTGGAGAGTTTTTTTAACGTAAGGACTATCATATTATTTTATTGTTCCGTACCAAATGGCTGATTAACTATCTAGCTTAACCCTGTGGCAGTTCTCATATCTAACTTCAACCTCATCTTACAATGCTTCATTGGACAACTCACCACTCAGTGAATATCAAAACATTCACCAACACTCCTTGCACCTGAGTCATCTTTAAAAGCTCATTGTGCACTCAGACAAACACGGACAGTCCTGAGCTGCCTGTGTAGTTCCTGACATTTGCCCTGGATGTGGCAGATGGAGGAAGCAAGAGCCACCATCTTCTCTCCAGTACCTCACACTCAGTCTATCTTTGCTCCTGTACCCATCTCCCACCAAGGCTCATAGTCTACCACTCTCATTACTGCCACCATCATCATCCCTCACTCTCTCTCACCCATCTCAAACCCTGACAGTATTTACCCTGCACGTCTTCTGTTCTGCCTACTCATTAGCTTGAGACACTTCCCCTCCTGCAACTGAAGTAACAACCATGCCATTCACTTTTTCTCCCTTAATACCTGCCTCTCTCTCATTCCTGAAGGAAAACAGCCCTGGTAGGGCAGAATGACTCACAATGGGTGGTGGACTGCCTGATTGACTAACGTTCTGCTCCTTACTCCTTATGTGGAGATCATTTTCTGACCAGCCTGTATGGCAGAAAGACCATTTCTAAGCCACTGAAATTGATTTGGGGGATGCCCTTGACTTATTGTATTCGGACATCTGAGTGAAAGTTATCTCCCTTGACTGGATTGAAGCCATGACAACTGTGACAAACTTCCTTCCTTGTGTCTGTGCTCAATGGCAAAGCAAATCAGAAGTCTCATGTCAGCGTAGCCTCTCTGGCTGAGCGGGGCAAAGTACAAAAAGGGAGGGCAATGCAGGGCTCAGAGCAAGTGACTGCTATGACAGTAGGTGAAGTGTCTGGAGATATAACCTGGTCCAATCCATGAGCTGGGTGTGTGTCCCTGAGCGCAGAGTGTCTGTGCTGCAGTTTTTCAACAATAGCCAGCCATGCAACCCAAGATGTGGCATTGAAGCATAGAAGCATCTTATAAGTGGATTGGAGATGTGCCATGAGGTTTCTCAGAAGCTGGCACATGTCGATGCCACTGTCCATGGATGTGACTGAAGTCTGTCTAGCTGGTGCCCATGGTGGTCTGAGACATTGGTGCCTGGCATCCAACATAGGAGGTAATTTTGTCAGAGATAATGGGATGTGCAGATGCTGGAGAATCCAAGATAACAAAGTGTGGAGCTGGATGAACACAACAGGCCAAGCAGCATCTTAGGAGCACAAAAGCTGACGTTTTGGGCCTGGTCCCTTCTGATGAGAGGTAACTTGGTGACTGATTTTACCAGGTATCCGTTCTAACTTCCACGTTGAGCTATTTCAACATCTAGCTCATCTAAGAAATTTAATAAGATCAAAAGTTGAATATAACTAGAGCAAATTGGGTCATGAACAAGATGTTTAACAAGTGATAATTGCTAAATTGGCAACATGCCACTGTCTAGTGAGAATCTCACTATGCTGTTTGTGAAAAGTGTAAAAGATGCCATAAGTTGATCCCAACGTTAAGATGGGCCTAACAGCATTTCCCATTTGATTCTGCCCCAGATATCAACGTAGCCCATGTCACCAAGACCCCTAAAACATTCTTCTCAGTATCACAGTTTAAAGCGCAATGTCAGATTTCTGCTTCTACATCTAATTGAGTCAGCATTACAGATTAATATCTATAATCTGACAACAGAGCCACAATGGACCAATTGGCCTGCTTCAGTCTCATAGATTTTTCTCTCGAGCATTGTTGTGACTTCAAAACTCTCTGTCTCAGATGGTATTGGAGGCAAATCACTGAATATTTTAAATGCAGAAGTGGATAGAAATTTATTAGACAGAGGAATTAAGGGTTATCACAGGCAGACGAGAGTGTGGAATTTGAGGCATAAACGTATCAGCCATGATCTTAGTGGGGCTGAACCATTTACTTCTGCTCATATTTCATAAGTTTCCAAATGTAATAGACCAGCGATTAGCTAATGCTCCCACTCTTCAATCAAAAAGCAATCAGATTATCTCCTATTGAGGGTAAATTGCACAAAGAATCACACTGTTGACTATCTGATCATTGTTATGGCCCTTGCCAAAAACCTCTCAGATAAAATTATAACAGGTATGAGTATGCACTTCTGAAGTTGGAAAGGCTGTCAAATTCTATGGTGTTTTAAATATTGCTGCAACCCTAAAGTTGCAGCTCATGTATTTTCTGAAGCTTCATTTAGAATTGGAAACACCTAACAGAATAGGAACTGTACGAACTTTGAAAATGAATTGGAGAACTTCAAGGAAGTGGGGCATTCTTTTAAAATCAGCTTGACCAGTGATGTTATTATACACCTCTGGAACAGATAGGACTTGAAATTGGGCCTCCAGATTTAAAGACATGGGCATTACCGCTGCACCACAGAAGTTCCCATAAGGAAGTAGGGCATGTTGATGACCCCGACATGCCCCCCCCCCACCCACCCACCGACCCGCACCTTCCCATGAAAATGCAGGAGATACAACAGCTGCTCTTTAACCTGCTACTCTCTCACTTCTACTTGCAGTCCCAAACACTCCCTCCAGAGAAACAATGATATATTCATAAACACTGAGAGAACTGTGAACACTGTAAGTCAGAAACAAAAACAGGAAATGCAGGAAAAGATTTTCCTGCAATTCCTGTGGTCGTTAATGATTTACTTGTGTTTCTTTCAATTGCACAGTATTCACAGCTCATGACCTGGTCGCTTCTGCATAAGACAGACCAAACAAAGATAGAATGACTGCTTTATGGAACACCTTCATTCCATTTGTAAATGCTCTGCTGAATTTCTAAGTTGTCTGTGTTATTTTAATTCTCTATTCCTCTACTGTTCTGCCCTCAATCTCCTCAAATGATTTCATTGAAGCTCAATGTAAGCACGAGGAATGTCACTTCATCCTTTACTGAACACTTTTACAGATTCTGCACACAAAATTGTGCTGAGCAATTTCATATTCATAAGCCTCCTACTCCTCTGTTTTAGGAATATAGAAATATTGAAAATAGGAAGTTGGTGAAGACCATTCAACTATTCAAGCCTTTGATACAATCATGATATTTCAAAATTTATTGCTTCACATGATGAAGGCATCGCTGGCTGGGTCAACATTTATTGTCCATCCCAAATTGCTCAGAGGGCAGTTAAGAGTCAGCCACATTGCTGAGGGACTGGAGTCACATGTAGGCCAGAATGACGATTTACTTCCCTATTGGACATTAGTCAACCAGATTTTATTTTCCCAACAATTGACAATGGATTCATGGTCATCATTAGACTCTTACTTCCAGATTTTTATTGAATCCAAATTCTACTATCTGCCATGGTGGGATTTCAAGCGAGGTCCCCAGAACTTTACCTGAGTCTCTGAATTAACAGTCCAGTGATAATACCACTAGGCCGTCATCTCTGATCATCTAGCTCAGCACTTTGTTCGCACTATCATCCCATGCCTTTGATCCCTTCTCATCTTAATGCAAAATTATACCCATCTCTCACTGAGACACTAGAGTTGTTCCATCCTGTCAACATTCTATTTCTTCTATTCAATTCTTTACTTTTTCTCCAGTCATCTTCACTTACACTACCACTAAAGATGCTGGGGATAAATAAAATTTCAGCAAATCTGACCATTACAGATAAAAAGAAATTGGTCTCCCATTTCCATGGTGAGAGAATTATGTATGACAGCCACATGGCATACAACCCACCTTCTCAGTTCTAACTCAAGACTTTCATAGAGTCATACAACACAGAAACAGGCCCTTCAATCCAACCAATCCATGCCAAACATAATCCCAGACTAAATTAGTTCCACTTGCCTGCTCCTAGCCCATATCCCTCCAAAGATCCACCAACTCCTCAGAAAGTTTATTCCACATGTGAACCATCCTCTGTGTAAAAAAATTTACCACTCATGTCTTTTTTAAAATCTCTCTGTTCTCACCTTAAATTTGTGCCCCCTAGTCTTGAAATCCCCCCAGTCCTAGGGAAAAGACACTGCCATTAACTCTATCCATACCTCTCATTATTTTATAAACTTCCACAAGGTCACCTCTCAACCTCCTAAGGCTCCAGTGAAAAAGATCCCAGCCTCGCATACCTAGCACATCCTGGTAAATCTCTTCTGAACCCTCTCCACCTTATTTCCAATGGACTGTTGAAACACACCTTGAGCTCGTTATTTCTGGCATATTCCAGGAAATGCATGCACAGCATTAATGTATGAATTTTCAATTTGAGAATCAGATAGTGGGCAGTGTCCTCCATTGGGATTTTTCACATATTGCAGATCATATTCAGATTAAAGTTAGCATAGAATAGTTATTTCTTGTTACTTGTATGTTTTACAAAACAAAATACAGTGGAAAGTCTTTAAGTTGCATAACATGGCTGCTATATCAATAATAGAAGGCATAGATAAGAAAAAAATTTAAAAATTAAGACAAAGTCCATCTTAGTTCAATTCACAGCTCCTGAATTCAGAAAAGAACAGTACCACTGCACATCAGCCACAGATGGCCACTGGAATCTCAAAATTCTGCAGAAGCTACCACAAGGAACAATCTCATCATCAATCCCAGGAAGGAAGATGTTGCAAAAACTGCCCAAAAGAATTCCAGGAGGAAACCATCTCATCGCTGAAGCTGCTGCTGACCCATTCAAGGGAATCCTGGGCCATGCCACCAAAGATACCAAAGCAGACCCCCAGTGGACGCTGCTGCAGTGGCCATGAAGAAATGTCATCACCGTCATGGCAGTTGGCCCAAACATACCATCCCTCCTCCACTAAAGCCAAAGTCACCTCTGTCAATGTTGCAGCTAATACCAGGTCCCCATACCCACCCCTCTGCCAACCGCCTCCTCAATGCTGCTGCCAGAGCCCCGCTCCAATCTCACTAGCCACTGCCACGCTCCAGGCCCTAATGAATCCTCCTTCCTACCACCTCTGCAAAAAAAAACAAGAAAAGGAAGGAAAGAAAGAAAGAAAAGCAGGCAGAGTGGATAATCCATGGGCACAGGAGCATCTAGCATAGGTAGAAGTCAGGGAGCTCCCATTGACTTCACCAACAAACTGGCAGTTTCAACCCTTTTAGTTGTATACCCCTTTGCACACTTTGGGTTCTGTAAGATGCATTACATATTAAGAGTAAATACAACAATGCATGTTCATCAGAGATATACCAGGTTTTATTTTTACTCTTACGTTTCTGAAAGAGTAGATTTTTAACTCATTTCATCACTTTATCCCAGTTGATCTGTTCCACATACTTCCCTGTATGTGCTTACCTCCTTTTACATTATCTGAACTCTCTTGTATCCCAAATTTCTCCATTCCAATCGTTCCTGACATAACTCCACCTCACACCATGCCATTTTTGCCCAGTTTGGAGCATCTCCATGACATCATTACATAGGTGCTCCAGGGTCCCAAAGCCCTCACACAAAAGACATTTGCATTGATTAGGCACATACTCCACATTTCTGTGGCAAAATTTCAGTTGTACTTTGTTTCAATACAGACAGTCACACCTACGAGAGAAATTTCTTACATTTTCTCTGTTTATCTTGCATTTACGTTTACGTATCCCCATTGTCTCATTCTGACAGCTTTGAGTTTAGCTTTTCTTGAAGTCATATGGTATTGCAGGAGACTATTTAGCCCATTGAGATTATGCTAGCTCCTGGCAAAAACTATTCAACTAATCACACTCACTTCTCTTTCACAATCACCATATAAACTACTTCCCTACATATATTTATTCGACTCCCATTGAATGTGCACCCTATCAGTTAGTGCAATCCAGACTGTAAATTATTTCTGAGTGTCTTATCTCAGGATGTGAGTTTGCTCGCTGAGCTGGAAGGTTAGTTTTCAGACATTTCGTCACCATTCTAGGTAATATCATCAGTGAGTCTCCAGTGAAGGGCTGGTGTTATATCCCACTTTCTATTTATCTGTTTAGGTTTCCTTGGGTTGGTGATCTCATTTCCTGCATTGGTGATGTCATTTCCTGTTCTTTTTCTCAGAGGGTGGTAGATGGGCTCCAAATCAATGTGTTTGTTGATGGAGTTCCATTTGGAATGCCATGCTTCTAGGAATTCTCGTGCGTGTCTCTGTTTGGCTTGTCCTAGGATGGATGTGTTGTCCCAATCAAAGTGGTGTCCTTCCTCATCTGTATGTAAGGATACTAGTGATAGTGGGTCATGTCTTTTTGTGGCTAGTTGATGTTCATGTATCCTGGTGGCTAGCTTTCTGCCCGTTTGTCCAATGTAGCGTTTGTCACAGTTGTTGCAAGGTATTTTGTAAATGACGTTCGTTTTGCTTGTTGTCTGACTGGGGTCTTTTGAGTTCATTAGCTGCTGTTTTAGTGTGTTGGTGGGTTTGTGGGCAACCATGATGCCGAGGTCTGAGTAGTCTGGCAGTCATTTCCGAAATGTCTTTGATGTAGGGGAGAGTGGTTATGGTTTCTGGGCACGTTTTGTCTGTTTGTTTGGGTTTGTCCACTGTCCGCTACTTCAAAGACATTTCGGAAATGACTGCCAGACTACTCAGACCTCTTGGCATCATGGTAGCCCACAAACCCACCAACACACTAAAACAGCAGCTAATGAACTCAAAAGACCCCAATCAGACAACAAGCAAAACGAATGTCATTTACAAAATACCTTGCAACAACTGTGACAAACACTACATTGGACAAACGGGCAGAAAGCTAGCCACCAGGATACATGAACATCAACTAGCCACAAAAAGACATGACCCACTATCACTAGTATCCTTACATACAGATGAGGAAGGACACCAGTTTGATTGGGACAACACATCCATCCTAGGACAAGCCAAACAGAGACATGCACGAGAATTCCTAGAAGCATGGCATTCCAAATGGAACTCCATCAACAAACACATTGATTTGGAGCCCATCTACCGCCATCTGAGAAAAAGAACAGGAAATGATATCACCAACGCAGGGTGAGACATCACCAACCCAAGAAACCTAAACAGATAAATAGAAAGTGGGACATAACACCAGCCCTTCACCAGAGGCTCACTGATGATGTTACCTAGAATGGCGACGAAACGTCTGAAAACTAACTTTCCAACTCAGCGAGCAAACTCATATCCAGAAACTCAGCCTGAGCTACAAATCTTCTCAAAACTTGCTATCTTATCTCAGCTTCCCATTTACTATTTTGAAGTTGATGATGTCCAGGATTATACTTTCCATCAGAATACAATGATGGAAAGGCAATATCTCCGGCCAAAAAGATCTATCAAAAGGTTAATACTAACGCGCATGGAAAATGAACTTATACAGTAAAACCTACTGACTTTGAAACTCTGTTATACCATAAGATTACCAGTCAAAATAGCAGATGGCAATATCCCTTTATTACACTACATATAAGGCAAAGGAGCACTTCCAAACTCATGAATAAACTTTTTAATTCTGTTAACATTATAAATAGCTATTGTATAAGAATATTATGTTAAGTAGAAATTGGATAAAGAGTTTGTGGGGAAGAATAATTAGAGGAATAATGCATTAAATAATGAATGTATAAAAAGAGCAGAAGGCTTAGAAATCTTAGAAGTTATGTACAGGAGTTGAATCTCTAAGTGCACAGTAGCTTTGTTGAAGGATTCATGAATGCTTCAAAGGATTGCATAGATTGGCCATTCTGTATAATGCTTAAGTTGTACAGAACATGCTCTTATTCTAATTAGATCTTTTTTAGTGGGGATATCACAGTGTAGTGTTAATATCATCGGACAAGTAATCCGGAGGGAACACTAGTCAAATCCCACAAAGGCAGAAGTTTAAATTCAACTCATGAATCTGTAATTAAAAAGCTGCTCTCAATAATGTTGACTGTTGTAAATATCCATCCGATTTACTAACATCCCTTGGGAAGGAAATCCTGCCATTCTTACCCATTCTGGCCTATATCCAGGCCCACAGAAATGGAGTTGATTTTTAAACTTCTTTCTGCAATGGTCTTACCAAGCTACTTAGTTCCAAGGACATTTAGGCATTGGCAGTAATTACTGACCTTGATGGTAATACCCAAATCCCATATGAAGATAAAGAATTTCACTCTTTAAACATATCAATTTGACTTATGAATACTCTTTATGACATTTCTCCAGAGCTTGTACAGATCTGCCAAATTATAACAAATGGTCAGGAGATCCTTTCAGAAAGTAAATGAAGAAATCTGAAAGAATGAGGGAACAAAATTTTAAAATAAAAGTCATAAAGGACGCTAGATTCTATTGACTGTTGCAAAAATGATTAAACCAGAGGTGATGATAAAGCACGGTAAAAAATTAACCACCGCAAATGATTAACTTGGCCAGTTAGAATCATGTATGCAGATCTGGGTCCCCAACATTAGAAAAAAAAAGCAAGGCCTCAAGATGGTGCAGGAAAGATTCAATAAAAGGCAGGAATTAACAGGTCTAGTTGTGATGAGAGTTCAATGAAACTAGGATTCGTTTCACTAGAACAGAAAAATTAAGATTAGATTAACATTCTGAGAAATTTCAGCAAAGGGGATTGTGGAATCCATCTTCATCAGTCAGTAAGTCATTGAAAACATTAGTTTAAAAATCTCACCAAAAGATAAGGGGATAGAATAGAAGGACTCTTGTTATACGGAAGAGACTTGTGGGGGTGGAATGACTAAATGAATCACTTGACACCCAGCGTCTACTTCCGATATCAAACAGTTTATTGATGCTACGCTGGTGGGAAGAAAACCTCTGGGGATCATTGAACAAAGGAAAGACTTGAACTTTTATACATTTATTTTCAGTCCGCCTTAGCATTTACAAACCAATCGTGCTACAGCTTGACCACATACACATCTAACCAGGTCAATCATGCGACTGTGTGATGAGTTGACTAGGTCATCCCATGATCTCATAATGTTTATCAGACACCCGTATTGCCTATCATAGGGCTTTCACAAAATACCTTACTTCACCACATTCCAAATCTAGTAACATCTGCATCTGTTATTCAATCCTCCCTGCTAATAGGCAATGGCTTCTCCTTACTGTGTAAGACTATCTGTCCAGAGGAATTCAATTAAATCACTTAATGCCTGCCACATTCAAAACCCCATTTTTTATACATGAATGTATATGTATATCCTCCATGCTTTATATAGGTATGTAGGGGCAATGTAAAGTGGCTGTTCTAAACTTTTGGAATAACAGTAGTCTTCTTATTTAAATTTAGCTTTTAATTTTGTTTCGCCCTAACAAGCCTGTTGTCCCACTTTACTTGTAGCCACAGATGCAGACATTCAACTGCAACACATCCAGGCCTTCTCAATATTTTATACAAAACCATTAAACCCTCCGCCCAAACCAACCTCAGCCCAAAGTGCTGGCCACATGTAATAGTAAAGAAAGTTAATCTTCTGCAATCTTACAGTAATTCTTTCCTTTCTTTTTAATATTAAGACATATTGTGCATTTACTGCTCTCGATGCATGTTATGGCATGAGTTTAAGTCACATGAACAGCTGAAATAGCTCCCCAGGGTTTTAAATATGCTGTGCCTGATATGAATAAATGATAGTTATATGAATTAAAACTTCCACTTTTCATAATGGAAATGGATAGTGTGAGTTCAATGTTTTCATTATTTAACAACTAAATAGCAACTGTTCCAATATAGTAACATCCTGTAAACACACCCTTAGCAAAGGCAAATTTAGTGAAATAGATTATCTCGCATGCAATTCTCCAGTCCAAGAGGAGAAAACATCGAGAGAAAACTCAGAGAGAGAGGGAGAGAGGGGCAGGGTGGGATGAGAGAGAGAGAGAGAGAGAGAGAGAGAGAACTCAGGCACTTTCCTGTGGCAGCGAGAGTTGCCTGGCAACTTCCAATTCCCAACAGCTACTGAAAGTTAAACTAAAATCCTGGTTCTGTGGGAGCTTGACCCCACACCTTCATGCTGTTCTGTTGTTCCAATCTTAAAACAGAATGCAAGCTGTTTACTTTATAACAAAGTGTGAAGCTGGATGTACACAGCAGGCCAAGCAGCATCTCAGGAGCACAAAAGCTGACGTTTCGGGCCTGGACCCTTCATCAGAGAGCCTGATGAAGGGTCTAGGCCCGAAACGTCAGCTTTTATGCTCCTGACATACTGCTTGGCCTGCTGTGTTCATCCAGCTTCACACTTTGTTATCTTGGATTCTCCAGCATCTGCAGTCCCCATTATCTCTGTTTACTTTATTGGCTTGGAACGGGTCACTCGGCACATCTGTCTCAACCTCTTCATAAAATAAACCAGGACAAAATATACCTCTTAAAGCCATTGTATCATCACACCTCCACACTTAAAAAAAATCAATATACAAAGATCGTTTCATTTTTCAAAACTTTTAGCCTTATGCTATTAGTACACTACAAGACATATGCATTACATTGTCTCTAAGCATGCAAACATTCAGTACTACAGACCATTTCATTCCATTTCTTTCTGCCACCAAACATCTCAGCCTTCACTCATCAACATTGTGACAACCTGTCGGCAAGTACATTTTGTCATCCTGCCAAGTATGTAATTTTCAAATTGAATGGCAACAATATTAAGCTCCATCTAAATAGTCCATAATTTTTGTCCTTAAATTTCTCTTAAGGCCTACTTCGGATGGGCAATAAATGCTTAGCCTGCCAGCAACACCTACATCCCACATAAATAAATAATAAAGGCTAGAACATCTCACAACAAGGTCAACACTAAATAACAACTTTGTATGCGAGGTTCTGGATATTAATCCTTTGTTTTTCATTCAGTGTGGGATATGGCTGTCACTGGCTGGCCAGCATTTATTGCCCATCCCTTGAGAAGGCTTGAGAAAGTGGTAGTGAGCAGCCTTGTTGAACCACTGCAGTCCATGTGCTGTAGGTAGATCCACAAAACCAATACTGTCTCTCAATATGCAGTTGTGAAATTCCAGAAAATAACCATAGTGAGATATGGGACAAAGTAAACTGAAATGCTAAGACTCTCATCTTGCGTAAAAGCCTTATTATTTTGTTCTTATAGTTCTTATTTCCATCCCTAATGTTTTAGTCATCACATCTCTTGTTGCTATATCTATTATTATAAATAACTATTGCTACATTTTGTTCCCCAACAATACTATATCCCAAACAATGTAAAAGACCTGGCTCTTGACAAACTCTGTACCGTTTTTGGTTCCCTATGTTTATCTTGAGCACAGAATCTTCATATCCTATTGCACTTAATTCTTCAAATCATCCAATTCACGTACTTTTCATACCAGAAACAAAAGGAAATGTCTTTTTCATTCTTCTGCTTTTCACTACAGGTAAAATAGTCTAAAATTGCCTTTAAAATTAAAATCACAACACGTAGACAGCAGAGGAATTGAAAACTATTTAATACTAACATATTTTCTGTGATAAAAGTGGTAATGATTTGACAATCTTTTCTCTACACTTTTAAAAATAACAGGCCTATGTCCTGGCTGGTTATAAAATGTGAGAACTATTTGCATAAGTGTGGCTGACCAGTTGAACAAAACAACATTGTCACTAATAGCCATGATTATCACTACATAACTGATTTTATTTGTGATATGTGGTTGGCCACATTTTCAGTTAATAACATGAGAAGTAGATTCACAAAATATTTCATTTTAATAAGCATTTCTAGTTCCCAGAATTGCCATTCAGTGATTATGTTGTCACATCTGTGAAAATACAACTTGGTTTTGACCTGTACGCTCCTTCAAGGTGCTGCCAGAGACGAATCTTTCATTTGATCTGAGTTGGGAAGTCAACAGGGAGAAAAATAACCCTCAATCTGACAGTTTTCTCAAAGCATCAGAGCTTTTGTTGAAAAAAATAGAAAAATAATAAATGGAATAGTTGATCATGTGGGTTCTTTTCACTTATATCTACAATTTTTGAAATATGGTTAATAGGTCGTACATAGAGTTGTCATCCAAGAATATGGATCACAAACATTCCATAGATCAATGCAATTGTTAAGTACTACAATGTCCCATTCTCTGCTGACTTTAAATGTGTGCATTTAGTGTTGATGAAATGCTACATTTAATGTTATTCTTCCTTTAATAGCCAAGTCAAAGCTGCTATTTTAACACGACCACGATCGCCACCTGGAAGTTTATTAGGCAAATGTTATGAGACATGGAAAGTACATATATTTCCATCCCGTCCAATCTTCTCACTTCCACTTTCAACATACTACACAATAATGCTTTGTTTGAATTAGAGTAACATTTTGCTCAAATTTCCCCAAACATGTTCCTGTGTTGCATCACATCATGAACTGCTGCAGCATAGGGAGGTTTTTACTTTGTGCTTGGAAAGGTCAGATAGTTTGCATGACAGGAATTTGGTCAGCTTCATTTGTTCAACTCCAAATTGAAATTTGGTAAAATTAACTGAAAGATCGGTATTCAAATGGAGAGGGCAGCGGGCAAGGAGAATTCCAAGACTGCGAGTAGAATGGATATTTTGATCTGACGGTCATTGAAAATGTGTCAGTGTCATAATAATAGTTGGTGACCTTCAGGTGGATGACAAATTTGAGCAGTTCAAATAAGGGGGGTGGGGAGCGGTGTTGGTAACAGTTTTGTACACCACTGGATTGGTGATCCAGGGGCCTCAGCTGATGCTTTGCCAACATGGTTTCAAATGGCAGTTGGTGGAATTTAAATTCAGTTAACAAACCAAAAAACCTTAAAATTGAAAACTGGTCACAGTAATAGTGATCATGTTAACGATCATTGATTCTAAACACCCATTTAGTTCCCCAATGACCTTCTGGCTCATGTCTGATTCAAGCACAGAGTAATGTGATTGACTGTTTACAGTCCTGTGAAAGCCCTTGGAAGACACTAAGCTCAAGAGCTAAAGGGATGAGCAATGAATGACAGCATTGCCAGCTAAGCACACACCCAGTGAAAGAATATAGATTTAAAAATGGATATAAAGGTAGGTAGTGAAATTTAAATAAATTGGGTGGTAAAAGGATAGCCCAGTGCTGACTATAAAACAGTTTTTAATATTTGTAAAAACTTATCTGCTCTTCTAATGCCCTTTAGAGAAGAAAATTTGCCATGTTTACCTGGACGAGTACACACATGAGTACAGACCCACAGCAATGTGGTCATCTGTCTAGTCTGAAATGGCCTAATATGACTGTTGTATCAAACAGCTATGAAAATTAATAAAAGCAATGAAATGGGACGGATTACCTAGTGCTGACTTAGGCACTGGAAACAATAATGGAAAGCTCAGCCCTGCCAAACCTGAAAATTTTGTCTTGCTAACATGTGGGGACTTGTACCAAAATTGGGACAGCTATCCCACAGACTAGTCATTTAACAGACCAACAGAGTTATATTCATGGAATCATAAAGCTGATTTGCCAGATACCACCATCACCTGGGTATTCCTGGATATGTGCTGTCCTCGAGCAAAACCACAAGTGGCTACACAGTGACAATATAGTTAGTAGGGAGTTGCCTTTCTTAACAGTGACTCTTTATCCCATGAAATATCATCACATCAGGTCAAACATGGGAAAGGAAAACCACCACCGATGAACACCCATGTCTCTCCACTTCCCTCCTCAAAGCCTCCCAGCTCATAAATCAGTACTTCTTCTCCTACTACAGTACTTCTTGTTGAATACCACTTGGAAGAAGTACTGAGGGTGGCAAGAGCACTGCAGTTACTCTGGGTGGCAGACATTAATCATTAGGCTTATTCTGTAGCCAATTCAATTCACTCCACATGATAGTAAGAAATGGTCAAAGGCACTGGATACTGCAAAATGTATAGGTCTGATGACATTCTGGCAATAGTACTGATGACTTTTGCTCCAGAACTGTGTCATAAGCTACGCTATTCCAGTACAGCTATAATATTGTCATCTACCCAGTGGAAAATTGCCCAGGTATGCATTTGCAACAAAAGGCAGGGTAAATCCCACCCGGCCAATTATCATCCCATCATCAACTCTCAAACATCAGGAAAGTGACAGAAGCGGTTGTCTAAAGTGCAAGCAAGCATCAACAGCAATCAGCTGCTCCCTGACAGCTCAGATTTCACCAGTGCCAATCAGCTCCTGGCATCATTGCAGATCCAAGCATGGACAAAAGAGCTGAAATCCAGTGTAGAGATGAGATTGATAGCATTTAGAATCAAGATGTCCTAACTAAACTGAAGTTAATAGGATGCTGGGAGACCATCTCTACTGGTTAGAGTCATATCTGGTATACAAGCAGATGGCTGTAGTTGTCAGAGACCAATCATCTCAGCCCCAGGACATCTTGTAGGAGTTCTTCAGGGTAGTGTCCTAGGCCCAACAATCACCAGCTGCTTAATCAAAGACCTTCCCTCCATCAAAAAGGTCCTAATTGGGAGTGTTCACTACCATTCATGATTTCTCAGATACAGAAGCAGCCTGTGTATATACACAGCAAGACCTGAACAATGTGCAGGCTTGGGCAGATAAGGGGCAAGAAATATATGCTCCAAGCAAGTACCAGGCAATGACTATCTCAAACAATACAGAATTTAACCATTGACCCTTAGGCGTTTAATGGTATTCCCTTTGCGATTTGGCAGTTCATGCTGCTGCTAGAACATGATGGGGAGACAGTACAATTGATTGGAAGTGGTAATAGTAAGGAATAGTAATATAGTGCTGTGGGTTCTCATTTCCACCTCTGCTAAATCCAGCTTGCAGTAGTTCTTGGCTCCTTTCCTCAGCATACTATTTACTAAATATCACCTAAATGGGAGAGAAGCACAAACAAATCATGTAAAATAAAGAACAGTAGCAGAAAGGGAGACACAAGGGAAAGAAGGCAAAATGGAGACATCAGAAACAGGCAACAAATGTCACATTCATCCCTGACTTATGTGGAATGCATTATTTTTAAGAAGGAAACTACTTTGGATTCACAACATGTTATAAAATGGAATGTATCATTTAATATACTTCATTAACATTACAGAATACCTGCACTCCACTTCAATCACAAAAATAACTTAATTACACTTCTAGGTGCTGTGTAAAGACTGCTTTTATCTTAATTTTGTTTTATTAAAAATAAATACATTTATGGATGTAACATGAGGCAAAATAAAACATTATAAAGCAGCATTATTTCGAGAAACATCCTTTAAATTTGAAATGTAAATAAGACCACTATATACAAGTAATTAAGGAGACAAATACACTTTTGTTTCAGATAGCCATCTTGTTGGTTAACACTTTGGCAACACTGAACAGAATGAAATAAATGAAATACAAACACAGCTAACTGGATTTTATTTAAAACTCTCATTTCATGTTGCTCTTTCACCAGTCTCTTAATTTGCTCGATCCTTCATATTTTGGCTTCTTCAACACTGTAACTCCACCATTCTGTATTTTCCAAGACATTAAACAATGTATCTTGATCAAAGGTAGTATGTTAAAATGCAGAATAGTTCAATCAATGATTATTCTTCATAATTATGTACTGCAGCAATTTTTCATGGCCAACTTCTTGTTCAAGTGTGTGCTGGACAAACTAGTTACAGAGACCTCGTCTGTTTTCTCATCTGCTCTTTTCCTCACTTCCCTGTGGAGTGGAATTGACAGTGAATGTAAACAACAGGGCAGATATATCAACCATAGTTAAAGTTATAATAACACTAATTTACAGTGAAAAGGCATTAAGTTTGTAATTGTGCATAATAAGGCTAACTTGCAGGTAGAGTCCATGATTAAGAAAGCAAATGTAATGTTGTTGTTTATCTCAAGAGGGTTGGAATATAAAAGCAGTGATGTGCTTCTGAGGCTTTATAAAGCTCTAGTAAGGCCCCATTTAGAATACTGTGTCCAATTTTGGGCCCCACACCTCAGGAAGGACATACTAGCCCTGGAGCATGTCCAGCGGAGATTCACACGGATGATCCCTGGAATGGTAGGTTTAACGTATGATGAACAGCTAAGGATCCTGGGATTGTACTCATTAGAGTTTAGAAGGTTGAGCGGAGATCTAATAGAAACTTACAAGATAATGTATGGCTTAGAAGGGGTGGATGCTAGGAAGTTGTTTCCGTTAGGCAGGAAGACTAGGACCCGTGGGCACAGCCTTAGAATTAGATGGGGTAAATTTAAAACTGAAATGAGACAACAATTCTTCAGCCAGAGAGTGGTGGGCTTGTGGAATTCATTGCCACGGAGTGCAGTGGAGGCCGGGACATTGGATGCCTTCAAGGCAGAGATCGACAAATTCTTGATCTCACAAGGAATCAAGGGCTACGGAGAGAGTGCAGGGAAGTGGAGTTGAAATGCCCATCAGCCATGATTTAAATGGCGGAGTGGACTTGATGGGCCAAATGGCCTTACTTCCACTCCTATGTCTTATGGTCTTATAAGGTGAAGGAAAACATTATATTGGTTTCAATGATAGTTCTGAGATTGGAGCTCTGGCATAATACCACAATAACCAAAAAAGTAGGACAATCTTTGTTCTGTATCCAATTATGCTACACTTAAACTGTCAGTGGGTAATGTTTATTCTGGGTGCCTAAAAGGGAAATGCATTCCTGTCCACAAAACGAATATTCTTTGCCTCAATAAGCACAGAAGAAAATCCTTCAGATAGATAGCCAATTGGCATTTAACTATTCTTCAGAAATGTGGTATAACCAAAAAAAAGCAGAAAAGTCTTAGAACAAAATATACTTTAAGAAATGATTTTGTTCCGTGTGCAACTTGGTGAAACTTAGATCAGGGTCAGGAGAACTAAAATGGCAGGTGCTTTAAAAAAATGCACTCACAAAGTTAGCTTATGTTACTATTAGCAATTTCTGCACGAGACCACACAAATCTGTTAATTTCAATCTTCACTCTGTTCTACATTGTCAGCTAGAAAAGTACTACAATTAACTTCAGCTATCTTGACTCAAAGACACAGCAAACATAAGTTCTTGAGGCTTAATACTTTCCAGAAGCCGATATCAAAATCCAGGTCAGTTGATATGGAATGAAAAATGTTGAGCTAAATGATGGTGCTTTAGTAGTCGAGAACTTGTCAAAGCTCTTGCGTATAACTCACGCCAAGAATGAATTGGTGGAGGCAGTAGCATTGTGGTAATGTCACTGGCTGAAGAATCTAGAATCCAGACTTATGGTCTAGGATCATAGTCTCAGACATTTACAGCATGGAAGAAGGCCATGTGGCTCAACATGCCTGTGCCAGTCAACAAACACATGACTACAATCATCCCATTTCCAGCTTTTGGCCCATAACCCTGGAAGCTTTGGCAACAGAACTGAATATTTAAATATTGCTTAAAAATTCCAGGAGTTTCTGACTCAACCACCCTTTCAGACAATGAGTACCAGACTCTTGTATTCTACCTCTTAAATCTATGCCCACTCATTACTAACCCTCTAGTAATGGAAAAAGGAGTGCCTTACTGTCCACACACTCTGCACCCCTTGAACTTACACCCTCTCAATCTTCGCAACTCCAAGGAAAACAACCCCAGCCAATCCAACCTTTCCTTGTAACTGAGATCTTCCAGCCCAGGCATATCTTGGTAAATCTCTTCTGCATCATTTATAGTGCAATCACATTCTGCCTGTAATGTGGTGACCAAAACTACATGCAGTACTCCAGTGACGTGATTGGCATTTCAGATAGAGTACAAGAATAAGGAGGTTATGCTGAAACCATGTCTCAACTAATGAAAGCAATTACCCCACATGCCTTCTTAATTGCCTTATCCACCAGCCCTGCTCCTTTCGGAGATCTATGGATATACACACTAAGGTCCCTCTGACTCATCTGAATGGGTCCTACCATACATACTGTGATTCCTTGCCTTGTTAGCTTTCCAATAAGACTTCACTTCTCTGTGATGAATTCCACTTGCCATTGTTCTGCACAGTTGATCAGTTAAATGATTCCCTTCTGCAGCTCATGCTATCCTTCTCATTATTTAGCACCTGATCAATTTTTGTGACATCTGCGAACGTCTTGATCATATCTGTGCATTTATATCCAAATAATTAATGTACATAACCAACTGCAAGGACCCCAGCACTAAGCTCTGCTGAAGCCCACTAAAAACAGACTTCCAGTCACAGAAATCTCTCTACCATCATATTCTGCTTCCTGCTTCTCAGCCAGTTTTGGATCCAATGTGCTGCTTTGCGTTGAATTCATGGGCTCCTACTTTTTTGACTAGCCTGCCATTAGGGACTTATCAAAAGCCCTTCTAAAGTACACGTAGACCAACATCAAATGCATTACCCTCATCAAAACTCACTATTATCTTTGAAAAAACATCAAATTCATCAAAGCCCACTTTCCCTTAACAGATTCATGTTGACTATGAACTTGTCCCTCCAAGTACAGACAGAACTCTGAGGATCAGAATGTTTCTAATGACTTCCCCAATCAGAGCTTAGACTGATTGGTCTGTGATTTCTTATTCTTATCCTCCACTCTTTTCTAATAATGGGGCAACATTAGCAGTTATCCAATCATCTGGCACCACACTGCATGACCAAAGAGGACCTGAAGATCACAGCCAAGCCCTTGATAGCTCTCCCCTTGTCTCCCTCAATAGCTTGGGAAACATCTCATCTATGGATATGAATGTATTCATTTTTAAAGCTGCTAAACCTGTGAGGCCCTTCACTTTCTCACTGTGTTAACTTCTTGTATTTCAGTGTTCCACACCAATGTTTATAGTTGCATCATCCTTTTCAATTCTGAATACTAATGTAACATGTTCATCAAGAACTGTACTCACATTTCCCAGGTCCACACACAGATTACCTTTATGGTTCCTAATGGGCCCGATTCTTTGTCTAGTTATTCTCTCACACTTTATATATTTAAACAACCCTTTCTTATGCACTCTCTTAGCTTTCCTAATTCTCTTTTCAAGTTACTCCCCATTGCTATTTTTTCCCCCAATCCCACCCTTTTTGTCCCTTGACATCCGGGGTTTTCTGGTCTTAGTTAACCCTTCGTGTTTATGCGAACATCTTTACCCTGTACTCTCACCATTTCTTTGTTGATTGCCTCACACTGCTCTTACACAGTTTTATCTGCAAGTAGCTGCTCACAGTCAGCATTTACCAATCACATCTTGCCTTAACTTTACCCTAATTTAGAACTTTTATTCATTGCCTATCATTATCCTTTCCCATAATGATCCTAAATCTAATTGACTTATGGTCAAAACCTCCAAAATGTCCTTTTTACTGATATAATTTACACCTGCCCCATTCATTTCAGAATATTTGGTTCAAAACTGCTCACCCCTCTGGTTGGGCTTTCCACATTTCAGCTAAAAAATATTCACCTGCATGCATACTAAGAATTTTGCTCCCACCCAATGTTGTGCACTAGAACCATGCCTGTTAATAGATGAGTAGTTAAAGTTCCTTACTGTTACTCCATATAGTGCACACCAAACAAAATTTCCCCCTTTTTGTTTTCTTTACTTCTACCTCATTTGGTGATCCTTCCAAGACATCATCCTTCCTCACTTGTACAATTGATTCTTTGAGCAATATTGCGACTGCCACCACCCCTAATCCTAATTCTCCTGCTAAACCTCCCCAACAGTATTCTCCATGAGGATACTGGTCCTGTTCCTGTTTAGATTTAACCCATTCACCTCATACAGATCCCACCTCTCCAAAAACCAACTCCACTGAGTGGTTGTGAACCATGAGTCATGGAGAAGCCAGTCTGACTGCATCAAAACCATGGGGAACTGGGCAAGATCAACCTCGCAATAGTATCAGCCAGGCTTTCTAACTGCATGCTTATCATGCACTATTGTATACTGTTGCAATTGAGTCTTGACTACAGTTTTCAAATGGCCTTGGAGTCTTTCAAATGGAATGAAAATCTATACCTAAGGTACATCTTACAAACCAAACAATCTTTCTTCAAAGTTTTCAAGAAGATTTGTAGCCTGGGATGTGGACGAGGTTGTAGACATGCTTGCTGAGCTGATGAGTTTGATTGCAAACGTTTCATTACCCTGTTAGTTAGCATTGTCAGTGCACCTCTGGTGAAGTGTCAGTGTTCTGTCCCACTTGTTCTTTACATGCCTCAGTTTGCTGGGGTGTTTGGTACCACTTCCGGTTCTGATTCTCAGTGGTTTGTACATGTGGTCTAATTCAATGTGTTTGTTGATGGAGTTGCAGTTGGAATACCAGGCCCCAGGAATTCCCTGGTGTGTCTGTTTGGTTTGTACAATTATGGGTGTGTCATCCCAGTCAAATTAGGGTCCCTCGCCTGTATGTAGTGAGACAAGTGAGAATTGGTTGTGTCTCTTGGTGGGTGGTTGATGTTAGTATATCTGTATAGTCAGTTTTGTTCTGTTTTGGCCTATGTAGTGTTTCTCACAACCTTTGCATGGTATTTTGTATATTACACCGGTTTTGCTGATTTTGGATATGGGATCTTTTAAGTTCGTCAGTAGCTGTCGCAGAGTGGTTGTTGGTTTGTGAGCTACCCTGATACCTCAGAGTCTGAGTAGTCTTGTGGTCATCTCTGAAATGTCCTTTATGTGCGGTAGGGTGATTAGTGATTCTGGTTGTGTTATGTCTTCCTGTTGTGGCCTATCTCAGAGGTAACAGCGGATTGTGCTTTTCTGGTATCCATTCCTTTTGAAGACTCCATATAGGTGCTCCTGTTCTGCTTTGCGTAGTTCTGGGTTGCTGCAGTGTGTTGTAGCTTGTTTAAATAGTGTCCTGATACAGTTCCGTTTGTGGGCATTGCAGTGGTTGTAGTGTAATTGAGTATCTGGCCCGTATGTGTAGCCTTTCTGTATACGCTAGTCTGGAGTTCCCCATTGTTTTAGCGTTCCACCATTATGTCCAGGAAGGGTGGTTGGTTGTTGTTCCCTTCTTCTTTTGTGAATTTTATCTGGGTAAGGATGTTGTTTATGTGTTGGTGGGTTTCTTCTAGGTTTGTGTGTTTAATAATTACGAAGGTGTCAGCTACATATTGGGCCCAAAGTTTGGGCTGCGTAGTGGGGAGCGCTATCCATTCTAATGATTGCATTACTGCTTCTGCAATCAGATACTGGGGATCCCATTGGGTTCCATTGTTACCTAGCAGGGTGATGAAACATTTGCAAGCAAACCCACTGGCTCGGCAAGTATGTCTACAACTTAATCTTTCTTCAAAAAAAAAGCAGTCTCCAATGGGAAATTAAAGGACTCTTTAAATAAAAACACCCTGTTATTGTTACTGGAACTGTTTTTCTCTCTCTCTCTTTTGTCCATGAACATTTTGGGCCTGAACAGCTCTGAGAATACACAACAATTTGCAAACCTGTCCAGCACTAAAAATAACTGAACCAGAACAATAATAAATTGTTTTTTAGTAATAGCAAAATTTAACCACAATCCCATTCACTCAAGAAACTTATACATACTCAGAAAAATAGAGCTGCATGGAGTTTTTCAATACAGTAAGACAGAAGATATTCATTCCTATTTACAGTTATCTGATACAAACACACAAATGACAAAATAAAAACATTCTTCACCTTTTCACATCAATTATTCAGAACATTCAATGTTAAAAATAATTATTTTTCTATATCTATACATAACAGAATATGAATAATCAGAAAACAGCAGAGGAAATTACTATTAAAAGAGTTGAGCATAAAGAAGCATGTAGCACAATGGAGCATTATTTTATATACATTCTCAATTTTGCTGAAGTTCTATTTCTGCCATGAATATGTCGGAACACAACGAGTACAATGCAAGTACCTTCCTAAAAGGCTGATGGAAAAGGTGCAGGAAGAATTGCTCCAAATCATTCTTGTGCATCTCCCACCAACTACAAATAGAGCAGTCATCTGTCTAGCCCCTTTCTCAACATATTCAATGTCTTATTTCAGTAAGGCGCCATAAAATGGTAACACCAAAAATTAAAAGTGTGGTTGATTAAATTGAAGAATATGTAATTGAGATTATGCCCAGAGAAACACCACCCCTGCAGGACATCAAATTGCCAGATCCGTGTTAAATTACTACAAGATATTAAATGATTTCATCTTATCTTCACATCGACAAGAATAGCAGTGTCCAGGTGGTAAATAGTAAATTTTTATTGTAGGTACTGGTATTGCTCTGAATAAATAAGACCTACAGGATATTACAGTTGGATGGTATCCACATGGATTTTGTCAACACTATACGCAAACCAAAGTTTAAAATGCAAGGCCACATTTCATCGAATGAGAGTAATTCGCTCATTTTACGCCCCTCACATTATTCACTGAGGGAGTTTGTTATAAAGTCACATGGTTACAACATGTTATTTCAAACCATTTTTTCAATTAATTATTTTGTAATATTAATAGAAACATCATTGAGATGTGTAGAGTTTTGCATTTACTTTCCAGATAAGTAGGGATCCTCACTGGAACTATGATGTGAAGTATTATATTTATAGCAGTATAGAACCTAGAATCGCAGTGTTTTTGGTAATAGAACAAATACTATGTTATTCTTACTTTGGATTCCTGTAACTGTTCATAAGCAGTGAGGACAGGGAAAATGAATTATCTCAATATGTGACTACAATGAGCATTACCTTTTGATTGTCTGTGGCCAGCCTCCCAATCCGAACCCACTTGTTAACTTGAGATAGCAATAACTGCAGGTGCTGGAGTCAGAGATAACACAGTGTGGAGCTGGAGGATCACAGAAATTTGCCATTTCTGAAGAAGGGTCCCAACCCAAAACATCAGCTTTCCTGCTCCTCTGATGCTGCCTGGCCAGCTGTGTTCCTCCAGCTCCACACTTTGTTACCACTTGTTAACTTGTAACTTTAGTCCCTAACACATTAACATCTAGCTTCCACATTGGTATCTCATTAGTTAAGAACAAAGAAAAGGCTAAAGTTGAGAAATTTACATTGGACCAATTAAAACTGTCCTGGTAAATCCCTATCATTTTTATTTGATCAAGCACATCCAAGCCAAACACTTTAGGTCTCTTTTTACATCATTCTAGATAGAAATTTGATGCAAAAATCTTTCTTTGCCTCATTATTCACAAAATAAGCAGCTCATTAGCCAGAAGGAATAGTCAGAGTTTGACTAGGCTATTATCTGCACATTCTATCAAAGTGCCTTTGATCTTTTCCTCTACCTAATGCATGTTTCCAGGAACCTACTGATCGAGTTAATAAAATCAATGCTTACCGAGCGAGGTGAAGCACTGCTTCAATAATATTTGAGCCATCTTTGGCACTTGTTTCGCAAAACAGTGCATTGTATGTCTATTAGGAAGCAAAAAAAAATGAAAAAGATTCACTCTTATATTTAATATCCTCAGTGAAAAGATTATCATAACAAATAGAAAATAAATCACAGCTTTGGCTTTAGACACCCACTCTCCAAATTTAAAACAAAAATATTCTTACTGACTCAGCTAATTGCTTTGCAATACACCACTCAAACATTGATAGAAAGAGACAAAAAATTCGAATGTTTTAGTCTTGCACTCAAGACTGACATATAAAACCAAACTCTGAACCAGGACTCTAATTCAGACGATATCCGGAATCTGCTGATTGGCTGAAATGGAAATACAGCTTGTTCTGTTAATGATCAATTTTAGCATGCTGTTTAAACTCAGGCCAGGTAGATCCACTAATTGATCAGGGCATTGCCACAGGAAAGGCAGTTTCCATAATCCTTTCTCAATTAAAAAGGTGCAGAATATGCACAGATTCCTTTTCTTACACAGAACACAGTCCTGTTTGTAAATATTTGTAGTTTCTAACACACCACTCCAAAATAACATTAAACTGATTTCTGGTGCCATGCTTCGCACAGTCTGGATTATCTGATAAATACAACCCAATAGCAGAATCGAATCTAGTGTTGGAGATTTTGTCTTGAGTTTTGCAAGCACAGGTTAAGTGAGCAGTCAACAACCTGCACACTTTTTACATCAGTCAGTCAAAGGGACATGTAGTCTGTCTATCCTGAAGCACACAGCTTATGTACTTGGCATCACACTGATGCTGAAATTACTAATCTGGGTAGGAGGCATAATGTCTTTTTGGCTTGATGACAGTAGACTTGTTAGTGGAGAATACCATTCATGTGTCTAGTGCAAAGTAGCATTCTGAGGCTTCAACTGTTGCTTAAATATTTTGATATCTCTTCCCCTCCCTTTCAAGGTTTGGTTTCTTGCAACCCAGTGTTAATGACTGACTCAGTTCTTTGATTCTCACCATGGCCAGTTTCTCGCCATAACTTGGAGGGACTGACTTCTGCACTTCTTGTGAGGCTCTGTTCCGTAGATCTGCTTTGTTCCCCACCAACATAATGGGAATATTTTCACTGGTTGAACCCTTTAAATTAAGCAAAAAATGAGTAACATCATCTTATTGTATACTTATAGTATTGGATAAATTATCACTGTTTTCCCTGAATCTCTTCATTTAACACACTGTTTTTTTTAAATTCTCGTTTTGAATGGAACTGGAAACCTAAATAACATATTCATGCTATCAACGCTACATGTAAGTGATGTGATGTTGTTAATATAATAATCCTTTATCTTATATGACTATTATAAATGCAAACTGGAAATTTTAAAATTAACAAACCCTTCTTTCTTTTGGCCTTTACTTTTTATTTTGATTCAGATTCCCTTCCAGATAAGCCAGCTCTGAAGAAATTCTTATGGACCCAAATCATTTAGCCACTTTAGATGTTGCTCAAGCGCAGTAATATTAACTTTATTCAGTTTTAGCTGATTTTTCCTTAATTCATCCAAAAGTGCTGACAAATGTTTGTTTCTAAATATCATTTTAAAAATTGAACCATAATCCCTATGGTGTGGCTTGAATATTCAATGCTTTGGGAATGCGGGGGTGGGATAGAGTCTGCCCCTCTAATCCAGAGGCAGATCATAGATGGCCATAAGTGCAGATGAGCACATGAGTGCCAAGTGTGCTGGTTAAAAAGGTCTACCTAACTCTTACTTATTACCTCCATGCCAACTCATATTATCCACCTACCCCTTGCCTTCATGACCTCTTCATACCATATCAATAGCTATTCATCCAATATTCAGTATGGCTAAATCTATGGAGTCAGGTGGAGATGAGGTAATAGTAAAATTTAATAGATCTCTTATTCTGACAACAAAACTAAATATAATTCTCAGTAATGAATTCCAGAATTTTTAAATTCCAGAATTTGTTATGAAACAAAATTTCTAGTCAGTAACCACATCAAAAACAGCTACTCCACTAATAGTCTCTTTCAGCTGTTGATCAAAATTTGAACTGTCACCCTTACTGACACAAGTGCTTTTCTGCCATCTGAAACTCAGCTAAACATTCATAATGACCCTGCTGTAAGAACATACTTGAGAAATGTGAACAAAAACTCTAATGGCACTGCTAACTCTGTTAGCTTCAGTCTATTTATTTTAATATTTAAAGGAAAAAGAATTTAAATAACTTCAGATCATGACCTGTAAACCAAACTATACATTCTTTAAGACTCCTTCTGTCAACTCAATAAATTTGTGACCCCACATTGCAAGTCGCCCTTGGAACAATGAAAATGAGGTCTTTTTGAACTCAACAATAATTTCAAATGGGCCTTCTGAGCTTGGTTTTCCTGGCTTTGTGATTCATACCTTGTCCACTTCCAGATAGAAAGAATGTGATCTGTCAGAAATCTGGTTGGAACCTCCACATCCAGGTAGAGGCGGCCATTTAAAAAGGTTTCTGGAGTCGGTCAAACTCTTCAAAAATATGGCGCGTTACCTCCATAATTGTGGTTTCCTTCTTTGCTAACTATTCTAGAATGGAGCCTGTAGCCTTTGAAAAGGTTACTTTAAATTTAAAGTCTTCAACTGACAAGTGCTGGTCATCATTAGGCGTACCTGCTCTGACTGATTGGAAAATCACCAAGTACAGTGCTAATATCATATCTGAGTTATAAGCCATGGGAAAACGCCCTGTGTAGGCTTTTGGGTTTCTGACCAGTTGCTGGTTCACCACACACTGGACAAAAAAAAAGGTCAAATAGTAAAAGAGCTGCTTAATGACTCTCAAGGTTAGACTCATAACTGTTTTCTGAATCACCTTTGTCACTTGAATGGATATATTACAGAACAAAAAAGTGAGTGGAATACTGCAATATGGTGGCCTTCAATATATTATGTCACAATAAGATTTCTTGCAGAAGGCATTCCCAAACTGAACCTCGTCTTAGTGATGAGGAAATGCCGCTCAGACTGGAGTCTTTTTCTCAAACAAAGAGTGGAGCAAGGCATAAAAGCAGGAGGCACTTGTGCTAGAGGGCAGGTCATGTTTTCCCATGCAATTATGTTCTTCTCAGCTCATCACACATTCATGCATGGGTAGACTGCCACATTTAATGGGCAGGAAATTCTTCCCTCGACCAGAACCTTCCAGGGTCCAACATCAAGGCACCCCATTTAACAGTCACCTAGACAGCACTTCATTCTCCACAACCCAGGAGCATCCCTTAGTCTCTCATCACTCCATTCATTCCTGGAGATGCCAGAGACCAGGCAAAAAGAATGGCACCTTACTGTAGCAATGCCTCCCTAGAGATTTTCCTGAAGGCTGCTCACAGTTGATTTTCCCTTTCAATGGCAAGGAGAAGCTGTCTGACTTATGAAGGCAATGAATAAAAATGGTAATATGGCATAAAGATAGGAGAATGATGCCGTGGACATTTCACACTAGGCATCGAATAACCAAAATAATGTTCCTAAATTATGTTCCAAGAATGATTTTAATAGATTAAATATTGTGGGGACTGTGCAAACAATTTCATAAATTTCATACTTCAACAATTTCATTAAAAGTGCTGCAGGAACAGAAGGCTCAATATCAGCCACACAGTTTGTTTCTCCCCCCATGAGGTTACTTGTAATTACTACCTAATAAGGACAAAATCTATTTAATATGGAAACAAGGTTATTCACCTCAATCATGTCAACCCATTCTCGTACATTGAGGAAACTCTTTTCACATGTGATATCATACAGCAATAAAACACCATCTGCGCGCCTGAAATAAGACTTGGCAATACTTCGAAATCTGAAATATAAGCAATAAGATCATGGCATCATTTCTCTGCTAACCATTTCATTTTCTTAAAAAAGTAGTACATTGTTGGGCTAATATGTTTCTAGTGCCATTAACACATAATCAATAATTAAACTTCCTTTTCTTAGCCAATTGCTTATGTTGACCAAGGACAGGATTGTAAGCCAATTTCAGGAAACTACACTGCAAAATTTAGCTCCGCGGTGCCTGCAGTTTCAGCGGTTCATTTATTGCATGCGTGCAATGCTGCGTGTACTACTTCAGGTAACATTTTGATGCTGGACATTAGGAGAGTTTTCAGAAGTACATAGAGTTGGTAGATTGGGACATTAGTCAGTGTCATGCGATGCTGATCTGATGCCAGTGATGCCATTATTGATCTCTGTGTTCCAGCTAATGCCCTTCTAAACACACATCACTACTCAGTGCATTCGCTCAGTGCTATTTGGAAGTGGTCACAAGAATATATGGATGTACCAACGCCAAATGAACTGCAACTCACCAGCAACAACTAAGAGGATCTGAATGTTAAGGTGCTAGTTAAAAATTCAGTCACAGAGCCTATAGTTACAAGCATCCTTGGCCTGCAGCATATAAAGGGAGATGGAGCAGGGAGCAGGGAAGAAGGCAAGCTGCTTTCTGACAGAGGAACAGGAATGGGAGAGCACAGGTGGATTTAATGGAGTTAGAGAGATACCATGGGACACAATTCACACATGAATTCCATGGGACTCAATTCCAGGATTCCCTATGCTGTGTCTCCAATTTTCAACAATGAAGATTAACGGTGCAAGCTGGTTCAGATCGCAAACCCCATGCTGAACTCCTGACATGGTTAAGTGTAGGGCAAAGGGTATGGGGGCATAAGATGGCATAAGTTGGCAAAGAGAGTGTGTTGGAGCAAAGAGGGTGTGACAGCTGTCATTATTACAACTGATACAGAGTCCCAGAGCATTGAGGCAGGTCATTTACCCAACCCTCCTCAGCACATTGTAGCTGTTGTTTACTCTGAACTCTTTCTGGGGACAGCAGACCCAACTCAAGCAAGCATCCACCTCCTTGAACAAAAGTCCCATATTTGCTCACATTTTCTCCAGAGGCAAGCATTGTGAGCCAAGAAATTTCCCAACCTGCTAGCTGCTTTAAAGCTGAAAATCTAACTGAATGTGTGATGATTTTTCTTCACAAGAGAGGTGTTTATAGAAATCTGACACCTTTGCAGACACAACAGTAACCTCAGAGTACAGTGACATAGGCACTGTTGATAGCTGTGAAGATGAGCATGGCAATAAACTTCTTAGCAATGGGATCTTCCCAATCTGGAGAAAGGGACATCTTTTAACTTCTCCCACACAAATACAAAAGAAAAATACTGCAGGTGTTGGAGATGCAAAACAAAAACAGGAAATGCTAAAGATACTTAGCAGGTTAAATCTGTGAAGGGAAACAGTGTTAATATTTCAGTTTGATGGCCCAACATCAAAAAGGAACTACTGAACTGTGAAGTAGTCGAAGCAAATGATAGATTGAGGGGAAAGAAATACAAAAGGGAAGACTGTGTTTGGATGGATAACAGGAAAGATCAAATAAGCAAAGTGAAGGAATAATGAAAGAGATTAGAGAAAAACATCAGCAAAAAGGAACAAGATGAAAGCAGCAGTTATAATCTACAACCTTTTCATTCAATGTTGAGTCCAGAAGGCTGCAGAGTTCCAAGTCAAAACATGAGGTGATGTTTCTCAAACATGCATTGAGCTACAGTGCACCAAGAGCAAAAAAGTCAGATGAGAGTAAGGTGGGGAATTGAAATGACAAGTGACAGGATACTCAGAGTCATGCTTGTGAACTGAACAGAGGGCTAGAGAGTGAGTTCAACAATTTTAGATCTGGCTCCACTTGTTTTGTTTATTTTTCTTCCCTTGCTTCACATGGCATCTGGACATTGTTATGCAGCTATTCACACCTCATCTGGAAATATTCTTTGTTTCTCTACCTGTCCCATTTGGCCTTTGCCCAATAAAATCTTTTGTCATTTTTAATCCCTTCAGACATCCACTCTATCACAGAATTTTACATTTCTTCTCCTTCCCCTCACCCCCTTTCACTTGCACAGTTTCATTTATACGTCTATCTTACCGGAGTACTGATGAAGGGCCATCAACCTGAAACATTATATACTTTCCCTTCATAGATGCTGCCCGAGCTGCTGAGTATGTTTTTTAGATCTGACATCCCTCAACTTGTTGACAAAAACTTTCGGGGAAAAGGCAAACGGTTATTACACCAATAGAGTAAGTGCATTGTGCTCTCTCAGGCCAAAGAAAAGCAGGCAGAGTCTTCATGTAGGGAGGAGGAAGAACCCTCACCCCATCCCCCTCTCTGATGAAGGGTCTAGGCCCGAAACGTCAGCTTTTATACTCCTGAGATGCTGCTTGGCCTGCTGTGTTCATCCAGCTTCACACTTTATTATCTTAGAGTCTGCATGTAGCTTTGCCAGGACAGCGAGCTTCCCCCATTGTGTAGGCTGTCAATGGCAGCCAATGTTTTGCAGGGAATGCAACTAAATGAAGAGATAAAACACAAATGCATTGAAAAACAATGTTCTTATGCCTCCTTAACCCACTAGCACTGGAGTGGTGGTGGTGTTTCTTCAAGCTAAGGTAAAATAAAGTTGTTTTTTTTTCCATGATCGCAACACAGGTAGCATCCTTGCACTTTTCTGCTTACTGCCAAGGCAGGAGACAATGTTTCAGATTATAATTAACCCTCTTTGTTTTCCATACCTTACAATGACAGCCTGTTGAAAAGCTAACCAACAGATGAATAGTACATTTGGCTTTAATGTTTGTGTAGTTTTGTCACTTTAAAACTTCCTAATTTCTAATACCTCTCTTGACCTGCAGTGTCCCATAACTGCAACACCGTTCGTTCTCCATCAACAATCAGAGTTTTCATCTGAAAATCGACACCTGTGTGAAAAATAAGGAGGGCATGGAAATAAGTAAATGCTGCTCTCAGTGACAACCAAAAGTGTAGAGGCAATTTCTTGCTCATATTTTGACACTACACAGCCACACTCATATTCTCAAGACAAGGGAGGCAGTGGTGACATTGTGGTAACAATAAAGGAATCACAATCCAAAATTCTAGGTTAATTTTCTGGGGCATAACAGTTGGCGACATTTGAATTCAAAGGAGGCCACAGAAGCTCTGCTGATGGTCTGGCCAATAACATCCATCGCTCAACATTATTAAAACACATGTCTGAGCATTGGCGCTGCAGCATTCAACTCTTCACAATTTACATAAATGATCTGGATGAACAGACTAGCGATATGATAACTAAATTTAATGATGACCCAAAGATAGGTAGGAAAATGAGTTGTGAAGTGGACATAGGAACCTGCAAAGATATATGTTTAGTGAGTGGATTCAGATCTGACAAACAGAGTATAATGTGGAAGTGTGTGAAATTTTCTGGTTTGGCAGAAGGAGTTAAAAAAATAAGCTTATCATCTGAATAGTGAGATTGCAGAGCTCTGAGATGCAGGGAGATCTGAGTATCTCAGTGCATGAATCACAGCAGGTTATGCCGGCACATTAAGTAATTAGGAAAGCTCAGAGCATATTAATGGCTTATTGCAAGGAAAGGTAAGTGTGACGTGAAAGATAATTGGGCATATGTAAGAATGTAACATTAGGGTTAAAATCAGATCAGCCATGACTTTACGAGGAGCAAGGTCAAAGGGTTGAGAGACCTACCCTTATTCCTTGTTTGTACATTCAGAACTCATTCAAGGGTTTTTACACTAAGACAAACAGCATTTAGGGAGGCCAAGGCATAGTGGTAATGTTACTAGTCTAAAATCCCAGGCTAATGTTCTGGGGACACTGGTTCAAATCCCATCAAAGCACATCATGAAATTTAAATTTTAAAAGGTCTGGAAAGAAAGGAAAGCTTAATGGCAACCATTATCAATTGTCATTAAAACTCATCTGGTTCCTAATGCCCTCAAAGTGAAGAAATGTGCCATGCTTACTTGTTCAGACCTATGTATAAGACCAGATAAGAAGCAAGGTGGTCAACTCTTTAGTAATGTCTGAAATAACCCGGCAAGTCACTCTGTTGCAGAACAATTAGCGATAGTCAATAAATCCTGGACTATCCAGTGATGCCCACATGTCATGAAAAAAAACTTAAAAAACAGGCATTTTCATGAGTTCAAAGATTTCCCAGACCACAGCATTTGAAATGGGACAGGCGGTGTCACCTCAACATTTCAATCATTTGGAAAAGTGTAGATTCAGTTTCAATAACTTCTGGCTTGTCATGTTATTTCTTCATATGCAAACTTCCAAAAACACTGACCCAGTGGAATGATGATGGCAAATATTAGCAATTAGCACTGCAAAAGATGGGCCATTATTTGCTAATTACTCCTACTGCT
This sequence comes from Stegostoma tigrinum, assembly GCF_030684315.1. Lineage (NCBI taxonomy): Eukaryota > Metazoa > Chordata > Chondrichthyes > Orectolobiformes > Stegostomatidae > Stegostoma > Stegostoma tigrinum. Next base: position 61,145,108 of record NC_081356.1, on the reverse strand, counting down.
ATTTGTGGATCTTCATTGTGTATCAATTAAGTGTTTCATTTCAAAAATACTTCAAAGGTGACTAGGCATTTTGGATGTTAAACAGTTCTGAAATGCACTACGTAAACACAATTTCTGAAATATGAATGACACTTTACAGCTTTAAAGAAATTAAGAAATACAAAGGCCCAAAAAATATTTGTAGTGGCCTTGTAGTTGCACAGGTGATTTAGAAACTGTACGAGGTGTTCCATGATTATTTTCTTGAGAACTTACAAGACAGAACCTCCATCTGTCTCAAATGACCAGTGAATCCCGACAATAGTGTTCCTGTTTCCTTGTTCTTAGTCAGATATAAGTTTGAATGCTGGTACCCTCAAAATCAGCTGTAAATGCCTCCTCTTAGGCTTGTTGGAAAAGGCACAATAATTTAATGTTTTCTTTTGAATTTTGTAACCACTGGACCAGTCAATGAAGTGGTGTTTTTGAACAGAGGGACTAGTGGTGCAGGTTCATACTTCCTTGAAAGTGGCATCACAGGTTGACAGAATGATGAAGGCGGCGTTAGGCATGTTTGCCTTCATTGGGCATTCTATATAGAAGTTGAGGCATCATGTTGCAGCTGTACGTTAGTGAGGCTACTTTCGTAATACTGCCATACAATTCTGATTACCCTGCTATAGGAGCAATGTTGTTAAACTAGAAAGGGTATATAAAAAAATTACAAGGATGTTGCAGGGCCTGGAGGGTTTGAGTTATAAGGAGAGGCTGAATAGGGTGTGACATTTTTCTTTGGAGCATTAAAGGCCTAGAGGTGACGTTGTAGAGATTCATAAAATTATGAGGGGCTTAAATAAGGTGAACAGATAAGACTTTTTTCTCCAAGGGTGGGGGAGTCCATAGCTAGCGGCTATAGGTTTCAGATAAGAGGGAAAAGATTTAAACGGGACCGCACAGAATGAGCTGCAGAGGAAGTGATAGAGGGTGGTACAATTACAACACTTAAAAACATTTGGACAGATACATGAATATGAAAGGTCTTTAGAGATATGTGCCAAATGGGGGCAAAATGGACTAGTTCAGTTTAGGACACATAGTCAGCGTGGACAAGTTGGAGCGACGGGTCTGTTTCCGTGCTGTATGACTCTTTTCTTAGGGGAGCAGGGTTCAACATCAACTTAACAAGATTGAGCCAGCAAAGCTTATACAATCAAAAGCATACTCCATACCAAAACACGATCCTAGTGTAACTATCAGGGCCATGTCAATTTTCAGGGCCAGAAACAACTCATAAACATGTAGAAATTGATTCATTGAACATTCTGGCAAACGCTTCTAAAATAGCATCTAAATGCTAATGCAGCTCACTGACAGTGGAACCACAGCAGGAGGAAATAAAGATACGCAAGGTGGTTAAACTAATGAAACATACCTAAAGTGGCACTGCTGTTCCCACGAAACTCATTTTTGCAGAGTCGAAGCAGAAAGCTTGACTTGCCCACGGCTGCATCTCCAGCAAGCACTACCTTGAAAGCCTTTTCTGAATGAGGATATTTGAAGTTTCCAGCTGTGTTAGTAGGCTGAAAAAAGAAAACATTTCAATCAGAAACCACTGTGTTCAATTCAAAACACATTTAGGAGTTCTGAACAGAGCAAAGTAAGTGCTTTTGATCTGAAGGTAAATCAATCAATCAGTGTGCTTGCTAATTCACATGTTGCTCACGTATTCAGATAACTGGATAGTCTGATTGGAAAATATAATTCTCTACATTCCAAGTTTTTTTTAGAAAAGTATTAAATGCAAGTTATGACATGTCAATAATAAATGAGGTTAGAGACAAAATCAGCTCTTAGATGGTGTTATTGCTAATTTATTTAATACCTGCAGCCATAATTTAAAAATCTATTTTATGGATTTATTTTCCTCCCTCCTTCTAAGACCACTCATTTATACTAATGGATGTTTCTACTTCCATAATTTTCATCTGGCACATTCAACAAAACAGATATTGTTCATACATGAATGGGAGGAAAGGGGTAGAATTTATGTGACAATATTCTTGATCGCAGCCAAAACTTCCAATTTTGCCTTTCGTTTTTGTTCTCCTAGAGGACTCTTATTGAAATTATGGTAGGGTAAAGGAAATTAGTGGTGCCATTACCGACAGGAAATGTAACCACAGAAAGAGAAAGGATAGGGAGCGGAGTGTGAGTGGGAATAAGAGCATACTAAATTGCACACCAGACTCTAGTTTTACTTCACCATTTCAGCCACAGTCACTGCAAATTGGACATGAAAGAGATTCCAGCGCCCAGGAGGAAACAATGCTAAGTCTATCTCAGCTAACTCAATACTAGACACAGACGGATTTGAAGTATCCCTGATGTCAACGTGACTTCATTATTTTTTTAAAATGAGAATTATAAATAATGTCCAAATGAATACAAATATCAATACAACCACTTGATTTGTATTGACATGAAAGAAAAGGAACTCACTGAGGTGAACTGCTATTTAGAAATATGTAACAAGTATTACCTGTGTTGAAAATGCAGAGATACAGCGCCGCGAAGAGGAGACTCCAGAATTGCTCCGGCTTACTGCCTGTGAGGGTTTCCAGTCCAGAACAGTATTCGTACTGTCCTGACTAAAAGCCATCTCATCCTGCATGTCAAACTCCTACAAAGAATTTGCAAATATATTGTAACTCACAGAGTTAAATGTAGGAGACCACCTCCACTCACTCTAACAATCATCATCAGTAACTACCACAGCATCTGCTTCTAGGCAAACAATAAAACAAATAACAACTCACTTTCGTGAAATTAGCTCAGAAAAATTATTGGCTAGGGCACTAGAACTGCACTGCTTTTCATCAAATTGTAGCAGAGGGTCTATTACTTCTAGCTGACAGAGTAGATGGATCCTGTGTTTAGTGCTTATCTTAAAAAATAAATAGCACTTTTGACAGGACAGCACTGAAGACTCAGCCTTGGTAATGTGCCTGAGTCCTGGTGTGCAGCTCAAGTCCACAGTTGACTGACTCAGAGGTGAAAGTGCTACCATCTGCCAAGACTGACATCTGATAAACTTTTGGCCCTTTATTTCAATCCAGATGTTTCAATCCAGTAGCCATTCTCTTAACAGTGTGTCCAGTGCATTGGGAATACACAGTGATGAGGGCATGCAAGCATTCTCACAATTGCAGTTTTTCAGATGCCTTTTACTAATTCATGTAAAGAAATCCTGTTGTAACACTCAAAAAAGTGAAAATATATTCAATTCTCCAACCAATATTCAAGGCACATATGACTCAATCATAATACATTATTGGTTTATTTATCTCACTATTGTTTGTGTGCCTTTTTAGGTATACAAATATTGATGTATTTATCCTTAATGTACTGTATCCATTGAGTAGTACAACGATTTTTGCCTGTGATTCCTCAGAGTAAGGTAACCATCTCAATCAATAGTATCCAGTGAGGTGGGTAACAGAAGGCGATCAGAAGGTACCACTGGCCACTGTAATGCAGTTTTGGGAGCAATCTGAAAACAGATCACCTGTCCTTCAGGCCCAAAGAAAGGGGGTGGTATGGAGAAAGTAAAAGGGGACAGCAAACAGAAAGGTACATTATAATTAAGTGTAGAAAATCTTAGTAACATCATGAATGTAGCGTCAAAATGAGTTAATTATCAGTACAGTACTTTGCAGCCAGTTTCCACAGAGTAAATTATGAGTACAAAAGAACCTGGGAAATCTGTGCTGTAAACTGTTCAATTCCACAATAGTTCAGTTCTATAATGCATGACATACTTCAATACTCAAAGAAAATGAAGCTTATGAAGATGGGAAGAGTATGCTATTCAGCTCCTTGAGGCTATTTCACAATTTAATTACGTTAATGTCAATCTGTATCTTGACTCTATTTACTGGCTTTTGCACCATTTCTCTCAAAAACTTTACCTAACAAAAGTCTTCTAATCACAGTCTCAACATTTTTGGACATGTTTTTTCCCTTATTTTAACCATCTTTTATGCAAGAAGATAGTCTCTGATTTAACTCCTTTTTCTCCTGCTTTAAGATTGCAACCATTGTGCTGGATTCTCCACCTGAATCTGGGTATCTGCACAACTAGATATACTTAGCATTTTAAAGACTTTTCTTTCATTCACCCTTCCAGCTTCTAATCTATTCTTTCATTCACCGTTCCAGCTTCACAACACAGATGAAGGAGGATCCTGTGGATATGTTGTACTTAGATTTCCAGAAGGCAAGTGACAAAGTGTCATTTCTAAGGTTGCTATGTAAAATAAGCACTTGTAGTTTAGTGGGTAAGATTTTATCACAGATAGAGAAATGATTTACTTAACAGGAAACAGATTCATTTTCACATTGGCAAGATGTGATTAGTGGTGTGCCACAGAGATCATTGGTGCAGCTTCAACTAGTTACAAAATTATCTCAATAACTTGGATAATAGGATCAAATGTACAGTAGCTAAATTTGCTCATAAGACAAACATAGGTAAGAAGGTAAATTGTGAAGAGAACACAGAGTCTGCAAGTAGGTAAAGTGAGTAAGCAAAAAACTGGCAAGAGAGCTATTTTACACACCGTTCACATTCATTTGCAGTGGGTGTACTTACTGCCCATGCCCCGGGGGCAGCAAAGAGTCAATCACATTGCTGGAGTAACATGTAGGCCAGACTAGGAAAGGGCAGCAGTTTATTTTCCTAAAGTACATCAGTGAACCAGATGGGTTTTTCCTGACATTCGACAACAGTTTTACAGCCACAGTTAGATTCTTAATTCTAAATTTTTATTCAAATTCAAATTTCACCATCTGCCATGGCAGGTCCCCAGAGCATTACCTGGATCTCAGGATTAATAGTCTCATTATAATACTACAAGGAACATAGTTTTCCTACTTTAAGGGAGGCAATCTGCTTTGACGGGAAGACCAGAAAAGCCACATATTATTTAAATGGTTAGAGAATGCTCTTGTAGAGAGGGTTCAGAGTGTACTTTTACATGAATCACAAAAAAATACATAGACGTACAGCAGGTGATTAACAAGGCAATGGGATATTGTTGTTTATTGCAAGGGAATGGTAAACAAGGGATTGCTGGCTGTGTGCCTTGCCTTTAAGGATTCTATCTGTAGTATGTACACAAGGTTGTCTCTCTTTCCAGTAGTTAGTCTGCTCTTGGTTTTGGAAGCTGCACACAGAAATCAGTTTTCTGTAATGTCTATTCATAACACATGATGCGATATAATGTTTTAAATAAGTTAATCCAGTTGATCAGTCTCTAATGAGAAATTGATATCAGACCATTATCATTAACATGACATGATGAACAATAATGGAAAACATCATGCTGATGAAGCCTATCATATTGGCACAGTCAGTGAACAATTTAATCCACAGGCAAAACACATGGTCAACAGACTTAAATCAGGCCAAAATTACAGAGCTCAGTGTCTTTGTTCAGTGCAGTGTCAGAGAATTGAAAACGTAGATTCCTTGTATGCAGACCAGTCCTGGTTGAGGGGCCTGTTTAACAACTAATTGAGAAAGGCAAGTGATCAGGGTGTATGCTGGATTAATAGCAAACAAATGCAGGTTAGAGGGATATTGTCAGAACAACAATAAAATTCCCTAGCTTACACTGGAACAAAGCAAACCGCCTAAGAGAATTCAACATATTTGAAAAACACTCAGAACTGTTGCTTCTCGATTTGGTGTGTCCAATGCAGCCAAGCAAACCAATAAAATGTGCTTAGCAATTGGGAAAAAAATCCTATACAGACTTAACGTGTCAGAATGAACAGCTACAAGACCCCTAAAAGATCTGGAACACAGTAGAAGGCCAATTCAGAGGTTAATTAAACCCGTATATTCAGTAATTAGAATTCAGGTCATTTAGACAAGAGGTCCACAGAATCCACAGACCACTCATGACCAGATACAGTGAAAAGGGCTCATATAAGACTCTTCACATAAAAAGCTAGGCAACAGAATTATTCAGCTCCAATAAAGTCTGCCGAGCATCCCACTAGTGGTGTATACACAAAGTGACCAACAAACCAGAATTTGACAATGTGCATAATAAAACAAAGCATGTTGAATACACCTTTCATGCCATCAATCTCATGAAAAATTAATGACATTACACCATTTGAAATATTTGCAAAATTTCAAGTTGTCTGCCTTAAGAAACTCGTGACTATTAGTTACTGGATAAGAGTAACACTGAGGTAATTTACTAACTCTCTGAACTTAAAAAAAAAACTTGAACCACACATGGAAAACCACGATGAGGCCTACAGTGAAACTTTCAACATACAATGATTCATCAGTTCTATGTGTGAGATCAATTGTGCTGGAGTGCAATTACAATCAATCAATCTGCCTGGACATCAATTATTCTCCATGATAGACACTGTTGGGCCAACGGCAGATATACCAGCATGCTGTGACCTAACCCTGGTCAGTATCCTTGGAATTAGTCAGACATCAGATGATAAATCAATCTCAGAAACTTTGCATACCATTTCAATTCACAATTTAACACGAAACATAACCAGAATGTTCTGAAAAAATTGCAAGTTTAGGGGATCGACACCTCACAGAAAGGCTGAAGAGCATACATGCTGGACAAAAGCTAGCCAATCGCATTGGCTTCGGATGTTCCGTCTGCAGTGCAGTCCAACTACTCTAACATTGAATTGGAAACATATACCTTAGTTTGTGGAATCATACATTTTCATACCTATCTTTTCCACAAAATATCTGGGTGGAGACTGACAACAAATCACTGCCAAGATTACACTGTTTCCCAATAAACAGCCAAGGTTACAACTATGAGATTATGTTCAAAACAGGTAACTTGAGATTCACAGCTACTTTACCCGGATAAAAAAGAAGATATGCCCTTGGATCTGCAGTTGACTTCATTAACATTGAACTTTAAGATGTTTTCCAAATTTACCTGATACATTGTGCACAATGTAAATAATAAGAACCAAAAGCTTCCAAACTACGGAAGCTATGGTAAAACATTATTTTAGGGAGGAATGATTCAGTTCAGCATGCCCATAAACAAAATATGTCCCAGAGGACTGGAGCACAAGTTATGTAGTTCCTTTTCAAGAAGGATAGCTGTGATAAATTGGGAAATTTCAGACCAGTGGCCATCAGTGGTAGGGTGACTAAGGAAAAAATTCTGGAGAGGCTTAATCTCCACTTGGAGAGGCAAAGTTTAATCAGGGATAGTCAGCATGGCTTCGTAAGAAGGAGATCATGCCTAACAAATTTGACTAAAGTTTGAGGTGGTAACCAGATATTTAGATCAGGGAATGTTGATGTAGTTGTTAGGGATGTCAACAAAACCTTTGTCAACGTCCCATGTGGGACATTGATACAGAAGATAAAAGTGCATGGATAATGGGAACTGCATATACTGGAGAATTCGAGATAACAAAGTGTGGAGCTGGATGAACACAGCAGGCCAAGCAGCATCTTAGGAGCACAAAAGCTGACGTTTCGAGCCTAGACCCTTCATCAGAAAAGGGGAATGGGGAGACGATTCTGAAATAAATAGGGAGAGAAGGGGAGGCGGACTAAAGATGGATAGAGGAGAAGATAAGTGGAGAGGAGAGTAGGGGTGGGGAGGTAGGGAGGGGCTAGGTCAGTCCGGGGAGGATGGACAGGTCAAGGGTGCGGGATGAGGTTAGCAGGCAGGAAATGGTGGTGCGGCTTGAGGTGGGAGGAGGGGATAGGTGGGAGGAAGAACAGGTTAGGGAGGCGGGGGCGAGCTGGGCTGGTTTTGGGATGCAGTAGGGGGAGGGGAGATTTTGAAGCTTGCAAAATCTACACTGATACCATTGGGCTGCAGGGTTCCATTGCGTTGAGTTGCTGTTCCTGCAACCTTCGGGTGGCGTCATTATGGCACTGCAGGAGGCCCAGGATGGACATGTCGTCTAAGGAATGGGAGGGGGAGTTGAAATGGTTCACGACTGGGAGGTGCAGTTGTTTATTGTGAACTGAGTGTAGGTGTTCTGCAAAATGGTCCCCAAGCCTCTGCTTGGTTTCCCCAATGTAGAGGAGGCCACACCGGGTACAGCGGATGCAGTACACCAGGGTAACTTGGAAAAATGAATCCAAAATTGGCTTATTGTTAGGAGACACAGGGTGGTGGTAGAAGACAGTTTGTTTGAACAGAGGCTGATGGCCAGTGGTGTCTCACTGGGATCAGTGCAGGGTCCCTTATTGCTCATGGTATATATAAACGATATAGATGAGAATGTCGGGGATGATAAGTAAGAATGCTGATCACATGAAGATTGTCTGAATGGCTAATAGTCAGGAAGAAGGTCTTAGCTTAAAGGAAGATACGGACAGGTTGATCAGATATGCAGATCAGTGGCAAATGAATTTAACTCTGAAAGGTGTGAGGTGATGCACTTCAGAATTTGTAACAAGGCCAGAGAACACTCAGTGAATGGCAAAGCACTAGAAAGCTCATAGGAGCACAGGGATCTTGGGTTGCTTGTCCACAGATTCCCTGGACATGGCAAGACAGGTTCATGGGGTAATTAAAGCGGCATACAGGACACTAGCATAGATTACAAGAGCAGGGAGATCATGTTGGTGCTGTACAAAACTTTGGTTAGGCCACAGATGGAGTTCTGTATGCAGTTTTGGCCACCTCATTCTAGGAAGGATGTGACTGCTATCGAGGGGGCACAGAGGAGATTCACCAAGATGTTGCATGGGACGGGGCAGTTCAGCTATGAAGAGAGGCTGGAGAGATTAGTGTTGTTTTCTTTAAAGCAGGGCAGGCTGAGAGGGGACAAGGCAGAGGTGCTTAAGATTTTGAGGGACATTGACAGGGTGGATAGGAAGCAGCTATTCGCCTTAGTTGAAAGGTCAACAAGCAAGGCGCATAATTTTTAGGATATAAGAGATTAGAGAAAACATGTTTCACTCATAGCATGGTGGGAATCTGGAATGCACTGCCTGGGAGGGCTGTGGAGGCAGAACACTTACAAGCTTTAACAAGTCTGCAGATGAGCACCTGACATGTCATTACTTTCAATGTTAAGAGCCAAGTGCTGAAAAGTGAAATTAATGTAGAAAGGTCAACTCAGACTCAATTCACCAAAGGGCCTTCTCTATGCTGTATGATGCTATGACTCTAAGTGAGATCATACTGGCCTTTTTGGGATGAACTAACATTTCCTAATGAGATGTTTTTTAAAAAAGGGGGGTCTCATATCAGAATTTTTGTGACCAGCTATAATTCAACAACTTCATTATACACAAGGGCATAGATCAGATGAGAATTGCAAGAGTTTCAGAACATTGGCCAGATTGAGGCATTGAAATCCTTGTTATGGACTGTGAGATTTGTCAAGGGCATATGACAAGTTTTGGTAAAGAACCACAAACACTATGTGATCCCTGCCCATCTTCGGTCCAAAATTGCACCCATCTTTTTTTCACGTTCATGGAAATGGCTGCATTGTCATAAAGTTGACTACTTTATCAAATACTCCATCATTTTTCAGTCACACATGCTCTAAGCTCCTATCAATTCATACTACTTCTACACATTATCTTAGGACCCACAGACTAGTAGAATTCATGATTTGCATGGTCAAAGATCTAATCTTCACATACGACGAATGAAAGAAGGCCAGCTTATTGCAATATTACATTTGAGAGCAACATTCAGATCGCAACCACTCCATCACCAGCAGCGTTCCCGAATGGCAGGCCAGCGACAACCAATTCACTGGCACATAAAAAAACTCTTACTGAAACTCAAGAGAAGATTGTAAAAATGCAAGAGAAGGTGACTAATGTGCCTGATAAAAATGTGAGTACAGAATTGCCAAAATCTCAAGTGGGACAATACGTTCACATTCAGAATCCCATAGAAAGTTTATGAAAAAAGTCAATGTGACAAGAATGTGTTCAGAGCAAAGACCTATAAGGTTGTACACATAATAGCACAAAATTAAGATGAAACAGAGGACTGTTCCACTCTTGCTGTATCATGTTAAGTAACTAAGCATAAACAGGAATGACGAACAATATCATTGCTTACAATAGGAAACCATTTGCTCCTCCAAACGTTATGAGATCTGGAGGTATTATTTTACCTATTACAGAGACTCTTAGGCTTACTTGTAAATGTAACGATTTAAACTTCCTTGTTGAAAGAAGTGTATACAATACTGCAACTGGCAGTTCGTCTGCAATGGGTCTGCAAGTTGCAGAGAAATCAATTGGTTTGGTGTAATGTCTGCTTTATAAGATGTTTTACTGTTTTAAATAAACACACCCATGGAGACAACCAATTCCTGATGAGTGACTGAATAATAAAGGTATTTTTGATAACATAAAAATAAACACTTTGCGCAGTCCTACGGGGTTTTGGTAAGGCGAAATCTGCGGTGTTGTGAACAGCTTTCGTCTCCTTATTTAAAAGGAAGTAAACGTAATAGAAGCAATTCAGTGAAAATTCACTCAGAAGGCCGTGAGACTTTGCAACTGTCTTCCCAACAATGAAGGCAATAGTTACCAGGGATAGGAATGAGTAAGAAGCTTAGGCCACAATCAGATCAACCATGAACCAACTGAATGGCAGACCAGACTTGAGGGGCTGAATGGCCTAATCCTGTTCCTAATTCATTTATTCAATTTTACGTGACAATATAAAAATTGATTTCCCTAAAAAACAAAACCGTGAACTCACAGAAGCAGAGTACTATTTAAAAATTTGTGACAGAAGCTACCTGATGTGAACATGCAGCACTGTAGCCACGTGACAAAGAGGCTGCAGAACTGGTCCGGCTCACTGCTTGGGTTGGTTTCCACTCCAGAACTGTGCCTGGACTGTCTTGGCTAAAAGCTACTTCATCCTGAATTTCAGGCACCTACAACAAAATCACAAATACACTTTCACTTACAGAGTCAATGACAGAAGGCCAGCATTGCCGAATCTGATTATCAAAAACCAGACAGTAACTGATTTGAGACTCTTGTGTCTATATGTAGACCAATGTACTGTAACAACTTTTTAATTCCTAATATTAATCACCTGATGCATTTAAGTGTATTTAAAAGGTCTCAACCTAATAACATTACATTATTAGCATTCTTTCAGATGCAGCAATCATCCATTCTCCTTCCTCCCATACAAGTGGAGAAGCGCTGCTCTGATGGGAGGACACTGTGCTCAAACCAAATGCAATTGCTGCAGCTGAAATGTAACAAACAGGGCAAAATATTCTGTAACTGTATTGATCAAACTGGCATTTAGTAACCAGATAGTCAAACATTTGAAGAATTGTGAAATTAGACACTTACACGGTTAATTGTTTTAGACCTGATCAAAAATACAGAATCCAGAATTTATTTATTTCTCCAAAGAGGAATCATTTATTTTTGTGCGGATCAATAAATGCAGTTCACAATGTACCAAAGATTTGCATCAAAATGTCACACAGCCTGTTTGGTTGCTTACATCTGTGTCAGAAGCATCTCCTCCAAAGGCCTCTTGTGCACAATGTGCTCTTTCAAAATGTCTTTGATGTTTGAATTCACCCTCAGAATCATATTCATTTGAATCTCTCATTGTAGACATGCCACTGTCAAAACAACTTTCAGTTAAGCTTTCAACTTCACAACTTGCTCTGCGCATTGGGTCACATACAGCCAGTGACTCCATGTCTTCATCTAAGAAAGAAGATCTGGATGACCTGTTAGAAACAACAATGAAAATCCAATGCTTTAGTTTGCAGTGTTGTTGACGTTTGGAGTCAAAGGAATGAGATCCTGTAAGTGTAATGTAACCCTCTTTAACTGAAGGGATCATTGAAACCAACACAGCAGTCAGTTTTCCAGATGTTTGTGAGGAAATTTTAGTTTCATCTCATTGCAACTTTGACTTGAACATTCCCAAATTTCTACTGAGGGAAAAGAAGTGCACTTAAAGGTTGTTGAACATTGAGGTAGAGGACCTTTTTTAATACACACAGAGTGAGAGGGGAAAGAGGCTACCTTTTCAAATCCAGACATAGGCCCAAAACATCAGCCTTCCTACTCCTCCGATGCTGCTTGGCCTGCTGTGTTCATCCAGCTCTACACCTTGTTATCTCAATGGAAGAATACAGATGCCTGTCCAGATAAGATTATCACACGCTGAGTTTTTAAAAACCATGCTTCAATTTATTTTGGGTGAATGACAATAGAAAAGATAAATTTATCTGGAAACATTTGCACTTGACGTGAATTTGTTCATCTGTGAAAATTCATTTCAGTAATTCTCTCCACCGTTCCCCCCTCAATCACCTGTACAACTTACGTAGAGAGCCTGGAAATTTTGCTTTATTTTTATTTTGCAAGAACAGTAAAAGCTTAGGAAGCAACACATTTTGGCATTTGTTGACAGTACACAAAGTAGGAAATAGGGTTCTTAATTTCAGTATCTGTAAAAAGCACTTTTTTATTCATTCTTAGAATGTGGGTATCACCGGCAAGCCAGCATTTATTTCCCACCCCTAATTATCCACAGGGCAGTTAAAAATCATCCACATTGCTGTGGTTTTGGAGGCATATGTAGGCCCAACGAGGCAAAGTGGACAGACTTCCTTCCTGAAAGGATGTCAGTGAATCTATAATAATTATAGGCCAGGCAGTATCACCCTTTGAAGAACGATACCGACCCGAAATGTCCACTTTTCTGCTTCTCTTGGAAGGTGGTGGGTGTCTAGAATTTGATTCCTGATTAGATAGTGAAAGTAGAAACCTTTTTAGCAGAATTTTAAGTTGAATACTTAATACAGTTTCATTCTGCAAAATTGGTTCTAAAATGACTGACTTGAATGTGTTTTACTTATGGCTAATTGTAACAGGAATCGTTTAGTGTAAATTACCTTATCAAATGTATTCAATATGTCTTTAATATTTACTTAGGGTGTGGACATAGATCAGTAATCATGTTAATTATGATACAATCGCTACTTTACATAGTTCAAGAGACTGTTATGACACTTAAGGTTGAAGAATCGATTGAAGGTTTTTTTCTTAAGACATGATGACAAACGACAGGTCTCTTCCTGGTCTCAATATGTGTTCACGTACCACGCTTTATTATAAACTTGTTCTTTGTTTGCTGATCACAATTTTATTTTTCTTGGTTGTTGATTAGCATTTTGGCACACAACGACTGATACCAATGAATTTATTGTAAATTGATTTTTAAATGCTGATTCTGTCTCCAGGATGTCTGATCTTATTTTTAGTTTTAATATTGGCCCAGATCTGAATTGACCTCCTATCCCCATGCTGAACTCACCATCATTTGGTAAAATATGGTCAGCAAGGAGGAAAAACAATGTGTTATATTTGGCACAACAATGTTGGAACAATTAGTTTTATTTTCCTCAGTGACAGATGCTTAGGGGAGGGTTAATGTTTTAACTTTCTTTTGAAAACACTACTCCTCTATCTCCCTATTGTAATGTCACTGGATTAGTCATCTGGAGCCCCAGGCTGCAGGGGAATGGGTTCAAATCCCACAATGGCAGCTGATACCATTTGAAGTCAATTAATAAAAAAAAGTGTGGGCACTAAGATTAGTTTGATAACAACAATCTAGTTCACTGTATTTTTTTTTAAAGAAATCTAATATCTCTACCTTCTCTTGTTGACATGTGCCTCCAGATAGGGAAGACATGTGTTGCTTCTTAACTGCACTCTGAAGATGCAGCTGGGCATGGACAACAACTTCTAGCCTTTCCAGCAATACCTACATTCCATAAAACGTACAGAACATAACTTAGGGTAGAAAGCAACAAACTAGTAGTATTATCATTGGACTGTCAATCGAGTGACCCAGGTAACGCTCTGGGAACCTGGATTTGAATACTGCTATGGCAGATGGTAGAATTTGAATTCAACAATTTAAAACAGAATCTGGAATTAAGAATCTAATGATGACCACGAATCCATTGTTATTTGTCAGAAAAAATTGGTGAACCAGCCCTTCTATGGAAGGAAATTGCCATCCTTCCCGGGTCTGACCTACATGTGACTCCAGGCCCACAGCAATGTGATTGACTTTTAACTGCTGTCTGGGCAATAAATGCTGGCTTAGCCAGTGATGCCCACATTCCTTGGATGAATAAAAAAAGTTAACATCGCCCCCATGGTATTGCATGATTCATAATTTCCATAAATGTATTTCTCAGAACAAAGTGAACAGCAATAGGCCACTGCGGATTAAGGTTCCAACACGCTACACAACTAGACTGTTGATAAATACAGTTCATGCTACAAAGCCATTATCAATCTCAGAAGTATTTACAAAGAAGCTAGCTCAGTTACCTTGCTATTAAAAAAGGGGGTAAAATTGTAGCTTTATTTTAAAGATTTTTGCATAATATAAAGTACCTTTTTAGCAACATCAAATCCTATAGCGCTTGACAGCTTTTTCTTCTAAACATTCAAATAAAGGAACAGAGGGAAGAATCTTGCAATGTGTTTTGGATGATGCACTTACCTCAGCTAAATGTTTGGAAAAAATGTGAAATCGGAGGCAGGTTGGAGGCAGGTAGTATTGCTGAGCAGGACAGTCAGGCGCAGCTGAATTCAGTATCTGAAATTTAAGCTGCCCTGATCTCTGATTGGATCAGCATGAACTGAGCAGTGTGCAAGACCGTGGTGCTGTAGATAGGAAACTGCATTTTGAAAAAACATGTTCATTAAACATGAACACCATTGTGAGGATGTTATACTTATTTTCCCAGCACTGCATTCAGGATGTCATAGGAGATCCCAACAACTGATTTTCCACGTAACCCACTCCCATTCTCTTTGGTGGGGAGGCCTTCCCCAACCCTGTATAAATGTCACCTCTGCCTTCATTTTCAGATAAAAATTCCTGATAACTTGGTGGTTTCTAGTGTTTACTGGCTTCCATCACCTTCGTACTGGCTTCCATCACCTTCGTAGCCAGAACATGTCAACTCTCAAATAATTCTTATTTCTTGCCAAATATCTTGCATCAGTATTACTGAGTGACAATACATTCTAAAATTATTAGGTGGTTGTCTTTCTGAAAATGAATGAGTACACAATGTTGTAAATGACAAAATGATAATTGAATTGCTCGCACTTTTTTTTTTGCAGGCATAATAAGGCCAACGATTTTGCCTGATATCCATTCCAGGATCATCTGTTTGTTGCTTTTTAGTTGGCAGAGACCACCTGGTTGCTGAACAAAAATTGTTATGATTTTATGATGTGCAAAGAATACTTGCCTGTCATATGGTAAAATCTGAGGAGACTGGTATCCAGAATGCTTTGGGCTACTTCTAAACATGGCATTTCCTGGAGAGGAACTTGTTGCATGCTGCAATATTATTGAAAATTCCAATCACTTGTACGTAATAATATTTTGCAAGTAAAACTCTTAAGCTCTTTCTTCAGAAAGCTGTTGGTGGAGGACTAAGGATAGTCGGGACTTATTACACAGCTCCCACTTGGGCTTAAGTTTAAAAGATCTCCTCTCTAGTTGTAAAGATTTAAGTACATTTTGCTGCTTCAAATCCAAAATAAGTCTGTTTTCTCTGAATTTAGCATAGCACGATAATATCGCTAACAATGACTTCAATTAAATATGCAGGATCATTAGCTCATGTTTAAAAGAAAGTTTCATGCGCATGGCGGAGATGTGATTTATGCTGAAGCTGATTAAAGAGATTAATTTACGTGGCACCTTTCTTACTTTAATACATTCATGGGATGTGGGTGTTCCTGGCTCGGCCTCCATTTATTGCAAGTCATGATTGTTTTGAGGGGGGAGAAAAGGACAAAGGACAAAAGTGGTGGTGAGCTGCCATCTTGAACGACTATAGTCCATGCAGGGGTAGGTACTTCACAGTGCTAATTAGGGAGGGGGTTCTAGTACTTCCAGCCAGTGACAGTAAGGAACAGTGATACATTTCCAATTCAGATTGCGGTGTGGCTTGGAGGGAACCTACCAAGCGGTGGTGCTTCCATGTATCTGTTGCATTTGCCCTTCTATGTAGTAAAAGTTGTTGATTTGGAACTGTTGTTGCGATGCATTTTGTAGATGGCACACACTGCTGTCACCATGCGGCAGTGTTAGTGAGACTGAATAATAAGTGCAGTCAAGTGGGCTACTTTGTCCTGGATGGTGTTAAGCTTCTTGACCAATTGTTGAAACTGCACTTATCTACACAAATGGGGAGTATTCCATCATACTCTGACTTCTGCCTTGTAGGTGACGGCTTTAGGAGTTAAAAGATGAGCTACTTTGCACAGAATTCTTCATCTGACTTGCTCTTTTGTGCACAATGTTTACACTGGTTGGTTCCATTGAGTTTCTGGTCATCAGTACCCAAAGGATAATCACAGTGGGGCATCAGTGGTGGTAATGCCACTAAATGTCAAGGAAAGATGGTGGAATTCCCTCATTGGAAATGGTGTTAACTGGCATTTGTGGTGTGAATGTTACCAGCTACAAGCCCAATTCTAATGGGTCCATTCTTGAGATGCCTTAAAATGCCTATCTCCTCAATGGAGTACATTGTGAAATGTCATCACTTTTGTTCAGTGAGGTCATACTTGCAGTAAAATGAAACGTGTCAGTTTGTGGTTTTTGGTAGTATTGGCTGAGAGTTAAATATTAACCTGGACACCAACAGAACACTCCCATATTATGCTTAATAATTCCATGAAACATTTTGCATCCTGAGCAAGCAGCTAGAGATTCGATACAATGACTTATTTAAAATGTACTTTCTCTTTGGAGCTGCATTGAAGTGCATGCTCAAGTCTAGGAGTAGGATTTGGAAGTAAAACTTGTCACCTTGCAATGCAGTGTAAAAATAGCTTACAGTCCCAAGATGTGCATATAGGTTTTATGTAAAGAAATGTAACATGTTTAGTCAATGTGTCAGGGAATGTGCTTCACATTACAAGCATAATCCACTTACACGACAATAACATATTTCAGTTGTACACTTACCAAGGAAGTTTTATGTTTGCTGAAACTGTTTTCCAGGGCAGATCGCAAACCATCATTGCTGTCATGAAGCTTTCTGTTAGCTGACCTTTAAAAGGTTGGGGAAAGAACAGATATCAAACTTGCATTTCAAAGACAACTGGTTTCTTCAAGAAGGATGTAACATTATATGCCAAGAGAGAGAAATTTGAGCCCTTTTGTCAAAATATTTAGGGGCACTGGATTTATACTTTTCCGAGATATGGATTTTGTGCTCATTGATAAAACGACAGCCCTTGTCATGATTTTTCTTTGAAGAAATCAATCTTTGTGGCTTGGATTCATTTTTCCTGACCCCAGTATGAATTGGGCTCAAAGTCAAAGTCCGGGGAGATCAAATTGTTCAGCAGTGATTTTTAAAACTTCTGTCAGATCTTCTGTTGGCCTTTTCTCCAGGAAAAACCATTCCCAGCCTCTCCAATTTATCCTCACAACTAAAATTTCTCATCCTTGAAACTGTTTTTGTAAAGCACACAAGCATTAGTAAACCCTTAATTTCCACCTTTTGGAAGTAGTAATGTTTAGAAATTACTTTTCCAGTGACTACTACTCTCCCTTTACACTACACACAGAATTTGTTTAAATTCAGCCTTCAAACAAACGGTATGGGTGTCTGTGCGCACACAGTTGGATCAGAGTCCATAACAAATCATAGGAGATAGTGTACCTGTATGGGAACAGACTCTGGGTATAAAATTAGTTGCTCTGGGACATAGAAGCTGCTTTACAGTAATTATGAACCTAGTGTGATTTTAGAAACTAGTTACATCTCATTCAACAGATTTAACATTTTCAAGAGATTTTAAACAACGTAAAATATCTTTTTTTAGTGACTTCTAGTTGTTAGTAGCCTACAGAAACCTAAACAAAGCAGCACGCGGGGAAATGATCACTGATAGAAATTTACACGTCTAATTGCACATGAGCAAACTCCAGAAATTGTCTGTTTCACAGAAGTAATAAGGATGACAGTTACATTACTGTTACTTCCACAAAATCTAGGCCATAACATTTTACAACAGATAATATGAAAAATGTTCACTTCAAGGCATGTCAGGAAAAATGAACCCACAGTTTGCTAAATTCACTGATTTACACTGTTCCATTGAGAGGAGAGATAACAATGAGGTTAATGAGCAGTAGTTAAAAGCTTTTTTTGAGGTTTCTATAAGCAATATGGAGGTTCCAAGACCTCCCAGAACTGCGCTGTATTCAAAAAAATAGCTTTAAATATGATTGGGCCTTTTGACAAATGTTCATTTCAGAGGGAGGAGGGAAATCCCTTCTCATCAGTGTATTAGCAATAAACCAAGCAAGCTTATCACCTGACCAAGAAACAGTCCAAAGTTAGTAAACGGTAGTTTGATAGATTATTGACATGAATTTCAATTACCTTGATTGTTTAGCATAGGGAGTCATTTTGGCTGACCCAGCAATTTTAGGGTTAGTATCTACAGTTTCATTCAACTGAATTAAAATTTCACTGTGGTCCCAAGATCAAGTAGCTAGGCCCACATAACTGCAAGGTCACAAAAGACATAGCACCATGGCATAAGCAGATACCCACACACATATGAGCTGCCAATATCCCCACTTAATCTAAACAGCGAAATCTCTTCTAGGATTCCAATTGCTTGCAGCAGTATGTGTGAGTGGCTTCATTGAAGGCCTCGCACAATGGGATGGTGGAACATGATCATGGGCCATGTGTAGCAGAGTTGGCCTTTATTGTCGAGCGGACACCCTGTTGCCTGCCTGGGAAAGGGTGGAATTTTCTGACTGCTGCAAAATTAAAAAGCACTGTGGGCATTTTATTCATTCACAGGATGTGCCTGTCACTGGCTAGAGCAGGATTAGTCGCCCATTCCTAATTTCCCAGAGTAATTTCCCAGACAGCAGTTGAGAATGAACCACAACACTGTCGATCGCAGTCACATGTAGCACAGCAGTTTCCTTCCCAAAAGCACATTAAATGAACCAGATTTTTTTTTCCCCTCATCAATACCTACATGATTACCATTGGACTGTTACTTAATTTCAGGTTTGTTGAATTTGAATTCTGCTTTGGTGGGATTTCAACGACATCCCCACAGCATTATCTGGGTCTCTGGACTAACAGTCTAACGATAATACCCTAGGGCATCACCTTCCCTGTGTATTGGCACATTAGCAAGTGTTCAGTGATTGAGTTCTTGGTTTGGCCTCATACTTCTTGAGGGATATCCTATTTATCCTGTCTAAGTCCTCCTCTGCATATTCTGCTTATGTTGTAGAATGTGACATTGCAACTACTATGCCCCCTCAGCAAAAACTTCCAATTGCTCTATTACTTCTCCACAGTGCTTCACCAACTTTACTTGAACACAAATCAAAACCACCTCAGCTACAACCTGCAGAGTTGCCCTTTAAATAGCCCTAGAATAGACTTCATCTTGTTTCTGAACGTTTTTGTTTCAGTTTTGAGTAAAAAAGGCATAGCCTGCACATTGGTTGATCAATTTTGGTACATTGACATTGGTGTGTTGATGAATGCCAGTGGTATCTTGATCTCTCACATTCAACAACTTTGAGCACATACAGGAATACATCCATCTGCAACATTTCAGTTAGATCACACTGTCTGGGCATCACACTGTCTGGGCATTAGCTAGCACCATCTCTCATGCTACAAATGTACATGTAATATTGCTACATCCATTATCATTTTAAGTGTTCACACCAAGTTGTGAAAATATGAATTCACCAGCTTTTAAAGGATCAAAATATTCAGAAGCAACACATACACAAGAAAGTATTTACCATTTTAAATTAAAGATACTTACTGAAGCATTTCAATCTGACGTGTTAGGCTGTCCCTATCATCTGTATACCCCTTGACCATGTCATGATTCCTGCAATAGAAGTAAAATGAATTTAAGTTAGAATGTGCATTTTACACAAAGCAACAATTGTGAGTACACTTTAACTTGAAGTCTTCATCCTATTTATTTTACCGAGCTAAATTCAAACTTTGATCTGCATAGTCACTTTTCAAAGTATCTATTTCACTTTGCAGCAGCATTATGTTGGTCTGTGCTTCAAGTAGTTCTTTCCTCAATTTATCATTTTCCTGTAAAAGAAATAAAAAGAGCATTAACATTGCTGAATTCTGTTTGAGCCTCAACACCCTTGCTTACAGATTTTGTTTATAGACTATTTTAAATTTACAACAGATTTTATAACAATATATTGCACCACATTTACAAAACACACTACAAATCAACATCTAGGCCAGGTAAAAAGGGTAAAGTCATTCTCATCCTAGTTGACCACAGACTGCTCTCTCGTTAGATTGAGACGTCTGGTGGTACATTTCCCTGAGGCTCACTGATCCTCATGTTAGGGGCCAGAGATTGAGAAGGATGTGATCTGTATGATAACCTTACCTGAGAGAGGAATTGAACTGGACTGTTGGCATCACTCTGCATTACAAACTAGCCATACAGCCAAGCAAATGACTCCTGGCACCAAACATAGGTCAAGTATTTGTCCCAGAAGGAAGGTGGTGAAGAAATTAGCCACTACAAGGTGCTCTCATGTTATTTTTGTACGTGTTCTAAGAAGATACATCAGTTAGGGAACAGATCCCTGCAAACTGGGAGCAAGTTACCACACCCTCTTTTGAGCCACCACATGTGTGTAATGGGAGAATGAGGAGAATACAACTGCAAAGATAGTTCTACCTTGCCAATTTTCATCCTTCTATTCATTCTTAAGTACTCCTCTTCCTGGAGTAATTGTACAGAATTCCAATTATGGAACTATACACAATGAACTTTAAGAATTATAGATGTAGGAAGCAACACTGTAACGCTCGATTTTGTCCTCACCAACATTCATAAAGCACACTTCTAGCAATCAGATGTGGCATGTCCTTTCACCTCTCACCAGTAATGAGCAGCACAGGTTAGTTTTAATGCCTTCACACAAACTCACCAGTAATTGGGGATGTACTTACACAATATCACATGCAGTTTTTCACTCGTTAAAATTCATGATGCCATTGGATGAAATAATTTTAAAAATTCTTTGTCTGAAATCCACAAACATTTGTCTGTATACTGTGTAAAGATGGCTGATATTTGAACAACTGCCTTCGGATGTGGGTAATAGTAATGTAAGCATGGAATTCATTTCATGATTTTACACTTGATGCACAATGCTGCTCAACATCTTCAAATAAATGCATGAAACATCTAGAATCTTCATACCTAAATGAATAAACTGAAATTTAATGCAAAAACAGAAGTTTCTGGAAAAGCTCAGCAAGCCTGGCAGCATCTGTGAAGAGAAATCAGAGTTAACGTTTCAGGTCCAGTTACCCTACCTCAGAACCAGACCCGAAACATTAACTCTGATTTCTCTTCACAGATGCTGCCAGGCCTGCTGAGCTTTTCCAGAAACTTCTGTTTTTGCTTCTGATTTACAGCATCCACAGTTCTTTCAATCTAAATTGTTGAAATTTAATGCAATGTGACGGTTGTCAACGAAAGTCAAAGACTCACTTTGTGTATCAGGGTTTACTATTCCAGTTTATACAATCTTGCAAACAAGAGCAGAGTAAATAAATTATTAACTAACTGACCACATGATCATGTATTTGAAAGGTTAGGATTTTCCTTATTCACAAAGTTAAAAACTTTATTGCCACAATTGAAGTGATGCACATCAGCGTAAATTCTTCAAATTTCTTACAAAGCTATTTTTTTTTCCCTTACAAAGCTACTGCTTACTTAAAAGTAACAGAACAATTTTAACATTGTCGACATAGCAAAAAACAGGCAGGATCATATCAGTCACATCGGAAACGCAGCAACCAATTTTATTTTTCACAGCCTAATAATTTTATTTTGGCAAATTAGGTTCGGTTACAGTTAATCTTGAAACTTATTTTATTATACCAAAAAGGTTTTGGAAAGTATACAAGAGATGTTCCCAGAAATCATGTATAGAACACTGTTACAATTATTTCTTTATTCATTTACAGGATGAGGGCATCAATGATCAGGCAGCATTTATTGCCCATCCCTAATTGCCCAGAGGGCAGTTTTCAAGTCAACCACATTTCTGTAGGTCTAGAGTCACATGTAGGCCAGACCAGGTAAGGATGGCAGTTTCCTACCCCTAGCGGCTTTCGTGAACCAGATAGGTTTTTTCGACAATGAACAACGGGTTCATGGTCATCATTGGATTCTTAATTCCAGATATTATATTGAATTCAAAATCCACCATCTGCCCTGGCAGGATATGAACCTGGGTCCGCAGAATATTATCTGGTCTCTGGATTAACAGTCCACCAAGAATTCCACTGGGCCATTGCCTCCTCAAATCCAGTTTTGCCTTATGCTTAATTGCAAAATTGGACTTACATCTACTTGTTGAATACTATCTGCATTTCAAGAGATTTAGTAATATCCCACTGCCAGAACCTGAGCAAAAGTAAGTTTTCTTACCAAGGTAAAATCATTTATTTTTCTTTTCAATGCAATGGTCTCCTCCTTTGGACTAAATGACCTGTATTGTTCTTCTAACTGTAGAGGAAAAGAAAATATTTCTAGATTTTCATCATGTTAAATGAAATCAGGATGGCAACTTGTGTACAAATTTACAATGGGCAAAATCTTCCATTATACAGGCTATGTTCAGGACCAGGCATGAAAGTAAACATCACTTCCACTTGGGAGCAGGTTGGCTTTTCTAATGTGATCGTACAGTTCTCAGCTCATTACAGAACCATATGTGAGTAGACTAGCAAATTTTGTAAGTGATAATGGGCAAGAAGTTAACACCCCTACTTTTACCTTATGGGGTCAATGATTCTGGCACCATTTTTAAGGCATTCAGACATTGCAAGCCAGGAGCATCACTTGGGTTCTCAGAATGGATGGTTGCATTGAAACACCGAGTCCCATCCACCCTGCCCTGGTCTGCCTATTGCCTTTCGATAGACAGACTTCCACCTTCAAGCCCAATACAGTGCAGTCATCCTTCTGTCTTCTCTGCAACTTTGGCCACTGCCACCTGGTCTCAATCATGGCTTGGCATGAACTAACATTCTCAAAGTGGGTAAAACAGCAGATACTTGTCTGTGTATTCTTGTATGCAGTTGGGAATCGCAGACATGCATTGCTCACTTGCAGAAAAACCTCACTGACAAATAGAATTTAACTCTACTGACCTAGCCTTTTAATCAGCAAGCATGAGATGCAAATGTATCTCAAATGGGTTCACAACTCTTGGCAAAGGTAATTCCACTTGTCTTTGCATTTTCTAAAATTAAATGAGGCTGATTTTTGAGCAAAATAAGTCAAAATTCCTTCAGATTGCACTCTCATGCTATTTGAAAATCAGCTTCAGAGACAATCCTTACCTTTTTCAGTTTTGTGACTGTTGTCTGGAGTTCATTTACATTAGCATCATATTGATGTTTTAGGTTACTGAAAGCAAACTCAGCTTTTCTTTGTTCCTATAATGATAAAACCAAATAGTTTGAGCCATATAAGAGCAAATTACACAACGCAACAAAAATGTTGCAGGTTGAAACCTCAATGCAGCGTAATTTGTGTTAGTAATATTCTCTTGTACATAATTAGCAAAATAACTGACACCCCATATAATTTGCAGTTCTGCCATAATAATGTGCTTTTCTACAAATGAGAGAATAAGGATTAATATATCTCAAATGGCAAGAGCATGAAGCCATCCGTGAACAACAATGTCAGGAGCCTTAGAACAACTCCTAAATCTCATACTCTCAAGAACCACAGCTAAAGGACTCAAATTAGGTCTCTGCTCCTGAGCATTACTGAAAGATCTATCAAATTCTTAGCAGTAATGTCAAAGATGAGTTTCATACCGTGTCTGCAATTGAACTCAGTCTGTCTAAACTCAATTCAGAAAAAAACTTTAGTCAAAAAGAAACTTTTATTTCTGAATCAATGTTGATTTAAAAGCAGAGGTCAGAATTGTAAAGGTCCCGTGCTGACATACTATGCCACCCAACTCCAAGATAATGATACGCTTTGCAATGATAATTTGTTGCCACAGCAATATGACCACACCATTAAAATGTGAAGAGATTCATACCTACAAAATCTCAATAAAAAACAATTATAAGAAGGTGCAACCTGTTATGACCCACTAGGTTTTAAATGCGTAAACTCTTTCCAAAGCGCTTGAGCCCAAAATCTGAGATCAGGCACTTTTTAAAATAAATATATAAAGTATTTGTCCCAAATTAAAACTACATGTATGTTCCTTTACATGTCAGAAATGTTATTTAGAAGCAACTAGTTCTATTTACCTTACTAATTTGAAACTATTCAAATATCATTTTTAAATTATTAAATATTTACTTGAACAGTGATTACATTGTGATGGTTCAGGTTATATTTATAAAGCATGGAAAATATTACACAGCAAAAAACATGAAGGTATCTTTTAATCAAAAAACTTGATAACTACGAATATAATACTCAGCACACCTGAAATATTTTCAATTTTGACCTGTGAAATGAAACTATCTCTGAGTTACAGTTAGCTTCCCAGCTGAAGCCAAAGATTTACAGGAACACAATTTATTCAGAATGTAGAATTGCATGTATCGATTATAGGTAAGAGAGTGAAAGGATGATAAGTGTGGTTACTGCTTCCAGTAATATTATAGATGGGATCAGGACACAGGCGCATACGCGAATTAACAACTTCAGATGAAGGTCATAAACAAGAAAGTAAATATTTAACAACCACAATATACTTGATGCTCTATGTTATCAGCATTGCCTTTCCTCTAGCACCTGTTTGCTGCAGACAATTATAACATAAAGGATGTCAAAGTAAGGTGTGAAATATTATTGTAAAAATTGTTTGCTTTCCACAACATGAACATGCATGGAAAGGCACAGCAATGCAAACTGCAGTAAATACAATGTTGCCTTTGAAAAATCTGCCATGTGTGCTGCATTTCAGGCTCATTAAAGGTGAAGGACATTGGCACTCAAATGGAACTTCTTTTTTCCATTTCAGGCTCTAGAGTGTCAATAAATCATTTCTAACTAGGTATAGCACCACTAAACACTGAGTAATTAGTTCTGAAATTCTACCGCTGGATAAAACACAAAGGCTACCTGAAATTTCTTCCTGTAATATTTCATTTGAAATATCCTGCTGTAATTCCATACTGCAGTATGGAATTAAAATCTAGCGGCAAACTATTTATGCCCATACCAAGGGTCATGAAATTATATTCAAATTCACATCTGAGCAGCATCCCAGTAAAGCGACCGACTACGATGTGATGAACATCAGACAGATTCTATAATAGGCAAGTGGTGAAGTTCGAATTACCCTTGACATGATTCCAATCTACATTTAGTTGATAAAGAAAAAAATTCCACAGTATTATCTCGGCTTTTAGCTATGCTTTTGAGCAAGAAGGTCAAAACCATTACTCCAGAAGAGATGGAACACGTTTTATAATCTCACCTCTTTTTGGCAATTCTGAACCGCAACCTTTATTCGCTGGTCTATATCCTCCTCAAGCTCAGTCACTTGTTGCGCAGCCTCATCCTGTGTCCTGAAGCAAAAAAAAGAGTGGTTTCAGTCCTGCACTGTACAGTCCACTTCACCTGATTCTAGAGATTCTAACAATACAGCAAGTGCAAAGAGTCTGCTTAGATTCATTTGTCCTTCTATCTAGATATCACCAGTACAACAGGTTTCATTTAGGCATTCTTTAAGTTAAGCTGATACCTAGCTGATGCCTGGGTTTCCTCCAACAGTCTAAAGATGTACAGGTGAGGCATACTGACCATACTAAACTGCCCTTAGTGTCCAGGAATGTGGAAGCTGGGTGGATTAGCTATGGGAAATGTTGGGCTTCAGGGTCAAGGTAAGGGATGGGATGCTCTTTGGAGGGTCAGTGTGGACACAATGGGCTGAATAGCCTGCTTCCATGTTGTAGAGATTCTACGATTACACCACACCATTAAGCAGTCTATCTCCATTATGTACTCTGTCTTGTTATTATTTGAGATCTGAAAAATTTGTAAAGAGTTAGAGCTGAATTGGGCCACACATTTAATTTTTCTATTTAATTGCCCACTGTTCGTGACTGGATGTAGCAAGACAGTAGAGCCTAAACCTAACCAATTAATGGTGCAGTCATTGACCTCATCTATCGCATGCTCCTTCCAATTTTTTGGCATATAAGCAGTCCTGTGTTTCACCTTCACCAGGTTGACACCTCTGTTACATATGTCTGTTGATGCTCCTGGCATGTCCTTTGGCACTCTCCATTAAAGGTTTGGTCTCCCAGATAGAAGGTCACGGTGGCATGGTGATAAACTCAGTCAGATGCTACCTTGCCGTAAACAGCAACTACGCACTCCTCTGAATGAGATTGAGACTGGTGTTTATAAATACAGACAGCTGTATGTCAGTTTCTCATTCATTTACAGTCAGTATGTAGCTATTTTTCATTGAATAGTTCATTAAATTCCGAGTCACACACTACTTTGTGAATAAAAGTGAAAGTGGATGGCTTATTTGCTGGTCATGAACAAATTATTTGCTCTTAAATATATTTGAAATCAATTTCATAAAAAACTATTCAGATTTGTTGAAATGAGAAAAAAGGAGCTTGCTTTTACATAGTGCACTAAAGCACAACATTAATTGTTCTGAAAGTTTTCAGAACTGACAGTTACTTCTTTTTGAAAAAAACAAATCAACTTCAATGACATTGGCGGCATTGAAAATAGCTCAAAGACTTCTTTTGTTTGGTAGACTTGGCTGAATATAACTAAAATGATCAAGTTTCCCTGAATAAAGAGGTCAGTTCAATATTTTTCAAACGTTTTAATTTCGACATTTAGGGCATACAATACGAACAGTAGCAGATTTTCCAACCATACCATAACCTTTACTGTGCGATACCAAATCTACTGTGCATAAGGGGGAAAAATAAACCATTTGAGCAATAACTAAAAACTGACAACAAAACAGTCCATTCGAACTGTGACTTATCACAAGATGTGATTTTAATGGAGACATTTCATGCTGTCATGTACCCGGAAACTTCACTTTAGTGATTATATTGTTTCTTCATGTCACAACCAGAAGTTGTACAAACCAGATAGAAATGTGCAACAAATTATGCTGTGATTTGAAAACATGAGAAAGGCACTGTGCTGCAGTGATAGTGTCCCTACTCCTGAGTCGGAAGTTTCAAGTTCCACTTGCTCAAGAGGGGTGTCATAACGTCTCTGAACAGGTTGATTAAATATATCCCTACCAGTCTGGCAAGTCCCAATGTATTGCACATGAAATAGGCGGATTCAAGACTCCTCATATTTTAGTATCCTATATGCCAGTTACGTCATGGTAAGAAGAAACAAGCAAAAGCTTTCCTAGACATGACAGGGTGGAAACAGATGACAAATCACCTCGAATCACCTCTGAGCATTCCTCACTGATTGTTCTAAAGTAAGACCGGAAATATCCTGAGGCTCGTGGACAACTAACATTTTAGCAGGGTAAATATAGTGTTTGTAGATTAAGAAAGGGTAAACAGTTTAAAAACTAACTAATGGATACACTCATCAACCCCACACCCCTAGTAGTGAGTTATTCTTCAACAGATCAGAGGTAGACCCATAACACTAGAGCAGCAGTTCTCTGATCCATGCTCCTTTTGAAAAGTTCCTAGTAGGAGCAGTAGATTCATTCAAGATTACACCTCTTGCGTTCAGGTCAGGGCATTACGGCAAAAAGAGACGGAACACGAACTGGCACTCAGCACAGTACTGGTGGAATGGTGCACTTCAGCTAAAGCACTTAAACCTATATAATCTATTAAGGTCAGCAACAGCAACCCACATCTGCACAGAACTTAACACAGAAGGAAATATAGATATCTGCCATGCCTGAATGTTTAGAGGGATAATCAAAAGCTTGGATGAAGGGATTTTCGGGAGCAAGATGTAGAGCCATGAATGGCTTTCAGAAGACAATTTCAACTTGGACTCGGATAACTGAAGTTTTAAGTGAGTGAATGGCCACAAAACTTTGGAATTTAATACCCTATCCTGTGATGAGTTTGGAGGTAAGGGTTGGTCAGGGCAATTAATCAAATGGGAGGACGGCCACAGAGGACAATGATGCCTTCCCACAGCTCCCATTAGAGCAAGAGAGAAGTTCTGGCACCAGAAGAGGCCTTCTGGCTGAATAAACCAGCTGCCTATTCCAATCCCATGTTCCATTGCCTTGCAGGTTACAGTGCTTCAGATGCAGATCCAGCAACTTTGTAAATTATTTGAGGATTTTTCCTCTCCTACCAAACTGGGCAGCGAATTCCATGATGCCTACCACTCTCTAGGTGAGATCTTATCTCCTCATGTGTACTCTAATACTTCCACAATCACCTCAAATTGGTGCACCCTGGCAACTGACCTTGGTGCTAAAGGAAAACAGGTCTTTCCCATTTACTCTGTCCAAGCCCCTCATTATTCTGTACACCCAAGTTAAGTCACCCCTCAGCCTCCTCTTCTGAGGACAACAATCTTGCCTGTCCAATCTTCTTATCCCAATTAAGTAAGTGAAGGGAGGACCTTTGTGCCCCATCGCCAATTGAGGTCCTAAAATGGAACTTAATATTCTAACGGGTCTCATCCTGCTGCTACTTGTATGAACCTAGCAGCAGGTAAGGGGTACACTTAGAGCTTGACCAAAGGACCTGGCATCTGGAAGGAGGTGACTACCAGGATCTACCTCTGTCTATGATGCGAACAACATTCCTGTGTTCCCCAGCTCCATCTTTCAATTGGTTACCCGCGTCTTAGAATCCAGTGATATTGGGCCCTTTAATCCCAGGGAAATCATATGCTTTCCAGTTAAGATCTTGAGTGGCACTTAAGTCAGCATACCTTCCCTACAGGAGGCATTGCAGGGCTCCAGCCACAGAGTGAGACCCCATCAACTCTATTTAAACCAACCTGTTGATTCTGGAGAAATGGAAAGCAAGGATGAGTATTTCAGCAGACAAGCAGTGGAATGAGTAGATGTGGATGATAACTCAGTAACTTAAGTAGCATAAAGAATCACAGGTTCAGTTTGACATTGAATAGAACGCTGACTTTGCCAACAATGTGCTTCAGTCAAAGACAATGATCAGAGATGGGGATGAAGTCAATGTGAAAGATACAGAGGTGATGGTGGAAACCTGAAACATTTTTGTACTTTCTAATGTTTAATACTGTGGCTCCTTCAAGCCCAGATATTAGTATATAGGTGGTGGAGGGGTCATACATATTGGACCTTACTATCTCAGCATATGTGTAGCTTCAAACCCCTAAATACCCCTAAAAACCCCTAACTTTCAAATCAATTTTAAAAATTTGTAATTACAAATAAAGAGCTAACCCAATGACATCCATGTAACCATTGTCAACTGTCATTTCAAACCCATCTCGTTCACAACTAGCCTTGAAGGGGCGAAATCTGTCATCTTCACCTGGTGTGGCTCTAGAACCGCAACACTTTTTAATGGACCAAAGAGTAACACTTTGCTGTGGTGTCACAAGACACTCAGTTCAAGGACAACAAGGATGGATAATAGCAACGTTCACATTTCATGAAAAAAAAATAGATAAGAACACCCAGAACTGGTCCTGAAGTTTTTGGGGTCAATGTTGCAAACTCTGCAACAGAAACTTACATTTTTCATTCTATAAGAAATTGAGACAATTTTTCTTCTTTTGCATCTGAGTACAAGGAGTACGTACAGGTAAAAACAAAACCAGGAGAGAGGCCCATCTTGGATTCTGCCCAACTTTTCCATCTATTCAAACTTACAGGTTGAAAGTCAGGGAATCTGTTATAGATTTGCAATTCTTCCAATCTACCTTTCCTCTCTACCCCTCTTAATTAAATCCATTCACCAGGGATATTTATTCAGTAACATTAGTTGTGAGTTATTCTTACCTTTTCACACTGTGAGCTAGTTTTTCCAATTCTGTATTTTGCAACATAGAATCTCGAATAAAGTTCATGATCACCGCTTCAAACTGGCGAATCAGCCTGGGTTCTACTGTTTTCAGGTTCTCATAAAGGGCAGCAACTTGGCCAGGTCTGTTTGAAAATATAATAAATGAGATGAGGCATAACAAGCAACTTCCGAGAGCACTGTCAAATGGTGATATTGTCACTGTTATCTGCAGCCTAGACCTGCACATTTCAACAACACGTGGGATCTCTTTACAGCTAACCCTCTGAGTAAAAATCTCAGAAAAATTTGTTGACTTGTGCCCAACAGTTGGAGGATTCACACCAAGCACCTAACACACATGCCTTCACACAAACTTTAAACACAGCAAATTAAGTAATGCCACATGTTAACAATTAATAAGATAGAAAGGCATTAAACAGGTCAAGTGTATCTCAATCCAAGCCATTTTCCACTACAGCAAGTTCAGAGTTTTCCAAATTCCATGATCTAGCATTGTAATCATGCTCACCATGGAAATGTAAATAAAGATTAGTGGAACTACCCAGTTTCTGTTGCAGGCCAGCACAGTGTTTACATTCCTGTTTGAACATGCTACATGCAAATATTATACAAACTGTCAATAAGATACATTCTGGTAAGGATGTAAATGGTGAAAAGAACGGAAAAAGAGATAGGACACATCCTAGGCATTAAAAGGAAGTCGCTGCAGAGACTGTTGATGCACTGACTGTAATCTTCCAGGAATCCTTGGATTCTGGAAAAGTGCCAGAGGATTAGAAAATTGCCAATGTAACACCTTTTAAAATGGGAAGGAGACTAAAAACACAAATGTAGGCAATTAGCTTAAAATATTTTAGTGGGAAAATGTTAGTGTCTACTGTAACGGAAATTAGCAGTCAGTATTTTGGAATACATGATATGGTCAAGCAAAGTCGTGCCTAACAAATTGAAAGAAATTCTTTGCCAACATAACAGGCAGGATAAAAGCTGAAATAGTGCATATGCATATATTTGAATTTCCAAAAGGTTTTTGATAAGGCACCACCATGTTCGGCTACTTAAGGAGATATGAGCCCATGAACTGGCAAATTAATAGACGATTTAGGATAAGGGGAAAGTTACACAATAGCAAACTGTAACTAGTGGAGTGCCAGATGACTCATTGCTAGGGCCATAATTATTTACAATGTACATTAATGACTTGCGTGAGGAATGTGAACTTACTTTGGGCAAGTTTGTGAAAAACACAAAAATAGATAGGTAGTACCAAGGATGGCACAATTAGTCTGCAAAGGGGTACAGGCAAGTTAAGAAAATGGGCAAAAATTTGATGGATGGAAGGTAACATGGAAAAATGTGAGGTTACACACTTTGGCTTGAAAAATAAAGGAGCTGAATATTACCTAAGTGAAAGACTGAAGAAAGCTATTTCATAATTCACAAAAACTAGAAGACAAGTTCAGCAGATAGGGAAAGCAAATACAATTTTAACTTTTATTTCTAAGGATATGAAGTATAAAATGAGGAAAGTCTTGCTAAAACTATGCAAGGTGTTAGACCACACCTGGAATGTTGTGAACAGTTTTGGGCCCCTTATGTAAGGGAAGATGTACTGGCATTGGAGCTAGTCCATAGAGGGTGTAGTGGGCTGATCCTGGTATGGAGGGACTGTGTTATCAGGGGTGCTTGAGCAGGTTACACCTTACTCATTAGAGTTTAGAAGAATGAGAGGTGTCCTTATTGAAACTCACAAGATTCTGAAAGGATTTGACAGCGTAGATGTAGAAAGTTAATTCCTCCCGTGGAGAGTCTATGATGAGAGGGAATAAACTCTGAGTAAGCGGTCTCCTTTTTAAGACAGATAAGAGGAGGTAGGAATTTCTTCTCTCAGACAGCAGTAAGGCTGTTGAGACTGTGGTCATTAATTTTTCAAGAGTTTCTCCAGCAAGATGAACAACATAAAACGTGGAAGTTCATGTCAAAATGATTTCTATGAGTTCTATATGTGAGGACTTCAACACCGCATCATGTGGAGGAATGGCTGACTGAAACCGCTGGATTTCTGTATCATAACTTTGCACAGGTCAATGTCAGAAGTTGGTGTCCATTTTGAAGAAAAATGACACAAGCACTGACAGTTTTGTCATCATTACATCTGCAAAATCTGGGCAATTTTTTTTCAGTAGATTTATCTCAAGTAACTGGGGGTCCCCGAATTATTAAATGTAAGTTAGAAACCCAAAAATATCCAACATCAAATGTGGCATTACTCAATTCCTCCACACTATCAAAATAAATAAATTATCCGAAATCCAAATTTCTGAAATTCAAACAGCAATAATACACTGGCATTAATCAAAATTCCAATTGAATTAATCTATTCAACAACATTTGGAAATTAACAAAATAAATTGAACAACTTATCCACAATGGTTGTGGCTACAATATATACAGTACTAACATTCACACACAGTCTGCTGAAAGCATGGCACCAAAATAGCTAAAATGTGTATCTATCAAAACAGCAACACATGCGAGTGCAAATGATCATGATTCCAAAACTTGGAATAATCTTAATATAAAATTGAGTTCCCTACTTTTAAATGCTGTATAATATTCTGGTACCACATTAGGTGAAGCCCTAACACTAACCCTAACACATTTTTCTTCCTAAAATGTCTGAAATATCAGTCATATCCATTTCAACTTAATGTTAAATCCTACATTAATTTTACAGTAGGTAATTCATGGTACTGACTGCTTATCCCCACAGACAGAAGAGGGCATCAGAGACAGCTTTTGCTAGTAGTTGAATGAGGTTTTCCACAATCTTCTAATGGCCAAACAGCAAAGAGATGTTAACGAGCCTTACTTGAAGTTTTGCAAAACATTAGCTAATTTCTACACTGAGTATTGTCGTTGCGTTATATTTCAGTGTAGATTTTTGTTTCTAATATTAATTTAGAAGCAGCTCTAAACCCAATTATTTTAACGAAAATACAGAACAGCAGATGTGAAACAAAAATTCAAATGGACACACAGAGGGCTGAATTTTCCTAGTCCCTGAATGCCAGGGACAAATGATTTGAGAAAATATGGCAAGATCAGAAAAATTAGGTGCCTAACATTGAGAAAAGATTCAAATTGTCCATCAAGGATTTGAACAGCAAAGGTGAAAATCTCACTAGTGAGCAGCAATAGGCATCTCGTGAGAACCAAACTTACCGCAATTAAATACAATTTCCATTCTTTCACATGGCAGAGAGCATTTCAATGGCAAACTGTTCGGATATGAAAATCAAGCAGGTATGTGGCAGTCTCTGCTCACCACTTGTTCCTCTGAGCCCCGGCAGCAATCCCCACCATCATAGGGTACACACCTAGCAGTGACTGCGCACACAGTTGCTCAGTGATGAAAGTTGGCATCAAATGTGCACCAGGGTCACTACATCATCAAGGTAGATTTCAGACTAAGTTGGAGTACAGTTGAACACTTACATGCAGCAATCTGGAGCACACTGATACCTTACATTGCAAACTTGCTGTCAGGCTGCTTTACACAC
Source organism: Stegostoma tigrinum (assembly GCF_030684315.1). Lineage (NCBI taxonomy): Eukaryota > Metazoa > Chordata > Chondrichthyes > Orectolobiformes > Stegostomatidae > Stegostoma > Stegostoma tigrinum. The sequence goes on along the minus strand of NC_081356.1, from coordinate 61,111,410 downwards.
ACTAGTTAGCAACTAACTCATTCATCAGAACAGGAGGCAACCCAGGGCTCTTAGCTTACCCTCTTAGTGCTCACATGCTCTGCACCTACTTGGATGCTCACCACATCTATCTGCCTTTTTTGCACATTGCCACATCATTCAGTATTTCTCTCATCTCCTACTTTAGTAAACGCATGTGGCCAGACAGCTTGCCATAGCTGACAGCTGTGGTCAGTCAAATGATGGGAGGGGTGGGGTGGACACATCACTTTATGGCACTGTGCTACATCAATATCACTCTTCCAGTATATGCCAGGAACCTGCATGGCGAGTGCACTGTGTATGTTTCAGCCAAATGGCTATGTTTCAAATCTAAACGGAAGAATCATGGTTGTCCTTCCGATTCAGTTAATGAGGTGGTCCCTGGCAGTCCTAAAACAATGACAAGATGTTATGCTATCCAGGCATTTGGGAAAAGATGCTGCCTGTCGACCATGCCTGAAAACACAGAATTAGTTTTCACATGTAAGCCACTGACTCAGAATTCTACCTCATCTCTTCTTTCCATTCTTCTACTGTTACTACATTATTAGATGGTCCATCTTATATTCATATTATAGAAGTGAAAAATTCCTGCAATCATTTGGAAGGAAATCTAAAGCTAATGTTTTCAGTCTCTACCTCAAACTACCCACTTTATCTTTCTTACTAAAACATTTTGAGATTAAACCACTCTCTACAACCTTGGTGTGATATCTGACCCCAAGATGAGTCTCTGACCTTTTAGTCGCACCATCACTAAGGCCACTGATTTCCACCTCTTTAGCATTGCCCAACCTTGACCTGTCTCAGCTCATCTGCCACTGAAATCCTCATTCATGTCTTTGTTACAGCTTGATGTAACTATTGCAACAGATTCCTGGTTGGTGTCTCAAACTCTATCCTCTGAAAACACAAGGTAATCAAAACTCCGCTTTTTCCTTAAATCACACCACGTTCCTTTCATCTATCAGCCCTGTGCTTGCTGACATACATTTGTACTCAGTCAAGCAACATCTTGATTTTGAAATTCTCGTCCTTCTTGTCAAATCACCATATATCCTGCCCCAACTCTAATCTCCTCCAGTACCACAACTCTCTGGGATATCTGTCTCTAACTCATAACACCTGAGCATTGCTGGTTTTAATTGCTCCACTAACAGCAGCCAAGATGCCCTGGTCCTAAGTTCAAGAATATTCTCCCTATACCTTTCTGCCTCTGCACCTCACATCCTTTAAGAAACTCCTCAAAGCTTACCTCTTTGACCAACCATTTGGTCGTCTTAAATAATACTTCTGTGTCTGTCATAGTTTGGTTCAGAGCAGCATAATGATACTCCTTGTGATGTTTTCTTGTATATGTTTACAAATAATAAAATGTTCTGTATTGTGCCTTGAAGTGGGTCGTGCATTCACAAAACCAAAATCATTCAAAAAATCCTGGTATTAATAAATTATTTAACATCAGATTACTGATCAAAGGGCTACAATAGCAATTTCCAAGGGATCAACATCTCAACCAGAGTTTCATAGGAACTCAGGAACAAAGTAGGCCATTCAGCCTGTCAAGCCTTCCCCCACCATTCAATGCATCGTGACTGATCAAACACCTCAATGACTTACCTTCTCTATCCCAATAATGCTGTCCACCACTGGTAGTCAGAAGTCTTTGCCTTAAACATAATCAAAGACTGAGGTTCAATAGTTCTCATTAAAACACTACCCAAAGTTCACAACCCAATAAGCCAAAATAATTCTCTTTTTAAATTGTGCATCCTGTTTTGAGACTATTAACTACATCTATCCAGTATATCCCTTTTTGTATTTTCTAAGCTTCAATGAGATCACATCTGATTCTTTGAAACTCAAGAGAATACAGAATCGTTTGCCCGATCTCTCTTCATAAGACAGTGCTGCCATCCTCGAAGCAAGTCTGGTGAAATTTGCTGCGTTTCCTCTATGACAGTAATATCTTTCCTGAGACAAGGAGACCAAAACTGCACACAGTACTCTGTTCTAACCAAGCCTTTATACAAGTGAAGCAAGATTCACCACTGTTGTACTCAAATTTTCTTGCACTAAAGGCTAACATTCCATTAACTTTCCCAATAACTTGCTGCACTGGCATGCTAACCTTCAGCTGCATATCAAAAAAATACCTTCAGTCACTTTGTACATCTACACTTTCCAACCTCTTACCATTCAAGTGATACTCGGTACATCTGTTTCTCCAACTACAAATATTTCCACAATAAATTCCATCTGCCATGTTCTTACCCAATTACTAAGCCTGATAATACTTCTGATGCTACTTCACATCTTCCTCACAAGATGCAATTTCCGCTTAGCGTTACATCACCTTGGAAATATTACATTGATCCCCACACCTCCTAAGTCTTGATACTTTTCTGTACTTTTGACTGTGGCCCGAAATAAGACAGATTACAAGATGATTTTAAACATCAAAGATTAAGGAAAGGACAATTGAACTGCTGTTTGGTCATGCAGTAGGGTGCTGGAGCCAGAGGGTCTGTCTGAAGGGAATCTAAGCTGACAACAAGAAGCTGATTGCTCTGCGAAATGATGACCAGTTGTAAATGATAAAGACTTTCTGCCTGTGAACACCATGTGATTGGTTCCCATGTAGCTGAACAGTTTGCAGACATGAATATTTGGTGAGAAGACATCAGACCTCCAAAAAAAAAGGAAAGGTGCTGTTCCTTTCTCTGAAGTAAAAAATACTGAAAGCCTGAAGAAGACCAGTTTTTTCCCTTCATCAGCTACTGCAGACTGTGGCTTTTAACTAATAAGTGTGAACCCATTACCTTGTGCCTCCTGCAAGCAAGTGAAAGTACAGAACCTGAAAAAACATGATCAAAAAGCATCAGGAGCTAAGCTGAAAGGATCATTTCAGTAAAACTATGAATGAGGATCTTTCCCAGTCTTTCCCTCTGCCCAAAACATTGAGTCTCTAGCTGCCTGTATATGTGTGTAGAGGGAATTTTAAAAGTGGGTTAGAGATTTATCCAGTAGAGTTATATACCAATGGCTCATAATTGCTCATCCTCAGTAGAATCTACTTATTTGTAATAAATCATAATTCTTGTCAAGTACAGAAACAAAGTCCCTGCTTTCTGCTAACCTGGATCTAAAAAGGTAAATCAGGGATTTGTGTGCAGTTTTGTTAAATCTTTAACTTTGTAATAATTGCAGGAAATGCAGGGTTTGATTTCCAATTCATTGTAACAATTACGAACAACTGGGATCCAAGAACTGATCATTGCAGTACCCCACTAGACACAGCTTGCTTTTTGCGAGAATAGTCTGTTTATTTCTACTTTGTTTTTCTAACTTCTTTGTGAGTTGCCTATTATTCTAGACTCTGCAAAGAAAAAAATTCCAAGAACCATTCAAACAATTATAAACCTTCTGGTATTGCAGAACTCATTCTCTTCTCTTGAGTTGTTATAGTTAATGTAATTTTCTAGTAAATTCACAAGTTCCCCTTAGGCTGTAGTAAGCAGTAAAATTATCACAGTTTACACGCAATTTGAAAATCACTGTCTTGCCTAATCCCGTTCTGCAATCAAGCTAAATGATATGCCAAGAGCATTAAATTGGAAAATGTAACCTGAGTGCATAAAGGCAAAGTGGCTCCTTCCCAAATATGCTTAATTATCTTCTTTATGTGAAAAACTCTTAACATCTTCGGTGTTAGCTCCAGTGCAATGTACAGTCTTACTGGCATATACTCTATCTGGAGTTACTTGAGGTTTGAGATCAGACAGATCATTTTTCAAGTATAATTTCCTGTTTGGCAATTGTAAGGTTCTTTCCATTATTATTTATTTACCTTGTCACCAATAAATCAAAGTAACAGCTGGTGTGCGCTTTCTAACTTTAAATTTGTGACAATCAATCACCACAAAACTGAGGTTCGTTTAACACAAAAAAGTGACCCCAACACAGAGACTGATCTTGGAGGGCAATTACTCCAGATTAATTGATCCCTAGAACTCAAAACAAAATAAGTTGATTTAAATTGCACCCTGCACAAGAACTGTCTTGAAAGAAAACAGGATTCCTCAATGCATTCTTTGCAAAACAATATACAATGAAGGATACAATGACTTCACAAAATGCATGTGAATACAAATTGTAAGAACACTTTACTGAAGATACAATGTTAAAGTTCACATGACAGTGATCCTGGAACTATATGATACTTTTGTAAATTCACAGCATTCAGAAATAGGACACTATAATGAATGGGTGATCTGTGAGATCATGTGAAAACATCTTTACTTAACTCTATTTCAGAGCTTTTACCCATTTTCAACAGGTTTGCAAAGTAATTGCAATCAGCAAAGTCTGACATCATAGCGTACTAAAGGTGGAATCCTACCATTCTTTAGCTAAGTGTGACTCATCAACTTCTGCGGATGATTCTCATTATGAGGTTCAGTGAGTTTTCTTACTTTATCTTACCAAACTCCACAATTTGATTTTTGATGCCTCACAGCAAGAATCGCATCCTATCTCCACCCCATTTTGTCATGCATTTTCCAAGGAAGAACTCGCCACTGAGTGGAAGACCTCCCTAAGACCAGCAAACCTTGGGACAAGCCATCTTTCAAAGCCTACTGCACACCTACAGGAATCCTGCTATCGGTAAGCTGTGCTGCTTGGCTTTGACAGGCATTAGGAGAGACAGTCGACAAGGGGGAGCTGGTAACTTGTTTCTTGGAGGGGGAATCTGGAGATTCTTGTAGACACGGAGGTGGACAGGAGTCAGCAGAGTAAACTATACCATGGTTAGCCTGGTCAAATATTGCCACTAAATCAGTGCCATCTTTAGAGTGAGGAAGACTGAACTGGTGTTGAGAAAGGTGGTCAATGATCTCCCCCACTCTGCCAAGCTAGTAATATTTTGTAGTATTCTTCTTTCTGCTGCCTCATCTCTGACACCCCTCTGTTACATGCAACACCTTCCCTCCACCCCCATCCTCCAACATCATTAACCCTGCATGCTGCCTCCTCAGTCCTTTGGAAAACCTCAACACCTTTTCCCTATGTGCACCATTCCGAAAAGCCTTGCCATCCATTTGCATCTTACTCATTCACTCTGTCTATGTCAATACAGGAGAAGACATCTCATAACAGGGCTTGGCAATGCCACCAGGGTGGAATGGGGACTTGGTTGTCTGATGGCTGCACCAATTGCCAGTAAGGGACTGCAAGGCAAGCATACTGGGACATGCCAGTAGTTACCCAGGTGAATGTGCAAGTGAGAAGTCTTTGTGGATTGTTTTGTAAAAGTCATGCAATGGGTTCCTTGCCCATGCAGTTCCTAAACCCAATGCAGCCGTAAGCTGCTGGTTATCAGTGTGCTGTGCTAGACCAGTTTAACCCTGCACAGTGCCAATGAATTGGAGGATGTCAGGATGGTAGCATTGCTTCCCTGAAAATGAGTGTCAGTGTCTGTGGTGGAAGGGTATGTGCGACTGATGCTGACTGACTGTGCTCTCCTCTCCAGTCTGTCCATGGCCAACATGAGACAAGCAGTGAGTTGAACTGGCTAGGTACTAGCACTGGTTTCCATGTTAAGCTTTGCTGATTTTTAAGGCGTGTTTGGTAAGATTGCTACCCAGAGTGAAGTAGGCTGTTACCAAGCAATGAAAAGCAGCGACTGGGAACTTGCCACTCCCTGGTGAGAATTTCAGCACGCTGTTACAAGCAAAGGAGTGGGGGATATTGCAGCAAGACAATCTTACCCAAAAAACTCTTCATCTTGCCATAGTCTACAACCTTCAGAATGTGGAAAGAGTCCACTCTTAAACGTGACCTTCCTGGGTCTGAAGCCACATACTGAGTTCAATGAACATTTGGAAATTCAACAAGTTGGCCTATACAGGAAATATCTTCTTATAATTTAAAATGAAAGAAAAATGTACCTTTTATCAGCTACAGACACCTATTTCAAGATCTGTTGCTCCTAGGTGATCCAATGGACATGTATGCAAATCTACAAAAATATTATTTAGGATTCCCATTTGTATAAAATTTATTGGAAGAAGAGTATAACATTGAAATGGAAAATAAAGTAAGAAAATCATCTATCATTACTTTGTGAGTTTCTGTTTAAAATGGATGTATGCAGTGTGTTGAGAAATGCTTAAATGAACAGGTATGAACAGTTTTCCATAACAACCACATAATAAAGCATAGTCTGATGATTCACTTAAGTTACCAGTAAGAATGGAGTACAACAGTTACCCGTGTTAGTATGGCATCACCACAAACTGTGCAACGGTTTATTTTAGTTTTGATTCAATCGCAGGAAATGCGCTGACAATAAGGCCAGCTTTTTGTCACCCATTCCTAATTGTTTAAGAGAAGCATTAGTGGCCCACCTTTTGAATACAGCTGGGTGGTTTGCTAATCCATTTCAGGGGATAGTTGATAATCAATCATATTCCTGGGTCTAGAGTCACAAATTGGCCAGACCAGGGAACTGTTAATACTCCCTGCAAATTGCACAGTAATCCAAAAGTGCCCAAGCACAAGTTAGCTTCTTTAAATCACAGCACATGCATTGCTTGCAGAAAGTAATATAAAAAGGGACTACACACTGAAATAAATCACCTGCAATAGAAGACAAATTATACTGTGTGTTGGTAAAGATGGCAGATTACCTTTTTTCGAAGGATATCAACAAAACCAAAGGATTTTTACAATAATCTGGTAGCTCTATGGCTGTCATTTTTGATATCAATTTTTAACATTCTAGAACTATAAACTGAAATTTAAAATTTCCAGCTGCCATGGTGGGATTTGAACTCACTTTTAATAGCATAACTAACATGATACTTACCCCCATCCTGGAGAATGTGTACTGAGTTCATTTGCCATTAATGTTATATCAGAATGGACAGGCCAGCATAAAATCACTGGTTTGCGCAGTTAACATTGCCTTAACACTAAAAACTATCCTGAGATGCTGCTTCAAAGACAACTGAAGAACTGTGTTTAATGAGGTTTAGGATCTGAAAGGAATAATCAAGCTGTGTTAATTAATTTGTACTGTCCTGCAGTACAAGCTATAAAAATAATAATTCACATTGTAGTGTCATTTGCAGTGAAACAAAGCTGCAGGCTGTACAGACTTTCCAGCTGCCAACAGGGGGCATCACAGAGACAATGTGTTTCAGTGTCCAATGCTGTGTTAACTGGAAAACCGAAGTCCTCTTTGGCCACATGCTCACCTATGTGTGCAATTCAACTGGAGCAGCAGAACACCACTAGTGCATATCAAAATGATCACTCTTTCTTCTGACAAGGACATCCATACCAGTCTCTGAATGTTCCTGCCAAATCAGACAGCCACAGTAATAGATCAACAATCCACAGGACTAAAGGAAAACTTTCACATTTTGATTTACCCAAGTGAATGGCGATGGACCAGCATCAAAGTCACAAAGCAGAAGAAAACACACACCTCCAGCAGACATCTGTTTGATAGGTGACTAAATACTGAAATAAGTACAAGAAATAGTTATGATACAAAACATGGAAATTTTCTCTGAAGTGACTTAGGTGACCTAACCTTGAGTGACTCATTCCAGAAGTAAAAGGTGGCAATCAAGCCAATTAGTTTGAATATAGCATAAAAATGAATATATGTTCATCTATTAAAGGTACTTCTTTAGCTTAGGCGAGGAGAGGAAAGTGTTCTTTGGTGAAAAGACACTCATTAAATACTACTCATTCCTGTCACTCAGCCAATTTTGTATTCATGTGTCTATTGTCCATTATTCCATACACTGTAACTCTGTCCACAAGTCTATTGTGGGCCACATTATCAAATGCTTTTTGAAATCCACATACATCACATTATTAGCACTGCGCCACATCAGCCCTTTGATACCTCAAAAAAAAGCAAACAAGTTAGTTAAACACAATTTTCCCCCAGCAAATCTTTTCTGGCTTTCCTTAAGTATTCACCCAAGTGATGTTAATTTGGGCCTGAACTATCCTTTCTAGAAGTGGCACGGTTGCTCAGTGGTTAGCACTGCTGCCTCACAGTGCCATGGACTTAGGTTTGATTCCATCCTCAGGCGACTGTCTGTGTGGAGTTTGCACATTCTCTCAGTGTCTGTGTGGGTTTCCTCCAGTTGCTCCCACAGACCAAAGATGTGCAGGTTATGTCAATTGGCCACAATAAGTTACTCTGTAATGTCCAGGGATATGCAAGCTAGGTAGATTAGCCATGGTAAAAGTAGGGTTACAGGATGCTGGGTCTGGGTGGGATGCTCTTCAGAGGGTCGGTGTGGGCTCAATGAGTCTAATAGCTTGCTTCCACACTGCAAGGGTTCTTTGATTCTCTGGCAATGAGGTTAATCTAAAAGGCTGGTAGTTCCAGGACTGCTATTCACACAACATCTTTTTAACATTTTGGTCAGTCTGTGCTATAACCAAGTTTAGAAACAGGGAGACAAAGAGGGGAGAGATAATGGGAACTGCAGATGCTGGAGATTCCAAGATAATAAAATGTGAGGCTAGATGAACACAGCAGGCCAAGCAGCATCTCAGGAGCACAAAAGACAAAGAGGGGAGTTGGGTGTTTGCCATGTTTTGATATACAGTACTGTCTGGACAGTTCTCTCCCCTATTGCTGACAGCAGCTTTCCTCTTGTTGAAGAAGTGAGCTTCCCATCCCACTCTGAGGTGAGCACTCATTCCACATTCACTGGGCTGGAATGAGAACTCCATCCGGACTTTGCAAAAATATCTGTCACCATTAATGGACAGAGGAACAGAACTAACGTGTCAAGGCCAGTACGGCTCTTCAGAGCCCAGTGTGGAGAAGTCATAAAGGACTGGAAATGTTAACTCTGCTTCTCTCGCCACAGATACTGCCAGACCTGCTGGATTTCTCCAGCATCTGTATTTTTTTCCCATTTGTCGAAAAAAATCCGTTAACAGTCGATATTAACATTTACTTACGAGCTTCACTGCCTATTCTACAAAAAAAGTGCTGAAAACGTATCATTGTATTTGCATGCCGCAAAGCTACACTCCTGGAATCTATTTGGAAAGGACGAAACAGCATCCTGGATTATTTTAGCGGAGATGATAAGGGCTGGGATGTTCCCCGCACTTAGACCAGAAACAAAAGCCTATTTCCAAAGCAGTGACAGCCAGCTGCAGTACACATCCCGGATTCTCATTCACATTAGATCGGAACGTCTCGTTAATTTTCTAAAAAAAATCCGACTTTTCTCACGAATAGACACGCTGTTTTACGATGCAGAACGGATAGTAAAACAAAATCCGTGAAGGCACGCTCTGGGCAAATATGTCATTAGCTTCTCACAAACTAGTCAGCTGTAGCGCTGAACAAGCAAAGGGTTTTGTTCATTTGTTTAAAATCTGCTTAAAGTCGGCATGTGACTCTCGATCAGAATCTAACGTGCGTAAGTAGAATTCGAAGTGAACGAGGCAAAGGGGAGGGAGGCACTGTGACGCGGCGGTGCACAGCGCTGGCCGGGAGCTAGGGAAAGGCCGGCCAGTTCCACCTTCACCCCCAGCTCCAGGACTCCAGCACCTCCCCTTCCCAACCGCACAGAAACAGCATATCCTACCAACAAACCCTAAAAACAAGTTCGTCACAGTACTTTCAAAATAAACAACAATAAAAAAGTCTCCGTCAAAGAGTTTGTTTCCAGACAAAAGGGTAATGTTTCACCTTGGGATGAACTTAGCTTCGTCCCCCAACCTTTGCTGGAACTCATCCCACTCAGGCTCAGCGCACAGATCCGCCAAGTCGCTCATCTCTGAAACTTCTTGAAATCCTTCGGTGAACTCGTGGAAGTTGATGGAGCCGTCCCTGTTCGAGTCCAGTTTGCGGAAGATCGTGTCGATGTGGGACTCGTTTACTTGTAGCTCCCGACAGACTGTCAGAAACTCTTCATACTCAATCTGACCAGAATGGTTAATGTCACAGGCGTGGAAAAGTGCGCGCAGCCTCCGCTCCTTTTCTCCCATCCGGACATAGAGAAGGGGCGGGCGGGGGAAATAAGATTTAAAAAGACACAGAATCCAACCAGCTGAGTTCCCACCCACTCAACACCTCCCTTGATGCATAGGATGCGGTGAGACTGTGACCATCCTGTAAGGAACTCCCCCTCGCATTCCTGCACCTCTGCTCATTTTTTTTTGTTTTGGTTGCGAATCCGATTTGCCAGGCAAAGCAGCTGAGATTAAAGCAGGTTGAAGCACTTTGATGGAGTTGGTTGCGGGATGGAGGGGTTTTTTGGTATTGCTCGCCGGGTCTCCCTCCTGAGTCAGGCAGCTCCCAGAGGGGTCGATGTCCCTGACCAAGAGCTCACGTCAGTGTCTCTCTCCCTTCCCAGAGCGGGAACGGGCAGCCCGCCCTTACGTCAGCCTCACAACCGGACCTACCTCTCCAATTTATTGGTTTAAGGTTGATGTGTGCTCTTCTCTCTCTCTCTCTCTCTCTGTCTGCGTGCGGTGCCCACGTAATTGACCCAAGAGGTGGAGGTGTTGCATGAAACGGGACAGCTGAATGACTGGGAGCAGAACTGCGGGGCGTTCCCAGGCATTCAGAAAGCAACAGCGTCACTTCACTCTGAACAGTCTTCTCTGGACCCACAGAGGACACTTTATTCTGTAAATCAAAAATGTTCAGGGGATGTTTCCCACTATCAAAGTTGGCTGAACATTATTATTATAGAGGTGATAATGGGAACTGCAGCTGCTGGAGAATCCAAGATAACAAAGTGTAGAGCTGGATGAACACAGCAGGCCAAGCAGCATCTCAGGAGCACAAAAGCTGACGTTTCGGGCCTAGACCCTTCATCAGAGAGGGTCTGATGAAGGGTCTAGGCTCGAAACGTCAGCTTTTGTGCTCCTGAGATGCTGCTTGGCCTGCTGTGTTCATCCAGCTCTACACTTTGTTATCTATTATTGTTATAGAGGCAGGAAGAATCCTGCGGTGCACTGGTAGTATCCCTGCCTGTGAGTTATATAGGCTTGGGTTCAAGTCCTATCTGTGCCAGAAGGAAACTATTCAGTTACGGCCTCGCAGCTTTTAGAGGGAAAAACTGCTTAGGTCTTAGAGGGATTGATTTTTTTTGCTAGGAAGGTCGGAAACAGCAGTCCAGACCACTTTAGAGTCTCAACCAAATGCCTATGGGCAATCCAAAAATGTACCCAAAATTTCACAGAGGCAATCACCAAATTGATAGGAAAGATAATTAACAGTCAGGAATAGAGGTGGGCCAACTAAAATGTTTATGACCTGCCAGCCATTCCAGAGACAACCCTTCCTGCAGAATGTTCAGCTGTTTCAAGGAGCCTGAAGTTTGCCAGGTGAGGAACTGTAATTGGGCTGGAGGCTAAAGTTAAAGTCCACAGGATGAAGCAAAGTGATTAAGTTCAGCAACACTTGAAACACCTTGACACAAGCTCAGGAATCCCATTTTTAGATCACGCATGCTCATTAAATGCCAACTCACCACATTTTGGTGCCCCTTCTCTATGAAGTTGTTCACAAGCAAGCATTACTCACCTTCCAGTCCCCAGCTGCGTATCATTGGTGTGCAGTACACAAGCTTTCCTCCTGGAACAATGTTGATCAGTGACTGGAGGCGATGCTTGAGATCAGGAAGTTAGGGATACATGGTTTAGGGAGTCTGGCCACGGGAGGGAGGCAGGTCAGGAAGGAAAGGAAGGTCCTTGTGTTTGGATGTTGGGAACATGTGAAAGCCGAGGAGTGCAGATGTCAAGCAAGGATGGTGTGAGAAAGGATGAAGTAAATGTATGGTGGAATCCTAGTGATTGAACTGAGGAAACTGGGCAGCAGAGAGAACAGTGACAGGGGAAGTTGGATGCTTTGGTTTGTCAAAGTTATCTTTCAGTAGCTTATAACCTCATGGTGGGGGAGAGGGTTCACAGAAATGGGGAAAACAAGTGATGCGGACTGCAGGAAAGGTCAGGACATGGGTGCAAATGGGTACAGTGAGAGAGAGGGCTCAGTGATGGGTCAAGGGTAACAGGGAGAATAATTGTCCTGTTGAATGAGTCAAGGCTGATAGGAGATTTTGCTGGGTGACTGGAGAAGAATAGAAGGTGGTGGAACCATGTCTGAAAGGTAATACATACCACTATAGTACTCTCAACAATGAAGTGGGAGTAGGGTCATTTCAGGTGGATAAAGTTAAAGCTGAACGTAACTGGCTGACTAAAGAAGCATTAATAATCATGAGTGAACTTAGTAAGAACTATGCAACCAGCAGCATGATGAAAGCAAACAAATACATGATTAAAGTGGAATGAAATATATATTTACAACTGCATTACATATATATGTGACTAAATCCCTGTGTACCATTACTGCCCTTATAATGTCTTAATCTTTCCTTTCTGAACATATCGCCCTGAAGTCCTCAACTGAGTTGGAGGCAGTTCCCAGACTGCTACACCTATTTGTTTGGGATGATCATAGTAGCTGTCCTTTGGTGGTCCAAGCCCTAGAGAGCTCCAGCCTGCAGTAGGCTCTAGCTTACTGCACTGTTACAGGTGCATCCTCATTGGCCTCAACTGCTGAAACAATGGGGTCACTGGCAGAGCGGAGGTTGAAAGACACAGCCAGAGTCTCCAGGAGTTATTTAAGTCAACATATGGCCTCCGGTATTTTTGCCTGATATTCCCCTGTCTGTCTCTGTGTTACTTATCTCTTACAGCCAAATCCAAAAGTTCATCAGTTGTAAGAGGATCAGCTGGAACCTCAGGCCTCCAAATGTCAGAGACCTCAATGCACACATGCTCTGTCAGCAGTGGGCACATGTTTTTGATGTGCTCACCATGTTTGCATTGATGGAGGGTGTGGGGGATGCTGTGACTATACTTCCTGTTTATCCTCGGAGCCATCATCATTACAGGTTGTGCTTAAAGGTGAATGCTGTGTCTACTGCGCAATCTTGCTGCTGAACCTGTAGCAAAGAACAAAAAGAATTAGCTGATGGTTATGCAAAATCTTTTTTCTCAACAATGCTTGAGGCCTCAGTCCTCTATGTCCATTAAGTCACAGAAGACTGGAGGCATCCTCAATGGATTGCTGCAAGCCTCTGTGTCTGCATCTGTGTGGGCTCAGTCCTGTTCCATTCCCACAATTTCCCAGTTCCCTCCTCAAAGCGGGTGAATGAGATGTTGGAGATATGTCCTCCTGTCAAACTCAGCTCCCAGTGATTGTTGAGTATTTGTCTGCAGACAAGTGAACAGATTGATTGATTGTTATTCCGTGCATGCTGAGAGCAGCTCCTGTGCCTAACCCAGTAAAGGCTGGAGACTCTCACAGTGTTGCAAGTGATATAACTTTCAGATAATGAGGTGACTCCCATAAATTCCTTCCAACTGCCACTAAAGCCCACAATCCAAATACCTCTCTGACATCTTTCTGCATCAATTTGTCTGTTGCTCTTATGTTTGTAAAGTTACAGTGACTAAACAATGCCACTTACTCCGCAGAGCACAGCATTCACCCTCTTCTACGCTGGATTCAGTGGGTCTTACTGCCTTTGACCTCTATCCAGGCCATCTTGGTTCAATGGAAGGGCATCCTGTTGCCATCTATGGAAACCGGACTTTCCACTTTTCTAGATGGCCTAGAGGAAAATCTGCAGGAAGGCCTCACTGAACCATGAGGCCACTCATTGTCTGCTCTGAGACGTCATAATAGTTGCAGCTGTAGGATATCCACTGTGCTGTGCAATTGTCAACACTTCTAACTACAGCTACATTGACACCTTTGGTTTACAAGGAATCAGCAAATCCCTTTAAATATGGCACCAGCCCTTTGACACTGTGTGCAAACAGCTGCATGCAGACATCTCACCTGCTTCTTCTATAATGTCCCCCCTGCTCTTTGCGCATAATTAGCTGATCATTATATAATCACACAAGGAAAACTGTCGAAGCTACATGCGGAAAGTCCTGTCTCTGATTTTCAGAAAGAGATTCCATTGATAGTTGCAGAGTGACTACATATGGTATCTGAATATTGAAATGTTTTTATTGTTTTGGAAAGTCTGGAAACTAGGAACATATGGTGGGGTCGCTCTGTTAAGTAACTACGTAATTTGTACAGTAATGACCTTAGCTCAAAACAGCAAGATGTACAATCAGTTAAAGTAACAGCACTGTGGTATATCTACACCCCAAAAACTGCAGTAGTTCAAGAAGGCAGCTCACCATCACCTTCTCAAGAGCAATTTGGGAAGGACTGTAAATGCTGCCTTAGCCAGTGATAATTACATCTCACGAGCACTTTTTTAAAAAGTACAGCAAGTGTGGGAGGTCGCTTGTGTGAAGTTGTTTAGTCACCCTCAATATTGTTACGTTATAAGACAGATGGGACATGTAAGAAAGGTATGACAATAATTATGGGTGACTTTAATCTTCAAGGAGATTGGGTGAAACAAAGGCAGCCTGAAAAATAAGTTCAGAGAGTGTAGCCAGAACAGTTTCTTAGGACAGTTGATTTTAGAGTCAACCAGCGATCAGGCTATTCTAGACCTAATAATAAACAAATGAGACAATCAATAATATCACAACAAAGGACCCTCCCATGTGACACCAATCATAACATGATAGAATTTCCTGTTCTGTTTGAAAGGCAAACTGTGTTTCTAAACCTGATGCTGTAAACCAGAGTACAGGTAATTATAAGGGTATAAATGCAGAGCTATGTGAACTGGGGAACTAGATTGAAACAAAGAACATTAGAAATTTGAGGTTGTTGACGTGCTCATTGAACTGACTTGTTTTTTGTTCAGACGTTTCATCACCATGCTAGGTGACGTCATCAGTGGAGGCTCCGATGAAGTGATTATTCTATTCCACTCGGAATTCTACTGAAGTTACTATACGTACATTTCTGCCTCAATGTTGTAATTGACTACTTCCTTTCATGGTGGGTGGGCATTGAGCAGCCTCATAATCCCACCCAGTCTCAGATTAAGGCAATTTTAACTGTCTCAGGACTTTAGCCTATGCTCATTAATGGGGACAACTGAGTTTTTAATTGCAGTGACTCTGCCTGGAGCTGACCAGATTAAAGGAAGTGGGTACACAATAGGGAGCTAGTGTTGACCATTGTAATAAGAAATTACACATGTCCCATAAACTTGGCCATTGATAAACCAGCACCCTTGGCACATAAATATGTTGAGGAGACTGGTCAACAGCAATCAGGCTGTAGAGATGATTGTGACTCTTCCACATCATGGGACCATAAAAGTAGAGGGAAGACAAACAAAGGCAATTGGGTTGCTACCTGACCACAGGGAAGGCAGCCATTGGCAGTGGGGGAGCAATTCTCAGATTTTGGACAATGTGGGAATGAGAAGCAGCACTTTGTGCAGGAAGGGCAAAGCTCCAAGTTTGAAAAGATCAGATGAGAGAAACCAGGGTCAGGAAAGACATGTTGGATCTACCAGTGGAACTATCTGGAGATGACTGAGAACCAGTGCTGAAAGAGACCAGAATTCTCAAGGCAGACAGTCATAGACATCTGAGCTATTTTCAAAGATCTCACACCTCACACCACTGGTCAAGATGGCATGCCAGTGGTTCAGAGAATCATTATGGCCTTAAACATTTTCATTTGTAATGATATCCAGCCAGGTCACCGAGCAAGCCAACAACCTCATCCACAACCTGTGCTACAAATCTTTGCAAGTATCTTAAAATGTTCACTTCTAGCTCCTTCATGGGTGAAATGGGACTTTGGTGACATCTCACAAACAGCAGTATGCCACTGAATCTTGCAGGTCAATGATACCCTCTTTACCACAGATCCAGGTAATACATTCCTCTCACAACAGGCACAGCCTCACAGACACAAACAACAGAAATTCAGCTTTATTGCTGGATGCCTTTAGGTGCAAGGCAACTTTGATTGCATCCATGTGGATATCAAAGCACAGGAAACGCTTCTACTCCCTCAAAGTGCAGCTACTCTAAGACTACAGCAGGATGTTGCCTGGGATGGAGCATTTCAGTTATGAAAAGAGGCCTCAGGAATGGCATTGAGAAACTGGCATGCAGCCCAGTGCTAGTACTTTAGATCGCTGGTCATCTGCATTCCCACCATTAACCTGATAATTCTCCTTTCATTCCCCCAGATTGTCTGACACGATATGTGTGGTACAAAATCTGTCATCTTTCTGTATCTTCCTATAGTTTAAAATCACCTATTCCAGTTTTCAATTTACTCTCTCTTGTTTTTAATCCTCTGTTTTCCATTCCATGACTTTCAGGGGACATTTACTCTCACATTTCTTTCTCTCACCAATCCACTATGACTTCTTCCTTGGTCACCATTCTCCGCCACTTACGAATTGTAAAAAAATTTGTACACTATTTCATTCTCCCCTTCACTAATTCATTGTCATTCCCTCTTTCAGTCTTAGGAACTCATTTTTAACATAGTTATGCTAAATGAGCATGAGCAAACCCTGATTCTGATATAAATAAAAATGAAAGAACTGCAGATGCTGGAAATCAGAAACGAAACAGAAATTACTGGAGAATCTCAACAGGTCTAGCAGCATCTGTGGAGGGAAATCAGAATTAATGTTTCAGGTCTAGTGACCCTTCCTTAGACCTGTTCTGAAGAAGGGTCATTGGATCCAAAACATTAACTCTCACTTCTCTCCACAGACGCTGCCAGAACTGCTGAGATTTTCCAGCAGTTTCTATTTTGTTCCCAATTCTGATATCATGGTTTGAAAATAACTAATTGATTTTGTTTAAAAGTCATGTTTCATGCCTATTTCTGATCTCATTTCTCTTTCAGAAAGAAAGGTCAAGTTGTTACTGCCACAGTCCTTTCAATGTTGACGTTTGTTTGAAAATATCAATATGAGCTGAGATTTCTCAAACTGGGTTGATGTATTAAGGCCTAAAGAACATTGCTATTGATGCAAAATGGTCAATAGGGAATCAGTAAAAAACAAAATCACATGGAGTAGATCAAATTGCATTGGCACCATCATCCATGTTATAAAACACCAAAGACTAATTTCAATTCCATGGTATCCATATTTACAGTCAGCGTTGAATGGGTTGTATAATCTACAAAATCTACATCATGGGTGAATTTGAACATATTTTTAGATGCCCTTTAGGTGTCAAACAGACAACCGTAACCAATGTCACTGAACAATTACTTATTTATTTTATTTTAACTACCCAACATTTTTTTGGTCCATGTTTCAATTCTGAAGAAAGGTTGTCTGTCCAAACAGTAACAGGCCTATTATCACTGTGCACATATATGTTACATGTTTCCAAATTTGTGGGTTTTTTTTCAAGAGTTCAGCATTTTCAGTTTGTTACTTTTCATTTCCACAAGCAACTTAAGGCTGTAAGACTTCTCAATGCACAGAGTGCATATTACTTGCAATGCAATAAAGGTTTAGATAGTCAACTGTATTCACTATACATAAATAAAATAATCAAATTATATTAAAAATTTAATAAAAAGTCAATGGTCAATTCATCTGTGGACCTATCCTAACCCGTACTGACCTTGATGATCACAGGCTTGACAACTATCTATTCTAATTCAGTCCATTTCATCTGGATGGCAAAATAGATTCGATTTGATTCCCTACAGTGTAGAAACAGGCCCTTCAGCCCAACAAGTCCACACCACCCCTTGAAGCATCCCACCCAAACCCATCCCCATATAACCCACATACCCCTGAACACTACGGACAATTTAGCATGGCAAATCTATCTAGTCTGCACATGTTTGGACTGTGGGAGAAAACTGGAGCACCGGAGGAAACTCAAGCAGACACAGGGAGAATGTGCAAACTCCACACAGACAGTCACCCAAGGCTGGAATCGAACCAGGGTCCCAAGCGCTGTGAGGCTGCAGTGCTAACCACTGAGCCACCATGCCGCCCCAGATAGTGAAGGAATTCCAGCTCACCACACTAGAAAAATGAAAAATCACCTAGGATTTCCATTTCTGATCCCTATATAGTGAGTTTTGCACATGCCTGGGTATTCGATGAGGGAGGCTACAATGGAGGATTGTTGAATAATCTATTATATCTCATGACAAAATGACAAAAATGGTCTTTCAAGAGAGGTAGAAGTGAGCTGCCAAGAATGACAGATTTATGCTCTAAAATAAGTAACATGAGAAGAAAAAAGGGTAAAAAAAATAGTTTGGTGGATTGTTTAAAAAGAAATGAGCATTTTTTAAAAATTGCTATAGCCTAATATTTTGGCAATGTAGAGTCATTAGAAGAAGCATACACTGCATTACCTTCTGCATTGATACATCAGTTACCGAGATTAAAAATGTCAGGTAAAGAATCACAGATCAAAATATGACTATTTTATTAATTCACAGGATATTGGGTGACACTTGCTAAGTCAACATCAATTACCTGTCTCAAAGATAAGGGTCAACCACATTGTTGTCGATCTGGAGTCACATGTAGGCCAGACCAGACAAGGACATTAGTGAACCCATAGATAAACCAGATGTGTTTTTCTGACAATTGACAATTATTTCACATACATCATTAAACCCTTGATTCCAGATTTTTATTGAACTCAAATTTCACAATCTGTCATGCTGGGATTTGAACCAGGATCTGCAGAAAAGGACCCAGGTCTCTGGATTACTAGTGCAACAATAATAACGTAAGGCCATCCCAGTCCCCATGAAAGAAATAGTATCTTCTTTTCTCTCCAATTATTGACAGGTTTCAAGAATATTCTGTTTCAATTTCAGTTTTTCAGAATCTACAGTATTTTGCAACCTTGGCATGATAACTGGAAAGAAAGATTTGATCAGCACATGTTTCAGACAATGACCATTTCCAATAGGAGAGTTGCTAACCATTTCTCCTTGATATTTAAACACATTACCATCCCTTAATCTACTTCAATTCTCTAGGATCAATAGGCCAGAAATTTAACCGAACCATCATATAAATACTATGGCTCCAAGACCAGATCACAGACTAGGAATCCTGAACCTCCTGACTCCCCAGATGCTGTCCATGATCTACAAGGCACCAGTCAGGAGTGTGATGGAATACTCTCCACTTGTCAGAGTAGACTCATTGGGACAACAGCCAGACAGAAATCAATACTACCGATCCTACATATCTGAAATAAAAACAAAAACATTGGAAATACTCAGGCTACTCTGTAGAACAAAGCACAACTAATGTTTTAGGTCACTGACCTTTCAACAGAATTGAAATGTAACATTTCCAACACTTTCAGTTTCTGTTTCATCTACACTCAAAACATTAATATCATCCAGGATAAAGCAACTTCCTTGATCAACTTCCTAACCATTACCATTAATATTCACTCCTTCCAACACCAATGCAGTGACAGTAGTGTGCACAACCTACAAGATAAACTTATATCAGCTTGGAATTCCCTAACAGGCTTGTGCTGTAGCTTCAAGAAGGTAGATGTCACAATGATAAGGATGAACAACAAATGTTAGCCCTGCCAGTGATGCTCTCATTCCAAGCACAAATTTTTTAAAAAATTATTGAAGGTGGCAGGGCTAGTGGATAAAGGGTCACAAATACTAAAGTTTGCGAATCTGGAGGTTACGCAGATGGTGAGCATATCAATCCATGGCAACAGGACATAAATAGGCAAGCATAATGACTCCTGAAACAACCCAGCTCCCCCCTCACTGACGCAACCAACCCCTTACGACCAGCTCCATTGCCGAGACTTCCCAATTAGCCCTGAACCAACCTGACTGATCCCCAACCCAACATTACTGCTCTCCTGGCCCAACCCATTGATCCACCTGCCACCCTCCCCACATACCAAACCAACTAATCCACCCATCCAACCTTTACTCTTATTCATGTTAAGTACCCACTCTACTTCCTTACTGTTTATTGTATCACCATTTACGTTACTCGCTTACCTCATACAACCTTCCCCATCATCCAACCTAACCCCTTTACCTTACTCACCCTACTTCCTTACCGATCTTACCCACCCTAACCTTTAAGCTCATAATGAACATATCAGCAGCAAACCTGGGGGAGGACCAGCCTTAGGCTGGCAAGCTGAGGTTAGTCAATTAGGCAAGACGAAGCAGGAATGGGAAGTGGTGTAGCTGGGCTAGGAAGCAAGGCCAGTTATTGGGGGTTTTGATGAATTCTATTTATCTGTTGCTGTGAGAGTCCAAATCCCCCATAAATTAACACAAATACAGAATATATTGTTACTAAGTAGCTGCATCGCATAATGAATGAGTTAATGAGACTGAAAAAGTATCCCTGCAAATAAAAATGTAGCCCTTAAAAAATCTCCAGGGGAGTCCTCACGCAAAAAAAAATGTTTTGAGCCCTGGTGCAGGATCCAATCATGAAAACCTGGAGCCCAGCAAAAGTTGAAAGCTGTTGTGGAATCTGAGACTTCAAGGTCACAATGTAAGAACAAATTATTGTAGATACTGGAATCTATACTGAAATGAAAAAAAATGCTGGAAATCACAGCAGGTCATCAGGCAGCATTCATGGAGAAACAGCAAGCTAACATTTCGAGTCTAGATGACTCTGATCAAGCTTCTATACTTGAGCTGATGAAACAGAAAAGAAGATCAACCCATCACTAAGAGTCAAAATAACCTGCACCATCAACAGCCACAGCAAAATCAACAAAGTCAACAGCAAGTGACACAACATTAGTAAATGAAGCAAGATTCCTACAGCACAGGGTGTAACACACAGCATTATCTTTGCAGTGTGCCAAGTCTCCACCAAAAGCGGTGAATACCAAATTCACAAGATGGAGGCACACACTTACCACCAAAGTGATACTGAGAATAATATTTGAGAAAATAAAACAGACTTTAACAGAATCTAAAGGTGTTCAATTTCATTGTAAAAGCAAATTATTATAGCATCTGAGTTTCTCCAGCACTATCTGCATATATTTCAATTTCCAGCTTACATAATTCTTTGCTTTTATTTTAACAACAGAATTGTTTAGTGAGATAAATGGTGTTATATCTTCTGGTTCCCATAATATGTTCCAGTCACTCATTAGACACAAAATGCTTATAACTCTCTAAGTAGCTGGTCGACTGAGTGACATTGTAACTTGACAAAATACTGCAGTGCAGCAGTAAATTGTAGCACTCTGGGATGTATACAGCCATAACAATTAATATAATAATACAAATCACATCAGTTTAAAAAAATCCTCACTCTCAATATAGTTATTCTATTCATTAACTCTTTAAATACTAAACAAAACATCTTTAGAGACTGTTAAAGGTTGTTTTATTTTATCAGATGTTAATCTTAGTAAAAAAAAATCCACTATATTCTGTCCCAATTCCCTGTCTTTCTTGTTACCATCATTATTGACAAATCTTGCATTACTGATAGAAGTATGATTTTTCCTTTTCTGTATGGTTTATGTGCAATTCACTGAACAGGGAACAAAACTATGATTACAATCAGATACTATATTCTGCTATAACAATCCTTGTCCTGTTCATAATGTTCCTCAGCTAAGTATAAACAAGGCTTACACCATTCAACTATTACATAACCTCAGTAGCTGAAAATTTCTGGGGAGCATGCCTAAAGCTTTCCCAAATGTGCTAGCTACTTTGCACAGGTATGTGCAGTAATATCTTTGTAATGGAATGAGCAGTGGAAAGGGTGGAATCACTTATTCTAATTAGCTTAGTAAAAGTTAAGCATATAAGCCACTAGTGTTTTTGAAATTCTATCAAAGTGTAGAGATTATATCACAGTGATGACGTTCTGTATTTTATGAATATGATAATGCAATATAATTTAAATGGTGAATTAAAAGTACAGCACTACAATCAGTTCACAGTCCTCACATCAATTATAGCTTTTAAATTACCATTTGTCCATCTAATTTTGATAATCTTAATTTGTTAAGAATCTGGTTTTAAGAAGACAAATGCTGTTTGATCAACAATGTGTGGCTTATTCCTGACACCTCAAAGTCTATTTACTTCATGTGTGTGTGCTGTAATACTCTCTATTCATTGGTTGTGAACATCATCGAGGCCAATATTTATTGCCCAATAAGAAAGTTGCAGAGAGCTGAGAGAGTGTTTCAGGCTTTTGATCCAGAAATGATGAAGGCACAGCAATACAATTTCAAGTGAAATATGTGTTTGTAAAAATCTTACAGAAGAATAAACCTAGTTTGTGTCTGTCTGTTCCCTTTGTCCATCTTGATGAGAGAGTCACGAGTTTAGAAAATGTACCAACTCACCAAGGTTTTGACAACACCCCTCTGAGCATTAAATAAAACAAAGACAACTATATTGCAGGAATATCTTCCACTTTAAATTCCATTTCAAGTCACCACAATCAGACCCCAGGATATTGTACAATTCTTTCATCATCAACCTAAAATTTCCAACTTAACATCAGTGCAAAAACTTCAGCTTAACGATGGCATCAGCAACTTCAAACAACAAAGTTTGAGCAATAAAAGTGCTTGTCATTAAATCTCTGGTGAGTCTCTTCTTTTGTTCAATTCCTCCAGTATAGTTCTGCTCTTGAAGGTTACTTCATTGGCTAGAAAAAAAGCTTTAGGATGTTCAATGAACATGAAAGGAGCAATATAAATGCAACCTTTAATATTTCCATAATCATGACATCTTCCTCACTGTGAATTTGGTGCTTTCATCCCAGATCCCAATCTTCTGAAGATCTCTCCGGAGAACGATGCTTCTACTTCCAAAACCGTAATGTGTTACCACTCAGAATCAATTTCCCCTGCTTACATTCCATATTTACTAAGTAGTTTTCAGCATAGTAATAAGATGTTTGAACACTTTATATAAGGCCTCATGTTTGCAGAAAATACCAATGGAATTGCACAAAGTCAAAATGATTTTTGTAAGGGAAATCACATTTGACAATCCTATGTAGTTTTTGAGGGTATAACCAGTAGAATAGTTGAGGGACAACCAGTGGATGTAGTGTAGTTGGATTTTAAAAAAAGATTTTGATGAAGTTCCATGTAAGAGGTTTATGTGCAAGATTAAAGCACATGAATTGGTAATAATACACTGAAATAGATGGAGAACTGGTTTGCAGATAGAAAACAGAAAGTAGAAATAAATGGGTCTTTTTTAGCATGGAATGCACTGATCAGTGATTGAGCCCCAGCCATACACAATACATGTCAATAATTTAGATGAGCGAATCACATGTAGTATTTCCAAATTAGCTGACCGCATAAAACTTGGTAGGATTATAAATCATGAGGAGGTGAGAAGGATTATAAGTGGCGAGGAGGGTTTAAAGAGGCTTCAAGATCATTTTAGACAAGTTGAGCGAGTGGGTTAATACGTGGCAGATGCAGTATAATGTGGATATGTGTGAAATGGTCCATCTCAGTGGGCAGAACAGAATGGGAGGTTATTCTGTAAAAGGTGATAAATTGGGAAATACTGATGCATGAGTGGCTTTATAAACAGGTTTGCTGAAATAAGCAAGCAGCTGCAGCAAGCACTTTAGAAGGCAACTGGCATATTGGCCTTTATTACATGAGGGTTTGAGGAGAGGAGCAAGGAAGTCTTACTGCAGTTATTCAGGGACTTGACAGTCATAAATGAACCAGTAAATGTAATGCATTAGGATTTCCAAAAGGCATTCAATAAGGCACCATACATGGGACTACTTAACAAGTTAAGAATCCATGATGCTAGCAGTAGCACATTAGCATGGAGAGAGGATTGACTAACAAAAAGAAGAATAAAGTGTCAGGTTAAGGGGGACTTTTTGGGATGGAAAACTGTAACTTGTGTAGTGCCATAGGGATCAATGCTCAGGTCACAATTATTTACAGTATAAGTTAATAATTTAGATGAGGGAAGAGATTATGCTATAGCTCGGTTTGTAGATGACACAAAAATAGATGCAAAGGCATGTGGTGAGGATAATGCAAATAATCTAGAAAAGGACAGAGTTAGGTAAAGAGTGTGGGGAAAAATGCAAGAAAATGCAAGGTTATGTATTTTGGCAGAAAGAGTACAGGAATTGATTATTATTTAAATTGAGAAAGACTGCACTGCAACAGAAGGATTTGGGAGTGTTCGTGTATTAATACAAACTCAGTGGCTAATGGGGATGGCAAATAGAATGTTAGTTTTTATTTCAAAGGGAACGGGATATAAAAATAGGGAAGTTTTGATAAAAATAAATTCAAGGTAATACTTCCAGAATATGATGAACTGTTTTGGTTCCCATGTCATAGGACAGGTACATTAGCATTAGAGGCAATCCAATAATGGTCATTGGGTTGATTCTGAGTATGGAAGGATTTTCTTATTGTGGGAGATTGAGTAGTTGTGCTTGTACCCATTGGAGTCTAGAAGAATAAAAGGTGACCTTATTGAAATATTTAAGATCTCTAAGGGACTTTACACGGTAGATGCAGAAAGGTTGTTTCCACTTGTGGGAGAGTTAAGTAATCTCAGAGTGAAGGGTCAATCATTTAAAACAGAGATGAAGTGGAATTTCTTCTGTGCAAGGGTGGAATTCTTTTCCACAGATAGCTGCCGAGTTTATGTCTTTGAGTATCTTCAAGGTTGAAGTGAACAGAATTTTAATCAGTAATCATAAGGGGTGTTCGGAAAATGTCGGAAAGTAAAGTTGAGGATTATCTGATCGGCCATGATCTCAGTGAATGGCAGAGCAGACTTGATGGGCTGAATGGCCTACTTCTGCTCCTATGTCATATGGTCACATGGACCTTCCTCTTCTAAAGATTGCTGCTGCTCCCCCAGGTTTTCAGCATCCCCCACTTCTTTTCTTGCCCCTGATGTGCTCAGCACAGCATGCAAGGATTATACAGCACATTGTCTGAATTGCACTGCAAAGTCCCACCCAGACTGATTCAAAAATCGGAACATTATCTTCAGGAGGCCTATCATTTGCTCCAGGGTTGTGCTGGCTGGAAATGGGCTGCTTCATATCTACACTTGCCCTGCATCAGGAGGTTGCTTCATGGAGTCATCAGCCATGGTTGCAGAGGGGAGCCTTTGTCTCCCAGCATCCACCCTCATAAAGCAAAATTAAATGAAACAGGAACCTGAGAGTTATTAGGGATGTAAGTAGTATGGCAGCTTCCAGGAAATTTTTTTAAAAACCTCTAAGATTCTGTACAATAATCACTGATGACTTGTACATTTACTGAATTCATCCTCATTATGAAATGGTGCTCTTGAAGTGACAAATGCACGGTCTATCATACCCTGCACCTGAGGGAAGCCAGTTATGTTGGCAAAGCCTACTGCTCAAGCTGCATCAATAGCCTTGTTATGGGGATAAAAGATGAAGCACTGTGATCTGGCACAAACTATATCAGTGATAGCCGTGAAATATTTGTGGGTTGAGGATTGAGAGATCTCATACAGGTCGCCAGTGGCTCCTTGGAAGCAGCCAGATACATAAAGATTTAGTGTGACTGTCACCTTGATGGCCACTTTGGCAGGATGTCACTTACCCCCTCAGGTCACAGGTCCTGCTCCAGCAAAGTTTAAAGTTCTGTGACCGTATCCAGAGACATCTGCAGTCTGCAATAGCAATGTGCCCCACTCATCTAGAGGAAATGACACTGAGGGCAATAACCTCTGAGCTTTCTTTACCTGCTCCACACCCTGATGGGATCTTCAGCTGTGAAGTCTACATGCGGAAGCTTCTGAAAGCTGCTCTTGGGCTTGTTGACGCATTTGTTACTCCACCATTTCTCCGCACCTTCATTGTGTGGTGGCCACAGCGACAATAACCCCTGCTCTGGCTGGATCTATTGTTTGTGGTGGTCCCAAGCAACCCGCATGAACAATATCAGAAACAAAACTGGTCCTTAATAATGTGAGTTGCCAGCATTCACATCACTCACAAATAACAGTCCCTCAACACAATGGGGCATGGAGGACTCCAACAAGGAGGACCATGAGATGCTTGAATTGGATCATATTCTGACGAATGCAGTAAAAGCCATGCCATCCAAATACAGGAGCAGATTGTAAATGCAGAACCGATTGTAGCCCACACCCTTGTTTGTCTTGGAAGGACAGCTCCAACTGATGAGTGACAGTCCCCTCCCTGATCTCTGTGCAGCTCCCTGACTGGTGTGCCACTAATTCCCTGACTGGTTTCACTGTGGCTGCAGAACTGACCATGGCCCGATTCCCGGATTGTAATGAAATGGAATCCCCAACTCTGCCTGCTCCAGGCATCCAGCTGACAATGCCAAATCCTTTGGACTGAAGTAAGATGAGGCCCATGACTGATTGTGGCAGAACCCCTAACTGCCATTAGACAAGATAACAGGCTACAAAGCGAAGTCGAGTAGAATCGTTGATAACAATGCATCCCTCTCTGATCAGTTCAATACATTCTATGCTTGTTTTGACTTGCCCAACAGCCTTGGGTGCCTCTGTACCCACAGTCGCTGCTGCAGATGTCAGATTGGCCTTCCCGAGGGTGAACTCACCAAAAAGGACTGGCCCGGATAGCGTTCCTGACTGTGCACTCGGATCCCGCGCAGAACAGTTAGTGGAAGTATTTACAGACATCTTTAACCTCTCCTTACTAGGATGTGAGGATTCCACTTGCTTCAAGAATACCACTATCATCCCAGTGCCAAAGAAATATCAGGCAACATGCCTTAATGACTACTACTTGGTGGCTCTGACATCCATCATTCTGAAGTGCTTCAAGAGGTTAGTAATGGCACACATAAGCTCCAGCCTCCCGGATTGCTTGATCCAGTACAATTTGCCTACCATCACAGTAGATCCACAGCTGATGTCATCTCCCTGGATTTACATTTATCCCTAGAACATCTGGCTAACAAGGACACTAACATCAGACTCCTCTTTATTGACTTTAGCTCCACCTTCAACACTATAATTCCAACAAAGCTCATGTCCAAACTTCAAGACCTAGGATTCTGCTCCCCAGTCTGCAACTGGATCCTTAACTTCCTGACCAGCAGGCCACAACCAGTCAGGATAGGCGACAAGACCTCCTCCACCATAATCCTCAACACCAATGCTCCATAAGGTGATATATCTAGCCCCTTATTATACCCCTTATACACTCAGCTCTGTGTGGCTGAATTCAGCTCTAAGCCCATTTACAAGTTTGCTAATGACACCACTGTAGTTCATCAGATCTCAAACAATGACAAGTCAGAGTACAATGTTTTCCTCAACGTCAGCAAAATGAAGGAGTTGATCATCAACTTCTGGAAGCAGAGTGGAGGACACCACCTGTCTATGACAATGGTGCTAAGGTGGAGGTGGTCAAAAACTTCACATTCCTCAGAGTAAGTATCACCAACAAACTATCCCGGACTATCCAAACTGGTGCTACAGTCAAAAATGCACACCACGCCCCTACTTTCTCAGAAGGCTAAGGAAATTCAACATGTCCCACAATGACTTTTGCTAATTTTTACAGAAAATAGAAAGCATAGAACGCATCATATTCGGTTGCATCACAGCTTGGTATAAGCAACTGCTGTTCCCATTATTCTCAAGAAATTACAGTGAGTTGTGAATGCAGCCCAGTCCAATATTTCTTCCATTGACTCCTTCTGTAGTTCCCACTGCCACTGGAAAGCAGCCAACATATTCAAAGACCCATCTCATCCCAGTCATACACTTTTCTACCCTTTTCAATTGGGCAGACAATACAAAAGTTTGAAAACAGATACCAACAGATTCGAGAGATAAAAGGAACTGCAGATGCTGGAGAATCTGAGATAACAAAGAGTACAGCTGGGTGAACACAGCAGGCCAAGCAACATCTTAGGAGCAGAAAAGCTGGCATTTCAGGCCTAGACCCTTCATCAGAAATGGGGGAGAGGGAGAGGCTTCTGAAATAAGTAGGGAGAGAGGGGGAGGCGGATCGAAGATGGCTAGAGGAAAAGATCGGTGGAGAGGAGACAGACAAGTTAAAGAGGCAGGGATGGAGCCAGTAGAGGTGAGTGTAGGTGGGGAGTTGATAGGTCAGTCCGTGGAGGATGGACAGGTCAAGGGGACGGGATGAGGTTAGTAGGTAGGAAATGGTGGTGTGGCTTGAGGAGGGGATAGGTGAGAGGAAGAACAGGTTAGGGAGGCAGGAACGAGCTGGGCTGGTTTTGGGATACTGTAGGGGGAGGGGAGATTTTGAAGCTTGTGAAATCCACATTGATACCATTGGGCTGCAGGGTTCCCAAGCGGAATATGAGTTGCTGTTTCTGCAACCTTCGGGTGGCATCGATGTGGCACTGCAGGAGGCCCAGAATGGACATGTCATCTGCGGAATGGGAGGGGGAGTTGAAATGGCTCATGACTGGGAGGTGCAGCTGTTTATTGCAAACCGAGCATAGCTGTTCTACAAAGCGGTCCCCAAGCCTCCGCATGGTTTCCGCGATCTAGAGGAGGCCACAATGGGTACAGCGGATGCAGTATGCCACATTGACAGATGTGCAGGTGAACATCTCCTTGATGTGGAAAGTCTTCTTGGGGCCTGGGATCGGGGTGAGGGAGGAGGTATGCGGGCCAGTGTAGCACTTCCTGTGGTTGCAGGGAAAAGTGCCGGGTGTGGTGGGTTTGGAGGGGAATGTGGAGCAAACAAGGGAGTCATGGAGATAGTGGTCCCTCCGGAAAGCAGACAAAGGGTGGGGGTGGGAAACATGTCTTTGGTGGTGGGGTCGGATGGGAACAGCTTCTTCCTCACTGTTATCAGTCTTAAAAACAGTCCTCTCATATAGTAGAGTTGATCCTTCTCTGCATCTTACCCATAGCTGTAACACTATAATCTGCATTCTGTTCTATTAGCCTGTTGTACTTATGTAAGGTATGAATTGTCTAATAGGCACACTAAACAATACATTTCACTGTATCTTGGTACATGCGACAACAACAAATTGAATCAAATAGTCCACCTTTCTTTAACTGAGGACTGATCTTCTTAGCCTTTAAGGCATGGCCATTTGGCTGAAGTGCATTCAGTATGTTTGCTGCCATATGATTTAGGTCCGGCACTTACATAGCCAGGTACTGCACATAATCGTATCTACTCCCTTGACTGATCACTGCTAGCAACCATTACAAGCTGAATAGCTTTGTACCTGCGTAAAAGGACAAGATAGCAATATGTGATGGTGTAAATTCAGGAAGAGGAACCAACATGGAAAAAAAATGCAAGGCAAGGTAAAGCAAAGTTGCTGTGAGCATCCAATAAGCACTAAGTGAGTGAGCACTAAGAGACCAAGCTAAGATCCCTAAGGAGACTCTGATGCCTGCAACTGCTGCCTGCCTCTGAAGACAAAGTGGCCTAATAGCAACAGTCAATGGCAGGTGTCAGTGCATTCCTAAGTGCAGATTTGAAGTACTCAATTGTGAGGCAGGGGCATGCCGTGAGGATGTGGTAAATCTGGTGCGTGTTGACTGCCAACCTGCACGGATTAAAGATATAGGTGGTCGTTGTCCATGGAGCTTACCCTGAGATGTTGGGAAATGATGGCCAAGGTGGAGGAAAAGTAAGTGCTGAGCTGGAGCTTCCAGGTAACTGTTCAAACCTTCATGTCAGGAATTCTCACCTTATAGTTTCTCTCCGCTGCCTGAGAAAATTGCAACCTGCATCCAAATGAGGTGAGATCAGATAATAATGAAATATTAATGCATGCAAATAGGCTGTTGCTGCTCATGAGTGAATTTCTTGCCATTGATGAAGGTAGAGTGGAAAGTAGGACTTTTTAATTTTTTGTTTCCTTTTTTTAATGGAAATAAAGTGAATGCATGATGTGCTGATATGGAATCCTCTGTCCTCTGTCTCTTCTGTGCTTTGTAAACTGGAGTTGTTGGGATCCGGGGCAAAATAGGAACATTCTGACCTTCCATCACCAAAGTCCCTGTTACAATATGAGGAGAGCTCAACACAGCTTTATGGTCAAGTATTGCTGAGAGATGTGATACTGAAGTATTTCACCCCATACTCATCAGGACAAATGCAAGAATGTCAGATTTCAAACCATCATAACTATTTAGATGACAGCGTAAAAAGAATGCTGATTTGTTGGCAGGTTAATTTTGGTTGGCTAAGGTATTGCCACAGTGTAAGTAATGGTGAACATTAGGCTCCCCAAGTTCCAGAGTAATAAAAAAGATACAAGGTTTGAACATGTTCCTTTGTTCTCTGAGATTGGGTTCTTACATAGGACGAAATGTCAATTCTAACAAATATAAATGAGCCAAGATATAAACTGAATTGATTATCTCAATTGATTGTTAGTCTATTGGCTCACTCAGCAGTGTTCAGCATGCCCTAACAGTCACAGAATAATATCTATCCAGCTAACATTTTGCTTTGGGTTTTGCAAGTGCAGGCTGGTTGAGTATGAGAGATAGTAGGAGCTGCCGATGCTGGAGAATCTGAGATAACAAGGTGTAG
This sequence comes from Stegostoma tigrinum, assembly GCF_030684315.1. Classification (NCBI taxonomy): domain Eukaryota; kingdom Metazoa; phylum Chordata; class Chondrichthyes; order Orectolobiformes; family Stegostomatidae; genus Stegostoma; species Stegostoma tigrinum. The sequence continues at coordinate 61,080,844 of NC_081356.1, read as the reverse complement.
AGCTGGATGAACACAGCAGGCCAAGTAACATCAGAGGAGCAGGAAAGTTGACATTTCAGGTGTAGACCCTTCTCCAGAAATGGGGGAGAGGAAGGGGATTCTGAAATAAATAGGGAGAGAGTGGGAGGCGGATAGACGATGGTTAAAGGAGAAGGTGGGTGGCGAGGAGACAGGCAGGTCAAAGAGGTGGGGTTGGAGCCAGTAAAGGTGCGTGTACATGGGGAGTTAGGGAGAGGATAGGTCAGTCCAGGGAGGACAGGCAGGTCAAGGAGGCAGTATGAGGCTAGTAGGTGGGAGATGGGGGTGGGACTTGAGGTGGGTGGAGTGGATAGGTGGAAGAAAGGACAGGTTTGGGAGGCAGGGATGAGCTGGGCTGGTTTTGGGATGCGGTCGGGGGAGGGGATATTTTGCAGCTTGTGAAGTCCACATTGATACGATTGGGCTGCAGTGTTCCCAAGCTAAATATGAGATGCTGTTCCTGCAACCTTCGGGTAGCATCGTTGTGGCACTGCAGGAGGCCCATGATGGACATGTCATCCAGGAAGTGGGAGGGGGAGCTGAAATGGTTTGCGACTGTGAGGTGCAGACATTTGTCGCCAACCAAGTGTAGATGTTCCGCAAAGTGGTCCCCAAGCCTCCGATTGGTTTCCCCGATGTAAAGGAGGCCACATCTGGAACAGCAGCTGCAGCATACCACAGTAGCAGATGTTCAGGTGGGCATCTTTTTGATGTGGAAAGTCTTCTTAGAGCTTGGGATGGGGGTGTGGGGGGAGGTTTAGGGGCAGGTGCAGCACTTCCTGCGGTTGCCAGGAAAACTGCCAGGTGTGGTGGGGCTGGTGGGGATTGTGGAACGGACAAGGCAGTCACAGAGAGAGTAGTCCCTCCGGAAAGCAGACAAGGGTGGGGAGGGAAAAGTCTTTGGTGGTGGGGTCGGATTGCAGATGACAGAAGTGCCGGAGGATGCTGTGTTGGATCCGAAGGTTGGTGGGGTGGTATATGAAGATGAGGGTTTTCTGTTTTGGTTGTTATTGCAGGGAGGGGGCGTGAGGGATGAGTTGAGGGAAATGCGAGAGACACGGTCGAGGGCATTTTCGACCACTGTGGAGGGAAATTGCGGTCCTTGACAGACGGTGGCATCTGGGATGTCCGGGAGTGGAGTGCCTCATCCTGGGAGCAGATGTGGTGAAAGCGAAGGAATTGGGAATAGGGGATGGTATTTTTGCAGGAAGGTGGGTGAGAGGAGGTGTATTCAAAACTACTGTGGGAGACAGTAGGCTTGAAATGGATATCGGTTTCCAGGCTGAGTATGATCTGTCTTCTGCCTGTTCCAAAGAAGAGTCACATTAGACTCAAAATATTTACACTGTTCCTCTCTCTACAGATGCTGCCAGATCTGCGAAGTATCTCTAGCACTTTATTTTTATTTCAGATTTCAATTATCCAAATATTTGGCTTTTATTTGAGATTCAGTGAATCTCCAGCAATTGGAATGTACATAGAAAACGGATTTTTTTCTAGACGTTTTTGCTGCATGGTACTACATGTTGCTAACATAACTGCATTATGATGACTACACTTTACACACATTGAAATCAATTTTGCAGAGATTGCCTAGATAATCCAGGGTTTTGTTGGACTAGATGCTTTTCTACTGCAAGGTAAATCAATATGGGTTAACCTTTTAGTGTTCAGTAGAAAATGCATCATCATGTTACGTGTATTTTACAACTACATTTAGTTGATCAGCATGTGAAGAATCTGATGTAGAGTCAACAGACAAACTGAAGTATCCTGCTTTTTTCAACACAGCCAAACAAAATTCTCATTTTAGGGTATAAGCTTGATGACTTCATCACACCTTGTTTTCACAAACATAAAGGTTTCCCCAACCCATTGTTTCTGTAATGTTCATTTGGTTGACAAGAAAAGGATCAAATTAACAATGAGTTCTATCACACCAAGAATTAAACACTTCATTTCTGCTCTTGGAAGCAGATCCACATTGTGCTAAAATGCAGACAATGACACTAACATGTTCAAGTATGTATCTCCAGTACTCTTGCTTCTTTTTAATCTGTTCCTCTAGGTAGGGATCAAAGGTTAACCCATATTGTCAAAAAGTTAAGCAAAGCTTTTCAATGATTCTTAGAGTGCGCGTGATTCTGAAATCCAACAGGATTTCACCATTAATTTTCAATAATGAAACAGATTTTTCAAACAACATCTATTTTGTTCCTGAATGAGCACTTTGATTTCTCACATGGGCTGTTCCACTGTTAACACAGTTGTTTGAGATCCCTCCTTTATTACAACGAAATATTTGTCAACTTTTGGTCATTGTTTTAGTCACTCTCAAGCAGCAGTTTCTTTTCACTTCTCACTGTTCATCCGCTTTCAAATGTTATTTTTATTTTTAACAGGCATCTCTATTACAGTGAGAAACAAAAACCATAGAGAACTTATTTGAACTCAATCTATTATATTTACAAATGAAGTAGAAGAAAAATAGTGCAATGCATACATTTCAATAATATGCATTTCCCTGAGGTCAGAGAGAAAAGAGATTTTTTTTTCACATTTTGAGGGTTTAGAAAGTCCATTTGTTATTTAAAATGAAAATGTTTCAAAATTCAAAAAGATCTTTATATTTATTATTAACTGAAAAAGCCATACAAGGCTTTTATAGTTAATGTCTGAAGCATCTAAAAAGATGATATGATTATTGTGGGTCAGAGGAAAGGGCCAGCACTATGGGTATGCACTGCAATTCATCAGTTTGAAACACAGGAGCCTGGAAAACTGAGGATAGCATTTCTAGAATACAGGCTGAGAGTAAATCAAAACTTTCTGATCATGTTTAATATCCAAGCAGGACTGTTTCATAGAGTAATTTTGGAGCCATTAAGTAACTGTCTAACCAGGTAAGTGCATATTTATCATATAGAATTAAAATAATGGTTTTGGAGAGATAATTTTCCCAATCTTTGTTTTTCTACTATTTATGTAAAACTTAAAATTTAATAATTACACTTTCATATTTAGATGCCCCACATAATGTCAGTCCCAAAGCTGTAGCTTCTTCTGTTTAATACATAAATCCAACACTGATGTGAGACATAGAATTATGAGGGCAGAAGTGCACATTCTAGTAGTAGCAGAAAAAGGTTCAATTAAATGCTATGCTGTTTGGAGGAAAGTGATAAGAAACAGAGGGTGGGAGGTTTGTTTGTGCTGGTGCTACAAGTGGCGCAGTCTGAAGAGAAACTAACAAACTTGTGAGTATGAACCTTGCCTTGGCTGTTTTGGTCACAGCAATGAATGTTTTCAATATTGTAGGTAGGTCCTGTGTGCCATGCTCTTTGCTTTGAGTTGCTTTACGACTTCTGCAAGTCATGTCAGGTTATTTGGCTTGAAACCTGCTTCCTGTAAAGAAGAAAATGTAGCTCTCTTGGTCATTTCCATCATAAGGGTGTCAATTATGGTGACAGAAAGGAATAGCACTCTTAAAAGTATTTGTTCTGACTGTCATCACCATTTCATATGTAATAGATACAAAGTGCACTTTAACGTTGAGGTGCAAGTTGTCTGTAAATGATATAACTGGCATCCAATTTCTCACCAACGTAAGCCAGTTGGGCATAATCAACTGTTTGTTGCAGGAGTAACTTCCTAAATAATGGAATTTGAAGCCTGATTCAATTGTTACTTTGCAGCCCACTGCCAGGCATATACAGCTGTGTTTACTCCCATGGATAATTAAATTCAAGAACTGCAGCAACTGCCTTCACCTCTAACATATCTTTGCTGCAACACTTTAACTCATTCTATACTGAAAACCAATTGCAGTTTTCAAGAAGGCAATTGCTGCATCTCTTGATTATTACTTATTCATTGCAGTAAATACAGCTGTAAATATTTAGCAGTGAATTGCAACGTAGCAATTAAATCGGAATTTTAATCCCTTATTTAGGAGGTTGCTTGTATTTCCCACTATTGGGTATATCCAACTGGCTTACATTGATGAGAAATTCTGTTGAAAAGGGTAATGTGAAACTGAGAAGGATGAATCAGAAATGCTTGTTGTTCATTGATAGCTCATAAAGAGTTAATAAAATAACTTGTAAACTGTAAACCACACGGCAGAGCTTAACAGCATTTTGATTGCAGGAATGCAAATAGTTTCAGCCAGCCTAGAACCCAAGATATTATCACCATGGCAATAGTTGTAAAACAAGTGAGCGAAGCCATAGTAACAAATTGAAAGCCACATCCTAGAGATCTTAGGCAGAGAAGAGCATGTACTGTACACAGTCATGCACGGAAACAGATTAAGAACATTCCAGGTCTTTAAAATGTCAACATGGTAACACGCCTTCAACTTCAAACAATTTTGATTTAGTGCCTTACAAAGAGTACAGACTTCAAGGATATGAATTAAAGTGAAACCATTTTCAAGAACAGGTCGTTGCAGAATTTCTTGCTGTACAACAATTCGATGATGTTGCTGCCCCTTTAAATACCAGGGAAGCCGTTAAGTACTATTAATTAACTTTAGGCAGTGAACCATTTTGTGTGTCCAAACTGTACGTCATTCAGGTTGGAACCAAGTAAGAAAGGTATGTGTTTCCTACAATTGTGGATTAAAATGTTAATAAAACACACTGCACGATACTTTGAAAATATCAGGTTGAACAAACTGGCAAAACATCCTGGACAAATTATGCACTGATAGAAATGCCTGCATACACTGTGCAAAGGCTATCCAAATAGTGTTTCACATTTGGAAAGATTGTCTAATTAAGTATACGGGTGATCTATCCCTACATATTCAGATTGTCACACTACATTTAAAGTTATGTGATAGGATTATCATGTTGGGCAGAAGTTTCCCAGCCACTGAGCAATGTTGATAGTAGCGAGTCATTGGGAGAATAAGATTAGAGTGGAAATATTTAATTTTTGATGTATAATGTAGAGTCATAAAGTAATAGATATGGTCAGCACAGAAAAATGCCCTTTGTCCCATCAAGTCTGTGCTGATCAAAAACAAGCACCTAACTAATACAAGATAACAAAGTGTGAAGCTGGATGAACATAGCAGGCCAAGCAGCATCTCAGGATCCTGAGATGCTGCCTGGCCTGCTGTGTTCATCCAGCTTCACACTTTATTATCTTGGATTCTCCAGCATCTGCCGTTCCCATTATCTCTGATACGAGCTAGCTAATATAATCCCAATTTTCAGCACTTGGTCCATAGCCCAATGTTTGAACATTAGAACTTTATTTTCATTCAGATCAATGACAGTGCTAAAGCACAATCCTGAGAGTGGCCCTAGCAGCTGCCAAGAGCCTATATTCTGTAGCTGGATACTTTAATGCAGAACCACTCAAGTTGAGCTTTCAACTACATTTCCACAATGTCACCAAAATTGTTTGTTTCACCTCCATAACTGCCCAACTTCACCACTGCTTTATCTTACCTGCAACTGAACCTTGCAATCATGCTTTTGTTTCCTGCAAACTCAACAGTTCAAGCGCATTCCAGGTTGTTCTCAAATGTCTATAAATTTGAGATCATCCAAAGATCTGCTGCCCATGCTGGGATTCATCACCGATAAGGTTTACTGGCTTTTGGATGAGCAATACCACAATTTTAAAATTCTTTATCTTCATTTCCAAATCCGTCTATGGCTGCCTGCCCCCTATCTCTATAATCATCCAACTTTATAAGTCCTTCAAGTTATTAAGCACCACCAATATTTCCTCTTGTAAGAACCCCATTTTAATCACTTCAACTAGTCCTCCTTGATGTTTTGCTGATTTACTGTTAGAGTCATAGAATCATACAGCATGGAAACAGACCCTTCAGTCCAACCAGTCCATGCTAAGCATAATCCCAAACTTAACTAGTCTCACCTGCCTGCTCCTGGCCCATATCCCTCCAAACCTTTCCTATTCATGTACTTGTCCAAATGTCTTTTAAACATTGTAATTGCACCCAGACCCCCCAGTTACTCAGGAAGTTCATTCCACACGCAAACTAACCTCTGTGTAAAAAATTTGGCCCTCATGTCTTTTTTAAATCTCTCTCCTCTTACCTTAAAAATGTGCCCACGAGTCTCGAATACTCTATCCTTTGGAAATGACAACTACTATTAACTCTATCTATACCCTTCATTATTTTATAAACTTTTATCAGGTCACCTCTCACCCTCCTACGCTCTAGTGAAAAAAGTCCCAACCTATCCAGCCTTTCTTTATTACTCAAAGCTTCCATACCTGGCAACATCCTAGTAAATCTCTTCAGAACCCACTCCAGCTAAATAATTTCCAACGGGGACAGTGAGACACACATGCCCCACCAAGACAGTAAGTACCACTCTTCATTCCAATGCAACTCTCATTGTCGATCTATGCACATCAATTCCAACCAATGTCTTGTAGGAAACAGCATCAATTTCAAAAGAATCCCTACAATGCAGAAGCAGGACATTTGGCACGTCAAGTCCACATTGAACCTCCAATGAGCAACCCGCCTAGAACTAACCTGCTTCCCAAACCCTGTAATCCTACATTTCCCATGGCTAATCCACCTAGCCTGTGCACTGCTGGACACTATGGGCAATTCAGCATGGCTAATCCACCTAACTGTACATCTTTGGACTGTGGGAGGAAACCCACCGCAGACATGGGGAAGAACATACAAACTCCACTCAGTCACCCATCCGGGAGGGTGAATATTAATGGGGACAGTTAGTGACAAACAATGGGTTGTGTGTAACGGTCGCCGATGTGAAACAATGCCTGGTATGTAGGGAGTGGGTAAGGACTTGGGACAGCGTAAGCCCCAAAGTTATTGGACTCAATATTGAATCTGAAAGGCTGCAGGGTCCCCAAGTGGAAAATGAGCTGCTATTACTCCAGCTTGCACTGTGCTTCACTGGAGCACTGCAAAAAGAATGAGGCAGAAATGTTGGCCAGGGAGTAGGGGGGTAAGCTGAAGTGACAGGCAACGGGAAGTTCAGGATCTTTGTTGCAAACGGAACACAAGAGTTCTGCAAATCAGTGATCTAGTCTACACTTTGTTTCCCGAATGTAGAGGATGCCATGTTGTGAACAGTAAATACAGTAGACAAGGTTGTGTGAAGTGCAGGTGAAGCACTGCTTCACCTGGAAGGTGTGTTTGGGCCCTTGGATACTGAGGAGGGAGGTCCTTGTCAGCCTTCTGCAAGGACCTTTCCCTCCAGGACACGCTGGTCTACTCGTCCTTCACTCCCAACACCACGCCCCCACAGCCTCACGGCACCTCTGCTGCAACCACAGGAGATGTAACACCTGTCTATTTACTTCCTCCCTCCTCAGTCCCTAAAGTAGTAGCCTGGTGCTCTGGATTATTAATCCAGCAACATTAATGGGAGGCGGGGCATAGCATATTAGATGTCTGGGAACGAGTACAAGAAAATACTGTATCTGTTGAGGGAGGCCATCACCATGCTGCAAGGCAGCTAACAGCTGACGAGCTAGGTGGGCATTCAAGGCTTTGAATGTCAGTGTAACACTGAATTTCTATGCATCTGGCTCCACCAAAACATCTGCCATGGAAGACCACTTTTAGAATACTGCATACAATTCTGGTTGCCCGTCAATTGGAAGGATGTTGTTAAATGTGAGAGGAGTACAGAAAAGATTTACAAGGGTGTTGTCTGGACTGGAGAGTTTAAGTTATAGAGTGGCTGAATAGGCTGGGACATTTTTCCCTGGAACATCGGAGGCTAAGGGATAACCTTGTGGCAGTTTATAAAGTCATGAGAGGCATGGATAGGATGAATAGCCAAGGTCTTTTTCCTAGGGGTGGGAGAGTTCAAAACTAGAGGGCATAGGTTTAAGGTGAGAGGAGAAATATTTAAAAAGAACCTGAGGGCTAACTTTTTCACACAGAGGCTGATTTATGCATGGAGCCAGCTAACAGAGAAAGTGGTGTAGGCTGGTATAATTACAACATTTAAAAGTCTGCATGTGTCTATGAATAGGAAGAGTTTAGAGGGGTATGGGCCAAATGTTGGCAAATGGGATTATGTCAGATTGGGACATCTGGTCAGCATGGACAAGTTGGACTGAAAGGTCAGTTTTTGTGCTGCATGACTATGGCTGTGGATGCTGAAGATTCACAACAAAAGCAGAAATTTCTGGAGAAACCTAGTAGGTCTGGCAGCATCTTTGGGAAGAAAGCACGGTTGACAGTTTGAGCCTAGTGATGGATGAAGCGTCATCAGACTCAAAACGTTAACTCTGCTTTCTTTCCACAGATTCTGCCAGACCTGCTGAGTTTCTGTAGCGATTTCTGTCTTTTTTTTAAGTCAGCTAATTGCTTTACACCCCAATAATGTCATTCAGAAAGTTACAGCCTGAGATGCTCTCCTGCTCCAAAGCTGTGATATTATGGTTTCTCCCATCTGACATGAAAATCATGGTGTTTTCCTTCACATAGTGTTAGGAACTAAACATATCAGAAAAATATTGGATTTGTTGATGTAATATAAGCATCCTCGTAACATCATGATAATTCTTTATGATTGTTGAACAATCTTTTTAGTGCTGAACATTAACATTTACAAATGCAGTGTCTCAATTGTTCAGAATTTTATTTCCACTTTTTCTTTGTCTCTCTCAAACGATCTATCTTTTCTATACCTATCTTGACATTGAATTCACTATTTCAATTTACATTTTCGTGTTCAGACTCTGTGGCGTTCACTACTATTTTCCCTGTCCACACAGGCTTGAGATGCTTTATTGAGCACCAATTTGGTTCTATAATTACAACAGGTTTCAGCACAAAGTCTTATAGCAATTTATGGTCAAGAAGTGTAATGAATGGCTGAAATCCCATTCATCACTCACAGTGAAATCCAACTAATTCTAAAAATCAAACTGCAACATTGGTACTTCTTCAAATGGGAATATTACACGTCATGTAATTGTAAACAAAGTACTGGTTGAGGCTAATGTTGATGACTTGAGTCACAATCTGATGAATGTTAACTCCCAATTTAGAAAGTGGGAATCCAGTGGGAATTTCACAAAGTATAGTAAAGAAGAAATCACAACTGATAAAGGAAACTTAACGTTTTCAGCAACCTCGATTTGTGACAATACTAAGTGGAAGATCGTGGTGCAGTTTCACTTGTTTGTTCACATCTTGAATAGCCTTCAGATCATGGATAGAGTGGCAGCCGTATAGATGAAGCAACTTTAGTCTACAAACAAGAAAAAGCATATCTAGAATATGGCATTAAATACACACGAAGAAACTCAGTTTACAGTGATTAAACACACATTGACGCAACCAAAATCAACGCAATGACAACATTTTATTCATTAAATCTTTGTGCAATATGCCGTCTAATGGAAACAGAAGAAATTCCTGCGTCCAGGCTTAAATGGAAGCCCCAAGCTGCAAAAGAATGTGTTTACAATTTCAACCTTCATTTTCACTTTCTATTCCATTACAAATTGAACCATTTCGGAGCAAGAAAATTATAGTAAATGATCCCAAAAGCAATAAACAAAAGAGAGGTGAAACAATGCAGTATTACATTTCTTTCAATTTTTACATTAAGGTGATACACTTTGCCTCCCCTTTAGAAGTTCAGATAACAAGGTCCATCTAAAAGATTGAACTCGATCAGGTGAATAGGACGAGCATGACAGCTGGCCAGGATCATGTTTCATTCAACCCACTGGAAAATTTACTGATCTATGAACTGGTTTCTGGATTCTATCATTCTGTAGCAATGTAAGTTATAACACATGACCTGCACCACCCTCTTCATGTTTGGGCTATTTAAATAACAACTTGTTATGAACACAGATTCTAAGCAAAATTATTTAATTAAAATTTCCATACGTACCGTCTGCAGCTTTTACATAACTTTTTAATGGTATCTTCAGTAATTTCTTTGCAGAAACTGAGTTTCACACATTCTAAGTTTTGATTGCAGTAGACAGCCAATAGACAAATCCTAGGTTGAGTAAAAGGATGCAAATATACCAGTGCGGTCAATATATTCAATTGTCTGTAATTTAATTTGTGCAGAAGACTACAAGCATTTCCAAGGCAGCTGGGAACCAGTTAACTAAACTGAAGGTTTTGACTTAAGAAATGTCAGCAGCAAAATAAGCAATTTACACTGTCCAAATAAAATTCATTGACTTATTGAAGATAACATTCACAAATTATTCATTACAATTCTTTTGTTGGATCAGGTTGACTCTCAGTAAAAGTTTAAAGTCAGTCTAAGACAATTGTCAGTTTAAGATATTACCTGCGTGTGTGTAAAAATTTAGTATTGATAGTGCAAAGTTTGTGTCAAAATTTATAATGCCGTTTCATACTGCATATATTAAGAATTCACATCACAGTCACCTAACATTTATAAAGAAGAAATATTTCAAATTCAATAATTGATCATATAATGCAAAAAATTGGTAGTGTCTTGTCATGGGTGCAAAGCAGCAATCCACTATCCTAATTCTATCTATCAAATAACTGCCTGGCCTTGAGAGTAACACTTTCAATCTAGTGGTGGGATAGCAATGAGGTCTGACGTCCTCCCAACCAGCCAACATTAGCAGGACCCTCACCCCTTACCCTTTGAATGGGATAATTCATAAACAGGTTCCCAGAAAGATCCCTGCCAGCAAACAGGACACTATAGCAATCCCAAGCCTACAGAGCCTAAAGAAGTTCATTTGTTGCACAAGACTGTTAGCCTCAAAGGTTTAACTCAGAAGCTTTGGGGTAGTTCCTCCCACTGATTTAAATGAAGCCTCTGGGAGAAGCTAGTCATTTCTAAGTAATGATTCTATGGTGATGTGAGTTGCTAGTCACTGCTTATTGTCTACAACCATGTGGCATAGGCTTAGTTATTATATTCAAAGAAACAACAATGTCTCTTACCTAGGGTAAATATAGTTAACCAGTCCTGGGCAAATATACCCTGGTGTGTTACTGTTGCACATTAAACTAGTTTGTGTTACTCAAGTATGTGCCTCCTCTGCTGAAGATTTACTACTGGTTAATCCTTCATCAGTTAATACTAGTCAGCCCCAAAAGACAGGTTTTACAAGGAGGGTCATTAGCAGCATATCCACCCAATGAAGAAAAACCAAAAGAACTGCAGATGCTGTAAATCAGGAACAAAAACAAAGTTGCTGGAAAAACTCAGCAGGTCTGGCAGCATCTGTGAACAGGGCCCGAAGTGTTAACTCTGTTTTTTCCTTCATAGATGGTGCCAAACATGCTGAACTTTTCCAGCAACTTTGTGTTTGTTCCACGCAGTGAAGATTCTAGCAAATCACATACCAGCTGTGGACATCTCTAGTAGTAGAGTAAATCCATGACGAGAAAAGTTGAGTTTTAGTTCTTAATTCTAGGCAATGCGAGGCCTAAGCGGTAACTATCGGAATGGACAAGGAACAGCTTAATATTGAGCTTCCTTATTAACAGACATTATTCATGTTATCACCCTGTGCTTAACAAAATTTTTAACAATGCAGCCCTGGGGACAAGTACAGGCTGTGATGATGCAGATATTTATACATTGTAGTGGCTACGTGTATAAAGATTTTTATGAATAAGGTATACTTTTGAAATAAAAAATATAAATATTGCCTCAGTAGAGTTCTGAGGGGCTAGGGCTGCTCAAACAGCATTTTGTTTCCCTGCTATTTCTGCCAGGATGCTGCTCAATATTTGGTGTAACCAGTCTGATATCAATTGAGTTCACTGGATTGTCCACACTTGGCTGTGATATGCACCACTCGTCTTGATCTAATTTACACTGCCCAATGGAAACAGCCAGAGGTGTTTTCATCTTGCATAATCTGTAATTTATATTGAAACAGTGACTGGCAAAATTTAAGCAAACTTCAACAGCATGGAATAGTTCAGTATGAGTTTGCACACAGCGGACTAGCTACCAGTTGTCCAGTGAACTGTGGTGATATCAAATTTGCAGACATATTGCGACAAATTACTGGCCAATTTGCATGTTAATTATTACATGCATTATTCAATAGCATTGGCTGAATTTGATTATTCTTTTGGCTAAGTGCGAATCATGGCCATATGGTGTGGAGTGATTCTTGATGCAAGGACAAATGAGTTTTCTCACCTATCTTAGCAAACTTCCTGAATTAATTATTATTTGAGCTCTCATAGCAAGAATCATATCCTATCTCCACCTGTCAGGGAAGATCACTGCCCTCTCTCCTGCACTATTGACCAGTCCTTATGACTCTGGAGATGGCACTGATATGGGTGGCAATATCTGACCATCCTGGCATCAAATGTTTATTATTTGAGCTCTCACAGCAAGAATCACAACCTATCTCCACGAGTCAGGGAGGAACTCACTGCTAAGCAGAGGTCTTCTACAAGACCAGCATCCCTTGGGGTCATGCCATTTTTCAAAGCACACTGTGCAGCTATAGAAATACCGCGATCTGGAGGCTCTTCTGCTCACCGTTAGGCACATTGGAGATGACAGAGAAGGAGAATATGCCACCATCCTTCTCAGAGCAGGACCTGGAGGTCCTTGTGAATGTGGTGCTGGAGAGGAGAGGAGTCCACTTTCTGGAGGACCAGCAGAGGAGGTCATGCCAACATATGATACCAGTATGGTCAGTCATTGCTACCCATATCAGTGCTATCTCCAGGGTGATAAGGACTGGTCAACAGTGCAAGAAGAAAGTCAATGAGCTTCTCTGCTCCACCAGGGTAGGTGTAATACTCTACTCTCTGCTGCCTCATACTCAAGTGTGCCACCACTGCAAATGCTCTGACACCCGCTCTACTGCATGTAACAGCTTTCCTCACTTCGGCCTTTTACCACCCCACCCCTGCAATACTCCCACATCACTGACACTGCACGCCCGCCACACTGCTTTCTCATTCCTTTGGAACACCTCAACACCTATTCCCACAAATGCACCAGCAGTAACACCCAATTCTGTCTTACTCATTCACCAGCTTTATGTCACAGCAGCAAAAGACATCCTATAACATGACACAGCAATGTTAGACAATCCATTGCGTCACCCCTTCCAAGGATTCTCGCCCTGGCCAGAGAAGACAGGGTCCACTCCTGTAGAGATACAGAGACACCCATGCCCCAACACCCAAATCAGTAACACTTGTCAACCCACTGCAACAGTCACATTAACCAGGTATCAAACCCTGTGACTAACCATTGGTTGCAATGTCATCTGCCTCTTCTGTCGCTATAGGTGGAGTTCCCATAGAGAAAATATCCCTAGCCTCCCTGGATGATCATTCAGTCACATTGAAGGGGCTATTGTCTGCCTCCTTGACCCCTCAGCATAGGCAATGACATCTTACTGGGCTTTGAGATGTCACCTACTGAGCTCCGCACTGACAGCTGCAAAGACAAAGAGAAAGGGAGAAACACTGCAGGTGTCAGAGGACTGCAGCAGTTGCACTGGTCCGCATTGCTGAGAAGCTGCAGTGATGCAGCCAGTCCTGCAAACATCTGACTGACTCCATGGAGAAGTTGGCAGTTGCCATGGACAAAGAGCCCCAGGACAGGGTCTACTGGAGAGTCCACAACATATGCATTTTGTTGCCCATTCATTAGTTCTCAGGACTGAAGGCAGGGTGACTGGGTCAAGGAGCCTTCAGCCTGGTCCACAAAGAGACAGGACAGTGCCAGGAGGTATCAGCAAAAGTTTGATCCACACATAGGCCCCTTGACAGTGTCCACTGAGAAGACTACTGGAGTGCTGAGCCCTACACCTCCAGCCTGCCTGGCCTTGTCTGAGCCATGAAAAGTTCCAACCAAGGAAGTTCAACTTACAAATGTCCAAGCTTCCCGATTAAACCTCCAGGGCTATCAGGCTTCGCTATGGAGAAGATTCCCTCCACTCCATCTGCAAAGTAGGGGAGCTCAGTGTTTCATAGTGAGAGGGAGATAAGGAGAAAAGTGTATAAATGTCACACATAGGTGACAGCTGGAAAACTTTTACATAGTTTGTTGATCATTATAACTGATGTAAATACTTAGTCTACAGTTTATTCAGAAAACAATTTCATGTTTCGAGGTTCTTTCAACAATTACATTATGTGAATAATTAAAACATTTAATAAAACATCACATTTCACCATTCATCTGGTTGTTCTTGTCTAGGTGTGATGTATGTGACATTACTCCTTAGGCAGTAACAAAGTGCAATTACAAGTAGACAACAAGAGACAAGTGTGGAAGCAGAGATAGCAATGTGTGCACAGGGCACCGGCTCACTCCTCATCCGCTCGAGCCACCTGATCCGCCAACACTGACTCACAGCTGCCCAGGCCCCTAGGCTATGGAAACACATGTCCCGACTGTGACAGTCTTCCTCTGGACCAGCCCCTATGGGAACAAAAGGATTGACCCGTAAACCACTCTTTGCAGCTCAAAGGCATGGATGCACCCCAAATCAGGCTAGCTCATCTGGACACCTGACCATGGGCCAAAGCTCGAGATTGGTATGTGAGGCTGCCTTTGGCTGCCACAAAAATGGAGAGATTGCCATGATGACACTGAAGTTTCAAATTCAAGGCACTGCAAATGAGAAATAGAAACAGACAGAAAGGTCAGGTACTTTAGGTCTTCACATGTGGATATTTTAATTAGCAGGTTCTTTGGAGTTTGAACAAGAACTCAATAGACACAATGATGTTGAAAAGAGTGCTCGCTCATTAAATGTGGTAGTAGAAGTACTATCATGTAGCAATGAGTGATCTGAAGTAAGTCCATTTTTTAAAAGATGTTTTCTGATTGTAAAATAACCTATTTTAAAATAATCCACTGATTAATGATAGACACACACCTCACTCACCTACCTACCCACAACGCAAGAAATTGCTTCTAAACAGTGGCTGGCTGCTAAACTAGCGTCATGTTTAAATCATGGGTCATCAATTAGCTGCAAAATTGAGAGCTGAAGCCAGGCTTTGAATTAGACATTTCTTACACTCATTATACTCATTCAATGTCCTTTAACAAAAATACCCCTCTTTGCTTCTCTTTCAGCTTCAAATGATTGGCAATATCATATTCCATCTTGGTACTCAATATAAGGAGAAAATATTAAGCTTGTAATCACACACTAACATACACCAACATACTCAATAATACACACTTAGTATTGTCAGCCTAGACTTTCCATAGTAATTGGTAATCACATTCAGATTACCACTCCACTTCTACTTTTCAGTGCCTTGATGCTGCTATGCATTTCTGGCCAACTCATTGCTTCGTTAATCTGTTTAAATGATGTTAACCCGAGGATAAATATTACTCAGTGGATAACTCACCTATCTTCTTTGAAATTGTGCCATTAGATCTTTTATGTAAAATGAAAAGGGAATGTGGTTCTCAGTTTAATACATCATCTGAAAGATGCCATCTCTAATAATCCAACAATACCCCGGTAGTGCACTGGAAGGTCACCATACATATTTGAGTCCAAGACTCCTTTTTAATTTAGTCCAAGCTATGTATCATTTTTTTCTATATCTTAAAAGTTTCTAATTTTCAATCTGTGTTGGTTGCAAAGTTGAAGACATATTGTCATGACAACGGAAAGAACCCAGAAGTACTATGGACAATTTAAAACTTTTAAATTTAAAATGTGTTTTGTGAAGTAGGGCTGTTAGGGACAAAGAAAGTCTGCACATGTAAATTCAGTCACTGCCTGACAAAGCCCTTTGTGAGACCATGGAATGTTTTACCTGTAGAATGTCAAGGAAACTTCAAACACAGATAAGTACAGCAGGAAGCGATAACGAGGGGCTGACAATCTTCCGCCTTCTTAGCAGAAATCCAACTCTTAAGAATTTCTTTATTTGTTGTAACGGCAAAACACAAAGTTAAAAACTGACTGCAGCATTGGCCTGTTTGTGCTAGTGGAGAAAAGATAGGCTAATGTAAGAAGAAACTGCACCAGTGAAACTGGATTTGGGTGCTAGTGTACTGTGAACATCACAGTTAAAGAACAATCCACTGATCACCCTTACATTGCAGGTAAAAGTATTCTTTGGCTGTCTGTGCAAGAAGCCAGCTAGCTAACAAATCAGTCAAAGGGAAACAGGAAAATAGAAAGACCATTTTACCAACCAACACCCAAAGTGAAGAACATCAAAGGATCTTAACTAAGTCAAGAATCCAGAAATCAATCAGGGTGTCAGGGATTGGGAACTAGAACTGTAGGTCAGCATGTGGAGTGATTGAGGAGAAAGTAGAAGCCAAGTCAAGTCTAACAAGAAAACAGGCTGGGTCGGGCTACTGATCATGGTGGAACTATTGGTCAGAAGCTTATTTATTTTGTTGCTAGCAGTCTATCAGGTATGGCACTTGAACTCAGAGCATGGATTAGTACAGGTGCACGGCTGCACAAAGAGAGTTTATCTTGGAGGGCTATATGGGTAGAATTCAAGAATAAGAAATTTGCAGTCAGTAGGTAGGATTATACTATAGGCCTCCCAATCGCCAGCAGGAGGTAAAGGAACAAATATGTGAGCAGATCATTGAAAAATATAAAAACAACAGGTTTGTTGTAGGGGATGATTTTAACTCCCCCAATATTGACTGGGATTCCCTTACTGCCAGGGGCTTGGATGGGGCAGAATTTGTTAGGTGCATCCAGGAGTGTTACTTGAAACAACATGTACATAGTCCAACTGGGAAGGCGTTCTGAGGAATAAGTCTGGCCAGGTAATTGAAGTTTTAATGGGGGAGCATTTGGAAATAATGATCAGAATTTAATAAGTTTTAATACAGTTATGAATAAGAATAAGGCTGGTCCAAGGGTGACAAATTTGGGAAAGCTAGTCATAATAGTATGAGGCAGGAACTGGAGAAATTAGACTGGGAGTGGCTGTTTGAGGGTAAATTCACATCTAGCATATGGGAGTCTTTTAAAGACCAATTCATTAGAGTATAGGACAAGCATGTTCCTGTGAGAATGAAAGATAAGAATGGCAGGATTCAGGAACTCTGGATGGCAAGAGGTATTGAAAATTTAGTCAAAAATAAAAAGAAAGCACATGTAAGGTTTACAGAACTGAAGTCAGACAAATACCTTGAGAAATATTATGGCAACAGGAAAGAACTTAACAAGAAACTAGGAGAGCTGAGAAATGCTATATAATGTCCTTTATAAGTAGAATTAAGGAGAATCCAAGACATTTTAAATGCATGTTAGAAGAAAGTGGTAGCTCGGGAAAGGAGAGGTCCACTAAGGGATAAAAGAAAGAGTTAATGGGTGGATTCAAAGAAAGTGGATGATGTCCTCAATGAGTAGTTTGCTTTTGTATTCATCAAGAGAAGGGCATAGATGATGTTAAGGTTAGGAAGAGGCACACTGATATTCTAGAGCATGCTGATATTAAAAAGGACAAAACGGGGAAAGCTTTGTCAGTTAAGGTAAAGGAAAATCCAATGAGATTCTACAAGTACATGAAGGGCAAAAGAGTAATTAGGGAGAGCATAGTGCCCCTTAAAGATCAATGAGATCATCTACAAGTGGAGCTACAGGAGGTAGATGAGATCCTAAACAAATGTTTTGCATCAGTATTTACATTGGAGAAAGACATGGAAGTGAGAGAACTCAGTGAAATAAATAGTGATGTCTTGGAAAGAATCCACATAACAGTACAGGAAGTGATGGAGGTCTTAAAACACATAAAGGTTGATAAATTGACCACCCTCCCACCACACCATCACCCCACCCCCACCCCCAAAGAAACCTGATCAAGTGTATCCCAGGACATTGTGGAAGCTAAGAAAGAAATTGACAGCCACAGGTGAGTTATCAGAAGACTAGACTGAGGCTAATGTTGTGCCATTGCTCAAGAAAGGCTCAAGGAAAAGCCACGAGCCACAGACCAGTGGGCCTGACATCTGTGTGTAAGTTATTGAAAGGTATTCTGATCTATATGCATTTGAAAAGGCAACAACTGATTAAAGATAGTCAGCATGGCTTTGTGCATGAGAAATCGTGTCTCACAAATTTGATTGAGTGTTTGAAGAGGTGACCAAGAAGACAGATGAAGGCTGAGCTAAGGATGTTGTTTACATGGATTTTAACAAGGCCTTCAACAAGGTTCTGCATGGTACACTGGCTAGTAAGGTTAGATTATAAGAGATCCAAGGTGAGCTAGTCAATTGAATAGAAAATTAGCTCGACAGTAGGAGACAGAGGGTGGTGGTACAGGGTTGTTGTGCAGACTGCAGGCCTGTGACCAGCTGTATGCTGCAAGAATCGGTGCTGGATCCGCTTTTGTTTATCAATTATATAAGCCATTTGGATGAGAGTACAGGAGGTATTGTTAGTAAGTCTGCAGATGACACCAAAATTGATAGTACAAGGGACAATGAAGAAGGTTAACAAAGAGTACAACAGGATCTTGCTTAACTAGGCCAGTGGACTAAAGAATGGCAGATGAAGTTTAATCCAGATCAATGCAATGTGTTGCACTTTAATAAGACAAACCAGGGCAGGACCTACACAGTTAACATTAAGTCCCTAGGGGAGTGTTGTTAAACGGAGAGATCAGAATGCAGGAACATAATTACTTGAAAGTGGTGTCACAAGTAGACAGGATGATGAAGGTGGTGTTTGGCACACTTGCCTTCATCAGTTAGAGCATTTGTGCAGCTGTTAGGATGTCGTGTTATGGTTGTACAAGATATTGGTTTGGCTACATTTAGAGTACTGCATTCAGTTCTGGTCGCTCTGGAAAGGGTGCAAAAAAAATGTACATGGACATTATCAAGACTGGAAGGTTTGCGTTATAAGGAGATGCAGGATAGGCTGGACTTTTATTGGAGTATAGGCAGCTGAGGGGTGACCTTATAGAGGTTTATCAAAATAATGAGGGGCTTAGGTTTAAGGAGAGGGAGGAAAGACTTAAAAAGGGACCTGAGGGGCAACTTTTTCACACAAAGCATGGTGAAAATATGGAACAAGCTGCCAGAGGAAATGGTAGAGCCAAGTACAATTACAGCATTTAAAAGACATTTGGCTAGGTAAATGGATAAGGAAAATTTACAGGGATATGGGCCATATGCAGGCAAACGGGACTAGTTCAATTTAGGAAACCTGGTCGGCATGGACGAGTTGGGCCAAAGGGCCTGTTTCCATGTTGCATGATTCTATGGCTAACAGCCTAAGGAAATAGTGCTGGGTGTCTTGAAAAGTATTAAGGTATGTCTATCCCCAGAGCCTGATTGCATCTGTCCCAGGATAGTGAGGGAGGGACGGAAGGAGATTGCTGAGGCCTTGACAGAGATCCTTGTATCCGTTTAGCCACAGGCCAGGTCCCAAAGACTAGAGATTAGCCATTGTGGTTCTCTTTTTTTAAAAGAAGGGCAACAGGGATAATCCAGGAAATATAGACTGGTGAGCCTTACATCATTGTAGGGAAATGATTTGAGAAAGTAAACTGGATTAATTCACATTCAGAAAATATTTATTAGGAGTGGTCAGTATGGCTATATGTGGGGGTGGTACTGCCACATAAACTTGACTCAGTTTTTTGAGAAAGTGACAAAGATGTTTGATGAGGTTAGAGCAGTGGATATTGTCTACATGGACTTTACTAAAGCATTTGAGAAGATCCCTCATGGTAGGCTGGTTTCGGAAGATTTTAGTATGGGATGCAAGGTAAATTACATACTAAATCGGCTTGGTCATTGATGACAGAGGGTCGTAGTGGAGGAGTGATTTTCTGACTGAAGGTCTGTCACCAGTGATGTTCTATAAGGATCGGTACTAGGACTCCTGTTATTTGTAACGATTTTGATGAAAATGTAGACAGTCTACTTTGGAACCTTTGGATAACAAGAAGATTGGTGGAGGTTGGATAGTGAGGAAGGTTATCAAAGGATACAGCAGGATATAGATCAGCTGGAAAGTTGGGCAGGGAAATGGCAGACAGAATTTAATCGAGGTAAATGTGAGGTGAAGCATTTTGGGAAGTCATATCCAAGGGGAATGTATACAGTAAATAGCAGACCCTTAGGGCATTGATATTCTGAGGGATCTTGGGGTGGAAGTCCCTGAAAGTAGCAACAGAAGTCGATGAGGTGATAAAAAAAGATGAACGGCATGCTTTTTTTCATCAGTCAGGGTATTGAATATAAAAGTTGATAAGTCATGTTGCAGCTGTATAAAGCTTTAGTTAGATCACATTTGGAGTATTGTGGGCAGTTCTGGTCATCACACTAAAGGAAGGGCATGGAGGGTTTGGAGAGGGTGTGAAAGAGGTTTACCAAGATGTTGTCTGGATTGGAGTGTATTAGCAGTAAGGATAGGTTGGACAAACTTGGATTGTTTCACTAGAGTTTCGGAGGCTAAGGGATGACATGATTGAAGTATTGTACAATAATGAGGCAAAGATAAGTGGATAATCAGAGTCCTTTTCCCAGGGTGTAAGTGTAAAATACTAGGGCAATAGGTCAAAGGGGAGAGGAAATATTTAAAGGAGATTAGAGAGGCAAGTTTGTTTTAAACTAGGGGGTGATAGATGCTAGGAATGCTCTGCCAAGGGAGGTGGAAGAGACAGATATGACAGCAACATTGAAGAGGTATTTAGACAGACACTTGAACGGGCAGAGAACAGACAGATATGGACCACATGCAAGTAGATGGGATTCGTTTAGATTGGCATTATGGTCAGCACAGATACTGTGGGCTGAAGGGCCTGTTCCTGAGATGTACCGTTCTATGTTCTATTAGACTAGACGTGTTCTACTATTTATTCTTCATGTATTGCCCAGCGAGACTAATCCATATATCTTTAACCTTTATAATGTTTTTGTGTCCACTTCTTATTCCTAATCTGTGTGTTGTGTTATGATTCTTTCTGTATTTATTAATGAATGATTTCAGACTTTTGTTATGTCAAGAAAGCCTAGTCAAGTTGGTTTTTTCTAAAAAGTAAAGTCACTTGGTCTGGGAATAAGACATCCACAAGGAAGGGATTCTTTTTAAGCAAGCCTTGTTGCATCTAATGTTGGCGGTCGTATTGGTGGGGTGGGGAGGATGGAATTAAAAAAATGGAAGCCAGGTCAATCATCCTCACATCTGAATGTAATGTTTTGGGGTATCTGTCTTGAACTGTACTAACTTGAGGAACCTCACCCCAGGTCTGATAACCATATCCATGTTCAAACTCTCAGGGATCATTGAGAACATGATGGCCACTATGTGCCAAACAATGAGGCAACCTCTGAGCTTTCTCCCCACCTCTTACATGGTATTTGAATAATGCTGACATCTATGACAGTTTCCATGAGACAAAGTTATCTCTACCTCAAGGATGGGCTGCTAACGTTTTATGCTTCTCAGGCTTCCAATCACAAAAATAACGAACCACCCATGAAGCAAACTGACAATTAGGTGCTTGCATGAAAATTGCAAACATGCCATTTTCAGACAACTTGCTGCTGCTTTCTGTTTCACAATTCCAGTTTCGTAAGAACAGCACATTAAGATCACATTGAGAATCATACATGTATCCTGCATCATGGCACTTTACCTAAATGCTCATAGTATTCGGAATTAACAGCACAAATCATCTTGAATGATTACGATGTGGTAGGCATCACACAGACAATGGTTGCAGGGAGTTCAGGACTGGCAGTTAAACATGCAAAGATTTACAACTTATCAAAAAGACAGGCGGGGGGGTGGGGTGCCTTGTTAGTTAAGAATGAAATTAAATCTACGGCACTGAATATCATAGGGTCAGAGGATGTGGAGCCTGTGTGGGTGGAGTTGAGTAACCACAAAAGGCAAAAAAAAACCTGTAATGGGAGTTTTGTACAGACCTCCTAACAGTGATCAGGACCAGGGGCACAAGATGCTCCGGGAAATAGGTAGGGCATGTCTGAAAGACAAGGTCACAGTATCATGGGGGACTTCAATATGCGGGTGGACTGGGTGAATACTGTTGCCAGTGGATCCAAAGAAAGGGAATTCATGGAATGTTTACAGGATGGCTTTTTGGAACAGCTTGTGATGGAGCCCACAAGGGAGCAGGCTATTCTGGACTTAGTGCTATGTAATGAGCCAGACTTTACAAAAGATCTTAAAGTAAGGGAACACTTAGGAGGCAGTGATCATAATATGGTAGAGTTCAGTCTGCAGTTTGAAAGCGAGAAGGCAAAATCGGATGTAATGGTGTTACAGTTAAATCTAGGTAATTACAGGGGCATGAGAGAGGAATTGACAAAAATTGACTGGAAGCAGAGCCTAGCGGGGAAGACAGAACAGCAACAATGGCAGGAGTTTCTGTGTATAATTGAGGACACAGTACAGAGGTTCATCCCAAAGAAAAGAAAGGTCATCTCGGGTGGGATTAGATAGCCATGGCTGACAAAGGAAGTCAGGAAATGTATCAAAGAAAAAGGGAAGCCTATAAAGTGGCCAAGAGCACTGGGAAATCAGAAGATTGGGAAGGCTATAAAAACTAACAGAGGTTTACAAAGAGAGAAATAAGGAAGGAGAGGATCAAATATGAAGGTAGGCTAGCTAGTAATATTAGAAATGATAGTAAAAGTTTCTTTCAAACCGTAAGAAACAAACAAGAGGCGAAAGTAGACAGTGGGCCACTCCAAATTAAGGCTGGAAGGCTAGTGATGGGAGATAAGGAAATAGCTGAAGAACTTAATAAGTACTTTGCGTCAGTCTTCACAGTGGAAGACATGAGTAGAATGCTAACAATTAAGGAGAGTCAGGGGCCAGAGTTGAGGATGGTAGGCATTACAAAAGAGGAAGTGCTAGAACAGCTAAAAGGTCTAAAAATTGATAAATGTCCTGGCCCTGATGGGCTACATCCTAGAGTTCTGAGGGAGATGACTGAGGAAATAGCGGAGGCTTTGGTTGTGATCTTTCAAAAGTCACTGGAGTCAGGGAAAGTCCCAGATGATTGGAAAATTGCTGTTGTAACCCCCTTGTTTAAGAAAGGATCAAGACAAAAGATGGAAAATTATAGGCCGATTAGCCTAACCTCGGTAGTTGGCAAAATTCTAGGATCCATTGTCAAGGATGAGATTTCTAAATTCTTGGAAGTGCAGGGTCGGGTTAGAACAAGTTAGCATGCATTTAGTAAGGGAGGTCGTGCCTGACAAACCTGTTAGAATTCTTTGAAGAGGTAACAAGTATGTTAGACCAGGGAAACCCAGTAGATGTTATCTATCTAGGCTTCCAAAAGGCATTGATAAGGTGCCTCATGCGAGTCTGCTGAGTAAGGTGAGTGCCCATGGTGTTCGAGGTGAGCTACTGGCTTGAATTGAGGATTGGCTGTCTGACAGAAGGCAGAGAGTTGGGATAAAAGGCTCTTTTTCGGAATGGCAACCAGTGACAAGTAGTGTCCCACAGGGTTCAATGTTGGGGCCGCAGCTGTTCACTTTATATATTAATGATTTGGATGAAGTGACTGGGGGCATTCTGGTGAAGTTTGCTGATGATATGAAGATAGGTGGACAGGCAGATAGTACTGAGGAGGTGGGGAGGCTGCAGAAAGGTTTAGACAGTTTAGGAGAGTGGCCCAGGAAATGGCTGATGAAATTTGACGTGAGCAAATGCGGGGTTTTGCACTTTGGAAAAAAGAATATAGGCATGGACTATTTTCTAAACAGTGAGAAAATTCGTAAAGTCGAAGTACAAAGGGATCTGGGAGTGTTGGTCCAAGATGCTCTAAAAGTTAACTTGCAGGTAGAGTCCGTAATTAAGAAAGCGAATGTAATGCTGTCGTTTATCTCAAGAGGGTTAGAATATAAAAGCAGTGATGTGCTTCTGAGACTTTGTAAAGCTCTAGTTAGGCCCCATTTAGAAAACTGCATCCAATTTTGGGCCGGACACCTCCAGAAGTACATACTGGCACTGGAGCGTGTCCAGTGGAGATTCACACGGATGATCCCTGGAATGGTAGGTTTAACGTATGATGAACGGCTAAGGATCCTGGGATTGTATTCATTAGAGTTTAGAAGGTTGAGGGAGATCTAATAGAAACTTATAAGGTAATGTATGACTTAAAAAGGGTGGACGCTGGGAAGTTGTTTCCGTTAGGCGGGGAGACTAGGACCCATGGGCACAGCCTTAGAATTAGAGGGGGTGAATTTAAAATGGAAATGAGGAGACATTTCTTCAGCCAGTGAATGGTGGGCCTGTGGAATTCATTGCCACGGAGCACAGTGAAGGCCGGGACATTAAATGTTTTCAAGGCAGAGATTGATAAATTCTTGATCTCACAAGGAATCAAGGGCTATGGGGAGAGTGCAGGGAAGTGGAGTTGAAATGCCCATCAGCCATGATTAATGGCAGAGTGGACCTGATGGGCCGAATGGCCCTACTTCCACTCCTGTGTCTTATGGTCTTATGCCAGCTTTTGCGTTCTCCATCTTTTCTTCCCACGTTCCCCCCACCCCAACGGTTTGACCCCATATAAATTTTGATAGCTTTTTTGACCTCCTCTTCAAATATCATGTCCACTTTGTAAATCTTCTAAATTAAATGTTCAACTTCACTAACTTTACCTGTGCATTTCTCTCATGCATTCCTAGTGCCCCGTTTGTATTTTAATTTTTCTTTTGTTCTTTTGAGTCTGTGGAATGGTGCTTCCTTTTAGATTAATTGATAATTGCATTTCCGTCCCTCTTAGGCATGCAGAAAATTTAAAACATCTGTCTAGCCGTTTCATATTCTCCTTCACATTCATCTGCACCTTTATTCTCTATTTACTTCACATGTACCCTTAGCAATTGTTGTCACAGCTCTGTTGCAACATCCTGACATAAGCAAAGTCACTATATGCGCTCTTCCTCAGTTAAGTGAAGATATGTCCTCCTGAGTTTACACACACTGTCAATGGGATATGGATTCCTATGGGTGCATTCACTTCTATCCAGACAATTTGCAGCTGCAGTTCTACTTAGCCCTTCTTCCTGTTACATTTCTTTCACATGTCAGTGTGGTATTTTCAGAAGTGTTCCCAAGCAAATTAAGTATGGTTGTTAGACATTAGGATTCCTTACAAACTGAATTTTCCTAGTATTTGTTATGTAGCATGAGATTCACTTAATAGCTACTCATCAGTAATAAAAATTTTCAACATTCTAGCATGGGAAAGCAAAAAGGAGGAACTATGAGAAACATGGAGGTCACGATATGAATTGAACTATCATCAATCTGGGTCAAATGAATCTTATTGTCAGTGTTAATGATCAGAGATAATAGGAACCGCAGATGCTGGAGAATCCAAGATAACAAAGTGTGGAGCTGGATGAACACAGCAGGCCAAGCAGCATCTTAAGAGCACAAAAGCTGACATTTCAGGCCTAGACCCTTCATCAGAAAAGGGGGATGGGGAGTGGGTTGTGAAATAAATAGGGAGAGAGGGGGAGGCAGGCCAGAGATGGAGACAAAAGAAGATAGGTGGAGAGGAGAGTATAGGTGGGGAGGTAGGGAGGGGATAGGTCAGTCCAGTGAGGACAGACAGGTCAAGGAGGCGGGATGAGGTTAGTAGGTAGGAAATGGATTTGTGGCTTGATACCATTGGGCTGCATCTTGGGGCCTGGGATGGGGGTGAGGGATAAGGTGTGGGGGCAAGTGTAGCACTTCCTGCGGTTTCAAGGGAGGGTGCTCTCTTACATCAGCCTTAGGG
This sequence comes from Stegostoma tigrinum, assembly GCF_030684315.1. Lineage (NCBI taxonomy): Eukaryota > Metazoa > Chordata > Chondrichthyes > Orectolobiformes > Stegostomatidae > Stegostoma > Stegostoma tigrinum. Next base: position 61,055,109 of record NC_081356.1, on the reverse strand, counting down.
AAGAACTATTTATTTCAAAACCCTCTCCCCATCCCCCTCTCTGATGAAGGGTCTAGGCCCAAAACGTCAGCTTTTCTGCTCCTGAGATGCTGCTTGGCCTGCTGTGTTCATCCAGCTCCACACTTTGTTATCTTATTGTCAGTGTGTTGTTTTGAAAACAAGAAGCATTTGTTCTTAGAAAGAACGGTACTCTAACCCTCAGACGAAGACAGGCAATGGGATACCAATCATCTCAAGTCCTGAGTAGCTGTCCCACGGCAATTGGTCAAGAGGGGTTAGACAGGCGATTGACATTGCACTGATGGCCAAATCCCCAAAATGCGGTCTATGAACATGAGGGGAGTAATGGGCAAGAAGATCCAAGTGAGCAAGCTACACTGTCTCCTTAGTGGATTAGTAGGAGCTCTCTTACATCCGCCTTAGGGAAGAACAATGACTGTTGGAACTGAGACAACAAAGATTACCAGAGACCACAACAATACAGTGTAAGACCACTGGGACTTGCGCATTACCTCTACTCCTCCAATCTGCAGAACAGTTCCAGGATCAGTAAAGTATTTTTATCTAACACAGGTTGTATATTTCCTCTCTTTCCCTAATTAACTGATATACCATATCTACGCAACCACTTCTCTACTATCAGAAACTTGCAAGATATCATTGACTGCCCAAATGAGGTACCTGTGATCACGATCCCCTAAAATCAATATGTATCTAAAGCTGCTTAAGATTTTAGAACATTGTAGACCTACTTCTAGCAAGTTAATACCATCTTAAGTAGCCAAAAACATAATCTAAATTACCAGATTTTCACCTAAACATTTGGAGTATTCTAAATCAGAGGAAAGAAAAAGAGCTGCACTTATGAAACATCTTTCATTGCTCCGAACATTCCAAAATGCTTGACAGCCAATTAACTTCTTTGGGAAAGTTGCAATATAAAGGGCAATCTTTTAAACAATACTGTAAAAGTTACCTCCCGACTTGCATTATTGCCTCTAATCTGTGGGAAAATTGAGAAAGAAAAATGATAGTCTTGATTGATCTAATTTGTATGTATTTCTGAAGTCATGGAGTCAAAAAGCACCGAAGAGGGCCTTCAGCCCTCGAGTCTGTGCCTACTTATCTATACTAATCCCATTTTCCAGTGCTTTGGAGATAGTAGGAACTGCTGATGCGGGAGAATCTGAGATAACACGGTGTGAAGCTGGATGAAGACAGCAGGCCAAGCAGCATCAGAGGAGCAGGAAAGCTTGACGTTTCAGGTCAGGACCCTTCCTCAGAAAAACACCGTGTTATTCCAGTGCTTTGGCCCTTGGTACTTCTCAGTTAGAGCACTGACCACTTAAAATTGTGAAGGAACTTAATGTCATAGTAAGTGGATCTCCAGCAGTGATTCTCAATGCCGGTTTAATGTGGTAGCAGCAAGATAGAAATAAACTACTTGAACTTTGAGATAGTTTCTAATTAGTTTGGTATTGAGCCAAAATAATCAGGAAAACACCCAAGCAGCTGAAATGAGAGGTTGCATTTGTCGTCATAGTGATGCCAAGGGGTTAGCAACTCATATCAGATGTGATGACAATCACATGCTGCTACATTATATGGATCAAAGAAGCATTAGTACTTTGTCAAACATGCTTGCAAACATTTTAGTAAAACAGAGTCGGTTCCCCTGTTTATCCACTTGAAACGTTGAAGTATAAAAGACCTCTCTTCAAGATTGAACCCTGCGGATTCCTAGACAACAAATGTAACAAATCACAAACTATCAACTTGCCATTATTAGCAGACAGTACCTTATCTTTGTACATACTGGATCTACTCAGCTTGCAATAACCATCCATCTTAACATTGACAAGCATTAAAGTTTTAGTGCTCTCAAGCACCTTATATTACAGGATTACAGCATATTAGTATTGTCTGTTTTCAAACAGAAAAAATATTTTGATAATAATCAGGGAACACTACGTCTGCAAGTAAGACTACCTAGATTAAAATCAGACAGCCAATATTAGATATGTGATCCACCTAATCTAATTAAGTTCTGCATTATGTGCCAAGTCAAATTATGGAAATAAGTCCAATTATATCTCAAACGACAATTCTACAGAGAGTATTACAAGTGCTATACACCACCACCCTGATAAAGCCATCTTGTTTCATATTTAAATCCTTCTCTTGAACTGCTTTCATTGGCTTAAAACTCAAGCTGCTTAATATAATAGCAAAAATGTGTCGAATGAAATGTCTTTTATAAAGTCTACATCTTTTCATTTCTCTCTATTTTGAATTGTGGGCCACAATGGGTAAAGACTAATAGTTCAGTCTATTGGTAAGTAGTCAGAAGAAGCAGCTTATAGGCAAATTGTGAGAAAAGCTAACTTGATATACTCCAATTGTTTATTACTTTAAATCAAGGACTGAGGAAGGAAAAATTGCTGTTTAAAATGAGTTACTGGAACTTATAAAAACTGAAAGAACTGTGGATGCAGTAAATCAGGAACAAAAACAAAGTTGCTGGTAAAGCCCAGCAGGTCTGGCAGCATCTGTGAAGGGAAAAACAGGGTTAACTTTTCGGGTCCGGTGATCCTTCCTCAGAAGGGTCACAGGACCCAAAACATTAACTCTGTGTTTTCCTTCACAGATTTGCCTTATAGGGAGGTTTGTGTGTGTGTGTGTGTGTGTGTGTGTGTGTGTGTGTGTGTGTGTGTGTGTGTGTGTAAGGGTAGGTTTGCCTGGCGACAACATCAGGATTGCTCAACACGACAACAACTGTCTAATTGGCTCCTGGGCATGTGGACAGCCTGTATGAGAACAATAAAGTGGGAAAGATCCCTGAGCTTGTAAAAAGACCACATCCTCATCTTCCTTGCAGAGAAGTAATAAACAATTAGAACATATCTAGTTAGCCTTTCTCACAATTTGCCTATAAATTGCTTCTTCTAACTACTTACTAATAGACTGAACTATTAGTGTGCCAACCCCCCTGTGTCTTCAGCAAAGATTTGAAGGGACTTGAAAGAAGAGTGTTGGAGATTAGAAGGACTCAGAAGAAGCAAGAAGACATCTCACTGAATCGTGTGGACTGGTGCTATTAAACTGTGTCCCTCTAATTTTTTTCCTTCCACAATTAACATTTTTTTGTTCATATCTGTCTGCATGTGTGTGCAATGGCTTAAGAAAGGGCACAGTTTAAGTTAAAGTTTTGTAAGTTGACAAGGTACATTTGGTTTGCCTCTGGTTAGAATTGATTTTTAAATAATCAACAATAGAATCTTGTTAAATACAGAAACTCGGTCAGTGTTTCCTTTCAATCAGGACTAATCAACAAATTGTAGATTATTATTAAAATGTTTAACTTTTGGGGCCGTGGTGGGAGTAGTTCAAGTAGTTAAAGTGAACATTTCCATTCGAATAGGGGACGTGAGGCTATCACATGCATGTATTAAGCATTTGCATACTTACTACACTAATTTTCCAGTTTTCTCCATAAAGTTATAAAGAAAAATAGGAAAACATATAGAACACAGCTAAAGTTTGACCATGACCTCGTGAACATTTACCCTGTTTTGCTAGTTGTTGTGGAGCTGAGGTCAAGATATTGTAGCTTGTGGCAGCTCATGGCTAAAGCCTGCACACCCGTATCTGTTACTTTCTTGCAGCCACTGACATCAAGATGCCTGTTGATAGAAAAGAAGAGAACCTCAAACAGATGAAACTAAACATATATAGTTCAGCAACCAGAGAGTGTTTCATCTCTGTAAAGTAAATTGATTTCTGCTCTAAGGCAGCGGGGGTGACTCAACTTCACTTTGTCTTGATTTTCTCTTACTCTGCCATTGATGTGAGACTTAAATAAACAAAATTCTAGCAGCACACTTTTACACCATTTCATAAGAGGAACAATCTCTTGTAGACTGTGGGACTATTACACAAGACATTAGAAAATTATGTATTGAAGAGAAGCATAAAAATTACTGACTCGCTCGTCACCTTGCAAATATTTCTGTGAAGGCCTCCTCACAACCTGGACACACATTTCTGCAGCGCTATTTGATGCTGGATGATGTGATGATGTGGATTACACTTTACTCTTACTCAGAAATATATTTAAAGTCTTTTGATGTACAGAGTAGACTATTATCTAACATCAAAACCTCCAGGAACCCATAAATTAAAAACCAAACTACTTTAAACCTTGAAAGAACTGTGGATGCTGTAAATCGGGAACAAAAACAGAAGTTGCTGGAAAAGCCCAGCAGGTCTGGCAGCTTCTGTGAAGAAAAAAAGAGTTAACGTTTTGGGTCCGGTGACCCTGCCTCAGAACTATTCTGAGGGTTCTGTGGAAGGGTCTCTGGACCCGAAATGTTAACTGTTTTTTACCTTCACAGATTTTGCCAGACCTGCAGAGCTTTTCCAGAAACTTCTGTTTTTGTACTTTAAACCTCAATGGTTTTGGTACATGTAATATTGGATATAAACTCAATATTTTCCCACTTGATAAAGCTATCAACCTAAACAAGCCACTCTTTACTTTCCACTTAAAAGAAATTGAACACGTACTCCATTCCACATTCTTCTGTGTTTGACCATGGAATGAAAGGAACCTTGATGAGCTAATTTCTTATTCTGAGAAAAACTACATACAACTTATCATCAACTCTTCAACATCTCTACCTTTGGATAGCAAAAAAAGCTTTTTGTTACTGCTGTCACATTGGCTACCCATGTGTGCTCTTGATCAAGTTCCTGTACCAATTTCCCTCAACCATGGAGGAAGTGGCACAGGATCCAGCCTGAACATACACTCAGTTCATTTCTTTGTGTGAAATCTTTCTGCAATTTCTCATCATCGCACTGAAGACATAATTGAGTACAAACCACACAATTGTGAGTTTCTTCATTAACTTCCCTCGTGCTCAATGCTTTCTATGCTTGGTTCAAGCAGAATGCCAAAGGTATCACCTGCCCTGACAGTCCTAGATGAACCCGATCCCTCTGTCACCACCGCAGACATCAGTTCGGCCTCCCCGAGGGTAAGCCCAAGGAAAGCAATGGGCCCAGATGGAGTCCCGCTGTGAGCTTAGACTCTGGTGGAGATATTCGCTGGTATCTTTAACTTCCGCTTGCTTCAATATGAATATGGACGTACATAGAATAGTGTGAGTTAGATGGGCTTCAGATCGGTATGACAGGTCAGCACAACATCGAGGGCTGAAGGGCCTGTACTGTGCTGTAATGTTCTATGTTCTATATATATGTCCCTACCCGCTTCAGAAAGACTACCATCATCCCAGTACCAATAAAACCACATACAATGTGCCTCAACAGCTACCACCCAGTGGCTCTGACTTCCACAATTGTAAAGTGCTTTGAGAGGCTGGTTATGGCCCACATCAACTCTAGTCTCCCAGCCTGCCTTGATCCCCTGCAAATTGCCTACTGGTGAAACACGTCCACAGCGGGCACCATTTCCCTGGTCCTATGTGAATCCCTGGAACATCTGGATAACAAGGACACCTATGTAAGGCTCCTATTCATCGACTACAGCTCCACCTTCAAAATCATAATCCCTACCAGACTAATCTCAAAACTCTAGGGCAAAGGTCTCAGCAACACCCACTGCAATTGAATCCTCAGCTTCCTGAACCACAGACCACAATCAGTGAAGACCATAGAATCCCTACTGTGTGGAAGCAGGCCCTTCAGCCCAACAAGTCCACTTTGACCCTCCAAAGAGCATCCCACCCAAACTCATCTTCCTGCCCCTTCTCTGTAACCCTGCATTTCCAATGGCTAACACACCTAATCAACATATCCCTGAACACTATGGTCAATTTAGCATGGCTAATATGGCAGAAACCCACGCAGACACGGGGAGAATGTGCAAACTCCATATGGACAGTCATCCAATAGTGGAATCAAACTCGGGTGCCTGGCGCTGTGAGACAGCAGTGCTAATATCTGAGCTATCGTGCGGCCTCACTGAATCATCAATAGACAACAGCACCTCCTCCATGATAATCCTCAACACTGGTGCCCCGTGAGCATGTGTTCTCAGCCCCCTATTGTACACCTACAACTGTTGAACCAAATTCCATATGAATGGCGTCTACAAGTTTGCCTACAACATCACCTTGGTAGGCTGGATATCAAACAAAGATGAGTCATTATCCAGGATGGAGATTGTTATCACTGCACCATGACACTAAACCCAATCTCTCTTTCAATGTTGGTAAAACAAAAGAACTGATCATTGGCTTCCAGAAGGAAGGAGGAGGACATGCCCCATCTACATCAATGGGGCTGAGGTGGGGAGTGCTTATAGTGTCAAATTCCTAAGAGTGACAATAACCAATGATCTGAACTGGACCTCCCACGTGGATGCAATGGTCATCAAGGCACAACAATGCCTCTTCTTCCTCAGGCAGCTTAGGAAATTGCATGTCCATAAGGACCCTCACCAACTTTTACAGATGCAACCTAGAAAGCATTCTATCTGGGTGTATAATGGCCTGGTACGGCAACTGTTCTGCCCACAACTGTAAGAAACTATAGAAGGTTGTGTGCACAGCCTAGATCATCACAGAAGCCAACACCCATGGACTCCATCAACAAGTTCAAGAACAGCTTCTTCTTTGCACTTATTAAACTGTTGTATGGACCTCTCTAACTTCAAATAATGTTGATCTTGCTAATGCTGATCTTGCCTTATGCACTTCCTGTGCAGCCATAACCTTGTATGCCTCGCTGTCTAAGTGCCCCACAAGCTATATGTCCTTGTTTGCTATGTTTAGCCTGTACTACTCGTAAAACAAAACTTTTCACTGTACTTAGGTACCTGTGACTACAATAAGTCAAATCCAGTCTTACAGACACGAGCATATCATTTATGTATTAGTTATTTGTGTCGTATTTTGCAGTGTCTAGAAATAAATCAATCAGTCTTCACAGGAAATCTCAAAAGAATGTCTGCATTTGCAGGACCTGCTAACATTTGATCTTTCACTGGTGGTGGTGGGTCAACCAAATGAACAAGCTGTGCTGATAGGGATGGCGCTCCCTTCTTTGAACCAAATTTGGTCATGTGGGCTTGATGGTCATTTAACAACATGAACTTGCTACTGTAAAAGTATTTGTGAAACTTAGTAACACCATATGCATAGATAACCACAAATGCCTGTTTCTCAACTTGGGAGTAATCATGCCCTCACTTCAGTAAAGTACCTGAAACATAGGCCACAGGATTCTCTAATCATCTTCCCTGAGTTGAGTAACATACAACATTTATGGTGAAACATCTTGCACTAAATCCAGTTATTTATTGGGAACAGTGATTGATCACTAATCACTGCTTCCTTCATTTCTTCAAATCCCGTCTAACACTCCAAAGATAACGCCCGATCTATCCAATCCTTGAGCAACTGATACAATGCTGCGAATGTATTAGCTAAATGAGGGATGAACTTAGAACAATATACATCAATTCCTATGAATGCTCTAAGGTCTTCTTTGGTTTCTGGTCTTTGTTTTCAAATTCCCTACAACTAAATCTTGCATTGGCTGAATAGTGTCAGCATCTATTTGGTGACCCTAGTGTGTTACGGGGCAGCAGGGTAGCTCATTGAGTAGCACTGCTGCTGCATAGTACCAGGGACCCAAATTCAATTCCGGCCTCGGGTGACTGTCTGTGTGGGGTTTGTATGTTCTCCCAGTGTCCGCATGGCTTTCCACAAGATGTTCTGGTTTCCTCCCACAGTTCTAAGACATGAAGTTAGGTGGATTGACCATGCTAAATTACCCCGTAGTGTTCAGGGATGTGCAGGCTAGGTGGATACACCAAGGTAAATATGGGGATAGAATGAAGAGTTAGGGTCTGGGTGGGATGCTCTTTGGAGGGTCAGTATAGACCCGATGGGTCAAATGGCTCTTTCCTTTAGAGATTCTATGATCGCCATTATGAAGTGACTCTTGGGCTTTTTAGCACTAGTGTCATTTTATTGAAGTGACCAAAGACTACCAAAGTGCTTTTTCTCAGTGTTGTTGTGAAAAAGAATGTCATCTAAGCAACAGCGTAGTTCTTTCAACCCACATTGTACCTGACCCATGACCCCTCTTGACACTACATGAGCAATAAATACCCCAAATTGCTATCTGTTACCGGTACAACTCTTTATGTGTACGAATGGTAAATAGTTCCTTGCTGTTCTGAATTCATTTTGATTGCAACAATATGTCTGAAAGATCTACTTTACTGAACACGTTCCCATTGCCTAAATTAGAAAACAAGTCTTACTCATAGGTGATGCATAAAAATCAGTTTCAATTAGCTTATTTATTGGATGTTTAAAATCGCCACAAATTTGACCCATCTGCTTTTTGAATGCCCATGATGGAAGCAGCCTAATCGGTGCTCTTATTCGTTCCACTCCATCCAGCTCCCTACATAATCTTATAAGACACTTGTACATATGGCACTGGTCTAGCCTTACAACATTTGAATTGCGTATAGTCCTTAATATTGTTTCTGCTTTGTGATGCCAAGTTTTATAAATTGATCTTCCTTGCCTAAAGACCTCTTTGCGCTCTCCTAGCACTTTAGCAATGCCAGACATGCTCTTACTAGGCTCTACTTTGAAAAACTTGGCCTGAGTAATTCTTAATCCAATTGCTTTCCACGAAGGAGATGTTGTTTGCTTCTACTGCTACCAATGGCAAGCAAGATGATGCATCATCATTTCCCACTGTATCACTAACTTCACCTAACACTGGAATGCTATTCTGGAATAGCTAGTCAGTTTCACATCAGTTTTGAGTTAGCGGAATATAACTTGAGGACTTTCTTGAGCTCTCCTCCTGAGATAACAGGCACTACTGCAAGTGTAAAAATGAATAGTAATATCTGACTTTCATATCTGTTGTGGGCACTTGAAATCTGTCTTCAGTCCCTGACTCTCATCTTTCACAAATTATTTTTCCTATTCTCTGATTAAATACAACTCCTGATCTACATCTAACATTAGGTCTAACGTGATCTTGGCCTAGTTTGTGACTTAAATTTTTGTTTGCCGATGACACAAAGGTTGGTGGAGTTGTGGACAGCGTGGAGGGCTGTTGTAGGTTGCAACAGGACATTGACAAGATGCAGAGCTGGGCAAAGAAGAGGCAGACTGAATTCAACCCAGTAAAGTGTGAAGTGATTCATTTTGGAAGGTCAAGTTGGATGCAGAACACAGGGTAAATGGCAGAATTCTTGGCAATGTGGAAGAACAGAGGAATCTTGGGGTCCATGTCCATAGACTCCTTAAAGTTGCCACCTAAGTTGATCACGCTGTTAAGAAGACATATGGTGTGTTGGCTTTCATTGGCAGGGGAATTGAGTTTATGAGCTGCAAGGTTATGCTGCAGCTCTGTGAAATCCTGGTTAGACCACACATGGACTATTGCGTTCAGTTCTGGTCACCTCATTACAGGAAGGATGTGGAGACTTTAGAGACGGTGCAGAGGAGATTTACCATGATGCTGCCTGGAATGGAGGGCAGGTCTTATGAGGAAAGGTTGACGGAGCTAGGACTTTTCTCATTGGAGAGAAGAGCATGAGAGGTGACATGATAGAGGTGTACGAAATGATGAGGCATAGATAGAGTGGATAGCCAGAGACTTTTTCCCAGGACGGAAATGGCTATCACAAGGGGGCATAATTTTAAAGTGATCGGAGGAAGGTATAGGGAAGATGTCAGCGGTAGGTTCTTCGCACAGAGAATGGTGGGTGCATGGAATGTGCTGCCAGCAGTGGTAGTGGAGTCTGAAACATTAGAAACATTTAAGTGACTCTTGAATAGGCACATGGATGATAGTTAAATGAAGGGAATGCAGGGTAGTTTGATCTCAGAGTAGGATAATAGGTCAGCACAACATCGTGGGCAGAAGGGCCTGTACTATGCTGTACTGTTCTATGTTCTACATTTTACTAATTCACAGGATGTGGGCTTCACTGGTTAGACCAGCATTGGTTGCCATCCCTAACAGCTCAAAGAGCAGTTAAAAGTCAACCATATTGCTGTGTGTCTGGAGCCACAGGTAAGCCGACCAGGTTAAAATAAAACGAGTTTCCTTCCCGAAGGGACATTAGTGAACCAGATGGGTTTTTCTATCAATCGACAATGGTTTCATAATCATAATTAGCCCCTTAATTCTAATTTTTTAAAATTTAAATACTATCTACCATGATGGCATTTGAAGCCAGGTCTCCAGCATGTTGTGTAGGTCTATGGATTAACAGTCTAACTTGCAGCTTGACCATGACCTGGAGCATTTCTTTTTCCTTTGCTCCTACATGCCATCGTGACATGATTAAGACCATAAGACACAGGAGCAGAAATTAGGCCATGTGGCACATCAAGTCTGCTCTGCCATTCAATCATGGCTGATAAGTTCCTCAATCCCATTCTTCTGCTTTCTCTCTGTAATCTTCGATCCCCTCGATAATCAAGAACCTATCTATCTCAGTCTTAAATGTCTGAATGACCTGGCCTCCACAGCCTTCTGTGGCAGTGAATTTGATAGATTCAACACTCTCTGGCTGAAGAAGTTTCTCCTTATCTCTATTCTAAAAGGTCTTCCCTTTACTCTAAGGCTGTGTCCTTGGGTCCTAGAGTCCTACCAGTGGGAGCATCTTCCCAACATCCACTTTGTCAGGTCATTCAGTATTTTGAAAGTTTCAGTTAGATCCTCCCTCATCCTTCTAAACTCCAATGAGTGTAGTCCCAGATTTCTCCAACATTCCTCATATGTTAAGCTTCCCATACCTGGGACCATTCTTGTAAACTTCCTCTGAACCTGCCCCAGGGCCAGTACATCCTTCCTGAGATATGGGGTCCAAAACTGCACGCAGTACTTCAAATGTGGCCTGACCAGAGCCTTATAAAGCCTCAGTAGTACATCCCTGCTTTTATATTCAAATCCTCTCAAAATAAATGCCAACATTGCATTGCCTTCCTGACTACTGACTCAACTTGCAAGTTTACCTTGAGAGAATCCTGCATTAGAACTCCCAAGTCTCTTTGCAATTCAGATTTCTGAATTTTTTCACCATTTAAAAAATAGTCCACGCTTTTGTTCTTCTTACCAAAGTGCATGACGTCACACCTTCCCACATCGTACTCCATCTGCCACTTCTTTGCCCACTCTCCCAACCTGTCCAAATCCTTCTGCAGCCTCCCCACCTCCTCAAAACTACCTTTCCCTCTACCTATCTTTGTGTCCTCTGCAAACTTAGCCAGAATGCCTAATTCCTTCATCAAGATCATTCATGTACAAAGTGAAGAGCTGTGGTCTCAGCAATGACCCTTGCGGAACACCATCGCCAGCTGTCATCCTGAGAAATTACCCTTTATCCCTTCTCTCTGCTTTCTGCCAGACAACCAATCTGATATCCATGCTAGCACCTTACCTCTAACACCATGGGCCCTTATCTTACTCAGGAGCCTCCTGTGTGGCACCTGATCAGAGGCCTTCTTGAAGTCCAGATAGATAACATCCATTGGCTCTCCTTGGTCTACTCTGCTTGTTACTTCCTCAAAGAATTCTAGCAGATTTGTCAGGCATGACCTCCCTTGATGGAACCATGCTAACTTTGCCATATTTTACTATACACTTTCAGATATTCAGAAACCTCATCCTCCACAACGGACTCCAAAATCTAGCCCACAACCAAGGTTAGGCTAATCGGCCTATAATTTTCTGTCTTTGTCTTATTCCCTTTTTAAACAGGGGTGTCACGTTAGCGATTTTCCAGTACTCTGGGACCCTCCATGACTCTAGCGATTCCTGAAAGATCACCACTAATGCTTCCACTATCTCTTCAGCTACCTCCTTTAGAACTCTGAGTATAGTTCATCTGGTCCAGGAACCACAACAATTTGAGATTATGCATTGGCTGGAAATGCAAAGGCATTTCACAGTATTTTGCAGTATCAATCTAATTACCACTAAATAAAAAAAAGGTGTTGCAAAGTTATCTTCTCCCTCCACATACAACCTTAGAACATTTAGTGCACTTGATGTCATACAACTCATACCTGTCATCGGTAGCAGCTGCACACATGCCTACCACCAGAGCCTCAGAAAATTCAGCATCAATATGCAAATCACTCAGGATTTTTCATCAGGTATTGTAATGGAATTTTTTTTTATTTACTATTACGCTTGGTTTAAACTGTATTCACCTTTGTTCCCATGACTGCCACATTATGTGTAAATAACATTATCTTATGGCATTTAAAAGATTGAGCATGTGTACATAGCCAATGAGTAACACAACTTTAAACATGTTGACTTAATATCAGTTGAATCATTGGCATAGAATTTCTTCAAACTGCTCCCATTCTGTCAAGATAATTTCACCACAAGTGCAACAGAATTCATTTATAAACATAAAATTATGGCTATGGAGTGGGTTGTAGCTCCAGGAATTTTAGAGACTGCAAAACTATTTACAGAAACACAACTACTTACCATGTTTCCCATCCTCTTGGCTGGGAAAGGCACAAAGTTGTCAAAACTTTCTCTGCACTTTTCGAGATGTTTCCAATGGTAGAAAAGAAAATGTACACAATTCTTAATCAGCAGCTCCACCATCACTGATGGATAAAAGTGAGGGCTTCAGCTTGAAGAGCATTTTTTTTAACTCAAAAAGTCCATAGCTGCCTTGCCATAATGGTGGCGAGTAAACCTCTCCAACCCTGGGCTGTCACCAGGAGTTTGCCATCATCGCCTTGCCATGATTTAGCCTCAATGTGTGAATAGAAAATTACAGCCTCTGCAAAGTGATCTTAATAGGCCCCATTTTATTTTAATCAAACCTTCCCCCCCCCCCCCACTTGTCTGACCACAACCCTTGCCCGCAAGAAACGGCCCAGAGGTGAGACATTGCAGGAAATTGTTGGCTTATCCATCAGTGCTGTGTGTTAATTCAGTTTCTCTCTCTCCAGAAATGCCGCCAGATCTCCTGAGGATTTCTGGGTTCTTTTTATTTTATCTCTCCTTTTCCTCTGGTCAAATTTTGTTTACTTATGATTGAGATCAATGAAATGCTAATTGGAGACCCGAAGATATGAAGCTTTATCCTGCCCATCTATAACACAACTTACCAAAATGCCAGAGTATCATATTATTGATTACCAACTATTTTTCTTTTGTTTCTTACCTTATGGTGGGCAAGTATGTGCCTATTTCAAACAAGCTGACATCTGTCAATTGAGGACAAAAGCTGAGAGTGAGGCGGTCCATTTTTGGGCACTTTCTCACAATGTGATGCACCACGCGATCATGAACCTATAAAAACAACAACATGGTATCCCATTCAGGCCCATTGGTAAAAATCAAGAGAGTCATGAGCAGCATTATTTCAGTGCAAATCTGCCAACTGGATTTTAATTTTTAAAGTTTTGAACTTCTGACATTTTGTTGACCAGGCAATGGAACATGAGGTTTCTTTACTAGCCTCACCCTATTTTCCTTTTACAAAGCAAGTGCTCTATATCCCATGAAGTAGTATATATTAGGAAATTAGAAGTGTATGTAGTGAGGGAAATGCAGTAATCATGGGGGATTTCAATTTGTATTTAGATGGGGGTAAATCCAATGAGCACCAATGCCATGCTGAAACGTGTTTGAGTGTTTTCTGAGCAACATGTTGAGCCAACTACAGCACCAGCTATTTTAAATCTTGCCTTATGCAATTAGAAAAATCCTAATTAGTATTCTTGTGTGATAGAATTTTCCGTAAAGTTTGAAATAATTGGAAATAAAAACCAAAAGAACTGCGGATGCTGGAAATCAGAAACAAAAACAGAAATTGCTGGAAAAGCTTAGCAGGGCTAGTAGCATCTGTGGAGAGGAATCAGTGTTAACATTTCAGGTCCAATGACCCTTCCCTTTTGAGGACCCAAAACGCCAATTCTGATTTCTCTCCATAGGTGCTGCCAGACTTGTTGAAAAAATTCCAATTTACAGCATCTGCAGTTCTTTCAGTTTATATTTAGAAAAAAAATTGTAGTTTGATGTAACTGATGAAAAGAGCATAGAATATGAACGGACATAGCAATAAACAAAATAAACTGTAAAAGTAACCAGAGATATGTAAAAAAAACACATTAGGAATGGCAAATGTGGAGGCATTACAAACTAAGTCTAAAGAGCTTCTAACAGGAGATAGAGAAATGGCAATACTTTGTGTCTGTTTTCACAAGCCGGGACATAAATAGTTTTCCTGAAAAAATTAAGATCCAAGGGTCTAGTGAGAATGTGAAATCGAAAGAAATTTAAAATAAGTACTGAAGAAATTGATGAGACTGAAAGTCATCAAACCCCTGGGACATGATGACCATCATCCTGGAGTGTTAAAAAAGATGCCTTCAGAGGTAGTGGATGTATTGGATCATCTTTCAACCTTCCACTAATTTTGCAGTGATGCCTGCTGATTGAAAGGTTGCAAATAGAACTCCACTGCTTAAAGAAGGAAGGGCAAAGTAAACAGGAATTACAAACCTGTTAGCCTGACATCAGTCCTACAGAAAGTACTAGATGCTACTGTAATGGATGTCATTACTGGATATTTAGAAAATAAACCCAGTTTGGACAGTGTCAACATGAATTAACGAAAGGGAAATCATTGTCAGAAATCTCGATTAGATTTGTTGCAAATGTTACTGGCATAGGGAACCAGTGGATATATAGATTTTTGGAAAGCTTTTGATAAAGGTCCACAGAGGAGGTTAGTAAACAAAACTAAACACATGGAATTGGTGGTAATAAACTGGCATGGATTGAGGATTGGTTAAAAGCTAAAAGCAGAGACAGTAAGAATAAATGGAACATTTCCCCTCATGTTTCTATCAGATGGGGGCAGATATCAGTAGCTTGCTAGAAGATATGTTGCCTGCCAGATTTGGTGGTTGTGCATTACGAGAACTCAAAATTACAATGATTTCAACATTTTTGTTCCAGATCCATAGAAAGCTCTGCAATAGACATATTCAGAATCCTATCAGTTGAGGACAAATGAATTCGGTTTCTGATGGATTGTTTTCCAGAACTGGCAACTTTGCTTGTAACTATCTTGTTCAAAGTGAATGTGCACTCAGCTTGACAGCTTCAGTTAACTTTCCATCCATGGATGTTAGCAATGAATGCATACATGACATTCTAGGCATCCACAGAACAGCCATAAGGGTTTCCATTCCATCAAGACATAACCGATGAGAACCAGCAAAAAATGTTTTGTAGGTGCGAATGAGATTCCCAGAGAGCTGCTGTGACATTTCTGTCATGCAGCACTCCAAACTTTCTGATCTCTTTGAACTTTAAAGCTGACTTAAATGACGGTTGCTGAGCAATGTGCCATATAATATCAGAATGATAAAGCCCAACAATGAATGCCATGTAACCACCCGAAATGTGAACAGGCTATTTACATATTGACGATGCATTTCAAGTTCCTTGACAGAGTTGGAGGGCCCTGCAATACACAGCAGACAGTTCCGACAGAACGGTCAGAGCCTGCTGTACATCCAAAACAACAAAGCTCGAACCTTTAGGAGGACAAAAGCTAACACTTTCCTCAAGTGATTCAGTTTGGGGACAGACAGAAGCAAAGGAGGAGGAGCACGGTCATTCGGATGATGTATACTCAGCGGCTAACCTTGTTGCTTGGGATGCTGGAGATAATGCTTTTATTAATCTAAAGTTTTAGTTTTACTAACTTGGTTTTCAAATTCCTCAGAATTCCTCGCCTTACTCTTTCTGACAGCACCACATCCCTCCAAGATATCAGTGCTCCTATAATTCCAGTCTCTTGTACATCCCTGGTTGGTTATTCTTTCTCTGGAATTCCCTCTCTACACCTATCCTCCTCCAAATCACACTTTCTCTTTTTAAAAGAATCCTTAAAAACTTATCAAAAAGTACTCTAAGGTAAATGATAATGATAGATGTCACTTATCCTAACATAGATTGAGAAAGTAATGCCGTAAGGGGAAGAGAGGTTAAAGTGCTTCTAAAGTTTTTACTGGAAATTTTCTTCAGCATTCCACTTCTGGCCTGTGAGGAGATGCCATTACTGTATATGGGGAATGAGGTGGGTCAACTGGATGTAATGTCGGTAATGGAACATTTAGGGAACAGCATGGCAAGTATGTTTTAGACATTTGTTCTTTCAATTGCAGCATAATAAATGGTTTATCGAAGAGCTTAATGTGATGCACTTCGAGACAGATTTTATTTGTGCAGTTGGCCACAGAGAAACCAACCAGTGAAATCTCAAACATAATAAAGCCTCTTGATCGCACATGCAATGGTCAGGTCCTGCTTCAGGTTTCAGCACCATACATCAATTCTTTGACTTTTACCAATATGACAGGAAGCACCATCATAGTTTGTAATGTGCGTGAGCTGCCTGTCCACAAAATTGGTGCTAGCAAGTTTTGAGAAGATTTGTAGCTCAGGTTGAGGTTCTGGATGTGAGTTTGCTCGCTGAGCTAGAAGGTTAGTTTTCAGACGTTTCGTCACCATTCTAGGTAACATCATCAGTGAGCATCCGACGAAGCGCTGGTGTTATGTCCCACTTTCTATTTATCTGGTTAGGTTTCCTTGGGTTGGTGATGTCATTTCCTGCGCTGGTGATGTCATTTCCTGTTCTTTTTCTCAGGGGATGGTAGATTGGCTCCAAATCAATGTGTTTGTTGATGGAGTTCCGGTTGGAATGCCATGCTTCTAGGAATTCTTGTGCATGTCTCTGTTTGGCTTGTCCTAGGATGGATGTGTTGTCCCAAATCAAAGTGGTACTACTTTGATTGGGACAACACATCCATCCTAGGACAAGCCAAACAGAGATACGCACGAGAATTCCTAGAAGCATGGCATTCCAACCGGAACTCCATCAATAAACACATTGATTTGGAGCCAATCTACCATCCCCTGAGAAAAAGAACAGGAAATGACATCACCAGCGCAGGAAATGACATCACCAACCCAAGGAAACCTAACCAGATAAATAGAAAGCGGGACATAACACCAGCGCTTCACAGGAGGCTCACTGATGATGTTACCTAGAATGGTGACGAAACATCTGAAAACTAACCTTCCAGCTCAGCGAGCAAACTCACATCCAAAATTGGTGCTGTGCAACTAAATTTATAGGCCCTAGTATTTCAAATTCTAATTACTGTCTCAATTTGCAAACTTGCAAGCATCAGATTTTTTCTAGTCTTACCGCATTCAGTCCTGATAAGTTCAAAACAGTTAGATGTTGCAAGCTGGTCACGATCTGAATCAGACAAGTGGTTGTAACGTTTGGTATTCTGCCAATGTTCAGGTTCTGTAGGTTTGAGCACTTCCGCGCCATATAGCTCAAACAATGTGCACTTAGTTCATGGCATCCAAACACTTCCAGCTCTTTCAGACTGAGTAACAACACAGAGAGAACAATTAGCTCTCCTTGTGCCAGCAAATTTTTTTTAAATAGGGGTGATTGGAGTTTGCTTTTTCAGTTCTTGAATAAAGCTTCAAACAAAAGGCCTAAGTTAGTGGCTAGCTAAAACACAACTATTACTTACATAATAATTATACCTTGAGCAAAAGCAAGAGCTGATTTTACGAAATAATGCTCCAGTAGAGAGGCTCACATGGCTGGAGCAAATATCAGCAAGTCGTGGATGTGCTCCCCATTATTTTCCATTAATCAATTTCATAACTTTACAGCTAAATGTTGGCAGTTGCATCACTTGTTGAGATATTTGAAATATATCCAACCTTGTGTCCACTTGACACCAACTTCTAGATAACTAAGGACCGACATAAAAATTAGAAATCTGTTTTACTAAACCCTTGAGAAACCGTAGCATTCTACTGCTATTTAATATGCCTCACTGCTGTAGGAATGGATCTAGCAATATAGTCAATTGATCTGAAATAGATTCTGCAGCTTTTGCAAAATTATTTAAATTACTGATGATGGTGAAAATAGAGGGCAAAGTTTACAATGTGTATTACTGTACTTTTATTAATTTTCATATGCTTTTATGTACAGCATTGAAAACAAAATTTTCAATTTTCATTCCCCTGAGGTATTGGATCAAAAGCAATTAATATTTTTGAGCCACATATTTTATTGAATCTAGAAGATTGGCAAACTAAGTGTATAACAAGTCCTCTAAATTACAGGAAAGACTAGGTGTAGAATTAGAAACTTTAATATATCATAAAATTCACATTTGAACAAATACTCTTATTTTTGAGTGTCTTCACAACAGCAAGACTGTAACAGACTTAGGGAAGGTAAGGCCACATATCCTCATCCTCATCCTCAAAGCAGACGCCAGTCTCTGAGGCTGTGGGCAGCAATAAAAACTAGACCATAGAGAAAGGACACCATGTATTGACATAATCCACAGTTTTACTCACATTTCCCATCATTCTATGATCTAATCTGCATTCTTTAATAGAGGTGACAGTATATGCCTCTTTCATCATTTCCATTTACCAACTCCCACTTCCCTCCATTACCCTTTTACATTTCTCTTCACAGATTCACAAAAACTGCCGAATAATCAGGTACAGCTGGTACCAGAGTGTATAGGCCAACAGCAGCAGGGCAGCGATAAAGACTAGTGTACAGTGTACATACTGCCATGGTATCCTCTTTAGAGAGCAGCACAGAGACAGGATTGGAATGCAGTGAGTCACCAGGTACACGTGGCATGCAGCCAAAGGAGGAGGATGGGCTCACACAGACGTCAGCTCAGCAGACAACTTTGATGGAGTGACCTGGCATATTGAACAGTTAAAAACCCAGCATTTAAACCATCTAAAATCTCAGCTGAAACAGGAAGATAGATACACAATATCACAAGTTAGCATTGTACAATACAGAATTTTAAAGGAGGGCTTTATATTACTTTACATGGCATTAACAGTTTATTTTCTGAAACTTTGGTAGCACCAGATTCACGTAAAGCAGTTTCCACTTTTCATCTCCAGAATTCAGTCCCAAACATCCTATTTATGATATGACACAAATATGCACTCCTTTTGTTTGAACCTCTTGTGTTAAAAATGTGTCAATTTGTATAACCTATCCATAAAAGACTGGAAAGTGATCAGTTTTCTGTACTTAGTATAGTACTGTTTACTTCCTGTGTTGAATTAAAGTTCACCAAGAGGAGAGTTGCTGACTTGTTTTAGAAGAAGTACTGTACAAACAGTACAGTGGAAGGAGCACATGGTTTATTGTTTATGTTCAGTCAGCATAACAGCAGATTCTTATGCTCCAAGTTCTTAGGAAATTAATATTTTACTTTCAACAGAGAAAGCAAAGCCTTGAGGTGCATTGTCAATCACACCTAAAGTATGCATTTTGTTTCTTTTGTTCTGTACCTTTTTAAAAAGGAATCCATTCACTGTGAGAACACTAAGCTCCAGGACTTTGCAAATGTGATGAAATGGCCACTTGTAACCATATACAAGTTATAGGTGTCCTTTATACCTTTTGGGAACCATTTAGGCTTCATATGTTTTATGCTTGTATGACGAAAAGTCATCAACACAACTCAAATTGTAGGCATAAAATTTGCCATGTTGATCCAGATGCCTTAAATGGGAAACATGAATGGGCACTCTTGGTAGAAAGCAATACCAGTCAGGACTACATGTCAGGAATTCATAGGTATAATCGCTATAATTTTCCATCCATTAATTAAAGACCTTGGGATGTTTTACTATATCCAAGGCACTGTAGAAACACAAAGTTGTTAAGTGTATGATTTCATAAAGTATCTCTTAACTGTAAACTCACACTGCAAGAATAAATATGACTAAAAGCAAGAGGCAGCGCTTGCCTAAAAGGATGCATGGAATATGAAAATGGCACTAACACATTCTACCTCTCACTTTTTTTCATTCCTGTCTTTCTTCATAATTTGTTGGCTATGCAATGTACACTTCACTCTTGTGATGTAGGCAGACAAATATAGAAAAATTGTGCTATTTTTCTGTATGTAATATATATATTTAATATAATTTATCGCAAGTTTGGATTAGCAAGAGACTTTTTTTGTATCTGAAGTTTATTCTTTATTCATCACTTGCGGAATGTGGGTGTTGCTGCCTGGCCAGCATTTCTTGCCCAACCCTAGTTGCCATCGAGAAGGTGGTGGTAAGCTGCCTTCTTGAACAGCTGCAGTCCACCTGCTGTGGGTTGACCCAAAATGTCATTACGGAGGGAATTCCAAGATTTTGACCCAGCAACAGTGAAGGAAGGAATAGAGATATATTTCCAAGTCAGGAAGATGAGTGGCTTGTACAGCAACTTGCAGGTAGTGGTGTTACCATGTATCTGCTGACCTTGTCCTCATAGGTGCAAGTGGCTCTGGTTTGGAAGGTTGGGCTGTCTAAGGATAGTTGGTAAATTTCTGCAGTACTTCTTGTAGATAGTATGCACTGCTGCTAACTGAGCATCAGTGGCGCAGGGAGTGGACGTGGTGCCAACCAAGCAGGCTGTTTTGTCCTGGATGGCGTCAAGATTCTTGAATGTTGCTAGAGTTGCACCCATCCAGGCAAGTGGGGATGATTCCATCATACTCCTGACTCAGGCCTGGTAGAAGGTGGACAGGCTTTGGGGAGTGAGAAGGTGAATTTCTCACTGCAGTATTCCTAGCCCCTGACCTGTTCTTGTAGCCACTATGTTTAGGTGGTGAGTTTGGTTGAGCTTCCGGAAAATGGTAACCCCCAAGAATGATGATAGTGGGGGTTTCAGTGATGATAACACCATTAAACATCAAGAAACGGTGGTTGGATTGTCCCTTGTTGGAGATGGTCATAGCCTGGCATTTGTATGGCATGGATTTTTCTTGCCACTTGTCAACCCAAGCCTGGATATTGTCCAAGACTTGTTACATTTGAACATTGGCTGCTTCAGTATCTGAGGAGTCATGAATGCTGTTGAACATTGAGCAATCAACAGTGAACATCCCCATTTTTGACCTGATGACTGAGGGAAGGTCATTGATGAAGCAGTTGAAGATGATTGGGCCGAAGACACTACGCTGAAGAACTCCTGCGGAGATGTCTGGAGCTGAGATGACTGACCTGCAACAGCCACAACCATTATTTTATGCCAAGCATGCCTCCAACTAAGAAACAGTTTGTCCCTGATACCCATCGATTCCAGTTTCGCTAAGGCTCCAGATGCCACACTCAGGCGAATGCAATCTTGATGGGAGGAGCTGTCACTCTTACCTCACTTCTGGAATTCAACTCTTTGTCCACGTTTGAACCAAGGCTGTAATGAGGTCAAGAACTTATTGGCCCTGACGGATCCCAAACTGGGCATCACTGAGCAGGCTATTGTTGAGCAGGTGCTGCTCAATAGCATTGTTTATGACACCTTCTGTCACTTTACTAATGATCTAGAGGAGACTGTTGGATGGTAACTGGCCAGTTGGATTTATCTTGCTTTTATTCTATAGAACACACCTAGGAAATTTTCCACATTGTAACTGTACTAGAAGAGCTTGACACGGGGAGCGGCAAATTCTGGAGCTCAGTACTATTGCAGGAATGTTGTTAGGCCCCATAACCTTTGCAGTATCCAGTGTCTCCAACTGTTTCTTGATATCATGGGGTGAATCAAATTGGCTGAAGACTGGTATTTTGTGATGCTGGTGACCACTGGACGAAGCTGCAATGGTTCATCCACTCGCCACTTCTGCCTGAAGGTTGCTGTGAATGCTTCAGCCTTATCTTTAGCAGTGATGGGCTCTTCCATCATTGAAAATGGGGATATTTGTGGATCCACCTCCTCCAGTGAGTTGTTTAATTATCCACTACAATTCATGACTGGATGTAGCAGGACTATGGAGTATAGATTCGATCTGTTTGTTATAAGATCACTTAGCTCTGTCTATCACTTATTGCTTATGCTGCTTGGTGTGTAAGTAGTAGCTTCACCAGTGTGACATTTTTAGGAATACCTGGTGCTGCTCCTGGCATGGCCTCCTGCACTCTCCATTGAACCAGTATTGATCCCCTGGCTTGATGGCAATGGTTGATTGAGGGGCATGTTAGGCTATGAGATTGCAGTTTGTGCTGTAGCAAAATTCTGCTGCTGTGGATGGCCCACGAACTTCATAGATGCTCAGATTTACGTTGCTAGATTTTTTCAAAGTCTATTTAACATAGTGATAGTGTACACAACACGATGGAGAGCCTTCCCAATGAGAATTAACTTGTATTTCTGTAACCGCAGTGACAGCTCCGAAAACTTTTAGAAGCCTAGCTTTAGAATTAAGGATTTTTTAATGTACAATGGTAGGGTTTTATAACCAAAAAAGATAACCAAGCTCCGGTTTACAAGGTTAATAGAAGTTTTTTTTCAAGCTTAAGGAAAATACTCATAGCTGAGGGTGATTTTTTAAAAGGTAGACAAACAGAAGGCTGGAAAAACACAGCAAGCCAGGCAGCATTTTGTCAACATTTCGGGTATAACCCTTCCTCAGTCTTGAGCTGAGCTCAGGTGTATTAAAGCTCCAGGAAGAAGCTATCCACAGTCCCATTCAAAAGGTTTAAAATCACCACCAATTTAAACCCATCAAGAAGTTAGAGACAGGGACTCAGTGAGTACGGTATGTGTAGCATTTTTGGATACTGTGTAAGGCATATTTTTGGACACTCTACTAGTCATGACTTTTGGAAAATATATAAAAGCTACTGTTTTTCTTTTCAATTTAGAAAGGAGCATTTTAATAAGATAATACTTTTGTGGTGTTTAAAAGTCTTTGAATTTATGTTAGAAGTGGCCAGCTTGGGTTACTTTATCTTCATTTCTTTTGCTAATAAACTTCTGTTGTACTATTAAGGCAAGATCTACAGTATTCTGCAGCTTATGTTTCAGCAAGGAGCCACATATTTCAAACCAAACCAATACAAAATACGATCTATCAAGTCAGGTTTCAGTCTGAGATTTGACTTGTTCAGGAATCATAACACTGCTGTCATTTTAGCTTGGGACACTAATTGCTGAGATGGTTTCAATTCAAAGCACGTCTCTTTTTGCAAATTAATCCTATTTCTTGTCCCCATTCTGCCCCTCATTGATGTCATCTGAAGGGACAGTGTTAGTTTTTGCACTGAGGTACTTTTGCAATGCGGTCTGCACTGAAACCCATGATTTTAAAACTATACATTTTAAGACCAACATTAATTAGAATGGAAAACTGAAAAGTACGCCCATAGGCCATAAAGTGCTTTCAGACATCTAGAGATCATGAATAGCACTACATTAACGTAGCACAATATTTTTCTTGCAAAAGTCTCTTGTAGTTTCTTGCAATAAATCAATGGTATAAAACATGAATACTACCATCAACTTCTTTTCTAAATTCAGATATGTACTGTAAATATTATTTGAAATTTTGGGAGATCAAACTAAGAAACCCACTAAGAAAGAACCTTCTGAGACAAAGCTCTTGAAAATAACTTTGAAAATATGTGTGAGACTACAGAAACTGCTGGGTGAGTACTGCAGGGTTGCTGTGACTCTTCTCTGATGTTGCCTGATTAATTTGTCTTCCCTTAGAGATTTTTACACTACTACTCCTCATTTTGTAGCATGTGTAAAGCAGAATTCCAATTTGGAAGCCATTGCAAAGCCCCAAAATCCTCTGACAATAATCGAAAATACAATATTTTTCAGGGATAATGCAGAATCCAAGGGTTTATTACAAAGCTGCAGTGAATCCCCATAAAGGTGAAAATCTCCATTAGTAGTCAAACTTCAAATGATGCCCCTTTAAAAATGCACTTCCTACCTAATGAATGGGTGCTGAAAATTTGCATCTTTTAAACAGTGATACTGATGATCACTGGGAGCCTTGGGATAGAATGATGTAGTTCTGCGCTAACTGTTATTGGGAGAGTGTGCACAAATACAGTGGAACCCTGAAGCAGATTAGCCCTATCAGATCTTCTTGATTCCACTACAGATTAATTGCCAATTTCCCTTCTTCGTCATCCCAGAAATGTTGGGTGCCCTGCATTTAATTTAATGCAGCAAGAATGGAACCTATAACATTTAGGAACTGAAGAAGTTTTAGCCTCTTTCTCTTCTAGGTGCTAGACCCATATCAGGGATAAAAGGTTAATTTGTACTAGCCCATTATCTGATCAAACACATTCTCCAAAGAATGGTGCTTATTAGAAGTGCTGGCTGGAAAATTGACAATCTGGTGTTTTTACACTACCAGCCAATTAAATGAGAGAAATCAAGAGTCACAGATCAACAAAATGCCCACATATGGAAACCATTCTTCAATAGAAACATTTCAAGAGTGTGCCACTAAGACCATTCAGTGCAAGTGGCACCTGTGGAGCACTGCTGAACTCCAACAATATCACGTACTAGCAATTTAAACACCTAACGACAGTGCTGTTTAAAGTGTTGACAATTCCTTAGAACGGCTACTTCACTGGAGCTGAAGAGACATCTGCCTTACGATAATAATGATGATTTGGGTGATGCCCGTTTCAATTTAGTGTGATTGAATTACACTTTGCACACAGTAAAACATTTTACAACATTCTTTCACTTCCTATAGATTTACTGATGGGTTTTAATCACAATTGACCCTGTGACAATAAGAATGTTAATAAGAAATAAAACAATATCTGTAGCCAAAATCAAAAATTATGTTAAAATCAAGATACTGCAGATTCAAATCTTAAAAATATACTTGTGTCACATGTGTTGTGATAGTATCTATATTTAGCTTTAAAGGGCAACTGCTATCAATGATTACATACTTGAACAGGATATGATGTACTAGTCCCATGATTTATAGCAGTGCAAAAGCAGCAGGATAGAAGTCAGACATGCACCTCATGGCACTCTATTGAACATTATCTACAAATAGTCTTAACTTCACAGAAATTATTGCTTTTCCAAGTCTGGTGTATGACTGGTACTTTTACATGGAGTACAGAACAATGTAACAAGAAGGCAGGGAGACAGCCTAGTTGTGAAAATTTGACTAAGCAGAATATAATCCAAGGCAAAGCAACTGCAAGCCTCACCATCTGTACATAATTCTGCAGCTCTATAGGAATCTTAACAGAGCATACCAGGATTATACCTTATAATCAGCAGATCTTGATTAATTGGTAATATTGTTTAAATTGGGAGGATCTTTGTATTAAAAGCCTATCTTCTGCAAAGCCCAAGCAGAAACAAAAGGTAACAAGATAATGAGAGGTGGTCTTCCCCTTTAGGTGAAATATATCTTTCCTCAAATCCTATTCAAAACTCCTGCTTTTTAAAATAAAACTATGTCCCCTAGTTATCTACCTTTCTACTAAGGGGAAAGATTTCTCCTTATTCATCTTTTTATGCCCCATATAACTTTCTACAACTCAGTCAGGTCTCCCCTCAACCTGTTCTGCCCTGACAAAAATGACCCAGTCTATTTCATCTCTCTTCACAGCTGATCACTCCAGCCCAGGCAATATCCTGATGAATCTCTTCTGCACACTCTTCTGGGCAATCACATTCTTGTTTCAGTTTGGTGGCCAGAACTGCACACAGTACTCTAGCTGTGGCCTGACTAACATTATATACAGCTCTGTCACAACCTCCTTGCTCTTTGCATACAATGTCTTGACTAGTAAAGGCAAGTATTCCCATAAATATTTTTAACTATCTTATCAACCTATCCTGCTGCCTTCAAGGATCTATGTATACAACAAAGTTTCTTTGATCCTTTCTACTTCCTCAGATTCTGCCATGTAAAGTGAACTTTTCCAAATTCCATCACCTCGCATCTTTCAGGATTAAATTCCATTTACCACTGTCCACTCCAGCTGACCAGCCCATCTATATTATCCCTTAAATCTAAAGCTTTTCTCCTCACTATTTACCACACCACCAATTATTGTTTCACCTGTAAACTTACTGATCGTACCTCCTATACACATTCCCTAGATCATTATTGTGCACGACAGCAAAGAACCCAGGATCAAATCTTGTGATAAGCCAGTGGACACAGGTTTCCTGTCACAAAAACACCCTTTGATCATCAGCCTTTGCTCCCTGCCACTAAGTCAAATTTGAATGCAATTTGCAAATCTGCCCTGGATCCCATGAACTCTTTGCTTCTCAATCAGTCTCCCACTGCACTTCTCTCAGAAATTCAATTCAATGCGAAACATTATCTTCCCCTGATAAAACAACATTGACTATCCTTAATTAATCTTTGTCTTCCCAATTGGAGATTAATTCCATCCCTCAGTATTATTTCCAGTATTTTCCCTGCCACTGATGTTAGACTCACTGATCTGTAGTTTCCTAGTTTATGCTTACCATTCTTCTTAATAATGGTCGTTCAATCCTTCGATTCCTTTACTGCGGCCGAACAGATTCAAAAATTAACATCAGAACCCCTGAAATCACCTTCCTTGCCTCCTACAGCAGCCTGCGAATAATCTCATCTGAGACTGGGGATTTATCCACTAGCGAGTTTTGAGTAGATTTGTAGCTCAGGTTGAGGTTCTGGATGTGAGTTTGCTCGCTGAGTTGGAAGGTTCGTTTTCAGGCCTTTCGTCACCATTCTAGGTAACATCATCAGTGAGCCTCCGATGAAGCACTGGTGTTATGTCCCGCTTTCTATTTATCTGTTTAGGTTTCCTTGGGTTGGTGATGTCATTTCCTGTTCTTTTTCTCAGAGGGTGGTAGATGGGCTCCAAATAAATGTGTTTGTTGATGGAGTTCCGGTTGGAATACCATGCTCCTAGGAATTCTCACGCGTATCTCTGTTTAGCTTGTCCTAGGATGGTTGTGTTGTCCCAATCAAAGTGGTGTCCTTCCTCATCTGTATGTAAGGATACTAGTGATAGTGGGTCATGTCTTTGTTCTTGATTTGGAGCCCATCTACCACCCTCTGAGAAAAAGAACAGGAAATGACATCACCAATGCAGGAAATGACATCACCAACCCAAGAAAACCTAAACAGATAAATAGAAAGTGGGACATAACACCAGCGCTTCATCGGAGGCTCACTGATGATGTTACCTAGAATGGTGACGAAACGTCTGAAAACTAACCTTCCAGCTCAGCGAGCAAACTTACATTTATCCACTTTCCAGCCTTTTAAAACTGCTAATACTTCCTCCCTCACAATGCCGATTTATTCAAGCATATCACAGTCCCTCTCCCTGATTTATATAGCAATATCATCTTTCTATACAGTGAATACAAATGCAAAATACTCGTTTAAAACTTCAGCTGTCTCTTATGGTTTCACCCACACATTGCTATTTTGGTCCCTAATGGGCCTTAATCTTTCCCAGGTTATTCTTGTGACCCTAGCATACTGAAATAACACTTTTGGATTTTCCATAATGATACCGCCAGTGTTTTCCCATGTTTCCTCTTCGCACACCTCATCTTTTTGAGCAACCTCTGCATTTTCTATACCGCTCTAGCACATCCTGTTTTGAGCCCTTGGTATCTGCCATAGCTTCCTCAGGTTGCTTGCCTAATCCTGTACACCCATTGACATCTCGAGTTCTCTCTACTTCACTTTTACAGGAATATGTTGGCCTTGTAGTCCCACTATTGCCCTTTTGAATTTCTCCCACTACTCTGATGTGCATTTCCTGCAAATAGCTGCCTTGCGTACAATTTGGCAAGATCTTGTCTTATTATACTACATTTCACTGTTTGCTTTCACTTTGGAAATCCTGCAGGCATTTTTTTCTCTAAAGTCATTGCTTTATAGGTGAAGTTTAGAGTTACACTGGGAAAAGTCAGAAAGAACTCAACAGTGCCACTATTGCAGTCAAGCAATAATCTATGATCACCAAAGGAAATGGCCACTGACATATTGCAACTGGACTAAACTAATCTTAGATCTCTAAGAAACCAGCAAATCTATCAAAAGCTCCAAAACAGCATTAAAAATCCCAAGAAAAAGGTAAAAGATGAGCACAAAATTCTCAAGACTCAATTGGAAACAATTAGATGTCCTAACTTAAATTGCCAGAGAAACTTATCAGGTCTGGCAGCATCTGTTCAGAGAAAGCAGTGTTAACTGTTCAGGTCCAATGACCCTTCTTCAGAGCTCCAAGCTGAGTTTGCTTTGCTCCAAAAATGTATCAAGTTATGTTTGTGCATTTCACCATCTCTGAACCAGAAAAACAAGACATTAAAGTTAATATTGCAAGGCAGTACAGTATCCTAGAGACTGAGTGCATCAGGTCTGTCCAGTGGCCACCTTAAAAATACAGGAAAAAATTATGGTAAACACTTGAAAATCAATTACACATGAAGTTCAATGTCAGAATGCACCATGCTTTTATGCAACAACTGATGAAGACCATTATTCCTTTCTTAAGCAGATGTAAAGACAAAGGGCATGATTGCAATTTTACAGCAGTAAATGCAGATGACAGAATAATTGTGATACCAACTACTGCAGTAGTAGCATTCCAGAAAGATACCTTGATCAAATGTAAAGTTCACGTTGTTGTAAATCACCACACGGTAGGTGCGAGTATGAAGCCATAATTAGCAACGTTGAAAATGATGGTCTCTTTAGGAATGAACAAGACATGCTCCAGAGACGAGAAAGAATAGTTGATACTCATTGCAACATGTATTTATGGGCTGTTCTTTTTGTCAGGAAGGGGAATTGGTTAGAAAGTGGACACAGCAGACCGGAGATTGTCTGAGCATCATTGCGTTGTACAGGATGGAAACAGACCGTTTGGTCCAAGTTGCTCATGCTGACTAGATATCCTAAATCAACCTAGTCCCATTTGCCAGCATTTGGCCCATATCTCTCTAAGGCCTTCCTATTCATGCACCCATCTTTTAAATGTTGTAATTGTGTCGGCCCCCACCATTTCCTCTGGCAGCTCGTTTCATACACACATCATCTTGCGCGTGAAGAAGTTGCCCTGTAGGTCCCTTTTAAAATCTTACCCTTCTCACCTTAAACGTAAGCCCTCTATTTTAGATAACAAAGTGCGGAGCTGGATGAACACAGCAGGCCAAGCAGCATCTCAGGAGCACAAAAGCTGACGTTTCGGGCCTAGACCCTTCATCAGAGAGGGGGATGGGGAGAGGGAACTGGAATAAATAGGAAGAGAGGGGGAGAAGGACCGAAGATGGACAGAAAACAAGATAGGTAGAGAGGAGAGTATAGGTGAGGAGGTAGGGAGGGGATAGGTCAGTCCAGGAAGACGGACAGGTCAAGGAGGCGGGATGAGGTAGTAGGTAGGAAATGGAGGTGCGGCTTGAGGAGGGAGGAAGGGATGGGTGAGAGGAAAAACAGGTTAGGGAAGCGGAGACAGGCTGGGCTGGTTTTGGGATGCAGTGGGGGGAGCGGAGATTTTGAAGCTTGTGAAGTCCACATTGATACCGTTGGGCTGCAGGATTCCCAAGCGGAATATGAGTTGCTGTTCTTGCAACCTTCGGGTGGCATCATTGTGGCACTGCAGGAGGCCCATGATGGACATGTCGTCTGAGGAATGGGACGGGGAATTAAAATGGTTCGCGACTGGGAGGTGCAGTTGTTTGTTGCGAACTGAGCGGAGGTGTTCTGCAAAGCGGTCCCCAAGCCTCCGCTTGGTTTCCCCAATGTAGAGGATGACACACCGGGTACAGTGGATGCAGTATACCACATTGGCAGATGTGCAGGTGAACATCTGCTTGATACGGAAGGTCATCTTGGGGCCTGGGATAGGAGTGAGGGAGGAGGTGTGGGGGCAAGTGTAGCACTTCCTGCGGTTGCAGGGGAAGGTGCTGTGTGTGGTGGAGTTGGAGGGGAGTGTGGAGCGGACAAGGGAGTCACGGAGAGTGTGGTCTCTCTGGAAGGCAGACAAGGGTGGGGATGGAAAAATAGCTTGGGTGGTAGGGTCGGATTGTAGATAGCAGAAGTGTCGGAGGATGATGCGTTGTATCTGGAGGTTGGTGGAGTGGTATGTGAGAACAAGGGGGATCCTCTGGGGGCGGTTGTGGCGGGGGCGGAGTGTGAGGGATGTGTTGCGGGAAATGCAGGAGACGCGGTCAAGGGTGTTCTCGACCACTGCGGGGGGAAGGTTGCAGTCCTTGAAGAACGTGGACATCTGGGATGTGCGAGAGTGGAATGCCTCATCCTGGGAGCAGATGCGGCGGAGGCGGAGGAATTGGGAATAGGGGATGGAATTTTTGCAGGAGGGTGGGTGGGAGGAGGTGTATTCTAGGTAGCTGTGGGAGTCGGTGGGCTTGAAATGGACATCAGTTACAAGCTGGTTGCCTGAGATGGAGACTGAGAGGTCCAGGAAGGTGAGAGATGTGTTGGAGATGGCCCAGGTGAACTTGAGGCTGGGGTGGAAGGTGTTAGTGAAGTGGATAAACTGTTCGAGCTCCTCTGGGGAGCAAGAGGCACCGCCGATGCAGTCATCAATGTAACGGAGGAAGAGGTGGAGTTTGGGGCCTGTGTAGGTATGCTTGGCCTGCTGTGTTCATCCAGCTCCACACTTTGTTATCTTGGATTTTCCAGCATCTGTAGTTCCCATTATCACCCTCTATTTTACCCCTACCCTGGGGGAAAAGAATCTTGGTTATTCACCTTACCCATGCCCTCCTGATTTTATTAACCTCTGCAAGGGCACCCCTCAGCCTCCGACACTTCAGAGAAAATAGCCCCAGCCTATGCAACCTCTCCCTATACCCTGGCAACATTCTGGTAAATCTTTTGTGAACCCTTTCAAGTTTAACAACATCTTTTCTAAAGCACAGAGACCAGAATTGAATGCAGTATTGCAAAAGTGACCCAACCAATATCCTGTGCAGCCGCAATATGACCTCCCAACTCCTATGCTCAATGCACTGATCAATAAAGGCAAGTATACTAAGCGCCTTCTTTACTAGCCTGTCTACCCATGTCTCCACTTTAGAAGGAAATATGTACCTGTACTCCAAAGTTCCCTTTGTTCAGCAACATTCCCCAGGATCTACCATTAAGTGTATTAAGTATTGATCTATGAAATGTAAATAAACAGTCATAGCTGACATACTGACTCCATTCACCTGTTTTGATAAATGGATAATAAACAGAACTTCAATACTGATAGGTAGACAAGGCCTACAAGCTATGAGTAATTTACCTACCATTTACATGATAGCTAATGCAGGCAAGCCAAGGAAATAATGCAGGTGTTGTGGCTCACAAGCGTGCCTAGAAAATGTTCAGCTTTCAACAACGTTTGCAAGGTACGTGGTGCCCAAAAACACTGACAGCTGCATTCTTGAGACAAAAGACCTAACAAGTGGTGCTACATCGTGAGAATCCAGAGGCCAAACAAGTACAGCATTTTCACCAAATGGCAGAGTGAACCAACAGCACAAAGGCAAGATATAGTCAAGTGTCATGGTCGGATTAGGAGGATGATCACACAATTGACAGGTAAAGTGAGGTGACATTCACCACACCAGCTGACAAAAAAAATGCACTGATGCAATAGTACCATTAGAAACCTTTGCCACATCCAGACACTATACTCTCAGATAAAAGGAGACCATAATCTATATATAAAAGTGGATACCAACGCAGCTATGGTCATCCTTCCACTTCTGTAACTACATACATTGTGACAAATGGTGACTTGACCAACCAATGTCAAACTCACCATGAAAAGTGAGATGCCTGGGATCCATCACAATTAAATTCCACTAATAGTTTTTGTTGTGGAGTCTGGGGCTCCAAGTGATTGTAAGCCTGCTGGCATGAAAAATCGTATCCTTTGGCACCATCCATGGTATGGTCAAGACAGGAACAATATCGACAACACAACAAGCAGTACCATTTTACTGACACCTCATCTGGGAGAAGATCAAAGAAAGAATAAAATAAGATGGGTAGGCCATTCAGCCTATTGTGAGCCCTCCTCCATTCAACATGACCATGACTGTTCCTCTCTCTCAATGCTCTTGTCTCACTACTTCCCCAACCCCTCCAGAAGTTCATCTATTTCTTTCTTAAACATACTCAGTGACTTGGCCTCCACAACTTGTCACTGCCTTCCATTCACAAAATGACCCATATCTTCCAACTGGGATAACATGGCGTGCAGTCGGATGAACACAGCAGGCCAAGCAGCATCAGAGGAGCAGGAAATCTTGACGTTCCGGGTTGAGACAGGGTCAATGTTTGCTCATGTTTTTTCAACTGTTGTCTACCACAAGCCTACATTCAACAGTTGATGTCCATAGTGGGATTCATACATCTTCATGTACTACAAAATTAACCTCAGCAGCAATCTGGTAAAAATATGCAAAAATATATTCATGCTATTAAGTAGTAAGAACATGACAAGTGACACGTGCATAAGCAATCTGATGTGGAGCTCAGGCATTCACACCATGAGCAATATATCAAAGTGATATTGTTCAAAATGCATGTTTCACAAAAGATAGTTGAAGTAACAGATTTAACATTAGGGCTTTCAACAGATTCTAATAATATTATAAATCAGCATACCGTAACAGAATATAATGACCATTCATTTGCAAAGATGCCAAAATGCATCCAACCTTGTTTGCTTCCCTTATATAAATCTTATCTTCCAGGAGTTCAAATGATTGATTTACATACGTAAAATATACATAAAGGAACTAACTGTAAGGCATTGATGCCACCAATTGAGATCACTCTTCAAGCCATTAATACATACAACTTTTCAAATTAAAACTGTGAAGACTTTTATGGGTGTACAATCTTTTCAGCTCAAGTTGATACATCAGCTAATCACAAGTAATCCTATACACCCAAGTGTAACAAATGAAAAATATCCCCAATATCCCAACTCATTTTTTCTTGCCTAGAAAATATACTTTTTCTTCCAGATGAACTCTAGAACATTAACTTTACCCAGAAGGCATTACCGCATGTCAGTATTAGCAATAAAGAACAACCATTACCTTGTCTTGTGCTTTTCAGTCAAAACTTCAATGCTTTCATCAGTGAGCTGGCATCCATTGACAAAGAGCCTGTGAAGACTACAACACGCACAAGACTTGTATTCTGAATGGTATTTGTACATACACAAAGCAGAACATTTGTTGCTACTTTGAAATTGTAAACATAGAACAAATAACAATTGTTGGCTATTTTTTAATCCTTTCATGGGATGTGGACATCCTTGCAAGGCCAGAATCTGTTACCCAATCCTTTTATTCTTTTAGCTGGACTACAGATGCCTGATGTTTTTCCATAAGTGTTGAAGGAGGAAAGCAGAGTATATGCTACAGTACCATTTCTCTGAATTTCAAGAAAGCAACAAACACACTTATGTTGAAAGAGAAAGCTAGAAAAAGCAAAATAACAATTTTTATCTTTACAATTATTTGAACAAGGGATCCATATTGAAATAATCTTCTGATATATAATGCTGGCTTAAAATTTCTTTTAGTACTGTATTTTGCAAACTGGGTTATTTTTGTTTTGTTGACCCAAACATTGGTTTATAATATGAGGGAAAGCCAAAGAAATGCAGTTTAAAAGTTTAAGATGTGATGACTGTTTTGGATTTGATTCCAAAATATGAGGCCCAACCAGAGCTTCTACTTGACAAACATCAGGAGTAATTAAAATAAAATTATTAAAAGATTGGGGGAAATTGAGATTTTGACATAAACTTCATTAGGATTCAATGCCTTTTTTTATAAGGGTCAATAATCCTACTTAAGTATTTGAGCAGAAAATTATATCAGATAATTATTTTTAAATATTATGGATAAAAGGTATTTTTTATGTTTTTGTGCGAGTGCTGGGAGCAAAGCATAAACACCCAATCCTGTTTTTGTGCCCCAGTCTCAGAAACAGCAGGAGAAAGGTAATCTTAAAAAAGATGACAACATAATAACATTCTTTCATTTAAAAAACTACAGAAAAAATTATATGTTGGATGGAATTTTACAAACAAACACTCGCATTTTAGCAATATTTTCTGGAATATTTTGATTATGAGAGAAAACTCTCTCTTTAAAATCTGATTGTGAAAATTGTTAAAAATAAATTCTACTTCCACCTATCACTAGGAGAATTAATGGAATTCAGAGCAAAGTCTGTGGTACCTACCATGAGGAAGTTTGAGCAAGGGCTATGATGCCTCTGCTGGTAGCTGCTGTCCAACTGACATCCACTGAAGTTAACTTGAGACAAACTGCACATGCACAGAGTAGAATTGTGTCCCCTGTCAGCATCGGCCCACTGCAGCTTGTAACATTCAGCTCCTGTATTTTGAGAAACGTCGGTTTTCAATTAGGAACCTGAATCAGTTTACCATTCAATTCAATATGTGCACAATTTGATTTGTTTCTGCAGATATTTTTCTGACCTAACTTATGCAGTAGATTATAACTTAAAGGGTGTGAACAATTATAACACCAGAAGGGTCAAACATGCTGCGCAATTTCCTTGTTTGATAAAACTGTTTATCTGATCTGTCAGCACAGTTTAAATGGACACCATTTTGTTTGACTGAGTGGCACAGAAGGGGAA
The DNA here is from genome assembly GCF_030684315.1 of Stegostoma tigrinum. Classification (NCBI taxonomy): domain Eukaryota; kingdom Metazoa; phylum Chordata; class Chondrichthyes; order Orectolobiformes; family Stegostomatidae; genus Stegostoma; species Stegostoma tigrinum. The sequence continues at coordinate 61,020,514 of NC_081356.1, read as the reverse complement.
CCTTCTGCCAAAATATTTATTTCTGTCAACTAGTCTTGAATGTCTTGAAACAATTTTATTCTGCATTCTAGCAGAATCTTTGTCTCACTTCAAGGCTCCTTACGGAAGTGCCAGAGGATGCAGTTGGTGGCCTACAAGCAGAAGAACTGCAATTACTGGCATAGCCAATTAGGCAAGAAGAGCAAGTTCCCCAGCCAATCCAACAGGAGGGGAGGCAGGAAGTTAGAGCCCCATCATTACCACAAAGGGTTGAATGTCTGAGTGCCACATTTGGATGCCTTACAGACAGCCATCAATTCTTTGACATTCAACATGATCAGCCTAACACATGGTCTACTCCTCCATCACTCTGAACACTTCCTAACTGTCACCTTCCCTTGTATTCACAGAAGGTGCAACACTTGCCCATTCACCATATCCCTCCTTACTGTCCAAAGTTCCAAATGCACCTTCTAGGTCAAGCAGCATTTTACTTCTACTTCTTTCAATGTAGTCTACTGGATTTGCCATTCACAATGTGGTATAACTTACACTGGTGAGACCAAACACAGACCAGTGCCACAATGATGCCACCTGAAGGTTGCAGGAACAGCAACTCATATTCCGCCTGGGAACTCTGCAGCCCAATGGTATCAATGTGGACTTCACCAGTTTCAAAATCTCCCCTTCCCCCACCGCATCCCAAAACCAGCCCAGTTCGTCGCCTCCCCCCACAGCACCACACAACCAGCCCAGCTCTTCCCCTCCACCCACTGCATCCCAAAACCAGCCCAACCTGTCTCTGCCTCCCTAACCTGTTCTTCCTCTCACCCATCCCTTCCTCCCACCCCAAGCCGCACCTCCATCTCCTACCTACTAACCTCATCCCACCTCCTTGACCTGTCCGTCTTCCCTGGACTGACCTATCCCCTCCCTACCTCCCCACCTATACTCTCCTCTCCACCTATCTTCTTTTCTCTCCATCTTCGGTCCGCCTCCCCCTCTCTCCCTATTTATTCCAGAACCCTCACCCCATCTCCCTCTCTGATGAAGGGTCTAGGCCCAAAACGTCAGCTTTTGTGCTCCTGTGATGCTGCTGGGCCTGCTGTGTTCATCCAGCCTCACATTTTATTATCTTGGATTCTCCAGCATCTGCAGTTCCCATTATCACAGACCAGGTGACTGCTTTACACAACACCTCCACTCTGTCTGTAGGAATGACTCCAACTTTCCAGTTGCTTGCTAGTTCAAAAATCTGTCTAGCATTTTTCTCATGAACCTAATGTAAAGTTCCAATGAAGCACTGTGCAAACTCATGCACCAACATATCATTTTCCACTTAAGCACTTTACAGCCTCTAAAACACAATGTTGGCTTTCACAGCTTTAGAACCTGACCACATGGCATCTGTTCTCCAATTTTATGTTCTTGCCCACTCCCCCAACTTGGTTTTATCTTCTATTTGTTGTTTATTATGCTCTCAATAAAGAAGACCTTTTTTTCTCCATTTCACCTCTTAACTTGCATCCATTTTCTATTTCTATTGTTATATCAACAAAATGAACAAACGTTTCATTATTTGCACTAGGTCTTCACACCGTCTGTCCCTCTCCTTCTTCCCTCACTTCTGTTTTCCAATCCCTTTCAGTTCTGAAGTCATACCAGGCTTGGAACATGAACACCAGCATTCCCTGTGTTTGTTTCCATATGAGTCAGAGTTTATAATCTCTAGATCTGTTGGCATTTACATAAGAGATATTTCATGAGAAGATGTAAGTCTTACACAGACCTTATTCTGACTGGAACCTAAATGCAATATGGATGTCACAGGCCCACCTGGTGCATTGCTCCATTATCTAGCCTACCATCAATGACACTTGACACAATTTCCACTATCCTTGACCAACTCTCATTTACCCAAGAACTTCCCTTCCTCAGCCATCATTCAGAATCTGGAAACCCTGGATTCCAGTTAAAGCCATCCATCATCTTCAACCCACCCATTATCATGTTGATGGATCCTTTTACTGAACTCAAGGGACCCTAATATTATGTGTGTCTGAAGGCATGAACATTTCCTTAGCTTCTTCCCTCTGGCCCCTGCTCGAGTTATTTCCCCTTTAAAATCATGAAATCCTCATATGTTTCTGTGCCCTCCCTCATGTTTACACAAAACATTACAACTTTAGTGATAATTGATATGGACTATGTTGAAAGGTTACCTATGGCTTTTTCTTCCTATGTTAGCAATGATTTTTGATATGGCATAATTTGCCATAATTCAAAGAGGCAGGGACTGTCCTATAGCTTTACCTTCTACACTCAGTATAGAAGATTGGTTTACCATATCTCCCATTTTCTTTTTCCCACAGGATCTATTTTCTTTTTTGCTGTCTTCCTTTTCTCTTTTCCCTGCTTATACCGAATTTTTGATATGCTGTTTTTCAAAGTTCTGTGAGTCAATTCATAACCTTTGCCTGCACAGCAACTGTTCTTACTGAGGTAACCACTTGTTCCTCAAGGTGCATTTTAATATTGGAGGGAAATTCACACATGGTGACATTCCCATGTATCTGCTGCCCTTGTCCTTTGGATGGAAGTGGTCATGGGTGTGGAATGTGCCATCCATGCAAGCTTGGTATTTGATGCCTCTAGTAGATGGTACACGCTGCTGCTACTAAGTGTTGATGGTAGAGGGAGTGGATGTTTGTGAATGCAATGCCAGTCAAGTAGGCTGCTTTGTCCTGGATGGTATCAAGCTTCCTGAGAATTGTTGGAGTTATACTCACCCAAGCAAGAGGGGAGTATTCCACCACATTTCTGATTTGTGCATTGGAGATGGTAAGTGAGCTGTAGGGAGTCAGGACAGGATTTGCTTACTGCAAATCCTAGCCTCTGAACTGCTCTTGTAGCCACCATAGTTATACGGCTAGTATAGTTTAGTTTCTGGTCAATGTTAAAGTGGGGGATTCAGTGATGGTAATTCCAGTGAATGTCAAGGTACAATGGTTAGATTCTCGTATATTGGAGATGTACATGGCCTGGTGTGAACTTTATTTGGCACTTTTCAGCCTCAGCTGGATATTGTCCAGGTCTTGTTACATGTGGCCATGGATAGCAGTCACAAATGGTGCTAAACTTGGTGAAATCATCACCAAATAACTCCACTTCTGACCTTATGATGGATGGAAGGTCTTTGGTGAAGTATCTGAAATTGCTTGGGTCTGAGACATTATTCCGAGGAATTCCGGCAGAGATGACCTGGACCTGAGATGTTCAACCTCCAAAAAGCACGACTATCTTCCTTTGTGCCAGAGATGATGCCAACCAATGGAGACCTTCCCTGCTATCCCCTTCCCCCCACTAATTCAAGGACTCTAGTTTTGCTGGAGTTCCTCAAAGCCACAACATATCTTACTTGGGCATTTTTTTCTGGAAACAACCTTCAATCTTACAGGTGATTTATTATATTATCATGACTGCATGGCTGGTCATTGTTTACAGATGTGAGATTTTAATGTTCAATACTGCTGAAAATGATTCTTAGTATCAGCCTCCTAAAGACAATAATGTTTAAACTCTTGCAGTTTTAATACTAGTATTTCATTTTGAAGCAATGCTGTTTCTTAAGAATTATTTTCTCCAAGAGAGCCAATCATTTATTTTGTTGAGTCCATTTCATGCAAAAATCCTTATTAAATATTATTTTAATGTCTATTTCTTCTTAATGTTTTCATTAATTCTTATTGCTTTAAATTTGTTTTAAATCTGTAACATCTCAATTCATATTTTGCTGTCTTCAACCTTGTATTTCTGCATTAAATCAATGCTCTTAAATTCTGTGCCTTTAAAAACTTTCAGACATGGTTTCAAACTCAGTTGTACAACAATGCTGCACAAAATTCTTCTAATGTAGTTTTAAATCTTAGGTGGAAAAACTATACTGGGTTACTTCTTTCCAGTTTCAAATTGCGCTGAATGACAATACTATATCGTGGTTCAGCCGCCCTGGGGGTCACACCTTTTACAGCCGAAGCAGAGCATTCTTGCTTCTTCAGGATAAAATGGATGATTGCCTGTTTTTCATACCTCAGTCACAAAATTACAACCTTAATTCTGAGTGTCCTGACTTTTCAGAAGTGTTACAATTCTTCTAACTTCCTTCTTCTGTTAGACATATTCTTCAGTGTTTAAAACTTTTCCCCCTTATGGACTTAAATAAATTCAGTTGACTTTACAATGCTGCAGCCCTCATATAAAATATTTTTCTGCTCCTTGATCCGTCTACAGCAGGTGATTCTCATGGAGCCCACTCTTGATAGCAGCAAAGCTAGTTTTGAGAATTGAGAATTCTCTTTTTATTCCTTTTCCTTCTCTGTCTGATCTTTGATTATTGCTATTATTACCAGACATCCATGACAGCTCAATAAGATAATACAGTCATCATTTACATGCTCTATTTATCAACAAAACCTGGAGAGAAAAAGTAATGACTCGGGAATGCTACCAAAACAAGTAATAATTATGATTTTTTAAAAAATTTGATACTTCTTTCAAAATGCTTGTTCAACAATTACAGCTTTCAATTTAAATTGACAGAACAACTCAAAAATCAAAACATTATGGGGAACACCTTTTGTTTTAAAAAAACCCTCTAACTTTCTCACATATTTGGTTTCAGTACAATGCCATTCTATTCTTCAGTCTTTAATCAGCCTACATATTTAACTCCCTCATCCTTCACAACATTATTTATCTTTCCCTATTGCTCTTTCTTAACGTTATAAGCAGTAGTTCACAGTCATGATCATGATTAAATTTCATCAGTCACGTGATAGAGGTGCGTCATTCACATTTGCATTAGAATTCATCTCGCTCTATTTACCTATCGACCTTTGATCCAGGATGTGGTTTAAGTGTTCCAAGATAATGAAGGCATTAAGCAGTGAGCCATGTTACAAAATATCAGATAGGTTCCTTGATCTACTTGGGATTTCCCAAATATACTCACAACAGTAAACGTGGATTGTTTTTCACTTCTGAGGACTCAAAATGGCTTCAAATTAACACATTCTGTATGATATTTAAATGAGATAATACGGTGCCATCATGAAATACCCACAACGTATAGTTAAGAGCTTTCTCTGATATTAATAATAATGAAAATGATTCAGTACCCTATTCATAGAATCATATGGGACAGAATAAGACCATTTGGTCCATCATATTTATAATCTCTTAACCTCATCTCCACTAAAATTTTACACTAAACAATTCGACACATTTTCCTGGTGTGTCAAGGTTGAGACATTAGTACAACATATACATATAATGTATACAGAGAGAGAGAGAGAGGAGAGAGAGAGAGAAAGAGAAAGAAAGAGAGAGAGACAGAGAGAGAGAGACAGAGAGAGAGAGAGAGAGAGAGAGAGCAATACAGCAGCAAGGGGACATTGCCACAAGAGGAAGAGAGGCATGTCAATGAAATGGACAAAATTAGACGTAACAGGCACAATGGGTTTGTCTATACCAAATTCCCTGCAATGTACAAGAAGATAAATGACTACCACCTTGTCAAGGGCAAATAGGGATGGACAATAAATGCTGTTACTACCAGCAGTGCTTACATTCCACATGTTAATAAAACACATTTGGCAATTATAACATTTTTTTTAGTACTCCAAATCTCAAATTGGCAAGCACTAAATCTGCTAAAACATCTCTTTCTTGAAATAAACTGTATGTCTATCAGTCCATTCTCTAAAATATCATGTCTAGCCTCCCCTCACTATAAGCAGCTAATCTGTTCCCAGATTTCTATCAATGCTATACCATAATTAGTCTGGTGACTAATGGGCAAGCAATGGACAAGAAAAGGTCAATTGCTTAATGATAGTTTATATCTATTATGTTACCTTTCTGCGTGAAACTATTTTAAGGCAGCTGAACTAAACCATAAAACTCTGGATTTCTATAACACTTTTTAACATAGAGTGATTCTGTTATAGATGCTTTAAAAAGAGGGGAATGGAATAGATACTGAAACTGGCCAAAACCCTGATCAAAGACAACCTTTTTAAATGCTTAACAAGGTGATGAGGGAAACAGAGAAGTGCAGGACTTTAGGAAGAGAGTTAGAGAACTGAGGGCCTATAAAGCCAAAGATCTACCACCAATAACAAAATCCCAGCGGATTGTTGAAGCAGATTGTTAGAGCTGCACTTATCCAGGCTGTCCATCACAGCCCTGATTTGTGCCCTGTAGATGGTGGCAGACTTTGAAAAATCAAGTGGTGAGTTACTTGTGCAGAATGGTCAGACTGTATCCTGTTTCAGTAGCCATTGTATTTGTGTGGTTAGACTAGCTAAGTGTCTGGTCAGTGACAACTTCCAAGATCATGGTGGTGGGGGGAAAAAAGAATCAGTGATGTAATGCCATTGAACATCATCAGATGAAGAATAGGTCCTGTCTTTTTTTTGGAGATCGTCACTGTCAGGTACTTGCATAGTGTGAATGTTGCTGATCTCATATCAACCTCAATCTGAATATCATCCAATATTGCTGTATATGGACGTGGTCTACAGTCATGAATGGTGCTGAACACAGTATGATCATCAGCAAACAGCTTCACTTCTGACCTAATGATGGAAGGAAGATCACTGTTGAAGATGATTGGGCCTGGGACACTACCCTGAGGAACTCCTGCAGAGATGTCCTGGAACTGAGATGACTGACCTCCAATAACTACAACCACCTTCCTTTCATCACTACATTGTGTTGAGAAGGGCTGTCATTCACATGAGACATTAAACTGAGGTTTCACCTTTCTCCTTAGGTGAATGGAAAAGAACAGAGAATCCTGGCGAACATTCGTCCTGCAAATAACACTTATAGATCAAATTATCTGGTTATTCAAACCAAATAAAAACCGAAAGAGCTGCAGATGCTGTAAATCAGGGACAAAAACAAAGTTGCTGGAAAAGCTCAGCAGGTCTGGCAGCATCTGAACTAGTCCTGAGGAAGGGTCACCGGGCCTGAAACTTTAACTCTGTTTTGTCCTTCACAGATGCTGCTAGATCTGCTGAGCTTTTCGAGCAACTTTGTTTTTGTTGTATCTGGTTATTCATTTGCACTTCTTGTGGAACTGTATTATACATAATTTAGCCATAGTATGTGTCTACGTAATTTGAGAGCTTTCTCAATAAAAGCAACTTGTAGCACCCTGAGGCCATAAAAGGGGCTACAAAAATTGAAATCCTTATCTTTCATTCACTCTGTCTGTGCTAAACTCCAAAATCAAAAAATCATCTGCCAGTCAGCAAATTAGGGCGGTTTAGGGATGAATTTGGTTTGCTGATGATAGAAAGAAAATTGCTAGCATTTCTAGGATGGTATGATGGCTTAATGGTTAGCACTGCCACCTCACAGCACCTGGGACCTGGGTTTGATTCTGCCCTTAGGCAACAGTCTGGAGTTTACACATTCTCCCTGTGTCTGAGATAATAGTTCTGATGAAGAGTCTAGGCCCAAAATGTCAGCTTTCCTGCTCCTAAGATGCTGCTTGGCCTGCTGTGTTCATCCAGCTCGACTCTTATCTCCCTGTGTCTGCATGGGTTTCCTCTGGGTGCTCTGGTTTCCTCCCACAGCCCAAAGATGTGCAAGTTTAGTTGGGCAAACATGGGGATAGGGTAGATCTGGGTGGGATGCTCTTTGGAGGGTCAGGTCTCAATGGGCCAAATGGCCTGATCCAATGATCAGGAACACCCAAAGTTAGTAACAACAATCAAGTAATATTTTTCTACAGTATTATTAGTTAAATACTATTGTCAGCCAATCTGCTCACAGCTAAATCACATATCCTTTAAAATAGCAAAGTTAAGGATAAATGTTAAAATGTTTAACATCCATCATGTAATAATAAAAAGGTGTGCAAAGCCTAAATTCAACCCGGCAACATTCAGTTTGAATGAAGGTGGATTGAGGAATGGCAACTGGTCTGCTCTGAGGATTAGGTTTAGTCGTCAAAATAGCGACAAGTACTCTAGTGAAACTAGACATTCTATATAAAGCAAACTGATTTACAATTGAATACAATTTCTGCATTTATAACCATTTTTTGCTGTTACTCCTAATATACAATAACAAAATAGGACACTTAATCATGAGTGGGGCTACCTCTGGTGTGGGAGCTCCTGGCATCAGCTGAGTATCTCTGAAGCACACAAAATAAAAATTTTTTTGTAACTTCTGAGCTACATTCATTTTAATTTTTCCTCTGCTGCATATACTTTTGAGGTCCAAACGCAGCAGTGGCTTCTAGAAACACAGGCTGATGCATCCACACGCCAATCAGTATCTGTGGACCCTCCGGGCAACTGTGCAGTCAAACAGCTTAGAGGGAACATTGACCATACCTCCGAAGCAATCTCAAAGATGGTAGGACTACCACACATAATCACAAATGAAGATGAACAATTAAAATCACTCACAGGAAAAGGAGGAAGCTCTTAAAATGTTAATGTTGATCTCCCTCTGCATCTTCTCAGCAGCTGTAACACTATATCCTGCACCCTGTTTTGTTACCCTAATGCACTGGTATAGTACGATTTACCTGTAAAGCACTCAAAACTATGCTTTTCACTGTATCTCAATACACGTAACGGTAATAAATCAAATCAAATTAATACTCAATAATGGGAGTTCAGCAGATTACTGCAAAAGACGAGGTTGAAACATTTGCAACCACCTTCAGCCAGTACTGATGAGTAGATAATGCTCTTTTGCCTTCTCCTGAAATCCCCAAAATCTCAGACACCATTTTCAGCTAATTTCATTCACTCCACCGTGTAATATCAGCAAATGGCTGAAAAGACTGGATATGGCTGTGGGTCTTGACAACACTCTGACAAAAGTACTAAAGCTCCAGAACTAACCATGCCACTTTGACACGAATAATACAAAAGCAGAATATTACTCAAATGGCGGGAAACTGCAGACTGTTGCAACCCAAAAGGATCAGACTAGCCTTGTGCACAAAGCACAAAGTTGGCATGCAGGTGTAGTTCATAACTAGGAAAGCAAATGGCATGTTGATCTTTATTAGAATAGAAATGCAGTATGAAAGTAGGAAATCTTGTTACAACTGTCTAGCGCCTTGATGAGACTGTACCTACAGCATTGTGTTTAGTTGGTTTGCTTGCTGAAGAAGCGATTTACTTACATTGCAATCAGTCAGAAAAGATTTGAGAGGCTGATTCCTGGAATTAAGGGGAGGCAGTAGCATAGTGGTAACGAGGCCTAGACAAATAGTCCAGGAACAGGGGTTCAAAACCCACCATGGAAGCTGGTAGAGTTTAAATTAAATTAAATTGACCGTTATAGAATTGAAAGCTACTTTGAGTCATTGTATCATGAAGCTGCCAATGATTGCCATAAAAACCTGTCTTGGTCATTAAAATAATTTGGGAAAATAAATCTCCAATTCTTACCTGGTCTGGCCTATATATTACTGCACATCTGCAGTAATGTAGTTGTCTCTTCACTATCCCCTGAAGTAGCTTAGCCATTCAGTTGCAGTGTAATTAGGAATTTGCAAAAAATGCCATTCCCTGTGATGGTCAAGTTCCATGACTTTTTTTGAAATAAAGGGGTTGGCTTTGAATAATCACATCTCATTCTCCTAAATTCAGATGATTAAACAATAAGATTGAGAGCTTGGTTGACAGGGCAAATGCTGAGTGCAAGCTCCCTCTTGCACAGCAATCCAAAACCTTGTGAAACTGTGTAATAATACAGGGTCACCCATTTACAACAGAGATCACCAGCAATCTCTTCTCCAGCATTTGCTGGTCTTTGGAATTCTTCTCCACAGAGAACAGAAGAACTGGTAGTCAAAGCTGTGCAAGACGGTTTATTGATTTACAAGCAAGACAGAAGTTACAGAGAGAAGGCAAGAAAGCAACCGCAATCTTATAGAATGGCATAGCAGGTTCAATGGATTAAATAGCCGATTGTTGCTCCTCGTTCTTGTGGATTTATACAGGAAAACATATTTATTTGACAGAAAGTTAAATTATTTGACTGTACTGAAAATCTGTTTAACTTTACCTTAAGTGAGTCCTTACAATGGTTGAACAGCTTTTTTATTCCAGAGGTAGTAATGCACTTTCTCCTGTCATTACATCGATAAAGCCTGAGGCTTTGTGGGTGATGTTGCCCAATGTTTGCAAGCCTGTCGTCATTCAAACAATTGCAATTTTCAATCTGAATAATTTTCCCTGAAATAGAAGTGGTGCACTTCAAACTTCCAATCACATTAGCCACAACAAGAAACAAAAACATATACTTCAGTTGCTGGAAATCTGAAATAAATAACAACAGAAAATGCTGGAGAAATTTCACAGGTCTGGCAATATATGAGGAGCAAGAAAGAGAGTTAGAGCTCAGTGTGGCTCTTGTTTGGACCTTAATTCCAGAATTCGGAAAAATACCTACATTTCTGTTTAGTAAAGATCTTGCTGTATTTTTAAGTTTATTCTTCCCAATGCCAAAAACTATTTTCCTACTCACTTCACATAATCATTGGCCAAAATATAGACATGCAAGATCCTTGCCAACTTTCAAAACTATTGTTGTGAAATTAGGGAGTAAGGTACAGACGAATGTTACACTGTGAGCACCACCCTCCCTCAACAACCTACAATAATACCCTGATGCTGAAGCCTGATAATTCTTAAAAATCAAATGTGCATTTTTAATTGATATTCTTATTATGGTAGCAATGTGGCAACTCTCAGGATTTCAAAATACTCACACTGCAATTTCAAATCACAAAAGAGTTTATTCCAAAGTTACATGGACACAAAAATGTTGGTGAGAAATTACAATAATTCCAAAGTCACAAATATTCCTGGCTTCTAGCCAGAAAATTAAACCTCTCTCATTTCCATCTGGCTGTCATGCATGCTGCCTTGGCATTTCATCCCTCAGGAACAGGAGCTCCTTCTTTGTCCTTGCAGCTTAGGGGAGAACCTCAAGGAGGTAAACCACAGAGGTGAGCTATCTGGGGTTTTCATTCTGTCATTCTTGCTGTAGCTTTCCAGTCAGCTCCTAGGTTAGTTGAAACCAGTGCTTGAGGAGCAGTGACAACAGGATGATTAAAGGCAGCAGGCATTGAAAGGACTCCTTTATCCAGGCAACAGTTGAATGCAGGGTTGGAAAGCCTTTAAATTCAGTCCCAGAACTTGCTGCACTGTCAACTAATATTGACGTCAAAACCTGACCTCCAGCCTTGGGCATTCAACAAACAGTATCTGTGCCTTACATGAGTTACTTTTTAAAATGCTAAAGTATGGCTGGCTGACACTGAAAGGCAGCACACAGGTTCTTGTTCCATAGGGAACTGTGCTGCACACACAGGAAAATGCTGCAGCAACGCAGCTTATCTGGTCTTGACTATATTGCTAGATTGTGGTTATGCCCTGGAAGCCCATTTGAGTTATGATAACTAATCAAAAGGTAAAGTCACCATAGTCCTACTGGACTATTGGGCCGGTCTCTCATCAGTGAGAGAGGACCAACAGTGGCTTATCCTAAGGGTCACGAAGTCTTAGGCAGAGGTTTAGAATGAGAGTTCTTCGTGGTAACCTAAGCTGGTGCAGAAATTGAACCCACAATGTTGGCATCAACTGCGAGTTGCAAATTAACTGAGCTAACCAAACCACATCCCCCTTCTCATGCTAACTACAGCGAAAATGGCAAAGGTCTGAGATTCCAATCAAGCATTCACTGAAAGTTCTACGATTCATCATCAGAAGATGCATCATTATGGATTGCACAGGTGGATCAATGGAGGTAATAACTCATGTTACATTTGAAAGTATAATTTCTAAAATTTGTTCATAGCTGTTGAGAACTTGGTGGTAGCCTATGCTGTGCTTCTTGAAATTGTACACAAGTTTCCTGTCAGGCTTCCTGATGTCCCAAACATTTGGTTATATACACTGATAGCCTTTCTCTTTAGCATGGCTCATTGCCATCTTCAAACTCCTAATTCGCAGGAGTAAAATGCAAGACTGCTCTTCATCAGGCTCGGAACTTGCATTATCCTTCCCTTCTGCCCTGGATCCTGGGCGTCCATTATCTCATGTACCAATCCCTCCTCCAGCTTCTAAATATGCATGATAATACTCTTGGAAGCTTCCTGGTCTTGGCAAATGAATAAATAAAGCATCATAGAATGGTCATAGCACAGGAGGAACTATTTGGCCTATTGTGACTGCAGCCATTCTCCAAGTGAGACACATGGCTCAAAGTCATTCTTCTGCTTTTTTTGCAATATCTTGCACATCGTATCATCTAATATCCTCTTGAATGCCTCAATTGAACATGGCTCCACCAGACTTCCAGGCAGTACATTTTAGACCTGTACCATTCATTGTGAAAGCCTTTTTTCCTCACATCAGCTGTGCTTCTTTTGCAAGTCACATTAAATTTATGCCTGCTCACTTCGGATCCTTAAGAGAGTTAACAGTTTCTCACTACCTACTATATCCAGCTCTCTCATGATTTTGAGGACTTTAATCAGATCTCCTCTTAACCTTCATTGCTTCGAGAACAGTCCCAATCTCTCATAACTGAAGTTTTTCATCCGTAGAATGATTTCTGTAAATCTCTTCTGCACACTCTCCAAAGCATTCACATTGATCCTGCAAAGTGACGATCATGACTGTACAGAATACTCCAGCTGACGTCAACGAATGTCTTATACAAATCGACAAGTGTTGAGTTGTGGTGAGGTGAGAGAAGGAAGAAAGGATTACATAATTACAGCATTGGCATTCTATAGAACAAACTGTGATGGGAAAGAAATAGGAAGATAAAAGGAGGCTTATATACACAGTTATTAATCATTGATCCTTCTGGGCCCATTCACAATCGCCACTGCCTCAGCAATGCATCTTGTATTATAGTCAACACTGTCTACTCCAAGATGGTCAATACATGCCAGTCCACTTGTTCTCTTCTTATTCCTTCTTGCTGTCTCCTGTTCTATGCCATCTTCTCCTGCAATAAGGAAGGAAGTGTATCAGTGAATGTCTTACAGATTTCGGATGCCATGGAATTCATTGATTGCCACTGTATGTGAACTGTGATTTATCGATGTGAGGCATACCATAGTGCTAAGTATGCGAGGTCTGAGGTATACAATATGAATTTTAGGATGGAGTACTGACAGAGGAAATTGTTGGTAGTTGCATAGTGGAAGTGCAATGACTTGAACAGTGAATGGAATGAGATGTCAAGTTGATGAGACATTATTTGCAACTTGTGCCCGATCATTAAACTTTATCTCACAGCACTTCCTGCACTACATTTGTGTTCTTCTAACTAAGCTCCTAATATTGAGTTCCACTATTTTATCTTCCTATTTTGTCTTGAGCATTTGTTCTCATAGGCCCCTACCATTCCTGGACATCCTGGATGTCTCTTCTTCTCTCCACATTTTACACCAAAAAGTGTGCATTGCATCATTAAAAAACTTGTGAATTTCTGCTCAAATGTTCAGTTATTCTTTGGAAGCATCATATTATGTTTTCAATTACCTGCTGCTATTTTCTTTTTTTACAGCCACAATGCAGTTCCTCTTTAAGAGAAACCAAATGCCTCCACGTGATGCTAGACATTTGCAGTAATCAATTGTTTCGCCCATGTATTCAGCCAATGCGCATTGTGAAAAATGCTGCCTATGTGCAGGAATCATTGCAATCATCAAATATCATCAATGTGGCTGAACAATTATTCAACATGGGTTTATCACATACAGTGATCACATGCCTATTTTAAGAGTTTGTCTAATTTAGACACCGTTGAAGTTTTATGAACATACATACGTGCTCATGTAGCACCATTCCATGACCATACAAAATTCCAAATACTGCAAAATAAAACAGAATGTTTGTACATTTAGCTGCCAGAGGGCATGTATGCTCTGTATTCAACATTTTGAATATTTGGAAGATTAATTATTTTACCAAGTCCACAGATCAAACTAGACTGAAACAGATGGTGGAAGGCTAGTAGCAAGTGAAAATACCTTTTAAAACAAAAATATCACTTGTAGTACAGCAGTAAGACTAATATTATGAATATTTGAACCTCGATTACATCAGCCTTGAGTCCTAGGCTCATTGATTCTTTAAACTAAATGAGTATGTACAATGCACACAATCTACTGTACATCTAGGGTATTTCACAATAATGTTTTACTTTCAGGTGGAGCATTATGAATTTTGGTATCCACGTGTACACCTATGTATATATTCTTTCACCCATTACGAAGAGAATGAGGAATATCTGGTGACATTGGTCAAGAACCTGTTTCCTAAACTTGCAAACACTTACGAATTCAACCCTTTTAAAATGCAGGAAAGATTTTTAAACTGTTCACGGTTCCTTTGTTACGAGATTGCAACATGCTTTCTCTAACATTTTCTATCATAAGAATGCAATTATAGGTGAGATTGCAGCCTGTGAATAAGGGAATTAGACTTTACCTAATTAATATTCACTCTGCTACAAGTTAACTTACCTACATTTCAAATAAATTAGGATCTCCATCACACATGTTAAGCGTTAAAAGAACTTCCTAAGAGACAATACTGAAGTTTAAGCTGTTTAAACAGGTAAAATTAAATTGTAAAATATAAAAAGCACTTTTTTTTATTTTCATGAATTGCACTTAAGAGATTAATTGGAGTTGTTCTTTATTCTGTTTAACAGTAATGCAGTTATGCCACGGTGCTGAGTTTATAGGTGCACTTGTAGCAAAGTAGTTTAAAAGAAGCTGACGTTTCGGGCCTAGACCCTTCATCATTTTTCTGATGAAGGGTTTAGGCCTGAAACGTCAGCTTTTCTGCTCCTAAGATGTTGCTTGGCCTGCTGTGTTCATCCAGCTCCATACTTTGTTATCTCGGATTCTCCAGCATCTGCAGTTCTTATTATCTCTAGTTTAAAAGAAACCTATTCTTATTTGCTTACACATAACAAATGAAGAAGGAAAACTAAACTAAACTATGTTGTTATATCATTTAAACAAAACAGTGGTGCCCTGCTTTTCTGGGTTTTCATCTTCCTCCTTTCAATTAAAATAAATGAAAAATGACGGTCTGGATTTTTGTCCTGGAGATCTGTACCAGGCTTGGAGAAACTTCCCAGCTCACCTGCATACCTCAACAAAATTGTTCCTGCAAAGGTGGGATTTTCATTCTGGGCTTGAGGAACGTGGAGTTGATGGTGGTAGTGCTGAGTGCAAATAGGATTTTGGGCCGCAACCCTCCCCACAATGATTTTGAGGCAGTAACAGGGGCTGCTGGAGATGGGTGTGGAGATGGGCAATTTAAAGGGCTGACTGGATGCAATGGGAGTTCATCCAGTTTTATTGATTTTATTTAAACTGAACATTGCTCCATTAGCTCTCACCCACTTCAACAACCCTCAAACTCCATAAGTCCACTCCTTTCTGGCCCAAGCACCCTGTAGCTCCACATTTCTCCATGCCAACCTATCTTCCTTCATCCACTGACCCAGATCCCTCACACCTTTGATACCAACCTACAGCATTTATATGCACATTAAAAATGTTGGAATAGGACACTCATGCCTGTTCTGCCATTCTACAGCAGGCCTGATAATCTACTTCAACAGCACATAACCAAGCCATCTCCATGTCCCTTATTATCAGTAATCTAACAATTTCTCTCTTTAACTTACTTTAATGTTTGGGCTCCACATTCCTTTTGAATAGAAAATTTTGTAGATTCATCAGTATCCAAGTAAAGGGGTTTCTTTATCTCAATTCTAATATGCTTGTCTTTTACTCTGAAACTGTGTCCCCTGGTTCTAGAATCTCATCCACAGGGAACATACTTTCTGCACCTGCACTGTATATCCCTTTAAACATCTTTGTACATTTCTGTGAGATTACCTCTCACTCTCCTATACTCCAGAAAATACAGGCCCAAGCTCACTATCTCAAAATCAGACTGGTCAACCTTCATTGCACTCCCCCTTTGGTGACTTCTTTAGGAAAGGGTACCTGTTTTAACCAGGCTTCCACACAACTGAAGCAAAACATCTTGTAATAAAGGTAAACATACCATGCCTTCCAAATTGTTTATAGCACATTTATGCTAGCTTTCAATGAACGAGGTCACCTAGATCTCTTTGGAATCAGCACTTTATAATCTCACACCATTCAAGAAATACTCTGTACCTTCATTTCTCCTACCTGAATGGATAAACTCACACTTACTAACATTATATTCCATCTATCCTGCTTGTGCTCACTCAGCCTGTCTGAATCCTTTTGAATTCCCTTTGCATCCTCCTCACAAATCCCATTTCCAACGAATTTGTATCTGTAAACTTGGAAATGTTACAGTATGGTCCTACATCCAAGTCAATTATTTACCCAGTGTACAGACATACAGGACCAAGGAATCATGTTGCAACAATGTATGAAAAAATGTTTGAAAGTAATTTATCCATAATTTTCTTAATGGCACTACTTCATACTGCAGCCTTATCAAAATGGCAAATCAACCCGATCTTTAAAATACCAATTGCAGAAATTGCAAGCACCTGGTACTTATATCTTATTTAAATTAATTTGAATAATAGAAGAATGAATTCAAGAGAAAGAGCTTTCACTCTAGCAATATTTTACTTTGGGCACCACTGTTGCAAAACACTGGATTTTCAACCCAGCCTAATTTTGCATTCCCGGCTCTGGGCCCTCATAAACAGCTAAATCTCCATATAAGTATCATCAGTCATTAATGACCAGAAGCTTAATTGAAGCAGGTAAAACAGCATTGTGGTTGCAAGAGCAATGTGAAAAGTGACTTTGCTTGCCCTGAAAAAAAACCTTATAAAACATGGAGAGGTTATTCAGAATACTCACCTGGATGGGAGGAATGATAATCCTAAAGTGCTCAACACTGTGCAGGGAACAGCACATGACCCTGACACATGTTTCAAAATCTGCTCTCTACATAACAGAATCAGTATTTGAAATTAATTGGTATTTTATCTTTCAGATCTTGACCAGACATCTGCATAATTTGTGTATCTTCCGCTGTTATTTCAGACTACCAGCAATAATGATCTTTTAAAAAATCTTTTAGTCAAATTTTTGTTATTTTAGGAAGAAAATAGATTTTAAATAGTACAACAAACAGAAGGACTCTGAAAACTAATTGCACTTTTTATAGATAGATATGAGATACGCCATGCAAAATTGCCTATAGTGATCAGGGAGGTGTAGATTAGGTGGGTTATGGGGGCTGGGTCTGGGTGGTATGTTCTGAGGTTCAGTGTGGACTTATTGGGCCGAAGGGCCTGTTTCTACACTGTAGGGATTCTAATTCTAATAGATTACTTGTTAAATGAAAACTCACATAAAGTTTCATCATTTGCCAAGCGATAGAAGCAGTGACAGACTTGGGCAACTTGACAGAGGTCCTGGTGTGATAAGAGGGTGAAAACCTGAATCCAGATCTCATCAGGAAGACAGAGCCACAGTAAATGATCATCAGCCCCTTTACCAGCCTAGGTTAAGATAAAACAAACAAAAGATCGTGATTATCAGTGTTTGATACTCTGTGCAGTGGAATCATACAACACCATCTAGTGGACAAATGATGAACATGTCTTCAACGTGCATAGAAAGACCTATGGCAGTTTGAACTAGTTTTACAACTAAATTACACTATTCGAGAGGTGATCAGATTTCAAATAATTCGTATACATAAGGCAGTAACCCATATGATTTTCATAATTCAAGGCCTCTGGGTCACTCATGAATGGAAATCTTCATTTTTCCACTAGTGCTGTCAAACAATGTAGAAAATAGATAACCATTTCCACTCCCCCTCCCATTCTCTTGATGAACCATTTCCACTCCCCCTCCCATTCTCTTGATGACATGTCCATCATGGGCCTCCTGCACTGCCACAATGATGCCACCCGAAGGTTGCAGGAACAGCAACTCATATTCCGCCTGGGAACCCTGCAGCCATATGGTATCAATGTGGACTTCACCAGTTTCAAAATCTCCCCTTCCCCCACTGCATCCCTAAACCAGCCCAGTTCATCCCCCTCCCCCCACTGCACCACACAACCAGCCCAGCTCTTCCCCCCCACCCACTGCATCCCAAAACCAGTCCAACCTGTCTCTGCCTCCCTAACCGGTTCTTCCTCTCACCCATCCCTTCCTCCCACCCCAAGCCGCACCCCCAGCTACCTACTAACCTCATCCCACCTCCTTGACCTGTCCGTCTTCCCTGGACTGACCTATCCCCTCCCTACCTCCCCACCTACATCCTCTCCACCTATCTTCTTTACTCTCCATCTTCGGTCCGCCTCCCCCTCTCTCCCTATTTATTCCAGTTCCCTCCCCCCATCCCCCTCTCTGATGAAGGGTCTAGGCCCGAAACGTCAGCTTTTGTGCTCCTGAGATGCTGCTTGGCCTGCTGTGTTCATCCAGCCTCACATTTTATTATCTTGGAATCTCCAGCATCTGCAGTTCCCATTATCTCTAGAAAATAGATTGAAATGTTTCACCCTTTTGCGGAGCAAGTTATCAATAAAACTCCACCTAAATTTGCATTTCTCACTTTCTTTTCCCCACTCCTGTACCAATTAAAGCCAAAATAACAAGAAAGTAATCAATTGCTAGGTTTCCTTAAGGCTTCTCCACAAACAACAATTAAAAAAATGCAAACCATGGCCCAAGAGTGAAGCTCAATTAATCTCCATTTCAGGTACCATTTGGCACAGTCACAAAACACTGAACTTAACAAAAAAAAACACTTGCATGTACATGATAATAAAATGTGAGGCTGGATGAACACAGCAGGCCAAGCAGCATCTCAGGAGCACAAAAGCTGACGTTTCGGGCCTAGACCCTTCTCTGATGAAGGGTCTAGGCCCGAAACGTCAGCTTTTGTGCTCCTGAGATGCTGCTTGGCCTGCTGTGTTCATCCAGCCTCACATTTTATTATCTTGGAATCTCCAGCATCTGCAGTTCCCATTATCTCTGACTTGCATGTACATGGTGTATTTCATGACTACAAGCAGTCCCAAATACTTCATGTTAATATTTAATATTTGTAATATAAATATGACAACTAACAGTTAGAATCCATAAACAGCAAGGTGATAATTATCAGAATCTGGTTCAGGTGTCATAACTGATCAGCTAATTTGGTTTAGGTGCTGCTTTTGAGCTATTATTGGTAAAGATACAAGGAAGAAATCCCCTACTCTTCAAATTATGTCATCAGATGATCACATCCACTTGAGAGGACAATCAAGAACTCGGTTTAATATTGGATTTGAAAAATGATACTGCAAAAGGGTATCAAACTAAATTTTGTCTTCAAGTCTCTGGAGTAGCTAATACCTTCTCAACATCTTCACACAGGTAACTTGGAACAGACATCTCCAGATAATACTTAGAATGCTCCTCCTTAAAGACATGCCAAGGACAACCTTTACCTTTCAATGAGGCCAGCTGACTCAGCACAGAATGGAAATGAATCTGACAAATTCTTGGTCTCTGTGGTTCAAATAAATATTTCTTTAAGCCGTGGAATTCTGGTTTTCTTATACAATATAAATGAGGATGAAATACTTGCCAGTTTGTCACAAGGCTGGAAGGCATTGTTCAAACTTTCACCAACTTCACCTAAGAACAAAACAATACATTTCACACCATTTTGTAATTAATAAACTGTAAAAATACGAGAATATATATGGGAGCTCTATTTGAGGATTACGAAACACTGTGGACAAACATGGATAGGCTGGAAGACTGGAAAGACAAGTAGCAGGGACAGCTTAATGTATGAAATGTGATGCAGAATATTTTACCTTTAACAAGGAGGATAGAAAACACACCTTAAATTGCGAGATCCAAAATGGGAGTAAAAGGATTTCAGTGTGTCGAAACAGGTCATTACAGACAGCAACATAATTATAATGTTATATCATCAAATGGTATCCTTTGGTTTTATATCTAAAGGCACAACATACAAAAATACAAGGCTAGATTTTAAATGGCTCCCCTTGTGTAGTCCTTTGGCAGGTGGGTGTGAACACATGAAATAGGTGGTTAGCCCACCACCATACTTTCAAGCTGACCCATACTATACATTAAGTGAGTACATGAGAAAATCGATAGACCACCACTATATTTGATAATTAAAGGTCTATTAGATTTGTTATCAAACATATTAACCTGAATAATATGATGACAATGCCAGAATACGCAGAGAGGTGTTCCTGTACTGTATTTCTCCAACTGCAAGATGTCATCATCTGCAAAATATTGGCTGCTCAAAGATCTCATGGACCCGTACACACGTTATCCAAGGAGGTACCATGTGTGGCGTGATGGCTTTTAACAGTGCTTCCAACTTACGAAAACAAACCACAACTAAAATTCAAACATAGGAATAAATTTGCATTTCAAACCACAATGAAGAGATTAAGTGGCCCAGTGGAAAATTGCACTACTCTTTTAAATTTGTCTGAAACGTATAGAGAATACCTTAGAGTATATCACTTAAACTGTAAATGTTCATCTACAAATCATTTATATTTTCTGCCTATGCATTGGCAAGATATGAAGCAACTCCAGGAATCACAGTTTAAATCCATGCCGTGCTTTAGCTATCAATGCAGATAGTGAAACCCCAAGCTGACTATTAATGAAAAATGGGCAAGGTTGAGAAACCAAATATTATGTATTTTTAGTTAAAGTAAATGAGCTGCAAAACATAGCTCTGTTGAAAAATAATAGGGGTCCAGTCCTAATGATTTTTGATACAACCTGTGCTAATTGTTATGTTAGATATGATAATGATGATCACACACAGGAAAATTGCACAGCAGGCAGTTGAGATACCACTTAGTGCGGATTTGACACTCAACGTTAATTGGACTTTGTGGGTTTATAGCAGTGGCCTATCTTTAAACACTCATTGCTAAACATGCTTAATAGGAGATAAATCCTGTCCCTGCCGACCACCCCATCACCCCACTAATGCTATAAAAGAATAAGTATATAACATTTCAGGTGAGGTCTTCCAATTTTCCTTTGTTGCTGCAGAGTTAGTGCAAAGTACTGTGAAAGTCACAGAGTTCTCAAAACTTCTCAGTTAGAAAGGAGTAGTAGTGCCGGGCCTTTGAAAGGAGAGGAAGGAATTTTGAAGGCCTCTGAACAAAAACCTTAACGGTAGGCTTCAGCACAACGGGGGTACAGAGCAAGGCAGCACAGAAAAGAAGTCGGGCTCTCACAAAGCAACAACAGCTTATTGCTCTAAATATGGATCATGGTTCTGCTTTCCCACCCATCCATATGCGGACAGAACCTCCACAAAAGGAACTCTGCTGCAACCAAGCAGACCAGAGCTCAAACAACTGTTTTGTTGCCTATACTGCATTGGAGGAACCATTCAATTCTCACCTATGTATGCTATATGATTTGTGGTAGTCTGCTTATCCACCACAACTCTTATATGCCAAAAATACAAACCTTCCTACTAGGCCCTTTGTGACCATATTTGGACTTGAATGAGTCACAGAGAAGGGGATGGGGTAGTGAGGATAGGAAATAGGAGAAAGAAGGAACCAATTACTCAGCTACAAAGCCTTTTATTTACACGGTCCATATTAATGACCTAAACGAAGTAGCTGAGAGAAATATAATTCTTTTCCAAGGACACGAACTTAGGTGGAAGGTAAGCTCTGAGGAAGACAGAGATTCTGCCAAGAAATACAAACAGGGTAAATGAGTGGGCAGCAAGGCAGTAGATGGAGTATAATGTGAGGAAGTGTGAAGCTTTTCACTTTGGTAGTAGTGGCAAAAATTATACAGTTTTTTTAAAAGGCACAAATTCATAGATGTTGATATTCAGAGAAACTTCAGCATACTTGTATAAGAAGCACAAAGTTAGCAAGCAGGCATAACAAGTAACCAGGAGGGCAATTGAACATTACCTGGGAACTGGAGTACAAGAATAAAGAATTCTTGTTATAATTATATGGGGTTTTGGTGAGACAACACCAGTGCTGTGTGCAGGTTTATATTTCATATTTTAAAAAAATACACATTTTCTTTGAATGAAGAGCAGCAAACCTTCACTAGAATTGTGTGTAAGATGACAGGTAGTTCTTCAATGACAGATTAACTAAATTTGGCCCTATACAGTCTGGAATTCGATGAGCAAAAAATGATGCCATTGGAACACTCCAGAACCTGAAGTGATTTGATAAGGTAGACAATGAGTGGTTGTTTGGCGAATTTAGAATATGGGCAAAAAACATCAGGATAAGGGATGATTCTTCAGGGCTGAGGTGAGGATAAATTTCTTTACAGATATTGGGTCGGTTAGCTTAGTTGGCTGGATGGCTGGTTTGCGATGCAGAGTGACACCAACAATACGGTTTCGATTCTTGTTCTGGCTGAGGTTACTATTATGGCGCCATCTTCTCAACCTTGCCTGAGGTGTGGTGGCTCTCAGGTTAAACTCACTGCTAGTCACCCGTCTCCAATGAGATAGCAGCCCTAATATCATCTGGGATTATAGTGACTTCATATGTGCTTGGCCTATGTTTTTCATAGAATCAGAGAGGAGTTATCGCACAAAAATAGGTCATTGTGTCTGTACTCACTTTGAGTATGAGCATCTTGGCTTAGTGCCATTTTCTTGCCTTTTCCCTAGGCCCTAGTTTAAGTTTAACGATCATCAAATGCCCTCTTAAATGCCTCTATCGAACTTTCCACCACCATACTGTGAGGTAGTGAACTCTTCAAACCTCTCCAGATCATTCATCACGCAAAGGTGATTTTTCCTCACTTTTGCTTTATCAGCAGATCATTTTAAATCTATGCCCTGTCAGCCTATAGTTACCAGTTATTTTTTCTTTCCTCCTTTTTGAAAAGGGGTGCAATATGGCAGTTTTAAAATCTTCCAGGGGTTTTCCATTTCCAAGAATTTTTAGAAAATTATAACAAATGCATTTGCTAGCACTGTAGCTACTTCTTTTCAGATCCTAGGATGCAAGCCATCAAAGCCAGGGGATTTAACTGCCTTAGGCCCATTAGTTTGTCTACTTCTACTTCACAGTGATGGTGATGATGCTAAATTTCTGCCCCTGTATTTTTCATTGCTAATGAGATGTTCAGAGTGTCCACCCCATAAAGATTAACTCTTCTGCCATTTCCTTGTTTCCCATAGCAATCTTTCCAGATTCATTTTCTAAGGGGCCTAAGGGATCTCCCTCACACAGATTGTGTGCCCTTAAAAGCAGTGAAATGGTTATGAGAAAAAAATGTGAGAAAGGAAACCATGTGACATGCTTAAAAAATATTTTCTGCATCATGTCCTAATACAAAAAAAACCATCATTGATTACGATTAGATTCCATTATTAATTGACTCTGAAAGACAACTTAAAATTTAGATAGATAGGACTGAATGTTCATTCGAAAATGCAAAAATTAAACCACATTTGAAGGAAGTGTTTTAAACTTACATGTTTTTATAGTTTTCAATGAAGTCACTGCTGTAGTGTGAAGCGGTGTTTTGGATCTTGATGTTTCTTGTTGTGCTCGTTTACTATTTGGAACCTTAGCGCTAACAGGGCGTTTGATCAGCTGCCTCGATGACACTAACGGCACAGACAGAAAGACATTGTTTGACCTTCTTTCTAAAACAAAAATTACTTCACATTCTCAAAAATGCCTTCATAATTAAGCCACACCATACAACACTCACTTTCTGGAATATTCATCATTGGAATATGGGAAATAGGGGCAGAAGTGGGTCATTCAGCCCCTTAAACTGGTTCCACCATTCAACTGGATCCGATTCAATACTTTTTCTTACAACATCTCCACATCATCAATAAGTTTAGTATCAGAAATCTATCGATCTGTCCTGAATATACTTAATGGCTCAGCTTCCGCAATTCTCTGGGCTAGAAAATTTCAAGATTCAGCAGTCTGTGACTCAAGAAGTTCCTTCTAATCTCAGTCTGAAACAACATACTTCTTGTTCTGAGATTGTCCTCTTGGATCTAGGCTCCTCAGACAAAGGGAAACATCCTTCTATCTACCCTGTTCAGACCTATAAAAATGTTGTATACTGAATGAGATCACTTCTCATTCTTCTAAATTTTTAAGAACATTGATACAGACTCCTCAATTTCTCCTCATTGGGCAATTCCAATATCCCAAGGATCAGTCTGATGAATCTTCATTCACTCGCTCTTTGGTGAGCATATCCTTCACTTGATAAGAAGCCTTTTAAGTAGCTAAAGAGACAGATTCCAGAAAAGTCCCAGAGGATTAGAAAACTGCCAAGGTAATGCCTGCATTCAAAATGGCAAAGAGACAAAAACACAGGTAACCACAGGCCAGTTACCTTAATGTCTGTCATTGGGAAGTCTATTATAAAGGATGTAATAGCAGAGTGTTTAGAAATACATAATATGATCAAGCAAAGTCAAAGTCAGCATGGCCTCATGAAGGGAATAAAATACTTGACAAATTTATTAGAATTCTTTGTATGCATAAAGGGGAGTAATTGGAATATATTTGGATTTTCAGAAGGCATTTGCTAAGTTACTTCACGTTAGGCTACTTAATGAGAGCCTGTGATGTTGAGGTTAATATATTAGCAAGGATAGAGCTACTTAAAAGGCTTCTTATCAAGTGAAGGATTTGCTCACCAAAGAGCGAGTGAATGAAGATTCATCAGACTGATCCTTGGGATATTGGAATTGCCCAATGAGGAGAAATTGAGGAGTCTGTATCAATGTTCTTAAAAATTTAGAAGAATGAGAAGTGATCTCATTCAGTATAGGATAGAGGATTGGCTAACAGAAGTCAAAGGTTTGGGATATGAGGGGCATTTTAAGGGATGGTAACTACAACTATAAGTGTCACAGTAATCAGTGCCGGTGGCCATAATCATTCACAATATATAACAATGATGTGAATGAGGAAGGCCAATGTATTATAGCCAAGTCTGCAGATGACAAAAGTAGGTGGGAAGGAGAATGACTCAGTGTGCAGGTGGACATAGACAGGTTAAAGAAGTAGGGAAAAACGTGGCTGATGGAATAACCGGAGGAAGATGTGAGGTTATGTACTTTGGCAGGAAGAATAGAGGAGTTGATATGATTAAAATGGAGAAATACCGTAGAAAGTATGAGGAGGAGGATTTGGGATTCCTCGTTCAAAAATCACAAAATGCTACTTTCCAAGCTCATCAGGTAATAAGGAAGATGAATGGAATGTTAGCATTTATTTCATAGGGAATTCAACATAAAAATAAGGGGTTTTGCTTTACAAGGCACTAGCCAGATCAAAGGTGGGATACAAGAACAATTTTGGTCCCCTTATCAAAGGAACTATCCGCTTGCATTGGAGGATGTTCACTGAAGACTGATACCAAATATGGAGGGCTGTCCTATGAGGACAGTTTGAGTAGGTTAGGCCTGTACTCATTGGAATATAGAAGAAGGGGAGGTGACTTCGTTGAAACATACAAGATTCAGACAGAATGTGACAGGGTGGACAAGAAAAGAGTCTAGGACCACAGGGAATAATTTAGATTAAGGGATTTCACTTTTAAGACAAAGGAAGAGGGCTGTTTTCTCTCAAAGCATATTGAATCTATGGAACTCCACAGACAGTTGTAGGGTCGGATAGTTAAGTACATTCAAGGCTGAGATAGGCAGATATTTAATAGTCATGGGAATCAAGGACAATGGAGAAAAGGCAAAAAACTGGAGTTGAAGATTATCAGATCAGCCATGAAGGGTGGAATGGGCTGAATGGCCTATTTCTGCTCCAACATTTCATAGTTTATCTTTAGTGCATTTGACAGATTGCTTATAACTCCATAAAAAGAGAAAAGTTACAAATATACATATTCTCTTAGCTTCAAATAAAGAACACACATTTTTGTTTCAGCAGTTCAGGCATTCACATCAAACAGAAGAATGTAACAACTGAGAGGTTAAATGTTTACATGCATTCCAAATGAAAATAAGTCTTAACAAGATTGAGGCAGAATTCATTCCAGCACTGAAATGGGCAACATAAGAAATTATTGAATGGCTTTTCATAGATTCTTCCTGTGCTTATAAACATCTCACAATGCTCAAATATTTTTTGAATAGTTCAGTCGAGAAATTTCACAAATTGTTGCTATTTTCAGCAGGCACAGAGCAGCTACACTGGTTGAGGAACAGAAATTTAATGCCATTTACATTAATTTTCTCATGGAACTTCCAACATTTTCACCTTACTGTAACAGTTCTTCTTCCTTTAGCATGTGTTAGCCTGTTCTAAATGCTCATACACAAAGAAGCATTTCAAATGATAATAACAACAATTTTACGTAGTAAACGGTAGGTTCGCCAACTTAAGGTACATTTAAGTCGTCATTGGACAAGCATATGGATGTACATGGAATAGTGTAGGTTAGATGGGCTTGAGATCGGTATGACAGGTCGGCACAACATCGAGAGCGGAAGGGCCTGTACTGTGCTGTAATGTTCTATGTTCTATGTTTCCTGGATAACGTGTGTGTGGGAAACAAACAAACTAAGCCTGATATTAATACTGTTCATTAAAATAGTCCAGCTACTGATCAAACATTAGCCTACCCACTGTGCCAAAACTAAGGGGTGGAAGGGAAATGCAACTACCGTGTTCAATTATAGATATTTGTGGGATTAACCCATTCATGCTTCTGAGCTTCCGGTTCAAGATCTAAAATCACAACAGATTCTGAAGAAAAAGGAGGCAACATGCATTTCAACTACTTCCATAATAATAACTGACTGTCTGAATATCTCTAAAGTGCCATAATTTCCCAGAATAAAGTTCTCATCAGCTTTTGAACACACAACTGGAAATAGTACTCCTTTGGGCACAAGCACAGAAAATTAAATCTGAGCCCCAGGAATTCTCTCCCATTATGCAAAAAAGCACTTGATTTGCCCTGCCTTCCATGGGAAGCTCAGAAAATACTGACACAGCACCGAGGAGTTGGAATTAGCATTTTCCCAAAATTGTGAGCTCATACCAGCTGAAGAGCCATTGTGCAGGAGTGTTTCCTTTCTGAATTTCTGACAGTCATCAGCTGATCGTGGTCGATTCATATTTGTTGACCTACAAAAAAAAAAATACCTTTATTCTTAAAATTACTCAAATGAGAGTTTTCAGAGAGACAAATTTTGGAGCTTTGGTGTGGAAAATCTGCATGCCTGTAGAATGTATGTCATATTGTTTCCCCCCCACCCACTGCATCCCAAAACCAGTCCAACCTGTCTCTGCCTCCCTAACCGGTTCTTCCTCTCACCCATCCCTTCCTCCCACCCCAAGCCGCACCCCCATCTACCTACTAACCTCATCCCACCTCCTTGACCTGTCCGTCTTCCCTGGACTGACCTATCCCCTCCCTACCTCCCCACCTACACTCTCTCCACCTATCTTCTTTACTCTCCATCTTCGGTCCGCCTCCCCCTCTCTCCCTATTTATTCCAGTTCCCTCCCCCCATCCCCCTCTCTGATGAAGGGTCTAGGCCCGAAACGTCAGCTTTTGTGCTCCTGAGATGCTGCTTGGCCTGCTGTGTTCATCCAGCCTCACATTTTATTATCTTGGAATTCTCCAGCATCTGCAGTTCCCATTATCTCTGATCCTATACACCCTCTCCTCCCAGACACCACGCACCTTCCTGCCACCAGACCCAGCACAAGCATCTATACCCAGCTACCCTATTCCATACTCTGCACCTCTCCACCTCATCCAGCCCCTACCTTGGAATCTAGCAATACCATTCCCCATCCCAATTCCCCTCTACCAACAGACCCAAAGTCTCCCATCACCATCACGGCAACATGCACTCAACACTCCAATTATCTGGAGTGGCCACATTATGTCCTGGCATCTTAGCCCCTATCTACCCATCATTCTGCTCCTGTACACCCTGCATCCACTTGGCATCCTACTGTGGTCACACAACTACGAGCCCAAACCTGGACATTCTATACTGAACCACAGGCAGGGAAATCAGGCTTGATAGAAAATTGGCCAAATTCTAGCTTCCAGCATTTTTCTGCCTCTAAATTAAACAGCAGCCAGCAGCTATTGGCTGCGGAGAACAGTGGAAACGAAGTTCAAAGAAATCACAAAAATTTGGAGGGAAGCTGGTTATAACCATCCAAAGGGCTGTGTATTGAAGAAGTGTCACCTTGACTGCCCGAGTTTATGTACTTTTAAACCTTTCTGGCATGGCAGCAGTAAAGGGTTAACAAGGTGTACAGCTGGATGAACACAGCAGGCCAAGCAGCATCTTAGGAGCACACCTGCCAGCAGTAAAGGGTCTTGCTTTCACCCAGTGGATGATTCAAATCTGGCTCACAACCCCATTGGCCAAAAGCCACACAACATTCTGGAAGTTCAGTAGTGAAGTGGGGAAGTGGGGATAAGCATACACATGGACACTACCCCTTCAGCGAAGAATCAGCAAAGACCCAAGAAGGAGGATTCACAGCAAGACTTAT
Source organism: Stegostoma tigrinum (assembly GCF_030684315.1). Classification (NCBI taxonomy): domain Eukaryota; kingdom Metazoa; phylum Chordata; class Chondrichthyes; order Orectolobiformes; family Stegostomatidae; genus Stegostoma; species Stegostoma tigrinum. Next base: position 60,991,885 of record NC_081356.1, on the reverse strand, counting down.
GGCAGAATAATATGTTGCAATCCAGAAGTTCTAGCCTGACCTGTGAGACCCAGCTATCTCTACATCAGAGAGGAAGGAGATTCCAACGGAGCAGCTCAAACACGTGGATCGTTTTGGGTAATAACCTTTGTCAGTTGGCTAGAGCTAGATAGAGAGTAAATATTGTGGGAATTTGGGAAATGTTCACATGGTGTTTTAATAAGGAATATTTTGTCAATAAAACAGAGTTGAACCCCAAACTGAATTCTGTCTCTTGGTCCACCAACCAGTCAAAGTGTCCAAAGCATGGAGAGCATACTTACCTGGAATCCTACCAATACTGAGATAGCACTTCACCTCCCTGCCACTTGGCATCTTACCCTACCTAACACCCGAACCTCTTACAAATTTACGCTTTCACAACAGACTATAAAAGATAAAAACCAAAAAAACTGTGGATGCTGTGAATCAGGAACAAAATCAAAGTTGCTGGAAAAGCTCAGCAGGTCTGGCAGCATCTATGAAGGAGAAAACAGAGTTAATGTTTCAGGTCCAGTGACCCATCCTCAGAAAGTTCAGAGCAAGGGTCACTGGAGCAAAAATGTTAAGGCTATAAAAGTTGTCATCTATGATACTGAGCCTTCAGATTGCGGAATACAGTAACGCTGTTGTGAAAAATTGAGTAGTTTACCTTCCACGGACTGCGCTTCTGTATGGGGTACTTCTCAGAATGGATGTGTGGCCCCATATTTCTGAAACAGCCCTGATCAGAATCTCCAGTCAGAAGTGTGGAGCTCATTCATTTCATAACAGAGAAGGGGCAGAGTGCATTATGTGAGTGATTGTCACTCCTCAGAAAATCCAGACTTAAGTACTTTCCTAGTTATGTTTAAAAACGGTAAACATTCAATGCAGGATACAAAAGGAATCCGCCAACGTAGGAGTCTACAGAGAGATGTGCAAAGAAGATCAGTGTGGATCACATGCCTGCTTTCTACAATATCAGCTACTGTATTTGGGTAAAAACCAAAAGAACTGCGGATGCTGTAAATCAGGAACAAAAACAAAGTTGCTGGAGATGCTCAGCAGGTCTGGCAGCATCTGTGGAGGAGAGAACAGAGTTAACGTTTCGGGTCTGGTGACCCTTCCTCAGAACTGATGGTGGCTGGGAAATCGTCAGATTATATGCAGAAAAAAGAGACATGGGTGGAGGTAGGGAGTAAACGATAGGATAGAGCCCGAAGAGAGAGAAAGACTCACACCCCACCTTTTAAATAGCAATGTCGTAAAATATTTTTTAAAAATTACATTTAGACAATACCTTTAATACAATTTTAATAAACTATATAGAAGATCACACAGAAGTTAAGTAATACCTCACAAATGTTTCGTGAAACATATCTTGCAGTTTAAACCCTGATGCTATCTGCTCCTGCCCATAAGGGATAATTCTGGCATCTCCAGCATCATGGGACACAGATTTACATCACTACACTGAGTTAAACCCCATCTGGTTTTCTGCATTGGATGCTTTAGGGAGCAACTTGCACCAAAAGAATGGCTGTTCAATGCACGACAGATAAGTGGGTAGATTTTCCTTCAAAAGGAACATAAGAACAGGAGCAAAAACAGAAGTTGCTGGAAAAGCTCACCCTTGAACAGCATGGTGGCTCAGAGATTAGCACTGCTGCCTCACATGCCAGGGACCATGGTTCAATTCCAGCCTCAGGCAACTGCCTGTGTGGAGTTTGCACATTCTCCCCGTGTCTGCGTGGGTTTTCTCTGGATGCTCTGGTTTCCCAAAAATGTGCAGGCTAGGTGGATTGGCCATGCTAAATTGCCCATAGTGTCCAGGGATGCGGAGGTTAGGTGGGTTATGGTGGGATGGGTCTGAGTGGGATGCTCCAAGGATCAATGTTGACTTGTTGGGCCAAAAGGCCTGTTTCCACACTATAGGGATTCTATTGTTGAAGGGTCACCGAACCCATAATATTAACCTGATTTTTCTTCACAGATGATGCCAGACCTGCTGAGCTTTTCCAGCATCTGCTGTTTTTGCTCCTGATTTACAGCATCTGCAGTTCTTTTAGTGTTTCTACAAGGAGGAGCCTCTGAGTGGTGAAATTTCTCCTCTTCTTGATCTTAAATGGCTTGTCGCCTGTCCTGAGATTATATCCCCTTATTGTAGAGTCACTAGCAAGTGATTATCCTATCCATATGCAAACATTTTCTGCCAATGTAAGAAGTTTGTGAGTTTCAATGAAATCACCTCCCATTCATCAAAATTCTAGAGAATACAGGCTCAGTTTCCTCAATCTCTCTTCATAAAACAATCCTGCCATCCTGGGAGTTAGTCTGATGAAGCTCCATGCAGTCCCTCTAAGGCAGGTACTTCCTTCCAAACTGTACACAATATTCCAGGTGCAGTCTCACCAAGGTTCCATTTTTATGCAGCAAGACACCTTTACTTTTGTATTCAAACTGCCTTGAAAGAAATGACAGCATACCATTTGTCTTCTTGATTGCTTATTCCATGCCAGCTTTAAATGACTCATGCATAAAGACACCAGATCCCTTTGGACACCCACAGCTTCCAAACTCTCTCCATTGAAGAAATGCTCTGCATTTCTGTTTTTTGCCCACCAAAATGAATAGTTTCACATTTATATAAATTATACTCCAAGTGCCTCATCCAAGCCTATTCAACCCCTCTCAAAGCCTCCTTGAATCTTCCTCACAACCTACATTTCTACCCACTTTAGTGTCATAATCATATTTGGAAATATTTCAATTAATCCCCACTTATATAGATATGAAAAATTATGGACTAAGCATTTCCCATTTCTGTATCTGTTAGAAACAGCTGCTCATCCTGAGGATGACCCATCTATTCCTACTCCACCTTCAATCTATTAACCAATTCTCAATACTAATATCTCCATTGCACCCTTCCAACTAATTTCATGTGTTCCAAAGTAAATCATTAACCTCCTACATGGGACCTTATCAAAACCCTTCCGAAAATTTAAATACACCAAATCTGCTGGCTCTCCTTCATCTAAGCTATAAATGACATCTTCAGAAACATCTCAAACAAGTTTGTCAAACTCAATTTCATAAATCTGTGTCAATTGTGCCTACTCTTACATTTTTATTCTAAATTCTAATGTTTATCCTATTACAGACATTAAACTAACAGGTCTTTGGCTCTCCACTTACTCTCTTTCTCCCTTTTTCAATAATGGGGTTATATTTATTACCTTCCTGTCAGTAAGAACTGTTCTAACATTTACAGAATGACAGAAGGTGACCACCAATGCATCCATTATCTCGCAATTCTCTAAGCTTCCACCCTTAACATATTTAAAAAACTAACACCTCAAGGACAACCTCTGGGCATACACAGGATCTCGTCAAATGAGGAGGGGTGCCACAGACACCTGTAAGTTTTGAAGGATGCCCTCATTACAACTAGATATGATGCTCCAATCATCTATCACCAGTTGCAATGTACCACAGTGAAAAACCACAATAACCTCTTCAGAAGATGGACACAGGATATGACCCATAGAGTACCCTTGGTCATCCAGTACATCCCTGGAGCAGAAAAACTACACAATGTTCTTTGCTGGCTCCAACATGTCATCGATGACGATGAGCAATTCAACAAGATCATCCCTATGCCTCCACTTCTCGGGTTCAAACAACGGCCTAACTTTGACCAGACCATTGTTCGCAGCAAACCACCCAACCTTCAGGACAACATCGACTACAACGCCACACAACCCTACCACGACAGCCTCTGCAAGACATGTTAGATCATCGACATGGATACTACCATCACACGTGAGAATGCCAAACACTACGTACAGAGCAGATACTTGCGTGACTTGGCTAATGTTGTCTATCTCACACGCTGCAGGCAAGGAGGCCCCAAGACATGGTATATTGACAAAACCATGCTGACACTACGACAATGGAGAACAATTGCCAGATAAGAATATTCTCTGCCAGGCAGTGAACACTTCAGCTCAAGGGCATTTAGCCTCCAATCTTCGGGTTAACATCCTCCAAAGCGGACTTCAAGATACACAACAATGCAGAATCGCCGAGCAGAGACCGATAGCCAAGTTCCGTACCCATGACGACGGCCTCAACCATGATCGTGGGTTCATGTCACGCTACAGGTGACCCCACCCCATACTGTTCTGTTTCTGTAAAATCTTCATTATCGTTCTATTTTGACAACATTACCCTGAAAAATTATTATGATTTCTCCACCATAATTAGTTTGTACAGTTCTGAATTCGGCAAGCACCACCTTATTTTTAATTTTTTATAATTATCTCTCTACTTCACTTAATCAGATTACAGGTCATGCTTTCACTGGCTATTCAGCTGTAGATACTTGACTCACCATCTAACAGTCCTGATCACCTGCAGAAGCTTATCATCTGACACTCCACTCACACCAGTTGTATGATCTTTTGATCTCTCTGCCTATAAATTCTGGGTCTGTATGCACTGCTCTCTCATTTCACCTGACGAAGGGGCTGTGCTCTAAAAGCTTGCGTTATTTCAAACAAACCTGTTGGGACTATAACCTGGTGTTGTGTGACTTCTGACTTTGTCCACTCCATCCCAACAACAGCATCTCCACATCATGTCCACTATCTCCACCATTACTTTCTTTAACACTCTGTGATAAACTTAACTGATGTAGCAGATTTACCTACCTGCGATCCAGCTAATTTTTCAAGTACTACCATTTTACCAATATTAATAATGTTTAGCTCTTCAGTTTCACATCTTTTGTTTCTGGGAGATTTTCTGCATAGACACAAAGAAACTGGGTAGCACGGTTTCCCAGTGGTTAGCACTGCTGCCCCAGGGACCCAGGTTTGATTCCGTCCTCAGGTGACTGTCTGTGTGGAGTTTCCTCCGGTCTGTGTGGGTTTTCTCTGGGTGCTCCGGTTTCCTCCCGCAATCTAAAGATGTGCAGGTTAGGTGGATTGGCCATGCTAAATTACCCATAGGGTGGGAAAATATAGGGGTGGATCTGAGGGGATGGCCCTTGGAGGGTTGGTGTGAACTCGATTGCCCAAATGGCCTGCTCCACACTGTAGGGATTCTATGAACTGTTTAGTTTTTCTGCCATTTCCCTATTCTCCACGATGTATCCTCCTCTCACCGTCTGTAATGGCCCTCATTTATCACTGCTAATCTTTTTCTTTTCACATCAATGGATGCTTTTTATGGTTTATTTTTTATTTTCCTCACAAGCTTAGATTCATATTCTCTATGCCTGACTTTATTAGTTTCTTGCCTTCCTTTGCTGGGGCACAAATTGTTCTCAATTCCCAAGCTTACCACTATTCCTGACATTCTTATAGGTCACTTCCATGGATTTGGTGGATTTTTTGACTTCTTTTGCTAACCGTGGCTAATCAGCTGCTCTTTCGGCATTTGTACTTTACAGGAATGTACAGTATTTGTAGACCTTATAATATTTCTTTAAATACAAGCTATTGCCTATCTACAATTAAACCTTTTCCCAATCCAACCCAGCCAACTTGCCCTCTATACTCTCAGTTTTCTTTGCTCAGATTCAAGATTCCCAGTTTCAGAATGGACAATGTAATATTCATACTTCACTGTTTCCTAAAGGTTGCTTTACAGCAGGGTTTTTAATTAGCCTTTTCTCATGACTCAACACCGAAGAACAGAACTGCCTGATCCTTGGTTGGCTCATCAACATACTGTCCCAGAAACCATCTTGAACATACTTCAGGTTTTCAAGCAAATTTAAGCAAACCGAAGATTATTATTACTGTACTATTCTGTAATCTATACTGTATTACTGAGCATCTCCAACTTACTGATTCAAAACATGCCCAACGTTAATGCACAGTTTGCTATTCTATAAACAACATCTGTTTCTACAGTCAATGTCTTAATTCCTCCTAAACTGATTCTATACTGTGATACTTCAGTCAGGGATCTTTTCTTAGCGATGTCATCCATAACTAGGTATGATGACATACCTCCTTTTCATCAATTCCTCCTAAATGTAGAACATCCTTGAATGTTCAGTTTTCAACCTTGGTCACCCTTTAGATATATCTCCGTAATGGCAATTAAATCAGATCAACATGTGCATTCAAAATATAAATTTTTTTTGTGAGTGCTATGCACAAAGAGAGTACCTTGAATTCAGAGATAATGGGAACTGCAGATGCTGGAGAATCCGAGATAACAACGTGTGGAGCTGGATGAACACAGCAGGCCAAGCAGCACCTTAGGAGCACAAAAGCTGACGTTTCGGGCCTGAAACATCAGCTTTTATGCTCCTAAGATGCTGCTTGGCCTGCTGTGTTCATCCAGCTCCACACGTTGTTACCTTGAATTCAGGTGTTTTAACATTTTCTCCTTTACAGTCCTATTTGATGTCTGCCATTGCTTCACTTTCCTTTTGTTTTTGCTTACTATTTTTCTATTTTTTTCCCTAATTTTGCTTCTTTTGATTCTGAGCTCCCTTTTAAGTTCTCTTCCCCTACCAATCTAAGTTAAAATCCTCAGTACCAGCTAAGCTCGCCATGAGGAACTTATTCCTGCTGCTGCACAGATGCAACCCAACCTTCCCAAGAGGTTCCCCCAGTGCCTCAGAAATCTGATGCCCTCCTCCTCACCAGTTTATCAGTCATATGTTCAGTTGTTCAATTCTCCTATTTCGACGCTCACAAACATGTGAGACTGGAAATAATCTTACGATTTCAAGTTAGGAGGTACTGATTTTCAATCTTATTCCTAATTCTCTGAAGTCAGTTTTCAGGACTTCATCTCTCTTACCCAAGTCACTGGCACTGGCATGGATGATAAGTTCTCGTTGTTCACCCTCTTTCAAAAAATGTGCTGCAGCTATTTTCTGACATCTTATACCCTGGTACCAGGGAGATACATATATTCTGGAGTGATAATTTGAATTGAATTAGCTTTATTGTCATATGTACTCACAAGAGTATGTAAAAAGTTCACAAGTCACCACTTTTGGTACCATCTTAGGTACAAAGGTACCCAGGTACAGATTCTGGAGTACAAATTCTTGGGGAAAAAAATAGAAAAATAAAGAAATAAAATGTTCAGAATAACAGTCTTTCCACGGTAGTATAATATAAAAGAAATAAGTTAGTTAAAGAGAGAAATTACGGATACAGAAATACCTGTGTTCTCCTGACTAAAGAATACAATATCAACGCTACTCTTTCACTCTTCTTCCTCCTGATCTGTGTAACTAAGCCAACTCTGGTGCCACTGATTTGGCTCTGTCAGCAGTCCTCTGAGAAAACACCACCCTCACCAGTGTCCAAAGTGATAAAAGACTTTCAGGTGAGACTGTCTCAGAGTCTGACTGCTCCAGCAGTGGATTCTCTGAACACTGCCTGGAGGTCACCCATTCCTTATCTGTTGCACACACCTAAGCAGTGGGGTGATCACCTTCCTGCTGCCCCAATATTCCCCCAACCTCACAGATACATAACAGTAACTCTAGCAGCTGTTTCATTTTGGAAACCTATAAATTAAGCTTGAGCAGACATGTCATCTCCAGGATACACATTCATCCCAGTCATATGGTGGGTCCACTACTCCACACATTCCAGAGGCTGCACATTCTATTCAGCCAAGGTGACCTGTCATATTTTAATTGTACTGGCCATTCGTTACAAATAGTATAGTGTACCAGTTACTCAACAACAGTTCCGTCCGTTATAAAGTAGGAGCCAAGTTCTGGATAGTGATACAGAGCAAAAACTGGACTAAACCAACGACGTAATTAAGGTCAGTTACTCTCCAGACAACTGCTATGCCCTGTTCAAATAAAATTAGAACAACCTTATCGAGCCAATTACCACCTCATCGTTCTATTCTCAGTTATCAACAACATGATGGATTATGTCATTCACAATGCAACCTATTGTTTCTAGAATTGATTTTAGACTCAACGCTTCACAGCGAAATACAAGGATATAATGTCTTCAGCTAGAATTGCTGATTGAGTGATCCATCTCGACCTCTTCCTAAGTGGCCCTGTATCACAAACACCAGTCTTCAGCCAATTTATATAATTCCACATGCTCTCAACGACTAAAGCTGCTGGATACTACAAAAGCTAAGGGCCTTGGCATAATTCAAACAATAGCACTGGAGCACAAGTCTTCATAACTAGCCAATCTGTTCCAGTTAAGCTACAACATTAGTATTTACTTGACAATGTGGAAAATTACCCTGAAACATCAGGTCTACAAAAAGAAAGGACAATTCAGCATGACCATTTCACACCCTATCAGTCTGCTGTGTGTAATCAGGACAGTGACTGAAGGGATCGTTGACAATGCTGTTAAGCAACACTTGCTCAGCAATAATGTGAAGCTCATTTGTGTTCTCCAGGCTGACGCAACATCAGACCCCATTACAGTCCTTGGTTCAAACATGGATGCGTGCTCCATTCCAGATGTGAGGGGAGAGCCTTTGGCATTGAGGCCACATCATAAGTGAATGTGGCATCAAGCATCAAGCAGGACAGGGGAATCTGCGCCAAAATTCACCACAGGTATTAGGAGCACAGCTAGGTGATTTGGTTCATCAAGTGCTTTTTTCCATATTTTTCCATAATAGGTTTTGATAGGTTTCCATTGTTGCTGGTATTTTCTATAAAAGAGGCAGCCATTGCTCATTGTTGATGCTTTCACCAAACAGTTTGAATAATTACAAGTATGTAATGCTGCAGGGAAACTACTATGACATGTCTGTTTATCTATGTCTGAGGCTTGTTTTTTAGAAATTTGGCCTTTCTTTGCACAGTTACCATCGGCATCCATTTTAAAATTCAGTGACCCGTTTCATGAAAGTTGCTTTCTTTCTAATAGAAGTCCCAAGTGGTAAATCAGTTGTCAGTATTAAAGATTAAGAGTGCCTATTTTCATGACAGTACCTCTTCAACACTTAATCAGAGGTGAGGGTGTTAATTGACAATTACAAAAATCAGGGCCATTTGCAATTACTCAGATACAGAAGCAGTTTGCACCCCCATGCAACAAGACCTTGGCAACATTTAGGTTTTGTCTGATAAGTAGCAAGTAATATAGCCATGGTACAGGGCTCAGCAATGACCAACTCCAGCACGAGAGAATCTAGTCATATTCCTTTGACAATCAAATATAGTAATATTGCTGATCAGTCGCATGACATTCATTCTGAAGAACATCACTGATCAGAATGTTAATGGGACCAGCCGTATAAAAACTGTGACTACTATAGAAGATCTGAATTTTGGAATGCTGCAGCATGTATCTCATATCCTGATTCCCTAAAGCCTGTCTACCATCTACAAGGCAGAAGCCAGGAGTGCAACAGAATAATGCCCAATTCCTCGTTGAGTGTAGCTCCAACAACATTCAAGAACCTTAACATCAGCCAAGACAAAGCAGCCTGTTTCATAGAATCACAAATCCTTACTGTACAGAAGCAGGCCATTTAGTCCATCGACCACCTAAACAGCATCCCACCCAGACCCATTCCTTACACTATCCCTATAACTTGGTTTTTCCCATGGCTAATCCACCTGATCTATACATTCCTGGACACTATTGGTAATTTGGCACAGCCAATCCACCTAATATACACATCTTTGGACAGTGGGAGGAAACCAGAGCACCCGGAGGAAACCCACACAGATACAGGGAGAATGTGCAAACACCACACAGTCGCCCGAGGCTGGAATTGAGCCCGAGTCACTGGTGCTGTGAGGCAACGGTGCTAACCACTGAGCCACTGTACCACCCTAAAATTTAAATTCATAATCCACCATGGCAGGAATCAAACCAGGTTCCCATACCATACACGGGTCTCTGGATTAATAGTCCAGTGGTAACGTCACTAGGCCGTCCCCCCACTGCTTGATCAGGACTGCATTCATGCACGTTAAATAAACCTCACATGTGGCACACAATGATAGCCGTGTGTAACAGCCAAAAGATAAACTGCAAGATCACACTACAGCTACTTTGACAGTACCTCCCAAACCTGTGACATCTACCACATAAAAGAACAAGAGTAGCAGATGCATGAGAACACCCGCAAATTATCCCCCAAGTCACACATCATCCTGACTTGTAACTGTAATGCTCTTTACTCTAACTCGGTCAGAAGCCTGGCACTCCCTCTCTAACAACGCTATAGATGGACCAACAAACATGGACTGCAGGCTTGCCATCATTTCCTCAAGGTTGATTGTGGATTACTAATAAATACTAGCAATGTTTGTAGCACACAAATGAATAACAGAATTATCATCATTGCTCCAAACGTGAAACACAGTATTTCTCAAAGTATTGTTCACATCATTTGAAGGGTTATTTGTTAATAAGGATAGGACTCAAACATTGTAACACTCAATGTATTATTCTTCCAATATAGAACTAACTAAATTTCATTTTATAAAAGGTTAGTGAAGAAAGGCAGAACAAAAGTGGTGAATTCATTATTTATCAATGGCTACATTTTCAAATAAATTAGCTAAAACAGAAATTATATATTTTAACTTTGAGTTTTAATCCAGGAAACTACTCTTATTAGTTTACAAGCAGCCATGGGCTGCGGATCCTGGACCTCATCTAAAAGTCATTTGCTCTCAAGGACACAGCCTAGCTGTCAGCAGTGGAAATGAATAAGAAGGGCTTGCAGCAAAGTGGTACAGAACAAATTTTGAGTGTTTCACTGGCTCTGTGGAGATAAAAATTCACCTGCTCCTTCTTTGTGCAGTGGTCGCAATTAACGCCAACAGAAGATGTGCAGCACACAAGTTTTCCAACCTCATTTCTTCAGTTGTATGGTGGGCCAAGCTGGTCCCTCGCTGCTGGTCTCGTTATGCTGCCTGTCACCTCTGCACTCTTCCAGTCTGCATTTCTTATGGTTACAGTATCATTCTCACAGGGATGCTGCACTAAATAAAACGTTGGAATTGAAAAGGAATTTAAGTGGAAAACCTAGGCAGAGAAAGGGTACCAGGATGCCAACAGCTCGTGCTCAGTAGTGCCACAGTGGGCAGTTTATGTGCTGCAGGAAAAACATTCACTGGAGCCCCAGGATTTCACAGCAACACAGACTAGAAATAAGTAATCTAAGTGGGGGCACAGAGGGCTGAGCCAAGGCTTGGAAACAGGGATCAGTAACAAGAAGAGGACAGTGACTCTCAGCAGTTCTAGAGTGCAGCTTACACCATGGACGATCACTGGAAAGGAAAGGGCAGGAAGAGTCTAGCAGATTTACTAAGGAGTATACATAATTGACCCAGTGGTGACTGAGAGGATTAATTTGGAACAGCAGAGGTCAGTCTTATACTGGTTGACTCTGTTCGCACTGGCAGCTCTCCTGCCCCCACGACTTTGTACCAGCATTCTCTTAACAGTAGGACCAGTAGCAGAGCCCCACTAATTGCCAAATGTAATGGATAATACCCTTAACTGGCCTTGAGAGCCTTCCGACCTTGCAAGATCTCAATTAACAATTTCCCTCCCAATCATGTGCGCTCTGCTTCCAAACACATCTACAGAATGGTCATATAATTCTGCTCCAGGTGTTTTTTTTTAATCTCATTCCTGTGGTGTGAGCATTATTGTTTAGACTAGCATTTGTTGCCTAATTGCTCCAGAAACTGAGTGATGTTCTCGGCCAGAGATAGTAGGAGCTGCAGATGCTGAAGAATCTGAGAAAACAAGATTTAGAACTGGATGAACACAGCAGGCCAAGCAGCATCAGACGAGCGGGAAGGCTGACATTTCAGGACTAGACCCTTCTTCAGAAATGCATTTCTGAAGAAGGGTCTCGGCCCGAAGCATCAGCCTTTCTGCTCCTTCGATGCTGCTTGGCCTGCTGTGTTCATCCAGCTATACACCTTGTTGTCTCAGATGTTCTCAGCCAGTTCATCAGACAATTAATAGTCAAGCATATTATTGTAGGTTTAGAATCACATACAGTCCAGGCCGGATAAAGATGGCAGATTTCCTTCCCTAGAAACATTAGTGAGAAGGGTGGACATCTATAACGATTCAGAACATTTCATGATCATTATTAGTGAGATTAGTATTTCATTCCAAATTCATTGAACATAACATAGAAACTAGGAGTTTGATTAGGCTTTTTGGCCCTTCAAGCCTCCTCCACAATTTAAGATTAACATTGCTGATCCTTTTGATGCTATATTCCCGCTTTCTTCCAATACCCCTTGATGCATTTCAAATTTAAAAATTTATCTATATTATTCTTGAATTTATTCAGTGACTTGGTCTCCACAGCCTTCTGTGGTATAGAATTCAACAGATTCGCTACCCTTTAAGTGAAGAAATTTTTCTTCATACCAGTCCTAAATAGTCTACCCTATATCCTGAGACTGTATCCCTGGGTCCTAGACTCGCTAGTCAGGGAAAATATCCTCCCTGCATCGAGTCTGTCCAGTCCTGCCAGAACTTTTAAAAGTTTCAATCAGATCCTCTTTCATCCTTCTAAAATCTAATGAACACAGATCCAGTCAAACCAAGTCTCCTCATAGTCCTGCCATCTTCGATATCAGTCTCATGAACCTCTGTTGCAATCTGTCTATGGCAACTATATCCAGTCTTAGGTGGGGAGACAAAAATGTTATGCACTACTCCAGGTGTGATCCCATAAAGGCCCTGTATAACTGCAGTAAAACATCCCACCTTCTGAACTCTAACCCTCTTGCAATGATGGCCATTATACCAGTTGCCTCCCTGATTGCTTGCTGGACTTGTTTTTCTCTTTTCAAAGAACAAAGAACAGTACAGCACAGGAACAGGCCTTTCACCCCACTAAGACTGAGTTGACACATAATGCCTTTATAAACTAAAAACTTTTTGCCTCTACACAGTTTAAATCCCTCTATTTCCTGCCTATTTATATCGCTGCCAAAGATAATGGGAACTGCAGATGCTGGAGAATCCAAGATAATAAAGTGTGAAGCTGGATGAACACAGCAGGCCAAGCAGCATCTCAGGAGCACAAAAGCTGACGTTTCGAGCCTAGACCCTTCATCAGACCCTCTCTGATGAAGGGTCTAGGCCCAAAACGTCAGCTTTTGTGCTCCTGAGATGCTGCTTGGCTTGCTGTGTTCATCCAGCTTCACACTTTATTAACTTATATTGCCGTCAAGATGGCTCTGAAACATTGCCATTGCATCTGCTTCCACCACCTTTGGCAGCAGATTCCGGGCACTTACCACCTTCGGTGTAAAAATCTTATCTTTCACATCTCCTTTAAACTTTTACCTCAAACCTATGCTCCCTAGTGACTGACATTTCTACACTGGGGAAAAAAACAAAAGTCCACTATTCATTCCATGCATGTTTTTCATAATTTTTAAAATTTCTATCATGCCCCTCCTCACTCTTCAAATGTTCAAGTGAAAATAAACCAAGTCCAATCTCTCCTCATAGCTAATATCCCCCAAACCAGGCAACAGCCTGGTAAATCATTTCTGTACCCTTTCCAAAGCCTCTACATCCTTCTTGTGGTGACCAGAATTGTACATTATGTTCCAAATGTGGCCAAACTAAAGTTTTATACAGCGGCAATATGACTTATCATTTTTTATACTCTATACCCAGACCAATGAAGGCAAGTATGCCATATGCCTTCTTGACCACTTTATCCACTTGTGTGATCAATTTCAGGGAACTGTGGACTGGTACGCCCAGGCCCCTCTGTATGTTTATGTTCCTAAGGGTTCTGCCACTTATACTTAACTCCTGCAGTAGGTCTTTCAAAATGCATCACGTCACATTTGTCCAGATTAAACTCTGTCTGTCATTTCTTCACCCAAGTTTCATTGGCTGATGTACAAGGACACCCAGAGCACTTTGTAAATTTTTATTTCCAAAGAATTGTCGCTTAAATAATACTCTGCTTACTGTTTTTGACATCAAAGTGCATAGCTTTACATCAAACCACAATGTATTGCAGCTGCCTTATGTTTGTCCACTCATTCAATTTATCTAAATCGTTCTGAAGTCTTTGTATCCTTCTCACAGCACACAATCCCATCCAATTTTGTGTCATCAGTGAATGTGGAAATAATGCATCTGACTCCCTCATTCAGGTTATTTATGTATAACAGCTGGGGCCCAAGCACTAACATTTGTGGAAAAAGTGCCATTATTTCCACTTTCTGTTTCCTGTCTGTCAACCAATTCTCTATCCATGCCAACATATTACCCTTTAATTCCTTGTGTTTTAATTTTGCCCATTAGTGTCTTTTGTGGGACCTTAACGAAAGCCTTCTGAAAATCCAAATGCATCACATTTTCTGATTCTCCCTAATTCATTCCACAAATTACATTTTCAAAAAACTTCAAAAGATTGCTTATGCATGACTTTCCTTTGATAAACCCATCCTGGTTTTATCCAATCCCTTTAATGCTTTCCAACTGTTCTGTTATCAGTTTTATAATAAACTTAACATTTCCCCACAACTAATGTTACATTAACTGGCCTGGAATTCTGTTTTTTTTTCTCTCCCTTTTTAAACAGTGAAGTTACAGTTGTCAGTCTCCAATCTGTATGAACTGCTCCAGATTCCACATAATTTTGGAAGGTGAACACCAATGTATGCAATATTTCCTTGGCCACTTCCTTTAGTTTTCTGGGATGTAAGGGGATCAATCAGCCTGTTACACCATTAATCGCACCAGTACTATTTTCTTATAAATATTGTGTTCCTCACAATTCTGGAAGGTTATTTGTGCCCTCTTTTGTGAAAAGAAAACCAAAGTATGTGTTCAATTTTTCCGTCATTTCTTTGGTCCCCATTATAATTTCCCTGGTTTCTGATTGTAACGAACCAACAGTTGCCTTTACTAATTCTTTTCCCATGTATTGGTAGAAGTGTTTCCTGTCAGTTTTTGTGTTCTCTACAATTTTACTCTAAGGCTCTACTCTTCCTCTCCTGATCAAATAGTTTCTCTTTTTAGCTCTCAATTCTCAGGTCAGCTGCTTTTACTGACATTGTTTCCTCTTTGGATCTAGTATTATCACTAATTACTTTTGTACACCTACTTTATTTTTGAGCCAGATAGGAAGGAATAATCATTGCAATTCAGGCACACATTCTTTAAACATTAGCCTACACACCATCACCCTCTTTAGTAAAGTTCACCTATCCATTGTTGTCAATTTACACCTCATACACACATGGTTCCTTTTATTTAGTGTCAGGACCTGGTTTTGGAATTTGACTACATCCCTCTCCAACTTAACAAAGAATTCCACTTTTTTTTTATTCAAGGAGTTGATGGCATCACTGGCAAGGCCAGCATTTATTGTCTTTCCCTAAATGCCCAGAGGGCTGTTGAGAGTCAACCACATTGTTGTGGGTCGAGAGTTACATGTAAGGCAGACCAGGTAAGAATGGCAGTTTCCTTTCCCAAAGGAAATGAGTGAACCAGACAGGTTTTTTGAACAATTTACAAGGGATTCATGGTCATTATCAGACTCTTCATTCCAGATCTTTTAAGCGAACTCAAATTACACTTCCACTATCTGCAATGGCAGGATTCAAATTCGGATCCCCAGACATTACTTGGGTCTCTGGATCAACAGTCCAGTGATAATATCACAAGACCATTACCTTGGTCACTTGTATGCTCACTCCTCCCCAAGGGATCCCATGTAATAAGATTGTTAATTAATCCTTGCTGATTGCTCAATACTGAGTCTAGAATAGCCTGGTTTTGGTCAGTTCTTGAGTGTAACGGTCTAAAAAAGCCACCATGTACATTTTCCAGAAAATCCTTCTCCACAATACCAATCAAATCATAAATTAGCGTCATCCATGATTACTGTCATATCCTATTGCATGCATTTCTGATTTCTTGTTTAACACCTTGCCTTAAGTCTCCACTAGTCTTTGCGATCCTATAGATAACAGTGTTTTCTGCCCCTTAATGTTTCCTATCTTCACCCATATATTTGCTTTGATTTATTCCTTTATTAACTATCTCATATCATCTCCCCTTTTTGATAGTCCTTCCTAAATAATGAATATGCATGGATGTTCAGTTCCCATCTTTGATCACCCTGCAGCCATGTCTCTATAAACACAACTATATAATTTTCATCAGCTTCCATGGTGAGACTTAAACTTGTGCCTCTGGATCATGTTACCAGTCTTCTGGACTGCAAGTTAAGTAACAGTATGAATCTGTAACTATCCTCTTCTATATGCCTTACTGATCAATTTCTCAACCTTTCTTACCATCTTCAATAATCCAAGCACATTCCCCGCCCTACCCGCACCATTCCCACCAAATCTTTCTGCTCCTGCACCTTTTTACAATTCCACCCTTTACTTTATACTGATCTTTAACACTTGACTGCCCATTCCATCAGCCTGACCACATGCTCTTGGCATTTATGACTATAATCCACACAATTCACAATACATCCAAATTATGGGCCATCTAAGATCTTGAAACTGAGAATTGTAATCTCAAGTGGCCCAAATTTTCACTGCCAAGGTAGACAGCCCGATTCGGGAATTTCTCAGCCCACTTGCCTCAGAAAAATAAAACACAAAATGTCATGAACTTCATTCTGAGGAAGTGGTGATGGGGAGAAATGTTGGGTAGCGGGGCGGGGGTGGGGGGGGGGTGTTGCAGGATGCAAATAACCAAGTGACAAGTTGGGCTGTCACCTCTTCTCTGGGATTGTGTCCCAATTGCTTTATTACAGTTAACAACTTCTAGCTGTCGCTTCCATCTCCTCTGCCAATCACTTTCTAATCACTTAATACTAACACATGCCAAAGGCCAGCCCAATGTTCCCTATAGCCCCCATGTTAATTTGATATCGACTCATGCCAAACCAGGTTCACCATACACCACTTATGGTCCTCACAACTTCCATGCTAATTCATTCAGAATCCATTGCGAACCATGGAGCCAGAGTGAGTTAATATTAATAAAAGCCCAAATATTTATTTCAGCTTTTTTCATAGTTTAAAAACTGCTACACATGAAAGCCCATTCAAAGTAGAAACCCTTCAAGTATGTGTTTTAATCAAAAGAAAGGCTAGTATTCTTAATCACAGACCAAAAACACAGTGGGAGTTGAGGGTGGGGGTGGGGCAAGTGAGAGTGCAACAGAGCGAGAAGGTGATGGCCTTGTGATATCAACATTGAACTAGTAATGCAGATACTCAGAAAATGTTGTGCGGACATTAGTTTCAATGCCATATGACTGACTGTGGAACTTGAATCAAATAAAATGCCCAAAGAGGACCACAAAGCCAATGTCAACTGTCATAAAAACCTAAGATGACAAGGTGTAGAGCTGAGTGAACACAGCAGGCCAAGCAGCATCAGAGAAGCAGGAAAGTTGACTTCTGAAGAAGGGTCTCGACCCAAAATTCAGCTTTCCTGCTCCTCTGATGCTGCTTGGCCTGCTATGTTCACTCAGCTCTACACCTTGTTATCTCAGAATCTCCAGCATCTGCAGTTCCTAATACCTCTGTCATAAAAATTTGCCTGGTTTACGAATATCCTTACAGAAGGAAAACTGCTTGCCTTAGCTACTGGCTTACATGTGAGTCCAGCCACTCAGCAATGTGTGGTTGGCTTTTAACTATTTCCTGAAAATGGCCGAGCAAACAACTCTGGTGTATCAATCACTAGAACATCTCAAATAAGGAAAGAAACCAGACACACCATCTGGCAAAAATAAGGCCAACGTCAACAGCAAACTCAACCCTGTCAAGCCTGCAAAGTTCTCCTTGCCAATATTGGGAAAGCTGTCCACAGACTAGTCAGCAACAGCCTGATAAAAGTCATATTCATAGTATGAACCCTGTCCCACCAGCAGGACAGACCCAGCAAAGTTGTGCACAGAGGTATACAGTCAGGAAAGAATTGCCCTGAGAGTGCTCAATGTTTACTCCGGACTCCCAAGAAATTTCAATGGAATCCCATCAAATGTGAGCAAGGAAACTTCCTTTTGATTACCAGGTTATCTCCCTCCACCTCAGCTAATGAATCAGCACCCATCTATGTTGAGTACTAACTGGAGGAATTAGTAAAGGTGGCAAGGGCAGCGAATGTACTCTCGGTGGGAGACTTCAATGTCCCATACGAAGAGTGGTTTGGTAGCACCACTCCTGATCAAGCTGGTCAAAACCTTAAGGATATAGCTACTACCCTGGGCCTGCAGAATACGGTGAGAGAACCAACAACAGCGAAAAACATATTTTGACTAATCCTCACCAATATACCAGTCACAGATGTATATGTCCACTACAGTATCAACAGTATACTACCGCTCAGTTCTTATGGAGACCAAGTCCCAACTTCACATTGTGTCTACCCTCCATCACGTTGTATGGCATCACCATTCTGTTAAATGGAATAGGCTTGAAACAGATCTGGCAACTCAAGACTAGGCATTAGTGATGGAACATCAGTAGTGGAATTGTACTCAAAACACAATGTGTAATCTCATGGCGCAGCATATTCCCCAATCTACCACTATCAAAACCAGGGAATCAACCCTCGTTCAATGAAAAGCATAGGAGGACATGCCAGGAGCAGCACCAGGCATAACTAACAACAAGGGATCAACCTGGTGAAGCTATATATGCCAATAGCAGAAGCTACAACTCATAGCTTATAAAGGCATTTACTCAAATGTCTCCCAATGTCCCTTGTGTAACCATCTGAAAACAGTACAAGTAAATCATTACAATAAATACAATTACCAAACCATTTCTCAAAGGAAATGGTGAAACCTGCCATGACATTAAAGTCTTATTCAGTTCTGACCTCCCAAACTGCAACTGTTGAAACTTACCTTGGATTTAATTATGCTAGCTAAATTTAGGGAACCTTCTACAGCAAAGAGTTGAGCTCACAATTGGATTATAACAGTCTAATTCAAAGAACAATGGGATATTCAGACATTCTAACATCCAGCTCCATAAAAAGTGGACATGGGTGCATTCTGGCTGGTTAGGGAACATTTCAGGCACCTGACAGGTTAAATACCAGCTCAAACCCCAAAACATTTTGGGAAGATTAACATATAGATTCAGCTAAAAAAATCTTAAATATCTTGAATATGTTATAGATACTGTTTATTTTAAGGTGAGCTTAAGATTTATTTTAGTTTTGTTCTCTACTCAAATAATCTCAAAGTGTTAACTGTCTTGATTTCCGTGACAGTGACAGTTTCCCATTCCAGCTCCTAAACTACTTTTGGCTCAAACTGCATCAACATTTCATGTTATTTGATTCATATGCAGCTACACAGATGTAATAAAAACTAAATGGCATGTTATAACAATTGAGTTCATTAAATATCTTCACAAGTAACATCAAATTTGAAAGTTTGCTCTTGCAGAACCAGTATATGTTCAGGACTAAGGCCAGAAGGAGTAAGAATTTATCATTTGTAGCCACCAATTCTTGAAACTCAAGGATACACTAGTGTCATTAATGGTCTTTCAGTAACACAAAACACCCAACATTCTTCCATTAAAAGCTGTGAGACACTTCTGATTTTAAGAATAAAATTGCTAGCACTAGAAAGTGTCTTTCAGTCCATCCTCACTTTAGTGTCAGCAAAAATCATTTGACAATGAAAATCAGACCAAACTCTGGATGCTTGGTTCTAGAAAGTAAACATTTATGTCAAACTGAATGATGAAAAATTTTGATTCATTTGCAGAACAAGTGATCTCAGCAAACAGACTGTACAACAGTCATTTACAAGAATGGTTTTATGGATGAGAAACTTTAGTTTATGAGAGGAGATTAGAGAAGCTGGGACTGTTTTCCTTGGAGAGGTAAAGGTTGAGAGGAGATTTGACAGAAGTTTGCAAAATCATGAAGGGCCTTGACAGAGTAGATAGATGAGGAGAAACAGTTCTCATTCATAAGAGGATCAAGAACCAGTGGGCACAGATTTAAAGTGCTTTGCAAAAGAAGGAAATGCAAAGTTAAAAAAAAATGTTTTGCAAGTAGCTACACCCTGGAATGCACCGCCTAGACGTGAGGTGGAAGCAGGTTTAATTGAGGTTTTCATGCTGATATTAGATAATTATTTAAATAGAAATGACGTGCAGGACTATAGGAAAAAGGCAGGAGACTGGCTCCAAGGTGAAGTGCTCAGAGAGCTGATGCAGGGATAATGGTTTGAAAAGTCTTCTTCTGAACTTTGGCCTCAGCCACATTAAGTTAAAGAGCAGAAAGAGTAAGCTAGATCAGCAGGGTGCCTACCGTTGACTGTAATACAGCACTTATTGTGGAAATCTGTTGTGGCATTATATTGGACAAAATAAGAAGAGAATTGATCTTGGTTGTGATGCCGCCTGTAGCAGACAATCTGACAATATTAGTCAATGAAAGTTATCCATTCTTGAGTAACTCAAGTGCATGCAGGAGCAGATAGTGATAAATTTAAGGCAGTAATCAAACAACTGAAGTTCAGCGTTAATCAATTGTAACTTGATACTATACCTTGGCTTTAGTGCTCCATATGCATAAGATGACCAAGCAGTGCTGGATTTCTCCCAGCATCTTTTATATTGATTCAAACGTGATTGGGTACTCGTCCTCTTTCTGGGCTTTACATCTGCATCTTAAAAGTAAAATAGCGTTTTGATTTCATGTTTTAAATTTGAGAGTCTCAGTCAAATATCCTGCCATGAAATTAAGATGTAAACAAATGACAGAATTTTAATTAACAAATCTGTTTACACAATAGCATTTTGTTATTTTGCCCAGAAGCACATTTTCTCAGCATGCACTCAAGACTCTTAGCTAGGTAGATCCTAAGACAGCCTACAGGGTCATCTAGAAATTGGGAGCAAGCTCTTAGGATAAGGGTTGATAATTTAGGCCTGAATGCAGAGAAGTTCCTTTGCTGAAAGAATTGTGAACTTTTGGAATTGTCTACCTTGGTAGCAGAAGATTGATAGCAGAAGAGATATGGTGACTAGGCTGGAAAGTGGAAATGAGGCCAATGATCAACTATGATCGCACGAATTACAAAGTAGGCTCCAGGTCTGGCCAATGGTCTACTCCCAATACTTTTTCAAATATTTTTAAGAAATAAAGTAATTGGAACATAGCAAGACTGTTAGGCCCATCAATTTCCCTTCTCCATTTACTCATCGTATTAAAGGAAGGATGTCCTTTTGTTTTCATTATTCCTCACAATCCCCTAATCCAGATCATCAAGTACAATAACACAACACTGATCCATATTTACAACTCCATTATTCAATATTAGGTCAGTAGTTTTTCAGCAAAGAAATTCTGTTGATTGCAGCATCACAGATTCCATTTAGTGCTTATCTGCAGTTTATCCAGCAACCTACAAATGCCATGGAGCTTCCACTGCCACACTCTTAAACTGGATATACATCCAGTGTTTCAATCAGGCCATTTATACAGTCTAGCATCATGTTCACAATGAATTAGGTCATGACAAACAAAAAGGCATCCACCAGAAAGGTTTATCTGTTATGAACTTAAAACTTAACACATCATCTTCTGTCCTGTCTGCACCTGCCTTAAGAAATGAAAACAAATGGAATTCATTTCCTTCCTCAGCCCTTATGGTCTTATGGTCTTTCCTAATTCTTAATGCTAATAAAGCCAAAATTTTTGTTTAAAATCCATCCTGGCACTTAGCACACAATGCAGCCTGGTATTTCAGCTGTGGAAGTGATGCACTATTGAAGGGGAATCTCTAGGGCAGGCAACGGAATTGTCACTGGACTAGTAAACCAGATACCCATATACTCAGGATCTAATTCCACTAGAGCATAAGGTAGAATTGCTTTCATTAAATAAATCTGTATTTAAAAGACTAATGATGACGAATAAAACATTGTTAATGTTTGTAAAACCCCATCTGGATCATTAATGTTCTTTAGACAAGGAAACTAAAGGAATTTTGTCATGTTGACTCTGGACTGGCCCATGGAATGGCCTAGTAAGCCACTCAGTTTCACCAAAACTGCTTAAAGACCTGAAAGGAATAAAACTAGACAGATCATCCAATGTCAATCTTGGCATTGGAAATGATAACATCAAACTTAGCCTTTCTGACTCTACTTAGTCTTCCTTACCAAACAAAATCTGGTGGCTTGTGCTAAAATTGAGACAGTGTCTCACAGAGCAGTTTGACGTAGTCATGCTTGCAGGATCATTCCATGCAACCAATATTCCCTGTGACTTTCTTTCTGGCTGCACAGATCTCCTGAGCACATTGCGGGGCAACAACTGTCATTCATGCTATATAAGTGCCAGATACTGATCTGTAGCTCAGGTTGAGGTTCTGGATGTGAGTTTGCTCGCTGAGCTGGAAGGTTAGTTTTCAGACGTTTCGTCACCATTCTAGGTAACATCATTAGTGAGCCTCCGACGAAGCTTCATCGGAGGCTCACTGATGATGTTCCCTAGAATGGTGACGTAACGTCTGAAAACTAACCTTCCAGCTCAGTGAGCAAACTCACATCCAGATACTGATCGTTTCCACTTGACGTTCCAAAGCATCATGACTGTGTTACTATGAATATCCTATGTTTCACCAATGAATACAAACTGAAGTAGATTGGTCATATAAATACTGTGACTAGAACAGCAGCTCAAAGGCTAGGAATTTCACAGCAAGTGGCATACTTCTGACTCCCCATATCCTATTCATCATGTACAATGCAAAAATCAGGAAAACAGTAGCATACTCCCCTCTTGTCTGGATGGATGTGGCTCTAACGATACTCAAGAAGCTTGACACCATCCAGGACAAACAGCATGCTCATTTGAAACCACATCCACTCACTCCACCACTGACATTCAGTACTAGCAGTGTGTACTATCTCATAACCACTGTAGATATTCACCAAGTCTCCTCAGAGAGCACCTACCAACCCAGAACCAATATCATCGAGAAAGACAAGGATACCAGGTATATGAGAATACTGTCACTTGAAAAATCCCTTCCAAGCTACTCGCTATTCTGATTCGTAAATGTATCACTGTTCCTTCAATGAGGCTGAGTCAAAATCCTGGACCACACCTCACTAACAGAACCATGGCTATATAATTACACCAAATGGACTGCATCACATTTCAATATGGCAGCTCACCACAGCATTCTCAAAGGCAATTATACATAGGTAATTAGCTGGCTGTGCCAGTGAAGCCCACATTCCCTGAACTGATTTTAAAAATGTTTTCTGATTAAATGACTGGCTCTCTCACCTGCTTATTAAAAGGTCCCACTCTATTAATCCAAGAGTCGGGTAGTCTCTGAGCATTCAAAACAATTCTCATCTGTCACCGAGCATTACTGAAACTAGTTTCTTGGTTATTGACATCATTACTGTTTGTCAGTTGCATTCAAATTGACTGTTGCCTTCTCCTACATTTCAATAGTTGCTGCATTTCAAAAATAGTTCATTTAAAATGATTTAGATGATTCAGATTTTCCGAAGAAGGGTCTCGGCACGAAACAGCAGCTTTCCTGCTCCTCTGATGCTGCTTGGCCTGCTGTGTTCATCCAGCTCTACATCTCATCATCTCATTTAAAATGAGGTGCTTTTGCGATTTCTGGAGCTTATGAAACAGCATTTGAACATTGCTGAACAGAAACACGTTGCTGTAGCTTTTTATCCTTTTCATCAGGGAGGGTTTAATGAATGCAAAACCATGTTCCCAAGCTTAAGATTTTGCCTCTAGTTTACTCATCCAGTGACATTTTCACTCCTCCACCTTCTCCCCCTCCTACTACTTCACCAAACAATTGATGGAATTTAGAGCGCAATACTAATTTACACCTTATACACAAAAGATCCTAGCACTGGCTCTGACCACGCTTAACAACAATTATAGATCTATGTCAACAAACATTAGAGGTTATTTCACCATTCTTAATTTACTGTTTGCGAGACTTTGTGTACATACTGACTGCCATAGTTTCCAGCATAACAACAGCAAAGGCACGTCAAGACATTACATTGGCCAAAGTGCTTTGGTACATCCTAAACACTCCTTCTTTTGTGAGAATGGATAACCCTAACCCCAACCCCAACACTAACCCTAACCCAAACCCAGTTTACCTGCACACTTATACTGAGCAAGTAGCCAATTCAGATATTTCTGCAACCAGGTGAAATAACAGAACAAAGTTCCAGAACTTTTCTCAATTGATTTTACTGCTGAGCTGTCTGTTGTAGTACACACCCAGATGCATACCCACCGTGGGGGTGGCACAGTGACTCAGCGGTTACAACTGCAGCCTCACAGCGCCAGGACCCATGTTCAATTCCAGCATTGAGTGACTATCTGTGTGGAGTTTGCACATTCTCCATGTCTGCATGGGTTTCCTCCAGGTTCTCCAGTTTCCTCCCACAGTCCAGAGATATTCAAGTTAGGTGGATTGGCCATGCTAAATTGCCCGTAGTGTTCTGGGGTGTGTGGGTTATAGGAGAATGGGTCTGGGTGGGATGCTTCGAGGGTCAGTGTGGACTTGTTGGGCCAAAGGGTCTGATTCCCACACTGTAGGGAATCTATCTATCTTACCCATGAAGTGAAACTGAATTGCACTGTGCATTTACTTTACCAATCCCAATAACTCCAAAGTGCAAAAATGTGCTGATTAGGTGGTCTGGCCATGCCAAATTGCAGGTAGTGTCCAGGGATATGCAAACTAGATGGATTAGCCATGGCAAATCCAGGGTTACAGGGATAGGGTTGGGAAACTTTTTGGACCGTCAGTGTGGGCTCAATGGGCTGAATGGCCTGTTTCTGCACTGTAACGATTCTTTAAAACACAGTGCAAACTCTGATACATAGCGTGAATAGCAAGAATGCAATCTCAGATAGCCTGTCAGTACTGGATCAAGGTAACATAAACGTAGTATGCATTATTCTTTGACAGAATTTATTTCAAAAAAATCACAAATCCGTGATTAGTTTCATGTATATTCAAATATTTACATCTTATAGTTTCAAAATGTAATTACCAGTTTAGTAAGTAACAGAGCAAAGTGTATACGTAGAATTTGTGAAAATCAAGGGGAAAAATATGAATTATTCAATAATTACCTTTAAAAGTTATTTTTTTGTTTTCACATGTTGTAGAAATTTGGTTCTCCTGCGGAGTTCCAATAGAATGCTTCAAAAAATCTCTTTGTCCAATGTTTCTTGCTGTTTCTACATAGTTTATTTGCTGAACATCTTTTCTGTCTGGAATACAATGCAGCACTGGAGTTTCTGGTATAATACAGATTTCTTCTGCCTTTTCTTCTAAACGTATAGCTCCTACATCTGGCTTAATCAGAGAGATGCCTTCACAGTCTTGCCCACAGCCAAGTTGGAATTTGTCTGCACAGCCAGAGAAACATGCTGAAGCTTTGAATGTGGCAGTATTATATTTTGCCATTTCCGGTTTCGAACTATAGCTGTTGCTTTTATCCACTACTTCTTTCTGATTTCCATTTTCCTTTAATAAAAGCCTTTCTGTTGGCTGCTGTTCTTTGGTTTGATGTTGACGTCGAATTTTCTGTAGGTGTTCCATATACAGAAGATATTTATCATATGTATTTAGCTGAGGATCACTGGTCTCTGAAGAAATACAAGTACTAAATGTGGAATATTTTAAACTATTTATCTCATCCGTGTCCACAACGTCAGAATGTTCATTTGATGCAGCCACTGCTTTTGTTAGCAAACTGTCCAATTTCTTTTGCATAGGACTATTTCTGTGATTCAAAGATGATATTTCATTAACATTACTGGTGACTGTATCAAACTGTGGTGTTATTCCAATCAGAACACATCCACATTCCATGCACCAGTTATCAGTTGAACTGTTACCACTTGCACATGTTGGGCAGAATTTGACCAGATTACTTATAGAATAGGAAGAGTCAATATTATCACGCATGATTTGTTCTGTCTCTCCTCCATTGGGCTGCTCTTTTACAAATTGTGAATTGGATTCCGTTGAGTAACTGGAATCAGAGGATAATAGCAAAGAGGAAGAAGCCGAAGTCAAATTACTAGGTGATTGATAATCAATTATTTTTTGCCTTGCTTCATTTTCATAATCATAATCATGATTATCATTTGTTTCTTTTTTTAATGGCTCACTTCTCAAAGCTAGATGCTTTTTTGCCACCATCTTGTCTGATGTTTTGCCACTACAACATTTAGGAGACATTGATGAATCTGAAAGCAATGTTTTATTTCCATTCGTAAGATTTAAATTTCTTGGTCTTTCGGGGAATTGTTCAACTTGTGGTCCTTCTTGGAAAGCAGTGACTAACTTTGTTCCTTCGTTTATGACATTTGCTGACATTGCTTCATCTGAGGTTAGTGTTGTGCCTTTGCATGTGGTTGAAAGACCTAGTTTTGGAATAGCTGATGAATTCATCTGTGATTTAAATACAAATCTAGCATTTTCAAGATTTAATAAACTACCAGGAAGTCCTGCAGCTGCTAAATCTTCTTTTGACATCTTATGATGGCCAGCTGATAAATATTCCTCTGCCTCAAGAAATTCCGATGTATAATTATATCTTTTACTACCGCAAAGACTAGATGCACTGCGTTCTGTAGTGTTATGTAGATTAATAGGACTTGTTAATTGATTGGAAGTGTAACAGCATATTGCAGAGGATTTTCTATGCGTTACTGTTCGAGTTGATTTGGTTGGTTCCATTCTTTCTCCATTTCTTCTGTCATTCTCTTCATCTGAGCTACCTTCAAGAGGAGACCAGAAGTACTTTTCCCTATTTACTGCACTCATATCATCGAGCACAAAGTGGTGCCCTTTATTTGGTAGAGTGTCTAATTGAGCTTCAAGCACTTTACCTTCCTCTACACCACTACTTTTCCAGTTATTATTTGAAACATTATCTCCACATGCAGTTTCTTCTTCAGAGAAACTGCTTTTCCAAATATTATCAGGAAAAATATGCTCCTTACTTGAATAATCAGAATTTGTCAAATCACATTGTTCTTCAAGCAGGCTAGTAGCTAAGGAGAAATTCTGAACTAAGGTCCTACTAGGTCTTAATAACTCAAGCGAGCTACAGCTATCAGAAGAACTGGAAGCATCTGCTGAGTAATGAGACCCACACAACCTTTCAGTGGAAGATGTGGTGTGGAAACTTTGATCAGTATCCTGAGAATAATGAAAAGTACTTGACTGTTTAGTGTCAGAATCTACGTGGCTCACAATATCTTTTTCATTTACTGCGCAAATGTTTTGAGATACTGGGACAGTCATAGCCGTCTCACTATTTTTTAGGATTTTCTGAGCCCAGCTTAGAATATGCCTGAGCTTTTGGATTTCTGATATAGTAGGATTATGCAGCATGTTATAGTCTGGTTTTGGCAAGCAAATAATTGCTTTATCATGTGTAGAGAGCGCCAACGATGATGGTTCTAAATCACTATGACAGCCCTTTTCTATATCCGGAATTCTTGTATTTACATATTGAACCGAGTCATTACAATCAAGTGTTCTTCCTTTGTGCTCAGTATTTAGTAAATTTTCTCTTTGTGGATAACTCACATTATGATCAAAACTTTGTTTGTCATTAACTTCTGAACTGCTATCAGCGACAGGTATATTTGTGCAGTTACGGTTAGGGCCTACAAAGTAGGCCAAACGTTTTGCTCGAAGTGCCTTCAGTTCACGTGTGCGAGGAGTGTCTGTTTTTAGGATGGTCTCAGCATTTAAATGTTTTGACGTACTTGAGGCTGAAAACATATTCTGCAATATACGAGAAGTAATGTTATTACATAATGTAAATAATAACAAGAATATACACAAGGAAGAAAGTATTCTTTAAAAATATCACTCCCAGTTGTTTGGATGCTCAATTATGGTGTGTCCATCTCTAGCTGACCCAGCATTCATTGCCTACCTCTAGTTGCCCCTGAGATGGTGGTGAACTGTCTTCTTGAATCACTGCAGTGCACGTGCTGTAAGCCGACCCAGAATGTCGTTAGGGAGGGAATTGCAGAATTTTGACCCAATGATACTCAAGGAATGGTGACATATTTCTAAGTCAGCAAAGTGTGTAGTTTGGAGGGGAAGCTTGTAAGTCGTGGTGCTCCATGTGTCTTATCCTTCACGATGAAAGTGCTCATGGGTTTGGAAGGTGCTGTCTGGGGATCTTTGTTGAATTTCTGCAGTGCATCTTGTAGGTGGTACATACTGTGCTACTGAGTGTTAATGGTGAAGGGAGGTGATGTTTGTAGATGTAGTGCCAATCAAATGTACTGCATTATCCTTGATGGTGTCAAGCTGTTCAAGTTTTTGGAGTTGCACTCATCCAGACAAATGGGGCATATTCCACAGACCTGGCTGGTGTCTAATTGATAGTGGACAGCCTTTGGGGAGTCACGAAGTGGTTTACTCACAGCAGTATTCTTAGTCTCTGACCTTCTCTTGTAACAATTATATTTATCTGTCTCGTCCAGTTGGTGTTCTGGTCAAAGAGAGCCCCAGAATATTGATAGTGGAGGGATTTGGTGATGGTAACACAGTTGAATGTCAAGGGGCAATGGTTAGATTGGCACTTATTGGAGATGGTCCTTGACTGGAATTTCTCACCTGAATGTTACTTGCCATTTGTCAGCCCAAGCCTGGACATTGTCCAGAACTTGCTGCATTTGGATATGGAATACTTTAGTATTGAGGAGTCACAAATGCTGTGACCATGGTACAATAATTGCTACTTCCAACCTAATAACGGTGGGAAAGTCATTAACGAAGCAACTGAAGATGGTTGAGCCTAGGACTACCCTGCGGACCTCCTGCAGACATGTCCTGGAACTGAGATGACTGACCTCCAACACCCACAACCATCTTCTTATGTATCAGGTGTGACTCAACCAGTGAAGAGTTTACCTCCTGATTCCAATTGGTTGCAGCTTTGCTAATGCACCTCGATGCCACAGTTAATTAAATGCAGCTTTAAAGTCAAGGCTTGTCACTCTCACCTCACTTCTGTAATTCAGTTCTTTTGACCATGTTTGAACCAAGGCTGTAACAAGCTCAAGAGCTGAGTGGTCCTGATGGAACCCAAACTGGGCATCAGTGAGCAGAGTGGGGGTGGGGTGTAATTGGCTGGGTTGGATTTACCCCACTGAGTGTATACAGAACATACCTGGGCAATATTCCACGTTATCGGGCAGATGTCAGTGTTTCAGCTGCACCTGAACAGCTTGCCTTAGGGTATGGCAAGTTTTCAGTACAATGGGGATGCAATGTCTCAGTGATGTTATCACTACTCTATTAATGTGGAAACTGAGGAAATGTTCTGGGGTCATGGATTTAAATCCTGGTTGGAATCTGAATGCAATAAAAAAAATCTGGAATTAAGAATCTACTAATGATCATGGAACCATTCTTCATTGTCAGAAAAATTCCATCTCATTCACTCACGTCATCCAAGATAGCAGTGAAGTTGGACTCCTGAGCTGGAGCTTGTCCACTCTGACCAATTTTCTCTTTTTTTTTCACTTTTCTTTCAGTTTTTTCTAGACTTGCTTTCTGGAGGGAGCTCAGTCACGAAGGCAGCCATAGCTATGGCTGAGGCTGGGGGAACCAGTTTGCGGACTGTGGCGGTCAGCCCCAAGAGCTGTTGGTGTGCCCAGACTGGGGGCCCAGTGCCGCACTACGGCAGGACTCCAGTGGCCTGTGACCAGTGTCTGGTGGGCCCAGATGGCAGTCAAGATAGCACAGGGTGGGGCTTGTGGGAGAGAGAGAGAGCGCGCGCGATGTATAGAGAGAGGACAGAGACAGAGAGACAGAGACAAGAGAGCCAGCGAGCCCTTGTGGGGACAACCAGTGTGGCACAAGTGCAGCCCATGACTAAAGAATGACTGTAATTTGGAACTTTCAACTCGATTTCTTATTTACTACTTTATAAGAATTGTGATGTTGAACTTTTCATTTATTTCTTTATACTTTTACTTTTTTACCTAACCATTTTGTATCTAGGTACCTTGTACCTAAGATGACATTGTGAATGGTGACATTGTAAACTTTCCACTGTATTCCTGTTCGAGTACGAGTGACAATAATACTTAATTTTAATTCTAACTGTAATATCCTACAGAGAAGGATAATCTGCCATCCTCATTTGGTCTGGCCTACATGTAACTCCAGACCCACAGTGGAGTGGTTGACTCTCAACTACTCTCTGAAACAGCCCAGCAAGCCACTCGGTTTTATCAATCGCTACCAAGTTTCAAAAAAGAAATTAAACTAGGCAGGCCATCTGGAATTGACCGAGGCCCTGGACAAGACAACAGCAGAAAGCAAGCAGACAGGATCAGACAAGCCCTCAGCTCAGGAGTCCATGTATCTCCCTGTTACTTCACCGCCATGTTGGAGAATCTAAGGACTATGGCAGTTATCGTCTGATTCCATAGTCTGAACACAAGAAATGGAGCTAGAGTAGATCATATGGTCCAGCGAGACTGTTCCACCATTCAATATGACTGACTTTGGGCTCCGATTGCACTTTCTCCATCTACTTCCCATACCCCACACACCACAATTCCCTAAAAGTTCATAAGTCCTGGATGTGAGTTTGCTCGCTGAGCTGGAAGGTTAGTTTTCAGATGTTTCGTCACTAGTCTAGGTAACATCAGTGAGCCTCCGGTGAAGCACTAGTGTTATGTACCGCTTTCTATTTATCTGTTTAGGTTGGTGATGTCATTTCCTGTTCTTTTTCTCAGAGGATGGTAGATTGGCTCCAAATCAATGCGTTTGTTGATGGCATTCTAACTGGAACTCCATGCTTCTAGGAATTCTCGTGCATGTCTCTGTTTGGCTTGTCCTAGGACGGATGTGTTGTCCCAGTCAAAATGGTGTCCATCCTCATCTGTATGTAAGGATACTAGTGATAATGGGTCATGTCGTTTTGTGGCTAGTTGATGTTCATGTATCCTGGTGGCTAGCTTTCTGCCTGTTTGTCCAGTGTAGTGTTTGTCACAGTTCTTGCAAGGTGTGCAAACAGGCAGAAAGCTAGCCACCAGGATACATGAACATCAACTAGCCACAAAACAACATGACCCACTACCCACTATCACTCGTATCCTTACATACAGATGAGGAAGGACACCACTTTGATTGGGACAACACATCCATCCTAGGACAAACCAGAGACACACATGAGAATTCCTAGAAGCATGACATTCCAACTGGAACTCAATCAACAAACACATTGATTTGGAGCCCATCTACCATCCTCTGAGAAAAAGAACAGGAAATGACATCACCAACCCAAGGAAACCTAAACAGATAAATAGAAAGCGGGATACAACACCAGTGCTTTGTCGGAGGCTCACTGATGATGTTACCTAGAACGGTGACGAAACGTCTGAAAACTAACCTTCCAGCTCAACGAGCAAACTGACATCCAGAACCTCAACCTGAGCTACAAATCTTCTCAAAACTCGCTAGTTCATAAGTCCATTCCATCACACTGAAAAAAAATGAAAAAACTTGTTTAACAACTATTTGTAATGCTTTTTATGTATCCAGAAAGTCTCTCACAGTAATTATTGACCAGGTGTCTTTATGAATCAAGGAGCTGAAAAAGACAAACACGTCTTACCGACGGTTTAGAATTTAACGATTGAGATCCTTCAGTACACAGTGACTGCAGCATTTTATCCTTTTACTGGATTCACAAATTCAGCATCTGACATAAGCCACTGTTGGTGAAGATTGAGTGAAACAGAAATGAGTGACAAAACTACATTACAGAAAGGAGATGGCATCACGTATTACGGTACCGAGAGAGAATCATCAAGCGTCTTGAAATACCCCATTCAGGAAAAAGACAACTACCAATTTTGTGTTTTCTTTCACCATTCTTCCCACCCCCTCTCCCACTACCCCAATCCAGTTACTACTGAGTACACAAAGTCGTTCCCTTCCTGTCCCACTCTAGTAACATTATCCAAATAGCTGCCCTGTAATTCTGCCACAATTCTTGCTTTGAAAAATCGACATTTCCCCTCTCTCATCCCTCCCCACCTCTGACTTGTGCTAAGCTTTATCTACAAATTACTATTTGGCTTGAGTTTACTATAAAAAAAAATCAATTGTGTGTAAAACAATTTCTACATTAGTATACACTCAGTATAATTTTAGTATACCATTTTAATACACCATCTTGCTGTAATGCTCACATTTCCCTCCTGCCTCGTTCCAGTGAAACATAAAGCAAGACGGAACAACAGCACCTCATTTTCTGCTTAAGCTCTTTAAAGCCATCTGGATTCAAGTTCAACAACTTTCGGTCATGGAGGGAGTCGATGTTTGCTTTTTCCAACACCTTTCACTTCTAAAAGGCATGCCGGATTCAAAACATTAACTTGATTTTTCTCTCCACATATGCTGCCAGTCTGCTGAGTTTCTCCTGAGTTTCTACTTCTCCTTAACTTCCTTAGTTAACGATGGCTAGCCCTTGCCATTTTTAGAATCCTTCCTCCTCAGTGGAATATGTATTTACTATGAGCTATTTTCTTAACTGTCTGCCATTGTTCCTCAACCATCTTTGCTGCCAACCTCCTGCCCCAGTCCTCTCTGGCTAACTCTTTATAGTTGCCCTGAGTTAAGATGATCACAAATGTTTCCTCTCTTCAAAACTGAGCGCTAAATTCTGCTGCTATTTGAGGGGATCTTTTACTCTGATATCATTTATTAAAACTGCCTCATTACTCATTACCAGATGCAAAATTGGCCTGATCCCAAGTTGGATTTACGATATATTGTTCTGGGAAACTATCTCAAATACACATGGTGAATAGTTCCTTATGGCTTACTCTGCCAATCTGATTATCCCAATCTACACAAAGATTAAAGTCACCTATGATTTATGTACTTCCTTTATTACATGCCCCCATTGTCTCCTGATTTATACTCTGTCCCACCATATACCTAATATTTGGAGGCCTATAGGCTACTTCTACCAGTGTCTTCTTTCTCTTTTTATTTCCTATCTCCACCCTACAGATCCTACTGATTCAAGATAACTCTTGCTATTTATTCTATCCTATATTAACAAATTACTCCATCACCCTTTTCTTCCTGCCAGTCAGAGTCACATAGCATGAAAACAGACCCTTCAGTCCAATCAGTTCATGTTGAATGTAATCCCAAACTAAACTAGTCCCACATGTCTGTTCCTGGCCCATATCCCTCCAATCCTTTCCTATTCATGTACCTATCCAAATGTTGTATAAACATAACCGTACCTACATCCACCACTTCCTCAGCAAGTTAATTCCACATGCGAACCACACTGTGTAAAAATGTTGCCGCTCATGTCTTTTTTAAATCTCTCTCCTTTCACCTTAAAAATGCATCCCCTCGTCTTGAAATACCCCATTCAGGAAAAAGACAACTACCAATTTTGTTTTTTCTTTCACCATTCTTCGCACCCCCTCTCCCACTACCCCAGTCCAGTTACTACTGAGTACACAAAGTCGTTCCCTTCCTGTCCCACTCTGGTAACATCCAAATAGCTGCCCTGTAATTCTGCCACAATTCTTGCTTTGAAAAATCGACATTTCCCCTCTCTCATCCCTCACCACCTCTGACTTGTGCAAAGCTTTATCTACAAATTACTATTTGGCTTGAGTTTACTACAAAAAAAATCAATTGCGTGTAAAACAATTTCTACGTTAGTATACACCCAGGTCCCTCTCTTGCGCTTCTTTCAGAACTGTACTCATTGTTTTATATTGTTTTTCCAAGTCCTTCCGGTCAAATTGAATGAACTTTCAGCCGCCACTTCCCCGCTCATTCTCTAGTCCTTTTAAAGTTCTCCACCACTTTAAAGTGTGGTGTTACCTGCAAACGTTGAACCCGTGCCCTGTAACAGCCAGGTCTGGCTCTTCAATACACACATCAAGAGGAGCAGGAGACTCTCTCTCGAATGCAGCCTGCAATAAGACACGCTGCCGGCCCCACCTGACCCTATGTATCCAGCCGTTTCCATGGCTGCGGGTACGCGGGCGCCCCCCGGGGAGTTCATCCAGCTGCCTGCAGCATTCGGTGAATGAGAGGGGTGCCGGGGTGGGGAGACAGTGTCTCTTTATTACGGCCCTTCCGCAAAATAAGGTTCCGTGCTCCCGGGAACTGGCCTTCCCGACCCTCCCCCTCCCCTTGATTTAAAAAAAGGATTTATTCCGTGGGGTTCCGCCGCCTCCCGCCACTTTGCAAATGCAGGTCTAACCCGTTTGCTGAGAATAAAATGATCGTTAGCATATTATCCAAAACGTAGTTAACCATCGGCCAGCCCCTGCTGAGTAAGAAATGGTGCCTGATGAGGTGTGTGCAGCGAATAAAACTCCGTCTATGATGACTTAAGCTTCAGTTTTCTCAAGTCACCATCGGTTCGACTTACTCGACTGAGGGTCTCCGCAACGTTGATTACTTTGCTGCTCATTCCCTAGAACTGACCACTGTACTTACCCGAATACGGGTTATCCAGGCACTGCAAGGACAGTTACTGTGCATATTCCTCACAGGGTAGCGCTCTGGAAATCAAACCCTGCTGTACATTGTATACTCGTTTCCTGGGATGTTGGAAAAAGAAAGACAAGGGAACCATAACAAATCCGCACCTTGATTTACAGACCAACATAGTGGGGACAGGGAGTGGTCGGGAGCTGAGAGAGTATCTGTGAGTTAGTGGAGCTGACTGTGAGGAGGTAAGAATAATCCTTCTATTTGGTACTGGCTGCTGAAGTTCTGCCTGTTGCTAGGTGGCTATTCATTGTAAGCACTGTTGCTGGTTCAATAAGTAGTAAGAAAGGGTGTAGATGAGCTGGAATCAAGGGTGTGTACAAATGGAAGTCCAGCAAGCAACAGGTAGCTAATTACTTTGTGGACTAGTGACCAGTTATTGATGACAAAGGCGTTCTGCCTGCCAACAGTCATGTTGGTTCTCAGATACCGAAGTGTGGGGCTGGATGAACACAGCAGGCCAAGCAGCATCTTAGGAGCACAAAAGCTGACGTTTAGGGCCTAGGCCCTTCATCGGAAAAGGGGGGTGGGGAGAGGATTCTGAAATAAATAGGGAGAGGGGGTAGGCGGACTGAAGATGGATAGAGGAGAAGATAGGTGGAGAGGAGAGATTAAGTGGGGAGGTAAGGAGGGGATAGGTCAGTCCAGGGAGGACAGACAGGTCAAGGGGGCGGGATGAGGTTAGTAGTTAGGAAATGGAGGTGCGGTTTAAGGTGGGAGGAGGGGATAGGTGAGAGGAAGAACAGGTTAGGCAGGCGGGGACAAGCTAGGCTGGTTTTGGGATGCAGTGGTGGGGGGGGGAGATTTTGAAGCTGGTGAAATCCACATTGATACCATGAGGCTGCAGGGTTCCCAAGCGGAATATGAGTTGCTGTTCCTACAACCTACAGGTGGCATCGTTGTGGCACTGCAGGAGGCCCAGGATGGACATGTTGTCTGAGGAATGGGAGGGGGAGTTGAAATGGTTTGCAAATGAAAGGTGCAGTTGTTTATTGCAAACTGAGCGTAAGTGTTCTGCAAAGCGGTCCCCAAGCCTCTGCTTGGTTTCCCCAATGTAGAGGAAGCCACACCAGGTACAATGGATGCAGTATACCACATTGGCGGATGTGCAGGTGAACATCTGCTTGATGTGGAAGGTTATCTTGGGGCCTGGGATGGGCGTGAGGGAGGAGGTATGGGGGCAGGTGTAGCACTTCCTGTGGTTGCAGGGAAAAGTGCCGGGTGTGGTGGGGTTGGAGGGGAGTGTCGAGTGGACAAGGGAGTCGCGGAGAGAGTGGTCTCTCCGGAAGGCAGACAAGGGTGGGGTTGGAAAAATGTACTTGGTGGTGGGGTTGGATGCAGATGGCGGAAGTGTCGGAGGATGGGGAACTGGTATGCGAGGACCCGGGGGATTCTCTTTTGGCGGTTATTGCGGGGATGGGCTGTGAAAGGATGAGGTGCGGGAAATGCGGGAGACACAGTTGAGGGTGTTCTCAACCACAGCGGGGGGGGAAGTTGCGTTGAACAGCACAAATTGTGAGATATTATTAGATGTCTGACTCCTCAGGTATCTGATTCCAGGATTCCTCTCCAGAAAGGCACTGAATTTACGTCTGCAATCATCTTTTGGCTGTATCTCCTCTTATGGAAAAAAATCAATCAAAAGTTCAATATGTTCAAAAATCCACAGGTGATTCAGGGTTATGATCTGTGATCAGAATACAACCCTACAGTTATACTCCATTCCCCCTTGCAATACAGGCTAACATTCAGTCAGTGAAACAGTGTCACCTGTTCCCTCAGTAATGCTTCAAACATCATATCGGCCTTTTTGGGAGTGAACCCATGGAGAGTGACTGGCCCAGATGGTGTCCCTGGCCGAGCACTCAGATCCTGCACGAATCAGCTGGTGAGGGTACTTGCTGACATCTTCAACCTCCCTTTCCTAACTTCAAGAAGACCACCATCATCCTGGTACCAAAGAAAACTCAGGCAGCATGCCTCAATGACTACTGCCCAGTGGCTCAGACCTCCATAATTATAAAGTGCTTCAAGAGGTGAGTCATGGCTGATGTGAACTCTGGCCTCCTAGCCTGTCTTGGTCCCTTGGAGTTCACCTACCATTGCAACAAGTCCACGGCATACATCATCTCCTCTGCCCAATGGAAGAGGGTGGAAGACCGGGTTGGAGGGGTGTTTTGATTATGTTGACATTTCGAGTCGAGACTGTTTTTCTGAAAAAGGGTCTCGACCCAAAACATCAGCTTTCCTGCTCCTTTGATGATGCTTGGCTTGCTGTGTTCATCCAGCTCTACACCTTGTTATCTCAGATTCTCCAGCATCAGCAGTTTCTCCTATCATGCATTAATAATTGGCTTTGTGATGCAATCAGAATTCTTACATACAAGGGCAACTTCAGAGTCTAATTAAAACCAATCACATGACCGGGGGTCTGGAGTCACGTATGGCCGAGACCAGGTTTAAAAAAAAGCAGCCTTCTTTCCTGAAAGGATGTTAATGAAGCAGATGTGCTAACAACAATTAATGATATTTTCATGGTTGCCATTACTGAGATTAGCTTTATGTTCCAGATTATGAATTTAATTAAAATGTCACAAGCTGGCATTATGGAGAAAGAACCCGTGTTCCCCAGAGCATTGGCCTGGCCTCTGATTACTCATCTAGTGACGTTGCACTACCAGCATCACCCCCAAAATGAAATAATTGAATTTGAATTCCATAGGCTACCTTGATGGGATATGTACCTGGATCATTTCTAATGCCCAAAAGTGGGACTAATACAGCCACTGCTACCATAACCCTTTTGATAATCCACCTTCTATAATATTTGGAGCAATTTTTAGATGAATTTGGTTATCCCAAGTCCAGCAGATTAAAAACCATACCCAATTTTATAGCAGTACATTCTTTGTTTAGTTCATCACATACATAATAGAAAAAAAAGTCAGGCAGTTTATGCACAAAGGACATTTAATATATTCTGTATAGAGACAATAAACATGAATCAAGGAATCAAAATAAGTAGAGGAGTGTTTGCAAATAACTAACATGGAACGAATGGATGCAAAAAAAATTGACGAAATAATTGATTGGACTGAGAAAAGTAATAGAGCTTATCAGAGTGGAAGAAAACAAATGAGTTGTGTGGAGGTAATAAGCATTGGAGCAAGAGTAGATGACTGAATAGAGACAGTCATGGTGTAGATAAAAAAAACAGTGCAATAGAAATGGGAATAGTTCCAAACATTAAGTACATTTAAAATATAAACAGGTTAGAGAGACTTGCAAGTCAATCTGGTTGAGAGGTGATAGTGACCTTTTTGCAGATTTTTAACACAAATACACCTCCATTTGGTAGATTAATTGTGGTGAATAATCAAAACAAAATGGACTTTGGTCTGTTTGGGCCTATCTTGTGAGATTAAGCGTCACAGTGGCAGCACTATATACCACGAAATAATGGTCTAATCAAATGTAAAGAAGTTCACTATTACCAAAATAAAGAATTCCAACTGAAATGAACCCAACCAAATACTTTCTGACATTGACATTAGTGTCTATAAGACAGTCCATACTCTGACAAGCCTACAGGTCATAGAAAAGGTGGCATGGAGGCTCAGTGGTTAGCACTACTGCTTCACAGTGCCAGGAACCTGCTTTGATTCCAGCCTTGGGTCTGGACTGTCTATGTGGAACTTGCACGTTCTCCCATGTCTGCGTGGGTTTCCATGGGTGCTGTCGTTTCCTCCCACAGTCCAAAGATGTACAAATTAGGTAGATTGGCCGCACTAAATTGTCCTGTAATGTACAGGCTGGGTGGATTAGTTATGGTAAATTTAGGGTTAGGGTGGAAGGTCTGGATGAGTAGGAGTAAACCCCAAACCCCATCCCACCCAGTTGGGGACAAAGACTCAGGAAGCAAGCAGGATTCAGGAATGTGGATGTCTTTATTCTTATTCAAGGAAATCACTGGTTCAAGCAAGCAAAGGGCTAAAGATTCCCCCTGCATCTGGCCTCGACATGAGAACCCAGTTGTTCCCTTAATCTTTAGCTCAAATCAGAAGAAAGATCAATAACATGTGGTTTTTACAATACAATATTTTTATACATTTTGTGTTACAATAATCACATACAATATGGTCACTGTGCCCTTTGCCTTATTCTATGCATCCAATCATGTGAATCAGCTAATCAATGATGGACACTCCTGTGGATAGCCTTAGGTTCCCACAATCTATTGATGTTTAACAGACATTGTGATCTCCAAGCCTTGGGATCTTTCTATTTATCCAATTAATTCATATTCCTAAGTTACTGGCTGTACTTCGGACATGTCCCAGATTTGCTTATCTTTAAGAACTGCTCAAAATCTGTTGCCCATTGTATTCCTTTGCTATCTCTATCAAATTACTCATCTTATATTTTCCCACTGTTCCAATCACTTATATAAAAAATACAAAAGACAGCTGATTCTAACTAAATTCTGTAGATTTGTGATATTAATTCCTATTATAAAGTTAGTTATATGTAAGGTTTTATAATTACCTCCACTGTTAGCAGTCTTTAGCTAATGAATTGCCTGCAATTCGTTTCTTACAGGATATGCCAGATGAGACTAACTAACGTTCACATCTATGTTTGAATCTTTCCCCCTAATGCTTTTTAGTTATCAATGTACCTTGTTGTATACTTGCATCTATAATTATGTTCGAATCTATGTCTATGATTATCTGAAAAATTTTTAACTAGAACCTATTTCTTTGATATTGTGTATAATTCTAAAAAAAACTAATTACTGTAAAATAACTTCAGCTGCTGTTTTCACAGCTGAATGAAGAGTGAGGATGACTGTGTTATGTGCTGAGATTCATTGACATTATTCTAACTGATTCTTTTCACCTAATTGGACAATATCCTTTCATTAATGAGGCTGGAATCAATCACTCGAAGTAGTTTAATGAACTTGTTTAATTCTTCAGATCTTTATGAACCACAGTTGCACAATTCACCTGTGTTTGTTGGTAAAAGTTTACCTTCTCCTTTAATGTTTGTTACAAATCTTCAGACTGCATGTCTTTGGATATTTCTTATCAAGCCTATCTCTACCAACATTCCTCGCAGCTGTTGTTCATGCAAATCGCCCTTTTGCCTCGGAGTAATCACTTCCCAAAGGTACCGTTGTTTTACTTAAATGCTGGAGCAGGCTTTTAATTCTGTTTTAATCAGTTTGTCAGC
The DNA here is from genome assembly GCF_030684315.1 of Stegostoma tigrinum. NCBI lineage: Eukaryota > Metazoa > Chordata > Chondrichthyes > Orectolobiformes > Stegostomatidae > Stegostoma > Stegostoma tigrinum. The sequence continues at coordinate 60,952,033 of NC_081356.1, read as the reverse complement.
CATTTTGTGTCTCTCAAACATGGGCAGCTCCAACAGTACCCTCTTTGTCCCTAGGCCAGATTATGGTCATGGGGCATTATTAACAAAATGCCCAAAGCAAAGTCCATGAGCAATTTTCTTTCAGCAATGTCGCATCCATGATCGTCTTCCCTATGTTTGATGAACTGGTCATTTTCTTTCATCATTCCACTAATGTCCATAGTATTGATAGTACATAGCAGGGCCACCTTCTTGGTCTGTGGGCCTTCTGCAGTCGTCTTCTTCATTATTCTAGGAATGAAATCCTTGAGGAAGCCATAAATAGTATAACATAAAAACACAATGATGATAGGGTGGGATCTCTTAAGAGGGTCAGTACTGACTCCATGGGCTGAATGGCCTCTTTCACATTGCAGGGATCCTTTGACTCTCAAGTTAAGTCCATGAATCAAAGGCAGAAGGAAGTGTTTCACAACTTGTACAATCAATGCTTCGATGTCATCTGGGTGAGAGGCTTCAGAGTTAGCAGACTTAACTTTGGATGAGGCAATAATGTATAATGACCAGTAGTTAAGATAAAATTCTTATTATTGGAACAGGGGCTGAATCTTGTAGAGGGGATATGTTCTGTGCTGTCTGCAAGAGAGCCCGAAGAGTTTCCACATTGCCTGTTTTTAAAGAAGGTAGATTATTGTTTAACTGGAGATTGACTCCTAAATATGGGCCACACAGGAACCTGGTTTTCTTGTGTATGAAACACAAGTTGGTATGTAGGTGAATCAAATAATTAAAGGGGTAAGATGAATTTGGTCTTTATTTCAAGGAGTTGGATTTTAAAAATGAGGAAGTCTGCTTATGAATGTATAGGGTCACAAGACTACATAAGGAATCAGAGATCCTCCTTTGAATGGCTCCACATTGCTGTATTATCAACACCCCTCTTTTTAATGAAAGTTATAAAATATTTAATGCTGTATCAGGGGACAGGCCACCTCTACAATTTCCGTGAAACATCTCACAGGAGCCAACACCATGACACTTTGGGACAGGTGACCAAAAACTAGGTGAAAGAGCAACTTAAAGTAAGAGTGGTGGAACAGTTCAGTGAGGAATTTAGGGCATAGACAGCTGAAGGCAGGTAGCAAATGGGGGATCAAATTAAGTCAGAAAATCACAAAATTGGACCATTGTAGAGACTGCTGATTGCAAGGGCTTGGAGTTAGTTACAAATGTAGGGGGAGTTGTTATAGTTATCAAGAGATTTGAATATAAAAATGACAGCTTAAAATTAGAGGCGCTGCTTTGCAAAGGGCCTGTGGAGGTTAATGGTAAGTGAACAGAATTTGATGCAATTTAGGATAGTGGCAGCAAAGTTTTGGAAGAGCTGTAACTTACAGTAGGTGGAAGATGTGAAGTCAGTCAGGAGATCATTGAAATTGTGCAGTAATTAGCCTTTTACTAAACATTTAAAAAACCATTTAAAATATCTGTGAATTTGTTTTCAATGTCAATGTTATCCCGTGAAATTTGAAAACTCAAAGAAAAGCTAAATATAATTATTTCAACATTTAATTTGATTTTTTTATTGTCATGTGTATTTTGTTACAAAATACAGTGAAAAGTATTGTTGTTTAATGTCACCACTCTCCTGTGCCATCTTAAAACACAGAAAAATAATCCAAAGTGGAGAATATAAAGGCAAAAGAATAAACAAATGTGGAGAAAGTATTCAACTTAACAGTCCTTCTTGTTAAATGCTCCGCCATTGGCCATGGGCCTAGTTGCCAGGCGTGAGCTCCTTCACCGCACTGATGCTGAAACAAAAGTTGCCACTCTTCAATGTCATCTCACTTCCATTAATGCCATTATGGTTCCTCGCCAACTCAGATGCCACTGATGCCACAGAGTTTCATACTGGCCCAAAATTGTCTCGGTGGGCATCTCCATGTATCTACACTGGACACAGACATCACTGGGAACCCAAACTTAGCTCTGCATGAGTTGACACTAGGACCGCCTCATCAGTAAAGAAGCTGCTGGGAACCAAAACTTACCTCTGTGCCACAGCCACGAATCCACATTGGGCTCACTTGAGTCTGCACTAGGCCTTCTTGCCCACAGCCACAACTCTGTGCTGGGTTCACTCACTGTCCACTGCCAATGTTGTGACTGAGCTCTTCAACAAGAGAAATATTAAACATCTGACAAAAAAAACAAAAAAGAACAGAGGATGGAATGGACCAATAAAACAGCTTTTATTTGAATTTACTTTTATTGTTGATTTGTTATGGGTGTTTTAACAAATAAAACAATCCAGTCAGTATTTCTATATAAATACGAAATGCCAACCTTCTCAAAGTTTAGTAGCCTAAAGTTACAAGTGCTTATTCCTGTCTGATTGACTGTGTTGTGGTAAATGTCTTTCATCTTTCCCACAGCCATGTTTATTAAAGCAGGCAAAGCAATGGTTAATGGTGAACTACGCCTACTTACACTGCAAATCACAGCAAAAACATCACAATGTGAACAAAGACTATGAAATCTATCTCTGCTATCCACCACAGTTCTTAATAGTTTCACATAAATGATCCCCATATATGTATTTTCAACAGTTCGTTTAACTTTCATTAATGGTATGAATGATTAAATTACAAACCCTGGCAAAATTTCAAGGGGAAACAATCCATGATGAATGCAATAATATAGTGTTATATTTGTAAGCACGATTTTTGGTATATTTTACAATTTCACCCAGAAACAAAGATGGTATAGAGAGTAGAATATGTTGTGAATGAAAATGTTCTGCTTTCTTAAATTGCCTCTCTGTCATCCAAAGTCAAGCATTTTATTGCTGTTCGTTCTTTATATCTAAGCACATGTGAACATATAACATTTAAGCAGCTTGTGAAGCTGTTAAAGTATTTATATAGTTTGACTTGCCAATTGATTTTCTTTAATTATTTCATTTAACCAAGTCATCTAAAGAGAATTGAAATTTTATTACAACAGTCCATCAATAGGAATAACTGTTTAATTAGTCTATGCATAGAAAAGCCCATCTAATATTAAAAATTTCTATAATGGACATGGAAATGAACAAGGGCACCAGACCAATACAAAAGTTTTTTTTAAATACCTGGGGTCAATGAGTGATGCAGCAAGATAATAATTGACATGAATTGATCCCTTCAGTCATTATATTAAGACAGATGGTGTCTTTGCAATCAAAATAACAGTTAAATATTGTTAGCGTGACTTTGAAGTTCAGAAAAATCTGGCAAATATTTCTCTTTTATTGTTCTATAAATTAATTCAATCTAGAAATAAATCTATAAATAAATTTCTTAATTTAACTTCATATTAATTTATTAATGATGCCTTCAAAATGATCATTGTTGAACCGGTTCTTGAGTATGTTTTGTTTGTGACTTAACTGAATTATATTATTGAATACTTTCCAGATAAAATTCTATAGAATATTAAATATATTTGTAAAAGTTAGATTGAGCAACAAAGCAATCCATATTTTACAACCTCCCCATTCACCACCTTCCTTTCCCCCTTAAAGTACTCACTAATTTAGTTTGTGATGTTAGCTTAATTGAGATATGTTGAAAGCAGCCATTTGCTTTAAGTCATGGAATTGGTATCTACAGGAAGTACTGTATATGGGAGGCAATTTCAGAGGTGGCAGGAATCAGTTTTGACATCTATTCACAGCAGTTTTTGAGATGCAGAAACAAAGAAGCTACTACTGTCAGAAAGCAGATGGACTGTTTTGTGCTATCAAATAAGTAGGATGCTCTTGTGAGTTCTGATTCTGTTCAGATCAAAGAGAACAGAACAGGCGACTCTCTTGACAACTGAACGGAGAGTCATCAGATCCATAAAACTAAGACTGGGAATGAAATAATTGTCAAGGAACACAAGTTTCAACTTGGTGTGGCAGGTAGAAGTGATCCTTCTGGGCACTAGGACTAACTATGGGTTGGTTGCTAAATTACTACATATCTTCCAAAATGTGGTACTAGGTTTTCATAAGACATATTTCAATTGTATTAGTTTATATAAAAGTAACTTTTCTTTCACTTGATGTATTGTTAGGTCAAGTTATATAATTTTTTAAAACTTGTTACGTATTGTTTAATAAATTTTGATTCTAAATTGTTACAGTAATCGTCTTACAATATTATCTTTTCTCCCTCAGTTTCCATCAGTTTCTGGGAAATTAATTTTTTTTAAAAAATCAATCTTCATGGAGATCAAAGGAATAAAATACTGGCTTCTGTGATTTAAAAAAAAATTCTCATGAAATTCAAGTGTGGAAGCAGATGAACAACAGGTTGTCCTTTTTAAGTAAATATCAGAAATATGATTTAGGTATTTTATCCTTTAGATTTATGTCTTCAGTAGAAAAGAGAAGCAAAACGGAGATAAGATTCAGAGGTCTCTACAGACACTTTACAGCTTGATAAGTGAAGGGTAAAAGGCACACTATTGTGGAAGGCGCAATAACACATATTTAAGAGAAGAAAGTAGTAAATTTGATTACAAAATTCAGGCTATGTCAGTAATTAAATTGAGCCAAGAAAAACATTTGGGTATAATAGGTAGCCTAATATTGCAACTATCAACGCAGATATCAGACAAATAAGCAGAGCTGAAGAATATAATCTAAGAGAGTGACACTGATCACATGTAAGAGCATCAACAATGTTACATTTGTGTTCCACAAAAGAAAAGATAAAGTTAGTGGCAAAATATTGAATTGGGAAGAGATTCAGATGGAATTCATTTTTCAGCAGATAATAAAGTTCAGACTATGGGATTGTTGGATGGGAAACATGAATATAATTTTCAAACTAATAGGAGGACATAGACAAATTGAAGGCAGAGAGACATTTTGTATTTTACAAACAGGATCAAAGCAGGCATCCATATACCCAATTAGGATGTTGTGGGTCAGAGAAATTGATATAATTTTGTCATCCTTATTCACTGATCATGCTTCTGGCGAGCAATATCTTCTAGCTGTAACCATGATTTGCATTGCTACTCCTTTCAGTCTTCATAATTATAAACGTTGAGGTATAAACAGTATATAAATAGTGACTTTTCATGTTTAAAGTAACTAACATACTATTGTGATATATACTAATATCAATTAGGCACTTGAGTGGGAATTGAAGACATCTTTGATTCAGTGTAGAGCTATTTGTACTATTCCCTCAATAACTTCAGCAGGCACATGTAAGAGTTCCAGATCAGTATAGGCTGGCCATTTGGGGTTGGAGACTTTTCCAATCCCAGACTTGCCGGTTGCAAAGGCACAGAAAGGACCTCAAAACAAAGGAATTTATCTGTCCCTGCTTGTCAATGGGATTTGGTGTGTGGTCATCAGAGATACTCCTGGTCAAACCAAACACTTCGATTGCCTGCCCTGCTCTGTTGAAATTTGTGATATGATTTATATGGCCAGTGGAAGCTAGTGAAGCATTAGCAGGCAAGTCAGAACCAGGGTCACTGGCAAAGGTTCCTGTAAGTTATACCCAACTATTATGCCTAAAGTTTTGAAGAAGCAAGGTATACCATAAATATATTGTAACAGACTTCAGTAATACCTATTCTTACCTAACCATTTTTCAATATCAAAAACTACATATCAGTCCCATTAATCCATCATCACAATATGCACAGACTTAAACTGGATTCAAAAAATCAACATATTTTTTAATATTCTCACCTTTGTTTATATTCCACATAAGCAATCCCTCTCTATGACTATAATCAACTCCAGCCCTACAATTCTCCGAAACATACATGCTCATTTCATTCTGCCTCATAAGCATTCCTGATTTTAATTGCTCATTGGCAGCATATTCAGTCAGCTAAGCCCTACACTTCTTTGTCTTTCGATCTCACTTAACTCTTCAAATGAACACCTTAAAACATGCATCATTGATCAAGCTTTTGGTCAACTGACTTAATACCTCACTGTAATATATATTATAGTACTCCTGTGAAGTCCCTTAGGATGTTCTAACAAGCTAAGGACACTCTATTACTAAAGGTTGTTGTTTGGTTTTCAACTACATAAAGTTGTGTTGGGACCACAACTAATCAAGTTATACATTAACAATTTGGATGAAGGAACTCAGGCCATTGTTGCTAATTTTGCAGACGACACAAAGATAGTTGAAGGGACAGGCAGCATTGAGGAAGTGGGCAGCAGTAGAAGAACTTAGACATGCTTAGCGAGTGGGCAAAGAAGTGACAGATGGAATACAATGTGGCAATGCATAACGTTATACATCTTAGTAGGAAGAGGAGATGTAGACTATTTTGTAATCCGGAAAGGTTTCTAAAATTTGAAGCACACAGTCTTAATTCAGGAATCTCTAAAGATTAACATGCAGTTGGTGATTAGGAAGGCAAATACAATGTTCGCATTAATTTCAAGAGGGCTAGAAAACAGGAGAGTTGTACTGCCAAAACTGTATAAGGTTCTGGTCAGACCACATTTAGAATATTGTGAGTAGTTTTGGGCACTGTATCTAAGCAAAGATGTGCTGACATTGGAGGGTCTCCAGAGGAAGGTTACAAGTCTTCCCTGGAGGATGAGGAAAGATTGAGAACTCTGGCTTTGTATTCAGAGTTTAGAAGGATGACGGGTGATCCAATTGAAACAGAGGATACGGAGAGGCCTGGATAGAGTGGACGTGGATAAGATATTCCCACTAATAAGAACAACCAGGACCAGGGGGCACAGCCTCAGGGTGAAGTGACAAGCCTTTAGAACTGAGATGAGGAGGAATTTCTTCAGCAAAAGGGTGGTGACTCTGGGCCTCATTGCCGCAGAAGGCTGTGGAGGCCAAGTCATTGAGTGTATTTAAGACAGAGATAGGTAGGTTCTTGATTAGTAAGGAGATCAAGGGTTATGCGGAGAGGGCAGGAGAATGGGTTTGAAAAATTGATCAGCTATGATCGAATGGCAGAGCTGAATCAGTGGGCTAAATGGGCTAGCTCTACTCCTTTATCACATCTGATTCATTCCTATTGAATTCCTCAGTAATTAATGAAGTAATTTTATTTGTAGATTAAGACCAGTTGAGTGCAAGATTGAAATAGTCTGCTTTAAGATCTTCTGTCACCAAGGTTGCAGGGATGGTCAAGGACAGATTGCAATGTGTCAATAACAGTTTTGTTAGTCATGACTATTTATTTCATTCTTTGATTTGACTGGTTGAGTTCCATTAATGTTCTTCTGTCAATAGGCAACTACCTCAAACAGTCAGTGTATCTGACAAACAACCCAATAAAATAATATTCACTCAACCGCAGCCAAAATAATAATGAGACACTGTTTGAATTCTGAAATATTTTAAACTGTGCAAGAAGAAATATAGTTAGTCTTTAATCAAAGATTTCTAGGCCAGCCTCCTTCTTTCCACCATCCGTGAATGAAGATAAGCCAATAAGTACTTTGTTGCCTATTTGCTTACTTACGTCTAGTTTTATTCAACTCTAACCTCTAAGCCCTGTGTTTGCTGATCTACTTTGACTCCCAGTCTGTCTACACCTGTTTCATAATTCTTATTGCCAAATTCATATTCCTCCAAAGTCTCGTCCCTCCCTTTCTCTAGCTTCTTTCAGCCCATCACAATCTCTCGATCTCTTCAGTTTTCCATGCACATCTTTGCTTTGATAGTGGCATGACTGATAGTCAAATCAGCAGCTGTGTAGGTTCTAAGCTGTGGAATTCACTCCCGCAACTTCTCCACCTCTCTCTCCTTTTATGTTTTTCCATAAAACCTACTATTTGACCAGGTTTTTGTTATCTTGATGTATCTTGTTTGATAATGATCCTGCAAAGTGCCTTTAACCTGAGTTTACTTTTTTATAGGTGAAACAAATGCAATTTGTTACTGTTATAAATAATGAAACTTCAAAGGTTTACTGTTCAATTCTCTAAACTTTTAAGCAGGATTGTGAATTCCTGAGAATTAACTATAAAACTGTAATCTAATTCAGTGGCTAAGATGACATTTCCACTGTTCCTAGCCGTTGCAAATTATTAAATTAGAACGCTATACTGTCAATGACCCTCTGATGGAATAATTTCTTTGTCAATTTAATCAACAATTTTCTATTTGTATTGATTTAATGATGGACTACAGTTCTACAGGTGGCACCCTCCAATGCCATTCAAATTACTCAAATTAATCGAATTCGGATCCTTTCCTCAGCTGTACAGGTGTTGCTAACCTCCAGTAGGGGTCAGTGTATAACAGTCAAGACCAGAAACAATCAAATTTCTCCTGCCAGACTGAAATCAATTGTAGCAGTCATTCTGCCACCCTGCGTTAGAATAATTAAATCAACCCTAGCCAAGAACCCTGGCCTGTGTAGTTCAGTTACTCACTAGACACACTCACTAAGGTAGTAGGAAGGTAATATTTGTTCAATGTACTCGTACAGTTTAAATAAGTTTTGTTTTATTGTGCAAGTTTTATTGACTGGCAAAAGCATTAATAGTTTCTAACATTCGTCAGAAAAACACACTTCTAATTGCACTCCAACCAGCCTCCAGGAACAGTCATTTTGCTTCTCTCTTAACTCAGTTATGAAGCTATTCAATAGAGGGCTGAACAAATTTTTTCTTTTTTTTAACAAGTAAGAAACAGAGCTAGTTTACTCCCTGAATAGATATACTGTTTGTTTTTTTTTCACTAGACACCGGTAAACTTATAATTCAGCCGGCAGGAAAGTGACAGGAATGGATTGATATGAAATTCTGAAAATCACACAATCTTACATAAATAGAAAGTAAAATCAGGTGGACAATGTTATAGCTTCAGATTCCCTGCAACTGGATTACACTTACTACTTGGACTGTTTCCTAGCTGATTCACAACATAGGACTACAATGTAGAGGAAAGCGATTGTTTATTTTTCTGCGATTAATATAAGATTACAGTAAAATATGATAAAGGTGATTTAATGTTCCTATGTTAGTAGGGAATGACATTCAAAAGAACGCATCTGGGAAATTCATTGTCAAGAATTAGCTAATTATTTGTCTATTCATTTTAACAGTAAATCATAGCCTATGCTCTCCTGATTTCGCAAAATAAATTGTAAACGTATTCAAGCATGGAATAATGTCACCTGTTCATGAATCATAATTCATGAGTGCATTTAAATGTTTCATTTCCCATAACACAGATCAAGTGGCTGTTGTGTTTTAGTTATTTGGATAGGACAGTTAATGTCTAACTGCAAGAAAAGTATCTTCCACTTGTAAATCCTAAAACCTCTGCCACACATTTGCAATAAAAATGACAGAAGTGGTATTTTGTCTTTTTTGCTTATGTGTGATACTATTACAATGGGAAAATACTACCATAACAATATTCAAACTTATGCTGGTAAGAGGCAAATAATGTTCATACCATGTGGATACCAGGCAATGACCATCTTCAACAAAAAAATCTAACCACTTCCTCTTCACAATCAAAAACATTACAATCACTGAAAACCACACCATCAAAATTGTGGGCTCATCATGGACCACAGCTTAATTGGGCAACCTTCATAAATCCTATTACCAAGCCAAGTCAGATGCTAGGTATTATGCATCTGTTATCTTACCACTTCATTCTCTAAAACATGTCCACATTCTACAAAGCATAAGTCAGGACTGTTGCCTGGATAAGTGCAACTCCAAAACACACACAAGGTCCAGCAACATCCGTGATAAAGCAACCCACTTGACTGACACTCCTTAACCACTCCAACTTAAATACTCACTCCCTCCACTGCTGACCAAACATGACTGCAGTCTGCACTATTCACAAGATTCTCTGCAATATTTGTGAAAGCTACTTCAACAGTATTTCCTAGATCTGCAATCTCTACCATTTAGAAAATCAAAGGTACCAAGTGCATACGACACCACCACCTGCAACATCCACTTTAAACAACATCCAACTGACTTAAAAACACTCTCATAGCACAGTGGGTCTTCTACACCACACTGATGGCAGCAGTTTAAGAAAGTGGTTCGCTATCATATTCTTGAAAGCAATTAGGGTGAGTGATAAATAATGCCCTCCATCCCAGGTGTATTAAAAGAAATTCTCAGGCTTCTGAGGCATACACTATTTCCAAATATCATTTAGAAGTTTTTGACAATACATTTCACTGCAACTGTTATCAAAATGGCTAGCAGCAAAACTTCTTTTTTATTCTTATTTATTCAAGGATGAGGGCATTGCTAGCCAGGCAGCATTTATTGCCCAAAGGCAATGTAGGCCAGGTAAGGATGGCAGATTCCTCCCCTAAAGGATGTTAGTGATTCAGATGGTTTCCTCCTGCCAACTTATTCATAGTCATCATTAGATTCTTAATTCCAAATATTCACTGAATTCAAAATCCACCATCTACAGCAGCAGGATTTGAACCCAGGTCCCCAGAACATTATGTGGGTCTCTGGATTAACAGTCCAGCGATACTACCACAAAGGTAGCACCTCCCCCTTTTGTTTTTACTTTTTGATGCTTATTTATACTTTTTGATAGCAGTGAATATAGTCAATTGATTAAGCATTATCAGTAGTCAGAAGTGGCTTTTTCCAGCCATATTTGAGAAATAATAATTTGAAAATCTTAATTATAAAATCTTAAAAATAATTGTCTGATTTAGGTTGATTCCCTGAGGCAGTAACCCTGCACAGCATTCTCCAGTGATATCAAGCAAGAACTGGGGAATTGAGGTGGTAGTGAAACAATTCTCACCAATATCCTTAGTCTGTCCAGAAATATCAAATTTTGGGTTTACTAGGGCCAGTCGCCTTGTTGCTGGTTGAAAACAACATAAAAAGCATAGGTTGCTTTTTCCGTTTCAGCTGAAGCAGATTTGGATTATGTTTACACTTTACGTTATTTTCTGCAATAATTTTTAGCTTTCTAACTTGGACCGATCTTTCTTTTCATTGCAAGGTAAAAGGAAACTGCTTTACTGTTTGACCTTAGTGGTTCAATTTATGAAATTTGAGACTAAAGTAAGAGCGCGTGAGTGAGTGATGTGTGTTCTGCCAGAAGACAGATTCTTAGATCATTATATATTAATGCTTCATCCTGAATTGTTTTCTAAGCTGTTTCCTTTCAAATGTGGTTTGCCATTGTTTTTCCACTCACAAGGTAGGGCAAGGAGATACACTCCAAGTCCGCTTCAACTGAAACAGGAACTGAACCCATGCTATCAATGTTGTTTTCAACCACCATTAAGTTGACTTGTCCCTGTACACAGAAACTAGTTGATATTTATGTGCAGTTAAGGATTCTGGCAAGAAGTTTGTCACTGCCACCTCAATTCCCACAAAGTGTGCCCAATTCTTCCTTGATATCTATGAAGAGTGCTGTGCAGGCAGCAGCCTACAGTGTTTACTGCCTCAGGGAATCAAACCTGAATCAAACAATTATCTCCTGGTCCGCTTTTGTTAAAAAGTTGCTAAGCTATTTACAGTGTGTATGTTAACATGATCTGGATGAAGGGACTGCGGGCATTCTGGCGAAGTTTGCCGATGATACGAAGACAGGCAGGTAGTACTGAGGAGGCGGGGAGGCTGCAGAAAGATTTAGACAGTTTAGGACAGTAGTCCAGGAAATTGCTGATGAAATTCAACGTGAGCAAATCAGAGGTCTTGCACTTTGGCAAAAAGAATACAGGCCCGGACTATTTTCTAGAAAATAGAGAAAATTCATAAAGCCGAAGTACAAAGGGATCTGGGAGTGCTGGTCCAGGATTCTCTAAAGGTTAACTTGCAGGTTGAGTCCGTGATTAAGAAAGCAAATGTAAGGTTTTCACTTATCTCAAGAGGGTTGGAATATAAAAGGAGCGATGTGCTTCTGAGACTTTATAAAGCTCTAGTTAGGCCCCATTTAGAATATTGTGTCCAATTTGGGCCCCACACCTCAGGAAGGACATACTGGCACTGGAGTGTGTCCAGCAGAGATTCACACGGATGATCCCTGGAATGGTAAGTTTAATGTACGAAGAACGGCTAAGGATCCTGAGATTGTATTCATTAGAGTTTAGAAGGTTGAGGGGAGATCTAACAGAAACGTACAAGATAATGCATGGCTTAGAAAGGGTGGACGCTGGGAAGTTGTTTCCATTAGGCAGAGAGACTAAGATCTGTGGGCACAGCCTTAGAATTAGAGCGGGTAAATTTAAAACTGAAATGAGGAGACATTTCTTTGGCCAGAGTGGCGGGCCTGTGGAATTCATTGCCACGGAGTGCAGTGGAGGCCAGGACATTAAATGTCTTCAAGGCAGAGATTGATAAATTTTTGATCTCGCAAGGAATTAAGGGCTATGGGGAGAGTGCGGGTAAGTGGAGTTGAAATGCCCATCAGCCATGATTAAATGATGGAGTGGCCGCGATGGGCTGAATGGCCTTACTTCCACTCCTATGTCTTATGGTTTTAACATATATGTAGCAAATTTAAGCCTTGTGGAATCCTATATTCTAAAGGTATCTTGTCATACTCTTTCAGTTTGTATAATGATGTGAATTAAGTGAATGTGTGCTATGAACTTGAACAGCTGAGCCAATTTCTTTTGTTTAAAATTTACAATCTGAATTTACTCAAACACAACATTTTCTTGCAGCTTGTCTAACATTGGCAACTTTATACTGCTAAAACATTCATCATTTCATGTATCCTCCTATCTGAAAACATCTTCAGTTAATGTAGAGTTTAATGATAGCAGGGTGTATTTCCATGGAATGGAGAAATTCTGTTGAACTTTTCCCCAGTTACAATAAACAAGTGGAAGAACCTCCATGGAAATCTACCCCAAATCAGTTTGGTGTTTCCCATTATTACAGATAATTTCTACTTAAATAAATTTAAATAAATGTTGATTTGATTTTAGAGCCTGTGAAAATAACAAGTGCCCACCCTCCAAAATCATGCATCTTACCACATGTAACCCAGTCAATACATTTTATGCAAATAGACAAAAACAGTCCATTGCCATAATAGTTATTCATCTGTATAGACCATTTGGAATCTTGCACCCATCTTGAAAAAGGTGGAAACAAAATGCTGTATAGTCATACACAAATACAACAACCATGGAATATCAGAAAGTATTCCTTCATGCCACACTTATTACTTTGCACGTTACAATTCAATCATTTCGTGAGCAATTTTCACTCAAAATATGAATAAAATTTCCTGAAATACGTTTTAACCACATTAGAAAGGTACAAAACATAAAAACAGTAAAAACAGCAGAAATATGTTTTGCTCAGAGACAAAGTTGTCACAAGTTGTTACTGTTTGTCCAGCTGGACATTGGTGTAGTTTCAGGTGCTGCCTAGCTTATCAAGGATGTAATGTACCTTACATGCAAACCACTGTCTAAGCGGACAGTAGTATTCATTGTGAAACTGCGCAAACTCTGGTGTCTGCCGGATTTCCCTCAGAAAAGAAGCATCAATGTCAGATTCCAGCAAGACCAAAAGAAGTGGGAAAGCAAACAGCATCAAGCCCAACCCCACCAGAAGAAGTTTCACAAAGCTCTTTGCGAGTGCATTCAGATGTTTGTTGCTTGTTAACAATTCAAAGCTGCTCGTGAGTACTTGTTTTACTTGCTTTAATTCTTCTTCTTCAGCAATCAGAGGCGTGGTTTCATTTGCATCTAACTCATCATACAAGCTTCCTTCATCCCTCTGATTTCCAAACTCATGACTATTAAAAAGCAAGTCAATTCCACGATCTTCTACAGGAGTAGGCAGGACACTGGCACTTGGATTATACACCAATTCTGATATGGTTAAAGCTTCATCACTATTTTCCTCTTTGTTCTCACATTTGAATTCACCCATGTCTCCTTTCTCAGTTGGTGGCTCTTTTTCCTTTTCTGCTTCAGAAGTAGATTCATCATTCAACACCAAAAACTCTCCACCTGAAAAGTACAAGAACAGTTAAAGATCTTAACTTGACATTTCACAATAGTCTTCTCCCTGCTGAATGTGAGTCGATGTGTGAGAGACTGCAGGTGAAAACTTGTCTCCTACATTAAGCTTTCTTAATGGATTTCATAACTTGTCTATTCACATCTTATTAACGGCAGAATAATTCTTCTCAAGTCATCTGAGAAACCTGGTCCTAATTATCCAATTGGAAGATGGTAGGTTGAATAAATGCTACCTTGACCACTGAACATTTGCTATTTTCTTCAGCAGAGCGTAATCTGGCTGCTGTGTTTGTTTGTACTTTTTTCAGTGCTTGAAAGGGCATAGATAGTACTGGACTTAGAAAAGGGATTTTGATGACTACACTTGATGGGGCTGGTTTCTAACTGCTCTGGCCTTTGCTGATTAAAATGGCAAAATAACCAAAATGAAAAATCAGGTGAAGAATTGTCACTTCAAACTATGTGGGATTGCAATAATTTCTTACTGCAGGAGTACAGGAGAATAACAAGTATATTTGCTAAACCAATTTTTGGTTCTTAAATGACAACAAAAAATGGAGTCAATAATCAACAATGAGTTTAAGAAAGTGAATCTGAACCTGACACATTTAAATAAAATTATATAGTTTGGTCTCAGGCTAGCATTTTGCTGTCCACACAGATCGACATGGGCCACATCCAGTATTTAGCATTTTTTTTATTATCGATTAAAACAGAATAAACTGGACTATTGTGTTCATTTCTGGGCCCTACACTTAAGGAAAGATGTCAAGGTCTTAGACAGAGTTCAAAATAGAGTTGCTAAAGTTTTACCGAGGATGAGGAGAAACTGGAGTTACTTGGGTTGTTCTCTGTCGAGCAAAGGATGCTAAAAGATTTGACAGAGATATTTAAAATTATGAATGATTTTGACTGACTAAATAAGGAGAATCTGTTACTCGTGGCAAAAGGGCTGGTAATCAGACAACACAGATTCAAAGTGATTGGCAAAAGAGTCAGAAGTAATGTAAAGAAACTTATTTTTATGCAGTGATTTGTCAAAAATGTATAGCCGAAGTGGTAAACACAGATGGTCATATTCAAAGGAGAACTGGCTAAATATATGAAGGAAAGAAATCTACATGATTAACGGGAAAAGGAAAGCAGCTTGATTAATCAGATTGCTGTCCCAAAGAACCTATATGGCACAATGGATTGCAACATCTCTTTCTGTGCTGTGGCTGTGGGGCAATGAGACCTGAGCAGAATGTACAATGACTATGTTGTATAATAATGTAAAGTTGACATCAGTATCACATCGTTATGTAGAATGATCTGAAGGGAATAGAAGCTCGATTAGAGTCTTCAGAGATGTGCATATCAGCAATATTGTAAACCATGAGTTCTAATGAAAAGCACTGAGACACATTTAGGAGACTAATTAGAGTTAGTCTCCATACATGCTGACAGAGTTGGTGGCAAGAGGAAGACAGTGTAAACTAAAAGATGTGTCAAATGCAGGCATTTAAGTGGCTGGTTAGCTCAGTTGGCTGGATGCTGGTTTGCAATGTAGAGTAAAACCAACAGTATGGGTTAAAATCCTGCACCACTGAGTTTATCATGCAAGTCCCACCTTCTCAAACTGTCCCCTTGCCTGAAGTTTAACCCTCAGGTTAACCACCACCAGTCAACTCTCTCTAATGGCGGAGCAGTAATATGATGATTTTATTTAAGTGAACCTCATGGTCAAGAAAGAAGAAAGAAAAGTTTTCAAGAATTATCCAAGATGTCAAGGTCACCACAGGCCACAGAGGACTTAGAAACAGACCCAAAGGCAAGGCATCAATAAATCGGACCTGAAGCAGTAGGTAGCAGGATAACTACGATCACAGTCAAAGGAGCATGCAGAGTTTAAGAGTCATGGAGTCAACATGCCATTTCCAGGTGATCAATGGACTAAACCAGACCTAGGAGTGGGAGGTTTAGAAGAAAAGATTTATGAAGTATAGAACAGCTTCAGAATTAAAGGGTAAAAGGACCCGGCCTATATGTGATGGGGACTGTTTTGAATCATGTAGGTGCAAGACAGAGTACTGACGAAAATATAGAATTATATGAAGAGGTATTGAGGACATTTGATGCTTAATCAGTATGAGCAGAAATTTAACACTAGAACATGTGAAATTTAATCAGATGAAACAGAGATGTAAGGAAAACATGGATTTGTTCATAAATGACCTTTACCCGCTCCTTTCCCTAAAACTATGCCGTCTCATGACTGACCCCTCTACCAAGGGGAATAGATGATCTCTATTCACTCTTTCCGCACTCCTCATAATTTTATACACCTCAATCATGTCGTTCCTCAATCTTGTCTGTTCTAAAGAAAACATCCAAGCCTATTTAGGCTCTCCTTATAGGTCAATATCTCCATCTTAGGCAACATCCTACTGAACCTCCTCTGCAGGCCCTCCAGTGCTATCACATCCCTCCTGCTGTGAGGTGACCAGAACTATACACAGTACTCCCATTGTGGCCTGACCAACCTCCTGTAAAACTCCATCATTACCTCCTTGCTCTTATACTCTATGCCAGGACTGATGAAAGCAAATGACCCATTTGCCTTCTTAACTATTCATGTGCTCTGCTGACTTCACGGATCTGTGCATAATTATCCCAAGATAATTATCTACTCTGTTTGGCTGTGATCCAACTTCCAAAGAACTATGTACCTGAACCCTGAGCTTCCTGTTGCCTGCCACTTTAACACAGCACTGTGTTTTCTGGCCAACATCTGTGTGTCAGGCTTGCTGCAGTGCTCCAGTGAAGCTCAGCGCAAGCTGGGAGAATGGCATCTTAATTTCCACTTGGAAACCCTGCAGTCTTCCAGACTCAATATCGAGTTCAATAATTTTAGGATCTGAGCATCTGCTACCATCTCTTTACCCCAACCTCTACACATCAGACTTTGTCATCACATGGGTTGCTACCACAAACAACCAATTGTCAGCAACTACTGATCCCAATTAGCAGCCATTGATCGTCCCAGACTGACGATTACCCATTCTTATGTCTGCCCAACTGTTTTACACTCTCTCTGGGAACCAATTCTATCTATTGTTTACTTCTCCTCCTCCCCTCACCCCATCTTCAACATATATACCTAGCTAAAATCAATTCTGAAGAATGATCACTGGACCCAAAACATTAACTCTACTTTCTCTCCAGAGAGGCTGCTGGATCTGCCGAGTTTTTCCAGCAATTTCTGTTTTTGTTCCTGATATCCAGCATCCAGAGTTCTTCGAGTTTTTTTTTGTCAAACAATTTCATAACAGCAGATGAACATTGTGTGTCAATATCTTGCAGAACTTAGATACAGCTGGAATTGTTACCTTTTGCTATTATAGGAGAAACAATTTCAGCAATAGTAATTTGAGAAAGCATGTCATAATTAGCATCACAACTGGATTATAATTCTCATAAGTTACCTCACTTGTTAATTTTTTCTCGAACTAAATCTCTGACTAGGGAGAAAGTGGTACTCACAGCTAATTTACATTTCTACTAGACTTTTCCTATATAACCACATCAACTACTGCTGTTCATATCTTTTCATATTAGACCAGATTGTCTATTTATTATCTTGAATTCAGTGGAAACATTGAACATTAGATACACTGAGTTGCAAGCAACAAACACCTTTTTGATTTTGGTCAAAGCAGTTTGAATTCGCGTCTAAGATTAATGAACCAAAGTGAATTAAATAAATCAGCCTGTTGACCTGTAAATTTTCCCAATAATCAATTCTATCAGTCAGTGCCTGTGATTCAAAAATAATCTTACAGCAAGGGTAACATTGAACAAAGATATTACCAGTTCCTTTGGCTCTGATCTTTGGCCCATGTTTCAATAATCGAATATATACATCCCTGCAGCAGTAATTCACAATCCAAAAATGAATGTTTTTCCTTGTCTGGATCTTTAGCAATCCTTTCACCATGTCTACTCCTTTTAAATCATCTGAAAATACTGTAAAACAGTCATTTTCTTCCCTATTCTAGGACTTTTACAGACTTGTCAATGGAGCATACACAAGTAAAATATAGATTAAATGTCAACTGTGCGAAAGAGTTTGGAACAAGCCATGAGGGAATTGAAGACTAAGATTACAGTTACTTATAAACTGCTTGCCTGAATCAACTGTAATATTGTACTAAAAAGACTTGTAGGCAAGTCTTAAATGAACACCATAGTATTTCTGTTTGCTTATAATATAAAAGTTTGGAGAATCGAAATTTCTACGTGCTCTCACCTCAACCCATTTTCAAGTGTACAGGAAACAAAAGCTGACATTTCGGCCCTAGACCCTTCTTCAGATGAAGGGTCCACGCCCGAAACGTCAGCTTTGGTGCTTCTGAGATGCTGCTTGGCCTGCTGTGTTCATCCAGCTCCACACTTTGTTATCTTGGATTCTCCAGCATCTGCAGTTCCCATTATCACTGATACCATTTTCAAGTGTCATGGTTTTCAAGAGCTACATAGTCTGGGTTTGTTGTTATTGACCAAGGGTATCTCAACAATTACAACATAAATTTAAGCAGCCTGAACTACAACTGAAGTAATGCAGGTATGGTAGGAAGAGATGTTGCAAAATATTATAACTGCACAAGTGTATGCAATGTGCATGTGAGAAAAATTTATACAACACTGTGAAATTTCACTTCTTTGGGAGAATCATGTAAAGTTCATTACTTTCAAATCTTGCCCCTTTTTAGTTGCTGGGTTGTGACATGCTTGATGAATAATGGGGTGTCTTTACAGAATTACAGTATTGTTACAGCACATGAGGCTCATCATGCCTGCTCCACCTCTTCAAATAAGCATCAATTATCTAGTGCCAAACTCCTACACTGAGTGTAAAACTGTACTATAATATCCCGAGTTTCAAAAAAATGTGAGGTGATCTCATTGAAGCATGTAAAATTCTGAAGGGCTTTGACACAGTCTGTTTCCCTGGCAGGGAGCATTGCCTGAGGTTAGGGAACTGGCAATTTAGAATTAGAACATAGAACAGTACAGCACAGAACAGAACAGGCCCTTCAGCCCACAATGTTGTGCTGACAAATTAAAGTGAAGAATTTTTCTATCCCTCAGAAGATTATGAATCTTTGGAATTCTCTGCTCTAGAGTGCTGTGGCTTCAAGACAGCAGCATCAACATGACTGTGACTGGAGACTTCGAAGGTACAGCATTAGGGTGAATTGATCTTACACTCCGGGAGAAAACCAACTGCTGCTAACAGAGTGATCACATCAAGAAGATAATAAGTAGCCTCATGGTCTAGCAATGCCTCACTGCAGGGTCTCCTTCAGGCTTCAGAGAAGACAATAGGTATAGGGATGGCAGCAGACCAAGGTGCTCTGGACAGAAAAGGCAATCCAGATTAGCAACCATGTGTTGAATGGAACATTGATCCAGTACAGGAAGAGGATGAAAAATCTTCTGTGTTCTGCAAGGGTAAGTGGCACCATGTGACATTTATGAAAAGTGACAATCAGAAGGACATCAAGCAGTGTAAATGTGTGAGTGTGGAGGAATGTTCCATAGAAGTTTGGTTTGAAAACCTCAGCAGCAGATAGAACATATCGACTGAATGCGTGGGAGCCATTTCATGCTGCATCTGTTGTACCAGTTACAGGAGAACGCGGGGCTGCAACAGTAACTGGGGAGGCTCAAGAGCTGTTATGGTGTGCATGGTCATAACATGTTTATATGGCCATTTGGATGACTATCAGCATAAGAAGATTGCCTGTAATAGGCAGAACCACTCAAAACTAGTGAAAGTTTCCTGGGCATATGAATCATTTCTGCTGTACTGGATGAGGCTATGGAAACTGTCAAGTTGAACCATGCCTGCACAGATGCAGAGGCCAGAGTTGTTTAGCAATCTGGTGAGGACACCTCAAGTGTGGTGCTGACAAGTGAACATACTGGACCAGTGCCCAAAACTCTAGAGAGAAAAGGAAGTGTGCATAACAATCAACTAAATCTTATGCTGAAGTGTGTCTAACTAAAATAAAATTTTCACTTCAATATGTTGACTTGAATTCTTTTTAAATATTGTTAATATCGTATATTGTATATTACAAGATGAACTGCAGAAATTCACTAAGATTCCTTAGACAGCACCTTCTAAACCCATGATCATTACTATTTAGAAAGACAAGGGCTGCAAATACATAGAATACCACAACTACCATTCACCATCCTGTCTTGGAAATATAATGCTGTTCCTTAAGCACAGCTGGGTCAAAATCCTGGAACACTCTCCCTAACAGCATTGTGGGCCTACTTACAGCAAATGTACTGTCAAGAGGACAGCTCACCACTACCTTTTCTAGGGCAATTATAGTTGGGCAATTATTGCTTACACAGCCACACCATCCACATCCCCTGAATTAATAAAAATAAACCTGATTAAGACTATCCTGGGGCTTCATCAAGTGCTGACATCATTTCTTTTTGATTCTGTTGATCTTCTTCATGTGGATAGATCCTGGAGCTGTGATCTTAGAGATGAAAGATTGACAGTTCACCCTCCCGCAATTATTACTGTGTTTTCCCCTATAAAGTCTCAATCCATCACTTAAGCCTCACATCAGATATGTTCCACACAACCACTTAATAGCCATGAACCCTTGGGATTCCACTGACATTGCATTTTCTGTCAATAATCTGCATTCCATCATCCTTGCCACATCCTCTAACATCTTTGAGCTTCCTACAGTTACCTTTAACTCTCAGGGCTTCTAGATTAACCTTCCTAGTATGACCCTTACTCTACTCTACAAGTTACATGTTATAACATTGAAGTTTCCTGTATGGACCAGTATCTTCCCACTATGCCCCACAAGAGATCATAGGAATATCACGTTCCACACTTGTTCAGTCAGAAGGAGCTGACCTTCAGAGCATCCTTCTCTCCTTCTCCTGACCTTTCTGGGATCTCTGTTGAATGAGAGCCATTCATCAGGCCGCAACGTGACCACATTTGGTGAGTGACCATAGAGATGAAAACACACCTAACCATGCTTCTCATTTATTTACTTTAGAATATTAGCTCTCTGGACCAAAAGGCCCAGGTTTAGGTCCCAGCTTCTCCAGAGGTGTCAAGTAACCATTTCTGAACATTAGAAAATGTCTTCAGGATTATTAGTGTGTCCATTAAGTTGGCTAGTTGTGACCAATATTAACTCAATCCAATAATAATGATCTTTCTGACACTTTGAAGGAACGCACTTTCAAAGTGACTACATGTGAAAAAGACATTTGAGAAATGTTATGCATCACATTCCAGGCCCTCTTTACCACTTTCTACCCCTCTGCCACAGTGATCTACCAGATTAAGCACATCATCCTTGACCCACCCAATATAACCATTCCTTTCCTCTCTGTTACCCTTGAACTTAAATCCACAACTATCCACATGTCCTTTTCTCCATCCCTGAGTCCAACTCAATACAGCCAACCATGCCAACACTAACCTGACAGCTCTTGTTATATCCATGTCGCCAGTTTTGACAGATTCCATGACATCCTGCTGTCATGTCATCTGAAGCTTCATCTTCCAGTGTGCCTCATTTTACTCCCCCTCACTGTGACTGTACAGTCCAGTACCAGATCAATCTCCTAGGACTCCACAATTGACCCTGCCCTTTAGGACCATTTTCTCCAACTGTCTTGCCCATCAGATCTTTCAACCACCCTACAATAGAACCACAACTTTTTGGTTCTCTGCTACAGATAGCTCTATACCCTGCCTTCCCTCCCTAAATTGGAAAACTTCTCTCCATTTTTTTCCTCCATTAAAGCTTCCCTCCTGTCCATTTGCCATACACCTCAACAGCACACAGCAGTCACAGTGGGTTTGATGGCCATCACTTACTTTGAGTGCTCTTATTAGATTAGATTAGATTCCCTACAGTGTGGAAACAGGCCCTTCAGCCCAACAAGTCCACACCGCCCTTGAAGCATCCCACCAGAACCATCGCCCTGTAACCCACACACCCCTGAACACTACGGGCAATTTAGCATGGCCAATCCACCCAGCCTGCACATCTTTGGACTGTGGGAGGAAACCGGAGCACCCGGAGGAAACCCACACAGACACGGGGAGAATGTGCAAACTCCACAGTCGCCTGAGGCTGGAATCGAACCCAGGTCCCTGGTGCTGTGAGGCTGCAGTGCTCACCACTGAGCCACCCTGCCGCCGTTATTGGCCTGCCATCTTTCATCACTGAGGGTGCTGCCCTATTACTTATTCAGTGGCTTTGCCAAGTAAATCATGCCGCAAACATTTCAACTTGTGCCACAGAAACCAGTCTGATCCTGGATTTGCTGGCTAAGTTAGAAAATTCAGGCTGCCTCTGAAATTGAACATTTATATACAAACAACTATAAAATCAAAGCCTCCCTGAGAAAGTTACTTTTCCTATGCCCCCCCTACTTATGTGAAGCTCATTCAACAGTCTCCTCATATCTGAATTCAACTCCCACTTGAGACTGGAGCGTAAAAATCTGTGCTAATGTTCCAGGGCAATACTAAAGGAGTGTTGCATTTCTGTAGGATCTGTCATATGGGTTAGATGTCACACTAGAATCAGATGGATGTGAAAGCTCTCACTGCACTATTTTAAGGAAGAGCAGGTGAGTTATGTACTTATCCTCAAACTCACAATTAGAAATCCGATCATGATCAAATACCCATTTGTAGAAGCCTGCTGTATGCAGATTGTTTGCTTTTTTGCTACATTTTGGCAGTATTTTAATAGTAATTCATTGTTTTAAAAGTGCTTTGGGATGTCTTTGGTCAAGAAAACCTTTCTGCTCTAACCAGATCTATATTGTGACATTTTCTAGTTTCTTATGCATTTTCTGAAATAGCAACTTCAAGCTCATCTTACCCATGAAAAGTATCTCCTCCTTCCTTAATTCCATTCAACAGCCACCCAACTAATATTCTGTCTTAATAAAATGTGAGGCTGGATGAACACAGCAGGCCCAGCAGCATCTCAGGAGCACAAAAGCTGACGTTTCGGGCCTAGACCCTTCATCAGTCTTCCTTGAATTCTTTGTTCATTCATTTAGAAAATCACAGTATCCATTCTAACACATCTTCAGCATTGTCCAGCTCATGTTTGATTTCACTCTCAACTATCAAATCATTTTTTCTTATTCTTATCCACAGAATGAAGAACAGCATTTATTGTCCATTACTAACAGCCCTCAGAAATGAGCTGCCTTCTTGAACTGCCTCAGTCCACGTGATGTATGTTCATACAATGCTGTTAACAAGGGAGTTTTAGGATTTGGACCTTCAGTGGACAGTGAAGAAATGACAGTCTTATTCAGTAGGATTATGCGTGCTTGGAGGCAATTAGAAGCTGGTGGTGTTCCCATGCATCTGATGCCTTTAATCTTCTGGACGATAAAGGTCACTGGTTTGAAAGATGCTGTCACAGAAGCCTTAGTAAGTTGCTGCAGCGCATCTTATAGATGCTGCACTATGCATTCATAGTGATGGAAGTCAATGTGGAAGGTGGGAACAGACTGCCTATCAAGTTTTGTCATGGATTGTGCTTGAGTCCTGTTGCAGCTTTATTCATTGAATTAACAAAGAAAATTTACATAAAGCTTGAATGAAAACAGACTTCGAGTGACGTGAACTGTTCTGCAAAAGATGCAAGGAAGACTCACAAGCACAAACTAAACTCGTGAAGATACATAAACATTGAAAAGTAAAGAGTTTGGGTTCCCTAGAAATTAAAAGTATCAAGATGTGATGAAGGCCTTTGATGGGGGTCAGCATAGAAAAAATCACCCAGATCCTGTGGTCAGAACTGTCCATATGATCCAAACTGAAGGACAAGTGAGTCAGGGCAAAGTTTCCAGAGTAGGCCCATAAAGCAAAAGAAAGTCAAAAAGAATGGACATGTCTCCTTTATGCAAGAGTAGCTACCATATTTAGGCACATATTTAAAGGCTCACATCTTTTAATGAATGATTGTTGGTTAGTGAATGGACGAGTGAACAAATATGTGATCAAGGTGTATGATGTGATTAGGTGAGAGTGGAGTGAGTGATGTAACTGCGTGAGTACAGTACATTAGTGATGAAGCTAAGTGGGAAGTTGAGTGAATGGGGTAATGAGTAAGTGAATGAGTGAAAGGGGAGTGAGTAGGTGAGTTAGTGGGTGAATGATTAGGAGAATGGGCCATCAGGTCAGGAGTGCGATCGGATTGGGGGTTGTAAATCAAGTCAAGTTGGGGTGGGCTAGTCAGGTTTGCTGCCAGTCTTGTCAACTATTCATCCAGGAGCATAATGGGGAACTCACTGCAAATTTAAACTTGCCAGACAATCCCAGCATAAGTATGTAATCAGGGTCCTATGCACATCACAGATTTAAGTCCAGGCTCCACTAATCTGGCCATGAGAATATTTGGCCCTTTGTTTACATTTGTAAAGGCATCTAAAACTTGTGGTCATAAACATTATTTATTCACCAAAAGTCCAGTGAGAAATTAAGGAGAAACTTACTGAAGAGTAGTTATGATTCTTGAATGTGCACCACAAGTAGTTGAATAAACAGCCTAAATGCATGTTAAGAAACTATATACACAATAATAGAAAGGAACAGTGGGATATACTTTTGAGTTAGATATGGAGGCACAGGAGGAGGCATGTATGGCCAACTGGGACGGATGGTCTGTTCCTGTTCCGTTGCCAATGCAGCTACTTGATGTTAAATAAATAGTCAGTATGCATTAAGAATGTGATCTGAGTAGATGTCATTTTATGATCATACAGTTTAATATTCAGAAGTGTCTTTGTTTGTAAAATTCTCTTGTTCCTGTTCATTAGCCCAATAAGCATAATCTCCACTATATTTTCTTATGCTGAATTTGAAGTCATTGGAAGCAATTTTAATTGAGGTTGAGACACAGAATGATACATCCAATTTTCATGATCTTAATAACACTTCCAAGCTGATCCTCAGCAGTAACAGATAAGTAGCTTTAAGATTAGAGTTTTAAATACACAGGTCTATTGGGATAGCCTGGGATCATATCAGCTGTTAGATTGAATTCAGAGGACGACTGACTGCCTCCCTCAGCAAACACCTGTTACAGCTGTGGTTTGAGGGATGATGTTATTACATATTTATATCATACAGCTACAATAATGTGCTGTCAAGTTTTGTTTGATAACACTCTGTGTGAAGTGCCTTGTGACATTTTGCAATGATACATACAATTTATTTTTAGTTGAATATTTATAAAATTTATATACCAGTTGTAACAGGGTGAAAACATTCCCAGATTCTGGGGAAAATGCCTTCTAGTCAGTAAAATACTAACATTTTCTTAAAACAGAAACTATTTCATACAATGGCTCCATATCAGTTTGGTAGTCACAAACCATTTTAGTCAGTAGCTGTTTTTGGTCCAAAGTTTTTCATTAAAATTTATTAATGACTGTTATCAATCAAGGATGTTCACAGGAAGTGTTTATGTAGTTTTCATACATTGGTTGAAGAGATCTTTAAATTATTTCTTCTCCATTCCTGAAAACACAAGCCGTAAAGATTCATGGGCCTCATTCCTAATTGTTTTGCCTGGATCAGGTCAGCCAGAGAATGACAAGTGCCTCTGTCACAGTGAATATATCTCCATAGCCCCACAATTCTTGCATTCCAAGGTGGGGGTGGAGCATGCTGATTTTCCAGATCCCTCTTCCTTCCCCTTCCTCCCACCAGGATTCCAAAATTTATTGGACAAAAACAAAATTGCTGGAAAAGCTCAACAGGTCTGGCAGCATCTGTGAAGGAGGAAACAGAACTTGAGGAAGGGTCACCGGACTCGAAACGTTAACTCTGTTTTCACCTTCACAGATGCTGCCAGACCTGCTGATCTTTTCCTGCAACTTTGTTTTTGTCCTTGATTTACAGCATCTGCAGTTCTTTTGGTTTCCAAGATTTATTTCTGGGTACAGCATTATTTAGAATATCTATTTCATATGCTATTGTAGTACATTGTGTGGTAACTATTTCTAATATAATTTACTCATGGCTGTCCAATGGTCAATTTGAGCATTGGTAGAAGGAATGGAGCTGGAACCCACAAAAATCATGCTCTCAGAACTTCTCTGAATAATTAGTACTCTCCAGTCACTGTACACACAATTCTGACTCTTAAATGCTGCTAGTGGAGTGGAGGGTGGTGGTAGAAGTTCTATATGCTGCTGAAACCCTTTCTTAGCCGTGGCACTCCGACAGGCAGTAAATCTGTTTCGATCTGTCCCTTCTGCATTATCCTTACAGAGGTGAACTACTATGTTAGATTCTTAATGGGCACACAGTATCCCAAAAAAAAGGATATAACCTAGCTTAATTTTGACCCCAAAGTCTGTAATCACTTACAGTTGCCAGAGTTATCAACAGCATCAGCTTCATTTCTGGCAGCCAAATTTTTTAATAGAGTCCTATAATAGATGTTAGGTTCACCATTGCTTATGTCCTCCATTCTTAGTCCTGTTCAGGCTGTGGAACACGGACAGTTATGTACTGGAGCCTTTACCACTACAGCAGTGCAGGATGTGCACAAGCCCATGCTGAATAGAAGTCAGGCCATGACGCTGAGGTTGTACAAGACACTGATGAGGTTTCTTCTGGAGTATTGTGTGCAGTTCTAGTCCTGTTATAGGAAGGATATTATTAGAATGGAGAGGATTCAGAAAAGATTGACCAGGATGTTGCTAGGAATTAAGGGTTTGTGTTATACTTATTTTATTCCAGGGTAGCACAGCAGCTCAGTGGTTAGCACTGCTAGCTCACAGTGCCAGGGACCTGGGTTCAAATCTGCCCTCAGGCAACTGTCTGTGTGGAGTTTGCACATTCTCCCTATGTCTGCGTGGGTTTTCTCTGGGTGCTCCAATCTCCTCTCACAGTCCAAAGATGTGCAGGCTAGGTGGATTGGCCATGTTAAACTGCCCATTGTGTTCAGGGATGTGTAGATTAGGGGGATGAGTCTGGGTGGGATGCACTGAGTGCCAGTTGGGCTGAAGAGCCTGTTTCCACACTCTAGAGATTCTATGAAACAAATGTAGAACCTACGAATTTTGACATCTAGAACAGCTAGTTTCATAAGCAAATTAAGTAATAATTGGACTATATCTGGAAGCGAATAAGATGTTGTCTCTATTATCTTTTGCTTGCTATGAAACTACAGGAAATTGTTTGTCTTCATTGTTCAACCTATAGTGTTCATCCACATACTTTAAGACAATGGGGCGGCACAGTGGCTCAGTGGTTAGCACTGCAACCTCACAGCACCAGGGACCTGGGTTTGATTCCCACCTCAGGCGACTGTCCGTGTAGAGTTTGCACACTCTCCCCATGTCTGCGTGGGTTTCCTCCAGGATCTCCGGTTTCCTCCCACAGTCCAAAGATGTGCAGGTCAGGTGGATTGGCCATGCTAAAGTTGTCCAGCGTGTTCAGGGGTGTGTGGGTTATAGGGGGATGGGTCTGGGTGTGATGCTTCAAGGGGCAGTGTGGACTTGTTGGGCCGAAGGGCCAGTTTCCACACTGTAGGGAATCTAATCTAATATAATAAAGACATTGGTTTCAAATTTTGCAGTTTCTTGACAGGATGTTATTTCAGCCATCTTTAATGCAGCAGGGTGTACATGATCTAGTAGCTGACGTGTGTCAAAAGTATTTACAGCTACAATCCCTTAGTCACGCTATTATTTTGCTGCACATTGGGCAATAGTGAAAGATGCATTCTGAACAGTTCAGACCATGAAATCCACTTATAAAATAAGTATTGCCTAAGAGCAATTAACATGGATCTATAATAGACAAGTGGAGGAAATAATGCAGTCTGTTGATTGGGAAGATGAAGTGGGTGTTCTGTCCATAATTTTCAAAAGGTACTTGTGAAGGTGTCACACAAATTATTTTACATTTTACTAACTGAATTTAAATTCATAAACTTCCAGGTGGTTTTTAATGTCCCATTAGCCTGGGCTGCTGGATTACTATTACGCAACCTCTCCATTTGGAGTAATACAGGCACTAGGTGCTGTTGTTATTCAGGTATACCAACATTTTGTTCAAGAAAGAAGAAATGGAAAAAAAAAACCTGAATATTTTACCTGGCAATGGGTAACTCTCTAGGAGGGACAAAAATTAATGCTGACTGTGAAATATATGATTCAATTAAGGACAATTAATATGATTTGCAAAATGCAAATTAGTTGTGTGTAACTTCGTAAGACCAGGAAAAAATTAATTTGTCTAATAACTGACTTAAAGATATTGGTTAATTAAGGACCATCAATATAGATTCATAAAGGGAAAGTTACCTTAAAAGTATGCCCCATAGTTTTAATATCCCCCACCTAAGGGAAAAGACCTTTGCTATTCACCCCAGCTATGCCCCTCATGATTTTATAAACCTCTATAAAGGTCACCCCTCAACCTCCTATGCTCCAGTGAAGAAAGCCCCAGCCTATTCTTATAACTCAAACCCTCCCTTCCTGGCAACATCCTGGTCAATCTTTTCGAAACCCTCTCCATTTTAATAATATCTGTCCTACAACAGGTCTAGAACTGCACACAATACTCCAGAAGAGATCTCATAAATGTCTTATACAACCTCAGCATGATGGCCCAACTTCTATACTCAAAGGTCTGAGCAACGAAGGCAACTGTGCTCAATGTCTTCTGAACCACATTTTCTACCGGAAATGCAAATTTCAAAGAATAATGTACCTGAACCCCTAGGTCTCTCTGTTCTACAACGCCACCCAGGGCCCTGCCATTAAGTGCATAAGACCTTCCCTTGTTTGTTTTACCAAAATGTAATATATCACATTTATCCAAATTAAACGCTATCTGTTGGAAAAAAGGATAAGAAACAGAAAGATTAGTGGATGCTATTCAGACTAGAGATGTGATGAATAGAGTATCAGCAGAATCAATGTTAATACATTATCTAAATTCACAATGTGAACTTTGGTATCATACAAAAATTTGCAAATGGCATTATAAAAGAGAGTGTATTTAACTGTGTGACTTGACAAACAAACTGTTAGATGTTGCTCAGATTATGAGATTATGGATTGATCGAAATGCAAAATGGACATTTGAACATTACTGGCTGCAAAGGATTTATCAGGTGATTTCCTGGAACCGTGCTTAACAGGTTAAAAGGAAACCATGATCTAGTTGCTATTTACTAAAAAAAAGAAGACTTTGGAAGGCAGCGTCCAGCAATTTTTTTAGAGAACAATAAGGATGGAGTTTTATTGCTTTAATTGTTGAGTGATTAGACTTGAAAAACCCGACAGATCCATGCTGCCGTCACCTAGCAACAGTCTCTTGACTGAAATAATATGCGTTCTATCAGTACACACTTAAAAGCTACAGGTAGTAGCTGGAGAGGTTTGCTAGGATGCAGTACTGTCTCTCACTGTCTAACAGTCAGAGCTTGAAGCTGGAAGCAGTACTGTCTATAATCTCTCTCAATAGAGTCATTTAAAACAAAAACTGATTAAAGTGTTAAATGTGAAGACTTTCATTTTTCATCTGTATCTGAAATCTGGACTAAAGATTTTCCAAGAGGAACTCATTGACAAGAAAACAAAGGAACAAAGAGAAAGTTACTTGATTCCACTCATTTTGTTTGAAATCTTGATCCATAGGGTTTCCCTGTTTTTCCCATTTATAATTGTTCTGCAAAGTTGTGTCAGACACGTCTTTACCCTGTGTATAAATGTGTGTGTGTTTGGAATTAAAAAGGGTAATTAAAGGGGTTAATTTGCATAGTAGTTTAGTTGGTAACCAATTTGCCACTTGCTTGAAGAATGTTTGCCTGGAATAAATATATATTTTTGAGATGATCAAAAAGCCCAAGGAAAGTCTTTTTTTCTAGCTAAAAGGGATAAAGAGAAACAAATTAACACTTTTTGGTGATTGACTGAGATTTTTACACTTTTGCTATTGCTTGTGAAGAAATGGGACTCAATTTCCTCCCACCAGAATTGTAATAATGTTGAAATATGTGACATTAAATTGGACAAAATATTTAACACAATAATCAAAAATCTTCACATAGAATTTTTAAAAAACTATCTTATATAAAATAAAGGAAAAATAGTAAAAGCAATTCCAAATAAATTGTTAAGAAACAGATAGGGTTAACAAAAAATTGGAAAAAATTCAATATTCTATTGGAGGGTAAAGGAATAGCAGATTTACTAAATGCTTTTTCATGAAAAAGTATAGAACTACGAAGTAAAGCAAACACAAATAGGGAGAGGAATAAACAGATTGAAGAGCTACAAGTGGGGTTATAACATTGGTAATTAACTTTGGAAGAACAACTTAGGAGAGGACATGTGCATTTCACGGTGAATGTATAAAATGTGTAATATCAATAAACTTTTAAAGTGGGTACACAACATTTGAAACATTTTTGCAGTGTTAAAAATAGCTACGTACATGGAGCCTAAGGCTTCAGAAGCTAATAGCTAAATGCAGCATCATGGAGTCAGTGGGAGACACTGAGAGTGAGCCTGAGGGAAAATAGTGCCAGAGACAAAGAGGTAAAATTGATAGAAAAGTGCCAGCACAGAAGAGAAAGACAGATTGCAGATACTAACAGCTTGAAAATGCTATTAGTACTAGATACTAACTAGATTTGAAAATGATTACAATGATTTTTTTAGATCACTGATAGGCAACCATGATCTATTGATTGCAATTGCTGCACCATTTGGGTATTTTGCATCACATTATGTGACTTGGGGTCCACATGTGCAGGAAGAGTTTGCAGCTCAAGTTCTGGATTTTAGAGTGTAACAGATAGCCAAAGACACTGCTGAGCTTCAGGAAAATTTAGAATTTTCAGAATCTTATTTGCCAGAAG
The DNA here is from genome assembly GCF_030684315.1 of Stegostoma tigrinum. Taxonomy (NCBI): domain Eukaryota; kingdom Metazoa; phylum Chordata; class Chondrichthyes; order Orectolobiformes; family Stegostomatidae; genus Stegostoma; species Stegostoma tigrinum. The sequence continues at coordinate 60,921,092 of NC_081356.1, read as the reverse complement.
GTGGTAAGCAAACCCACAGGCATTGAGAGTTCAAGATAGCTGATGATTAGCTATCTGGAAAAGTTGGAAGAGACAGGAAATGCAAGACTCTTCAGACTGTGTGACACTTTCAAACCAGTATAGAATTGGGGATTTCTGAGATTGATGACACCTTGAAAGCTGTAATCCAGACCTTGGCACCAACGGTCACATTGCTGAGCAGGAAAGAACAACAGAATTGAAATTCCATTGTTATAGGAGATTCCATTGTTAGAGGACCAGACAGGCATTTAAGGAAATCACAGAGTACAAAGAATTCTGCACGGGGAAAGGATTGAGATAGAAGCTATGGTACACATCAATACCAATAATATAGAGAGGGCAAGTATTGAATCAGATTCTACATTCAGATTTTCAGGAATTGGGAGCAAGTTTAAAAAAGTGCAATTTCAAAAGGTAGCAAATTCTGGGTCACCCCCAATGCCACATACAGTGCTAGGACTGGGGAGGATCAATGCATGGCTTGAGGCATGCTACAGAAGGCTTCACATCTTTTGGACACTCAGACAAGTTCCGGGGCAGGCGACACGAACTGAACAATGTTTTGATACATCTATACAGGACTAGGAACAATATTCTCACAGGGACATTCACTAGGTGGTTGGCGAGGGTTTAAACCAAACTGTCAGGGGGGATAAAGATTAATATACAGAAACAGAAAAGAAGAATATGTTGAATTAAGTAAGAGTGTTGGACAGTATTATCATATTAGATTGGATCAGACTAAGAACAACTATTAGGAATGCAAATACAGATATTAATACATGTATGCAAATTCAAAAAATGTGGTGAATAAGGTTGGTGAGCTACAAATTAAAATAGCCATGTGAGAATATAATGTTGCAATAACAATAGTGTGACTTAAAAATAGTAGTGACTCGACACTTAATATTCAAGGATATGAATGTTGCGAAAAGGTGGAGAAGGAAGAAAGGGACACATTAATTACGAAAGATACTGTAGGTTTGGAAAGAGAGAATTTGCTGGAAAGTACAAAGACAGAATCTATTTGACTAGAATGGTATGATCATGCTACTGTTAAGTAATCTGTCAGACTCCAAATAAAACAGAAGGAAAGAACTAATATGCAAGGAAATCATGGATATGTATGAAAATTATATAGCATGCTGATAATGGAAGACTTCATTCATCCGAACATCAACTGGAAGAACGTTAGACCAAAGTGAAGGGAGGCAGAAGAATTTTTGAAGATTGTTGAGGAGAATGTGTGGACCAACATATTCTCAGTCCAAATAGAAAGGGGACTCAATTGGATCTGGTAGAGGGGATGAGGTAGGTTCAGCCAAGCACCCAAGGGGTATTGCAAGATAATAAAATGTGAGGCTGGATGAACACAGCAGGCCAAGCAGCATCTCAGGAGCACAAAAGCTGACGTTTCGGGCCTAGACCCCAAGGGGTATTGGTTGGGTAAGAGTGATCACCATAACGCAAGTGTTAAATTAATAACAGACAAGAGCAAGAACCACTCTAAAGTAGACCTTTTAAACTGGAAAAGGCCTAATTTCACTAGGGGTCACATTTTTAAGATGAGATAGATGGATTTGTAAAAAAGATATAAGGGGCAATTTTTTTCCCCACAGTGGGTGGTTCATGTTTGGAATGAACTTCCTGAGGAAGTGATCGATGCAGGCACTTATGACATTTAAAAGACACATTTAAAAAGGAGCATGCAGATGGACTAGTTTAGTTTTCGGATTATGTTCGCCATGGACTGGTTGAACCAAAGGGTCTGCTTCCATGCTGTATGACTCTATAAAAGGGAATCTAGCCAGATTAAATCGAACCAAAAATGATAGGAGAAACTGTAATGGAACAATGGGTGACGTGTTTCAGTTACAGGCTAGCTACGTTCCAAAGTGACGGGGAAACGTAGTGGAACCAAAGCAGGAGTCCTTGAGCAACGATAGAGATAGGGAATATGACTGATATAAAAAAAGGATGTAAATGCATGCCAGGTGAATTCTTCAAAAAAGAACCAGGACAAATGCAATAAATTGGGAGGGAAAGCACAGAACAAAAAATAAGGCTGACAAAGAGAATGTAAAATTAGAATGGTAGCTAACATAAGAAAAAAATCTTCTAGGAGGAGGTAAATAATAGTGGGGTGTAAGAAGTGAGATGGGTTCTATCAGGGATATAAAGGGTTCTGTATACTTTCAGACAGAGGGCAAAACAAGAATACTTAATTGATTTGATATAAAAACCAAAAGAACTGCGGAAGCTGTAAAAGAAGGGTCACTCAATCCAAAACATTAAATTTGATATCTCTCCACAGATACTGCCATACCTGCTTAGCTTTTCCAGTGATTTCTATTTTTGTCATTGATTTGATTTATTACTGTTATGTCTACCAAAGTACAGTTAAAAGTATCGTATTGTGTGTTTTACTTTGTAGCAATGATTAAAAAAAAGGAATCTGTCAAATATTGTGAGAAACAGAAATGGGTAGGGTAATAATTAGTTGGCAGCATGTACTAGAAAAGGCAGACTATGCTTAGAGTAAATAAGTTGATTAGATTGGATGAGTTGCTTTTCAAGTTGCTAAAGAAATTGGGTGGAGATAGCAGGACGTTTTGTCACAATCTTGCAATCTTCCTTCAATAATGGGGAGGTGTTACAGAGTAGAGATGAGCAAATTATTCAGAAACAGGTTGAATTCTTTGCAATTATGAGCTGCTAAGTTTAAAATTGTAGGTGAGTACAGTTTTCGAAAGAACAAGAGGGGTGGGGGGAATTCAACCAATCATTGGAGAGCATTAACCAAGGATAGCCAGCATAGATTTATAAATGTCAGATTTTCTTGATCCCATTGAATAGGAGGGTCAATATTAGTTTAGATTAAGAACAAATCTTGAAGATAAAAAACAGAGAAGCTTTTCCAAACAGAAAGATGGTAGACAGTGGTCTTCCCCAAGGTGCAATGACTGGGCCACTGCTTATTTGATGAAATATGAATAATATGGTTATCGACACAGAAAGTAAAATTTCAAAATTTGCAGAAGATACCAAACTGGGAGAGTCACAAACAGTAAGCTTACCCTTTTAACTTTATTTCTTCCTTTTTACTCTATACCAAGAATGACTGTAATACTTAACATAGAATGTTGATCCTTCTTTCTTTCTTTCTAACTTGTTCTTAAATTTTTGTTCCCAGGTACTTGTACGTGAGATGGTGCCATGTGTGGCAACATTGAAAAACTTATCACAGCACTCCTATACTTTTGTACATGAATGCACACGACAATAAAGTCTACATCTGAATCTAAACCATTGCAGCAGATTGTAGATAGGCTAGCAGAATGGGTGACATAGGAAAATATGATGTGATACATTTTGGAGATAGGAGCGGGGGAATATAAACTTAATAGCACAAGTCTAAAGAGTGCACAGGGAAAGAAGGACCTACACATCTGTGAATAGATGTTTTTGCATGCAGGACATCAGTCATTATTTATGAGCAATTAACAAATCTTTTGGAGTCTTGGGATTCACAAACATGGGGAGTGAGTGCAACAGCAAGAAAAATACACTAAACCCTTATGAAGTGTTTGTTAAGCCATAAATAGGATATTGCATCCAGCCTGGGCATTATATTTTTGACAGACTGTGAGAGTCCTTGAGAATATACAAAGGAGATTTACCAGAATGTTACCTCTCATCCTGGAGCCAAAGCGTAGAGCTGGATGAACACAGCAGGCCAAGCAGCATCTTAGGAGCTTTAAGATGCTGCTTGCCCTGCTGTGTTCATCCAGCTCTACACTTTGTTATCTCGGATTCTTCAGCATCTGCAGTTCCTATTATCTCTGATACAATTTTAACCACAGGATGAAAGGTTTTAGGTACAAGGTTAAGTTGGAGAAGCAGTGCTGTTTTCATTAAGGTCAAATAAATTAAAGGAAAACTTGATAAAGTTGACACAAACATGGCAAGTTTAGTTAAGGTAGACAATGAAATTTGTTCCTATTAGTTGATTGTGCAAGAACTAGGGAACACCGATTAATGATCCAGAGCAAGAAAGGTAGGGATGTGTGTTGGGGAAATTACTCACAACCTGAAACGTGCTATCAACAAATATGGTGAAAGCAAAGACAATCAATATTTTCAAAAAGTAACTGGATCGACATTTGAGAAAATTAAATTTGCAGGGAATGGGACACACTGGAGCGTTCTTCAGAGAGCCAGCGCTGACGTGACCAGCAAGTAGCCTCCTTGTGCATTAATGACCCCATAATTACAAGTAGGAAAGGAAAGATATCATGTTAAACCTATTGAAAGTGTTTTTAAACACATTAAGAATATTGTGTCTGGGTTTTGGATGCGACAGTTAGAAGGATGTCAAAGTTATTAAGAAGATGATTTCATAAGATGATGAAAAGATTAAGAAGTTTAAGTTTTGAAAAGAGGTTTGGAAAGTTATGCTATTTTCAATAATATTTTCATTTTTTTTTCACTTATCTTATTTGGTTCCTCCTTTATCTATGCAATTGTAGCTAGATGATTGACTTGCCTCACACGTAGATTCACCTATAGGCTTGGAAACCAAGCTTGGACGCACTTGCTTCTGATTTACCTGCTGTTTCTTGACAACACAGTGTCATAGGGATGTACAGCATGGAAACAGACCCTTGGGTCCAACTCAATCATGTCGACCAGATATCCTAAATAAATCTTGTCCTATATGCCAGCATTGGTCCGTATCCCTCTAAACCGCCTATTTACGTACCCATCCATATGCCTTTTAAATGTTGTAATTGTACAAGCCTCCGCCACTTCTTCTGGCAGCTCATTCCATACATGCACCACCCTTTGTGTGAAAATATTGCCCCTTAGGTCCCTGTTAAATCTTGCCCCTCTCACCTGAAACCTATTCCCTCTAATTTTGGACTCCCACATCCTGGAGAAAAGACCTTGCCTATTTACCCCCATCCATGCGTATCATGATTTTTTAACGTCTATAAGGTCACCCCTCAGTCTCCAACGCTCCAGAAAATGTAGCCCCAGCCTATTCAGCCTCTCCTGATAGTTCAAACCCTCCTAGTCCAGGCAAACATCCTTGTAAATCTTTTCTGAACCTTTTCAACTTTCACAACATCCATTCCAAAGACTAGAATTGAATGCAGTTTTCCAAAAATGGCCTGAGCAAAGACCTGTACAGCCGCAACATTGACTCACAACTCCTACACTTAATGTGCTGACCAATAAAGGCAAGCATACCAAACACCAACTTCATTATCCTATTCACCTCTGACTCCACTTTCAAGGAGCTAAGAACCTGCACTCCAAGGTCTCTTTGTTTGGCAACACTTCCCAGGTTCTTACCAGTAAGTGTATAAGTCCTGTCCTGATTTGCCATTCCAAAACCTCACATTTATCTAAAATAAACACCAACTGCCACTCCTTGGCCCATTGGCCCATTTGATCAAGATCCCATTGTATTCTGAGGTAACCTTCTTTGCTGTCCACTATACCTCCAATTTTGGCGTCATCTGAAAACTTACTAACTGTACCTCCTATGTTCACATCCAAATCATTTACGTAAATGATGAAAAGCAGTGGAACCAGCACCAATCTTTGTGGTACATCGCTGGCCACAGGCCTCCAGTCTGAAAAGCAACCCTCCACCACCACCTTTGAGCCAGTTCTGTATCCAAATGGCTAGTTCTCCCTGTATTCCATGTAATCTAACCTTGCTAACCAGGCTACCATGAGGAACCTCATTGAACACCTTACTGAATCTATATAGATCACGTCTATTGCTGAGCCCTCAATCATCTTCGTTACTTCTTCAAAAAACTCAATTAAGTTAGTGAGACACAACTTCCCATGCATAAAGCCACATTGACTATCCCTAATCAGTCCTTGCCTTTCCAAATACACGTAGATCCTGTCGCTCAGGATTCCCTCTAACAATGTGCCCACCAAAGTCCAGCTCACCGGTCTGTGGTTCCATGGGTTTTCCTTACCACCTTTCTTAAACAGTAGCACCATGTTAGCCAACCTCATGTCTTCCAGCACTCACTCGTGATTATTGAAGATACAAATATCTCAGTTAGGGACCCAGCAATCACTTCCCAAGTTTCCTACAAAGTTCTAGGTACACCTGATCAGGCCCTGGGGATTTATCCACCTTTATGCATTTTAAGCCTTCCAGCATCTCCTCCTCTGCAATATAGACATTTTTCAAGATGTCGCTATTTATTTCCCCCATGATCTATATCTTCCATATTCTTCTCCACCATCATCCAAAGACTTAGTGCGGAATGTTGCCAACCAGGTTGAGGTGGGTTCCCAGATCATATGAATTGGGAAGTCCTAGAAATTGACTTTTGGTCCAAATTCTGAAGTGATCCTGCTGACTTGAGTCTTTCCTTGGGGAAAATTAGAACTCCTCTGCTAATCTGGTGGAAAATTTATTGAGGTGCTTTGAAGGATAAGTAAAAATTTTCAATCCATTGAATCCCTTTCCAAATAAGCGCACAGGGTGTATCACATGCGTCAGTGGGTGTTTGCCTTGGCAAGAGTGGGTTTTTTAGCCTAAAATAACCAAATTTGTTATAACCAAGCATTTTTAATGTAGAAGTTCAAAAGTTCCATTTTCTAGCCAACAACTCTATCTACCTCTGTTGTCATAGCCAGAGTGAACCAATTAATTTGAACTTTGGTTTGCTCTTCAACCCTGAGATAATATGGCAACCTCACTTCTGCAGGATTAGCTCCACAGTATTGCCCCTCCTGACTCTGCCTCAGATCATATGCTGTTGAAACACTTTTCCATGTCTTTGTCAACTGTAGATATGATTGTTTCAAACCTCTCATGGCTGACTTTCCATTTTCCATCCACCACAGATTGGAGCTCATCCAAAATAAGATCAAATGAAACAGAAGCAGCAGCAGGCCATGCAGCCATCAAACCTGTACTCACATTTAGTAGGATCATTGTTGATCCACTTACGGGTCTTCATTCTATTTTCCTGCCTGTTGACCATAATCTTGGATTCACCTAACATCAGAAATCTGTCTAATACAACCTTGAATTGAGTTAGGTCATTGAGCCAAGTGGGACAGAGAGGAGAGAAGGCTGTTGGTGTGGTGGGTGGGGATGTGGTAGAGACAGGAGGGAAACCTGTGTGGAGCAAAATAGCACATTCCTATGAGTAAACCATTTTAGCACACAAGCAGGCAGACCAGACAGTACAGTATGTTAATAAACTTGTATAAAAATTACATTTGCCTTACATTAATAATAAAAATCATATATATTACATGTTAGCCTTAATGATTAAAAAAAAACTCCGGGCACTCTCGTAGTGTAGTGATAATATCCCTATCCCTGGAAAAACAGACCCAGAGTAAAGTCCCACCTGTTCCAGACGTGTGTAATAACATCTCTGATTAGGTGGATTAGAAAAACAGGTTAAATTTTTTCAAACTACTCATGGTGCTTCATTCTCATTTGATAACTTATTTGGCTTGAGCTATGTGATTGTACAAAACCAGCTCAAATAATAAAGGGAAATTGATTACAGGTAGATTCCATTATATTTGGGGAGACAATGCTTAGTGGTATTATCGCTAGACTGTTAATCCAGAGACACGTGAAATGTTCTGGGGACCTGGGTTCAAAACACACCACGGGATATGGTGGAATTTGAAGCCAATAAAAATCTGGATTTAAGAGTATAATGATGGCCGTGAATCCATCGTCAATTGTCAGGAAAACCCATCTGGTTCACAGATGTGCTTTAGGGAAGGAATCTGTCATCTTACGTGGTCTGCCCAAAGCAGACCCACAGCAATGTGGTTGACTCTTAACTGCCCTCTGGGCAAATAGAGATGGACATTAAATGCTGTCCCAACCAGCACCACCCACATCCCACAAATTAATTTTTAAAAATCACATGGTATTTATTTTCTTTCATTTCTGCTTGTTTATAATTTTTAACAGTGATAATAACCTTCAAAAGTTCGGTAACGTGAAGAGTTTTGACATATTTTTTCTACTATCTAACCTACTGCGAAAAGGCTATATTGATTACCACAAGGTTGCATAATTCGTAAGTCAAATAGCAGTTCACAAAGTCTACAGACTCACCTGCAGAAGCAAACTATCACACTGCATGTAATTTAAAAGCATAATCTCAATACACCCTGTCTTACCATCCACAATATTTCACTCCGATTGCAACCTTCTGCTATTTGGCTGTGCTCACAGCATGCACAGAAATGAAATCAGACCTCTGTTACCAATGTACAAAGTGTGCTTTTGAATAGCCAGACACAGCTAATGTGTTACCCATTGTCTAGGTCTGTGAGAAGCTGTTTCTAATTTTGCAATATAATTACCATACATCTGCCAACTGATTCACAGCTCAGCATAGGGATGTGTCAGAAAGCTAACCACAAACAAAATCATACTTTATCATGTCATTTCTGTGGAAAAAAAATAGACAATAATACTCAAACCATGGCTGTCAGCACTCTGTGCTTTCTCGCCTAAACGTATACTAAAGTATTAAACGGTCAATGGAAATGTCACCCACAAGTCTATCTATAATTATACATTAAAATGATTGACTGCTCTTAGGTTTTCAATATTGTCAATTTACTGTTTTTGACAAATAAGCAAGAGGCTGCCACTGAACATTGTTTGACAGAACAAACAATACACGGAACGACTGAAAGCAATCACTTCTTCTGGCAAAGAAGTGTCAGAGTCAGCACTATTAACAGAATAAAATGAAACAAATTATTTCATTGAGGCTAAAAAAAAACATAGCTTGCAGAACTCCAAGGAAGGTTTGTGTCTGCTAAACAAGTTTTCAACATTGCTGCCACCATTGTGGATCCACCAACTGCTCGGAAAGATTTATTTCCTATCACCTCCTACCCACACCCTCAAAACCACTTCACAAGCTTATATTCCTTTCACTTGCTGACAAAACATTTGAATCCACCCTAACATCAATAACTTTCTCTGTGCAAATCCCTGGCCCAGCTGAATATAACCAAGAAAACATTTAATTCCTCTTCAGTGGTTAACACAAATATAGAAGTAGAAATTGGGAGCACCAGTATTTCAGCATGCAAGTAACAAAAGAAATTAAGACAAAAATTGAACATTCCTCTCCCAATAAACAAGCCCTCATTAACGGCATTTTTCCTTTGAACTTATAAGATAGCTCTCAATCCCTTCCTTTCCACTGACTGTATTTGCTCCTCATCGGTTTCCCATTCGCTGTTTAACTTCTTTCAATACTGTGAACTGCCACCATCCCTATTCCCCAAACCCCATCCATCCCCACTACATTTTCCATGAGCTATTATTCCCCTTTCATGCTGATTGGTTTCTCTGCTTTCTGCTCTCTGTTCTCCATTCATCGTTGAAATTATATTCTTCTCACTTCTCTTTGGATTCCCCTTTTGCCTTTCTTTCTTCTCACTTTTCCCTCTCTCCTCCTTGGCTTTTCCTCCCCTTACCTCCTTGTCTCCTTACCATCCCTTGTCATTTACCAGTTTGACTGCATGTTTGCAGTATATCCGCATATTGACTAGCTATTGCTGCATTCCATTTCAAAATGCCTTAAAAATTGCCATGTTACAGAATCAGACAGCATTGAAGGAAGCTGTTTCTTCCAATATACTACTTTAACAGTGAATACCTGTATTGAATTGTCCTCATTTGACTACTCATGTCAGACTTATAGGTGGATTGGACATTAAGATTTTTAATTGTTAAATGTCACATAACATTAGCTGCTGAAGTAACGGAGGAAAGTTATATTTTGGAAATCCATTGTTGTTACCACACTCAGGGTGTGATTGGTAAAGATTATTTCCCTGTAGGAACGTAATAAAGGTAACATTAAGCTAATTTGATTATTTTCATACAGATGTGAACTTGTAAGCATCACCAATCTGAATGCTGCACATTCGAAAACTAATAAACTTAATACTTTATTCTGGCTTCATAAGGGCCTGGTTTCCAACTTGATTTCAATCCTTACAGGTTATCTAACTGTTTTTTAGATTTAAAAAGCTAATGAAGTTGAGAGTCAATATGAATTCTCACCATCCAAGGCAGATTGCTCTTCAGATTCATCAGGAGATGGAAGCCACGATTTTGTTGTTTCAGTGCTTATTATCAACTGCTTGGATAAAGAATTATAACTCCGACTCTGGGCAAGTGTCGACCTAAAAGTACGACATCAGAATTACATTAGATTAGATTCCGTACAGTGTGGGGACAGGCCCTTCGGCCCAACAAGTCCACACCGCCCCTTCAAGCATCCCACCCAGACCCATCCCCCATAACCCACACACCCCTGAACACAACTGGCAATTTAGCATGGCCGATCCACCTAGCCTGAACATCTTTGGACTGTGGGAGGAAACCGGAGCACCTGGAGGAAACCCATGCAGACACAGGAAGAATGTGCAAACTCCACACAGACAGTCACCCGAGGTTGGAATCAAACCCGGGTCCCTGGTGCTGTGAGGCTGCAGTGCTAACCACTGAGCTGCCTTGCCGCCCTAATTAATAAGATAGCATTCTGCAAAACATAAATTTAAAGTAGTAGACTGACTCAAACTCTTAATTTTCTCCTTCCTAGACACAACAGTCCATTGTCATAAGCATACTGTCACACAATCCATTAGCATTTTAACAAAATGTTAAATGTGTTTACTTCTCTGCATTTTTTCATTTTTGTTCTGTAATAAATACTGCATGCGTTATTTTTGAGTTTTCAAAGCGTTTACTCTGAAATTAAGGATACCAGTAAATACCACTTGGAAGATGTTCAAAACTGGTTACTAAGATGGCTTCCCTCAGTTGGCTGAGAGCAGGATTAGTTTGGCCAATGCCATACTCTGATCAAATAGTTTGCCAACATTCCTGACAAGACTATGACATGAGTAATGACCAGTTAGACAGAATACTACTTCCTACCCGAGGAGGACAGGAGGAAAGTCAATTTATGACAGAAAAATATCATAAACACACAATACAAAGGGCATAACAAAGTACAAATTAATGCTATCTTATAGGAAGTACAGCCTGTTTTCCATATTTCCTAGTAACTGGTGATTAAATGCCCCACTTGATATTTAGCCACACAGGTTATATTGATACAAATTCAATGCCTTGACTAGGAAGAGATAGTCCATCTCTGATATTTTGCTGTATGTGTTTTCTGTCACTTTATTTTTCTCGGGTGTAATACATAATGAAATTTTACTCTGTCACTCAAGACGACATTGGAAATGGTGCCTTTCCATTTTGGATCAGAATAACTAAATTTAACTGAAGTAGCTACATGCTTAAAGAATTGTTTCAAAGGATCAAGATAAAGTTTAAGAAGAGGACAACTGATGACACCTCCTCATTTGGTCTGAACAAATATAAATACTTTTTGTTTTCGCACACGTATGTTGAGATCACATGCCAGAAAGAGGGAGCAATCACTTAGCCAATTATGGGATATAAACTCTTATACTGACTGACACCGTACGCCCAGATTCAGGTCAACCTCAATAAATATATGTAGCCAAGTTTGGTGAATGGCATAGGGAGATCCAAAAAAAGGTTTCGGGGAGGAAAAGAATTCTGAAAATTTCATCCTCTCCCAAAAATGAATTCTGACAAAATGTAAACAGGTGAATTTTTTTTCTGACTGTCTTCTCATCTAAATGTCACTCTGGACGTTGGATTGCTGAGTTTTAAGAGTATGAGGTGTGTACATTTTTGCTCTTACCTGTGAACTTCGGGGGGGGTGCGCTGAATTTTGGTGCTTGCTTCAATAACTTCTTTTGCAACTCTTCCACTACAAGCAACAACACAAACATGCTATTTTATACAAATTTCTAGTTTCACCTTGTGAAAATAATGGGTAAAATCTTTTCAGACCCTGAATGATGTTGACTATGGTCAGAAATTTAGGAATGTACGGTGAAATACCAAGTGAAGCTTTTCTCAACATTGATACTAATAGCTTGCATTTTCCAGCCAAATCCTGGATGTTGAGACAAGATTCTCACTGGTGAGTTATTGTTCATTGTCATCCTTATTAACATGCAGGCTCCCATTTTCCCACTTGTTCAACAGAAACTAGCCATTGAGAATTCCTGACATGAAAACCTGAGCATGTACCTGAGCAACTCTTCACCACTTGCTTCTGTGGGCCTCCATCTTGGACACCTGGCACCAGCATCTCAGGCAAGTTCACAGGCAACAGCTATGTACAATTCATGTCCATGGACGCTGGCAGCTGACGTGTGACAGCTTTCTGCATTATCATGGCCAATCACCATTCCTCTTACAAAACACGTCTGCACTTCAATGCTGTAATTTGGAGGGCACTGGCACCATTGACTGCAATGCTGCTGCAAGAATACTTTGTGCTCATGGACAGGCACTTATCTTGCTGACTGGGCCAGGCCAATCTCTTAGCACTCATTCACTTTGTGCCTACTTCAATGTTCACAGCATCCCAACTTGTCTTGCCTTGTGTTTTGGTATATTGCCTTCACCTGCACCTTAAAGGCTCACAGTACTTTGCCTTACATTGCTGTTTACTGCAGATGCAATATCAGACAGTTGTTATGCTGGTCGTCAGTCATCTATCAAGAGAGGGTGAGTGCATATTTTGTTGCAAGGCAATGGCTTATGTCAATCTCACACCTGCTCCACGTGCCAGCCATATACATGTCATAAACACTGCATGTGCATCAACCAAATGGCCATGTCTCAAAGTCTAATGGGATAGTCCTATGGGGAATAAAGTCCAGGGAGACTCTATTTAGTTATGGGATCCCAGGACAGTAAGTCAAAAGGCAGCCTCCAATATAAGCCCAAGGGCTTAGGTATGTTAGTTGATCAGCCAGGAGCAGATTAGTAGAGGCTGCGTGATGTCCATTGTTGCATTCAAAGTTCAGATGGAGATCAAAGAGATACATGGCTACTAGCATGTAGCCTTTAAGCTCTACCTCTGTGGCTGTTGCTTTCAGTGCTAAATAGGCTTGCAGATTCCTGGTAGTCCAGTGGTTTGTGTCCTAGCTGATTATATGGATTGCTAAGATCTCACCCACATGTGTGGTAATGGTACTATAGAGCACAAGCCTACTGTCATCTCTCTGTATGACTGCAGTCATGGCCCTAGCTAGTGTTCTAATTTTTGCCTCTCAACCAGTCAACCAGATTGCTGTTGATCCATGCTTAAATGGTGCACTGTGAAACTGGGCCCAAGTTCAAGACATCAGGTATCTCCTTGAATGGAAGCTAGCAATCTTTCACCAGCCATGCTGTGTTCATTGAGGTAGCATCCTTGACGAGTACCAGGAAAAGACAGCAGTTAGTGCGGCCCTAATGAGAGGTACAAGAATGACTTGTTTTTGTTTTGCATTATTCAAATGCTATTGGGTAAATTTGTTGACCGAAGAATTTATTTTTTCGACTTTATTGTTTTTTGTTGGGCAATGGGACTTTCTGGTATTAAGGTGTAGTTAGGGAAAGCCACATCTGAGTGAGAGTGGGAAGGTCTTTCCTGAAGAGACATTTCACAGTGCAATCAGTCACATTCTGTCCAGTTTTTCATGTTGGATCTAATCTCTGTTGTAAAAGGCCCTAAGGATCCCAAAGGGTTCATATTGACAGTAAATTTGCAAATAGAAGATCTGAAAGAAGTCAGAACTAACACATGGGTCATCCACATAGCTCCTATAAAATGTCTATCATATTAGTGTAACCTGTAACTAGTTGTTAATGTGAAGTGAACTACTTGGTCAATACAAGCCTCTTTTAATTAGACCAGGAAGTGGTTTGCCTCTACCACTCTAGACAGAGCAGACCCTAGATGTATCCACACTGAAGGAGAATAGTGGCAGCAAATTTGCTCCATGGTAAGATACTCTGATGAAGGGTCTAGGCCCGAAACATCAGCTTTTGTGCTCCTGAGATGCTGCTTGGCCTGCTGTGTTCATCCAACTCCACATTTTGTTACCATGGTAAGATACACACTTGTTTTAACATCATCTACAACATGATGAGTCATGGTGTGAGATCATCAGACTCATCTTAAATCATGGTGCACTTGCAAACAATAAGCAGCACAGAAGTGCTGAAAATTCAGTAATCCCACAGAAGAAACTCTTGTGGCAAAGTTTGACAAGGAAAATATCCAATCAATGGTAAAAGCATTTTAGATCTAGTAAGAGATTTGCTGCAGGAGCTACTGAGTGAGCTGGTCGGGTCCCAAAGGGAAAAATATACTTGATCTCATCCTTACCAATCTGCAAGCTGCAAATGACAGTATCAGTAAGAGTGACAAGTCTTTGTGGAGATGAAATCCCGCCTTCACACTGAGAATAACCTCCACCATGTTGTGTGGCACTATCACCCTGCTAAATGGTACAGACTTTGAACAGATCTAGCAACTCAAGACTGGCCATCCATGAAGTGTTTTGGGCCATCAACAGCAGCAGAGTTGTACTCCAGCACAATCTGCAACTTCATATGCTTCAGTCAATCATTACCATCAAGCTATGGTTCCATGGAGAGTGCAAGAGGGCATGTCAGGTGCAACACCTGGCATACCTGAAAATGAGGCTACCGAACAGGACAACCATATGCCAAACAGCACAAGCAGCAAGTGAAAGACAGAGCTAAGTAATCCGACAAACAACAGATCAGATCTAAGCTCTGCAGTCCTGCCATATCCAACCTTGAATGGTGGTAGACAATTAAGAACTCACTGGAGAAGGAGACTCCACAAATATCCCTATCATGAATGATGGAAGATATCAATGCATCTGCGCAAAAGATAGTGCTGAAACATTCACAGCATTCTTCAGCCAGAAGTGGCAAGTGGAAGATCCATCTCGAGTGCCTACCGTAATCCCCAGCATCACAGATACCAGTCTTCAACTGATTCAATTCACACCATGTGATATCAAGAAACAATAGGAGGCAGTGGATAGTGCTATGGACCCTGACAACATTCACACAATAGTGCTAAAGGCTTGTGCTCCATTACTTGCCAACTCCTAAGCCAAGCTGTTCCAGTACAGTTATGACACTGGTATCTACCTGACAATGTGGAACATTGCCCAGTTAAGTCCTGTATACAAAAAGCAGAGCAAATCCAACCTAGCCAATTACTGTCCCAACAATCTTCTCTTGATCATCAGCAAATGGGTGAAAGGTGTCAGCAACAGTGCTAACAAGCAGCACTTGCTCACTGACACCAGTTTGGGTTCCACAAGGGTCATTTGGCTCCTGACCTGCTTACAACTCGGTTCAAACATGGACAAAAGAGCTGAATTCCAAAAGTGAGGTGAGAGTGACATCCTTTGATAGCAAGGTCACATTCAGCCAAGTATGGCATCAAGGAGCCCAAGCAAAACTGGAACAAGTGGGTATTGGGGGCAAACTTTCCGCTGTTTGGAGTCATACCTGGCACATAGGAAGATGGTTGTCATTGTTTGAGGTCAGTATGTCAACTTCAGGATATCTCTGCAGGAGTTGTCAGGGTAGTGTCCTAGGCCTAACTATCTTCAGCTGTTTCACAAATCAACATCCCTCTGTCATAAAGTCATCCACAAGTTTCCACCCTCTCCATCAATGAGACTCAGTAACAGCAGTGTGCATCTACAAGATGCAGTGCACAACTCACCAAGGGTCCTTAGACCGCACCTTCCAAACCCATAATCATTTCCATCTAGAAGGTTGAGGGCAGCATATGCATGGGAATGCCACCAGCTTCAAGTTCCCCTCCAAGCAATTCATCATTCTGATTTGGAAATATATCACCGTTCCTTCACTATAATGGAGTCAAAATCCTGGAATTCCCTCCCTAATGGCATAATGGCTGTACCTACGCCATAGAGTACTGTAACAGTTTAAGAAGGCAGCTCACCACCATGTTCGCAAAGCCAACCAGTGACAGGCAATAAATGCTGGCCAGACAGCGAGGTCTATGTCTCACAAATGAATAAAATAAGAGGATAATTAGGAACTCCACAGAGCAGGAGAACTAGTAACTCCTAAGCAAATGCACACTGCACTGTTTGGTGGTGGTCTGTAGGAAGTGCCCTAAGTCAGGGTTTATCTGGGGCAAGAACAGTAATCGGAAACCCCATGAGCAAAGTTAGGGTCGCCAGTGGGCTAGGAATAACCGTAAAAACCTCAAGGAACAAAATAGAACACACGCTGGAAAGTAGTACTTATCTCCTAATTAACCGTTACCACCACAGCTGGCGGATACCATGAGACATGACTTCAGCATGGGAAATCAAGGGCCACAAAGGCAACTTAAACTGAGCGCACAGACCTGAGGCTAGAGCAAAGCCAAAATTAAAGCAACAAAAGGACCAAATTAGAGGCTTCCCAGTTCAAAAAACAGCAGCAATTTTGTTGGTGGGGAATACTTTTAGAAAGTAGTATTTACAGTCTTAGAGTCATAGACACATAGAATCATACAGCACAGAAACAGACACATCAGTCCAACTCATCCATGCCGACCAGATTTCCCAAACTCAACTAGTCCCACTTGCCTGCATTTGGCTCATATCCCTCCAAGCTTTTCCTATACATGTACCTATCCAAAGAACTACGTACTTGAACCCCTACGTCTCACAGCACTACCCAGGGTCCTACCATTAAGTGGTTAAGTCCTGTCCTTGTTTATCAAAATGCAATACCTTGCATTTATCCAAATCAAACTCTATCTGTGATTCCTTAGCCTAACTGACCTAATTGATGAAGATCCCTTTGTAATCTCAGATTAACTTCTTCACTGTCAACTACACCAACAATTTTGATGTCATCCGCAAATGTACTAACAATGCCTCCTTAATTCTCATCCAAACTGTTTACATAAATGACAAACAGAAGTGGTCCCATCACCAATCCCTGCGGAACACCACTGGTCAAAGGCTAGCTTTCCACCAAGCTAGCCACCAGGATACATGAACATCAACGAGCCACAAAACGACATGGCTCACTATCACTCGTATCCTTACATACAGATGAGGAAGGACACCACTTTGATTGGGACAACACATCCATCCTAGGACAAGCCAAACAGAGACACGCACGAGAATTCCTAGAAGCATGGCATTCCAACCGGAACTCCAACAACAAACACATTGATTTGGAGCCAATCTACCATCCCCTGAGAAAAAGAACAGGAAATGACATCACCAACACAGGAAATGACATCACCAACCCAAGGAAACCTAACCAGATAAATAGGAAGCGGGACATAACACCAGCGCTTCGTCGGAGGCTCACTGATGATGTTACCTAGAATGGTGACGAAACGTCTGAAAACTAACCTTCCAGCTCAGCGAGCAAACTCACATCCAGAACATCTTTCCTGTAATGAGGTGACCGGAAAAGAACACAATATTCTAAGTGTGCTCTAACCAGAGTCTTACAGCTGCAGCATAACCGCACGGCTCTTATCGTCAATTCCCATGCCAATGAAAGCCAACACACCAGACACCTCCTTTACAACCCTATCAACTTGGACAGCAACTTTGTGGGATCTATGGACGTGAACCCCAAAATCCCTCTGTTCCTCCACACTGCCGAGAATCTTGCCATTAACCCTGTATTCTGCATTCAAATTCAACCTTCCAAAATGAATCACTTCACACTTTTCTGAGCTGAATTCCATCTGCCATTTCTTTGCCTAGCTCTGCATCCTGTCAATGTCCCGCTGCAACCTACAACAGCCCTCCACACCCTCCACAACTCCACCAACCTTCGTGTCTTCAGCAAACTCACGAACCCACCCTTTCCCTTCCACATCCAAGTCACTTATAAAGATCACAAAGAGGTGTCCCAGAACAGATCCTTGCAGAACACACTGGTCACCAATCTCCAGGCTGAATACTTTCTTTCGACTACCACACTCTATCTTCTATTTGACAGCCAATTTTGAATCCAGACAGCTAAATTTCCCTGAATCCCATGCCTCTTTACTTTCTGAATGAGCCTACCATATGGAACCTTATCAAGTGCCTTGCTAAAATCCATATACTCCACATCCAATGCTCTACCTTCATCAATGTGTTTTATCACATCCTCAAAGAATTCAATAAGGCTTGTGAGGCATGACTTACCCCTCACAAAGCCATGCTGACACTTTCTAATCAAACAGTGCTTTTCCAAATAATTATAAATACTATCTCTCAGAATCCTCTCCAATAATTTGCCCACCTCATAAGTAAGACTAACTGGTCTGTAATTTCTAGGATTATCCCTATTCCCTTTCTTGAACAAGGGAATGATGTTTGCCAACTTCCAATCTTCTGGTACTACTCTAGTGGATAGCAAGGATACAAAGATCATTGCCAAAGGGGCAGCAATCTCTTCCCTCGCACTTCCCATAGAAACCTTGCGTATATTCTGTCTGGCCCAGGGGACTTATCTATCCTTCTTTTTCAAAATTTCTAGCACATCCTCCTTCCGAACATCAATCTGTTCGAGCATATCTGCCTGTTTCATGTTGTCCTCACAAACATCAAGGTCCCTCTCACTGATGAATATTGAAGCAAAGTATTCATTAAGGATCTCCTCTGACTCTGTACATAAGTTCCCTCCACTATCCCTGATTAGCCCTACCCTCACTTTGGCCATCCTCTTATTCCTCACATAAGTATACAAAGCCTTGGAGTTTTTCTTGATCCTACCCACCAAGGTTTTCTCATATCCACTTCTAGCTCTCCTCGGTCCATTCTTCAGTTCCTTCGTGGCTACCTTGGAGACCTCTAGAGCCCTGTCCAATCCTTGCTTGCTCAACCTTAAGTAAGCTTCTTTCTTCTTCTTGACTAGGTGCTCAACGTGTCTTGTCATCCAAGGTTCCTTCACTTTACCATCCTTTCCTTACCTCAGTGAGACAAACCTATCCAGTACTTGTAGCAACTAATCCCTAAACAACCTCCACATTTTAATCATGCATTTCCCTGAGAACATCTGACCCCAGTTGGTGCTCCATAGTTCTTGCCTAATATTATTGTAATTCCCTCTCGCCCAATTAAATACTTTCCCGTACCGTCTGCTCCTATCCCTCTCCATGACTATAGTAAAGGTCAGGGAGTTGTGATCAACATCACTGATGTGCTGTCCCACCAAAATAAAAAAAAAGTGGTTTAATTTTTTTCAGTTACCTCATTCTCTGACTTGTTCTTGCCTGAATCTTCTAATCAACTTGCTTTTTCCAACTGAGAACCATCCTCACCTGTCTTTCTACTCTCACTCCTAATTAGAGTAACACCCCCACCATCCCACCCTAATTTAAACCCGCTCAAGTAGCTCTACCAAATCTCCCCACCAGGATATTAGTCCCTCTCCAAGTACAACCTATCCCTCTTGTATAGGTTACCTCTGCCCCAAAAGAGGTCGCAGCGATCGAAAAATCTGAATCCTTGCCCACTGCACCATCTCCTCAGCCATTAATTTATCTGCACTATCTTTTTATTCTTACTTCCACTAGCACGCAGCACTGGGAGTAATCCAGAGATTACTACCTTTGAACTTCTGCATTTTAACCTTCTACCTAACTTCATACATTCACTCTACAAAGTCTCAACCCTTTCCCTAATTTTGTCATTATTAACTGCGTGTACTTTTTTCCACTTCTCACCCTCCACTTTGACGAAATACTTCAATTGTTTCAAGACATCCTTGACTCTGGAACTAGGGAGGTAGCCACGAGGAAAAATGTGGATTGATTCAGAAAGGTCAGAGCGGATCTTCTACAACTTCTCTTTCGATTCCTCCCACTTCCTACAGACTAAGGGGGTGGCCATGGGCACCAGCATGGGCCCCAGCTATGCCTGCCTCTTTGTAGGTTACGTGGAACAGTCCCTCTTCCGCACCTACACAGGCCCCAAACCCCACCTCTTCCTCTGTTACATTGATGACTGTATCGGCGCCGCCTCTTGCTCCCCAGAGGAGTACGAACAGTTCATCCACTTCACCAACACCTTCCACCCCAACCTCAAGTTCACCTGGGCCATCTCCAACACATCCCTCACCTTCCTGGACCTCTCAGTCTCCATCTCAGGCAACCAGCTTGTAACTGATGTCCATTTTCAAGCCCACCGACTCCCACAGCTACCTAGAATACACCTCCTCCCACCCACCCTCCTGCAAAAATTCCATCCCCTATTCCCAATTCCTCCGCCTCCGCCGCATCTGCTCCCAGGATGAGGCATTCCACTGCCGCACATCCCAGATGTCCAAGTTCTTCAAGGACCGCAACTTTCCCCCCGCAGTGGTCGAGAACGCCCTTGACCGCGTCTCCCACATTTCCCGCAACACATCCCTCACACCCCGCCCCCACCACAACCGCCCAAAGAGGATCCCCCTCGTTCTCACACACCACCCCACCAACCTCCGGATACAACGCATCATCCTCCGACACTTCCGCCATCTACAATCCGACACCACCACCCAAGACATTTTTCCATCCCCACCCTTGTCTGCTTTCCGGAGAGACCATTCTCTCCGTGACTCCCTTGTTCACTCCACACTGCCCTCCAACCCCACCACACCCGGCACCTTCCCCTGCAACCGCAGGAAGTGCTACACTTTCCCCCACACCTCCTGCCTCATCCCTATCCCAGGCCCCAAGATGACTTTCCATATTAAGTAGAGGTTCACCTACACATCTGCCAATGTGGTATATTGTATCCATTGTACCCGGTGTGGCTTCCTCTACATTGGGGAAACCAAGCGGAGGCTTGGGGACCACTTTGCAGAACACCTCCGCTCGGTTTGTAATAAACAACTGCACCTCCCAGTCGCGAACTATTTCCACTCCCCCTCCCATTCTTTAGATGACATGTCCATAATGGGCCTCCTGCAGTGCCACAATGATGCCACCTGAAGGTTGCAGAAACAGCAACTCATATTCCGCCTGGGATCCCTGCGGCTCAATCGTGTCAATGTGGACTTCACCAGCTTCAAAATCTCTCCTTCCCCCACCGCATCGCAAAACCAGCCCAGTTCGTCCCCTCCCCCCACTGCATCCCAAAACCAGCCCAGCCTGTCTCTGCCTCCCTAACCTGTTCTTCCTCTCACCCATCCCTTCCTCCCACCCCAAGCCGCACCTCCATTTTCTACCTACTAACCCCATCCCACCTCCTTGACCTGTCCGTCGTCCCTGGACTGACCTATCCCCTCCCTACCTCCCCACCTATACTCTCCTCTCCACCTATCTTCTTTTCTCTCCATCTTCGGTCCACCTCCCCCTCTCTCCCTATTTATTCCAGAACCCTCACCCCAACCCCTCTCTGATGAAGGGTCTGGGCCCGAAACATCAGCTTTTGTGCTCCTGAGATGTTGCTTGGCCTGCTGTGTTCATCCAGCTTCACACTTTATTATCTTGTCAAGGAAAGATCATCTCTAACTTACTGGAGATTTTTTAGAAGAGGTGACAGAGAGGGTTAATGAGGGCTATTGATGTGATGTACATGGAACTTCAAAAAGGCAACCACTACATAACAAACTTATGAGGAAAGTGATAGATCAGACAATAAAAAAGACGATAGCAAAATGGATACAAAATTGGCTGAGAGATAAGAAACAGAGAGTGATGGTATTTTTGGTTGGGTATTCATCGACTGTAAGAAGGTTTATAGTGGAAGATCTGGGCAAGAGCCTCCTAACGCTGGCAACAGAAGGCTACCACCACTAGCCACAGGTATCAACTCTCACTCAGTACCATTCATACATCTGTCCTCCAGGGTTGTTAAACTATTCTCAGCTGTCATTGGTCACTAGTTATGTTCATTTTTTTTTAAAAAATTGCTTCTCACAAAACTACTTTAAAATCACTTTTGAACTTGGTCCCTTTTCAAGTTAATTGGTGATTCCTGAATGTAAGCCTTAAAAGTTGTGCACCGGTTACTTAAATGCAAACTGAGTACTTTGATCTGAAGGCAAATCTATAGATTCTGTTCTCAGACAACTCAGGGAATTGGGCTTGGTGGTTAGAATTAGAATACAAATGGTTTAGCCACTGCATTTATGGTTAGCCTCCACGTTATTATATAAAAAATGTTGCTCAGTGTATTAATAAACTTTAGGCAAAATAATAAGGCAGAGAATTTTTTGATAGAAAGACCTACCTGAAACGAAACCTCCTGCCTTTAAAAAAGATGTTGCTGCTGGAAACAGTCTTGATCTGACTGGATTTTTCATACCTAGAGATACGAAAAATATAGTATTCAGTGTAATTCGCATTTTGATAAAAGGACTACAAAGCAAATTTACATCCACATAAAATATTAGGTATTACTTCATGGCCTAGATTTACTCATTCTGTTTTTGTCTTCTTAAGCTGGGCGGGCCAAACAATTTCAATTCCAAGATATGAATGCTAATATAATGAAAAGAGAATACTCTGGAAGCTGGGTATCTGAATTAAAAATAGAAAGTACTGGAGAACTGCACTAAATCCGGCTGCTTTCGTAGAGAGAGAAAGGGATCTGTTTGAAACTGATATGATTCTTCTTCAGAATGGAATACCACTATGGAATGCTAGCATGTCCGAATCTCTGAAAGAGAATCTAAATCAGCAGGTTTTGGGAGATTCTAGTCTCCTCTGCCATGAGTTCACATCTGCCAAACAAACGTTTATGGAACAACAATACAATTGAAGGGCCACACACTGTTTAGGTGATGAACACTGGACTTGTTTTTTTGTTTGAAATAACATTTACAAATACTTGTAATCATAATCTTACAGCATTTCACATTCAGTGACAGGGAAAGAAGAGTTGATCAAAGATTAGTATTTCATACTTAAATTAGGGCAATTATAGGGACATGAAAGCAGAGCTAGCTAAAGTGAACAGAAAAATTAGGTTAAGGGATAGGTCAATGGAGATACAGTGGCAGACAATTAACGGAACGATTTAGAATGGAAGTATATATAAATCTTAAAAATGTAGTGCCTCGTGTTCTGATTACAGAGATGTAATGACTCGTGTCACAAGGATCAAGGCTGTCCTTTTTTAACAGTTTATGCAAGTGACAAAGAAAAATTCCAAGAGTGACCCATTATCCATGGTTAAATAAAAACTTAAATAAAAAACATAGTAACATAAAAATGGGTGGTAGCTCATAAGATTGGATGGAATATTTTTTAAAAAGCGATTAATGAAAATATTGACAAAGAAGGAAAAAAAAATATGTCAGAAAACTAACTAGGAATATAAAAACAGATAGTAACAGTTTCTACAGATATTTTAGAAGGCAGAGTCAAGAAAGAAACATCAGTCCTTTGAAAGTGAATCTGGAGAATTAATAATGAATAATAAGGATATGGCAGATGAGGTTATGTTTCAGTTAACAATGCATTGGTGAGATCACATTTGGAGTTCTGTGTACAACATGGGTCACATCATTTAAGGAAGGATAAACACTGTTCAAGGAAGGTTTACAAAACTAATATCTGGCACTAGACCAATATCTGGATTGGGTGGATTATTTTATGAGGAAAATTGGACAGGTTAGGCTTGTATCTGCTGGAGTTTAGAAAAGCAAGAAGCAACTTTATTGAAATGTGTAAAATTCTGAGGAGTTGTGGCAGCATAGATTGGCAAGATATGTTTACTCTTGTGGAAGAACGTAGAACCAAGGATCTCTGTTTGAAAATAAGGAATTGTCTATTCATGACAGAAATGATAATATTTTTCTCACCATGCGTTTTGAGTCTTTGGAACTCTCTAAAGGAAGTGGAAGCAGAGTCTGTCAGTATTTTTAAGTCAGAAATGAGTAGATTCTTGATACACAAGGGGTGAAGGTTTATCAAAGGTAGGCAGGAATATGGAGTAATCAGATCAGCCATGGGTTTATTGAATGGTGGAGCAGGCTTGAAATGCCAATCAACCTACTTCTGTTCCTAATTCATTTGTTTATATGCTTGTATTATTTCTATGACCAGTTCTTCAGGCCATTTTGAGTTAGCATCAAATAAAAGCATTCAACATAACCATACTTTGCCAAATCCCTCTCTTCCTAGACATATTATATCAAAAGAAAAATCAAAAGTGGCATATACATTAAATACAAAAACAAAGTTGTGGAAAAGCTCAGCAGGTCTGGCAGCATCTGTGAAAGAAAAAACAGTTTAACGTTTCGGGTCTGGTGACCCTTCGTCAGAAAGGTTTCTTTTGGTATTTATATAAAGACTTAAATATTCATCACTCTATTAGGCAATAAAACTATTAAAACTGAACATTACAAACAATTTTAAACAGCATATAAAATTATGTGCATTATTTTAAACTACAAGTAATCATGACAAATTTAGAGGGACGAAATGTATGGGAAATGTATAATTTGAGAAAAGTTTATCAAATTGATCAATATAAATTCATATACCACAAATGCTGGAAATCGGGAATAAAGACAGAGTACAGCAAATATTTTGTAAGTCTGGTAGCATGCCTAACGTTAGAGACAAAGTTAATGTTTCAGGTCAATGACCTTCTGATGAAAGATCACAGACATAAAATATTAACTCTTTATTCTCTCCAGAGATACTGCTAGACCTGCTGAGTATTTCCAACATTTTCAGTTTTTGTATCATTTTCATCAGTTTTCCATAAAAACATCTCAGTATTCAAAACTCACTTGTAAAAAGCTTGGTTCTCCACACCACATTTCCAAAGATGCTTGCAAGCAGCTGGCGTTGATGTATGGTAGGTCAGTACAGTTTTCTTCTAAGAATGTGAAACAAAAATATTATTAAACTGGTGTCTAAAAATACATATAACAAAAATATAAGGCATATAATGGTATTGTAGGTCTACCTACAGCAGATGAACTGCAGCAGTTCGAGTAAACAGCTCACCATTATCTTCTGAAGAGCAACAGGGATGGGCAGTGAATGCTGGCCAACCAGTGATGCCCACGCTCCATAAGGGAATTTTTAAAAAATAAGTAAAGTTATTACCTATCAGTATGGCCATCTTTCAAAGTATTGATGCTTCATATATGTCCTTTGTTAGCAGGCTTTAGATGGGTATTTGATCACGTGGGACTTGAGGGTAATGTACTCAACCAAATATTTACACAGTTGTACTCTTCAGCAGGGTCACATCTTTAGAAATTAGAATTGACATCCTTCGCTTATACTTTGCACCTGCCAGTAGGCTCTGAAGCCAGTTATTGTGCTCTGTTACTGTTGCATGAAGGGCAGCACAAACCTGGGACCTAGTCCAATAACCTCTTGGCTTATACAATGCATTACCAGGCCACAGGATGTCACCCAATGAGACATTGGGAAAGACAGAGTATAGGGACATGTCACTTCAACAATGCAAATCTGGTGAAGATCAATAAGAGCAGATTGGTAATTTGAGGGTAGAATGTCTCACTCATGAAGAGAAGGAAGATCAAATCAGGGAAAGCTTCATTCAGAAGCTACTGCCAGAGAAACAGGAACAGAGGAAGAAACAAGAACAATTAAGAAGTGATAAAAAGCTAGCTAAGGCAATCGTTAAAAGATCTGTCTGTTTACAATTATTAGTTTATGTTTATCATCTTCCAATATCTGTGGCTGTTTAGGTACAAATTAATAATCAACAATAAGTTTAAAAACAAAATAATGAATCTGCATTTTGAACATTCTCTAGAAGTTTTAAACTTTGCTTAAAAAGTTCTCTAAAGAACTGCAAGATATCAACTACTTAAACTCCTCTGGATGAGACAGTAAACCAAAGTTCCAGGATCTTCCAGTGTAGATGTAAAAAAAATTCCCAAAACAGTAAGGAAAAGAAAAAATTATTTCAGCGTCCCGGCCTTCAACCAAACATTACTAATAAGCAGATTAACCGGTCATGTACCTAAATGCCGCTTGTGAAAACTTCTTAGCATGTTAAAATTGGTGGCTCTTCTTACCCACAAGTGTGACTACTCTTCAAAAAGTACTTCAATTGCTGATATTGGTATTTTGAGATGTCTTGGGGTTCTGAGAGATTCTACCAAAATGCAAGTTCTTTCATTTTTGTTACCTATGTAGCAAATAAATTTATCTTTGTTCATACTATTATTTCCTGGCCCTAACTGCTCTGGAGGAAGTACTGTAAATGGCCTTATTTGAGTCTCAGGCAACATTACTTTTTACATATTCTTCCACAAATCCTTAATTGCTATTGGCAATTATAAAAATATTCTAAGATGCTTCAAAGGAGCATAATCTGAGCTGGGAAGACATTACTACAGGTGATAGATCATAAAGGTAGGTTTTTTTTAAAAAAGAGCGCCTTAAAGGAGGACAGAGAAGTAAAAAAGTAAGGAAACTTAAGAATGACTTGCAGAACTTAAGGCCTAGACAGAGAAGGCACAACCACCAAAACCCAGAGAAGGAAGTGGAGAACGATCAAGACTTCACAGAATCATCAAATCTTTAATGATTCAGAGAAGGGCTATTTGGCTCATCATGTCATTCACTTTAAACCTAGGCCCCTGTCACTTTGCTCAGGTGAATAGCCCCTTTCCATCCATCTTATCCATTCCTTCACTATTCTGTACATTTCAATCACAACTCTCCTCTCCTCCCCCTCACTCACACCACCCCTCAGGCTCAGCAAACACAGGCAAGCAGGCAGCCAGGCAGACAAAGATGGTGGAAGTCAAGGAGACAAAAATGTTTTGAAGTCCATCAACCCCAGGCTCCAGCTGGTTATGAGAAGTTGCAAATAAGTGCTAAGCTACAGAGATTTTGAAGATGATTCATCAAGGCAAAGTCAAGCTGATTATTCTTGCCAACAACTGTTCAGCCTTGAGGAAGTTGGAGATTGAGTATTATGCTATGTTAGCCAAGATTGGTCTGCGCCATTTTAGTAGCAACAACATTTAACTTGGTAAAGCTTGTGGTAAATACTACAAAGTATGCACACTGACTATCATTCATCCTGCTGATTCTGACATCATCAGCAGCTTGACAGAACAAATCAGTGAGAAATAAACTTAGCTCAACTCAGGAATATTCTACAAATAAAGTTATTCCATTTTTTAAAAAAGTTAAAAATTCCATATTTCTTAAACAACTTATCAAGCTATCTTATGATCATTAGAGATCTGTGGACATTCATTTAGGTCTCTCACTTCCTCGACACTCAATATTCTCCATTAAATGTAGATTCCATTGCGTTGTTCAGTTTACTCAAATACATCATTTCAAATGTTTCTGGATTGAATTCCATTTGTGCTTTTCTATCTGCCTGACCAGTCCATTGATATCTTTCTATTTTTAAGACTACCCTCCTCACTAACAATGACGCATCTATTTTGATTCATCTGCAAGTTTCTTGACAATGCCCCATACACTTATATCTAAATCATTAATATACACCACACGAAGCATTCACTAGTACTGATCCCTTCAGCACATTACTGGAAACAGCCATACAGTGGCAAAGGCATCCATCAGTAATTACCCCTCATTTCCTGTCTCTGAGCCAATTTTGCACCTAACTTGCTTGCTAGATTCCCTTGGAACCCACTTGGGTTTAAATTTTTTTAACAAATCTGTCATGTGGTGCCTTGTCAAAGGCCTTGCTAAAGTCCACATAGACCACCTCAATTGCACTCCTCTCATCAATTCCCCTTCAAAATATTCAATCCAATTACATAGATACAATTTTCCCTGAATCCATTCTGACATTCCTTAATTAATCCATATCCTTCTAGGTGATAGGTTATTTTGCCTGACGGTCTGTGATTAATTGGTCTATCCCTCACTCCCTTTTTATACAAACATACAACACCAGCAGTGTTCCAAATCTCTGATCTATACCCAATGAGGACTGGAAAAAGATGATCAGGCCTTCTGCCTTTCTTCCCTAACTTCTTTTCACATTTCATTTGATCCTGTGATTTATCCACTTTCAAGGTTGTTAATCCCATTAATAATTCCCCTCTCCTTATATTTATCATATCCAATACTTCAAACAATTGGTCTGCCCAATTCTTACTTCTGTAAGCTTAACATCATCCAAAACATTTTGTTCGAGTCTTGTCACATAGTAAATCCTGTTCTATCAGGTCTTGTTGACTTGCATTAGCTCCAAAACAACACCTTGACTTTCAAATTCTCACCCTTGTTTTCACATCACTCTACTTTCCTAACTCTGTAATCTCACAAAGCCCATAACACTAAGATGCTTTGATTCAGGACTCTTGTGCATTCCTAATCATAAATGTTCCATTATCAGAGGCCTGGCATTCAACTGTTTGGTTCCAAGATCTTGACCTCTCTGCCTCCATTCCTAATTTTCCTCTTTTATGATGCTTTTAAAATCTACCTCTTTGACCAACTGGTCATTCAATTTAACAGTGCCTCATTTGGATAGGTGACTTTATTTTAATGCTCCTGTGAAGCATCTTGGAATGATTCATTATGTTAAATTCTGGATGTGAGTTTGCTCGCTGAGCTAGAAGGTTAGTTTTCAGACGTTTCGTCACCATTCTAGGTAACATCATCAGTGAGCCTCCGACGAAGCGCTGGTGTTATGATAAAAAACTTATCTGACCAACCATTAACAGACACTGAAAAAGTCGTCTTAGTAAGAAGATTAAATTACAACTTCCAGGATGCGGACAAGAAAGATTTCTTCGCAGCGTTAGAAGCAACACTGAAAGACAACAAACTCCAGAAGAAACCCAGCAAACCATCAGACAGACAGTCGCACCAACATTAAGCAGGAAAAAGGAAGAAAACACACTCAATACACAAGAAAGGAAAGCCCTAAAAGGACTCAAAAAAGATAAAAACATCGTTATCCTACCTGCAGACAAAGGACGCTTGACAGTCATCTTAAACCGAACAGACTACATTGAGAAGGCGAATGCACTGCTTGCAGATACCGACACTTACCAACAGGTGGCGATAGACCCGACCCCACAACTGGAGAACCGAATCACAGCCTTACTCAAGAAACTTCAAAAATCTGGAGAATTAAACAAGAGAGACTTCCAAAAAATGAAACCAGATGGATCCAACACACCACGCTTCTACGGACTACAAAAAATTCACAAACCAGAAGCCCCCCTCAGGCCCATAGTGTCGCTACCTGGAACACCAACCTACAGATTAGCCAAGGAACTACACCAAAGACTAAAACACCTAGTAGAAGACTCCCACCACTCCATTCGCTCCACCCAAGAATTCCTGAACACCATCAAAGACACCAAGATAGAAGAGGATGAAATAATGGTCTCCTTTGACGTAACAGCCCTGTTCACATCCATCAACATCAACCTGGCCAAAGAAACACTGATGACACTATTAGAAGAACAGAAGACACATACACCAGACACCACCAACCTCATCAGCAAGGACAACATCATCAAGCTAGTGGACCTATGCCACACCACCCACTTCACTTTCAATAACAAAACCTACAGACAAACCAACGGTACACCCATGGGATCTCCGATATCAGGGTTCTTAGCAGAGGCAGTAATGCAGAGACTCGAACAAACAGCTCTGCCAATCATCCAACCCAAACTTTGGGTCCGCTACGTGGATGACACCTTTGTCATCACTAAACAAAACAAATTAGAGGAAACATTCAAGACCATCAATAATACCCTTTACTGGCATAACATTCACAAAAGAGGAGGAAAACAACAACAAACTGCCATTCCTAGATGTCACAGTAGAGCGAACAGCCAATGGGGAACTTCAAACCAGCGTCTACAGGAAAACAACACATACGGACCAAATACTGAACTACAGGAGCAACCATCCCAACACCCACAAACGAAGCTGCATTAGAACATTATTCCAATGAGCCACCACACACTGCAGCACAAAGGAACTACGCAGAGCAGAGGAAAATCACCGATACAGCGTATTCAAAAAGAATGGGTACCCTAAGAACACAGTCCGCCGATTTCTCAGCAACAAACCCAAACAAACAGACAAAACGGGCTCAGAAACCATAACCACTCTCCCCTACATCAAAGACATTTCCGAAATGACTGCCAGACTACTCGGACCTCTTGGCATCAGGGTAGCCCACAAACCCACCAACACACTAAAACAGCAGCTAATGAACTTAAAGGACCCTATACAGACAACAAGCAAAACGAACGTCATCTACAAAATACCTTGCAAGAACTGTGACAAACACTACATTGGACAAACTGACAGGAAGCTAGCCACCACGATACATGAACATCAACTAGCCACAAAACGACATGACCCACTATCACTCGTATCCTTACATACAGATAAGGAAGGACACCACTTTGATTGGGACAACACATCCATCCTAGGACAAGCCAAACAGAGACATGCACGAGAATTCCTAGAAGCATGGCATTCCAACCGGAATTCCATCAACAAACACACTGACTTGGAGCCAATCCGCCATCCTCTGAGAAAAAGAACAGGAAATGACATCACCAACCCTAGGAAACCTAACCAGATAAATAGAAAGCGGGACATAACACCAGCGCTTCGTCGGAGGCTCACTGATGATGTTACCTAGAATGGTGACGAAACGTCTGAAAACTAATCTTCCAGCTCAGCGAGCAAACTCACATCCAGAACCTCAACCTGAGCTACAAATCTTCTCAAAACTCGCTATTATGTTAAATAATAATAAGTTGTTGTTGTACACCCTGAAGAGCTTATAGAGGGAGACAGGATCATGGACTCAGTCGGTCTCAATATCCTCAACGATCCTGCCGGGCTTGTGAAAACTTATATGAAACACGTCTTGTCAGGTGACCAACTGCCATGGGATAGTCGTGTGTTAGAAATACGTATACATTAAGAGTCTACGAAAGACTGGAATATGGAACTGTTCGGGCATTCCAGATTAAAATGGGTTTTTACTGTGTAATTTCTGGGAGTTGTATTCAGCAATAAGTACTGGAGAGTCAGAGATTATAGTCTGTTATAGTTCATTTACTGTTTACAACAAATCAAGTGATTTTGAAAAAGCAAAGCTTTTGAGAAGAGATAACAGATGAGATTTATTCGTTACTGGACAAACAAGTGGAAGGGGTCCTGACTTGAAGGTTGCCTAGCAACAGTGTGTGAATGGCAGTTGCTATATTTTCTGGCATACCTTACTTTCTTTTAAGGTGGAAGGTGTCTTCTCCCAGTCCAGGCCTAGTGACAAGGTGGCTTCCAATGGCCCAGAATAGCAGTATAGGCCTGCCAGGGCAGTCTCCCGGTATGGCGGGCGAGTCCAAGAGGGGTGATCTTGGCCTTGAGTGGCATTCTTGTCCTAGCACAGAATTCTCATCTTGACATGGAGTCTAATTCTTGCTTTGGAGACGGCTTCTGAGTCTTCCAATGGCCCAGCATGGAGGTCTCGTCTCAGCATGGCGGTCTCAGCCCGGTTTTCCAGCGTCTCCCAAACCCAGAAGTCATTAATTGAACTGTGATGAACTTTGATTTTTTTTCTTATTTATAACTTCTGTCATTAATTTAGGCACCACGCTATGGTGACTTATAAAACTACATTTTTTGTAAAAATACATGTGACAATAAGTTGCTATTCTATTCTATTCTAAAGCAGAAGCAGAAACAGCCGTCAAGATCTCTCTTGGCTGACATTGTAAGCATCTGATAAAATCAAAATATCAGGATTTCAATGGTTCAAAGGTTCTCAATGACAGGAAGTCGACTGAACTTTGAAAAGTCTTCTTTGTTTCATTTGAGCTTGAGCTTCCTTAGCCCCACTGGGGTGTTTTACAGAGACGTCCTGTCTTGTCTGTCACGTGACTGTGCATTTTTAGGATTAAGGGGGTAAAGTTTAATTGCACGTAATAGCTTTATTGATATAATAAACAAGACAGTTTTAAGCTTACTGATGTAAACCTAGTGAATATAAAGTCTCTGTTGCCCTAGGTAACAGTAATAAAGAAATAAATTGACCATTTTGCTGACCAAATAAAACATTTACATTTTTGATACAGCTCGTCGAGTAGAGGCACTTGGTTCCCAATGCACTGTTCCCATCAGAGTCACTACAGATGCGGAGACGATGTTTCCAGGTGATATCTTCTGTTTTGAGAAAGCTGTATAATTACAGCCTGTGGGAGCTGTAGTCCTTTTGGTTATGTTTCTGTCAGGGACAATGAAAACTGGATCCAATCGAACTCATGACAGCTTACAAGGTCAAAGGAACAACTGAGTTTCATTGGAATGAAGTAAACTAGGCAGTTTCTACCTGCAGCTGATGGTGAAGGAAATGAACATTTTTCACTGGTTGCAACTTTTGAGCACAAAACAGTCAGTCCTTCAGCTGAAAGCAGCTGGGAGAGACAATTGAAGGTGAGCAGTCTGGAATCAAGGGTTACAGGGAAAAGGCAGGAAAGCAGAGTTGAGGATTTATCACAGATCAGCCAAGATCTCAATAAATGGCGGAACAGACTCAATGGGTTAGATGGCCTACTTCTGCTCCTGTATCTTATGGTCTTAACGATTGCAAAAAGTAACAAGTATGGAGAAAAATAAGAAAATAAAACAGAATTACACAGGTGAAAATAGAATTGTACAAAGCTAATGCTGCTACATTTAAAGAAGGTAGGAGGATGAACAATCGGGAAAAGTGAATTTAAAAAATTGAGGTAAAGTTGTCAAACATAATTAATGCCAATTATATAGAAAGCTGCAGGTTTTTAGTTCTGCATAGTAGGATCCTCAAAAAAAACCCATAACTATCAGCATTTGCTACCTGTCCTTCCACCACCAATCTTGATAGTCCAAAACAGTGGTGGGCTTGTGGAATTCATTGCCACGGAGTGCAGTGGAGGCCAGGACGTTGGATGCCTTCAAGGCAGAGACTGACAAATTCTTGATCTCAGAAGGAATCAAGGGCTACGGGGAGAGTGCAGGGAAGTGGATTTGAAATGCCCATCAGCCATGATTTAAATGGCGGAGTGGACTTGATGGGCTGAATGGCCTTACTTCCACTCCTATGTCTTATGGTCTTATGGTCTAAGTTCTGTGAGAAGAAAGCTACAGACATTGCAGAAGCTGAGTCAACTGTGAGCCATTGCTGGTAAGATTGCTGAGTAACATACTGTTGCCCTTTGAAAGTTGGCACAGTATGAAAAGGGTTTCAGTGAACTCCCAACCCAGTGCCTGACTTACTGCTGTCCTCATCTGCTGCCTTTGAAGCTGAAACCCTGAGGTTTCTTGAGAGCAGTGTTTTGCTGCTGTCTTCAACTACCTTCCTCTTGTCAAACAGACATACAGCTGGTCACAGCATAGATGTGCTAGGGGATACAGCAGCCCAGCTCAGGTTCTATACAGCTCTTCACAACTTCCTACTCACTACAGAACCTCAGCAGAGATAAAAGACTGAACAATTCCATGGTTAATCCCAGCCTAACCTCAGGCTAAGGCATGTATGGCCCTCAAGGAAGTCTGTCACCTTAACATGTTGCTGCACAGTAACATTGCATGCCACCCTAGTACCCCCATACAGTCACAGTGAGGCTACCAAGCCTCCACAAAAGAAAACATACTGACATTCAGAACACAAAACACTATCACCTTAACATCATGCCAAGTTAATAATGCGATACACGCATACTAATAAATGGATTTCATCAATCCCAGTCACAGGATGGTTGATAGTGGACGCAGCCATGAAAGCAGGGGCATACCAGTCCTTCAGTTCATTAATAGGCAGCTCAAGATTTTAGTGCATGGCGTGAACAGAGAAGAGTCATACAATCACAGCAAAGAAGGTATGAATGGGGATTGTGAAAGTGGTCAACTGGTCACTTATATACATGGGTGCAGTGCCAAAAGCATTCTTATAATTTGCTGTGTCCTGGCAAAATAAGTGTGTTCTTAACCGAGTGTTCCCCATGGATCACAGACATTTAAAGTTTTTGGGGTCACAGGTGCATAATGTTTCCTACCCTTGGAGAAATGTGTGCCCTGGTCATTGAGATAGCATCAACCATACAAGGAAATCAATTTCAATCCGAGTGGAACAGAATCCCTGTGCTGTGCAACACATTACCCTCTCCCTCTTGTTCTCACAGGATGCATAAAAGATGAAGAGGATCAGGGTGGAATTGCACTGCTGAGGGTCAGATGAGCTGTGGAGGAGAAATCAAAAGGAGATCACATCTATTGAGTATCTAGTTGACAGTTAATCACCCCATTCAGGTGTAAAGACTATGGAATCAAGAAATCTACAGTGTGGAAGCTGACTATTTGACTCATCGGGTCCACATAGACCTTCTGAAGAGCATCCTACCCAGATGCACTGTCCCCTCCCCATCCTGTAATTCTGCCTTTCCCATGGTTAAGCAACGTAGCCTGCACATCTCTGGACACAATTTTGCATCGCCAATTCACCTAATCTGCACATCTTTGAGCTGTGGGACGAAACTGTAGCAGCTGCAGGAAGCCGATACAGATACAGGGAGAATGTGCAAACTCCAGTCACCAAAGCGTGGAATCAAATTCGGGTTCGGGTTCTGTGAGGCAGCAGTGCTAACCACTGCGCTACTATGCCACTCCATTGTCAGAGGTGGCATCCTTAAAAATAGTCTGGTGGCAGATCTTGCAGAATGGTAGTGATGGGTGAGGAAGAACGCTGGTGGTATTTTTCACTACAAAGATGGTCCTCAAATCTTGCAGGACAGTCTGACCCTGGCTGCATGTTGAACTATTAGTGGAATATCTAGAGATGTCAATGGTGGTGACTGAGGTCTCCAAGCCTTTCTCTTGTATGCTTCTGTATTTTTTCCCCCTCCCTCAGAACCCAGCATTGTCATTCCCAACCCCAACAGCCACATAACTACCCTTTCAGACTCTAGGAAAAATCGCTGTCCAAGGAAACAGCTATCACAGCAAATAGCTCACCAGGTATCAGAGCAGGTACACTCATTTCATTGGGTCCATGTATGGTTTAGAGTCAGGAGCTCTATGAGAAGACCTAATTGTCGTAGCCACATAAAGGAGCAAAATAGTCTCGTGTTTAAGATCATGATTACTCAAAATTACCAAAGGCCTTGATGCCAAAATTAACAGTTTCTAGTGATTCACAATCAGACATTAGCAAAATCATACAAAACATAGAAGATGGGAACAGGAGGAGGCCATCCAGCCCGCTCTGCCATTCATCACAATCATGGCTGATCGTCCAACTCGATAGTCTAATCCTGCATTCTTTCCATAACCTTTGATCCCATTCACCCCAAGTGTTATGTCTAGTTGCCTCTTGATTACATTCAATGTTTTGGCATCAACTACTTCCTGTGGTAATGAATTCCACAGGCTTTGGAAGAAATGTCTCCTCATCTCCACCCTAAACGGTCTACCCTGAATCCACAGACTGTGACCCCTGGTACTGGGTACACCCACCATTGGGAATTTCATGCCTGTGTCAACCCCGTCTGGTCCTGTTAAAATTTTGTAAATCTCTATGCAATTCTCCCCTCATTCATCGGTACTCCAGCAAAAACAACCCTAACCTAGTCAAGAGATAGTAGGAACTGCCAATGCTGGAGAATCTGAGGTGTAGAACTGGATGAACACGGCAGACCAAGCAGCATCAGACGAGCAGGAAAGCTGACATTTCGGGCTGAGACTGAAGAATGGTCTCGACCCAAAACGTCAGCTTTCCTGCTCCTCTGATGCTGCTTGGCCTGCTATATTCATCCAGCTCTACACCTTGTTATCTCTTAACCTAGTCAATCTCTCTTCATATGTCAGTCCTACCATCCCCAGAATTAGCCTGGTAAACCTTCACTGCACTCCTCAAAAGCAAGAGCATCCTTCCTCAGAAAAGTTGACCAAAACTGCACTAAAGATTCTAGATGTAACCCACCAAGGCCCTGTTTAAGTGCAAAACGTCCCTCATCCTGTATTTGAAACCTCTCACAGTGAAAGCCAACATAAACATGAGTTCAATATCTTCAGAAACTGATTTCAATCTTCCATGTTTTTTACCCACCCCATACCCAGTCTGTTCACAACATGGGTTGCGTTTAGTACAGTTATCCATTCTCATGTACAACTTAAACCCATTATCACATTATATGGGTTGCATTCTGCACAGCTAACCTATTTTCTCAATTCTGGCTTTCGTTATCTCTTATTCTGTTTTTCTTCTGTCCTGGCCTGATATCCATTGTATCTTTGTTTACCTACCCATTTCGTATATAACTCTTTCTCTGGGCTCCATCACCTCCAATTCACTCATCTCTCCCTTTCAAATCCTCTCCCCACTTCAGCTACAGCTTCTGTAAATACCAGTTTTTCTTAGCTATGAACAGTTCTGATGAAGAGTCAGCAGACTAGAAGCATTAATTGTACTGCTGCCAGTGCTGCTGAGTTTCTCCAGCAAAATCTGGTTTTGTTTCAGATTGCCAGCATCTGCCGTTTTTTTTATTTTAAGCCAATGACAACAATTTGCATGCATACTATTAAAAACCCAGCATGTTTTAAGGACCACGCATGCAATACATATGCATAGACTGATGGAAATAACAAACTTCAGAAGAGCGAGAACAAGTATGCATTGGTACATGATAATATATGCAATTTTTTGAATAAAAAGAGGGATGCTTGGAATGAAATGCTGTCGAGTACAAATG
The DNA here is from genome assembly GCF_030684315.1 of Stegostoma tigrinum. NCBI lineage: Eukaryota > Metazoa > Chordata > Chondrichthyes > Orectolobiformes > Stegostomatidae > Stegostoma > Stegostoma tigrinum. Next base: position 60,884,422 of record NC_081356.1, on the reverse strand, counting down.
TCCCTCCTAGGCTGCAAGTCATATGACCTCTATCTCTACATCTTCAACAACTGACTTATCTGCCACAAACCTTGATATGTAGACAAGGAAACTATCTGATACAATTTCACAGTAAATTAACAAAGTGTAGAGCTGGATGAACACAGCAGGCCAAGCAGCATCTTAGGGGAGCTTCTGTGCTCCCAAGATGCTGCTTGGCCTGCTGTGTTCATCCAGCTCTACACTTTGTTACCTCGGTTTCTCCAGCATCTTCAGTTCCCATTATCTCTCTTCACAATAAATTGTTTGGTTCATGCAATACTTTTAAGACATGAAGAAGTATCAAACGTAATTCCTCATTCAAGCAAGGTAACCATGAGAAGACTGCAAGGGAAATCCTAATGTCACTCACCATGCATGTTAGATCATGACTCTATCACTTTCTCAGGCTAGGGTGCTTGAAAGTTACAAGGTAGCCAGGAAAGACCTAAAGAGAGAGCTCAGAAGAGCCAGGAGGAGACGTGAGAAGTTGTTGGCGGATAGGATCAGGGTAAACCCTAAGGCTTTCTATAGGTATTTAAGGAATAAAAGAATGACGAGAGTAAGATTAGGGCCAATCAATGACAGTAGTGGGAAGTTGTGTGTGGAGTCAGAGGAGACAGGGGAAGCACTAAATGAATATTTTTCGACAGTATTCACTCTAGAAAACGACAATGTTATCGAGGAGAATACTGAGATACAGGCTACTAGACTAGGTGGGATGGAGGTTCACAAGGAAAAGGTATTAGAAATCCTAAAGAGTGTGAAAATAGATAAGTCCCCTGGGCCGGATGGGATTCATCCTAGGATCCTCTGAGAAGCCAGGGAGGAGATTGCCGAGCCTTTGCCATTGATCTTTAACTCATCATTGTCTACAGGAATAGTGCCAGAAGACTGGAGGATAGCAAATGTGGTTCCCCTGTTCAAGAAAGGGAGTAGAGACAACCCTGATAATTATAGACCAGTCAGCCTTACTTCAGTTGTTGGTAAAGTGTTGGAAAAGTTGATAAGAAATAGGATCTATAATCATCTAGAAAAGAATAATTTGATTAGGAATAGTCAGCACGGTTTTTTGAAGGGTAGGTCGTGCCTCACAAACCTTATTGAGTTCTTTGAAAAGGTGACCAAACAGGTAGATGAGAGTAAACCGGTTGATGTGGTGTATATGGATTTCAGCAAGATGTTCGATAAGGTTCCCCACAGTAGGCTATTGTACATAATGCGGAGGAATGGGATTGTGGGAGATATAGCAGTTTGGATCAGAACTTGGCTTGCTGAAAGACGACAGAGAGTGGTGGTTGATGGGAAATGTTCATCCTGGAGTCCAGTTACTAGTGGCGTACCGCAAGGGTCGGTGTTGGGTCCACTGCTGGTCGTCATTTTTATAAACCACCTGGACGAGGGCGTAGAAGGATGGGTTAGTAAATTTGCAGACGACACTAAGGTCGGTGGAGTTGTGGATAATGACGAAGGATGTTGTAGGTTACAGAGAGACATAGATAAGCTGCAGAGCTGGGCTGAGAGGTGGCAAATGGAGTTTAATGCGGACAAGTGTGAGGTGATACACTTTGGTAGGAGTAACTGGAATGCAAAGTACTGGGCTAATGGTAAGATTCTTGGTAGTGCAGATGAGCAGAGAGATCTCGGTGTCCATGTACACAGATCCTTGGAAGTTGCGACCCAGGTTGACAGGGCTGTTAAGAAGGCATACGGTGTTTTAGCTTTTATTAATAGAGGGATCGAGTTCCGGAACCATGAGGTTATGCTGCAGCTGTGCAAAACTCTGGTGTGGCCGCACTTGGGAGTATTGCGTACAGTTCTGGTCACCACATTATAAGAAGGATGTGGAAGCTTTGGAAAGGGTGCAGAGGAGATTTACTAGGATGTTGCCTGGTATGGAGGGAAGGTCTTATGAGGAAAGGCTGAGGGACTTGAGGCTATTTTCGTTAGAGAGAAGAAGGTTGAGAGGTGACTTAATTGAGACATATAAGATAATCAAAGGGTTAGATAGGGTGGATAGGGAGATCCTTTTTCCTAGGATGGTGACGGCGAGCACGAGGGGGCATAGCGTTAAATTGAGGGGTGAAAGATATAGGACAGATGTCAGAGTAGTTTCTTTACTCAGAGAGTAGTAAGGGTATAGAATGCTTAGCCTGCAACGGTAGTAGATTCGCCAACTTTAAGTACATTTAAGTCATCATTGGACAAGCATATGGACGTACATGGAATAGTGTAGGTTAGATGGGCTTCAGATTGGTATGACAGGTCGGCACAACATCGAGGGCCGAAGGGCCTGTGCTGTGCTGTAATGTTCTACGTTCTATGTAAAATGACAATGGCAAAAATGGAGGTGGGAATTCCACATGCAAGGACTGCCTCCCATTGATTCTTCAGACTATCCATTCCTGGTGCTCATTTTTAAAGGGACTCAAATTCTAGTTTTATTTTGTTAATTCATTATTAGCACCTCTGCATCAATACTAATCTAAAACTGGTTATCAGGAGTCGCAACAAAGCAGTCCCTGGCAAACTTCCTTCCCCCTTTGGTCTCAACTCACTCATCCTATTGACAGGGTGCAAAGATGGAGTAATTGGTGGGTGCAAGCATGTAAGGTCCTGTTAAATACTCATTGAATAGAATACCACAATCCCCATTTTAAAGGATTCTATTACAACTGCAGGAAACAACTACACACCTTCTAAAATGCTGCCCACTACAAAATTATTTTTAAATAGTATTGTTCCATAAGCTACAAAATAATGTATTAGAGAAATGAGAACTCTGGTCATCAAAGCACAAAATGACTGCAATATGAATCATTGCATTGACAGATTGTGGATTTTGGGCTAACGGCTAAGTGTGTGTAGAGTTCATTATTTATAGGAACTGTCAGTGCTAATTGTCACTAGTAAAACTAGTTCACTCATCTAATGAAATTCAGAATTAAATTGACAGATGAGACACTCTGCATAATCAGAAAATGTATCAATGCCTCTGTATAATAATACACTGCATAAGCAGAGAGTAAAAGTCACAAGTGAAATCAATTCTTGTTGAAATTATGGGCATTGATTAAGTACATTGAATTTATTCTCAGAAGCCAGTATGCTGCATTAGCTATATTTAATATTATCAAAATGATCATGTAGCTGCAGATTACATGCAAGTAGTTTTCAGGAGAACACTGAAAATCTCTTTAATGTTAACTATATTCTAATTCCATTGTTGCTTTATAAACTCTACAAACAGGAATCCCCAAAGTTTCAGCAAGAGGAAAGAAATTAATGAGGTAAGAGAAAAGAGAAAATGACAGTAGATTTGCAAAAAACAGAAACAAATTATGATTGCTTCTATAGATACGTAAATAAAAGCCCACTATATCATATACAGAAGTAATGAACCAAACAGCAGCAATGAAATGTGAGAGAAAAGCTTTTTGTAAGAAGTCATTCATTCATTACTTTCCACAGTATCAATAGCAGAACCTCCAAGCACTTGTAGCCTTGTATAAGTAACAAATATTATTTAAATGGAGAGAGACTGCAGAAATCAGCTAAGCAGAGAAGATAAGAGTCCTCATGCATGAATGTCAAAAAGTTAGCATCCGAGTTTAGTTTGTAATAGGAAAGACAAATGGTATGTTGATCTTTATTTCACAGAAAATGCTATACAAAAATAGGAAAGTTGTTAAAATTATACAAGAACCTAGTCATACGACACCTTGAATACAAGAAGTGGTGACAGGATGTGATGGGAGAGGGCTGGAGTTCCTTTTTGTTTTTATTATAATCAAAAAGGAGAAATTCAACAGCACTGATAAAGACAGCCCACAACAACAGCAAGTGCTCCATTTGCTGTCTTCAACCTCTTTCCCAGGTTGGCTGCCCTGACTGCAGACTACTTCCACTCTCCAGGAATGAAGCCACTTTCTCCAGAAGCGAAGACACTAAGCCAGGAATTCACCTAACTCCCATTAACCACCTCAAGGATGAAAAATCATTCTTTTGTGTCTATTGCATGATGAATTGAGGGTCTAGAATTAATGACCTTAAAGAAGTCAGTGTAAAAAAACTTGAGTGGATAAATTAATGAATCTCAGTGGCAACCAATCTCATGGACCTGAAGATCTGTATCCTATGATTCAAAGCAAAAATGTCACAACCAAAAAACTGGATTCATTGCATTTGATCTTACAGATTTTTTTTAGATTTCAGAAGAATTTCCAAGAATTGGAAGGCAGCTAACATAGCCCTGTTATTTACAAATGAGTGAAGACAGAAAACGGGATTCAGTACATCAGTGAATCATTACTGGGGCAATTCAATTTCAAATAACTTCAGCACTCAGAAAATTGGAATATAATTAAGCAGCCAACTTAAATTTATTGCTCATAAATTGATTTTGACAAATCTAAAGACAGTATTTTGAAGGTGTAACTAGCAGGGTGGATAAAAGAGAATCAGTGGATGTAATGTATTCAGATTTTCAAAAGCAAACTTCAGTGAGAGTTCATCAGACTGATTATTGGGTGGGAGAATTTGTCTTATGAGGCAAAATTGAAAAGAGTAGGTCTATATTCGCTCAACTTTAGAAGGCTGAGAAATGGTTTAACTGAAACAAATAATTAAAAACAGCTTGACAGGATAGATTCTGAGAAAATGCACCCTGTGACTTAGGCATTTAAAACACGAGGGGCAAAATTGTTATGTCTGAGGTTGAGTTATTACCATTAGAAGCAAAAACAGGATGGCCCCATTAGCCAGCAGCAAGAAATACAAACACATTTTGCTAGCAGTAGCCATGTATTAAGTGTGGTGTCCACGACCAAAAACTGCTGACCAAATCAAAGGACCTCAGTTCAGTAGCCCCACCACTGGCTATGGTCGTTGCAGGGGATACACCTGAAAAGATAAGGGCATAACAATAGCTGCTGCCCTCAAGGAGGAGTAAATGAGGTTGGTGCTATTGAGAGGACAGAATGTGCCCTTCCCACAGGGGTGACCAATGCTGCTGGTGCCCTTCTGTGAAGCAAAGAATTTCCAAAAAAAGATCTTTCCCCACACAGAGTCCCCTCTGACGGGGGAGGGGTTAACTAGATGTACCCCAAGTACATTCAAAACCCCTGAAGCTAGGAAAGTGCCATTTTAAATGGCTTAGTTGGGGTAAGTAGCTTGTCTGCTGGCAAAATGTCACAGCAGTAGGAAAACATCAGGTATATCACATGATGCCTTCCTCTGCATTTTGCCAGCCTTCCTGCTTTCCAAACTACCCCAAGGGGCTGGTGAAACTCAGTGTCAGAATAAGCGTTGCTCATTTAGCCCTGAGATGAAAATAAATTTCTTCATTCAAAGGTTTGTGAACTTTTGGAACTCTTTTCCCAGTGAGCTGTGGCTATTCAGTTAGTGAATATCAAGATAGGTACATAGATATTTGTATTTTAGGGGAGACAAAAGATCTGAGCAGAGGGCAGGCAACCAGAATTAGTTTTTTAACATTAGCCACGAGCTTGCTAAATGCCAAACTTCACAAAGGGCTCAATGGTCTACTCCTGCTTTTATTGCATTATTGGGATATTATGGGGCCTGTGACAGGTATTTAATGAGAACACATAAAATAAGGCAATAACCAACCTATTGCCTTCCTGCCTATCCCTGAATCTTTCGTATAAAAATGAAGGCAGGAAAATACCAAAATCAGCACCTTCCGTGCCATCTTTAAAAATGATAGTTAACAGCAACTGAATTTCATAATGAAACATACTTAATATTATGCTGCGTACATAATATAGTTGGTATGAGAAGATGAGTTGGTAGGTCTCTTTTTTAATTAGACTACTGAAAGATAAGGAGGAACGAGGCACATATTCTTCAGGGGGTGCTTATGTGCATCAGCAGCATCCCAAAAAAAATGTTGCCACCCGCCCACTCCCTGCTTTTGTCACTTTTCACCTCATCACTCCTGTCCATTGCCATAAATCAGATTAGTCAGATTAGATCACGAAGATAATATTTTCTTCCACTGAGGGGCAGAAGTCACAATCTCAACTAAGGCTATCTGCGTAAGTTATTGGTTCAGGGTGACTTGTTTAATATGCATCAGCTGACATCCAGCATTTCTTCCAGGGTTGGATGTTGTGAAACTAGAAAGGATTCAGAAATAGATTATGAGCATGTTGCCAGGACGGAAAGTTTGAGTTACAGAGAGAGGCTGAATTGCTGGGGCTATTTTCCCCGGAGCGTCAGAGGTTTATATAGTCATGAGGGGCATGGATAAGGTAAATAGGCAAGGTCTTTTCCCCAGAGCAGGGGAATCCAACATGAGAGGGCATAGGTTTAAGGTGAGAGGTGAAAGATATAAAAGGGACTTAAGGGGCAACTTTTTCACACAGAGGGTGGTGCATGCATGACATGAGCTGCCAGACAAAGTCGTGGAGGCTGGTACAATTAACAACACTTAAAAGGCATCTGGATGGGTATATGAATAGCAAAGGATATGGGTCAAACGGTAGCAAATAGAACTAGATTTATATAGGATAGCTGGTTGGCATGGACAGGTTGAACTGAAGAGTCTGTTTTTGTGCTGTATACCTCTATGACTCTACGAGCTAGAGAAGGGAGCAGTACACTTTCCCCACCACCAGCCCTACCTTATAAGACATAGCTGTGTAAGACCTTATTGTCTGATATTGTTTCTAATTAAGAAAGATTATGCGATTGTGACAAAAAGTTGTTCGGCCTCTCGTAGCTATGGTTTGTTCATCAGTATTAGTGATTAAGCAGCTCGTCAATAGCTTTAAGTGTGAAAATGAGAATGAATGCAGGTACACACTGCGTGGTGTCAGTTTCTGCTTGGTGAAGTCACATTTCTGAAACATAACTGACTGGGAAATACTGACACGCATTTAAAGGTTTAGTGCACAGAAACTAGCCGAATTTAACAACTGCTCCTGACAGAGAGGAAACATGCCTATATATTCACACACAAAATGTTATTTGCAGTGTATGCTAGGAGAGGGATGTGCATGGGCCATGTTTGTTAGTCAGTGCTGGCTGTTAAATCTTTATCATTTCTTTCTGTCTTTTCTATGTTATTGTGCACTGACAGTATAATATCTAACCTCTTTCTGAATACCATGAACATAAAATGTCTTCCCATCGAATTTCAATTTGCTGACATCAGACCTGGAAAAAGAACAAAAAACTCATGAGAGGCATGAAAACAATGTAAAATTAATCAAATAAGTCACTCCCTACACATGGGAAATGTGACAATATGATCAGTTTATTAGAAATATCAGCAGGTACTTAGAAGCTGAAAATGAATATAGAAACAAGAGTAGGCTATTCACCCATTTCAGTCTGTTCAGCCCTTTGAATAAATTGGGTTGGATCTCTTTCTTAATTCCATCTACACAGCCATACACTGCAAATGTTAATACACTATCAAACAAAAATCTATCAATCTCAGTTTTGAAATTTTCAATTAACCTAGCCACTCCCCCTCCCACTCCCTGGACCTCCTCCAGTATCACAACAATGCCACCTGGAATCTGGAGGAACAGCACCTCATATTCCGCCTTGGAACCCTACAATCCAATGGTTTCAATGTGGGCTTTACAAGCTTTAAAATCTCCCCAACCCCAACCTCATACCAAGACCAGCAACCCCCTTGTCCCTGCCTCCTTGACCTGTCCATCTTCCCTCCCACCTATCTGCTTCTCCCACCTCACTGACCAATCCCCACCAATGCCTACACTCACCTACCAGCTTCATCCCCACCTCCTTGACCTGTCTGACTTCCCTCCCACCTACCTGTCCCTCCTTCCTCACTGACCAAACCCCATCCCAACTCCCTAATTACACTTACCCTTACCTTTACTAGCTTCATCGCCACCTGCCTGACCTGTCCGTCTTCTCTCCACCTATCTGGTCCACTATCCACCTTCTATCACCACCTCACTTTCTCTCTAGAAAAGCTGCCTTCTAGAGGTTTCTTGACAGCTGCACCAATTTACCAGTTAGCAGAAACAATGGGTGCACTTCACCCATCATGCCTGCCTAAGATAATCTGTGAACAAATTGCAAGGAACAATCCGGTCAGCACGGACTTCGAGACCTTTCCTCCTGACCTGCACACTTTATACCAATGGAAAGCCCAATTCTTATCATCACAGTCCACTTCTGGACTACTGTGTGCAATTCTGGCCACCCTGCTATGGGAAGGATGTTGTGAAACTTGAAAGGGTTCAGAAAAGATTTAGGAGGATGCCGCCAGGGTTGGAGGGCCTGAGCTAATGGGAGAGGCCGAATAGGCTGGGGCTATTTTACCTTCAGCATTGGAGGTTGAGGAGTGACCTTATAGAGGTTTATAAAAGCATGAGGGACATGGATAGGGTGAATAGCCAAGGTCTTTTCCCTGGGGTGGTGAATTTCAAAACTAAAGGGTATAGGTTTAAAGGTAAAAAGGGAAAGATTTAAAAAGGACCCAATGGGCATCTTTTTCATGCAGAGGGTGGTGCATGTATGGAATGAACTGCCAGAGGAAGTCGTGGAGACTGGCACAATTACAACATTTAAAAGTCATCTGGATGGGTACATGAATAGGAAGGGTTGAGGGGGGATTCGGGCCAAATGCTGGCGAATGGGACTAGACATATATAGGATATCTGGTCGGCATAGACAAGTTGTACAGTTCAATGAATCTATGACTCTGAGTCATCTAGCCACCACCCATCCCACCATATTCAATAGCTTGCAGGAAGTTCACTTCTGAGATTTCTTCTTGTTGATGCAATCGTATGCATTGACACTGAAGAAAGAAATGGATACCATTACTACACACTATTTGCTCTGCCCACAACTATACTTCATCTACAGTCTACTGACAATGCCCTTCCCTCAATGGGCCAACTTCCTCCCTCTATCCATCACAATTTCCAAATCTGGGGGCAAGGCATCAGATTTGGGAAGAGGCAGTAAATCAAACAGTAGAAACAAGACAAGATAGAATGGTGTAAATCATAAACAGACAGAAACAGAATGAATGAATTTGTAGATAAAACAAGAAATTAGCAGAATAACAACAGAGACAAGACTAAAGGCTCTGTATCTGAATTCATATAACATTCAAAACATAACAGATGAGGGGATTACATGAATGTAAATAAATAAGGGCAAACTGATAGCCATTACAGAGACATGCTGCAAGTGATGTGGACTAAGACCTGAATATTAAAAGCTATATCACCTTTTAGGAAGAATCCTCACAACTGCATCCCTGAGCCTTTAACCCTGCAAATCCCTGCACCTTCTTTTTCTTTCCCTTCCTTCGTCAGTAACCACTGTCCCATTTATCTTAATCCACCATCTCCCTTTTTCTCTCTTGCCCTTGGTCAGCCATACCCTCTTCCTGTTAGGCTGTCACCTCCCTCCCCCAGTTGTTTAGCCATGCCCGGTTGCTTTTTGACTGCCTCAAACTGATCTCAATAATTGCTTGCTATTGAATGTTGCTCTCCACAGAATTTAAGCAGCTGATGTTTCCTCCAACAGTTAGACTGCCTTCTTGCTGGCGTCCTGCATGCAGTCATGAATTTGAAGGCATGTATATCTCATTCACAGATAACTCAAGTGAATTAAAATACAATTAATTCTAGCAAGATTGCTATTTAACAAGCATGGATGATATGGCACTGCAATTTGTCGTCAAAATTCTGAGAACCCTTAATCCCCTAGTGTTATTCCAAAGTGAGGACAGTGATTTTTGGGCTTCCATAAAATAAAGATGCCCAAGCTTCCTGCTTCCAGGATTTTGCCTATCAACTATGTATCTCATTGTAGATGATACATGACATGCTGAGATTCTCCAGACTTATTGTTTTTTAAATTGGTTATGATGTCTTCTGAATTTCTTGACTAAAAAAAACAGGTTATGACTTTGAGATCAGTTATTCTATCACAGTTAAACATCACACATGGTATAAACCACAATAACTCAAAGCCAATTTTAATGTATCTTATCAGTATCAAACGCAGCACAATTTCATAGTCAGATACATCCTTTTTGCATTTAAATGTACATAAAATGAAAGATGAGCATGAGCAAGTTTACCATTTTAGGAGATGAATCCTTTTATTCCCTTGGAAAACAACAAAACCTGTGGCAGTGAATCCAATGAAAGTTGTAGCTCCTGAAGAATCCTTAAAATAAAAAGATAAACATTTAGAATGTTTATGCACTGCAGCCTAGAAATAGGCTTGTCAATTCTTACCATTTTTGTGGCACATATTTCCACACCCTATCTTAAGATAAGCCTTAATCTACCATCCTGATCGAATAGCCTTTCAATGAAGCGGGGGGCACAGGAGAGAGGAGAGAGAGCGAGTGGGCGAGAGCGAGAGAGAGAGAGAGAGAGAGAGAGAGAGAGAGAGAGCGAGAAGAGAGAGTGTGTCTGTCTCTCTGTCTATTAAATTCCAACCTATATGACATTCCAATTGTCCTAACATGCAGTCCCACCTCCATCGCCCATTATGTCAAGAGGGCTGTAAGATGCAGAACCTTTGCATGTTCAATGAGTGTGGTTAATTGTAAAGGTGTCTACAGATCCAATGTGAAATGAAATCAAACTTTGCAGACAGTCATATGGCAAGAACTATCAGCAAGGAATTATAAACAGGTTTGAAGGGATTAAGGATTTGAGACTTTGATGAATCAAAATCATAAGGTTAAATGAATAAGTAGTTTCATATTCCTTAGAAAATAACAGACTAAATGGGATAGAGTAACAAATTAATAGAAGTAGCGAGGGATAATGGGAACTGCAGATGCTAGAGAATCCAAGATAATAAAATGTGAGGCTGGATGAACACAGCAGGCCAAGCAACATCTCAGGAGCACAAAAGCTGACGTTTCGGGCCTAGACCCAGCAACTCATATTCCGCCTGGGAACCATGCAGCCTAATGGTATCAATGTGGACTTCACTAGTTTCAAAATCTCCCCTTCCCCCACCGCATCCCTAAACCAGCCCAGTTCGTCCCCTCCCCCCACTGCACCACACAACCAGCCCAGCTCTTCCCCCCCACCCACTGCATCCCAAAACCAGTCCAACCTGTCTCTGCCTCCCTAACCGGTTCTTCCTCTCACCCATCCCTTCCTCCCACCCCAAGCCGCACCCCCATCTACCTACTAACCTCATCACACCTCCTTGACCTGTCCATCTTCCCTGGACTGACCTATCCCCTCCCTACCTCCCCACCTATACTCTCTCCACCTATCTTCTTTACTCTCCATCTTTGGTCCGCCTCCCCCTCTCTCCCTATTTATTCCAGTTCCCTCTCCCCATCCCCCTCTCTGATGAAGGGTCTAGGCCCGAAACGTCAGCTTTTGTGCTCCTGAGATGCTGCTTGGCCTGCTGTGTTCATCCAGCCTCACATTTTATTATCTTATAATAGAAGTAGCGATGTAGGTTTTCAAGGTCATAAAAATCTGAACAAAGCCAAAGAGCTGAAATTGAAAATAAAAAGGGACTTCTGTTAAGCCTGTGTATTATCTTGGTTTGATCACACTCAAACATATTGTGCACAATTGAATTCTCAATATTATAAAATGGATAAAGGCACTGGAGAAAGTGTAAGAATAATTTACAGGATAATACAGGAAGATCTCAACAGGCTAGTGCTGCACTGATGAATTACCTATGAGGCATCTTAGAACTACAAAGGTGTTTAATAGGGTAGACATAAAAACAAAATTCCTCTTGTAGGCGAATTCAAAATTTGACATCATAAATATTGCATAATCATTACTAAATCCACCAAGTACTGTGGAAGAAACTTCTTAGAGTGGCTTGAATGTGAAACTTGCGAATACATGTTGTGGTACAAGAGGATAGTAAAGATCCCTTTAAGGGGAAGTTGAATAATAACGTGGTTGGAAAAGAACTGAAATGACATGGACGTAGGGTGAGATGAAGCCAGATGGTATGAGGCTTGCGTGATGCGTAAGCACATCAATTAAGTTGAACAGCTAGTTCTATGCTGCACATTCCAATTTAATTCTGTACGAAATAAGTGGCAAAGAATTATCAATGCATTCTAACTAGAGGAATAACCACAGTTAGGACATAGCTCTTCATGTTTATTTTCCCCTCTGACATTCAACTCTCTCCTCCCATCAACTCTGACCTGATTCATAAGTACATGTCCCTTTAATCCCATTCCTTCCCACTTGTTTAGAGTCTTTAATTTTCAATTCTTGATTCATTTACCTATGTTGCTCAACCACCTGTGACATTTCCATCGCATCTAATTTCAAATATCTTAATTTTTAGTGGAGTGAACATAAACCCCCTAGCTCAAAAGATAGGTACACAACCGCTGCGCTACAAGAACACTAAGGAATAATTTATAACCTTGCAGTGAACATGCCTCCAAGGTACTGTGATCATAATTTGAAATACACTTTATCATGAAAGTGGTTTTGTTAAGTCTGAAACTAGGGACTTAAATCTGAACAAATCAATCTATGTTAACAAGTCAGGCAAGTTGAAAAACTACATTAAAATATATGATGGCAATTAAGCAGTGGAAAATATGTAAATAATTAGAGTTTCAACAAACATACGTTACTATCAGGAATAAAAATTTAAAAAACAATAAAAATGTTGTAATCACTGGTAATTAGAGAAGTTAAATAAAACATCAGATAAAAGGACAAGGGTATGTTGCCAAAAAAGTGCTGGACCAGAGTACTGGAGGATTTTAGAACGCAATACAAAATAATCAAGAAATGAATAAAGAAAGATAAGGTAGAGTACACAAACAGAAAATAAAACTAGAATGTGAAAGTTTCTATACATGTGTAGAAAGGAAGTGATCAATGAATGTAGCAGTATTAGAGGATAGAAATTACAGGGCAAGTAAAGAAATGATCCAGACACTGAGGAAATTCTTCATATCTGTCTTCATTGCATAAGAAACAAAAGACACTGCAGGTATAATGGCAAGCAGGAGTCCAGAGAACGAGAAACTTGAAGAAATTAGTACAAGTAATAGTATTGGAGGAGGCATCAGTACTGGAAGTAAACAAATCCAGCACCTTGGACATTAGTGTGTCTTCTTCCATTCTGAATTTTTCAAAATATTTTCTAAAAGCTATGACTTTGAGCATGTTGGATTCTGTCATAACAACATAAAAAACAAAAGAACTGCGGATGCTGTAAATCAGGAACAAAAACAATGTTGCTCCAAAAGCTCAGCAGGTCTGGCAGTAGCTGTGAAGGAAAAAACAGAGTTAACCTTTTAGATCCAGTGACCCTTTCTCAGAACCATTCCAACATATATCTGCCATTGCCCAGGGCACAGTATCTTGCACGATCACAGGCTTCTCAGTTCATTATCAGCAAAATTATAACGTTGTGTCAACCACATGACAAATCAAAAAGCAAATGAACTGCAAGTTCACAGAAATGGTGGCACTTTTGGCAGTCAAAGGTTCTGAAGAAGGTCCTGACAGTGTACTAAAAGGCCACGTTGACACAACTTCTGATGCTGCAAGCCAGGAATTTTCCCTAGGCCTCTAGAAGACCAGAAATGCCAACCTAGATGCTATAATGGCTCCTGGTTTTACTGCTGCTGCCCTGAGAATGTTGCTCACTGATGCTCACTTAAGGACCAAAGGAACATTCTCTTCCAAGGTGACTAGACTAGGAGGCCATCCCATGTGCTTTTGTTTTAACATTATTCAGTGCACCATCTCCACCACACTCTGGGAAAAGAAATGCAGACAGAAAATTGAAATCCCTCAGAGAAAAATATCTTCATCTCTGTCTTAAATGGAAACCCTCTTTTTTCTCAAATATGCCACCTAGTTTTAGTTCTTCCAAAAAAGGGGCACATCCTTTCACATCCACCTCAGAATCTGAAATGGTTCAATAAAATTACTGCTCACTCTTGTAAACTCACGTGGATGCATGCCCAACCGGTCTTCATATGATAACTTCCGCTTCCCAGGAATCAGTCAAATAATGGGTTGCTTCCAAGGCATTTATACCTTTTCTTAAATGAGGAGGCCAAAACTGAACACAGTATTTCAGATGTGGTCTCACAAACACATGCATATCTATAGCAAAATATCCCTACTTTTGTACTCCATTCCCATTGAAAGAACAACATGCAGTTTGACTTCCTAATCATTTGTTCTACCGCAGACTAATGTTACGTGCTTCATGCACTAAGATGTTCAAATGTCATTAACTGGGGGCACAATTTTAAGGTAAGGAGCATGAGTTTTCATGGGGACTTGAAGAATTCTGTTCCACCCAAAGCGTGATGGGTATCTGGAACTTACTATCTAAAGGGATGATAGAAGCAGGAACATTTAAGTATTGAGATGAGCATTTAAAACCATACAAGGCTACAGGCAAGATGCTGGAAAATTAGATTAGAAAAGATAGATTTTTGATCATTGCACAGGCAATGGTCTGGAATGTTATCAGACACTAAAGGAATTTTGGGATCTAGGAATAGGGAGAAAAAGTGGTTTTGGTTTTGATGATAAGCCACAATCTAACTAAATGGCACAGGTGGCATGAGAGGCTATGTGGCCTCTTCCTGATCCTACTTCCAGTGTTTTAATGTAAGATTAATAATATTGAACTTGTTTTCTATGGCAAGGAGAGTTTTCCAAACAGCCTAATTAAAATGTAATCGTACAAGTTTATTAAGAATTGAAGTAGAAGTTAATTTATTAAGATGCGAATATAGAAAATAAACTATACTAGGCAATAAGTTAGTCAGGCCAAGTGGGTTCAAGACAATAGGCCCATTGGCCAATGGTTTACCAAGTACCTGAGTGGAAGATGAAGTAGGCTCTCCCTAAACTAGGTGAGATAGGACTCTCTTCAGCCCCCAGCTAGCTGTCGAGACTCTCCTTTCCCCCACCAGATTTAGCTCTTTGTCACTACGTTTGTAATTTAGAGTTTCTTGACTAATAATACTCATGGAAAATGAGTTTAAACCCACCATGGCAGATTAAGAACTTGAATTTGGTTTAAAAGTAAATGGTGCTTAATTAACTCCCTTAAAGTAAACTAGTTCCACTGGCTCACGTCTGAAGACAGTCACAATTGCATCAAATTTAGAGAAACTAGGTTAATGCCACTGAAACTCATATTCTAAGAATGAAAAAGAATTAAGTTATTTAAGAAGGCAGGTCACAGTAAATCTTTGTTCTATAATGTGTTCAACTTATTAAAATTGTTGGCTTTACACTGTTCCTAAAAATGTTTTCGTTGCAGGGGAAGATCAATGAGACACATTCTGAAAAGGTGATTTACATTTTATAAAATGTGCAACCTAAATTTTAAACAATAACTTACAGACTGTTGGAAACATTGGCTGGGACTTTCCTCGGAGCTGTTCCCTCTCCGCCGCACTTCTGGAGAAGTTACGGCAGCCTGTTTGCACGTAAACACTGGCTGGGATTAGGAGTAAAGGGAAAATGGGTTATGGATGGGAGAGTACATCGACTTTTAGTTTGTAGTGTATTTATTGACACTGAATGAATAGATTAGTTATTGATTAAACATTGTTAGTTATTTCATTCTGATATTTGTCTAATATTTAAACTTTGGGATGAAAGAATTTAAGGATGGAAACAAGTTTCTGGTGGTTATGAAGAAGATCCAAGGGGTGAATGTAATAATCCTAAGGGTACACACAAAATTTGTACATTCAGGGCAATCATTCTTAAAATAGTAATCTGCATTATGTAATACTAGGTGTGAACAAATGAAAGGAACAAAACTTCATAAAAATACATGTCAAAACTATTTGTGATGGGGAAGGTGTAAAATTAACCAGTAAAGGTTTTACAACGTGATCAAGTATACAAGATTCATATAACATGTCATATGTTTACATACAAACTAAAATTGTCCCACAAAAACAAAATATAAAGTGGTTCAGGCCTCCATTGCACAGTAACTGCCAAAAATTATTTTATGGATCACTAATTACATTATTCACTGTGTGAAAAAAATGGATGTAGGATCCATGTTTGTATATTTCAATAACTTCCAGCTCAAAATAGGCAAGTATGCCAGAACCCCAGTACATGTGTTTGAAAGTTCCAACAGATGGAACTTTCACCAAAGGGGCGTTGAAACATCCCCTCCAATTTTTCTGTTTGGTACTTGTTTCTTAGACAGGGTAATGTCAGGGAGCTGTTGAAAATTAGACCCTACGATTTCAGTGTTGTGACTTAGTAGTTACAATTATCAGGTTAGAATGGCGATTAGGGTTACAATGGAAAGAATTCTTGATAGGGAAGACATAAAGGCAGTGAATGGTGATCACTATAATTAAGAGAGAAGGCAAAGCTGAGGTAAATGCTTTTTGGATACATACAAAATGCCTTAGAAGCTCAATAAAATTAAGATAATGCTATTTGTAATGGTGGCAATTTTCTTGCAAATATAAATAGTGCGTAGATCTAAATCAATAGATTTTAATAAACAGTGGACAAGATAGCATTAAATATTAAACCAGTCAATATAAACAGGAACATTGCAATAAACAATTCATGTCCTTATTTTATCAGCAACCTAACATTATGTAAATAACGAAAATTACTGAGCTTCTCTAATGTTGGAACTTCATGCTGTGCTCTCAAAATGGTCTGACAACCTGAGCACTTGAAGCAGTGTAAAATATATTTTAAAATCAATTGAAAATGTAAATTCCTTTCTTAAAATGGAAGATCATTTGAAGACATTAAAATCCAATGATTGTCAATGATTTTCCTCATAAAATATTTTCAACAGTACATCTGAAAGGACAATCAAGTGTAGTTATGATTCACTTCCCTTTCATGTGTCACATTATTTACAACTACTGCTCACCAATCTTGATACAATCTGAACTGTTATGAAGTTAAGTTAATGGTCAAAGAAATTTCTATACATCTCAATAGGTCTGTACTAACAAATGTTGTAATTAATATTTAGCAAAATTTGGTTCACATGTGGCATGAACTTTATATTTAACCTAATCCTTGGTGCTTAATTTTTGAAGCAAGAAAATGTCTTTTCCCAGTACTTTGACGACTAGGTTTCTGGGTAACACGACTGCCAGTATGACTTAGTCTGAGTGTTCTCTGTATGTCTAATCTATACCATGAGGACTGTTGAGACAGATATCTTTAAGTTTATTCACAACAATAACTATTACACTGCTATAACATCTAAGACTTACATATACTCTGGGTGCAAAGATACAGTAACTGCAAAAAAAACTATTACTTCTGAAGGGGAGGTGAGTATCTTTGCTATAGAACATTGTATGTTATGATGCCATCTAACTATCTTAAACCTACACTGCAGCAAGGGAAAAATAGCTGCTGCAACCTGCGACAATGTCCACCACCCCCATTCCTAACTCCGATGATTTTCCAGAGGGCACAGCAGTGGGCACGATAAAATGCTATTCTATTATATCTGGCAGTTTGCAGGCACTTTAGAATCAGAGAATTCCTACAGCAAGTCTGCACTGATCCGTCAAAAAGCATCCCACCCAGACACTGCGACCTCCTCCCTATCCCCATAACACCACATTTATCATGGCTAATCCACCTAGCCTGCTCATCCCCGGATGCCACGGGGTAATTTAGCATAGCCAACCCATCTAATCTGCACATCTTTGGACTGTCAGAGGAAACCAAAGCACCCAGCAGAAACCCGTACGGACTCGGGGAGAATATGAAAACTCCACACAGGCAGTCCCCCAAGAGTGGAATCAAATCCAGGTCCTTGTTGCTGAGAGGCAGCAATGCTAACCACTGTGCCACCATGGCACACTTATTTGGGAACTAGACATTAGGGAACTGGAAAAGGGATCACCTTCTGACACCTGAGATTTTCATGGAGGGGTTAGCAATCTTTAGGAACTCTATGAAGATAACAAGCAGCAACCTGGCAGGTGCAGTAACATTGAAACAGTTTCAAAATTTAAAAAAGTGGTAATTTAGACAAAAGGTCCTCAGGAGTAATGCAATTTTATTCACCAGTTTTTCCCCTCTTATCACAAGCTCCTGTTCTCCTTTTACCCTGAACAATCTGAACATGAAGATCCCCTCATTTGGCATGCACAAACAGCAACCACATGGCTGACAATTCTGGCTAGAATGGGACAACAATTAAAAAGTCCCTTCACTACTATGGCAGAATCAAAAGTAAGCCTCCATCACTTCAGAGAATTTTATAATTTCAAAGGCTCATTTTGCACACGCCATCAGCCAAACCAAAGAAATCAGAAAAAACAACCTAACCAAAAAAATCATAGAAACAAATTACAACAGAAGTTGCAATTATAAAACAAAAACAAGAATTGCTACAAATATTCATCAGGTGCAACAACATCTGCTGAGAGAGTTAAGACAGATTTAATGTTTTGGGTCGGTTGCCATACATCTAAATGCAGAAACTGTCAGTCTCGATCTTAATTTTTTTGGTCAAGTGTCAAATTCATTGTGTTTCAGTGGGTTTCTCTTCTCTCCATGTAACCAGCAAGATCTCTTGCCATATCTTAGTGAATTTGACCCATTAAATGCCTATCCCACCCACACCCTCTCACCCGATTCTGGACCCATCCTTCCACTCCAAGAAAAATTTTGTCACTCACCAGATATCCACTGGCATCACTGGAACCCGCCTATCTTTAAATGCCTGTTATGTACCGGACAAGCACTGGTATTCTGAAATTGCTTGTCAAAGCACAGCTCTTTCCAAAGAAGTCTATAAAGGGTAAAATTGCATCATCGTCCTCAGATAGGGATTTGGAGAGTCTGATGGGCAAGGTGGTCCAGGGAGCGTTGCTCCCTTCCTGGAGGAATGTATGAGAAGGCCACATCAGGCGACGCTGGCAATTTGCTCCGACTTTGGCACTCAGGTCAGTGCCATATCCATGTTCCACAGGAATAACCAGCAGTGCTGCAAGAAGTTGTCCACTGCACCAGGTGAAGTGCCACATTCTCCTGTCAACTACCTCATGCTCATTCTCTCTCTGCTACTGCACTTACCTTCCATCAAGACTCACATCCTGCCACTCTCAGAACTGCATACAACATTGTCCCTCACTCACTCTTGCTCCCCAACAACTAGCCACATCACTGACCCTGAAATGACTCTGCACTACTTACTCATCACTTTGACACATCTCACCACCTTTTGACTACCTGTAACAGCATTAACAGTCATGGCACCCACATGAACCTCACTTTAATGCTCCTGTTGTCTCATTCCAGGAGAAAACAGCCCATAACAGGATGCTAAGCACCAGCATGAGTGGAGGGGAATCTGGCATCAGGCACCTCACCCACTACGAGGACAGAATCTCCGTTCTCATGGGTGCAGGTAGTGGCTCTCTCCTCTATAATACCAAGACATCTCTGTTCCGCCAACTGAATGAGTACCACTGTTCATTGGACTGCAACTCTCAGAAACCCTGCTGTCAGTCAGTGTGATTCATGACAGACTACTTCTAACTGTTAGCTGTGATGCCTTCTCATCCTTGAGTCTTGCAGGAATGACCACACGGAGGAATGGTCTGTTCTGTCGGAAGGCACCTACTTGACATCCAAGGAAGAGAATTCAGAGGAATGAGAGGAAGCATCAGCAGGAGTGCCTCCTGCACACCCAACAAGCTCAGATACTGACACCTCGATGGGAATGTGAGGTTTTGAACATTTAGAACAAAATGGCGAGAACCTCACTGCAAATACTCCACAGCTGGCCAAAGAAAGAAATGTGTCAGACCACTGAGACTCAAAGGCTGCCAAAGGCCAGGAACATGGCCAGTCCAAGCAGTAGAGGATCCTGTGGTGTCAGAAATCAGGGGCTTTGTATAATGCAAAAGAAGAGAGAAGCAGCAGTCAGATATGCAAGATACTACAGTGCAGTCTGCATTTGACTTAGACATGCAATCGTCTAGCCTCCTCCATGAGCAAGTGGAGGCCATAAAGAACCTGGTGCAGCATCCTCATGGTCCGCTGGATATACACACAACCCTGCACTCCATCATCCCAGCCAGTGGCCATCAGGACCAAAGGTTTGGCAACCTGACATGAAATTATAGGTGCCCCTTCATAAGGAGACATAACGATGCCAGAAGGCATCCTGTCAGAGGAGCAAACACACGCTGGTCCTTTAGAAGTTCTCCTCCCAGGACAGGACACCCCAGGAGGTGGCTGGGTCCTCCACCTCCACCCTGCCTGCACCTCTCAGACCCTTGTACATTCTACCCAAGAAGGGTCCGCTTGCTTCTAGCGAGGAAACCCTCAGCAAGACTGGACTAATGCAAACACAAATATCTCTACAGTCACTCAAGCAAACCTCCAATGCCAAAGAAGGGTCTGAAGAAGGGTCTAGGCCCAAAAACGTCAGCCTTCCTGCTCCTCTGATGCTGCTTGGCCTGTGTTCATCCAGCTCTACAGCTTGCTATCTCAGATTCTCCAGCATCTGCAGTTCCTGCTACCTCTGATTTAAAGCAATGGGTTCTGTTAGCCCATTGCTTCTCTTGATCAAACAACCCTATTTCTTTCCCTGGCCTCTTTGTGATCAAGTGGTGGTGTTGAATGAAGTGGTTAGCAATATGTGGGGCAGGGAGGTGTACAACACACACAGTGAGACAATGTTTTAGAATGGTTAGGAATTAGGGAGCCACAGGTCTGTGTCCTGTACTGAGCTTGGATCAGTGTGTAGATTTCTTGCCCTCTAAAAGGCCTCACATTGGCAGGTTTACATCTGTTTTTCGCTAATTGAGACACTTCCACATTCACCCCAGGTATGGTCACAGTCATTTTCTTTCCCATTCTGTACTTTTGATTTTCAGCATGATGGAAGGTGAGAGTAAGCACGCTTTGGGAATAGTTTCCAGATTCCATCTCCATGTATTGGTGGGGTCTCAAACATCCAGATCTCCTCCTTGGTAGCCTTCCCATGAATTCCTCTGACTTCACACATCGCCAGGTCCCTTCAAGCGTACATCTCCCTGACAACTTTAGCCCCTTGCCCATTCCTCCCAGAGACTGGTTGTGACCACTAATTTTCTGAACTGCAGAGGCACAGAGCCCTTGACAGAGAACACACAGGCCGGAAGCATGAACATGGTTAGTCCTCTGGCCAGGTACCAGAGGCTGCCTCGGCTTTCTGTGCTGGGAATCCCGACAGGTAAGTGCCTCCATGGACTTCAATAAGAACAAATCCCTATGACATGGCTGCCTGCTTGCTGCACATGCACTGTGTTTGCCAGGTTAGCTGCTGGCATATGCAGCAGGGATGAGACTGACACAGCACACTACCATCCAGCAAAACACAGGCCTCCTTAACTAAGAACAACTGACTGGCATGACAAGCTGCCTGGGTGTGCAACTTTGCTAATAAACACAGTAAGGCAGGGCAAGGCAGGGATGCTGGAGCATGCAGTTCCATGCTGTCCTGAGATGTGGCCTGGTCTATACCATGAGCTGACTCCCAGTCCTTGTGTACAAAACCTTTCAATGCAAGCTGCCAGTACACCATGTAATGCAGGTCTCAATTTCCTACGCACCCTGGAAGTCGATTGGAGAGGTGCAATGGGGATCCTAAGGAGTTGGCAATTACTGGATGCCAATATCCCTGGATGAGAAAAGTGTGCAGCTGGTGCCTGTGGATTGTATACTGAAATGCTGTCGCCTGGTAACATGGAATCTCCTCATAATCAGGGATGGGCTGAAGTTGGCAAGTACCCATTCTGAGTCCCATGTCAAGAATTCTCAGTGTCTGGTTTATTTGCATGGGGTGGTAGAATAAGAAGCTGCATATTAATGAAGTGGGACATACAATTAATAAAGTCATTAGCAAACAAAATCCCTGTTAAAGGCAACTCACTGCTGCCTACAGTAAATCTTGACTAGATCCCCAGATCTTAGTAAAAAGATGCAATGAGCTGCTCCCAATGCTGAGGCGGACCTCATCAGACGTCTTGCACAACTCCGCCACGTTTCTTGCCACAGGCCATGTCATTCAGGGCCCTGTAAGATTTGCCCATTAACTAGTTCTCTCTCCACAGACCCTGCCAGACCTACTGAGTATTTCCAGCATTTTTGTTAATAATAAGAAGAATCTGACCTATCTACTCAGCTTATGTCCGCAGAATGTGACTACAGCAGTTATAATCAGTCACTTAGTAAGCCAATATCAAAAGCATTTTAAAAATACAAAAGACCTTTTCATGAGGACTGAAGTGGTCTTAACAGGGACTAATTTGTACATGAAGATAACTTTCTAGCAGTACTTGTTTTAAAAGAGGAAGTTAGTGAAATAAAAGCTCTAATAATTTGTAGTTTAAACAGTCAAATTAAAGCAAATATTGGAATTCAATAATGGCTCAGTTTTATTTGAAGAAGACAGAAAACTGAAATTTTAAGTGAAACACATCACATTAGAGTCATTGAGTCAAACAGCATGAAAGTAGCCCCTTCAGTCCAACTCGTCTTCGCCAACCAGACATCCTGGTCTGACCTAGTATTAGTCAGCATTAGTCCCATATTCCTCTAAATCCTTCCTTTCATATATCCATCCAGATCCCTTTTAAATGATGTAACTGTACCAGCTTCCACCATTTCCTGTGGCAGTTTGGTCCATACATACACTACCCTCTGCATGAAAAATTTACCCCTCAGGTCCTTTCTAAATCATTTCCCTCTCACCTTAAACCCATACCCTCTAGTTTTGGACTCCCCCATCCTAGAAAAAAAGACCTTGGCTATTCATCCTATCCATGCTCCTCACGATTTCATAAACCTCTATAAAGTGACCTCTCAAGTCTGATGGTCAGGGAAAACTGCCCCAGCCTATTCAACTTCCCCCTGTAAAACTTAAACATTCCAATCCCAGAAATAGCCTTGTAAATATTTTCTGCACACTTATGCATGCAGTATTCCGGAAGTGGCCTCACCAATGTCCTGTACAGCCACAATAACAACATCCCAACTCCTATACTCAATGCTCTAATGAAGGCAAGCATGTCAAACACTATCTTCATCACCCTGTCTGCCTCTGACTCCACTTTTAAGGAACTATGCATGGGCACTCCAATGTCTCTTTGTTCAGCGACACTCTCCAGGGCCTTACTAGTAACTGTATAAGTCCTACCCTGGTTTGCTTTACCAAAATGCAATACCTCACATTCATCTAGACTCCCTCTGCCACTCCTCGGCCCATTGGCCCATCTGATCAAGGTGCCATTGTACTCTGAGGTAATCTTCTTCATTGTCCACTACACCACATATTTTGGTGTCATCTGCAAACTTGCAAACCATGCCTCCTATATTCACATGCAAATCATTTATATAAATGATGAAAAGCAGCAGGCCCTGATATAATGTTCATGCTAGCCTAGCTTATACTTGTACATGCTGACTGATGTGCCTTCTATTTACTATGTTTTGTTTAATTTCAGATTTCCAGCATTTGTCCAGCTTTTCCTTTTATTTTATTTCTATTTTGATAATGTTTTCATTATTTCTCTCTGATACTATAGAGAAAGCAAAAATGCAATTCAAATATGTAATATGTATTTGTAATTCAAATGCAGATAAACAGTTTCTTGTTACCTTGCATGGATGGGGATCAACACCATAGGTTTCTAATGTTTGAGCTTTCTGCAGCAGATTTAGTTCCGCAACAGGTGCTGTCTGTCCCCTAAAAGGATAATTAAATTGATCCGTAATTATTAAAGCAGTAATGTAAATTCAAAAACTATTCATGTGGATAAACTGCAAAAGAACTAAGGGTCATTAAAATTAAAATCCCATCTGGAGGAAGAAGCAAACAAAGAAAAAGCTGAAAACAAAAACAGAAATTGCTGGAAAAACTCAGTAGTTCTTGCAATATCTGTGAAAGAGCAAGCAGAGTTCTGAAGAAGCATCACTGCACTCAAAACATTAACTCTGTTTTGGCTCCACAGATGCGGCCAGACCTGAGTTTCTCCAGAAGTTTCGGATTTCTAGCATCCACATTCTGTTTTATTTTAAAAGAAAAGGCAAACATTTTGAGAATATATTTCCTTAGGAAATCCCAGTGTTTTACAACCGATGAAGTATTTTTTATAATATAGTCACTGTTCTGAGAGAGACTTTTATTTATACAATTCCTATTGCCATGTCAGTGATAACAGTCTCATGATCAAACATTCTTCAAGGATTGATTAACTCTCTGGGTTTATTTATTTAAAACAGCACAACTGATTACCTGTAACAAAGCAAGAGATTACAGCAAATCAAATGACTGCTATATGTAACAAAGCGTGGAGTTGGAGGAACACAGCAGGCTAGGTAGCATCAGAGGAGCAAGAAAGGTGACATTTCGTGTCAGGACCCTCGTTCAGAAAATTCTGAAGGGTCCCAACCCGAAACGTCAGCTTTCCTGCTCCTCTGATGCTGCCTGGCCTGCTATGTTCCTCCAGCTCCACAATGTGTTATTTCTGACTCCAGCATTGGCAGTTCTTACTACCTGATTGCTATGTATGCAGTTTGCAAATGCAAAGTAGACTAACTGCTAGGCACTATTGCAAGACTGTGTACTTAAAGCATAGGGAGTCCTTAAGGGTGAACATTCTTCAAGGCGAGGCATACATACACAATTCTCCACTCTTCCAAAAATAAACTTTAATGACTTATAAAGCAAGTGAGCCTTTGAGTCTCAGATAACAAAGTGTGGAGCTGGATGAACACAGCAGGCCAAGATGCATCTTACGAGCACAAAAGCTAACGTTTCGGGCCTAGACCCTTCATCAGAAAATCATCTTTTTCTGATGAAGGGTCTAGGCCCTAAACGTCAGCTTTTGTGCTCCTAAAATGCTGCTTGGCCTGCTGTGTTCATCCAGCTCCACACTTTGTTATCTTGGATTCTCCAGCATCTGCAGTTCTCTTTATCTCTGATCACAGCCTTTGAGTCTTTGCAGCATATTGGTAATTTCCTGATAAATCCAGATTTGTGATGGTAATTTTGTTTGGACGTGCCCAGTCATCAGTGATAATGTCTGTCATTCCAGTTTGGGTCATCAAATCTTTCTTTCATGGACTGCAGTTACTGTTCCAGAATTTGTTTATACTTACTAATGCACTACGGGTAAGATTTGTTGCAGGTTAACTAGTGATTGATCTCGTTCCTCGACCTGTTTGGAGTGGTTCAAATCATTTTGGCATTTTCTGTTTTGTCCCATAAGAACATGCATTTTGATGCTTCTGGTTTTACACCGTGTATTCTAAGTAAATCTAAGTTTTAGCCATTTTTGGTCTAGTTCATGTGTTCTTAATAAGTTTGCTTTAATATCTATTTAGCCTTTTCAACATATTTATACTCTAGGTTTCTTCAGAGCCTGGACCTCTTCCATTTCGAATTTAATGATCATTTTTATCTATGTCCTGTTAGAATTCTTTCATGAGAGCATTATTGTTTGCATTTGTTTCTGAAAGTCTCAAGGCTGATATCTGGCACTCTTTATTGTGTTTATTATGCACCACCACCTGATTGTACCCAAACCAATAGGCTGAAACTTTCCAGAAATCTGCTGTGTTGTTTTCATCAAGACTCATGGAGGGTTTCTTTCTACAAGGCCTAGCTCGAGTTTTCATCTCACTAACAGGGTACCATGTCCCTGTGACACCTCACACACCTGAAGCTAGATTGATTCTCCTACTCACCGCAGGCAATATCACTCACCACTGCCAAGATATTCTAGGATCACTGGTGATCGTGACATGTTTGAAGTCCAGCCACGCACCCAGTCAATTGCTTACAGTCCATAATTATCCTTCACTACGCAAATGGGACAGCAACCACAAACCACGTTCTTAAGGCACTGAGGTGACACATCTAACATTGCCTTGCACATACAATTGCACATTTCTACATCTATCGCTGCTTAAGCACCAAATAACACAGCTTAACTATACTTACCCCTCCTTCTGTCCTGATATAAATGAATAAAATGAGAAGCATATATAGGGTGGATAGTCAGAGTCTTTTTTCCAGGGTGGAAATGTCAAATACTACTGGGTATAATTTTAAAGTGAGAGGGGGGTAAGTTTCAAGATGTGCGAGGCAATTTTTTTTTTACACAGAGGGTGGTAGGTGCCTGGAATGTGCGGCCACGAATGAGCTAAAAGCAGATATGATAGCAACATTTAAGAGGCAGTTAGATATATGAATTGGCATGGAATAGGGGCATATGGACCATGTGAAGGCAGATGGGATTGATTTAGAATGGCATCAAGGTGGGCACAGATGTGGTGGACCAATGGGCCTGTTCCCGCGCAGTGCTGTCCTATGTTCTATCCCTCTCTAAATCACTGTTACTCTTTCCCCAGTGCCAAATGTAGCCCAGCATCTTATCATTTAGCGTGGAACCATTACACACAGGGAAGGATTCATATGTTCAGACCTTTATTCAAATGTTTATTTACCAACAGCAAAATCGAACTAAAAACAAACAAGTAGAAACTGCAGGATAATAAAATGTGAGGCTGGATGAACACAGCAGGCCAAGCAGCATCTCAGGAGCACAAAAGCTGACGTTTCGGGCCTAGACCCTTCATCAGAGAGGGGGATGGGGGGAGGGAACTGGAATAAATAGGGAGAGAGGGGGAGGCGGACCGAAGATGGAGAGTAAAGAAGATAGGTGGAGAGGGTGTAGGTGGGGAGGTAGGGAGGGGATAGGTCAGTCCAGGGAAGACGGACAGGTCAAGGAGGTGGGATGAGGTTAGTAGGTAGCTGGGGGTGCGGCTTGGGGTGGGAGGAAGGGATGGGTGAGAGGAAGAACCGGTTAGGGAGGCAGAGACAGGTTGGACTGGTTTTGGGATGCAGTGGGTGGGGGGGAAGAGCTGGGCTGGTTGTGTGGTGCAGTGGGGGTAGGGGATGAACTGGGCTGGTTTAGGGATGCAGTGGGGGAAGGGGAGATTTTGAAACTGGTGAAGTCCACATTGATACCATATGGCTGCAGGGTTCCCAGGCGGAATATGAGTTGCTGTTCCTGCAACCTTCGGGTGGCATCATTGTGGCAGTGCAGGAGGCCCATGATAGACATGTCATCAAGAGAATGGGAGGGGGAGTGGAAATGGTTTGCGACTGGGAGGTGCAGTTGTTTGTTGCGAACTGAGCGGAGGTGTTCTGCAAAGCGGTCCCCAAGCCTTCGCTTGGTTTCCCCAATGTAGAGGAAGCCGCACCGGGTACAGTGGATGCAGTATACCACATTGGTAGAAACTGCATTTGCCTCAGAAAAGAATCAGACTGTTTCCCTTTCGAGCACCAACAATTCTCCTGTCATCTGATTGTCTCTGCATCCGGCACTTATCTACTGGAACTGGATGTCAATTAAGTCCTGTCAGACTTGAGTGCATTGTATCAAGTGAAAATATTGGAATCAATTCTTACGAAAGTAATAGCAGAACATTTGTAAAATCATAATCTAAGCAAGCAGAGTCAGCATGGCTCATGAAACAGAAACTGTGTCAGATTAATTTATCAGAGCTTTGAGGATATCTCAACCAGAGTAGATAGATGGGGAATCAGTAGATGTGTTATATTTGAACTTCTAAAAAGCATTCAACAAGATACCTCACCAAAAGTTGTCATAAGATAACAGCTCACAGTGTTGGAGGCAGTATATTGGCATAGACAGAGAATTGGTTTATAAGTGGGCAACGGGAAGTGAAGGTAAAAGGTCAGTGCTGGGACCAACAGCTGTTTACACTTATGTTGATGTTAAATTATAGTTGTATTTTATACTAATGACTTGGAGAATGGAAGCAAATGTACTGTAGTCAAATTTGCAGACAACATAACAATAGGTGGAAAGGCAAGCTGTGAGAGGGACATCGACAGTTTACCGAGAGATATTGATAGGTTAAGTGGGCAAAAAGTTGGCAAATAGAGTATAAAGTGGGAAAATGCAAAATTGTTTATTTTGGTAGGGAGAACAAATGAACAGAGTATTATTTAAATGGAGAAAAACTGCAACACACCCAGACTTAGGGGTACCTATGTCCAAAACACAGAAAGCCAGCATACACGTACAGCTGGTAATCAGGAAGGCGAATGGAATGTTGGCCCTTGTTTCAAGGGGGTTGAGTATAAGAATCAGTCTCTTTGCAACTTTACAAGGTGCTGATGAGTCCACATTTTACAGCACTGTGAGCAGTTTTCATCCTCTTGTTTAAAGGAAGGTATCATTTCAATGGAGGCTGTTCAAAGCTGGCTAACTAGGATGATCTCTAGAATGAAAGGATTGTCTTATGATCAAAGGCTAAACAGATTGGGACTCTACTCACTGGAGTTTGTAAGAATAAGAGGCGATCTCATTGAAACATATGATTCTTCAGGGGCTTGATAGGGTAATTGCTGAGAGGATGTTTCCCTTCACAGGAGAGTCTATATTCTGAGACTATGTCCTCTGGCCAATGTGACAACTTGAGACTGAGATGAGAAGAAATTTATTTTCTCAAAGGATTGAGAGTCTTTGGAACTCCTTGCCACAGACAGCTGTCGAGTACAGAGTGTTCACATATATTTAAGGCTGAGATAGATGGATTCTTTATCAGTGAAGGGAATCAAGGGTTAGGGGGAAATGGCTGCAAAGTGGCCAATGAGGAATGTCTTCGGATCAGCCATGAGCCTATAGAATGGAAGAGCAGGTTTGAGAGGCTGAATAGCCTACTCCTGTTCCTATTTCCTGCTGCTCAATGTCCTCACCTCCTCCTCAGGAAACTGCTTCCACTCTTTCAGCTCATCACTATCCCATAAGTAAACCATATTCTACTGTTCCATTTGTGCAGACCATGGCACGCTAGGATAATGCATCACTTTTTTAAATTCATTTATGGGATGCGGGCATTGCTGGCTAGGCCAGCAATTATTGCCCATCCCATTTGGCAGTTAAGAGTCAAACATATTGCTATGGATCTGGAGTCATATGTAGTCCAAACCAGGTAAGGTTGACAGTTTCTTTCCCTAAAGGGCATTATGAACCAGTGAATTTTTCTTACAATCAACAATGGTTTCATGGTAATCAGTAGACTCTTAATTCCAGGTTGTTTTTTTAAGAATTCAAACACTACTATCTGCCATGGCAGGATTTGAACGCAGGTCCCCAGGACATTACCTGAGTCTGTAGATTTGCAGTCCAGCAATATCACTAGATCATCGCCTCCCCCCACTGTAAGGCATTTACCAGACCAAACCAAGCTCTAAAGTCTGTTAAACTGTGACTGTGGTTGAAGAATGGGCAGCACTGTATTAATGCTCAGCCTCAATCAAAGGGTTTTATAATGGGGTCATCAGTCTTTGTTGGAAAGAGTAGCCCTTATCTCCCAGTAGCTATCATTGCAGGGCATCTGGCCTTCAAATGCAGGAGAAATATGAGAGTTATCAAGAAATCAGGTACCACGGCAGCTCTCAGGATACCTGGTGTATACTTCCAAAATATGGAACTGATGATCACAGATCAGTTACATATTGATGGAATACAGCCCTTTCCTACTGAGGAACTCAACTGTGCGATGATATGGTCCTCTCAATACAATGCGTATGCAGTCTACTATGCCCTGCACCTGGGGGAGGCCAGATCTGTTGACAAAGACTGTTGCCCAGGAAGCAGCACTGACCTCATCACGGCGTGACCTGGCACAAGTGGCATCAGTATTAGCTTGAATTAATTTATGGGTAGAAACTGAAAAATTCTACAGAATTCTTTATTGGTTGCTTGGAAGGTGTCAGTTGCATAAGAGTTCAGTGCAACTATCATCTCAATGGCCAGCAGGAAAGGACTGCCATGTATTTCTTCATGTTGCAGGACTCACTCCAGAACCTCTCATATTTCTGTGGCTGTCCCAGGGCATCTGCAGTCAGCACAAATGCTGCAATTCACTCATTGGGAGGAAATATTATGAATGGCTATAGGTTCTGGGTATCATGTATCAACAATCACAAGCCAAAAGGAAACTTCAGCATTGTCCTCTTCTTGTGGAGGATGCTGCTAATCCTCTGCTTGCCAGTACATCTGCAGGTCCTCCATTTTTCTGCACCTTTGTTGCATTGCAGCAACAGTGATGGTATCTCATGCTGTGGCTGGATCCATCAGTCATATTTGCAATGAATCTTTGTAAGAAACAGAACAGGTCCTTAGTAACATGAGCAATCAGCATTCACATCACTTATAAATGGCAATTTATGATACTGTTCCAAATAGTGAGACATAGAATGTCTTTACACGATACTTTGACATTGCACTATATTCTTATGAATGTATCAGCTGTTGAGTCACAGAGACATGTGATTGTAAATTCTGCAGGAATGCGAGACTATGTCCTCCAAGTACTACATCATCTCTGAAAGCCATCATTACATGTAGGAGCATTTTACATTATACTCACAGTTCAAGATGAAAGGAAATCAGTTCCATGCCCTGCAGCTTGTGGTCTGGCATCAACTTTGCACTTTTGTGCCTTTAGGGTTTTACTTTTAAAGTCACCAGTGATTACTAATGCTTCCTAGAGATGGATACCTTTAATCTGAAATGATCAATGACATGACTAAGGTTGTTTCTAACCAGCATTTCCAACCCTACACAGCTGTACACTGCATACACTAGTGACATGATTACAATCTGTATTCTGCAAGTGCATGATTGATAGTATTGACCTCGAAGCCTCCCATCCATCAGAGGTGAAGCTGATGTGTGGGACAGAAAATGAACACTGAACCTGCACACTTCAGGTGTGTTTGCAACCATTTTCCATTCAAAATCTCCATTTAGGTGGTGAAAGAAATGGAAAACCCTGCAGATTGCAGTTTGTATGAGGGTTTGCAAGCTCAGCTTGGTAAGCAAAGACCCCACCCATCCCTTCAAACCTCCATGCCCATTTCTACTGGAACTTCCTGGACAGTACGTGTCCCCCATTTGTTGCCAACCATCACCTAAAATTATGACCACAACTTTCATCTTACCCCTGAATCCTTTCACTGAGGCCACAGTGAAGGTAATCACCAATGCTCTGTCATCTCCCCTTCTAATACGATGAATATTCCCTTCCGCTATCTTTATCCCATCTACACCCCAGATTGCTATCTCTAATTCCTGGAATTGAGTTCCCCCACTTCCATACTATCTTTGCATCCCCTGGTAAACCTATCAGAGATAAAAGGGAACTGCAGATGCTGCAGAATCCGAGATAACAAAGTGTGGAGCTGGATGAGCTCAGCAGGCCAAGCAGCATCTGAGGAGCACAAAAGCTGACGTTTCAGGCCTAGACCTTTCATCAAGCTCCACACTTTGTTATCCCTGGTAAACCCTCCTGA
Source organism: Stegostoma tigrinum (assembly GCF_030684315.1). Taxonomy (NCBI): domain Eukaryota; kingdom Metazoa; phylum Chordata; class Chondrichthyes; order Orectolobiformes; family Stegostomatidae; genus Stegostoma; species Stegostoma tigrinum. The sequence continues at coordinate 60,853,015 of NC_081356.1, read as the reverse complement.
TTTTTATTCCACTCAGGCCCCAGGATTAACACCCCTCCACACCCACAACCAATAATAGTCTCAACTGATAGACTCTGTGCAGCTCCCTGACTGATGAACCACACATCTTCTGACTGCTTGCAGGACTGACCATAGCCCATGTGCAAGGCTGTAGTTAGATGGACAACCGGAGCCCGATTGCCCTAAGCAGATGACTGACCATGCCCAAGCCCTTGGCTGATTATATGGGAACTAACTCACTGATGTATGCCACCCATGATTGGACTGAGGACTTGACAAATCCCTTTCGATTTTGGAATATGGACATTTGGTTCAAGCTCATGTCGTGTTCTTGCTGCTGGTGCATGCTGTATATGTGAGATTGACAGTACATACAGCAACATGTCCACTCCCCTGGCTGACGACTGTGGAAAGCCATGACAAGCTGTCTGGTTTTGTGTCTGCACTAAAAGGCAAGTCAAGGTAGCAGCACTATAAGCCTTTAAGGTGTGGCTAAGGGAGCATAAAAAAGGTAACACAGTGACGCTCTGAAGTTGGTACAAGGTGAGAAAGCATTAAGAGAACAGGCGTGCGACCCCAGAGGTGGTCAAAACAATGACAGGGGTGCACGTCCCTGTTTGCAAAGCATCCTTGCAGCAACATTAAAATGAAAGGTGCTGGTGTGCTCTAAACTATAACACTGAAGAACAGGACCATACCATAAGTGAGTCAAAGATGTACCATGATGATGTTGTGAAGCTGGTACATGTTCGATACCAAAGAACTGGAAAGATTCTGCTCAATGATTCTATAGCTGATCCTGCTAAACCTGATCTCTTTGATGTGCACATTGCTCTCCCTGTAACCTGGCATATTTTCTTTTGATGTAGAGTTTTAGTTTTTCCTGATTCTTTTCTTTATCTTTCAGTTCCTCATCCATCTTTGTAAGCTGAGAGGAGGTATTCCCTAAAAACTTGTGATGATACTATGGCTTTGAGAAATTTTTTTTTAAAGTGAAACAAGTTTCATACAGAGGCACTAAGCAGTCTGCTCCAAAGACAAATGTGAAGTCTTGGTGGGTTTTTTTTTTGTTAAAGTTCAAACAATAGACGCAGGCTGGGTGGGTGGTAGATGGATGTGATCATCAAATCAGCAATTCTTTTTGCGAGTTCTAGATCTGAAAAATCACAAATATGCTCTTTTAATCTGCATCTGTTCATAGTGATCTATCGATTATGTAGGGTTCCGCCTAAACAACATGAATTCTAATTGATGACTTTGTTGAATCTGTCTTTAAGTGGTCTTCTTTTGTGGTTCATACCTTTTGGGAATCCATCTACACTTCCACTGTTAACCTTTGATTGGTACAGCTAGGTACACCTTTGCCACCAATTGCAAAGCAAATCTTAATAGTTTATCTCTCTTAATTATACTAATTTTTCTGACGTAGATAACTGTATCTATAATGCTGACACATAGCATAAGAGTGCGACGACAACAGATCAGAACCCTAAAGTACAATGGACACCTTTATATTTCAATTCCAAAATGCGTTTTTTTTTAAAGTTTCAGACAAAAAAAAGACTGCAAATGCAAATTCAAACATTGTCTCGCAAAGTCCTGTGCAGGAATTATGGAATATCAAATCTGCAGAGTATCAGGGCAACTACAAACAGGACGAGATGACTACTTCCCCTTTGCAGCAGAAAGCCATTTCGTGCAGATACTTTCTTGCGTTTTGCCTTCTAGAAATATGAAAGAAACACACTATAATCTGCTATAACCCTCATTTGTCTGCACTAACAGAAAGAGGATGCTAGTGGAAGAGGTGAACTAAAACACCCAAGTGTTGGCTTGCGTTCATGTGCTGTGAAGGTCTAATTCAACAATCCACCCATTAGTCACCCATGCATTGCAGGAAAAAGGAGTCCCGAACACTGAATACTTGAAGACAGTTAGTTAGCAAACAGGTCAACAAGAAATGTGACAACAGAAGGGCTGCCTTGCTCTGATTGCAGCCAACCAACCACTGCCAAAAGGAAACAGGACAAAATGATTTCAACTAATTTGAAAAAGTCAAGAATCCCAAAAATGACTCTTCAACTATTAACATTCTACTAACCATTTTTCCATTAATCTAATCAATATATCTTTTAACTTTTTTCTTTCGTTGAACTCAGTTCTTATTCCTGATCCGTGTGCTTGTGTGTTATGTTAATATTTCTCATCATCATAGAATCCTGACAGCGTGGAAACAGGCCCTTCAGCCCAACAAGCCCACACTGACCCTCAGAGCATCCCACCCAGATCCAACCCCCAAATCGACACATCCCTGAATACTACAGGAAATTTAGCAATGGCCAATCCACCTAGCCTGCACATCTTTGGACTGTGGGATCAAACTGGAGCAGACAGAGGAAACCCACACAGACACAGGGAGAATGTGCAAACTCCACACAGGCAGTCACCCAAGGCTGGAATCGGACGTGGGTTCTTGGCACTGTCAGGCAACAGTACTAACCACTGAGCCACCATGCCACTCTTGTTTTCACGTTTAATAACTAATAAATGCACTCCTTTTTAAGGCTTTCAAGAAAGCCTGGTCAAATTGGTTCCTTTTAAAACTTAGATTCATTTGGTCTGGGAGAAAGGCATCCATACGGGAGGGATCCATTTTAAGTTGACTTCACTGAAATCAACCAAGGGCTTGGGTGAATGAAGAAGAGGGGCCAGTTCATCCCTGTTCACCTGCACCCTTAACAATTTGGACTTTTAAAAAAAAAGAAAGAACTGCGGATGCTATAAATCAGGAATAAAAACAGAAGTTTCTGGAAAAGCTCAGCAGGTCAGATATCACCTGTGAAGACAATATCAGTTAACATTCCAAGTCCAGAGACCCTTCTAAGGAAGGGTCACCAGACCTGAAATGTTAACTCTGACTTTATCTTCATAGATGCTGCCAGACCCGCTGAGCTTTTCCAGCAACTTCCGTTTTTGTAATAACTTGGGTCATCCAATCTGGACCCGTGATAACTTGGGGAACTTTGCCCAGGGTCTGGTTACAACAACAGATTAGCATAGATTTTGTAAAATAAAATCCTTCCAAGGAGTGAGGAAAATATCCTAACTATTGTGCATGTGTGATAATGACAGCTACTCAGTTTTTATTAAGATATTTCGTGAAATAGTAAGTCAAAAATAAATCTAATGTTGCAATTTTCTGCATCTACATGAAGGTATGAAGAAAATTCTTTTTCCAGCACCGGGCAGATTCAAGCACAAGGAAACTTGTAAAGAACCATTTTCATTTCAGTATCACTGCCAAACTATATCACATCAATTAAAAAAGGTACTACTTAAAATACACTGTAAAAAGTTAAAATTCTTGAAAATTATTTTTATTATAATTAGAAAAAGGAGAACAATCCAAAATACAGAAACTTAGTTCCCAAGGAAAAGGCTATTAGAGACTCAAAGCATCATAAAATACCTTAGTTCATTTTTGTGAATCTGCTCCATTTTTCTTTCCAGTTTTTGGGTTTGCTTGGGAAACAATTTAATTTCACTGACATATCCCGCTGGGTGTAAATCTGGTTCATAATCACCCAACTCAGCTGCCAAGAGAAAAATGTCAATTGAATTGTAATTGTTGAACATTTCTAAAGAGATATGCACTTTATAACAGTTGTTTTATAAGTTTTTCGTAAATGAATTCCAGTGCACTGTTAAACTACTATTTTGCTCATTCCACTGCAAACTCCAGTGACATTCCAGCAACAAACCTCATAGTACATCACATACACATAAGTGCTCTGCTAATTACTGCAATATTTTCATTACGCATTTGAAAACAAATGATCTTCTACACAAGGTTTGCATGATCATCTAGTAAAACAGATGAAATGCTTGCCCACCAACAATATGAAATTATAAACTGAACCAATATTCTTTCTGCTTGAAGATTTCTAAAAATGCAGTAGCAAGGACAGTTTCCATTAAATCTTCTATTAGACAATAGTCATCACTGGTATGATCATAAATGCCACAGCCTTACCATTATTATCAACCCACTGTTGCTTATTTATCCATTAATGTCGAAATGTGATCATCATCATCTGACTTACCACATGTTTTCTTTCAATTTGTTGTCCATTCCAAATGCCCTCTTAAAGGAGTCACTCAAAAATATCCCAATGAAATACATAACTTGTATTTTCATTATTGAGATTAATGAGAGTGAAAATATAGTGACATGTGTAATGCTTACAACACGTTATTGCTCAAAGTCAAAATTAGCCTCTCTTGTGTACAGACCATCTGATTGCAGGTTTTAATCCTTTTTCAATGCATTCTTTGCAGCACACTTTATTTGCAGGAAGTCAATACTCACATCTCCCCTCCATACCCCGACTCTGTACGATACTCCAAGTACTCCAGTCTACGTTAATCGGGCATTCATTGAAAAAGTGGCCAGAGATACATGGCATGTGATTCACAGAACCGCTGCAAATGTTTAGAATCATGGGGCCAAATTTTCACCTGGATATAGAGGCATCCCTTGGTGTTTCATGGGAATCCAATTTTGACCAAACTGCACTTTTGCAGACTGGAAATGCCTAGGGCCAAATTTTAGCTACCTAGGCATGTTGTCCACATCAGAAAATTTCCCAACTCACAAATTTCACCTTAGTATCAACTGAAACCAACTTCTGCTCCAAAGGGGTGGGGGTGAGATATTCTAGAGGCAGGTACAGCCAAGCTGGCTAACCCCAGAAGCGGATGCTGGTAGACACAAGACTGAAGAATGTTGAGGCAGGCTGGTAAGGTGGACATTCTAACTGTCTGGAATTTTGTCCCAGTTTCCATGTCCATTTACTCAATGTGTTTGATGTGCATAACTAATAAGCTGCACCCATCCACAAATATCCTTTTTGAAACACTGACAATTGAGGTTGTAAGAACAGCAAGCGGACAGACCATCAAAATATTAATATCACAGGCTTGGAACACTGGACACTTCCTTAATATTGTCCAGACAAAAATTATGAGATTTACAAAAGTGAGTACAGAAAGGGGAAACTTATTAGAACCAGCACCTTCCAAATCCACAACCACTATTATCTAGATGAACAAGAGCAAGCAGATACCATAGGAACACTACCACCTTCAATTTCCTAACCAAGCCACTCGCCGTCCAGACTGGAAATATATTGCTACCCCCTCATCTTGCTGGGTGAAATTCCTAAATGGCATTTTGAGACTACCTACAGAAAATGGACTGCAGTGGTTCAAGAAGGCACCTCAGCACCAAAGATGATAGATTTAGTTTCTTCCCCAAGGACTGCCAGAAAAAAAACAGTAACAAATCAATGAAAGGAGACAGGCATATACAGTAAGCAATTAGTAAGGTAAAATAGTGTATTGACCCTCATAAGAAGATGATGAGAGTTCAGGAGGAGGGGGTCCTACTCCAGTTTTACAGGACCTTTGTGAGACAACACCTTAAGTACTGCCTACAGGTTTAGTCCCCCTACCTATGGAAAGGACATACTTGCCATAAACCAAGTACAGTGGAGGTTCACAAAGCTGACACGAGGAATGGCAGGACTATCCTCTGTTGCGAAGTTAGGTAGAGTATTTGTGGACTGTGAAGATGCTAGAATTTGATGTTTATAAAATATTGTTGTTTGTAAAACGCAAAGGGGAGAAAACAGTGCATGGTCCCTTTAAAAGATGATTTCTTTTCATGCTTGGAGATTCAAAAAAGATAACCATGTGCTGCAGCTTGTGCATTTGCAGGTGCACGGAGCTCCTGAATTAAAACATTTGTATCAAAAGGCTGTACAGTCAGCATGCCATGCAGCAGTTTTGTTTTGTTATCAATGTAAGTTTTAAATTTAGCCAATTAATTTGAACTAGGTACCCAGATATCAAAAAACAATTAAATTTAAGTCTGATAGTTTTGCCAACACAGGACCAATCCTATTGTAAAGAATATTGATATGTGATCAAGGGGATAAAAGATTGGGCAGTTGGGCAAAGACAGGAGTGAGCTACCACCTGCAAGAGTTAACAACTCTCAGCTCTGAAGAGAGAGAATCACTAGCTCTCAGTCTTCTAAGTTTTAGAAAAAGCACTATTTAAATCTAAGGTACCTACAGCACAACTAGTTAATATTTCTGACAGAAGAATTCGATGGAGAATGTGTTCCTGACACAACTTTCAACAGAAGGACCAGAACAATTCAAAAGTCATGTAACCTGGCTGTACTTTCAAGAGACTAAATTGCATTTTTTAATTTTTGTTTTATATGAATGGGACTTCTTTTCATTAGAATACTCTACCACAGAATGTTGCGGAGGCCAAGTCAAAAAGTAGACATTTTTCTTTAAGATTTTAAGTGGTGTGGGGACAAAGCAGGAATATGGCATTGAAATACAGGATGAGCCATGGTCATGTTGAATTGAGGAGTCGGCTCAAAGGGCTGAATAGCCAATTCTGCTTCTGATCACATGTAGCCGAATGGTTGCATCTTAATTCATACGCTACCACAAAAATGGTTGACCGCTAAATATCTGAAAAGATGATGAGAAAAAAATAGCCAACTTCAGAGAAACAACAGCCCACGGTGCAAGGCAGAACCAAACAATGCACATTCAACAGGATTCTTATGGTAAGGGTTGCAAAAAGGCTGCTTGACCATCATGGTTATCAAGGCTACTAAATTAAAGGAGAACAATGAAATAGGTGTATCTTTCCTTTCAGACCCTTAGATGGATGATCTTAGAGTTACAAGGGTCCTGGAAGAGAGTCAAACTTTCTGGAACATTCAAGGGAAAACATAAAATAGTAAGTGTTTGGAATACATCAGCAGCATAATCTAGGAGCAACCACTGCAGAAGCAGGACCCTGAGCTCAGAGTTCAGAGAAGAAGGACAAACATAGCTGAGTGACTGACGTCTGGCCAGCTATTCCTCACCCATGCAGGTAGTGCCTAAGTCTCAGTAGTGAGTCTGCGCCAGCCTTGTTTGTAACCTGACATAACTCTGTCTCTATCTCAGGCAACCACCTAGAAACCGACATCCATTTCAAGCCCACCAACTCCCACAGCTACCTAGAATACACCTCCTCCCGCCCAACTTCCTGAAAAAATTCCATCCCCTATCCCCAGTTCATTCGCCTCTGCCGCATCTGCTCCCAGGATGAGGCATTCCACTCCAGTACATCTCAAATGTCCTTGTTTTTCAAGAACTTCAACATCTCCCCCGCAGTGGCCGAGAATGCCCTCAACCGTGTCTCTCGTATTTCTTGCACCTCATCCCTCACACCCCGTCCCTGCAATAACCGCCAAAAGAGAATCCCCCTCATTTTCACATACCACCCCACTAACCTCCGGATACAACGCATCATGCTCTGACACTTCCGCCATCTGCAATTCGACCCCACCACCAAAGACATTTTTCCATCTCCACCCTTGTCTGCTGTCTGGAGGGACCACTCTCTCCGTGACTCCTTTGTCTGCTCAACACTCCCGTCCAACCCCAACACACCCGGTACTTTTCCCTGCAACCGCAGGAAGTACTACACCTGCCCCCAATCCTCCTCCCTCACTCCCATCCCAGGCCTCAAGAAGACTTTCCACATCAAGCAGATGTTCCCATGCACATCTGCCAATGTGGTATACTGCATCTGCTGTTCCTGTTGTGGCCTCCTCTACATCAGGGAAACCAAGCAGACACTTGGGGACCACTTTGCAGAACACCTACACTCAGTTCGCAGTAAACAACTGCACCTCGTGAACCATTTCAACTCCCCCTCCCATTCCTCAGACAACATGTCCATCCTGGGCCTCCTGTAGTGCCATAACGATGCCACCCGAAGGTTGCAGGAACAGCAAATCATATTCTGCTTGGGAACCCTGCAGCCCAATGGTATCAATGTGGATTTCACCAGCTTTAAAATCTCCCCCTCCCCCACAGCATCCCAAAACCAGCCCAGCTTGCCCCCACCTCCCTAACCTGTTCTTCCTCTCACCTATCCCCTCCTCACACCTCAAGCCGCACCTCCATTTCTGACCTACTAACCTCATCCCGCCCCCTTGACCTGTCAGTCCTCCCCGGACTGACCTATCCCCTCCGTACCTCCCCACCTGCACTCATCTCTATCGGCTCCATCCCCGCCCGTTTAACTTGTCTATCTCCTCTCCACCCATCTTCTCCTCTATCCATCTTCAATCCGCCTTCCCCTCTCTCCCGATTTATTTCAGGATCCTCTCCCCCTCCCCCTTTTCTGATGAAGAGTCTAGGCCCAAAACGTCAGCTTTTGTGCTCCTAAGATGCAGCTTGGCCTGCTGTGTTCATCCAGCTCCACACTTTGTTATCCCATAATTTTATGCTGTAGTGATAACCTGACCAAGTGATAAATAAAAAAAGTATTAACTGCACATTAACAGAAGAGGCTGTAATCATTCTGTTCACTGGAATTGATCTCCGGAGGAGTGGGAACAACATGTGGAATCTGAGAACAATGCCTAAGTGACTAGGGAGAATGCAAAAGGGACTCCGAGGTGATGGGGTGGCAAAGGGGACACCAAGGTGATAGGGGTGGCAAAGGTTTTGAGGCAGCATGGAAAAGATTAAAATTGTACAGGTGGCATAAGAAGGCATGAAAAATCTGAGGGTCATGGGCTGACATTTGGTGTGCAAGCATTGAGGAAATGAAGGAGTGAGGTTTAGGGAACCTTAAACAACAACTGCAGCTGCAGCACTGTGTTTGAGAACCAAGGCAGGCCTTCGACCTGACCCACACTCTTCATGCACTCTAAGTCAGCTCACAAACGGCACAGCAAACCAGATCCCTGTATAATAAAGACAAACATGGCATGTGACATCACATATGGATTGGAGCAACAATAGCGCACAGGTTCAGATGAAGATTCAACCCAAGACATTATACACCATGTGCCTATCGACTGCCTATTATTATAATACATTGTCACATTTCCTCATTGCAACTTTATGCCTGATATCACTTCTGTTGGGATAACTGGAATAACACCCCTATCACCTTGGCCTTTGCAGGCAGAACAACAAAAAAAGCTACAATCTGCTATTTTCTTTTACTAATTTAAACAACCTCTTACAACTCCAATTACCTCTTTCCACTCTGCCACCCTCCCACTCTAGTCCCATTTCCCTCATATAACTTATCAAGCCAAATGAGCCGTGTTGTGGCCACTCAAGTCAGCAATGCATTCCACACTCAACTATCCATGCGTAGAAATGTTTCTTCCTTGAATCTATTCCTGACTCTCATATCCCACACACACACACTATTCTGAACTCACTCACAAATAAAAGTATTTTCGGCAAAATAGTTGAAATTAAAATTCTAAATGCTGCAATCATAAATTAATTCATTGTGAGCTGACTGATTCCATTCCTGAATCCACAAAATTTAGTTATTTCTTGTACCTGCCCTCATGGCCAACGCCTCAATAAATTGCATGTGAGCAGGAAAAAACTGCCAGCAACTTCATCACTCACTGCAAGTTCCCATGAGAAGGAAGTGAAAATGTTGCTCACACTGTCTAAGTGGCTTGGCAGAAGTCTTAAACCAATGATGTTGCATTGCCGTTTCACACAGAAAAGCTGCTTGATATCTGTGGTAATAAAATGTGAGGCTGGATGAACACAGCAGGCCCAGCAGCATCTCAGGAGCACAAAAGCTGACGTTTCGGGCCTAGACCCTCCATGAGAGAGGGGGATGGGGTGAAGGTTCTGGAATAAATAGGGAGGGGGGAGGCGGACCAAAGATGGAGAGAAAAGAAGATAGGTGGAGTGGAGAGTATAGGTGGGAAGGTAGGGAGGGGATAGGTCAGTCCAGGGAAGATGGGCAGGTCAAGGAGGTGGGATGAGGTTAGTAGGTAGGAGATGGAAGTGCAGCTTGGGGTGGGAGGAAGGGATGGGTGAGAGGGAGAACAGGTTAGGGAGGCAGAGACAGGTTGGACTGGTTTTGGGATGCAGTGGGTGGAGGGGAAGAGCTGGGCTGGTTGTGTGGTGCAGTGGGGGGAGGGGACGAACTGGGCTGGTTTTGAGATGCGGTGGCGGAAGGGGAGATTTTGAAGCTGGTGAAGTCCACATTGATACCATTGGGCTGCAGGGTTCCCAAGCTGAATATGAGTTGCTGTTCCTGCAACCTTCCGGTGGCATCATTGTGGCACTGCAGGAGGCCCATGATGGACATGTCATCTAAAGAATGGGAGGGGGAGTGGAAATGGTTTGCGATTGGGAGGTGCAGTTGTTTATTGCGAACCGAGCGGAGGTGTTCTGCAAAGCGGTCCCCAAGCCTCCGCTTGGTTTCCCCAATGTAGAGGATGCCACACTGGGTACAGTGGGTGCAGTATACGACATTGGCAGATGTGCAGGTGAACCTCTGCTTAATGTGGAAAGTCATCTTGGGGCCTGGGATAGGGGTGAGGGAGGAGGTGTGGGGGCAAGTGTAGCATTTCCTGCGGTTGCAGGGGAAGGTGCCGGGTGTGGTGGAGTTGGAGGGCAGTGTGGAGCGAACAAGGGAGTCACGGAGAGAGTGGTCCCTCCAGACAGCAGACAAGGGTGGGGATGGAAAAATGTCTTGGGTGGTGGGGTCGGATTGTAGTTGTCGGAAGTGTCGGAGGATGATGCGTTGTATCCGGAGGTTGGTGGCGTGGTGTGTGAGAATGAGGGGGATCCTCTTTGGGCGGTTGTGGCGGGGGCGGGGTGTGAGGGATGTGTTGCAGGAAAAGCAGGAGACGCGGTCAAGGACGTTCTCGACCACTGTGGGGGGAAAGTTGCGGACCTTGAAGAACTTGGACATCTGGGATGTGCGGGACTCCCTTGTTCGCTCCACACTGCCCTCAGTTCCCATTATCACTGATATCTGTGGTGTTATGTACGCGTTGTTTCTGTGGGAAAGAACAGGGCACTATTGACCGATATATTTAGTTTCCAACGGACAAGTCTGACTAGCAATCCTAAATCGTTTCTCAGCATAACTCCTCTGCCCTCTAGGTATTTTTGATGTCGAGGTGCCGATGTTGGACTGGGGTGGACAAAGTCAGAAGTCACAACACCGGGTTATATCCAACTGGTTTATTTGAAATGACAAGCATGTGGAGCACTGCTCCTTTGTCAAGTGAAGTGCTGACAAAAGAACAGTGCTCTGAAAGCCTGTGATTTCAAGTAAGCCTGTTGGACTACAACCTGGTTGCATCAAAGATAATGGGAAGTGCAGATGCTGGAGAATCCAAGATAACAAATTGTGGAGCTGGATGAACACAGCAGGCCAAGCAGCATCTCAGGAGCACAAAAGCTGACGTTTCGGGCTAGACCCTTCATCAGAGATTGGGATGGGGAGAGGGCTCTGGAATAAATAGGGAGAGAGAGGGAGGCGGACCGAAGATGGAGAGAAAAGAAGATAGGTGAAGAGGAGAGTATAGGTGGGGAGGTAGGGAAGGGATAGGTCAGTCCAGGGAAGACGGACAGGTCAAGGAGGTGGGATGGGGTTAGTAGGTAAGAAATGGAGGTGCGGCTTGAGGTGGGAGGAAGGGATGGGTGAGAGGAAGAACAGGTTAGGGAGGCGGAGAAGGGCTGGGCCTCCGCTTGGTTTCCCCAATGTAGAGGAAGCCACGCCGGGTACAATGGATACAATATACCACATTGGCAGATGCGCAGGTGAACATCCGCTTAATAATGGAAAGTCATCTTCGCTCCACACTACCCTCCAACCCCACCACACCCGGCACCTTCCCCTGCAACCGCAGGAAGTGCAGGCACTTGCCCCCACACCTCCTCCCTCACCCCCATCCCAGGCCCCAAGATGACTTTCCAGACCGCTTTGCAGAACACCTCCACTCGGTTCGCAATAAACAACTGCACCTCCCAGTTGCGAACCATTTTAACTCCCCCTCCCATTCTTTAGACGACATGGGCATCTTGCAGGGCCACAATGATGCCACCCGAAGGTTGCAGGAACAGAAACTCATACTCCGCTTGGGAACCCTGCAGCCCAATCGTATCAATGTAGACTTCACAAGCTTCAAAATCTCCCCTTCTCCCACCGCATCCCAAAACAAGCCCAGTTCATCCCCTCCCACCACTGCATCACGCAACCAGCCCAGGTCATCCCCTCCCACCACTGCATCCCAAAACCGGCCCAGCCTGTCTCCACCTCCCTAACCTGTTCTTCCTCTCACCCATCCCTTCCTCCCAGCTCAAGCTGCACCTCCATTTCCTACCTACTAACCTCATCCCACCTCCTTGACCTGTCCGTCTTCCCTGGACTGACCTATCCCCTCCCTACCTATACTCTCCTCTCCACCTATCTTCTTTTCTCTCCATCTTCGGTCCGCCTACCCCTCTCTCCCTATTTATTCCAGAGCCCTCTCCCCATCCCCCTCTCTGATGAGGGTTCTAGGCCTGAAACGTCAGCTTTTGTGCTCCTGAGATGCTGCTTGGCCTGCTGTGTTCATCCAGCTTCACACTTTGTTATCTTGGACTACAACCTGGTGTTGTCTGACTTCTGACTCTAGGTATTTAGGAATAGGCACTTAATGTTGGCCTGGCTAGCAAGGTCTATATCCCATTAAGGAAAAGAAACAAATCTCAAGATCAGGTAGCAAATGTTGGATAAATACTGAATCACTTTAGTGCTGGGCACACACTGGGCCTATTTAAACATCAACAAATTAGGTGGCAGCCAGTCTTCTATTCATTCCTTAAGGCAATGCCTTGATGAATCCGTCAATCCACAATTTTCAGTTTTTAAACAAGCTTAGCTGTTAATTTTCCGTCAACAGAAACCAGTACATTCTCCATTGCAATGCCTCTACAGATTTAATTATAGCTTTCAAAATGGAATTGGATAATTATTAGAAGCAAGGTAGGTAAGTGGTAGTTGTTGCAGGGTGGCGAGTCGGGTAGGGGGAGATGAATTCAGGACTTTGGAGAAAGAGCAGGGCATTGGGACCAGCTAAATTGTCCTTGCAGAAATTTAGTAAGAATTCAATGTACCAAAGTGGTTTCATTCTGTCTTGTAACTATTAGATCATTTTAATGTACTGTAGTACAATATTTATACAATGGAAGTCTTTACATTGTCATTGCTCTTAGTTTTGGAGATTATTTGCTTATTTGCACTTACTTCCTTGCAGGAATACTACCAAACAACAGCCAACATAAATTCATACACTTCCTTTCATTTTCAACAACTACAATATTCAACAAATAAATAGTAGGTGTATAAAATGCAAACTATGGTTACAATTTTAAAAAAAAGGATCAATAGCACTTTAGAGTATTTGATCAATCTGATCAAAAGGGTTTAAAAAAACCACTTCTGAGATTGTTACCTACATTAATTCTAATATTACATGTAACTGGATCATATTGTTTGCTGACTTACCTTGTAAAGTATATGCACCCAGAGAAGCTGCATCTGACAAAGAGCAAAGAAGTCTTCCATGAAATATGTCCCTTTTAATTTGAAGATACAATAAATACCTGTGAAGCAATACATTTAAAAAAATAACTATTTCACAAAAATGATTATTTTAAAACCCTGCACAACAGACCTGATTTTAACCTACCTCCCCTCCCTGGCACAAAAGCTACACAGGTATGAGAGTCAAACTCAACCTTAGGGAGTAACTTAGCAAACTAAAGGCTTCCTATAAATATTCTATTGCCTGAATTAACTGAGAAAACTCCTGCTTTATAGTCCTGGTTAGCCTTTAGATGTATGGTGGCCTGCTGCATGCTAGGCAGTAGGGTGTTTTAAAGGATCAGCAATGCAAACACCACAGAAACATGTACCACAGGATCAAGATAAAGAAAAGGTTGCTGAAGAGGGTAATGGGAAAGACCAAGTCTGGACAGTACAGTCACAGCAGTACAGCGACAAATTACCTAGGACAGATTCTCCTAATCAAACTCTACCCCCATCCTTACTCACCGATACCAATGTTGTCTTACTCATTCCATCACTATCTGCTCTTCAGCATCACTCATCTGTTGGGCCCATCCCTCTTCATATGTGGATTAATATTCACCACACCACATGATACTTTACCATAGGTTCCTCTGTCTTCAAGTTGAGAAACGTCTATTTTTCTCATTTTTCTCCTCTGTTGATAAGGTAGTGGTTACAGTAAGTGTTTTAAGTTCACTACGGAAAATGTGTTTTTCTGACCAGCTTCAAACCCACCTTCATTCACTTAAGATTTCATTATTTCAGATCATACTAAATCTGCACTGAGAACATTTTGCCTTCTTTACTCAAGCCATTCTCTAGTTTATCCAAGTAATGTGTCACAGCTTGCACACATTCATTGTCTTTCTACTGATGCTTCAAAAATTGAGCTGTCACTTCCATATTTTTCACAATTTCCTCCAAACATTTGTTTACTCTCACTGTCCAATTCTTATATCAAGCTGGTTAATCTTTTTCATTCACATTAACAACTGCTCCAATCAGTTTAGTGGCCTTTCTTACTAAATCATGTATATAATTGGAAAGTAAGTTAAACCAGTTGCCTTTAACCTCAAATAAACAGGACAAACTGCCTATCATGAAGTCTGCGTTCTTCTCAATCACCTTCCAACTGTACCCTTTAAATTCCTTTTCACTGACCCTGAACTGTGCTGACCAACCTATTAAAAATATTGCAATAAGCACCTCGTCTACTACTGGGCAAAATTGAACGGTGACATACATTGACGCTTGGAAATGCCTGTTCCATCAATGTCACCAGTCATAGATTGGTGGATTGCTCAGTCAAAAAAAGTGATATAAAGAGAATTTCATCACAGGTACCATAATAAACAAACATCTAGTGAGAAGTTGCAATTATATTTAAAAAGGTGCACAGAACTAGGTATACAGTTAAGTAAATTTATATACATTGAGAGAGTTGGGAATACGTCTTTTTTTTAACCCAGATTTATCTCTAATTTCAATTTTAGATGTATTGCATCCATGCATACGGTGCACTCTGAGTTAATTGGACAAGAACACTTTCCATTTACTTGAGTTATAGAATCAATGGTAAAGTCAGCTATAAAGGGACAGACCCCACTCTACTCCAGTCTAATTACCTAACGTTTCTTCATTTCTTCATTTGCAGAACGTTGACTAACAGAATGCGGCATGAATGCTGCAGCATGAAGAAATGAGGGGAAACCATTACAAAACAAAGCAAAGATATATAAAATCAGTACAATAAAGACAAGAAAATGAAGAGAACCTCTGCTAACATGTTCTTTTTATAGTTTGCTCTGTCTTTGATGTTTGTCCCTCAATCTCTGGGTGCCTTCGCATCCTCTTTCACCTCAATGCTCTGGTTCACTATATCTTATTCGTTCCACATCTATTCACCTTTCTTCATGCCTGTTTCTTTCTGGCCTGCCGAGCATCCTACTTTACCATCACCTATTTTCTATAAACACCTATGATGCTTACTGGAGTCAAAGTACCACAACAACATTATTATATGACCTCAGCGAAGGAAGCAGTAAGATCTGTCAAGTATATCTGGTGATTTTCTCTTGTGAAAATACACATTTAAACAAAAATGATCTTCATTTAGCAGCAGAATCTGCTGCACAAAAGAATGCCTGCACTTCACAAATAGCCAACAGGCTTCAGCCTCAGCATTTACCCAGCACAGAGGATATACATTGTTTCAATACACTCTGCTGCTAACAAATGGGAATTATTTCTTAAATCGACTGTTTTATTGGTTAAGAAATGAAAGTGAGAAATGGAAGGAGGCAGTTCATTTTAAATACATGATACTATAATCTGAAAATGTTGCATCTCAGTGCAATCAAAGCAAAATCAGAAGAGTCAGAGTCACTCACAGCAATAATTCACATTTCAAATATGACAGTGGTGTTTCATGTTAAGAGATGTGCGGCGATGCATTTTGGGGGAGAAATATGAATGACAAAAACTAAACTGCCCAATCTAAAAGAGCAGAGAGAGACTAAAGGGAATCACAAATGTAAATCAAAGTGGCAGAACAAATTGATAAGGATGATTAAGAAAAGCATACGGAATGCTGACTTTATAAATAAAGATGCTAAGTACAAAACCAAAGAAATTATGCTAGTTCTTTAGCAAAGTTACAAGATTTCTTTTACACACGTAGTTGTGATTTGGAATGCAATCCCTGTAGGTGTTATGCAAAAAAAATTAAAATAAATTACAGGAAGTTGCATATACATGTATAAAGAAAAAATCTGTTCAATTATGAGGAAAGAGCAGGAAAGTCATCCTAACTTGATAAACATCTCAAAGATCCATTTCTGCCAATCATGGATCAATAGCTTTCGGAACTATAACATTCTCAGCACTCAAGACAAGAGTTCTATCTAGATGCAAATTTAAACCGTATACATTAATTTTTCTTTGGATTTAGGGAGAAAGTTTTGGAACAAACTAAACTGGGCAGACAGTGATTTCTAAAGAAAGGCTATGGATGGAATCTTACCCTTTTTTTGGCTAAGTGCAGGTCACGTCATGTTTGGTAGAATGATTCTTGTTACAAGACTGAGCAGGGTTCCTCACAGTACTTTACCAAACTCGCTAATTTAATTGCAGTTTGCATCTCACAACAAGAATCACACACCATTTCCACCCTATCTTTACACTTTCCAATCCCAGCAGAGATCCTGGGATTGATCAGTATCCCTGGTGCTGTCACCATATTAAATGGTCCTTGTGCACTTGGACAAAGCATGATTAGTTCACAGCTGCCCTGAATGGTGCCTGATATTTGTCCCAGACATGGCAACAGGAGAATATTGGAGATGGATGAGGTGGTGCACTGCGGGACTCTCTTTTCCCACAGAAGTAGCACTGTAGGCCATACACCAGATCATGCCAGCCTTGTCTGAGGTTCCCACCCATGCAGAAGCAGTCTCAGTGATCTGAAGAAATGCCCAGCAATGTACAAGAAGATCAATGCCCTTCTTAACTCCACCATCTTTGCCACCATTTCTCTCTGACACTTGGCACTCTCTCTATCTCTGCTCCTACACCCACCTCTCGGCTGCAGCTCATTTTCAACCACTTACACTGATGCATGGAATATCTTGCCCCCACACCCTCAGCCACCCCAAACTGTGACACCACTGGTCCTTAATACCCTGTGCACATCTCCTCACATACTTAGGAAACCTCCCCACCTGCACCAACCGTAATAGCTGTGTCACCCACTTTCATCTTCTGTAATATCTGCCACAAAACAGCCCACAATAGGGCAGAAAGAGTCAAGACAGGTAGTGTGCTATCCATAATTTCACTCCTCACCCCTTATGGGTAAAGGATGCTGACTCTGACTGACCTAAGCAGGGGTTGGACTGGTATCAGAAGCTGTCAATAACTTAGTGTGCCAGGGTCCACTGAGTAAAGGCCATCTCCCTTGACTGGACTGAGATCTGCTGACAATGGTGGCAAGCTTCCTGTCTTGTGTCTATGCTAAATGGCCAGTAATATATACCAGCTATCTCTGGCTGAGGGGGAAAATCACATAACATAATGCAAAGTTTTCTGTAAGCTTACAGTGAGTGAGCACTAATAGCAAGCAAAGAGTCTGAAGATGCAGTGTGGTGCAGTCCATGAGCTGGGTGCATGTCCCTGAGCACACACTATCCTTGCTGCAGCATTACAACAATAATAGCTGGTGCAGTACAGATGCACACAAGCAGACTGTAATTAAATCAGAGATATGCGATGAGGGTGCATGATGGTTGCCAATGTCCATGGACATGGGTTGTATGTGGCTGATGTCCATGCAGCATGCCCAAGATGTCTGGTGTTCTACAGGGAGATCCTTCAGAGCAAGCTGTAAGTTGAACCCGCCAAAAAACTGCTCTGGTTTCCAAATCAAGTTTTCCCGATGGCTAATTTATATGGTGAGTTTGGTGAGGTCATAAGTCATGGCAGTTTGGGTGGCTAACAAGCCATTCAACAACAAACAAAGTATGTCAATTGGGAACCCACTGTTCCCCAGTAAGAATCTTGAACACCAATAGAGGAGCTTTTCCTTCACTTCGATGTCTCTACTGGCTTTGAAAGTCTTCTTTGTTGACCTTATTGAGGCACCCTTGCAGTCCTTAATCAACCTCAACAGTACCCACATCTCCTGGTGGGGCTACAGACCCTTTTGATAGGCCTGGCAGCATCAGGAGGCCTCCTATAATCCTTAATTGAACAGCAAATCCAATCACCCAGTTAGAAGATGGTTATCTCCCTCACCATGAACACTGAATAATAGCAGTGGATGCTAACTACAAGGTGCATTGCAGAAATTCACCTAAAATCCTCAGACAGCATCTTTCAAACCCGCCTCTGCTCTCAGGATGAGGCATTCCACTCCCGTACATCTCAGATGTCCTCGTTTTTCAAGGACCGCAACTTCCGCCCCTGCAGTGGTCGAGAAAGCCCTCGACCATGTCTCCCACAGTTCCTGCAACTCATCCCTCACACCCCATCCCCACAATAACCACCAAAAGAGAATCCCCTCGTCCTCACATACCACCCCACCAACCTCCGGATCCAACACATCATCCTCCGACACTTCCGCCATCTACAATCCGACCCCACCAAAGACATTTTTCCATCCCCACCCTTGTCTGCTTTCTGGAGAGACCGCTCTCTCCGGGACTCCCTTGTCTGCTCCACATACCCCTTCAACCCCACCACACGCGGCACCTTCCCCTGCAACCACAGGAAGTGCTACACCTGACCCCATACCTCCTCCCTCACCCACATCCCAGGACCCAAGAAGACTTTCCACATCAAGCAGATGTGGTATACTGCATCCACTGTACCCGTTGTGGTCTCCTCTACATCGGGAAAACCAAGCAGAGGCTTAGGGACGGCTTTGCAGAACACCTACGCTCAGTTTGCAATTAACAACTGCACCTCTCAGTCGTGAACCATTTCAACTTGCCCCCCCTCCCCACCATTCCTCAGATGACATGTCCATCCGAGGCTTCTTGCAATGCCACAACAATGCCACCCGAAGGTTGCAGGAACAGCAACTCATATTGCCCTTGGGAACCCTGCAGCCCAATGGTATCAATGTGGATTTCACAAGCTTTAAGATCTCCCCTCTCCCCACTGTATGCCAAAACCAGCCCAGCTCATCCCTGCCTCCCTAACCTGTTCCTCCTCTCACCCATCCCCTCCTCCCACCTCAAGCTGCACCCCCACTTCCTACCTACTAACCTCATCCTGCCCCCTTGACCAGTCCATCCTCCCAGGGCTGACCTATCCCCTACCTCCCCACCTACACTCACCTCTACTGACTCCATCCCCTTTTCGGTCCCCTTAACTTATCTGTCTCCTCTCCACCTATCTTCTCCTCTAATCATCTTCAATCTGCCTCCCCCTCTCTCCCTATTTATTTCAGAACCGTCTCCTCATCCCCCTTTTCTGAAGAAAGGTCTAGGCACGAAATGTCAGCTTTTGTGCTCCTAAGATGCTGCTTGGCCTGCTGTGTTCATCCAGTTCTACACCTTGTTATCACCTTTCAAACCCATTACTGCTATAACCTACAAGACAAAGGGCAGCAGATACATAGAAACACCAACACCCTTAAGATCTGCTCCAAGCCATTCATCAACCTGACTTGGAAAAATGTTGCCATTCCTTCAGTGTCATTGGGTCCAAATTATGGAATTCTCCCCAAAGGACATTGTGTGTCCGGCATACAGCACATGAACAGCCACGGTTTGAGAAACCAGCTCACCACCAACTTTTCAAGAGCAACTAGGGATGGACAATAAATACTGGTTTAACCAGTGATGCCCACATTCCTTCAGCGAATAGAAGGAAAACAAGTAGGCAGTTTGGACGGAAGTGGCTCACCTGGTCCTATACAGTTATGTGGTCTCATAAAAATTAGTCTCTATTGACAATGAGGGTGAGGGCAATTGAATTAGACAGGGGATGGGATGAGCTTATGAATTTCAATGTGTGCAAATGGCTACCTCTGTGGCCAGCTTGGTATGTTGTACATCTCCCATAAAGATGCAACAATTTTGGTACCGTATTCCTGCACATATTGAGTTGCGTTCATTTGAGTTATTCCTTTAGCAATTCACTCACCAGCTCAGCGAGCAATTCAACAAGTTCGCTCATCAGTCCTAACAGATACCATTTCCAACAGACAGGCACTGACCTCGCAGGAAGAGGACAGGATCTCAGAGAATACGTCATTACATCTTTCTACATGCTTGGCACCAGCTCAGAGTCCAGCACTTCAGTTAGTATGCATGCATCAGCCAAACTTCTAATATCAACTATGAACAACAGCCAAGGTGTCAGAAGCTGTTGCAATCATGGCCTCTGATCTTCAGCGAAATGTCAGAGACCAAGAAGCTGCAGTGCACCAGGCAGATGACAAGACTCTGGGCTCATCCTTGAGGTTGCTGATATTGAATGATCAGTACGAGGTGTATGAAGATCTATTGGTGCTTCCTGAGGATGTATATACAGTAGGAATGATAGCTCAGGACTCCATTCAGACCAAGCAATCTCCCTGTCTTCTGAACATGTGGCTTCCTCCATTGAGAGACGGGGATCAGTAATAGACAGTCAGACCTAGTAACACAATCAATGATTCTGAGTAAAGGTAAAAAAGTGTGAAGCTGGATGAACACAGCAGGCCAAGCAGCATCTCAGGAGCACAAAAGCTGACGTGTCGGTCCTAGACCCTTCATCAGAGAGGGGGATGGGGAGAGGGTTCTGAAATAAATAGGGAGACAGGGGGAGGCAGACCGAAGATGTATAGAGGAGAAGATAGGTGGAGAGGAGAGTATAGTTGGGGAGGTGGGGAGGGAATAGGTCAATCTGGGGAGGACGGACAGGTCAAGGAGGCGGGATGAGGTTAGTAGATGGGAAATGGAGGTGCGGCTTGAGGTGGGAAGAGGGAATAGGTGGAAGGAGGGAATAGGTGAGAGGAAGAACAGGTTAGGGAGGCAGGGACGAGCTGGGCTGGTTTTGGGATGCAGTGGGGGAGGGGGGAGATTTTGAAGCTTGTGAAGTCCACATTGATACCATTGGGCTGCAGGGTTCCCAAGCAGAATATGAGTTGCTGTTCCTACAACCTTCGGTTGGCATCATTGTGGCACTGCAGGTGGCCCAGGATGGGCATGTTGTCCAAAGAATGGGAGGGGGAGTTAAAATGGTTCTCGACTGGGAGGTGCAGTTGTTTATTGCAAACCGAGCGGAGGTGTTCGGCAAAGCGGTCCCCAAGCCTCTGCTTGGTTCTCCAATGTAGAGGATGCCACACCGGGTACAGTGGATACAGTATACCACATTGGCAGATGTGCAGGTGAACATCTGCTTAATATGGAAAGTCATCTTGGGGCCTGGGATGGGGGTGAGGGAGGAGGTGTGGGGGCAAGTGTCTGCACTTCCTGCGGCTGCAGGGGAAAGTGCCGGGTGTGGTGGGGTTGGAGGGGAGTATGAAGCAGACAAGGGAGTCACGGAGAGAGTGGACTCTCCAGAAGGCAGACAAGGGTGAGGATGGAAAAATGTCTTGGGTGGTGGGGTCGGATTGTAAATGGCGGAAGTGTTGGAGGATGATGCGTTGTATCCGGAAGTTGGTGGGGTGGTATGTGAGGACGAGGGGCATTCTCTTAGGGCGGTTATTGCGGGGGCGGGTGCGAGGGATGTGTTGCGGGAAACACGGTCAAGGGCGTTCTCGACCACTGCGGGGGGGGGGGGGCGGAGTTGCGGTCCTTGAAGAACGTGGACATCTGGGATGTGCGGGAGTGGAATGCCTCATCCTGGGAGCAGATGCGGCCTGATCACATGCTCAGATCTACTACAGCAACAACGTAAAGTAGTCAGTGAAATAGATAACATAACTTGAATCACATACTGCTCTTCATTCAACTCAGGTTAGCAAGAAGGGCCAACTGGACTCCTGTCGGTGGATGGGCTGCAACTGCCTCCCTCTACAGTCAGTGGCCCTGACTACAGTCACCTCAGCCGCTCCACCATGCAAATAGCAAGGGAGGATATTATTCGGAAAGAGGCAGACTCAGAATGTTGGGAACTGCCCACCTCCTAATTCCTGCCTCCAAGTTTAAAATCTGGCCCAAAAATCTTGATGGTAAGGTCCTGGAGAATGTTGCTCAGTAAAGAAACGTTGGAGTGCAGGTTCATAGTTCCTTGAAAGTGGAGGCACAGGCAGATAGGATGATGAAGGCGGCATTGGATATGCTTGCCTTTATTGGTCAGTGAATTGATTATATGAGTTGAGGGGAGGGGGTTCATGTGGCGGCTGTACAGGACATTGGTTCGGCCACTTTTTGTGTACTGCATGCAATTCTGGTCTCCCTGCTATAGGAAGAACGTTGCGAAACTTGAAAGGGTTCAGAAAAGATCTGAGAATGTTGCTGGGGCTTAGAGGGTTTCAGCTATGGAGAGAGACTGAATAAGCTGGGGCTATTTTCCCTGGAGTGTCAAAGGCCGAGGGGTAACCTTTTAGGGGCTTATAAAATCATGAGGGGCTTGGACAGGGTAAATAGGCAAGGTCTTTTCCCTGGGGTGGGGAGTCCAAAACTAGACGGCATAGGTTTCAAGTGAGAGGGGTAAGATTTAAAAGGAATCAAAGGGGCATCTTTTTCACGGAGAGGGTTGTGTATGGAATGAGCTGCCAGAGGAAGTGCGGAGGCTGGTATGATTACAACATTTAAAAGGCATCTGAATGGGTATATGAATAGGAAGGGTTTAGAGGGATATGGGCCAAATGCTGACCAAAGAGCCTGTTTCCGTGCTATATACCTCTATGACTCTAATAAAGTCAAGAATCCTGAATGTACTTTTAAAGAGGAGTCTCAATTTGCTGTATCATTTTCAAAGATTTATACATAAACATGGCCCTTCTCCTACAACCCCTTTAAAATTGGATCACTTAGTTATGTTGTCTTCCTCATTCTTGGTATCGGACTATATCACTTCTCTGCATTGAAATTCATCCAGCATGTCTTCATAAAGTCTATTCTCCTCCTTACTGTTTATCATATTTCTAAGATCTATCCCACCTACAAACTTTGAAATTGCGCCACATATGCATGTCCAGGTCTGAAATTTAAAACTTTGGTGAGGTGAGGGGAGGAGGGGTCACAATGTTTAGTCTGACCCTCCAGGAGGAAAGTTAACAGTTAGCCAAAAGGCTTGAAAGAAGCCTGCACACAGCTATGGCATGCTGTGGATGGAACAAATTAGTATAAAGGTGGGACTTCTCCTCCTCAAAGGATCCAGTTCAGTGAAAGACTTTGGCTGACCTTACAAAAGGTTTTAAAGACCATGCAGGGAGGAAGGACTGGAGGTTACTATTTTCCAGACAGGGAGACTGGCTGCTAGCCTACACCATGGACATTATTTTTTTTAACAAGTCTATTATCTGGTACTTCATCAAATGCCTTTTGAAAGTCCATATACATAACATTAGACATATTTCAGCAACCCAAGTTTGACTGATTAATTTAAAATCAAACATGCACTTTTTCAAATTCTACAGTTTCACTTTCGTAAGAGAACAGAAGTACCTGGTGAGCTCTTCTTTGACTTTCACAGGTTCACTAGGATAGAACTTCACTCTAAAACACATGGTATACGGAGGCTGAGCTGCAATATCACACAGAAATAAGTGAAATCAGTAGAAAATATACATTTTTACAGGACTGCAGTAAACCAGATATTTATTCAAAATGTGTTCTTAGCCAAACATTACCTCATGCAATAATGAGCTCTGTAATTTCAGGCATATAACTGCTGTGAACAAGGAAGCTCATTTATAAAAATGGGATGAAGATGCATGAAAAGGCAGCTTCAAAGCAGGGTGCATGTCAATAAATAAAGTATACAAAACATTTTACTTCTCATGATACTTACTGCATTAAATACATTTGAAGTATAAGCCTCATTTTGCAATGCAATCTTTTGAGTTACTCCCCTTGGCCTACAAGTACAACAATGATGGGGCTGCTCTCCAGTAAGAAAGAGAGACAACTTGTGCTGGTTTAACCGGAGGGTCACCATACTACAGGTGAGAGGAGAAGTTGAGAAGGAAAGTCCTTCATATTAACCTCAGTTGATGCACAAGTTCAGCCTGCGCTGCTGGCATCACTCTGCATCACACATCAGCCAAGTGAGCTAACAAGCCTGCCACATTAGGATCTCATCTGCTCCAAATTTATTTATCTTGATCAATAGTGATAGAAGTCAATTTTTTTTTAGACGATCAGGCCAAAATGATTTAATAACTTGCTTTAATTGGCAATAACTTTTTAAGTGTTCTCTTTGTGGAGCAATGTTCACCTATATTAATCTGTGATTGCTAGACACAAATGAACTACAGCAATCGGATATATATAACAGCAACAAAGTGGAACTGATTGGAGGAACCTGTGTAAGTTCATAAGCTACATTCCAACCCCAACACATATGCCCAAATAATCCAATGAAAAACAAACTTGCCCTGTCTGATCACTGCAGATGCATTGAGTGATTGAACTCCCACTTCAGTTCCATTAATGGGGAATTAAGAGAGGTAACAGGTACCATAATATTATATGTTTGCAGATCATAATAGAGAAAGGCATAAGTATGATGAAAATCAAGCTATTAAAATAGAGAAATGTTGATTTTGTGGGATTTAGGATAGAACTTGCAAAATAAAACAGGAAGCTATTTTGGCAAACAAAAATGAAAAACAATAGGGGAAACATTTAAAGCAATGTTCGACTGAGTGTGGGGAAAATATATTTCACTAAAATGAGAAAATAAATTGAATCCTAGTTGTACTCCATGGTTAAACATTTCAATAAAAATGTTGGCAAATATGGAGTCATAGGATAGGTGGCAGAATAAATCACTAGTTGGTTTCAAGACAGAAGACAGAGAGTGAGAACAGCCGAAGGTAGGAAGTGGTTTCCAGCAAGGAACAGTGCAAGGACTACAATTGTTTGCCATTTACGTTAACAATTTGGATTTTGTCATCAAAAACACAATTGTTAAATTTGCAGATAATTCTAAATGGAGGAATATTCACTACTGAAGAAGTCCACAGCAAATTATAAGAATATATTATGAAAACTGCTGAATGGGAAATAATTGGCAAATAAAGTTATTTTAATAATAACAATAAGAAAATCACTTCTTATTTAAAGATGGTGGTTTATGTTGGTCAGAGGAACAAAGGGATCACAGAAAACAAAGCCAGCAATCATTAAATATTAATTTACATGCATTCAAGGTTATGATTACAGCAATGCAAGCATTAGGCTTTATTTCTGGAGGAACAGAATTGAAAAATTATGGCTAAAACTCTATCAAAACTTGATTAGACTATATTTGGAGTATTACATTATTCTGCTCACTACACCATAATAAGGTTACAAAGGCAGTACAGGAGGGACAGAGGATGTTCAAAGATAAAAACAAAAATCTATAGGTATCTGTATCAGAAATGGATGACAGGATGGATCTTTTTGCACTTGGCAAAAAACATGGAGGCCTAAAATAGTTAATTTTTTTTTGTAAATCATGAGTTATTTTGAAAAACGTGAACACAGAAAGAATGTATCCACTCGTGGACAAGTGGGTATCTAGAAGCCATTGATTTAAGATAGTCACCAAGAAATCCAACATAAAATTCAAAAGAAGCTTTATTATCCAATGAGTGATGACATTTTGGAATGTGCTGCCACAGTTGAAGCAAATAGTACCAATATATTTTAGGGGAAGTTCAAAGTCATTTGAGGGAGACAGGAATAGATGGCCACAAAGTTAGAGAAAAAGTCAAGATCAACTGGAGTGTAACCAATAGCATGGATTGGTTGGAGCAACTGACCAGCTTCTGTGCCATTCTTTGCATGTTCTCCTACATAAGGGTTGCACTTAAACCAGGTGCCACAGATGCATCAGAACATTGCAAACCACACCTCTGTTAAGGTTTACATTGTATCATATCTACCCCTCGCTCTCTTTATCCCTTAAATATTAACAAGTTTAGCACCAATGAGACACTAAGCAAACTTTCCTAGAAAATTGATTGCATAACTCACTAAGCCTCCAATATAAGAGGGAAGTAGCTTTTGATCATTATGGGCCAAAAGTAAGCTCCTGTCCATGTTGGTATAGAAAAGAAGTGGGAACCTAGAGCCCACACCTAAAATAATATCTTTTTTATACTTTGCTGGGGGTGATCAAGCAAAATGCAGGAAAAAATTGTAAAATTGTGGATCAGAGATTACTTTGTTTATAATCTGTGCTTAATTTTATTGCTAATGCTCGTGAGAAGTAAATATTGTTTATTTTGTATTTTAAAATGGTAATGCCTAGATTACTTATAATAGCACAATAATTAAATTTTATCTTAAGATAATCTGGTCAAAAACTATTGTTTTGTATCTCATGTATAATAACTCACCTGTTTAATGACTTTAGTTTAATTGCATTACACAAGCCATTAACACTGCAAGATTGAGTAAGAAGCTAATGCTTTGAGGTAACATGCTCGTATCCAAAATGTAAATAATATTATACATATTTCACCAGCACACCCACCTGGCAGAAGGCAACTCTGGTGTCACTTCTTAGTTCTTGTTGAACACACAAATGTTGAAGAAGCAAGTTCAAGATAACACGGATTATTAAAAAAAACTACAAAAATAACCCACTCACTGCCTAGCATTTCCTCTACCTTTGTACTGCCTCGATGTTTAGCATTTTACAATCAGTCTGAATTGAAGCTGTTTTCCTACTACTAGTTGTAAACTAGACATTACCATTTCATTTGAATAACATCTTTAGCATATCCACACCCTGTAAAAATGAAATACTAAACATTGTTCATCTAAATAAGTGCCCAAATATATGCTAACACTTAGAGTAGAAGGAAATGCAAAGGTGCATATTGAACATCTTTTTCAATCTCTTATGTGAACGTTAAAGATACAAACTAATAAACAGCAAATGCTGGAAATCTGAAAGGCCAACAGAAAATACTTGAACTTCACAACCATTTGAAAATAAACAATTATTTTATGTGTAACCATTCATTGAGTCACCAAAGAAAAGTGAACTTGAAATATTGGCCAATATTTCTTTAATAATACAAACCTTGATAAAATAACTTAGTTCCTGTGTGGTTATATTGCGTAGTATATTCATCAACCAACTTATAATTGCACAGATGCATTTGCCCATTTGTAGTTATTCTGAGAATCTAACTGAAATCTTCTTATAAGTCAGAGGGAGAGCCATGCAGGTTAGGATGTAAAATTCCAGATTTTCACATATTCCCCTTTTTTGTGGCTAATTGCCTGTTCACTTTCTCAACAAAGAAACACGAGCTGCTTTGAGTCCTGGACTTCATTTAAATAAAGTCAACAAGATGCCTATGCTAAAAGTGTATCTCAGTACAGCAACGTTGGGATAGTCTTTCCAGTTGAAAGAGGGTAGATTGGAAGTCTGCTCGGTGACGCAGTGGGGGCTGGGTGTGTGAAGGATGTGGCTGGCACAGCAGCAGCCCACAGTATTTTTATGGGGCCCTAAACAGTGCCAGACAAGCCAACCCCATTCACCTACACCACCTATTAAATCAAAACATTTAAAAATCAAAAGGTTTAATTAAAAATGTATGACTTGCTTAAAAAAATCATTAGTGGGTCTTTTTATAATCGCATCTTGTTCAAAGTGTTTTACAAAAATTGTCATAATGCATCTGAAAACTCTTTACAAGATTTTTTTTCAAGTCCTACCTGTTATTGGTTGTGAGTTCTGTCTCAACATATCGAGAACAATATTTACCTGCTTAATATCCAGTTTGTGGGGGTGATGATTGAGATAGGTTTCTGAAGCATGTTCTATGTTGATTAGCAATTGCACAACCAAAAATTTGCTAAAATTTGGTGGAATGATTGCAAGGAATGTATCAGCTATTTTGTGTATGCACACCTCCTCCAAAACTGCACATGCACCCAGGCATATGCCTGGTCTTCAGAGAACAGAATGCAGAGGAAACGTTGCTTTGTTAACCTTTCAGTCTGAAATGTCCTTGTTTCTCTGGCTTACCTGAAACCTGAAGCCTGTAAACCATGAAGCTGCTTGCAGTTTGTCTTGCCTGAAGCATGAATCACAATAGTGCATCTGTTAGGAAGCCACACATCGCTACCAAGATTAAGGCAGCACTAAATCCACAATCAGCTTACGTGTATCACCATATATTGCAAGGAAACAAATCACCAACTCCACAAGTGCCTACCAGGGATTTCCATAAAGGTTAACATGCAGGTACTAAGACACACAAGCACAAATAGTGATTTCCAGCAGCACTGCTATAAATTACTATTGACGTTAACTATTAACACAGGTACTTACAACACTATAAATGAATAGAGAGGTCACCTATATAATAAAAGCACAGCCAAAAAATCTGAGAATCAAGCAGCTTCAGAGACCAGAATGATGCAGCAGCATCAGATTCAGACAAAAAAGGCAAAACAATCAGCTTTCAGCACAAGGGAAGGCTCAGGCAAGGCAGACAGGAAGTAGCTTCAGGTACCAGTAAGTTAACATGCTTCAGCAAGCCCCAGTTCCCATTTCCTCTGTAGGTGGCTCTCCAAAGTTCAGGTATAAGCACAAACTGCAGGACTGGTGACCAAAAGTAAGGCTGGCATAACTGCAGCAAGTCGACAGCCAAGTCAGAAAGAGACTATGAACTCTTCCAGGAGTCCTCAGATCCTTTCACTTCTTATGAATGGAGGGCAGGAAGATTATGCACAATGGACAGGGTTAGACTGGTTCTTCTGATAGGGTAAGTGACCCTCTGCATTCCAGGGGAAAAGACAAGCACTGATAGTAAGGAATTTTGGATCCACTTAGGAGAGCACTCAAGGAATTTCCTAATTTTCCACATGACCAGTCCACCGCTTTGCATTAAAGCAATAGAGGGCTTGAGAGGTGGCGTATTTCATGTTTATAATCTTCTTTGTTTCTCACTACATGCCTCCTTATTTATTAATTGTTACACTGCAGCATTTTGGTCTGACGGACTACAACCAACTTCCAGGAAATACATTGCTGGATCTGAATGGAATCTATTAGGCATCAGAAAACCACGTCTGTAAAGGAATCTGTCAAATTCTTTTCTTTTTGTGATTTAGGTTAACAGAGCAAAATCAGGTGGGTTCCTTTGCAGATGTATGCTACAACCCTGTCCTATTTACAGACTTACACTGTAAGCAGGTCATGTAATACATGTCAACCTTAGAAAATCTCCTTGAAATAGCCTTCAAGGGATTTTTTTTTTACTGCCAAACATTGAAAATTGTGTTCTTTTTCTGATCTTTCAGATAACCAAGAGGATGCGTCATGTCGCATTTCAGCAATCTGTGCAGCTATTACATGGCATCATGCAATACCTTACAATCATATAGCAGCAGGCACCAAATATATTCCTTACAGGTCAGAATCTATTTGTGATTTGTGAATGGAAACACTTCACATTATTCAATTCAATTGTTGTCTGTGAGCATTGTTGTAACATCAATGAAATGGGCCAAAAGAACTACCATCTATGGTGCCAACACATGCAGGGCTATGTTTATAACCAGTTGAGGGGGGGATTGGGTCACCTTCATGCCTACAGGTAAATATAAACCCAGTAGCCATCCACATTATTTCCTCCTCCGGTAAGGAGGCACGTAAAAAACAGCACAGCTTATCCAATACAAGACACGCCATGCACTCCCATTCTAAGGAGAAACAGCAGGAAAATTACAAAGAAAATAATATAAGGATTACACAAGCTGCATTGACAGAAATTGCATATTTTTGATTCAAAGCCAATTTAAGTGATTGAAGAGTCGGGTGGTTGGTCTCATGCATCCTAATGTATAACTGGGTCCACTGGAGATTTTTTTGACAATAGAAATTATGCACAGTTAAACAGGGCTATTACACATTGGTAGGAGAAGATTATTAATGAATGGTTAGGTAGTTAATAAGTACCTTGCATTTATACAGCACATCCTCAACATAGCTCACTTTGGTATTGATAGATAATTTCTGAAGTTCAACAATGACCAATATGCCTTCCACCAACAATGCTATGTTTCTGAGACATAGGCTGGAATCTTCTGGGCCCACATGGACCTTTTAAAAGGGTGGTCAGGGGAACTTAATTGACTGTGTGGCCAGTTTGTAAGCAAAAAAACAGAAAACACACATGTTCACAAACCCGATAACATGATGCATTAACTTATCGGAGTTGACTTCTTCGTCCAAGCTCAAATGAATACAAACGTGTTCCATTACTTCGCTCCTACATAGCCAAGCTGGTTCTTACACAAATGCTCACACATGCTAAGTGGTGAAGTCTCTCTGTGTCAACTAGCTCATGAAAAAATCTCAGTCACATGCAGTCTTGCTTAAAGTTTCTAAATACTTACAGCATAAGGCATGAAGCCTCTAACTCAAGGCTCAGCCATTAGTGCACGAGAGTTCTTAAACACTTACAGTATAAAGGATGAGGCCTAATCAGAAATAACCAGCTATGAGTAGTGCCAATTAGATTTGGTCTTGCTTGTTGTAGTTTAATGCCTATGGTATAATGGTGGGAGGTTGGCCAGGCCCACTAGCCTGAATAAACAAAGTAGCCGTGCTGACTTACATCAGTAAACTTGACCAGGGCAGGAAAGCAGTAATCAACCTAAAATCGGGTCTTAACTGAAACAGAAAAAGTTTCAGAGGAAGGTGGAATGGATGGAAAGGAACAATAGTGAATGGAACTGAAAGGGTATATTTGTCTGAGGCACTGAAAGGATCCAAGCAAATGGATGAAAGCAAAGTGGAACTTAAGGAGAGAGTGGCAGAGATAGAAGCACATTGACAAGGAAGACTATACAAAAGGGTGGAGAATACAATGGAGTAATTACGTGCATTGTGTAAGGAAAACTGGTGCATTGAATTAGATAATGTAAGGCTAGGGCTGGCATGGAAACTGGGAAGGAAATGGGATAAAGGGAAGAGCAGGAGTATGAAGGGAGATAGTGAATGGGCTGGGAGTTTGGGGGGAGTAGCAATTGAAGATGGACAGGTGGATATCAGATTAAAAGAAGGCCATCTACGCTTATGGGTGTGAGTGAGTGCACTCGAGAAGGAGAGAGAGAGGTTTCTGAGTGAATGGCTCAAAGAAAAGATTTACCATCACCATCTTTCTAGAAATCACTTTTGTAAACAAGAATTAGATAATGCACAAAGCAATGTGTGGTGGATGGGTCTGTTTGCAGGTATTCCTGCACACTCCAAACAGACCTAACTGAGGGAATTGAAACAAAAACTACGAAATATTCTTAGATCAACACACAATTAAGGGTTTTTCAGCAAAGGGAAGCACTCATTGCAGAATAAAGTGAATAAGCTCTGACAATTCCAAATATCAACATCTTAACCACATCTCACCTTTCATTAACCTTTGACCAGAAGAGTGCTGCGATATTTTCCCAGATGAACACTGCTTACACCTTGGAGTGTATGTCACCTCTACATTAAGTGATAATGGGTAGGTGTTATTTGAGGTAGTTATTTTATCTTCGGTCAATCTATTGATTCGTGGTCAAGGATACCACAGTGTACAGTATCTGAAGATGAGGCGCTGTTTCTTTATAACAACAAGGCTTATTGCATGAAAGCCAAGGGCCAATTACATTTGGACAGAATTATATAGAATCATACAGTACAAAAGAGGGTCTTTATTAGGAGAACCTTGGGGAGCTGATATAGATATATTATCTCCCTCGGAAAGCCACCCTCAAACTGTGTGTCGTATCAGTAGAATGCACGGAGTCAATATATCACAAACACTGAATCACAGAATCGTAGATCCCTCCATGATCATTACATCATTCATCAGCCACTGAAGAATCATCAGTAGTGGTGACAGTTTGGGGGGCTGAGGTTAGGGTTTGGGTGGGGGTGGGGATCCGGTGAGTAGGGAAGGAGTGTGGATTCTTCTATGGCAAAGTATTTACAGGCCTGCGTATTTGGAAGTTAAGGACATAAAACAGAATAGTATGCAGGCAGTAGATTTCAATTTTTTATGGTTATATCAGAGGGGCATTACCAGAAAAATGAATATGGTATTGGGGAAGGTAGCGATTTAATGGTTCTAATTGATAGGTGATTTGGTGTCGTTGAAGAGTAGATGCAAATCAAATCACAGAATAGAATCTCTACAGTGCAGAAGCTGGCCATTCAGCCTATTCAGTTCATACCTAACCTCTGAACAGCATCGCACCCAGACCCAGCACCCTCCCTCATCCTCACAACCCAGCATTTCTCTCAGAGCTAATCCACCTAGCCTGCACCCCCCTGGACACTATATGGCAATTTAGCATGTCCAATCCACCGAACGTGAACGTCTTTGGACTAGAGGAAGAAACTGGGCCACCGAGAGAAAACCCATGCAGACACAGGGAGAACGCGCAAACTCCACACAGACAGTGGCCTGAGGATGGAATCGAAACCGGGTCCCTAGAGCTGTGAAGCAGCACTGCTAACCACTGAGCCACCATGTTGCCCCATCAAGAAATATCAATGATCTGATCGCGCAGGCAGTTAAATATTATAGTTCCTTTGCTGTTGTACGTGCAAACATTGACAATTGTGTAACAGCCATTAGCATTGTGGTGCAAGTAGTGCATCACTGGTAGCTGCAAAACCCTTTAAAACAAACTGATTGCACATGAGACATGTGATGGAGAATCCTGTCATACAATCTTATTTGTGACAGTGCTCTTACAATGCCAACTCAAACTCATAGTGGCATGACACAATGAAGACAATTGCACACGCCCCAGCCAAGTGCAGCAGATCTTTTTTCCTCTTGTGGCACTGCAGCAGGATCTCCTGAGCCACTGACCTCTACAGCTATGTCTGTCTAGTCTCCCTTCGTCAGTCAGGATGGCATCCTTTTGCCATCCCTGGAGAAAAACACATACTTTCTTTCCTGGACAGCCTTCAGGAGAACTTATAGGGAGGTATTGGTAAAGCGTGGCACTGCTTTTTATCTTGTCTCTGACATCTGCAAGGGCGGGAGTGATTAGTAGAGGTTGAGTGATTCTCCTGGTTTGCAGAGGGTGAAGTGCTGTCTAGATGCCTTTTAAATATGATGTCCACAAGTTGGAATCCAGAAAGTCCCAGGAGTAGATGGAACATCTTACTGCCTGCTCATAAAATCTGCTGTTCTGTCCATACACAAATAGACAATGAACTGAGAAGGAACTCATTACACACATTAGGTGGATTGGCCAGGCTAAATTGCCCAGTAGTATCCAGGAATGAGCAGGTTATATAGTATCCAGGAATGAGCAGGTTATGTGGATTAGCCATGATAAATTCAGGGTCACTGGGATAGGGTGGGTCCGGGAAAACCTCAGTGGGGTCTCTTCAGAGATTCGGTGCAGGCTCAATGGCTGAATGGCCTCTGTCGGTACTGTAGGGATTTTATGAATCTCTGAAATCCCAACCCCTTCCCCAAGTATCTGCTGCATTTAGGCCCACTGCCACACTAAATCTCAAGAAAGTAAGA
This sequence comes from Stegostoma tigrinum, assembly GCF_030684315.1. Classification (NCBI taxonomy): domain Eukaryota; kingdom Metazoa; phylum Chordata; class Chondrichthyes; order Orectolobiformes; family Stegostomatidae; genus Stegostoma; species Stegostoma tigrinum. The sequence goes on along the minus strand of NC_081356.1, from coordinate 60,819,378 downwards.
TTCCATCCATGGTCATAGTATTACATCTGAAAAATGTCAGATCTAACATCCCTGCAATATTGAAAATCCAGGGGGAGCGAATGGCAGTGGCCAGGTCAGGATGCTGGGCATCAGAGTGGCACATAAGCCCACATCAACCCCATGACAACTGCTCATCTGAACTAAAGAACCGGTCCCCATCATGGACAGGACCAATGTCATCTATAAGATCCCCTGCAGAGACTGTGAGAAACACTACATCGGACAAACAGGAAAGAAACTAACAACATGGCTACATAAACACTAACTGGCTACAAAAAGACACGACCAGTACTCAGTCATCCCAATCCACATGGATAAAGAGAACTACCAATTCGACTGGGACAACACCAAAATCCTGGGACAAGCTAAGCAGAGGCAGGCACGGGAACTCCTAGAGGCCTGGCACTCCACGAAGAAAGCCATCAATAAACACACAGAACTCAACTTCGTACACACTCCACTACGAAGGAAAACTGGAAGTGAGTCAATCCAGCTCAACAGACTCCAGAGTTTAAAGACCACGTGGGAAAGCACACCCGACGTTCATCGGAGACTGCATTGAGAATGTTACCCAGCATGGTAACGAAACGTCTGTGGAACAACAAACCAGCTCGGCGAGCCAACCAACCTCAACACCCACAACCCAAGATACAAATCTACTCCAAAAACCTTAGGTCAGGTCAGCCTATTCATAAATCAATTAAAAATATAATCCTGCCCCGTCACTATTTAGCTCAAAGTAAGTTGCCCAGCAGCTTTTCTTGGAAGAGCTGATGATAGCCAAGAAGTGATGAGACCTCCTTTGGGGGCATTTTCTATGCCTGTCAAAGGTGCTCCCTGCTGCACGGTCATATACTACCTTTAAGCCTCTCCAAACTGCATCGTAAACCTGGTTCCCAACCACTGCCCCCACCACCAACCCCAACCCCCAATCCCCAACAGCAACTCCCCGCCCACCCCCACCCCCAGTACCAGTCTCCAGCCCCCATGCTAGGGACAGTCTGTTCTCACCAAGATGTCAGACTGAGCTGAAATTTGACTTGCACAACCTCCATTTCTTCATGGAATGTCCATCGTGTCAGCAGTGACCGCTGTTAAAACACTGTCCTGCTTGCACCACAGAGTTCCCAGTCATTCAAATTGTTTTGGAGATTGCTAAAGTGGGCCTTCTCATAGAGAGGGGTAAAAGTCTCACCCTGAGATAAGTAGCAGAGAAGGTGACTTTTCATGATTGAATGCTGACCTTTTGGTCAGGGTAAGAGCTGTAAAATCACTGTCCTATATAATCCATTCTAAGTGGCCATTTGCAATACAGGTATTTTGACGTTTGCTGTCAGAGCCATTCCAGGCTTGAAGTAAAAAATGCCATACATGCCCCACCTTGGTTTTCCAAATTTACGATATCCATCTGGTAGACTTTAAAGTGACCAAAGGGAAAGTTGAACGACATCTGAGTTCTTCCAGAATACCCAGTAATATGATTGACCAAGCCAGCTTTCACTGTCATTTACTTCCCTTTTCCCAGTTCCCGCCTGGATCCTTTAGTGGGGTGGCTCTCTATTTAGCAGTCTAATGTGAAAGGTCTTCAACTTGAAAAGGTGCATCAGAATGTTCATTAACCAAGAATCAACTTCCAACAAGGCCCAAGTCTTCAGTTTTGCGTATGTATTGTAGATACATTAACTACTTTATGCCAACAATAATAACAAAGCAAATTATCCAGTCAAAATATGATTATTAGACCAGTGTAGAAGTCTTAGGATCTTCCAGTGGGGAAAATTCAAAGCAGCAGATCATGGATGTCATTAAAGGGCAATCAATTGTCTAAATTATTAATTAGAATCATTTCAAGGGGATCTACATGTAGTAGAAAATCAATAACTAACTAAAATACATGGGATGAAAACATACAGCATGTCAGAATGCAAGCAATCAACACAGAGTGACAGAGATAACAAAGTGTGGAGCTGGATGAACACAGCAGGCCAAGCAGCATCTTAGGAGCACAAAAGCTGACGTTTCGGCCCGAAGCGTCAGCTTTTGTGCTCCTAAGGTGCTGCTTGGCCTGCAGTGTTCATCCAGCTCCACACTTTGTTATCTCGGATTCTCCGGCATCTGCAGTTCCCATTATCTCCAGCACAGAGTGATAGCTGTACCCAAATGAGTTATCACCAAGTAGCAATACCACTTGAGTTTGAGATATAAATACATCTGAATTTTCTAGCATTTTCACAATCAACTGCTAATTCCAGAATAGAGTGTATGCCTGATCTATGTTGAACTGCCAATAAAATTATAGTATCTAGTAGGTTCGGATTCAAGTCCCAGATGCCCCAGAATTGTATCATAACATGCCTGATCAGATTGATTAAAAATAAACTTTAAGACTGTCAATAATTTTAAAACCATATTTACAAAGAAAAACATCTATCAAAACTTACATTTCATTTGCTTCACAACTGACTTGTTGGGTTCCAGCCAATGCTATGAAAGAAAATGGAGATCAACAATTAGACAATATTACAAATCCTTTTTCTCTTTGTTTCTCCCTTTCTGTCTCACATACACAAATTGCTTTGTGTTGTGTTGTATAGCTGACAATTAATTTCAAATGTTCAGTTGAGTATATTAAGAATGTGAATCTAAAAAACAAAGAAGTGTTTGTTCAGCATTTACTGTGTACATACCAATCATGCACCAAATTTCAAATGCAATTAAACAAAAGAATCTCTTGTGTTTGTGGAGGATTCAGAAAGATCATTAAGCAATCACTGCTTCCTAGTTAAAGTACTTTTATTTAAAAAAAGTTATAATGCTATAATCACACATAGCAGGACAGTTGAATATCTAGAGCAAATGCGATAAGTGCAAGAAATCACATAGGTTGGCTGGAGTCAGGAAATGCAGCACCGATGAAGATGGAATGCTTAAACAATATTAGTAATTGCATTTGAGTATCATTCAAACAAAACTCCTCAAAGTCTATGGTTTACTCATGTGACTCTGTGCTGGATCATCTTCAAGGTCGACCACCAGCTTTCCTGACCTCTATGGATTGGTGAGATCCTTGTCAATGTTTCCTTAATATTGATAGCTTCCTGGAAGAAAGTTTAACTCTTTTTTTCCCCAATACTGTAATTTGGACATTTCTTATAAAAATGTACAGAAACTTGGAAATAAAAAAGTAAATGTTTTATTTTTCAAAATTAGTTAGTTCTATATAAAGTGAACATAAGAAGTTTGAGGTATCTGATTACTCTGTACACAATTGAGGCAGATGGTATTAAGTCCATTCCAACCATTTTTGTGCAAGGACCTCATTTCATGCATACAGGAAACTACCAATATGAAGGAAACATTGACAAGTATCTCACCAATCCATGGAGGTTAGGAAAGCTGGTGGTCAACCACGAAGATGATCCAATACAGAGTCACTGAAAAGGGAATAATGTTTCCAAAGCGAAACAGAGGAATTGGAGCATGCAAGAGGATTTTGAACAAGCCTGATTCTGAACATCATCCTCTTAAACAAAACTTCTGCCTCGTTCATTAAAAATGTCAATGCCTGGAGCTGGTATTTAAATTTTGTCTCACCCTGAAATAATATGGGCAACTTTAGGGCACGAGTGGAAATTTCACCTTGTGAAAGATGAACAGTTCAAGAATGACAGCTGGATTAGGGACGCCTGACTATTTTAACAGCTGAACTTGGGGTAAACACATAGTTGAGGGTGCACATAGGTCCCTGAACAGTCAGGGAGAGTTGGAAATCAAACGTACAACCAAATTTCATTGAAGTATAATCATGCGTAGCAGGGGATTTTAACTATCCAAATATTAACTGGGATCATTTTAGTTTGAAAGGTAAGGAGGGAGCAAATTCTTAAATTGCATCTAAGAGATCTTTTTTAACCAGTGTATAAAAAGCTCAGTAAAGAAGGTTACAATTCTGCACTTAATGTTCCCATATGAGCCCCGGCAAGTGGAAGGCATGTCTGTCAGGGAGCATTTTAGAAATGGTGACCATAAGTCAGTTTGATTTAGAACAGTTATGCAAAACGACTGGGATAGGCCAAGAACAGAAGTTCCAAACTGGGGAAAAGCTACTTTCAAGAATTTTAATAGGATAATATTAGCTCAAATGGCTTAGGAATCTGCAGATGAAACCATGTCAGAGCAGCGGGAGGCATTCAAGAGGAAATAACAAGAATACAGGGTAAATGAATCCCTGTAAGGACAAAACGTGGATAAAAATCTGTGAACCCTGGCAACTCAAAGGACATAGCATTAGGGTAAAGGAAGAGAAACGTGACACCTACCAAGCATTCAATACAGCAGAGTCCCTGTAGTAATATAAAAAGTGCAGGGGTAACTTAAAAAGAAAATTTGGAAAGCTATGAGAGCTCTTAAGAAAGCACTGATGGGTAAAATAGAAGAAAACACAAAGGTTTTTGAAAAATATATACAGTAAGACAGTAACTAGGAAAGAACAGGGCCCACAATGGAGAAGATATCAGTACAGACCACAGTGTACACTTTATGTCAGTCTTCCAATGGAAAAGGACAAACATCAGGGTAGAGGACTGTTGGTCATACTTCTTCAAATTACAGTTTTCTGCTGACAATGCTTGTTTGAGAGATTCAAATATAATCTTCTGCCATATGTAATATCATACCATTCCTATGAGCTCCCTCAATGATGATTCTTTGTCAGAGAAGTTCAGAATGCATGAAGGCAAGAAGTTGAAGAATTCATAGAATCGCCTTTGGTCTTCTTTACCTTGGAGGAACAGCTTGTGTCTTACATTTTCACCTTTGCCTGGCTTGGGGAATATTCCACAACTTGAATATATAGAGCCATAAAGAATTGATCTGACTTACATTCAGTTGGCACATCTTTTTGTTGAACAACAGTCCTTGTGAAAAATCACCATTACAGTGTAGAGGTTCCAATTATGTTCTTAAATAAAAGGAGTTCCAAAGAAGAGTCATACTGGACTCAAAATGTTAACTCTGTTTCTCTCTCTACAGATGCTGAACTGACCTGCTGAGTTTCTCCAGCACCTTCTGGTTTTACTTCAAATTTCCACCATTTGCAGTTTTTTGCTTTTAACCAATCATACACTTCTCTGGTTTTTCCCATTATCACAATACCATCAGCAATGCATTTGTAATTTATGTAATTCTGTCCATATGCTTTTGAAAGAGGTGTGACTGACAGATAAACTGAAAGGTAGTGATTTCCTGAAATTCCCTGGCTATGTAACAATCAATATCCATGTTTGGCTGCCAGTTTTTGGAAGAATTTACCTCCAATGTGCCTGGTATTCAATTCTTCAAACTGGATGTTTTCCTGGGCATCTTTTTATGGTGAAGTTTATACATCTCAGATTTAGACATATTCTGACTGCACCATCCTTCGCTAGAACACACATTATTGAACTGTACCGGTTTGTGTGGTAATCTATACAGGAATTATCCCATTGCATTTCACACCATCTAGTTTGCACTTAGGTTTTTTCTTATATGGGAACACTGCACTTTATGAGAAGTCAATTGACAGAATGGCATCTTCTATGAGGTGTGAGACAGCTTCGCATTTGAAATTTCTTATGGATCAAACTTATGCAAGAACAATTGTTGTAAAGCCTTAGCTGACTCAATGTAAGTATGTGTGGTCTTTTCTGTTCACATGGGTACTTTGGTGATCTTGTTGATAATCACAACTTTGAGATCCTCACACACTGCTGGTGTGAACAAGCCTACCAGGTAAAATATGTGTGGTTTCAATGCTGAGTTGCCACAGCTGTATTGCATTGTTAATGTATCAATGCAAGGAATAAGTAACGCATTATATCCAGTTAATTTAGGTTCTTGTTTGTCCCATTGATTTCCAAAGATCCTGGAACATTCCTTTCAAAAGTTGGACTGTTAGGATATTTGCATTACCTTGTCTGTCAGTTTTAGTTTTGAGAATTTGCTTGTCATTTTTCATTGGGCATATGACATTGGTTGAGACAAAAGCTTATAATTGCCTGAATTCTCCCACACAATGTTTTACATGCACAACATTGAAAACCTGTCCATCTTCAGATTTGAAGCTGTTCTAATTATCTTGGGTCTGTTTGACTGTGAATTATTTGCATTGGTTTACTTTTACACAAGTCTATGGTGCACACTTTATGTTTTTGACATAGTGTCATGTCTGTGTACCATCTTCAGTATTTATTTTCTTCTGTTAAGTGTACTGCAGGAATTTCTGGAGTGCTTCTGAATCATGTCTACTTTTTTTTCCCCCCACAGTCTTCAAGCTGCATTGCTGTGTTTTTTGTTCTGCCTTTTTGTTTCAGAAGAAACAATGACTACTACACACCATAGTTGTTCATGCTATCCACATGCAAAAAAAAATACATGGATTCCAATAGAACAAAGTGTGAAGCTGGATGAACACAGCAGGCAAGCAGCATTTCAGGAGCACAGAAGCTGGCGTTTTGGGCCTAGACCCTTCATCAGAGAGGGGGATGGGGAGCGCGTTTTGAAATAAATAGGGAGAGATGGGGAGGCGGACCAAAGATGGATAGAGGAGAACAAGAGAGTTGCAGTGGGATAGAGATTCCCTGAGGTTCTCCAGAGGGAGGATGGTAACTGCTTCAGGTTAGGCATCCCTGGAAGAGGCTTCGCAGTGAGGTTAAAATTGTGATCAGAGATAATGGGAACTGCAGATGCTGGAGAATCCAAGATAACAAAGTGTGAAGCTGGATGAACACAGCAGGCCAAGCAGCATCTCAGGAGCACACAAGCTGACGTTTCGGGCCTAGACCCTTCATCAGAGAGGGGGATGGGGAGCGTGTTCTGAAATAAAATGGATTCCAATTGCCTGAAGATATTTGCTGAGTTTCTTTACGGTTAAAACCAGAACAAACACTTCACAGTAATTTCTAGACACACCTTTTGTCAAGGGTTCTACAATGCAGAGTGGCCATGGCCTCAAGTCATGTGATGACATGTAGCTATTTGGCCTACCTACAAGTTAAGCTTTAGAAAGGAACACTATTTTTGAAGTGTTAACACAGTAATCAATGCTCATCCTTGCAAGAGATTTTGGATTGGGGAATGATGGGAGAAGAGAAACTTATGAAATTATTTCACCGGGGATCAAATAACATAGTGAGGTCACCTATATATTTTAGTATCAGTATTGTCAATGTTGCTTCCTTTACATACCTAGTAATACACGGACAGTACTCATCTGGGGCAGCCATTGACAATACAACTTAAAGGCATCATAAGCTGTGATGAGATAAAGTTGAAGCAGGTCTGATAAGTATTTTTCTTTATATATAATTGGTATTTTTAACCCGTGAAAGTTTCCCTAAGTTTAATCTTGTGCTGCTGTGCGTGTTCTTTACATTTCTGAGCCGTGCAAATCTGCTGCTGCATTGATCCTGCAACACTTTTAGCTCTCTGCCACAAGTATTGATGCACTCACACATCAGTCTATAATGAAAGGGCCCCAGTTCTTATTGATGCATCAGTCAAGATAACAACTGAAAGGCCTCAGCTCATTTGAGCATCAATGATCTAGTTAGTAGAAATTTCGAAGGATGAGAAGTGATTTCACATAAATATCAGATACTTAAGGAGTTTGACAGAGTGAATATTGAGAGGATATTCCTCTCATGGGAGAGTTTGGGACAAGAGGGCATAGTTTCAGAATAAAGGGGTGCCAATTGAAGACTGAGATGAGGATTTTTTTTCCTGTTAGAGGGTTGAGAGTCTTTGTAACTCTGCCACAAGCAGCCATGGGGCACAGAGTCCTTATGTATATTTAAGGCTGGGATAAATTGATTCTTGATCAGGAGGGGAATCAAGGGTTATGGGGGAAAATGCAGGCTTCACCCAGAGAGTTGTGAGCGCATGGAATAGTTTACCAGTGGTAGTCGTGGAAGCGGAGTCATTAGTGACATTTAAGCAACTCCTGGGCATGCACATGGACAGCAGTGAATTGAGGGGGATGTAGGTTAGGTTATTTTATTTTTGGATTAGGAATATTCCACGGCACAACATCGTGGGCTGAAGGGCCTGTACTGTGCTGTACTTTTCTATGTTCTATGTTCTATGAAAGCGGATATGACGCATGTTGGATCAGCCATGATCCGACTGAATGGAACAACCTTACTTCTTCCTGTTTTTACTTCTTATTGCTTAATAAGGAAGTAAGACAGTTTTACCTCTCTATTAGATACATTAATACATACCCGTTGTTTCTCTGGGTCAACATATCTAATGCCAAAGTAATCCTTTTCCAACAAGCTGAAATGATTGCAAACGTGATCAATGAGGAATTGACCTTTGGTGTCTCTCTGCAAAACAAAAAGAAGTGTTCCTCTCAAATAAGCATTAATGGGTGTTATCATCATTTCACATATTATCAATTTATTATATTTGCATTTCATGGTCAACTTTTCTGGCAACATGCTGGCCATTAATTCCTGTCAATGAAAGATTCCCAAAAATGATTTGATATGACCAGCATATTGCTAAAATAACAGGGCTGCAATTTTGATATTTTTCACTCAATGATTGAATAAATAGCTTCAGATTATTCCTACGTGGGTTCAGATTAAATTATTTGAACACTGACTGAGGATATGAACTATGAATACTATTTAATAGCTGCCCATATGGCCAAAATATTATTAAAGTGATGATTCAACATTTTTGAAAGTTTATAGTTGCTATTACATCATCTCTTTAGTAGCTAAGTGACAAAATAAATCAAGCTTCTGAATGAATTTTGTGCAGTTTCTCCAAACAATAAGGTGAAATATTATGGATGCTGGAAATCTGAAAATATTAGAAGAACGTAGCAGATTTGACAGTGTTAGTAGATAAAGAGTTCATATTTTCAGTTGATGACTTCTAATCAGTACAGGTGTACAGGACCAGGAAAGAGGGAAGGGAAGAGAGAACAAAAAGGGAGGTCTGTGATAGCAGGAGATTATCAAAATTTTTGCAAATGTTGTGGAGATTGGGAAACCTTCAAAATGGTGGCTGAGACCAGGATTCATTTGCAACATCTCAATTATGCTGATAGATGCAAGGGACCATGACTCACACCTAAGAGAATCCTGAACTCAGTATGAAGAGTATGAGGAGCTACTGGGGGAGTGTAGCAGGTACATGTTGGGCAGAGGGAAGGAAGGGCCATTAGAGGTGGGCTGAGGTGCACGAGTTAGCATGGAAAAGAATAAGGGAAGTAGAATTAGCATGAATGAATCAGAAGAAATAGATAGGCATATACAGTGAGGATTAAATGGCCTTCATCTGCGATGAAGTCAGACAACTGAGGAGAGCCCTTTAATTAGACTGCCTTGGCACCTGTAAGCTCCAGTGGCTACGACTGATCAACATTCAAGGTTAACAGGCCAGAGTACGGCCCACCCCACTTACACCTTAAGAACAAAGATCCCATCATCTGGGTAGGTTTCCAAGCAACCTAGGAAATCTAACAAACAAAATCTTAGGAATGATGTTTTAAAGGAAAAGATTGCAGCAATGGAATGACTAAAGATAAGTCAACATATAAAAGTAGATCAAGAGGTGAGGTAACTGAGAATATTAAAAACTCTACTAATATCTGTTGTCCACAAAATTACCAGCAGTGGTAACTGTCTGAAATTGATAAAATCAATGTTGGATCCAAAAAGGCAGTACAGGGCCTAATGTAAAACTTCTCAAAAAGCTATATGAAAGGTAGGGGACTGAGAACAAAATGATCAAAGTAGGAGTGGTTAAAGAATTAAAATGGCAGGTGATTGGCAGCTTGTTGTCATACTTGGAGAATGAACTGGAAAACAGTCACTCAATCCGCTTTTCCTGTTATTCAACCTGTTATTTCACCACTTGAACACTATAACTGCTGGTGAGTTGAGAAGGTCCCCACTGAACTTTCAGGCCCAGTACTGAATTGCTGAAATACTGAGAAGAGTGAATCACAGGTGTCAACTTGAAAACCTTGAAAACAGTCACTCAGATAATAAAATGTGAGGCTGGATGAACACAGCAGGCCAAGCAGCATCTCAGGAGCACAAAAGCTGACGTTTCGGGTCTAGACCCTTCATCAGAGAGGGGGATGGGGTGAGGGTTCTGGAATAAATAGGGACAGAGGGGGAGGCAGACCGAAGATGGAGAAAAGAAGATAGGTGGAGAGAGTATAGGTGGGGAGGTAGGGAGGGGATAGGTCAGTCCAGGGAAGACGGACAGGTCAAGGAGGTGGGATGAGGTTAGTAGGTAGGAGATGGGGGTGTGGCTTGGAGTGGGAGGAAGGGATGGGTGGGAGGAAGAACAGGTTAGGGAGGCAGAGACAGGTTGGACAGGTTTTGGGGTGCAGTGGGTGGAGGGGAAGAGCTGGGCTGGTTGTGTGGTGCAGTGGGGGGAGGGGGCGAACTGGGCTGGTTTAGGGATGCGGTGGGGGAAGGGGAGATTTTGAAGCTCAAGAAGTCCACATTGATACCATTAGGCTGCAGGGTTCCCAAGCGGAATATGAGTTGCTGTTCCTGCAATCTTCGGGTGGCATCATTGTGGCAGTGCAGGAGGCCCATGATGGACATGTCATCTAAAGAATGGGAGGGGGAGTGGAAATGGTTTGCGACTGGGAGGTGCAGTTGTTTGTTGCAAACCCTTGCTTTCCGGAGAGACCACTCTCTCCGTGACTCCCTTGTTCGCTTGCTTTCCGGAGAGACCACTCTCTCTGTGACTCCCTTGTTCGCTCCACACTGCCCTCCGACCCCACCACACCCGGCACCTTCCCCTGCAACCACAGCAAATGCTACACTTGCCCCCACACCTCCGCCCTCACCCCTATCCCAGGCCCCAAGATGACTTTCCACATTAAGCAGAGGTTCACCTGCACATCTGCCAATGTGGTATACTGCATCCACTGTACCCGGTGTGGCTTCCTCTATATTGTGGAAACCAAGCGGAGGCTTGGGGACCGTTTTGCAGAACACCTCCGCTCGGTTCGCAACAAACAACTGCACCTCCCAGTCGCAAACCATTTCCACTCCCCCTCCCATTCTTTAGATGACATGTCCATCATGGGCCTCCTGCAGTGCCACAATGATGCCACCCGAAGGTTGCAGGAATAGCAACTCCTATTCCGCTTGGGAACCCTGCAGCCTAATGGTATCAATGTGGACTTCTCAAGCTTCAAAATCTCCCCTTCCCCCACCGCATCCCTAAACCAGCCCAGTTCGCCCCCTCCCACCACTGCACCACACAACCAGCCCAGCTCTTCCCCTCCACCCACTGCATCCCAAAACCAGTCCAACCTGTCTCTGCCTCCCTAACCTGTTCTTCCTCCTACACATCCCTTCCTCCCACCCCAAGCCGCACCTCCATCTCCTACCTACTAACCTCATCCCACCTCCTTGACCTGTCCGTCTTCCCTGGACTGACCTATCCCCTCCCTACCTCCCCACCTATACTTTCTCCACCTATCTTCTTTTCTCTCCATCTTCGGTCCGCCTCCCCCTCTCTCTCTATTTATTCCAGAACCCTCACCCCAAACCCCTCTCTGATGAAGGGTCTAGACCCGAAACGTCAGCTTTTGTGCTCCTGAGATGCTGCTTGGCCTGCTGTGTTCATCCAGCCTCACATTTTATTATCTTGGATACTCCAGCATTTGCAGTTCCCATTATCACTAAAACAGTCACTCAATCTGCTTTTAGTCTTCTTGGTGGAAAGGGGACCACATGGTTATATCAGTTGAAAGAAGAGCAAGAAAGTTGTTGTTATTTTTAACTGTGGGAAGGGAATAAGTAGAAGTACAGGCCTCTCACTTCATGTACTTGCACAAGGAGATCATTTGCAAAAGAGGAAGGGATTTTTTTAAGGTGAATGAAAAAGTAAACGAGAGTGTCATGGAAGAAATGGTCCCTTGAATGCTGAAATGCAAAGAGCTACAGGTCTGTTTAGTGTTGGCATCATTCTGAAAATAAAGGTAATAGTGGAAAATAGTTTGAATATAGAAGTCGATGGAATGAACGTAGAGGGCCGAGCTAACCCAATAAAGATTCAGGGCAGGACAGACAGGAAGGAGTGAAAATAGACGTGTAGAAAATGGAGCGGATGCTATCAATATATTTATTAAGGAGCTCCTGTTTGCTGTTGATTTGATGGGCACTTAGGCATCACAGATTAAGAATACTGTAGATCAATGTAAGAGTTAAAAAAGGAATTGAAAAGTTGCTTAAAAATATCTTCATCCACTCAATTTGAAGAAGTATCATATCAAACTCAAATGCTAATTCTGGTTGTCGTTCCACAAGATGATGCTGAGTTTCTCCAGCACTTTCTGTTCTTATTTTCAGCAGTATTGCTTCTAAATTAAGTTACCTATTCCTCAGAATCTAAGGGCACAATTTTCCCCTCATTAGAGGTGACAGGAAGGACAAATAATTGGGTGAGATGGCTCTTCGCAGTATTTCAGCAATTCAGTACTGGGCCTGAAAGTTCAGTGGGGATCTTCTCAACTCACCAGCAGTTATAGTGTTCAAGTGGTGAAATAACAGGTAATTAAGGGCCTCAACTCTACTCCAACCTGATTCTCTGCCTTCCCCTCTAAGTGCTAATCCAGCAAATCTCCCAAAGAATGTTAATATATGTTGAGCAGAGATTAAGACATTGACTTTACCACTGCCATCTCATGCATGAGACATGACAGCCCTTGCCTCTTTGACCACCCAATCTCCCTGTGATCCCTACCCTGCAAGACCCAGAAGAAAAAGACGTGTCTTCTCACAGTTGGAACCCTAAGTGACTAGGCATCAAACAATGACCTCTAGGACCCAGAGATTGATGGCCGCTGATCAGTTGGTGAGGTAGAACCTCAAAGTCGACACCTGTGATTCATGCAGAAATTCATCTCTCAGTTCTTCCCAAACTTTTTGGAGCTTAATCTGGCAAGATCTCGCATTGGTGGGAGTAGAAAATAATTTGTTAATGAACATAACCACCAAATGCATATGTGTTGTAAAACTGAATTTCAGTTGAAGGAAGCATCAACTCATATTAAATATTCCTGCCTTAAACCCATGTACAAACAACAATGGGAATAATATTGTTCATTAGTTTCAAGGTTATATTCCAACAAGACTAATTGGATCTAATATCCACCAGTTATGTTTATGCAGTGTACTGATCCATAGCTTGTACCAACAACCTTAAATTCCTTTTAAAAATTGTATCTTCACATTAAAATACTGATAACTCAGCACAGGGTGAAAAGTTGATTATCAACTTAAATAGTTGACAATTCACAATGCGTAACTGCTGTAGAAATCTATTTGCGCCTCCTCACACTGTCAATCTTAAGATTGTGAAACTCAGCATGTAAGAAAATCAAGGGCATGACGGTCAAAGAATACTTGAAATTATTCATGAAATGCTGGCATTGTTTTCTAATATATCCACAGAATGTAGCCAAACAATGAATGACAAAAGCACTGAAACATTCAGATCGGAGAATAAATATTTCTGAAGAAGGGTCCAGGCCTGAGGTGTTGGCCTTCCTGCTCCTCTGATGCTGCTTAGCCTGCTGTGTTTGTCTAGCTCTACACCTTGTTATCTCAGATCAGAGGATAAGCCTGTTCTTTGTCAACCCGTAAAAGAAGAACTGAATAGAGACATAGAAAATCCTGCAGATTACAAATTAAGCATGCAAGATGTCAAATCAGATTAATTTAACCAAGCATTTAACAATCCATTAAATATGTATCACAAGCACAAAGCTATGATGAGTGCAGCAACAGATGATTATTTCATAGGTCTTAGCAACAGCCTCCTTTGATACTGGACATTGTAATATAACTAAAAATATAACTTACCTTAATTAAGCAAACAAAACACATCTTATGGTCTTAAGATGTAGGAGCTGAAGAAGGCCATTCAGCCCATTAAGTTGACTCCAACATTCAATAAGATTATACTAAAGAAAAACCAAAAGAATTGCAGATACTGTAAATCAGAAACCAAAACAGAAGTTGCTGGAAAAGCTCAGCAGGTCAGGCAGCATCTGTGGACAGAAATCAGAATTAACATTTCACGTGCAGTGACCCTTCCTCAGAACTAGGAAGCAGTTCTGAGGAAGGGTCACGGTGCCCAAAATATTAATTTCTGTCCACAGATACTGCCAGACCTGCTAAACGTTTCGGGGAACTTCTGTTTTTATTTCAATAAAATAATGGTTGAGCTGATCATCCTAAACTCCACTGTTCTGTCTTTTCCTATAACCTTCATACTTTCTGATTAAAAATCTCTCTATCTCAGTCGTAAACATACTTACCACAGCCTCAACAACATGGTGGTAAATAATTCCACAGATTCACTACCCTCTGAGAGAAGAAATTCTTCCTCATCTCTATTTTAAATATTCTGAGATTATGTCCTCTGGTTTTACTCTTCCACATGGGGAAACAACCTTTCTGCATCTACCCTGTCAATCCCCTCAGAATCTATATGCTTCAATAAGATCACCTCTCATCCCTCCATATTCCAATAAACGTGGGCCCACACTACTCAAACTCTCCTTATAAACAGTACCTTGAAACCTGCTATCAGTCTAGTGAACCAGTCTGGATTGCCTCCAATCTTATAATGCAAATTACAAATTTTATATTGCTGCAGGTAGAAACATTATCTTTCTTTTGGGTTTCACTTATACCAGCTAACCACAGTAGAATTTTAATTTAAAAAAAACCGAACTCCTTGCAAACTTCTATTAAGATTTGGGGAAAAGATGAATAATCAATAACCATGCATGTCTGTTCATGTTTTGAATTACTGAATAACCTGATGCAAGACAAGAAATAAAAAGTTATTTCTATAGGATCTCAGAATATAGAACAAGACATTTGCCAAGGGAAAATAGAAAATGATTTAAAACAAATGTAGCATGGCGTGCTCAGAGATAATGGGAACTGCAGATGCTGGAGAATCCAAGATAATAAAATGTGAGGCTGGATGAACACAGCAGGCCCAGTAGCATCTTAGGAGCACAAAAGCTGACGTTTTGGGCCTAGACCCTTCATCAGAGAGGGGGATGGGGAGAGGGGACTGGAATAAATAGGGAGAGAGGGGGAGGCAGACTGAAGATGGAGAGAAAAGAAGATAGGTGGAGAGGAGAGTATAGGTGGGGAGGTAGGGAAGGGATGGGTCAGTCCAGGGCAGACAGGCAGGTCAAGGAGGCGGGATGAGGCTAGTAGGTAGGAAAAGGAGGTGCGGCTTGAGGTGGGAGGAGGGGATAGGTGAGAGGAAGAACAGGTTAGGGAGGGGGGGACAAGCTGGGCTGGTTTTGGGATGCAGTGGGGGGAGGGGACATTTTGAAGCTTGTGAAGTCCACATTGATACCACTGGGCTGCAGGGTTCCCAAGCGGAATATGAGTTGCTGTTCCTGCAACCTTCGGGTGGCATCATTGTGGCACTGCAGGAGGCCCATGATGGACATGTCGTCTGAGGAATGGGAGGGGGAGTTAAAATGGTTCGTGACTGGGATGTGTAGTTGTTTATGCGAATCGAGAGAAGGTGTTCTGCAAAGCAGTCCCCAAGCCTCCGCTTGGTTTCCACAATGTAGAGGGAGCCACACCAGGTACAGTGGATACAGTATACCACATTGGCGGATGTGCAGGTGAACATCTGCTTAATATGGAAAGTCATCTTGGGGCCTGGGATGCGGGTGAGGGCCATTTTAAGAAATTTAGCCTTGCATAAGGGCCCTACCGCTAGTGGCATGATGTCATCGGTCTTCCACTCTGAAAGCAGCCAAGAATTAAATGCTCATTGTTTTCTACATGTCATATGAATCTTTCAACCAAGATGTTAAATTGATTTATTGTGAATTCCAGCGAAGTAAAGTTTAATTAATTAGTTTAATTAAGTTTATTTAACTTTGCCAGGATTTAGAGATATCCCTTCCTCCGAAAAAAATCTAACAGTATGCATGTCCATTAATTACTGGGCAGTCAATCAACAATATGCTGATTACACATGCTTTGAATTGTTATAAAATGTCACTTTCATGTTTGGACTGCATTTGGTTCCCGAAGTTCATACAGTAAAAAATATTAAATAAAAACCGAAAGAAGTGTGGATGCTGTAAATCAGGAACAAAAACAAAGTTGCTAGAAAAGCTCAGCAGTTCTGAAGAACGGTCACTGGGCCCAAAATGTTAACTCTGTTTTCTCCTCCACAGATGCTGCCAGACTTGCTGAGCTTTTCCAGCAACTTTGTTTTTGTTCGTGTAAAGAATGCCCAAGTTTTGATTTTATACATTTCTAGTAATTCAAATGTTTGAATATGATACATTAAGCAGAAAGCACCATAGCTCAACAAGATGTAGGTTGCCCCGTTAATGTTTTTGGAACAATATAGGTCACATTACCAGCACTTCAAAGAGTCACAGAATTGTTACATTACAGAAGGAGGGCAGTTTGTTGCTTCATGTCACAGTCGAAGCAATTTCTTCTAGTGTCATTTTCCTGTAGCTGTACACATTCTTCCTTGTCAAAGAAGAATCCAAAGGCCTCTTTAAATTTCTCAATTGAACCTGTCTCCACCACACTCTCAGGCAGTGCATTGCAAACCCTAACCAATTGATGAGAGAGAAAATATTTCCCTATGCTACCACTGCATTTTGTTTGCCAATTATTTTTGTTGTTGTTGATCTTCATCGACAACATTTTATCTCCATTTTCCTTGTCCAGACTCATGGCTTTAAATATTTCTGTCAAATCTCCTCTCAGCCTTCTCTTCCCAAGTCCCAACTTCCTCAATCCAGGTCACTGAAGCTTCTCATCCCAGCGACAATTCTGGTGTACCATGGGAAAGTGAGAAATGTGATGCAAAATTTCTGGAAGCAATGACATTTTATCTGCTGAGAGGAGGCACCCTTATTGAGGAACAGTTCCCAGCTGAGGAATGGAAATACTGTTGTTCAGTGCACGGGGATGGTGAGTCTGTCACTTTTGACCTTTGTCCCTTTACTGGCTAAGCCAATGGGATTGCATGCTGTTGCTATTGTGGGTTGTCAAGGTTGTGGCGGTGAGGATATGGTGAACACGGTGATTGCGGAAGCTGCAGCGCCGAGCCAATTCTGGTTAAGAGAGGTTCTACTCCACCACCTCTGCCAGAGTTAAGGACAAAATGTTGAATGTTTTTCAAGGACTTAGTTTTAGTTCTTCAGGTTGAAGGGATCAAAGTTATGGGGAGGAAGCAAAAAGAGGGAACAGAGTACTGAATTGGATGATAAACCATGATCATACTGATTAGTGAAGCAGATTCAATGGGCTGAATGGCCTACTCTTGGTCCTGTTTTCTACATTTCTATGTTTACAGACAGGGAAACCTTGTTATACCTGTTCAGAGCATTGGTGAGGCTGCACTTAGAGAACTGTGTACAGCTTTGGTACCCATATTTAAAAAAAGGATACACTTGCATTGAAGGCTATTCAAAAGAAATTCAGCTCGGCTGAATCCTGAGATGAAGGGATTCACTTATCAAGAACAGCTAAACAAGTTAGGCCACTATTCAATCAAGTTTAAAAGAATGAACAGTGATCTTATTAAAGCATTCAAGATTCCCAGGAGGCTTGACAGGGTAGATGTTGAGAAGATGCTTTCAGTAGTGGGAGAATCCTGAACTAAAGGTCATAGTTACAGAATAAGAACTCATTTGAGACTGAAATGGAAAGGAATTTCTTCTCCCAGACAGTTATGGAGTAGCCATCTGTGCTGCAGGATTCTACCACAGAAATAACCTAAGTGATATTACCTTGTACATGATTATCATTTATTTCTTTGTTATTCTTTCATTAGATGTGGGCATCACTGGCAAGATCAGCACTTGTTGCACATCCCTATTCACCATTAAGAAGGTAGTACATTCCATTTGGTTCTGGCACATCCATGTTGCTGTTAAAAAGGAGTTCCAGGATTTTGGTTTAACAAAATGAAGGCACAGCAATTATAGTGCCACATCGGGATAGTGCCTGACTTAGAGGAGAACTGGTGTTTTTATACATTTGCTGCCCTTGTCATTTTAGGTAGCAGAGGTGACAGGTTTGGAAGAGGCTGTCAAAGGAGCCTAGATACATTGCCACAGTGCAATTTGCAAATAGTACACACTGCTATAACTATGCATCACTGCTGCAAGAACATTTAAGGTTGTGGATGGGGTACCAAGCAAGTGGGCTGCTTTGTTCTGCCTGGTATCAAGTATCTTGAGTGTTGCTGTAACTCTATTCATCCAGGTAAGTTCCATCACACACTTGAATTGTACCCTGTAAATGATGGACAGGTTTTAGCGAGTCAGGAAGCAAGTTACTTGCCACAGAGTTCTCAGCTTCTGACTTGTAGCTCAGTTCTTGTAGCCCCATTATTGATATAGTTTGTTTCCACTCAGTTTCTGGTCAATGTTAACCCATAAGATGTTGATAATGGAAGATTCAATGGTGGTAGTGTTATTTAACGTGAGGGGGTGATGATTAGGTTCTCTCCTGGAAAAGGTGGTCATGGTCTGGCACTAATCTGGTGCAAATGGTATTTGCCACTTATCTAGCCAAGCCTGAATATTGTTCAGATTTAGCTACTTTTTGCTACAGACTGCTTCAGTATCAAAGAACAGTCAAGATGTACAATAATCTGTACAAATTTGGAGGATATTTAAATAATAAATTTTTAAAAAATTATTTTACACATTTAGTTCTTCCTGAAGCTTCCTACTATTACTTTCCACTTGCGGATCATGATTAAAGTTGATTGCTATCACTTGAAACAAACCATATCATGGTGAGAAAATGGTAAAATTAATAGATTAACACAAAGTATAACAATAAGAATATCTAGCTATGTTGACAATAAATGTTTCATTAAATTCTCTTTGTATTTATTAGTTGGAAATAAAAAGAAGCAAATTCACATACTGTGGAGATAAAGCTAACATACAAGTTAAATAATAATGCTGCAGGAGCAGGTGCAGTTTGTACTTCAATTTGGGAAGAGACTTTGAATAAATAATCTGAATAAAGCCTGCTTTAAGGAATAGAACAATATTGTCAAAGGCCAGAGAGCACGTCTAATCTTACAAGGTAAAGGAATTAAAGAATTACAAAATATCATGCCTTCAAATGGCTGACAACAGCTACAACTAATGTCCGGTATAAAAACTCTAAGGGAAGAAGTGAACAAGCAGCAGGATCAAGCAGGTAATGAAGGATTCTTAACTCTTAAATGTGATAACCAAATCTATCACTACCATCATCATTGATGTTCCCTTATCCTAATAAGAAGCAAGTTACAAGATGGACAAATGAAATTTGAGCAGTCAAAAGTCATTTTGCAAAATTTAACACTGGTGGAAGAAATACATTATTTATTCATATTCAGTTATTTGGCACTTCTGACAATAAGACCTTTTATTTTTAAAACAAACATGCTTTTGTGATCTAGATCACATGACAGACAACAGATAGAGGCCTTTGGAAGCAGATGTTTACTGTGACATTTGAAAAAAAGGCATGTGTGTTGGTTGAGAACTATTCTATGCAGCCCACTTACATTTCAGCAATCAGCAAACACAAAGGCTAAAGTGGTCAAATCAAGGAAAATTCAGGAGTTCAAGTGCATTTTCATTTCAAATATAACAAGCAGACAGCTTCTAAGAATGTCATCCCAACTTCACAGAAGATGTAGGTGAATTTTTGGAGGTTTAAAGCAATATACTGAGATAGTGAGATAACACGGTGTAGTGCTGGATGAACACAGCAGGCCAAGCAGCATCAGAGGACAGGAAGGCTGATGTTTCAGGCCTAAACCCTTCTTCAGAAAGGGGTCTGAAGAAGGGTCTAGGCCCGAAACATCAGCCTTCCTGTTCCTCTGATGCTGATTGGCCTGTTCTATTCATCCAGCTCTACACCTTGTTATCTCAGATTCTCCAGCATCTGCAGTTCCTACTATCTCTGAAACAATACTGAGATAGTAATTCCCTAGTTCAGTTAGTGTTTTTGCCTTTAAGTCAGATGGTTGGGACTTCAAAAACCATGCCAGAATTTGAGCGTATAATCTTAATTAATCCCCTTAGTACAGTAATGAGGCACACCTTTATCATAAGTGTAATTCACTCCATGAAGCAGTTCAGGAGAAAGCGCTAATTTATTTATTTCATTTTATTTAGTTCTAGATGATCTTATAAAAATGATCACTGACATATTTCAGAGGAATTAGCTTGTTTGACTAGGTAAATAGTTGATATTTTAAAGTACCTAAAGGAAACATAAAATAAAGGAGATGACCAACTGAAACCAGAAACATACTATGAACTGTGTGATAAGAGATAGTAAGAACTGCTGATGCTGGAGTCAGAGATAACACAATGTGGAGCTGGAGGAATACAACAGGCCAGGCAGCATCAGAGGAGCCGGAAAGTTGACGTTCTGGGTCGGGACCTTCTTCAGAAACGGGGAGGGTGAAGGGGTGGAGAAGGTGAGTGGGATGGTGATAGGTGAGTGCAAGTAGAGAATGGTGGGGATTGGTCAGTGAGGTGGGAGGAGCGGACAGGTGGGAAAGAAGATGGACAGTTTGTGTGATACCTCTACTCATTCAACAATCCCTCAGTCTGAGCAATTCTTCTGGATCAAATTAATTGCCTATATAAGGCAAGATGATTACCACCAAAAGGGAGCCAGCATCATCAAAGAATATTGCAATGTAATGGTAGAAGTCAGCAGAAGTACATCTGATATAAGAACAGACAGAAGAGGCCCAAAGAAGAAAGCTCCAAAAACTATGAGCTTCAGCAGAGACTGCAAAATGTCAATTGGGAATCAGGTTTAAGGGATAATTTTTCTCTTCCATCAGGTGGTCGAGGGAAGTAATGGCATCAGCGAAAATTTTGTCTAGCACCTTTAACATGGACAAACATCTAAAGATGTTTCACAGGAATGCTATCAAATCAAATTTGACACAATATTTTACAAAATATCAAGGCCTCATTTGGAGATAAATGATTGACCAAATTCTTGATCAAAGATATTGCAAGTGTTGTATTTTGGTCATTATTTCATCCAGGTAAGGTGAGACAAAGGTACAGATTGGTAACATTGCAGGCTTGAAAAAAATCAGTTTAGGCATCGGGCAGAACGCGCAGTCAGAATTCTTCATTGAGTCAAACGCAACACCAATATTGCAAATAGTCTAATTCAGCCTCAGGTAGTGACCAGACAGAGTGATTAAAATAGTACAAGAGAATGAAATATGATGTACGGTCAACTATGTCAAAGCCTGCAAACAGGTCAACAAGGATAAAGGAGGGTGGGGGGATGGTGGGAACTGATTCAGAGATAGTGGGAACTGCTGATGCTGGAGAATCTGAGATAACAAGGTGTAGAACTGGATGGACACAGCAGGCCAAGCAGCAGAGGAGCAAAAAGCTGACATTTCAGGTCGAGACCCTTTTAGAAAGGGGTCTTTTCTGAAGAAGAGTCCAGACCTGAAATGTCAGCTTTCCATCTCCTCTGATGCTGCTTGGCCTGCTGTGTTCATCCAGCTCTACACCTTGTTATATCAAGGATAATGGAGAAATAGTTTACCACTGGATAAATCACATTTGTGATTCCGATAAGGACTGTTGTCATACAAATTAATACGTTTACAAAGAAGTCAAGAATCGGGTCAAACAACCACTTATTTTCATGCATTTGTGAGGCAAGTTAGTGTTATCACCATGAAGTGTAAAACTAACTGCAGAGTTACAGACACCTCCAAGCTTTATACAAAACATTACAACATACGTATTACAATTCTCACACTTCTTTGTCCAGGTGTCATATATTAGCTACTGTTTTCCCACAAAGGTGAAAATGCTGGTTCTAAAAGCAAACTGAAAGGGGAGGGATACTGTGCCTGCCAAGAGAGAACTATGAGCAATATCAACCCACAAGGCCAGGAAAACAAGTTGGATGTTCAGTGGTTTGGTGGGAGTATGGTCAAGGGAGCAGGCAATGAATTGCATGGACAAGATCAGTTCAGGAGGGGGCATGATAGGAGAGTATCCGGAAAAAGATGAAAGTTTAGGACTTGTACATGTGAACTCTGTCAGAGAAGGACAGAGGAAGGAAAAGGCAGAGGCATACAGTTTCAACTTTAATAATAAAGGAATCCATGAGCTCTTGGCACTTGTTGGAAGTGAGGGAGGAACGGGCAGGAGCGACGAGTTTTAAAAGATAGCTTATAGTGAAGAGAAGTTTGAGGTAATCATTGTATTCTACATGATTCTGGAATAGAAGGTCTGACTGAGGACAGCAGGACCCAATAACACCATATGAATCCAGTGACATTTGGTAATGAATAATTACACCAGTTTTCCACCATAAACTTTCAGGTCTGCTTTCCTTGGATTAACAGTAGGATAAGAATACAATTGCACCATATAAAACAATAACAGGATTAGTATGTCGAAAAACATTAATCATGGAGGTACAACTCGAATTGAGAAAAAAAAGCTGCTGAAATGCTGTAGAAAAGAGAAATAAAAAGGCCAGACAGTTGGGAAATTGAAAGAGTTTTGCAGGAAGGTTTTATTTTACCTGAAGTGGGCATAGAAGGAAATGGGGTTTGGCCTAAGAGGAATGTCGACAGTGAGAGATATAGGAAATGATCAGCTATTTAGATCTTAAGTTTCATATTAGTCAAAGTGATGATGGAGATAGATTCCAGAATTCCTGGTCCCAACACAGTACCCATCATTTTCACTGGCACAACATGATAAATTGTATTATGTACATCTATGGCACACAGAGGAACGTGCCTTCACTGAGCGCCCAACTTCCATTCTGGGCTTTGAGAGATGATATTGCTAACAGTTCTCTTTCAGCATATACTGTACCATTTCCCCTTCCAGTCAGCCTTCAGCACCACCTCTGTTGGAAAACAGTAGCTAATATAAGGCACAAAAACACAGTTACTGGAAAAGCTCAGCAGGGCTGGCAACATCTGTGAAAAAAATAATCAGAGTTAACATTTCAGGTCCGGTGAAGAAGTGTGAGAATTGTAATGTGTGTGTTGTAATGTTTTGTACTTCTCGTAACTGGGATGTCCAAAACATGATTTGTCAGATTAATTGTTTCAGGAGAAGATTAAGAACTGCCACTGTTCTATGGAGTGACAGGCTATCCTTTGGAAAAGTAGGTTCAAGGATGCCTTTGGGAAAGGTCAGCTATCCTTTGGGAGCAGTCAAGTGCCCTTTGAGATCGCTAAACGTAAATATGAATGTGTGTAAAAGGTGGATAAACTAACTGGAACTCATTTGAACTGTCTAGTCAAGTGAAACTGTCAGGGAAACCACCCAAGTAGATTAGAACTGTCAAGCAGTCAAGGAATTTAAATTTCCTGACCTTTACATTTCTTGATAAAAACTGTCTGCAATCACACAAAATCAGTGCTCTCTGCTTCAATATGTCTCCTCATATAAGTGTGATAGTTTTTATTTAAAGGTTTGTGCTACATGACAGAATTCAAATAATCCCATTATCAGAGTGGGGTACCTGTCTGTCGCAGTTTGATTGACAGCTCCCATTGCTTGTAAAACTTTTGACTAGGACTATGAATGCAAATAAATGTTTGCACAAAGGATTAATCAGTTGAACAAATTTAAATACAGTGGATAGATCTTCGTTAATAAGAGTTGTTTTAAAAATAGTGAATTTCTTATTTTATTTATCTCAACATAGGCTGGCATAATTTACAACAGAGTAATTAAGAAAGCTAATGGCATATTATCCTTTATCACAAGAGAAATTGAACATTAAAAGGATGTTATACATTGGTAAGACCACATTTCTGAAGAAGGGTCCAGACCCAAAATGCCAGCCTTCCTGCTCCTCTGATGTTGTTTGGCCTGCTGTATTCATCCAGCTCTACACCTTGTTATCTCAAATACTGTGTGCAGTTTTGGTCTTTTTACTTAGGGAAGGATGTAAATGCATTGGAGGTGGCTCAGAAGAAGTTTACTTGACTTATGTCTGTAATGAATGAGTTGGCTTATCACGATATGTTAGACAGGCTAGGCTTGTTTCCACTGGCATTCAGAAGAGTAAGGGATAAAATGATTGACATGGATAAGATCTTGAATGGTCTGTACAAGGTGGATGTGGGAAGGGTATTTCCTGGTATGTGTCAGAGCTACAAGGCACTGTTTTAAAATTAGAGAGCATCCTTTCAAGAAAGACATGGTCATTTATTTTTGTCTCAGAGGGTTGTATGACCTTGGAACTCTCTGCCTCAATGTGGTGAAGGCTGGGTCATTGAATATTTTTACGATGAACATGCACTGATTTTTTAAAGCTGGAAATTTGAGGATTATTGAGGGGGGAAGGGGAATTTAGTGTAGTAAATTCAAAATGTAGTTCAACCATGATGCTAATGAATGACTCGAGAGGACAAATGATCTGTTTCTGCCCTTTTCTGTATGCTTGTATGTGACTGTCAATCAATATTAATGGGTGCATTAAAATCTTCCAGTAAGGACTAATCATAGCAAAAAAATGTCCAGACGTGTTCAGAGGCCTATTAACAATGATTCAGCTAGGAAAAGAATGTCCATAAAATTATGAATACCAAAATAATTAATATGCATTAGCAAAACTTTATTGATTATTTTGTTTTTTGCTTAGCCAGAGGAACCTAGCATTCTTTTTTAGAAAATATCTGCCAAAGCTTATTTGTTCTTGCCTACACGTAACTCCAAGCTCAAAGCAATATGGTTGACTTTCAACTGCCCTCTGGGCAATAAAAAATGAACAATAAATGGTAGCCTAGCCAGTAATCCCCACATCCTATGAACAAATACAAATTTAAAAGCCTTTAATTTTTAGTTTTTCCTGATCCAGCCAAGTGCATGAGAAGTTGTATTGGTCAAACTAGATTTTATTTATATAAACTTTAATGAAACTGTTACAAGATCAAATAAATTTAATGACTTTGACTTTTTCTCAACCGAACCGACATGTCCAGCAAAACTTAGTTGTAACCACAGTTATGTAGAAAACTGAAATTATTTTGGAGTCTGTTTAGTCTAGAAATGGAGATGGAGGGGATAGAGGAAAGGTGTTTTTTTATGCAAGGAAATATGAAATTAATTTCACACTTCCTGCACTTTGATTATTTTTTACATATTTGCAGCACAAATTGTGTGGACGCTTAAAAGGTGTAATAATTCATTATATTCTTAACTGTGCAAGTAGATTTTTTTTAAACTGCTGGCACAGAATCTGCACAGAGAGATTTCTCAAAGAATACTGTGATACGAAAAAGTAATACTCACAAGATGTGAATTTTACTGCAACAATACACAAGACAGTATGCACAGTTTGAAGAGCTTATACCAATTAGATTCAAGCTGCTGGTGATGATAAAGTACTGAATGTGACAGTTCTCACATGGAACGAATAATATGATAAAACACGCAGAATAACAGAAAGCTGACAGCATTATAAACCAAGAAAGGCAAGCCGACGATGTAGACAAATTTCAGCAGCACCTGCAATTGAATTGTTGGCATTAATACTTATAGGGAAAACACAAAAAGCATTTTATATGGATAGGCACTGTGAAACAGCAAGTTGGAGGGATGCAGAATTCTCCAAAGATTCCAGGACTAGATGAGAATGCAGAGATAAAGAAAGGCAAAGGCAATAAGAGTTTAAATATAAAATCACAAATGCGTTTGGGAGGGAGCAGAAACCAATGTGAGCGAACGAGAACAGTCTTGGTACTGATAGAAGATGATAAAATGTGAGGCTGGATGAACACAGCAGGCCAAGCAGCATCTCAGGAGCACAAAAGCTGACGTTTCGGGCCTAGACCCTTCATCAGAGAGGGTCTAGGCCCGAAACGTCAGCTTTTGTGCTCCTGAGATGCTGCTTGGCCTGCTGTGTTCATCCAGCCTCACATTTTATCATCTTGGAATCTCCAGCATCTGCAGTTCCCATTATCTTTGGTACTGATAGAATATGGGTTTGGAGGACTTTTAAGGTAAAGTGTATAGAAAATGAAGCATGGGGGCCAGCGTAACTTCTGATGTATATACAACAAATTTAAGCAATAAAGTTAACATTGTCTTTTCTTATTCACTGTGGCCCCACAGTGTTTTGATAGGTTAAGTGCTGAAACTGTTACTGCACCTATATCCCTATCCTCTTCACCATTTGCTATTCCTGCCCATCCATACTCCACTTGCAATATCTGTTTTTCCTTGAATTTGCACTTAGCCCCAGCTACACGTATTATTTAACTCATTGTGACATTCTTGGCTGCTGCCTTCAAATGACTCTCCTTCATCTTGTTAATAGCTGCAAATGAATTAATATGGGTTTCTGAATGTGCCACCTTGACATCACCTATCCTCACAGTAACTGCTGCTTTCTTTCCTTCAGCCAATTCTTTACTTTGGTTACAAACAACCTGACATCCTCAAAAGTCTTGATTTCCCTGAAAAAGTTACTGTCTGACAATCATCCAGTCTCCAAATTTGCAGTCACACAAAGCTGGGTGGGAACTGTGAAGAAGATGCAGAAATGCTTCACTACAATTTGGACAAGTTGAGGGAGTGACTGGGCGATGCATGGAAAGTAAAGAGTAATGTGGATAAATAAGAGGCTATCCGCTGTGGTAGAAATGACTGGAAGATAGACTATTATCTGAATGGTAACAGATGGGGAAAGGGGGACGTGTAACGAGACCTGAGTGTCCTTGTACACCAATCATTGGGAATAAGCATGCAGGTACACCAGATAATGAATTAGGCAAATCATGGGTGGTCTTCATAGCGAGAGGATTTGAGTACAGAAGCAGGGATGTGTTGCTGCAATGGTACAGGGCCTTGGTGAGACAACACGTGGACTATTGCATGAAGTTTTGGTCTTGTTACCTGAGGATGGATGTTCTGGTTATGGAAGGAAAACCATGATGGCTTATCAGGCTGATTTTTGAGATGGCAGAATTGTTGAATGAGGAGATTGGATCGGTTAGGACTAGAGTTTAGAAGAATGAGGGGGGAGACACTTGTGGAAACCTATAAAATTCTAACAGGACGAGACAGGGTAAATGCAGGAAGGATGTTCCTAATGACCAGGGAATCCAAAATCAGGTCACAGTCTAAGGATAGTGGGAAGGTTATTCTGGATTGAGATGAGGGGAACTTTCTTCAGAACAGAAAGTGGCGAGCCTCTGGAATTCTCTGCCACAAAACGTGGTTGACACCAAAACAGTGAATAATTTCAAAACTAAGTAAATATAGTTTAAAGGCTAAAGGGATCAAACAGTGTAGAGTTAAAGCATGAAAAAGGTACTGAGTTGGAAGATCAGCCGTGATAGTACTGAATGGAAGGGCAGGCTCACAAGGCCAAATAGCCTACGCTGTTCCAATTTTCCATGTTTCTACTCCTCAGGTTCTGGGGGGTATTGTCCATTAATAAATGTGCACAAGACATCAACTATAAAGTGTCATGCCAGTTAGAAATACCTTTCAATCATATGCTTCTGTAAAATATTATGCCATGACAAATTATTTTAATTGTTGTACACATTTCTAAGACAGTGAAGGTATTAATTTCTCCACGATGAAAATTCTCACAGAAACACATTACTTCACAAACTAATAAGTGCCAATCAGGACAACATGATCAGGAAAGTATTGCTGGGGCACCAGTAATTGTAGGGTCTTAGGGGCCAGATGGGAGAGGAAGAACAACCTGAAAAGATAGCTGGGTTGCTCTCCAAATTCTGATAAATCATCCCATGACCCGCAATCAGTGTGGTCGTGAATGATCTCCAACTCCAAATGTATTACTGGCATTGGCCTCCATTGCAAGGCTCTGTAAATGGCGTGACTGAGTCATACAGATAGTTAAACCAAAGTGACATATTTCAAAACCTGGACAGACACAGTGCCCACTAAACAGAGTGAGAAAGTTGATGGAAAGAAGAAATTGTAAGTTGCTCGTTAATATACTGTAGTCAGCATTACGAATAGTTTTCGCAGCAACTAAATTGAGAAATCAAACCAGAAACTGCTACTGAACGTTTCCAGCCAACTTTACCTTCAAACTTTACAACTTGGAAATATAGCTTTAAAAATAGCAAGCAACTGACCTAGAACAGTATTTGCGACGAATTTGTAGAGAAAATGTCAGCCACCATGACCATTCAGCATCTCATCTGTTATATTCATAACTGCACCTCACCAGAGAACTCAGTCTGTGTCCTGGTCACAAGACAGCGTGTAGCATTTTAAATGAATGTACTTTAAGCATATAGTTTATCCAAAATTTTAAATTATACTGTTTGAAGATGAGGGAATTTATGTAACGATACGTTCTTTATTCTCAATCCAGCCTTCATGTTTTCCTACAAATAATTAACTTGCACTTCCTTTCTTGACCCTTCTTCATTACTGGATGGCATTATCGCTGGAGCAAACAAAACTGACCATTCTGTACAAGGGTTGGAATTCAATACACCAATGAAAGCTTACCTTATTATTCCATTTGACTGAAATGAATGGTGAAAGTCTGGACTTTAGAAAGACTTTTTAGGGGAAAGAAATTGAAACAAAATGAATTTTTCTAATTACTTGTACAATTAAAGTCATTGTTGTTTTAGTTGTAAATAAAGCTGTTTAGCATAAACATGCAGAAAATTCTATACAAAAATAGAAATTGCTGGAAAAGCTCAGGAGGTCTGGCAGCATCTGTGGAGAGAATCAGAGTTAACATTTTGGGTCGAGTTACCCTTCCTCAGAACTGACGGTAACTCGGAAAATGTTGGTTTACATTCAATAGATAGAGTCAGGGAAGGAAGTAAGGTGTAAAGGATAGATGGGGATAGAGAGATAAGGGCAGTTGGACAGGCAAAAGAGTGAATAATAATCTGGCTAAGGAGGTAAATGGCTGCTAATGGGGACTGTTAGTGGCTACCCATGTGTAACAGCAGACTACGTGATAACAAGGCCTGGTTGTGGGGATAGGGGTAAGGACATGAGAGGGCTCAGGCACTGAAGTTATTGTGCAAAAATACATTTGCTGGAAAATCTGAACAGGTCTGGCAGCATCTGTGAAGGAAAAAAACAGAGTTAACTTTTCGGGTGTTCTGAGGAAGGGTCACCAGACCTAAAACGTTAACACTGGTTTTTCCTTCACAGATGCTGCCAGACCTGCTGAGCTTTTCCAGCAAATTTATTTTTGTTCCTGATTTACAGCATCCACAGTTCTTTCAGTTTTTACTAAAGTTATTGAACTCAACATTGAGTCCAGAAGGCTGCGGGACCACAGGTGGAAAATAAGGTGCTGTTCTTCCAGCTTGTGCTGAGCTTCTCTGGAGCAAAACAGTCAGCCTGAGACAGAGATCTTTACCAAGGAACAACAGCAGGCAACTGGAAGTTCAGGGTATTTTTTTTGTGAAACAGAATATAGGTGTTCTGCGAAGTAGTCACCCAGTCTACACTTCATTTCCCCAATGAAGAGGAGGAGATCACATTGTGAGCAGCAAAAGCAGTAGACTGGACAGTGTGTTTTGGCTCATGGATACAGAGGATGGAAGGAAGTAAACGGGCAGGCCTTAAACTTTCTGCCATTGCAGCAGAATTTCATTTCTGTACATTAGGAATACTGATGTTGCTTTAGGTAGGATAGAAATCTACTAAATATGATAATAATTCATCACGCAAATATAGCAAAAATATGTAAGGTACTAATCTAAATAAGCTATAGCACGTAGGATCTGTTCACTGTGCAGTCAGTACTACATCCAAAATACATTGTTCATGCTAGTATCAAATTGTTAGAAAACACTGCCTACATGTATGCAAACAAAAACATAAACAAACACAAGAACTCCCAGTTGACAGATGTGATGACGTGCCTACCAACATGTAAGGGTTGTCAAGGCATTGATTATTCTGAAGGGTGTAATTTCCCACAGTACACAGCTGAAAGAAAACATGCTAAAATGCAAATCCAACACATGTGTACAAAGGAAAGCCAAAGCAAAAATGCACATCATAAATGTTCTCACTTGCTCAACAGAGCTCTGTTGCATGCAGAGAACACAGCTTTGATTTTAGCCTGGAATAGGAGTGCAACGGCACATGGTCCAAACAACATGCAAGCACCACATTAAGGCACAAGCAATTGTCACTCCAGGTATTGATAGTGTCTTCCATTTGAAGCCAAGTGCAGCAGCATATTGTTGAATGACTACAGCCAGAAAAGCTGGGTGCTCATGAAAAAAAATCTATCAAGTTTGGCAACGTGGGGAACTTGTGACAATCCAGGAAGGTGAACTGAAGTAATGTTAACAGCACCCATTGTTTTGCCTCATTATTGACAGGATTAAATTCACAGTTCAAGATTTTAGAATTGGTGGAAACAGATAATTGCCAATATATTTCTTCTGCACTGACTTTTACAAACATGGTTTTGTTCCCTTCAAACAGGGAGCCACACTCAACTAATAGGCTTGGCACACATACTTTTTAGAGGTTCAGTCTGTGTTACTATTGATCTATACTACTATGCACAAGGACAAGCCAATTTTCCTGTCTTCTGAAGGTGTATTTCTGGGTTCTGATTAGTGAACCCCTAAACAAGAAGGTGAGATGGAAAACCCAGAAAATTGAATATAAGCTGCCACTCTGCAGCAGCAGCACACTAATGAAGGGAGATAACAAGGTGTAGAGCTGGATGAACACAGCAGGCCAAGCAGCATCATAGGAACAGGAGAGTTGATGTCTGGGGCGTAGACCTCTCCTTGTTATCTCAGATTCACCAGCATCTGCAGTTCCTACTATCCCCAGCACACTAATGAAGTTTCCTTTCTTTCACAAAACAATACAAAATTTTGATAGATATTAATCAAACCTCATCCTGTTTTGAAAAACTTTTCTCAAAGTAATGATAGGTCTATAACTTCAATTTTTTAAAAAATTATTTACCAGAATTGATATCAACAATTCCCTCTTTGCTTCACCAAATTGACTTCTTGAAAACAATGAATCCTCAAGGAACCAAGAAAGAAAATGTCAGCAAATTTCTGAGAGTCAATCAATTGTTGATGTGTTAATACTATATTTTTCAGTCCATCACAAATCAAAACTGTGCTGGGGTTAATTCCAAAACTGTGGAGAGGTGACTGCTTTTATTGCAACAAGGTGGCTCAGTGGTTAGCACTGTTGCCACACAGTACCAGGGACCCGGGTTTGATTCCAGCCTCGGGTGACTGTCCGTGTGGAGTTTGCACATTCTCCCTGTGTCTGCGTGGGTTTCCTCCGGGTGCTCCAGTTTCCCACAGTCCAAAGATGTGCAGGCTAGGTGGGTTGGCCATTCTAAATTGCCCGTAGTGTTCAGTGATGCGTAGTTATAGTGGGATGGGTCTGGGTGGGATGCTGTAAGGGTTGGTGTAGACTTGTTGAGCCAAAGGGCCTGTAGGGCCCTTTGGCTCAACAAGTCTGCACTGTAGGGATTTAATGATCTATGAAGTGTTACAATTGCTCTTGCATCCTTGGACTGGGGAGAAGGGAAAAAGTTAGCTAAGATTACCACTCACAAACACTCCTGTCTCTCAGTACCACAGATTTACGGGAGAAACAGGTTTCTGTGGGTCAGAATTCTACAGGTTTACGTTTTTATTAAATTTTGAAATTGTTAACAGAGGGAATATAATGGACTCCACACCCCTCGGGAGGAGGGAAGAACAACATTGCTTTTAAATCTCCCACCATCAGCCACAACAATGCCATTGACTGGGAACACAATACACAAGGCTGCTAAGGTATTCATTACATAACAAATATTTAACTGTATTCGCCATTTATGATGTATCATTTGTATACATCTATCTTTACTTAGCTGATTAAAGTAAATGCCTTCTGTCATTTCTGGTGAAAAATCCTAGAAGTGGATGTGGGTCTAAAGGAGTCTGCAGAATGACCCCCTTGTGATTAATTCTATTAAATCCACCAAAAATTCAGTTGATCCAGTTCTCTTAATTTTCATAATTTATTTCATTCTGAAGGAGAGTAGATGAAGTGAGTAATTTTCATGATGGCACCTGTAAATTACATTTTTAATTAACACAATCTTAGACCAGTAATTTGCTTTGTATAAATTGCAAACATGGAGCCATATATAAAATTATGGTCCCCCACAAAACACACCATACTAACACATGTAAAAATATGATGTGTTAATAAGTTAACATCATATATAACAATTTCATAAACCTGAAATAAATATGTGATCTTAAGTGACCTGAAGTTTTAACTGTATGTTTCTCTCAAATCCTCCTTTGATCCCATATGCTTTTTCTTAAATAAAAGCAAAGGTTCTGAGGGAACAATCATATCAAACTTTTTTTTCCCCAATCCTTTAAAATTATATCATTAGTACTGTCCCTCCTTATATTTCCCAAAGTGTATCACTTTATGCTTTTGTGGATTAAACTTCATCCCCCATGTGTCTGTTCTTTTCACCACTATATCCGTGTTTTTCTGAAGTACAATCACAGAATCCCTACAGTATGGAAACGGACTCTTCGGCCCAACAAGTCCACACCAAACCTCAGAGCATCCCACCCAGACCTATTCCCCTATAACCCACTTAATCTACACCTCCTTGAACACTATGGGCAATTTAGCATGGCCAATCCATCTACTCTGCACATCTTTGGACTATGGGAGGAAACCAGAGGACACGGAGGAAAACCACGCAGACACAGGGAGAATGTGCAAACTCCACACAGACAGTCACGTGAGGCTGAAATCGAACCTGGATCCCTGGCACTGTGAGGCAGCAGTGCTAACCAGTGAGCCACCGTGCTGCCCCAAACAAATGTAACAACATAAGAAATAGCAATTACAAAAGACCATACTGTCAATGAAGCCTATTCAATTATTCAACATGATCTTCGTGGATTTTGGATTCAACCTCATTTTCCTGCCTACCATCCCATATCCCATGATTCCCTGAGACACCAGTAAAATGTTACTTTCAGTCTTAAATTATTCAATAATCACACACGATGGAATGATAGAACTCCGTCCCTACTGGCACTGTAGGTCTACCTGCACAAAATGGACTGCAGCAGTTCAAGGAGGTAATGACTGAATTTTTCAAAACGACATCTCTCTGAGGTAGACAATTCCAGTGTGTCAATATTTTGAATTTAAAAAATTCTCATTAATTCAGGTTGAATAATAACCACATTATTGGGAAACTGTGTCCCCTTGTTCTAGAGTCTCCGGCCAGGGAACCAATTTTTCAGTACCTACTGTGTCACACGGTTCATAATCTTGAATAGTGATCTAATTGAAACCATGATTCTTCTAAGCTCCAGAGAATTTACTCATCCTCTTAGCATATCTCTCTCATCCCAGGGACCAATCTAGTGAACCTTCATTGTAATGCCTTCAAACAAGTATATCCTTCCTGAAATATAGAAACCAAAATTGTACACAGTCTCCTATATGCGATCTCACAAAAATCCTGTGCAATTATGGCAAGATTTTCTTAATTTTCTATTCCAATCCCTTTTCAATTAAGATCACTGTGCTATTCAGTTTCCTAATTCCTCGTACTTGCACACTAACGTCTGGTGTTCCTTATACAAGTATATCCAAGTCCGAATATGTACAACATTCACAAGTTCTACAGCTTTTAAAAAAAATTGCACCTATCTATTATTATGATCAAAGTGAACAACTTCACACTTACCTACATTACACTTCATCTACTCTCTTGCTGCCCAATCACTTAACCTATTTACATCTCTTTACAGCCTGTTTCTACCCTCCTCACAGCTTACATTCTCACATAGCTTTATATCATCAGCAAACTTACATTACTCTTTGTCTTTTCATCTGTGTCATAAAGGCACATTACAAGTAGCTGAGGCCCTGCTAGTCACGACCTAATTACTTCAAAGTGCCCTATTTATCCTCTCTCTGTTTCCTGTCCATTCACCAATCTAACCACCCTATCAGATAAGCTTAACTTCATACATATAAGCAGTTAACAAAAGATACACAGAACTCAAAGAGAATAACTGCTGGATTTTTGGAAGTTTGTGATCACAATTACCTACGATAAATAGTCAAACATTCATAAGAAATTTTCAGATAGTTTATTACATTTGCTAAGCAGTAGCAGTTTAGATGATACTTTAGGTAATTAGACAAAAAAGCAAACGTGTCAAAATTGAGGATGGTTTACTGATATCAGAGAACAAACAGATAGTTGATATGGAGTGGGTCAATCTCATTGAAGTTGCGGCATCAGTATCCTGCCAAAGTGTTAGAATTTTTCCCTCAATCTTTTGGTCTACCTTCCTTTGAAAAAGACAGTTTCCTGCTGAAGATTCACCCCTGTAAGGACTGACAGATAAGGACTACCCTCTTCAGAACATGTTGATGTACCCTACTTCAAGTGGCCAGTATTTTATGTTGTGTCAATCATCCATCTCACCAGTCAACCCGGGACAGCTACTCAAGATATTAGGATAAACATTCTCTACCGCCCACCTTCATCTGAAAGTTAATTATCATTCATTTTGGAAACAAAAAACACTAATTCTTCTAAACATTGCATTGATAGCAGGCTACATATGGTGCCACACAGTTCTTTGGCATCAGCTTATTGAACATAATGCCTTTTATTGTCACTTGCGTTTCTCTTGTTTATTGAAAATTGTTTATGTTAGGAGAAAACAAGCAACTGCTGTAACAGTGATTAAATGAGATCTCATGCTACATAGGAAATACTAGGCAATTCAGTTTCAAGGGAACCCAATTTCAAACACAGTGCACAGTTCACAATTAAAAGTATTATACATTGTGTTTGTTAAAATGTTGTCCTTCCTTTTATATTAGTATCAGTTACACCAAACCTCTACACTGAAACTAAAGCAGCTCTTCACACCAAAATACATTAGTAATTAAGGACACAGCACTTTAGGTCAATGAAGCCTGGCGAATACAAGCCAGCTGGTCTCTGAAAACTTTGTTTTAATGTGATCAGAAAACTGGTTAGGAATGTGCTTCTGCAAGGCTCCACTTTGCTTACATTTTCTCAACAGGTGAGCCATTGTGTGGGCTGGCATATGTAAATGGAGTTAAAATTAATGAAATAGCACCTTTAATATAATGGATCTTTTAGATTCCAGACCTAAAGTCTAGCTGCATTAAATCACTGAAATATAATTTGAAATGATCTGTGGAAATATTAACCTTTGTGGAAAATGCTACAGTTAGTCTGTTATATTTTTGTGCCTCCCTTAGGGTTTATTTCACATTGCCATTTTGACAACTTGCAGTCTTGTTGTTCCCCTGTTATGCTTTAGCCAACCCCTTAGTAACATTCTGTCAGTTGCAGCATCCGAAAATAAAACTACCATGGTCTTCTCAAGGTAAGTTAGGGAAGGACAATAAATTCTGGCATAGACAGTGTCACCCACATCCGAAGACTAAATAAAAGAAAAATATGTTATTTCTGATTTGACTTCTGATAATAAGTGTCAATACTGGGGCCATAATTTATTTCCTTGATGGTAGGAATGTTATTCATGTCTGTATATTCACTGGACATAATTTTCAGGCTCTTGTGAAAAATCAATGATTTATAATAATATCAAACAACATCAAAACTGTTTGCAGTTACTATCTGCCATTTCTTATCATGGCTACTAGGATTATAGTCTTCCTTCTGAATTATGTTAGGTTCCAACCATCAATTTTAGGCAGCCTTTCTCTCCTGCCGAAGATTTATAATGTACTATTGTGTTTGTAAACATCAATTCTAACGTAGAGGGAAATTGGCTTTTGGTTTTAGTTCTTTAAAAGCATCTTCTAAATTTTCTAGAAAAAATTATGAAGTAATTTTGAACTGTATATTCAAAACAGCATTTCTGAACAAAACTGTAACTTAAGATCATAAGAAACAGAAGCAGGAGACGGCCTTCTGGCCCCTCAAGCCAGCTCCACCATTCAACAGGATCATGGCTGACACAACATTCCTCAAATCCATGCTCCTGCGCTTTCCCCATAATTCTCGATTACCCTACTAATGAAGAATCTATCACAGCTTTAAATATACTCAAGGACTCTGCCCACATTGCTCTCTGTGGCAATGAGTTCCAAACCTCCTTCCAAACCTGACAACCCTTTAAGAGAAGAAATTCTTCATCAGCACAGTCTTTAGTTGGCATCCTGTTATTTTGAGACTATGCCCTCCAGTCCTGGACTCTCCCATAACGGAAAACATCCTTTCAGCATTTAGCCTATAAAGGCCCTTAAGAATCTTACATGTTTCAATGAGATTACCTCCTTCTTTGAAACTCCAGTGAGTAGAGACCCACCCTTCTTAGCCTTTGTCATAAGAAAATACCCTCCACAGTAAGGGTCATCCTAGTGAACCTTCTCTGATTTGCCTGCAATGAAATTATACCTTTCCTTAAATAAGGGGACCAAAACTGCTCATTGTACTCCAGATATGGTGTGACCAGCACCTTGACCAGTTGCAAAAAGGCGTCCCTATTCTTATACTTCAACCCCCTTGAAATAAGGGCCAATATTCCATTAGCCTGCCTGATTACCTGCTGCACCTATCTGCTGGCTTTCTGTGTTTCATACACAAGTACCCCCAAGTCTCCTTGTGTTGCAGCTTTCTGCAGTTTTTCTCCTTTTAAATAATATTCTGTTCTTTTGCTCTTCCTTTGAAAATGAAAAACTTCACATTTTCCCACATTACATTCCATTTACTAACATTTTGTCCACTTACTTAACCTATCAATATATCTGTAAACTGTTTGTATCCCCCTGACAACCTGCCTTTGTAAATACTTTTGTGTCGTCTGCAAATTTGGCTACAGTGCATTCACTTCCTTCCTCTAAGTTATTAACATGCATTGTAACCAGTTGCAATTCCTGTGGAACCCCGCTGGTCACAGGTCAGCAAGCTGAAAAAGAACTCCTAACCCCCACTCACTGTTTTCTGCCCATTAGCCATTTCTTTGACCATCACAATATACTACTTCCAACATCAGGGACTCTCATCTAAGACTTAGCGTTTTACAAGGTACCTTGTCAAACCTCTTCTGGAGGTCCAATTACAACACATCAACTGTCTTCCCCTCCATCCTCTGGTTTAGACTCTCTCAAAAACTCTAATAAATTAGTCAGCCACAATTTCATGAAGACATGCTGTTTCTGCTTGAGAAGAATATGATTTTTCAACTGTTTTGCTTTAACTTCATTAATAATTTATTCCAATACTTTTCCCACAATAGATGCTAGGTTAATTTGCTTATAGTTACCCCCTTTATGAAACAGAGTGCCACACTGGCAATGTTCCAATTCTAGGTGTGACAGACATTAAGGAGAGAATGCATGATTCTCAGCAAAAATACATCCAGTAAACAGGAAAGATTCTAAGAGAGGGATAAATCAACTATGGCTAACCAAAGAAGTTCCGAAGAATGTTGTGTTGAAAGAAATACCAAGAAATTTTTAGAAAGTTACAACCAATGCACCCACTATCTCTGTAGCTATTTCTTCTTAGGATTATGGCCATCAGGGCCAGGGAACTTTAGCCCATTAGTTTGTCTAATACTACTACTTTCATGATGGTGATGGTACTTAACTCCTCCCCTACATTATTTAGTATTAATGGGATGTTCAAAGTGTCTTCCACTGTAAAAACTGATGCAAAATATCTGTCCCCCTCTGATGAAGGGTCTAGGCCCGAAATGTCAGCTTTCATGCTCCTAAGATGCTGCCTGGCCTGCTGTGTTCATCCAGCTCCACACTTTGTTATCGCAAAATATCTGTTTAACTCCTCTGGCATTTCCTTATTCCCCATAATCATCTTTCTAGACTCATGTTCTTAAGCACCAATGTTCATTTTGACTTTTCTTTTTTTATGTGTTCAATGAAGCTCTTGTCAGTTTTTATTTTCCTCACCAGTTTGCCCTCATAATTTAATTTCTCTTTATTATCTTTTCAGGAGACCTTTGCTGGGATTTGAATATTTCCCAGTCTTTGAGATTATCACTGACTATTGTCTTCTTATATGCTGTTCCTTTCAACTTAATGTTCTCCTTAACTTTCTTGGTTGACCATGAGTTGGTTTAACCCGGTCTTAAAATCTTCCCTCCTTACAGGGATTGTTTTATGCTGAGCATTGTAAACTGCCCCCTTAAATGTTTGCCACACTTCAGCTAAATTAGTAAATAAGTTAGCTGTTGAGATAATTGCTGAAATGTTCGCAAAGTCTACAAGATGACAGGCCAAGGGCCACACGCAGGTTCAGTTCAGAAGGCAAAGAATATCTACACCAGCAGAAGGGCAGCTTAGATGAAGCAGTATGGATGCCACCAAAGCTGGAAAGAGGTCTTAAGCTGTTTCAGCAGTCTAAGTAGACAAGCTGGAAAATGCCCTAAGCTTTTTGTAAAATTCAGTAAGAGAAGTCAGTGAGGTAGCCTGTGTCTGTGCATCTCTGGAAAAGACAGAGAATCACATCTAGTAAACATGTAAAAAGTTGACAAAAGGGAATGCCTGTAACTTTGTCAGTTGAATATAACAGTTTTCAAGTAAAAACAGGAAATAAGGGCAGTATGGTGGCTCAGTGGTTAGCACTGCAGCCTCACAGCACCACAGACCTGGGCTCAATTCCAGCCTTGGGCAACTGTCTGTGCAGAGTTTGCACATTCTCGCCGTGTCTGCATGGGTTTCCTCTGGGTGCTCCAGTTTCCTCCCAAAGTCCAAAGATGTGCAGGCTAGGGGGACTGGCCATGCTAAATTGCCTGTAGTGTTCAGGGGTATGTGGGTTATAGGGAGATGGGTCTGGGTGGGATGCTCCAAGGGGCAGTGTGGACTTGTTGGGCTAAAGGACCTGTTTCCACATGTAGGGAATTTAATCTGAGCTGAGTGTCTGTAAATAATCTTTATTTTAGAAAGGGTGAATCTTTATTTTTGCCGTTTTGTTATAAGCTCTTTCAAAATTGTCATATCTACATAAATGCATACAATCAGCACCAATGTCCTTCCAATGACAGCATATTCAACACAGTAAGCATACGCTGAATTTCCCAAATGAACAAATTCAGTACTGATAAATTAAGTGTTGAAAATGCGTAGATCAGCAATCCTGGTATTTATTGACTTGCCAATGAGTTCTGTTGTTAGCCAGCTAAAATATACAAACTCAGTGGGATAACATCTATTTTAATGGGCCTGGTAGACATCCACAACTTTGTAGATACATCCTGGGTACCAGCCAGCCCTGTCTTGCCAAGTAGAACACCTTGAGATTGCAAATGACACAGAAATACATCTCCCACCCTTCCAACTGAAACTGTGCAATTAAACCAAGAGATTACTGAATAATTTTGGATCCATAATGCTTAAATCTGGGTGCAGTCACTCTGTTGGCTAGGCAGCTAGCATATGGATCAGATTAGTGCCAACAGCACCGGCACTGATCTCTGATCTGACTAATAGATGCATAATTTGACTTCATGGGATCAATAAACACACTGTATCTACCCACCTTCCAAAAGAAAGCCCATTGGAGTCTGCACAAAACTAACTCTAAATAAAACACACGGCTAATTAGTGATAAATTTGAAATGTCAGATGACAAGGTAATGTTTATGCAAATACATTGTGTCATTGAAACATTTTC
Source organism: Stegostoma tigrinum (assembly GCF_030684315.1). NCBI lineage: Eukaryota > Metazoa > Chordata > Chondrichthyes > Orectolobiformes > Stegostomatidae > Stegostoma > Stegostoma tigrinum. Next base: position 60,779,575 of record NC_081356.1, on the reverse strand, counting down.
CCACCTAATCTTTATATAGCAACCCAGACCCAGCTGTCAGAATTAGCAGAATTGTAGCAGTGTAAATTAAATGCAAATACAATTAACGTAAGTGGCCTCCGCAGTAATGTCCCAATCAAAATTTCTATTTGAAAATAATTAGTCAGTCAAAGGATTCAATTTTGAAAAATGGAGCATTCTAAATACTTGTTAATTTTCAAGATGGAAAGTAACTTCCAGTTTCTGCGTTGTAATCTATGCTAGATTTAACAGACTGTACTATATACATTATGTGCATCCATACAATTCTTTTACAACTATTAAAGAGAGAGCACAAAGCACTAAATTGGATCACATATATATTCTAATTGCAAATACCAGACAGAGCAAATTAATTGGTAGGGATGCATTCTGCAAATATATCAAGGTACTTTGTCTGCTTTTTGGTCTGTATCTCCATGTAGTTTCTTCAAATTTGTACGGATTTAATACCTGTAAATCTTTGCACTTAATATGGCTTGTGTGATAACTTCACATGCCACCTGTTTAACTATTCAAATGCTCTCACTTTATTACATAAATCATCCAAAGGCGCCAATAATTATTTAAACACATCCTTAAATTATTCTCTACCTACTGGCTGTAAATCACCAAAATCTAGAAAACCAAGAACTGTAAATGGAAAAAATACAATAAGCGTGTTTCCACCATTATTTTGCCAATCAAAATTACCAACATTGAGATTGGACACATAGTAGGTGTGACCGTATTACGCTTCTAGAATTTGACGCATGCAGTAGGAGTCCGGGGGGCACTCTGGACAACAACCAACAGGGCAGCACTCTGTTTTAAGGACAATGGCCACTCTTAAGAACTGCCAGTCAGAAAGCTGGTAGATCAGAAGGGACATGGGAGTAACAGTTGCTGCGGGGGCTGTATCTTGAGAAGTAAGATGCATCATGCACCCTCACAGTTAAACTTATCTTTCATTCACACGCAGGACATGGGCCTCACTGGCAGGTCAGCATTTATTGCCGATCCTTAGCTACCCTTCAGAAAGTGGTGTGAGCGGCATACTTGAACTGCTGTAATCCATGGGATGTAAGTAGACCCACAAAGCACTAAAGAATTCCAGGATTTTGACCCAGTGGCAGTGAAGGATCAGCAATAAATTTCCAAGTCAGTATGGTGAGTTATTTGGAGCGGAACTTGCAAGTGTTAAGTGTTCTCATGTATGTGCTGCCCTTTCTTTCTAGATGGAATTGGTCATTGGTTGAGAAGGTGCTGCCTAAGGATCTTTGGTGAATTTCTGATTGCACGTTACAGAATTGAGGATTAGTGGTGGATTGACTGAATGCGGATGTGGTACAGACAAACGGGCTGCTTTGCCTTGGATGGTGTCAAGCTTCTTGAGTGATGTTGGAGCTGCATTCATCCAGGCAAGTGAAGAATATTCCATTATATCCCTCACTTATGCCTTCCAAATGGTGGACAGGTTTTGGGGGGGCCAGGAAGTAAATTACTCACTGCTGTATTCCTAGCTTCTGACCTTCTCTCGTAGCCACTGTATTTATATCGCGACTCCAGTTCAGTTTCTGGTCAAGAGTAATCCCCAGGATATTTGTAGTGGGGGATTCAGTGATGGTAAAGCCATTGAGTGTCAATGGACTATTGTTAGATTGTCTCTTATTGGAGATGTTCATTGCCTAGCATTTGTGTGGTGTGAATGTTACTTGCCACTTTCCAGCCCAGGCTTGGATGTGGTCAGGTCTTACTACATTTGGACATGAACTGCTTTGGTATCTGAGAAGTACCGAATGGTGCTGAACATTGTGCATTCATCAGCGACCATCCCCACTTCTGGCCTTATGATGGAAGAAAGTTCATTGGTCAAGCAGCGGAAGATCTTTGGACCTAGGTCACTACCCTGAGGAATGCCTGCAGACATACCCTGAGCTGAGAAGACTGGTCTCCAACAACCACAACCATTTTCCTGGGAGCCAGACATGACTCCAACCACCACAAAGTTTGTTTCCTGATTTCTAGTAACTCCACTTTTGCTAGGTCTCCTTGATCCCACACTCAGTCAAATGTGGACTTGAATCAAGTGCTGCCACTCTCAGCTCATCTTTTGAATTCATGTTTTTCGATGGTGCTCGAAACATGTTTATAATGAGGCCAGAATCTGAGGGGCCCTCATGGAATCCAAACTCGGCATCAGTGAGCACATTATTTCTGAGCAATGCTGCTTTTGGCACTGGTGATGACACCTTCAATCACTTTACTGGTGATTGACAGTAGATTGAAGAGGGGGCAATGGTCAGTTAGGCTTGTCCAGCTTTTTGTGTACAAAACATACCTGGGCAATATTTCATATTGTTAGGTTGCCAATTTTGTAGCTGCACTGGAAGAGCTTGGCTCGGGACGTGGCAAGTTCTGGAGCACGGGTCTTCAGTACTATTTCCAGAATATTATCAAGGCCCATAGCCATTCCAGTATCCAGGCTTCCAACTGTTTCCTGACATCACATGAAGGAACTGAATTGGCTGAAAAGTGGCATCTGTGATGCTGGAGACCACTGGAAGAGGCCAAGATGGATCACGTACTCAGCACTTCTGGCTGAAGATTGCTGCAAATGCATCAGCCTTATCTTTTGCACCAATCTGCTATGTTCTCCCATCAATGGGCACAAGGATATTTGTGGAGCTTCCTCCTCCAGTGAGTTGTTTAATTGTACGCCACCGTTCACAACTGGATGGGCAGGACCGCAGAGCTCAGGTGTGATCCATTGATTGTGAGATCACTTAGCTCTGTCTATCATTTGCTGCTAATGCTGTTTGGCATACAAGTAATCTTGTTTGATAGCTTCGCCAAGTTGACGCTTCATTTTTAGATATTCCTGGTGCTACTCCTGGCATGCTCTCCTGCACTCTTCAGAGAATCAGGGCTGATCCCCTGGCTTGATCACAAAGGTAAAGTGCTGGGCTCTGTATTGATAAATTGAATTGGGCTATGGTTCTGTTAATGCTGATATCCCATAGTGCCTCATGGGTGCCAGTCTTGGGTTGCTAGATTTGTTAGAAGTCTGTCCTATTTAGCACAGTGATAGTGCTTCAGTAACACTGTAAGGTGTTCTGGGTGTGAAGATGTTAAAGGTTTATCAGCGTGAAGATGGGACTTTGTCTCCATAGGGAGTGTGCGGCACTGTGCTCTTACCAATACTGTCATGGGCAGAGGCAACTGCGGCAGGCACACTGGTGAGGATGAAGTCAAGTACGATTTCCCTCTTGCTGATTTCCTCACCATCAATTCAAACACAGGCTGGCAGCTATTTCCTTTAGGACATGATTGTGCTGGTGCTGATGCTGCTGAGCCACTCTTGGTGATAAATATTGAAATTCCACTACCCAAAATAAATTTTTCACCCTTATCAACCACAGTCTTCCCCGGCCATGGAGAAACACAGTGCTGCTCAACATGAAGAAACAGTCATCAGTCGAGGGATAATAAAAAGTGGTCATCAGCAAGTGGATTCCTTGGTCATGTCTGATCTGATGCCATGAGACGTCATGGTGTCTGGAGTAATGTTGAGGACTCCCAGGGCATGTTCCTCACAAATCCATACCATTGTGCCACCAGCTCTGCTGTGCCTGTCCTGTCGCTGGGAACAGAACATTTCCGGGGATGGTGATGGTGGTATCTGGGACATTGACAGTAACATAAAATTCCGTGAGTATGACTAAGTCAGGTTCAAGTCAGCACTGGCCCCCATACATTAGTAAGGAGGTCTTTATAGGGTCAACAGAGCTGTCTATGCTGTTGTCATCTCCGGTGCCTAGGGTGATACCAGGTGATTAATCCAGTTTCATTTATTTTTTGAGGCTTCATAGCAATTGTTGTAGCTGCGTAGTTTACCAAGCCATTTCAGAGGGCATTTAAGAGTCAACCACATAGAATACGATATCCTTTACTGTCACATGTACTCCATTGTCGCAGTACAGTGAAAAGCTTTTACAATGTCTACCTCTTTTGATGCCATCTTAGGTGCAAGCATTTAGGTACAAGTCATGGATACACAAGACAAATAAAAAGTAGGTGCATTACCTTAAGCGTTTAAAAAAGTAACATAGAAACAAGACATAGTTAAAGGATTGACATTACAGTCAGGTAAAAAATTTCAAATAAACATTACATTGCAGCAGCTCAGTGCAGGGCCTCTGCACATGGTCGGACTGCCCGTGGCAGACACTAATCCAACAGCCATCTCCACTCTGCTCCAAGCCTCCAAACAACTCCGTACCGGCACTCAGATGCTCCAAGATGAGTTCCAGGACTGCCTCCCCCATGCTCACTGCCAGCGTGCTGTGGGTCTAGAGTCACATGTAGGCCAGTCCAGATAAGGGTGGCAGATTTCCTTCCCTGGAGAACATTTGTGAAGCAGATGGGTTTTTTCCAATAATTGACGCAGGTCATTAGACTCTTAATTCCTGATATTTATTGGATTCAAATTCCACCATCTGCCATGATGGGATTTGAACTCAGATCCCTAGGGTATTAGCGGAGTTTCTGGATTCATAGCCATCACCTACCCAAAAAGGTGTAGTTTGGTGCCATCAAAGCCAGGCAAGATAGCACTGGCGGGCAATAGAAGGCTGGTGGTGAGGTCAGGCAGCCCAAATAGAATTGCTGCCAGCCATCTGGAAAATCACCAGCAACAGGAAGACACCCTTAAGTGGCCACTTACGACTCTGTTAGCTACTACAGAAGGGCTTTATGCTACCTTTCCTGCTGGGACGAGGTGACATGAAGGCAAGAAAATATCAAGCCATTCTCCTTTCTGCCCACTCACAAGAACACCCACTTCTTAGCTCGTTCCCAGACTGCTGGGAAATTCCAACCCCTTGAAAACAAGGAAATTAACTGTACAAAGACACTTATAAAACTGTGAAATTCATTCCCTTCAGTACCTTACACAACAGGTTCATCAAATTCATTCTGAGTGATTTTGGCTACAGCATCATTGTAAGGATCCCAATCTGGATCAGATATGAAGCTTTCATTTTCAGAATTGACCCTCGACAACAAGTCACATTCATCTCTATCCAATGAATTAGATATTCTGCAATTTTTTAATGATCTGATGACAACTGGTGTAGAAATAATATTGCATGATTTAAGAATGAAACCACAGAAAAAAAAAATCAGTTGGGATAGCACTCATATTGGGGTAGCACTCATACTTTTTGTGAAAATGTTGCCTCTATCAACCATTCACTTCTTTCCTTACATGCACATGTAAACCTTGAATGATTTGTTGAAAGCATCCGAAGCTTTTCCTGTCATCATTGGCAATCACTCACTAATGAGACCGTTTGTCCACCTTGGAAATTCTGTGTCACTGGTCATGGGTCCTATGGGATCTTGTGTAGCTGACAAGACCAATCCTGGAACTGCATCTCTGACAACACATTTGACAGGTGAAGTGGAAGTGGAATTGGTCCTTAGCCTTGAGATCACTGACACTTGTTTCGTGGGTCCCTTTTCCAGACTTTCCCTTGCTGACAGGTGTTGTCAAAGAATAGTCTCCCTTCCCTAGTCTCCCTTCCCGTGGGAATTTCCTCCAAGTCAGCTTCTTCTGAGCAAGGGTCTCTATTGCTTTGACATCCATGTTTCATTTCTAGAGGTAAGACTTCAAGGAGACTTTCAACTGCTTCCTTGGCCCTCCTCTCATTTAAGTGCCTTCCTTGAGTTGGGCAAAGAAGAGCTGTTTTGGTAGTCAGAATTCAGGCATCCTCAGCACATGGCCAGCCCAGCTGAGTTGATTTCGATGACCATGGCCTCAATGTTGGTGCCGTTAGCTACTTCAAGGGCGCTAATGTTAGTAAATTGCCCTCCCAGCTGATGTGTAGAATCCATCTCAAACAGCATTGATGCCACTACTTCAGAGCCTTGAAGTGGTGCCCACACATAGTCCCAAGTTTTGGAACCATATAGAAGAGTCAGAAGGATGACAGCCTTATACACAAGGATCTTCTTTCAGTCAAAGATTTTCAACCTTAGACTTCCAAAGGTTGTGCTTGAAGATTGGATGCAATGTTGGATTTCTGAATCAATGACAGTCTTAGATGAGAGGCAGCTTCCCTGGTATGTAAAATGTTAAACATTTGGGCAGATTTCTTCATTGATCTAAATGGAGAGATAGGCCTGAAAATTCAGCCTTCTTGAGATTGAGGTTGAGTTCAATTCTTCAGTATGCATCTGCGAAGACTTTAAGCAAAGCATGAAGATTGTCTTCAAAGACAGCAGAGGTGACATTGTCATATATATACCAAGGTTCCATGAGCAATGTTGGTGTTGTTTTCTTCTTTGATTTCTACCGGTTGAGGTTGGTCAATGGACCAAGTAAAACCGTTGTGTGGGTGTTGCCTCTTTGAAGGTACCTTTTGATCTTGCTGGTTATTTTGTATGCCCCACATCGATATGTTGAACTCTTTACAATAGGCCACCAGGATATCTTTTATACAAATCACTGATCCATAATCTCACTCCATCCTCATTCATCCAACCATTATTATAGACATAAGCAAAAACCCCATACAGAAAATGATGTTCTGCATGGTTTTACATTTGAAAATTAGCATAGGCTTTTAATGCCTTCCGTCAGCAATGAAGAGCAGTACTTCTGGGAGTCCTGTTCTTTCACATCCAGTTATTTTCATGAGAGTTATATTTACTCCATAGTAACTCTGTTGGGCAAATTGATGTACTTTTCATTCATGTTGCCAATGTGACTTGATGTTTTGTTGCTGTGTCATGATGAATTATTAGAAATTGGTAATTTTAGCTTTAAAGTTTTTGATAGGCTCTGATCAATCTTGGTCTTCTGCCACAATACTGCTTCATTAAACAAGATCGTTATAGCAATTAACTGTTGATCAGAAATCTTCATTGGAATGAGGATTTGATTTGGCCTACGTGTACCCATTTCATTTCTGGTAATGATGTAAGCCATTCAATTATTTTTGAGGAATCTTTCCAATATATATTTGTCATATCAGGCCAGTGGCCAGCCCCTGTTCTAATGGCATATTTGGTCTTTGGCATCATATGAAAATGAGAATGAAATATTTCACTAATACCAAATTCCTTCATTGCAGCACAATTAACTGATCAGTGAGTAAGCATTACAACTTTTGGCTTGAAAGCTGCAAAGTGTTTAATCTACACATGCTGGCAATATGAAACAAAAACAGCAAATGCTGGAGAAACAACAGGTCTGGCAACATGTGTTGATAGCAAAAGTGAAGAAATGTTTTGAGTCTAGTGGTCATAATTGAAAAAGGATTACTGGACTTGAAAAGTTACTTTGTTTATCTCTCAACAGATGTTACCAGACCTGCTATGTTTTCCAACACTCTCTGTGACACTGTTTAGTATGTTTTGCTACAGGACTAATCTCTGTTCATCACTTGCCATGATATATACAGTCTGCTTTGTGTGGTCATGTCTTAAACTCCTGTACAAATAATCATAGCATGTCCCTTATCACCGATTTGATCCCATGTGCCAACATACATCAAAAGCTGAGTAATACATGCATTTCTAATATGAAATTTTGAGACTATTAACACATGTAGAGCATTTTGTATATTTAAAAGCATGATTCTGTGCACCAAAGAAATGGGGTCAATTTATACATAATGAACTATGATTTCGATACAGGTTTCCTCCATACAATTGTTTGCAGATCATTGATTTCGGAAACAAGAGGGGCAAGAATAGGTAGTTGCTTAAACATCTTTCAAGGTATTTAGGCTGTAGAGAGGTTGCCAATTGGATACAAAATTGACTTAACTGCAGGACACAGAGTGAAAGAGGACTGATTTTTGGACTAGAGGCCTGTTACCAGTGGTGTTCCACAGGGATCTGTGTTGGGTCCACTATTGTCTATTATTTATAAATGATTTAGATGAGAATATAGAAGTCATGCAGATGTAAAGTACGCAGATGGCACCAGGATTGGTGGTATAATGGACAGTGAAAAAGATTTTCAAACACCGCAAAGAGATCTTGATCAATGGGTCAATGGTCAGAAGAGTGGCAGATGAAATTTAATTTGGATAAATGTGAGGTATAGCATTTTGGTAAAACGAACAAGAGCAGGGCTTTTACAATTAAAAGTATGGCTTTAGGTAGTGTAGAACAGAGAGACCTAGGGGTTCAGATACAGAATTCATTGACGTTTACATCACGTATAGATAGAGTGGTTAAGAAGGTATTTAGCACTCTTGCCTTCACTGCTCAGACCTCTGAGTACAGGGGTTAGGATGTTATGTTGAAGTTGTACAGGATGCTGATGGGGTCTTTTCTTCACTACTGTGTAGCCCTGTTATAAAAAGGATATTATTAAGCTGGAGAGGCAGCAGAGTATTGACTTTTAAGGAGAGGCTGGATAGGCTGGGACCTTTTTTCACTGGATCATAGGAGGTTGAAGGGTGACCTTATAGAGTTTTATAAAATCATGAGGAGTATAGATAACCAGAATGGCAGGTGCCTTTCCCAAGGGTAGGGGATTTCAAGAGTAGATGACACAATTTTAAGGTGAGAGGAGAAAGATTTTAAAAAAGACATGAGGATCAATTTTTAGTAAACAGAGAGTGGTTTGTGTGTGGAATGAACTTTTAAAGGAAGTGGTGGATGTAGGTACAGTTACAATGTTGAAAAGACATTTGGATTTGAATAAGAAATGTTGTTTCGACGGATATGGGCCCAATGTAGGTAGATGGGGCTAGTTTAGTTTACAATTATGGTCAGCCTAGACTGGTTGGACCAAAGGGTCTGTTTCCACGCTGTATGACTTTACAACTCTTGTGGGGTCCACTCACATGGCAGTGAAAACTACAGGCAGTTGCTTACCTCAAAATGTAGGTGCTATTGCTGTAGAGAGGATGTATCCCCATGCTTGAAGTCGATAACAGAGAGCACGGTCTCAGAGTAGGGGCAGATCATTTAGCCCTAAAACGAGGAGGAATTTCTTCTGTCAAGGTGTAGTAAATCTTTGGAACTCTACCCCAGCGTGCTGTGGAAGGTAGTCATTAGGTATATTTAAGATAGAGGTCAATAGATTTCTAGATTCCAGTGACATCAGAGGATGTGCAGGTAACCTGGAGAAATAACGATTAAGTAGATGATGGCAGAGCAAACTCAAGAAGCTGATTGATTGCTCCTGCTCCCATATTCCTATGTGCTTTAAATTGAGTGAGTGCATGACTGGAAATATATAGTTGAATGGAACTCAGAAACTGAACGTGGCATGGTGACTCAGTGGTAAGCACAACAGTAGGGACCCGGGTTCTATTCCACTCTTGGGTGACTGTTTGTGTGGAGCTTGCACGTTCTGTATGTCTGCATGGGTTTCCTTTGGGCGCTCTAGTTTCTTCATACAGTCCAAAGATTGGTGGACTAGGTGGATTAGCCAGAGGAAATGCAGGGCTATAGGAATGGGGTGGGTCTGGGTAGAATGCTCTTCAGAGGATTGATGTGAACTTAATGGGCTGAATGTCCTCTTTCCACACTGTAGGGATTCTCTGAAACTTGGCAAAATCAACTTCTTACATACTGAAGCCCATTCCAAGATATTTAAGGTGACTGAGTTATGAGTTGGCACCTCATCACTGGAATACATAGACCGTCAATGTATTACTGTTAATGTCCTCTCATTCCTTCCATCCATTCTTGTTTTGGCATGAAAGGGAAATATTAATAACAGTGTTAAAGGACTAGTTTATGTTGTCAGCTGTGAAGAAATTCAACTGTCATTACCAGTTAGTAGGTCCCAAAATGATTCAGAATATGCAGTGTGTGTCAGTTCAGCTCTCAAAGGCATACTAACTCAATCAGGTACATGTTACGCTTATGGAACATGCTTTTAACACCCATTAGATGTCTGTGAACGTGTTTTACTGTTTCTTCCCTCCACTCCTACTCAAAACAGCCAGACCATATCATGTTCCAATGTTTCTGATTTCCAAGAGATTATCTTTATTCTATTATTCACACATGTTCTGGGCCAATATAATAAAACAAGGAACTGCTGATGCTGGAAACTTAAAACAAAAGCAGAAATTTCCAAAAATTCTGAAGGGTCACTGGACTCAGCACATTAACTCTGCTTTGACTCCACAGATAGGACCAGACATGCTGAGTTTCTCCAGTGATTTCTAAATTTTGTTCTGGACCAGTACTATATTTCTTTAAGACCACCATCACCACTCCCTCTGCCTTTTGTTCCATTATTATGAAGAAAACATTCCTAAGAGGAAAGGCACTGGCCTAGTAGTATTATCGCTCAACCACTAATGCAGAAACTCAGCTAATGTTCTGGGGACACAGGTTTGAATCCTGCCACAGCAGATCATGGAATTTGGGTTCAATAAAAAAAATCTGGAATTAAGAATCTGCTGATGACCATGAAATCATTCTCAATTGTCAGAAAAACCAATTTGGTTCACTAATCTCCTTCAGGAAGGGAAATCTGGCCATCCTCACCTGGTCTGGCCTATATGTGACTCCAGACCCACAACAATGTGGTTGACTCTCAGCTGCCCAGCAAGCCATCCAGTTGTACCAATTGCTACAAATCTCTCAAAGAAATGAAATCGGATGCATCACCTGGCATTGAACTAGGCAATGGTCAAGGCAACGGCAAAAACATGCCCTATCAACCCTGCAAAGTCCTCCTCACTAACATCTGGGGGCTAGTGCCAAAATTGGAAGAACTGTCTCACAGACTAGTCAAGCAACAGCCTGACATAGTCATACTCACGGAATCATACCTTACAGACAATGCCCCATACACCACCATCACCATCCCTGGATATATCCTGTCCCAGCACAGTGGTGTACAGCTGGGAAGGAGTTGCCCCGGGATACGCTAACATTCACTCTGGACCCAATGAAGTCTTGTGACTTCAGGTTAAACATGAGCAAGGAAACCTCCTGCTGATTACCATGTACCACCCTCCCTAGGTTAATGAACCAGAACTCTACCATGTTAAACCACACTTAGAGGAAGCACTGAGGATAGCAATGCCCAAAATGTACTCTAGATGTGAGATTTCAAGTTCCACTACCAAGACTGGGTTGGCAGCAGCACTACAGATTGAGCTGATTGGGTCCTGGAGAACATAGCAGCTAGGCTGGGTCTGCACCAGGTGGTGAGAGAACCTACAAGAGGGAAAAACATACTTGATGTCATCCTTACCAATCTACCAGTTGCAAATGCATCTATCCATGACTGTATTGGTAAGAATGACCACTGCACAGTCTTTACGGAGACAAAGTCTGGCCTTCACGTTGAGAATAATCTTCATCGTGTTGTGTGGCACTATCACTGTTCTAAATGGGACAGACTTCAAACAGGTCTAGCAACTCAAGACTGGGCATCCATGAGGCACTGTGTGCCATTAACAGCAGTTGAATTGTACTCCACCACAATCTTTCCCCTAATGGTCCAGCATATTCCCCACTTAACCATTACTATCAAGCCAGGGGATCAACCCTGGTTCAATGGAGAGTGTAGGAGCGCATGCCAGGAGCAGCACCAGGCATTCCTGAAGGTGGTATGTCAATCTAGTGAAGCCACCAAACAGGCCTACTTACACAATAGACAGCATAAGCAGCAAGTGATTGACACAGCTAAGCAATCCCACAACCAAGGCATCAGGTATAAGCTCTGCAATCCTGCCACATCCAGTTGTGAACGGTGGTGGACAATTAAACAACTCACTAGATGAGGAGGCTCTACAAATAACCCCATCCTCAATGATGGAAAAGACCACCACATCAGAGTGAAGCATTCTCAGCAATCTTCAGCCAGAAGTGCCTAGTAGATATCTATCTCAAACTCCTCCAGTGTTTCCCGAAATTACAAATACCAGTCTTCAAGGCAATTCGATTCACTCGATGTGATATCAAGAGATGGTTGGAGACACTGGATACTACAAAGGCTACAGGCCCAGACAACATTCCAGCAAAAGTACTGAACACATGTGCTCCAGAACTTGCCGCTCCCCAAGTCAAATTAATCCAGTACAGTTACAACACTGGCACTTAACCAACAATATTGAAAAGTGCCCAGGCATGTCCTATACATAGAAGCAGGGAAAATCCAACCAGGCCAATTACTGTACCATCAGTCTTCCTTTGATGGCACCTTCATCACTTTACTGATGATCAAAAGTGATGAAAGGTGTCATCAATAGTGATATCGAGCAAAAGCTGCTCAGCAAAAGCTTTCTCAAAGAGTCCTAGTTTGGGTTCTGCCAGGACAACTGAGCTCCTGACCTCATTACAGCCCTGTGTCAAACATGGACAAAGGAGCTGAATTCCAGAGGTGAGGTGAGAGTGACAGCAACTGACATCAAGGCTGCATCTGACCAAGTGTGGCATCAAGGAGTCCTGACAATACTGGAATCAATACGTATCAGGAGCAAACTCGCCAGTGGTGGGAGTCATACCTAGCACATTGGAAGATAGTTGTGGTTGTTGGAGGTCAGTTATCTCAGCTCCAGGGCTTCTCTTCAGGAGTTCCTCAGGGTTGTGTCCTAGACTCAAACATCTTCAGCTGCTTTATCAAATGACCTTCCCTCCATAAGTAATGATGTTTGCTGATGACTGCAAAACATTCAGCACCGTTCAAGAGCCTTCAGTCTCCAAAGCAGTTCATGTTCAAATGCAACAAGATTTGGACAATATCCAGGCTTGTGCTGACAAGTGGCAAGTTACATTCATGCCACACATGTGCCAGGCTCTGATCATCACCAAAAAAGACAATCTAACCACCGCCCCTTCACATTCAATGGTGTTACCATCATTAAATCCCCTGCTGTCAACATCCCAGGGGTTATCACTGACCAGAAACTCAACTGGATTCACCACTTAAACTCAGTGGTTACAAGAGAAGGTCTGAGGCTAGGAATATGGCAGTGAGTAACTCACCTCCTGACTCTCCAAAGCCTGTCCACCATCTACAAGGCACAAGTCAGGAGTGTGATGGAATACTCTCCTCTTGCCTGGATGAGTGCAGCCCTGACAACACCCAAGAAATTTAATGCCATCCAGAACAAAGCAGCCCGCTTGATTGGCACTACATCCACAAGCATTCATTCCCTCCAGCACTGACAATCAGTAGCAGCAGTGTGTACAATCTACAAGAAGCAGTGCAGGAATTCACCAAAGATCTTCAGGTAATTCCTTCCAAACCCATCTTGAAGGACAAGTGCAGCAGACATGGAAATATATTGCTGTTCCTTCACTGTCACTAGGTCAGAATCCTGGAATTCCCTCCCTAATGGCATGGTGGGTCAACCCACAGCAGGTGTATTGCAGCGGTTCAAGAAGGAAGCTCATCAGCACCTTCTCAACAGCAACAAGGGATGGGCAATAAATGCTCACCGACCAGTGACGCCCACATACTACAGATGAATATTTTAAAAACTTAACAAAGGATCGAGAATGCGGGGAATTAAAAGTGATTAATAAAATAAGCAAAGTGGTGAGAAAAAAGCATTTTCACTGCCTGAGTTGGTGGAAGCAGGTTCAACTGAGATCATCAAAAGAGAATTATATTGTTATTTGAAAAGGAGCGACATGCTAGAAAAGAAAGGATAATTTATGATACTCATTTGGCCTCCTCTAGTGCTGTAACAATTCTGCGATCTATGGCTCCTTTAATCTCTCCTGCAACATTAACCAATACCTGACCCCTTCTGTTGCTCCACTTATTCTCTCCATATATGTGGAAGGATAACAAAAGTTAATATTTCACATCAACAACATTTCATCAGGTCACAAGTGAACTGACAAGTGGTGTTTGACCTAATTGATTAACTTTTTCTGTCTCTACCTGAGTATTTCCAACATTTTCCATTTTTATTACTGAAATCTAAATTCACATACCAAGTTCAGCTGTATGAGCTGCAGCTAAGTTCCATTTACAATTAATCCTTCCACTGCTATAGTAGCAAAAACACCAGATCCTGGAAAGTAAATAATTGCATTCTAAGAAAAAAAGTTATAGCAAATCAAAACAACTGAACTCCAATAACACATTAATTGTAATCTAAATTCCCCAAATATATAGACAGTATCCATTTAAGTAATTGTTGATTTCAGGACTTCGATGCTTTGATGGGGAGTTGGAATTTCATTCAAAATAATTAATTACTCCTTACAGCTAACATTAGAGTAAATATTGCTGTAGCAGATTCAGTAATTAGGCCAGTGTTGACAATTGACCAATTAACCTGGCTCAGTACTGCATATGAAGGCTTTTCACTCGAAGCTGGGATTCTTCCCAATTGGCTCAAAGTCTTTTTAATCAACCTGTTCAGAATGCAGTGGCACACCACAGGAGCAGGTGAAATTTGCACCAAGGCCTTCCAAGGTGGGGGTCTGCGCTACAGGACCCCAAAAATTTGGATCTAACATGCCAGGTTTCATTCTGGGATCTGGTTTGTCCAATATTACCATCACTAGGGTTATAATAACATGTTATGGCACATCACCTTGGCTATCACATCCTGACAGTGGACTTGAAACCAGAAGCAGGAACATTACCACTGCATCATAAAACCCTCCAAATAAATCTGTGTGAAAATTGTAACGAGCAGGGTATTACCGCCAAACAAGAAATGAAGAGCTCACCAACTAGAATGTATGGTTATCGCTGGTCTAACTCCAACAGTACTCCTTTCAATATTTATGAGATCCCAAGGCTTGGATTTTGCCAGTTAAAATATCTGAATTTCAATAAACCAGATATGCTTCTGCCAGGGTAATCATATCAGGCTAATCAAAAGGTATGGTATAGATTTTTCAGAAAGATGGGCTACTTTCAATAACTCTTGCTGTCGCATTGTGAGAGCAGCTCTGAGAAAATAATGAGAATAAAAATAATGGTGAACATTTCAAAATTGGACAGAAACTCCAGTGATTTTTAGCTGTTCCTATGTTTAAAGAAATCTTACTTCACTTTAAATGTAGCCTCTACATCTCCCCAAAGACATATTTCAGATGTAAGAAAGCATCAGACGATTTTCAATCACCAAACTTCTCAACTAAAATAATGATAATATTTCTAAACATCAAATATCAAGGCTTATTTTGAAAATGTCCTAATTGCTCCCTTGTCTTTTTTTAAACTACAAAGATAGCCACCCAATTGATGGCTTGGCACAACAGAGAGCAAAGAATAAATTATTTTCACATGATCTTTGTTCAATTGTTCTTTGATCTTTGTTTTCTCTTTTTTTCCACATCCTTACAGATAGATCTACATAGATTTTTCCACAATGACATGAATAGTTCATCACTCTCTTTAGCTGATGCTGTTCACTATCTTAGTCAGGTAACATTGGAATGACAAAGAGTTGCAAGTTTGATCTTCTTTTCCCATCTTACTCCTGTGATAGTACTTTTAATAGTATAGTAATTTGTTCTAAGTCTAGCAAATACTAACTGATATCATATAACAATGGTATTGTATCAAGCTTGGATTGAGTGCTAGCAGTTCTCGGTAAGTAGAGTTCAGAATATTATTAAAGAGTCAAAATTTCTTTTTTGCACAACCTAGTTTTGTTTCTAGTTAGCATTTAACTTACAGTTTTAAATTCTAAGCATTTTGAATCAACCGGTTCAGACATATTGTAACATGGTTCTGTCTCAAGCAGGACATGACTGTCAATCTTCCAGCTCACATACATAGACATTGTAATTGTGTCACAACAGCCCAACAGCTTAAATTGTAAAGTACCCTGCCTGCAGCAGAGTTTTAACAAGGTCCCCCAGTGGAAGAACACCTGGGTTGAGTTAATTAAAGAAGGAGCTGAAACAGGTTCCCTCTGTGACTATGTCAACTAGGCTTTTGAACTGGGAACATAGAAAAATAGCCAAGACGTGCAACTTAATACCAAAGTGTGAGTTAAAATGATCACTGAGTTAGTGATTAAGCGAGTTCAGGGAGGAAGGAAGTGCTTCTTTGTTTTGTTAACTTTACAGCCTCCAGGAATTGGTTCTTTTTCTGCCATAGGAATAAAATGTAGTTATTTGGCGAATGCTTGGTAAGTGTCAAAGATTTATTCTAGTCCTAAGGCTCAAATTAATGTCATAACTGGTGGCAGGTTTAATAACACACATTTAAAAAGCAAGTGTATTACTGAATAATATAATTAAGTTGTTATGACAAATACATGAAAGAGAGCAAAACAGATGATGTGTCAGAGCTGCAGCATGTGGGAGCTCCTAGATGACACTGTGATCCAAAGCAAACACATCTATGGTAAGTGTTTGAAGTTTAAATTTTGTGAGCTTAGAGTTCAGCTAAGAATACATGAGCGAGAAGCTGAAATAAAGATATATGCATCAGATAGAGGACAAAATTCCTGGATATGTTTAACCGGATGCAGTCACAACCCTCATGACGGGCTCTTCTGATTTGGTCAATGTTCAGAAAGAGTGTAACTGTGAGGAAAGTCAGTAAGGGGTCTAGGAGACTGGAAAGAAGCAGCCTCAGCCTTTCCAATTTCCCAACAGGTTTGAGGAGAAGAATATAAGGTTCTTTCAGAGGAGAGTGGGGGCTGCAGGATGGACCAGCAAACTAGTACAAGAAACCATTAAGGGAAGGGGAGATAGTGGTAGAGGTAGTGGGGGACAATTTAGTGAGGGGAATATCTGTAGCAAAGATTGTCAGTCCAGATAATGTTTTTGCCTACCAGTGCCAGGGTTCAGGTTACCTGGTCAGGGCTAGATAGCAACTTACAACGAAACAGGGAGGATCCAGTCATTATGGTCTTTGCAGGTAGCAACAACATAGGCAAGGATAACAAATGTAGAGGATCCATATAGTCAGTCTGAGGAGCTAAGCACAAATTAAGATGCAGAACCCCAAAAGTTATAACCTCTGAATTATTACCTGGGCCACCTGTAAATTGACAGAATAGATCGGAGGCCAGGAATCATACAGTGAGTAGTACACCTCCTGGCTCCCAAAGTTTGTCCACTATCTACAAGACATAACACTGAATAGAACATAGAACAGTACAGGCCCTTCGGCCCACATTGTTGTGCCAAATTATTATCCTACTGTAAGGTCAAACTACCCTGCATACACTACATTTTACTATCATCCATGTGCCTATCCAAGAGTTGCTTAAATGTCCCTAATGATTCTGACTCCACTACTACCGTTGGCAGCACATTCCACGCACCCACTACTCTCTGTGTAAAGAACTTACATCTGACAGCTCCCCTGTACTTTCCTCCAAACACCTTAAAATTATGCCCCCTCGTAACAGTCATTTCCACCCTGGGAAAAAGTCTCTGGCTATCCACTCTATCTCTGCCTCTCATCATCTTATACACCTCTATCAAGTCACCTCTCATCCTTCTTCGCTCCAATGAGAAAAGTCCTAGCTCCTTCAGCCTTTCCTCATAAGACCTGCCCTCCAGTCCAGGCAGCAGCCTGGTAAATCACCTCTGTACCCTTTCTAAAGCTTCCACATCCTTCCTATAAGGAGGCGACCAGAACCAAACACAATATTCCAAGTGTGGTCTAACCAAGGTGTTAAAGAGCTGCAGCATAACCGCATGGCTCTTAAACTCAAATCTCTGGCTGATGAAAGCCAACACACCATATGCTTTCTTAATAACCCTATCAGCCTGGGTAGCAACTTTGAGGGATCTATGGACGTGGACCCCAAGATCCCTCTGTTCCTCCACACTGCCAAGAATCCTGCCATTAATCCTGTATTCTGCATTCAAATTCCAAAATGAATCACTTTTCACACTTCTCCAGGTTGAATTCCATCTGCCACTTCTTTGCCCACCTCTGCATCCTGCCAATGTCCCATTGCAATCTATAACAGCCCTCCACACTATCCACAATTCCACCAACCTTCATGTCTTCAGCAAACTTACTAACGCACATTTCCAATTCCTCATCCAAGTCATTTATAAAATTATAACAATGTGCCGATATCAAATGGACTGCCGCACTTCAAAAGACAGTTCACCACTACCTTCTCAAGAACTAATAGGTAATGTCCAGCCAGCAACACCTGCACCAATGAATGAATCTAAAAAGACAAAAGAGAAAAGGAAATAATAGAGGAAACGATAAATGACCTGAGACTGGAAAGGGACAGAAAGCAAAAATCTGAGAGTGAAGTAGCAGATAAAGCTAGAGGGTATAAAAAGAAAAAATCTTTAGAACTCCAGAAGTTACTTGTGGGTGCGACGTATACATCCCACTAAGTAATCATTTGATAGGACGAAGCATAGAAGGAAGAAATCATGGGAGGTTATCAGAAAGGCATAGTTGTAATAATGGAAAAATTTAGTTTACACCTCAGGTGTAATCTTCACAGCCCCTGAACAACATCAGTACAGGTGAGATAATTGAGAAAATAAGGTGAGATCAGCAGAAAGAAGATTTTCTATTCTGAACGGCAAGACGAGAATCTCACTGGTGAGCAGCAAGAGGCCTGTATGCATCACTTGAATAGATTAGCATCCATTTATTACCAAATCTTGACTCACTGATGTACAGTTCCTATTCTCCCACCTGCCAATTAGGGATTAGAGGGCAACAAATCCCGAAATGAAACTCAGAGCAGGTAGCTTGTGACTCCAGCTCACTGCTAGCTCACCCAGGCCTGTATTTAAGATAGCAGTCAGCAACATCTCATGGCATTATTCACAGGCAACCAGTCCAGGAATTTAAAATACGTCAGTTCGGAAAGTGCACAGAGATCAGTCAGGGATCTGATTAGTCATCAGTCAGGGCTAGAACATAAGATTAATTAATGATCATAGTGAACCAGCCCTTACATAGTAGTGACTTTTAGATTCAATTTAAGGTAGAAAGGAGTTGAGTAGCCACTACTCTTTAAATAAAAACATAAATAAGGTAATTATGAGGGCCCAAAAGCAGAGCTAACTGATGCAAATTGGCAAACAGGATCAGTCCATACAGATGCAATGGCAGATACTTTAAAGGAATATTTCAGAATACATAGAACTACTCAAACGAGTAAGAAAAATTCCAAAGGACAGATCCATAATCCTTAGTTATAAAGAAATGTTAAAGATAGTATCCAACTAAAAAAGCAAATGACTAAAAATTAAGGAGGGAAAAGCTAGAGTATGAGACAAAGCAAGCTAGAAATCTAAAAATAGATAATAAGAATTCCTATAAATACTTTAAAACAAGCTAACAAAGTGACTTTTGGTCCCACAGAAAGTCAATCTAGAGCACTGATAAGGGAAATAAAGAGATGGTGGATAAACTGAAAAGATATTTTGTATCTCAAAACTGAAGACTAAGTAACATCGCACCAGCAACTAGAAATTAAGAATGGGAAGGGAATTGTCGAAGCTGCAGGCTGACAAGATGCTGTGTCCTGACGGCCTTCAAACCAGGCTATAAAAAGCATTGGCTACTGACATGGTTGTTGCATTGCTTTTAGTTTTCCCAAACACCTTCAGAGTCAGGAAATTCCCATTTGAATGGATGGTAATTGTAATGGCTTTATTCAAGAAGGGAGTCAGAAATCGAGAAACTACGGGGCAATCAGCTTAACATCCATCATAGGAAAAAAAATTAGAAGATATTATTAAAGACAATATGGCAGGATACTTAAATAAGGCCACAATAAGTAGGCTAAGTTAACATGGTTTTGTGAAAGGAAAATCATGCAAGACTAATCCATTGGAATTTTTTGAGGAAATGACATATGCTGTGGATAAAAGGGAACTTTTACCTCATCAAAATTTGATTTCCAGAAGGCATTTGATAAAGTGTCACATCAAGGTTATTGAGGAAAGGAAAAATTCATGGTATGAGGGGTAACATATTGGCATGGACTGAAGACTGGCTGGCTAACAGTAAGGAAAGAATAGGTAATGGGTCATAGAAACATAGTGTGTAACAAGACTTCACTGTTGTAAAGATGACAAGGTCCAGAGCTGGATGAACACAGCAGGCCAAGCAGCATCTTAGGAGCAGGAAAGCTGATGTTTCAGGCTGATGTTTTCTGATGAAGGGTCTAGGCCCAAATCGTCAGCTTTCCTGCTCCTCAGATGCTGCTCAGCCTGCTCTATTCATGCAGCTCCACACCGTGTTATCTCAGATTCTCCAGCATCTGCAGTTCCTATTATCTCTACATTTTCCCTGTTGTAAACATAGATGCATAGAAAACAGGAGCAGGAGTTGACCATTCAGCCCTTCATTCCCCAGCCTGTCATTCCCCAGCCTGTCAAGGGAAAAAGTCTAATTCCACATCCAAGTTTTGAATAGTGAGGTGACAATCTCATTAGTGCATGGTGATAGGCCTACTTGCATGTAACTGTATGTCATTAGAATCGAATCTCACCTCTTTGATGTGCATTTTCTAAATCTTTCACAAATAGGTTTGAAACCAAACTGCAGACCTTGATGCTGAATTTCCTCTAAGGCACTTCAATAAAGACAAACAGTTTCTCTTTATTGAATTCTGTCTTCTTCCAGGAATTGTCAGTCTTTTACCTGGAGCTAGTCAAGGTTTGCGACATGGCTGTTGTTGGTCCCTGAGAAGTCAGCTCATAAAGGATCAAAATCTTCCTTTAAAACAGTACAGCACAAGAACAGGCCCTTTGGAGTACCATATGTGTGTGAACCATGATGCCACTCTAAACTAACACATGGTCAGTATCCCTCTATTTCCCAATTAAATACTCAAAGAACTGTAGACACTATAAATCAGGAACAAAAAGAGAAGTTGCTGGAAAAGCTCAGCAGTTCTGGCAGCATCTGTGAAAAAAAATCAAGAGATAATGTTTCAGGTCCAGTGATCCTTCCTCGGAATTGTCTTTCTCCCTCTATTTCCAGTCTGTTCATGTGGCTGTCTAAATGCCTCTCAAACTTAGTAACATCTGCTTCTAGCAATTCCCTTCACAATGCACTCCAGGCACCTACACCCTCTGTAAAATATTTTCCTTCCATAACTCCATTAAACATTTCTCCTTCACCTTAAACCTATGCCCTGTAATATTTCACATTTCATCCTGGGGAAAAGATTCCAACTATCCACCCTATCTATGATTAGATTAGATTCCCTACAGTGTGGAAACAGGCCCTTTGGCCTAACAAGTCCACACTGCCCCTTGAAGAAACCCACCCACACCCATCCCCCTATAACCCACAAACCCCTGAACTCTACGGGCAATTTAGTATAGCCAATCCACCTAACCTGCACATCTTTGGACCGTGGGAGAAAACCGAAGCACCCAGAGAAAACCCACGCAGACACGGGGAGAATGTGCAAACTCCGAACAGACAGTTACCCGAGGCTGGAATTGAACCAGGGTCCCTGGTGCTGTGAGGCTTTAGTGCTAACCACTGAGCCACCATGCCGCCTCATAATTCTTTATACTTCTATCAGGCCTCCCTTCAGCTTCCAATGTTCAAGTGAAAACAATCCAAATTTTGCCAACCTCTCTTTACAGTTAATACATTCCAATCTAGGCAACATCCTGATAAACCTCTTTTGCACCCTCTCCATAGCCTCCACATCCTTCCTACAGTGTGCAAACCAGAACTGCACAGAGTACTCCAAATGTGGCCTAACTGAAGTCTTATACAGCGGCAACATGATTTCTCAACTTACATGCTCAATGCCCTGACCAATGGCTTCTTTACCATCTCATCCACTTGTATTGCCACTTGTAGAGAACTATGAATTTGGATCCCAAGATCCGTCTGTATATCATTGCTGCTAAGGATCCTGCTATTTATTGTATACCTTCCTCTTGCATTTGACCTCCCCAAATATATCACCTCACACTTGTCCAGATTAAATTCCATCTGACATTTCTCTGCACAACATTCTAACCGATCCATATCCTGCTGTCTCCTTTGATAACCTCCCTCACTAACCACAACTCCACTAACTTTCATGTCATCGGCAAACATACTAATCAAGCCACCTACGTTTTCATCCAAATCATTTAGTTATTTAGTACAAACAACAGAGGTCCCAACACTGATCCTTGCAGAACACCACTGGTCACAGATCTTACATCAGAAAAACGCCTCTCAACAGCTACCTTCTGTCTTCTATGACAAAGCGAATTTTATATCCAAGTTACCAACTCACTGTGAATGCCATGTGGCTTAATCTTCTGGACCAGCTTAACATGAGGGACCTCGTCAAATGCTTTAATAATGACGACATAGACAACATCCACTGCCCTATCTTCAATCACGTTTATCATTTCCTCAAAAAACTCAATCAAGTTTCCGAGCAAGACCTTCTCTACATATAGCCATGCTGACTATCCCCAACAAGTCCATTCTTTTCCAAATGCAAGTAAATTCTGTCCCTAAGAATCTTTTCCTATAATTTCCCCCAAAACTAAGAAAGACTCACTGGCCTATAATCCCCTGGATTGTCCCTATTTCCCTTCTTAAACAAAGGAGCAATATTGGCTGAAACAAAAGTAAAAATTGCTGGAGAAACTCAGCAGGTCTGGCACCTGTGCAGGAAGAAAGTAGAGTTAATGTTTCAAGTCCGGCGAAACTCCATCAGAGCTTTCTGATTCCTGGTTCCCATCCCCTGGCATATTAGTTTAAACTTTCCTGAGCGGCACTGGTAAACCTCCCTGCAAGGATATTGGTGCCCTTCCAGTTTGGGTGCGACCTGTCATTCTTGTACAGGTCAACCTGCCCTGGGCGAGATTCCAATGATCCAGATATCTGAAACTTTCCCTCCTAAACCAGTTCTTTAGCCATGCATTCAACAGTATTACCTTCCTATTTCTGGCCTCACTAGCATGTGGCAGAGGAAGTAATCCTAAAATTACAACCTTAGAGGTCCTGCTTTTCAACTTCCTACTCAAGTACCCAAATTCCCACTACAGGACCTCATCATTCTTTCTGCCTATGTCATTAGTAACGATATCGGCCAAGACCATTGGTTGTTCATCCCGCCCTTTTAGAATATCCTTTGCCCAGTCACTATACATCTTTCACAGTGCCACCAGGAATGCAACAAATCATATAAAAACTGAAAGAACTGCAGATGCTGTAAACCAGAAACAAAAGCAGGAGTTGCTGCAAAGGCTTAGCAGGTCTGGCAGCATCTGTGAACTGAAATCAGAGTTAATGTTTCAGGTCCGGTGACCCTTCTTCAGAACTTCTGAGAAACATTCTGCGGAAGGGTCACTGGACCCAAAACATTAACTCTGACTTCTCCTCACAGATGCTGCCAGACCTGCTGAACTTTTCCAGCAACTTCTGTTTTTGGGTATGCAACAAACCATCTCATTCATGGTCACAGAAACACCTACTTGTGACCCTTACTGTTTAGTCCCCCATCACTGCCACTTGCTTAAACTTCGGCCCTCCCCATTGTACAACAGAGCAATCATGGCACCACTGACCTAGCTGGTACTGTTGATTTCCCCTAGGAGGCAGTATCCCCTCCAGACAGTATCCAAAATGGTACACCTGTTTGACAGGTGAATGACCATAGGGGGCTCCCGCATTGCCTGCCCATGCTTCCAGACGATCATCCAATACTTTTCTATCTGAAAAGCCCTTACCTCTGATGTGACTAGCTTGCTGCATGTGTTTTTCACAATGTTCTCAGCTTCATAGACCACATAATGAGTCCATCCACAGTTCCAGCCACGTCGAACTGTCAACCAAGGGCTTCAGATAAATGCATACGTTGTCACCATGGACACTGTAAGTGTCACTAATTTCCACATATTGCAAGAGCAGCATTCCACAGGGGTGAGTTCTGCCATTGTGAACCGTGCCAACTCCAACTACAGACAATAATGTAGGCACCAATTTCACAATCTTACCCACAACTTACCAAATCAAATTTCTCACTTTTGCTCGCTATTTCCTAACAAACTACAAACCACAAAAATAAGTATGTTATGCTCTATCTCCCTCCAGACCCGACTCACTCAATCTCAAGACCTAGTTCCTGAACAGTCAATCCTACATCATCTCCAGAGCTCTGCCTCTGAATTCAGCCAGATTCTGGATTCTGTCTTCTGGGCGCTGCTGTTCAAGAACAGGGTTCTCTATCAGTGGGGTTTTAGGTGGCTAGTGAAGGATAGGGCATGGGATTCAGGGTTCACCAATCTTGGGGCTATGCTGAAAAATTGAACACTAGATAGTGCTGACACATTTAACCCTTAGGGTGTTAGACAACATCTGCTATTTGACCAAAATCATACAAAGTCTGATGACTATTGTACTCAGCCCTGATAATGCATAGAGAATCGAGGCAGCTCAGGTGTTCAACCAGCTTCCAGAGAAAGTTACCTCAATTTTTCCGGAATTTGACACTGACCCTGAGTACCAAACCCTCCCTCAGGATCCCACACCCAACAACTTGAACCACTGAGGAAATTCCCTTCAAAATAGCATGGATGAGTTTCCTGCATGATCTGCAGATAAACACTTTCCATTCCCTTGTCTTTATCCACTGCCTGGCAAACCTTTGGCATGTCACTGTATCTTCTGGTGGTGAAGATCGCCTGTGAGGTATGGAGGTCCTCCCTCTTTGCACTGGCGCTCTAAGGTGGAGAGTGTTGCATGCAGCAGCCCCATGCAATAAAATGATAGTCAGTTCAGTCGGTGCCATCCAGGAGGAAAGTGTTCCACATTTATCTGGATTGTTTTTGGTTGCAGCTCCTATATAGTTTTTTTTAATTAAATGATTGCATTTGTTTTAAATTGTACTTCAGCTCTACACTCCTTATCAATCAAGATGGCCATAAACAGGCCCAGGCACTGAAACGCAGTAAAGATGGTGACAATTCCTGCCATGCAAGATGGAGTGGATAGCTAGTGGACAGATCCCACTTGCTCCTCAAAGCCTCCAACTTTTGCGAGAAGTCACTAACATCTCAGATATGGTCAATAGGCAGTAACTGCCTGTATCTACCCCAGTGGCGGCTGATATACCTCCACATAAAGAAACTAAAGGCTCTTTCAGAAAGCCCAGAGTCTATTGTCCTCAATACCATTTTCTCCAGATGAATGAGGCACAGTGTCACCACAGACTGCAGCTGTTCTAGGTCACTGTCACGGAACTATGTTCCCTGTCGAAGTGGGACCTGCAACTGGAGGCACTGGTATTCATCCTACCTCGAACACCACTGAGGAGACAGCCACCCTAAATGTTTATGCAACTAGCTGTTCCCAAGAATCCACTGGGCCTTTGTGTGGGATCTCTCAACCATTGACCCATAAATATTTCAAAAAGCTGTTACCAAAGCAAATTGTGCCGGGTCACACTGCTTCATTTCATTTCATTTCCCCATGATGACAGCAGTGCTGTAGCTCAGGCAGTCAGCTATGCCACAAAGCTGGTTTCCCTCAGGTCTAGAATAGTACAGCATTTACAGAAGTCATGTTGAGAACACTAAATCATAAAGCAGCAGACTGCATCACCAGAAAGGGATTCTATTTCATCAATGTACGATTCATTTGTGATCACTGGTACATCTTAGAAGTCTGTGCCAAATACCCTATGATGCCTATCCTCACAAAGTCTCAGGTACTGCCTTATTTCAAGGGCTGGGTACCTTACACTGACGGTTACTGGGAGACAAGGGATACCCTCTTCAACTATTGAAGGTTACTCTGTTATGCAACCACATTACAGGCTGAGTATAATTAAATGTACGCCATTCTTCAACCAGGTCCATACTGGACCAGACAACAGATGAAAACACTGATGCCTGGAATAACCTATTGGGGATTTTGGGGAGAAGGGGGAAACCTTGAGTACACTCCAGACAGAACATGCTGCATAATCCTGGAATGCTAGGCTCTGCACAACTGGCACAATCAAAGAGGAGATACGATGAATGCTGGAGAGCTCGGAGAGTGGCAGCAATCTTCTGAGGATGAAGATGAGGACATCAAGCTGGAGGAATATCACCTTCTAAATGTGAGAGTGCTGCAGTATCAGGCACAACAGGACTCAACTGGCACCCAGTTCCAACAGATATGAGCTAGATGCAGTGATCATTCATTGACTGCAAATGTGCTGTTTATGAAAAGCTGAGCAGTTTGTCCCTGTTCCGAGAAGTAGGTGGAGCTTTTCTTTGAATTTTCTTCGCCTTTGTTTTTCTCGAATAAAAATTGAACACTTTCTAGTGTGTAATGCTCCCACATTGAACAATGAGAAAATGTTGCTAGACTGGGTATTAGAGAAAGAGTAGCACTACCTTGGACAGAGTTCTAAAATCACATGACTCCACAAATAGGTAACTTGAGTAGCTTGGTTTTCACAGGAGCTGTTGCAATGAATGCCAATCAGACAAGTGATGATGCAAAAAAGCAAATGTACTTGTGAATGTGAGCTTGTATGGGCAACAAAGCATCAGCCATGCAATCTAATTGACCTCATAAATGTTTATACTTCTCTCCTACAAGTACTGTGAAGAACTACATCTTGCTGGCAGCAATTGACCTGGAACACAGCAAGGCTTCGGAAATGGCACAGGCACCAGGAATCCAGAGAGGTGCAGCAGGGGTGAACACTTCCGGCATTGTTGAGTGCACAATAGCATGAGCAGGGTGCCATGAAGGGATTGGTAAAGGGGTGAGATGCAGAGAACTGTGTCAGACAATTTGCTAGAGGTCATAGAGAGTAAGCCTCCACACGAGGCCCTGAAATGGACGCAGCCAGTTTCAGGTAAAATTCAACCCAGAGTGTCTGCATCTCTTTGTTTGTGCCTAACCTGTATTCTGTGAAGACTGCACCATTTAACTCCTCCAAAGTAAATGAGATTGTGAAATACTGATAATATGGTCAGACAGCGTAGGGGAAGAGCAAGAGTGCTAACTAATCATATTTCCTTTGCAAGCCAATAGTTACAATTTTTTGTTATCCGATGACAACACTAAAATTTGATGTGTTCAGGTGGAAAATGCTGTTATTTGTTTTCTCAATTAAGTTGTAAATCAGAGTTTTTCTAAAATGTTAAGTACCACCAGGTGCTTGGATTATGAAATAACATCTTTCTTCAATTCTCTGAACATATAGTAAGATGGTCCTCCATCTGATAACATGGCTATTTTGCGAATGCTCATTAATCCGTTTTGACAGTATTTTTCTTGTTTAAATTGCTTTTCTTTCTCAAAACAATCAGGATATATCACATGATACACATCTGTCAATTGCTGCTAGAATCAGTGGAGGTTGCCATAGTACTTTTAAACTAATGAACTATAATACTCGCCAGTAAATAATTAACAATTGTAATACAGTTTGATCTCTGAGAAACCCAGGATGAATTTCATGCAAGATATACGAAGAATAAGTTTCTTGGCTAACAGAAAGGCCATCACACATGATAAAATTACAAGCATTCTGAGCATAAACCATCTCCTGATGCCAAGCGCAACAAAGGAACAAAACTCAGATCTGAAATGTGTTTATTTTCCAAATCAAGACACTACTGTGATGATTAATCTTGGCCTGAATGCAGTACCAGCTAGTGACAGGAACTTTACTGAAACAACAAAATGTATACATTGAGTCTAATTGAATTTTTAAATCAACCAGTGAAATATTTGTTAATGAAACAGGGCTTTTGTCATACAGCTCAATACAGCAGTTATTCGTTCAGTTATTACAGTCCGTTGTGTTACCACAATGCAAGATTTCCATCATAGTTTTACTATAATGCAAAACAGTGTAAGAAGAAAAATAATTGCAGTACATTTCTAGATAGAACTGATCCTTCAGCAACTACTGTTTTAATTACAGAAAAAAGACATTATTCACTGTGGTCAAAGCTCAGTTGCTAGCCAAATCTCTCAACTGAGAAATGAAGCATAGCCCATGACAGCCAATAGAGATGGTGGAAACGCTACATGGATCCTGCAACTTTTTTTGCCTTAAAAAGGTACATGCTCCACTTTTTCTGTGATTCAACAAATTTGCCCAGTTAATAGCTAAGTTGGATTAACCAAGTAAACCAACATGAAACTTGGTCACTTCTGCATTAGTTGATGTAAACAAGGACAGCAATACAGGCATAGAACTTGACCTCATTGTCCATATGTTGGGACGTTAAAAAGGGACAGAGTTCTTGTTTCTAACTAACAAGCTGTAGCTCTAATTGAACATGCAGGTGTGTATAATCATATCAGCAAATGGCAGAATCTGGGTGAATTGAGATGCTGCACACAAATAACTGACCAACACTCACTCAATGAATACACCAAAAGATAAGTATATTTAAACAGTAATCAAGTTCACAACTGGAGGGCTTTCGTGGTACAGTGGTATAGTCCTACCTCTAGGCCAGAAGACCTGGATTCAAGTCCCACCTGTTCCAGTATGTTTTGAAACATGTCTGAATAGTCGATTTTAAAATAAATCTTTAACTTCACATTTTTTTAATATGAGACCTTTATTTCAGTTAGCCATACTCCAGAAAACTCATGTCCCATGTACTGGCCTCTCCAACATTTAGAAAACCAATTCACACCCAGTTAAACCCTTAACTAGTTATCATCTGTTCCTTTGTTCCATTAGGTGTCTTTTACTACGTAATCAACCTGTTCAGAGGTGTTATGACACGCATCTGGAGCAGGTGGCACTTGAGCCTTGGTCTACCTAGTGCAGAAGTAGGGCACTAACCCTCCGAGTGCAACAGCTCTTTCATTTAGTCATAAGTATGCCTTGCTTTGTTGATAAAAGAACAACATATCAACAAGCAGCAAACATCTCACCAAGTAAAGAATCAACATCTTCAGAACAGAAGTGGGGATGGGCAAGTTTTGGGGAGGGGGGGAACATGGGAAGAGGATGGGAATTAAATTAGAAGACAAAAACATACTGTTGTATAAATATATTAAGCTAATTATGTTGTATTCTGAACACATGCAGAATTTATAAACGTCCTAGCTGCACTGAGTGACAAATGACACATTATCTGGTTAGAAGCCAAAATTGTACATTGGATTCCAGCTCCCAGGAAGAAAACTGAGAGAGATTGACAAAGGCCCTCCTGCCCAAGGGATCTCCAAGAGATGACAAAACAGATTCTAATCAAAATTCCTCATTCACTTTGTGCCTGTCAGCAGCCCTCCAGTAAGAAAATGATTGCTAGCTGGCATTCGGAAGGTCACAATCAGAAAGCATAAATAGCATCAAATGGCAAGCAGATAAATAGCACTTTTGATTGCATTCCTTCCCCTACTTCAATGACAGAACAGAATTCTGTGGTCCTCACCTTCCACAACACCAGCACTGGCATTCAAAGGTAGGTCTTCTGCTATTTCCACCACCTCCAGCATAATGCCACTAAACAGGTATTCCCTTTTTCTGTCAGCATTCCATCGGAGCTGCTCCTTCTGCAATTCCCTAAACTATTCCTCCATTAACCCAAAACATTATTCCACGCCCCAACATTTTACCATGCAATTGTAAGAGGTGTAACACTTTACCTCTTTCTTCCTCACAGTCCGAGGCCTCACGCACCTCTTTCAGGTGAAGCAGCATTTTAATTGTACTTTTTCCAATCTAGTCTACTGCAATCACTGTTCAAAATGTGGTCACCTCCACACTGAGGGGGGACTAAATAGAGACCGTGTAACCACTTTGCATCCCTGACCAGTCTGCAAGGATGACTCCAAACATTCAGGTGCATTCCATTTCAATACGCCATCTGCTCACATTTCTGTTTCAGGCCTATGCAATGTCCACTGAAGTCCCAAACAAGCTAGAGAACAGTACCTCATTTCCTGTTGAGGTATTTTCCAGTCTCTGGGCAGAACTTGCAGTCATTTTGATATTCAGCATCCAAGTTATTTACTTTTATCATATTAGACAAGAATAAACCGATTGATAAGTCTCATCCAGATGAACAACTGCGGAGCATGTTAATATGGTCAACCATGTCATAGCTGCAGAGAAGCGTAACGAGGAATAGATTACTTTGATCACAGTCACACAGAATGCAATGTGATTAAAAACCAGTTTCAATATTGATAGGAGAAATTCAAACAAGGAGTTCCAGAAAAGATTTGGGAGGGAACAGGACTTTCAAAGATTTGAGAGGAAAGCAAGTTGGAAATGGGTTGGAAGTTTGCAAGCACAGTATGTTCAAGGCTTTTTTTTAAGTACAATTGTATGGTTAACTTTGTTTTTAATCAACCTGTTCAGAGATGTTTGAACCCAGGCCTCCGCAGAGAGGGAGACACTACCGTTGTGCCAGAGGTTATACGGTTAGTTTGAGAAGAAAAAGGTCAGCACCTGAGAGAAAATAATCATTCACAATATCAGCTAATATAAGGGTCAGGTCACCAATTTTGTGGGAATAGTGAAGCTACTTAATGCTTTAAAATGCTGGAACTCTTAAATTCCTACTGCATGATATTAGGATCACAAAAGGACTGTTAGGTGTGCTGACATAAATGCTTCACACTTCTTAAGTGATTGTGAATTGGTGAAAAAAATTACATTCTGTGTTTACTACAACTTAAGTCATTTCTAATGATTAGTACAAATTCAGATTATAATAAGATAACAAGTTGCGGATGTGGAGGAACACAGCAGGCCAGGCAGCATCAGAGGAGCAGGAAAGCTGACGTTTTGGGTCAGGAGCCTTCTTCAGAAGGCTCTGCTACGCCCCATGCCCCAACCTTCTTCCCCATTCAAATTTTCTCCCTCTCTCTTTGCCTATGATTACTGACGTCCTGCTCAGAGTGCCAGCGGCCTCCAGTCTCAGACTCAAGAAGCTGTTGTTTTTAAATATGTAAGGCTAGACATTAAGTACTAACGCTACTTAACCAAGGAAATACCACAGGCGATTCTGATATTATCCCATACCCTTACCCCACCCTCTCTCTCCAGGCACAGTTCTCAATTGGTCTGCTATTACATACTACCCATTGTTAATCACTAACAGTCCCCATTAATATTCATCCACCTAGCCTCACCATTTGTCTGTCCAACTGTTCTTCTCTCTCTTTGGACTCTGTTTCCACCATTATTTACTCCTTGCCCCCTCCTACCCACCTTATCTTCAGCATAAAAACCAACTCTTTCTTAGCTACCATCAGTTTTGAATCAATGGGCCTCAAACATTAACTCTGATTTCTCTCCACAGATGCTGCCAGACATGTTGAGTTTTTCAGGTAATTCTGATATGGTTTTCAGCTAATAATATCCATCCTAGCTACTGAATTGATCATGGCCATTTTGTTTTTCTGTTTCTCTAGTTGATGAAAATTAAAAGCAATTGTAATGTCCATAGTTCTTCCTGACTGAAATTAGGTAACTTAACATTCAACAAGGTCCAAACCTGGAACCTTCTTGGTCTGTATAGATTATGATTTTTAACAGTATGCATGGGTTGAGATGCAAGCAGATGAGACAAATTAGCCACTAAATGATTATTTACAAGCTAATCTGAATGCTGTTACAGTTTTGTAAACAAACATCCATTATCATAGAATCCCTACAATGTGCAAACAGGCCCTTCAGCCTAACAAGTCCACACCAACCCATCCCCCTATAATCCACCTAAATTCCACATCCCTGAGCACTATGGGAAATTTAGCATGGCCAATCCACCTAGCCTGCTCATCTTTGGACTATGAGAAGAAACGGGAGCACCCGGAGAAAACCCACACAGACATGGGGAGAACGTGCAAACTTCACACAGTCGCCCGAAGGTGGAATCAAAACCGGATCCCTGGAACTGTGAGGCAGCAGTGCTAACCACTGAGCCACCCTATAATCTATGTGAATGAGATAACACGGTGTAGAGCTGAACACGGCGTAGAGCAGGAAAGCTGACGTTTCGGGTCTGGACCCTTGCTCCTCTGATGCTGCTTGGCCTGCTGTGTTCATCCAGCTCTACACCTTGTTATCTGAGATTCTCCAGCATCAGCAGTTCCTACCATCTATATGTATGAATTGTGTCCATTCTTTCTTTTATCCATGGTTTGACAGCATCGCCGTTAGGCCAGCATTTATTGCTCATCCCTAATTGCCCAGAAGGGTGTTAAGAGTTAACCACATTACTGTGGGTCTGAAGTCACTATAGGATGGGTAAACCAGATGAGTTTTTCCACTCATCAGCAATGGATTCATGGTCACATTTATTGAATTCAAACTCAACCATCTATCATGGCGAGATTCAAACCCGGATCACCAGAACGGTCCTGTGATAATATATGACAGAGCGATAACTTCACCAAGTCTTTTAAAGCAGAAAATCTACAATCCTTACTTAGTCCATCCTCCCTACACTCTAGTTCTATAACAAAGATGCTGACACAAACTGTTGTCTGAAGTGACCTACGAAGCTTTTCCATTGCATCAAACTACTTACAAAGAGTAAATGGACTGCTGTGGTTCAAGAAGATACATCCTTTTCTCACAGCAACTAGATGTGAGTAATAAACAACAATCTTCAGCTATAACTGCTGAGTAGATGATCCATCTCAGCCACCTCCAGTGGTCTCCAGCATCACAGTTGCCAGTCTTCAGCCAAGTCAATTCACTCCACATGATAAGAAGAAACAGTCAGACGCACAAGATATTACAAATATTATGAGACATCATTCCAGCAATAGTACTGAAGATTTGTGCTTCAGAACCTGCTGCAGCCCTAGCCAAGCTGATCCAGTACAGCCATAGCACTGACATCTAGCTGACAATGTGAAAAATTTCCCAAGTATTTTCTGTACATGAAAGGAATGACAAATCCAACCTGGCAATTACTGCCTCACCAGTCTACTCTTGATCATCAGTAAGGTAGTTGAATCGATCATCAACAGTGCTATCAAGCAGCAAATTCTCAGTAACAACCTGCTCACAAACGCTCAGTTTTGTTCTGCCAGGGCCACTCAGCTCCTTACCTCGTTACAGTCTCTGTGCAAACATGGGCAGAACAGCTGACTTCCAGAGGGTAGGTGAGAGTGACAGCAATTGGCATGAAGCCTGCATTTGATTGTACGTGATGTCAAGGACCCCTTGCAAAACTGGAGTCAAAGGTAATCGGGGGCAAACTCTCTGACACATAAGAAGATGGTTGTGATTGTTGGAGGTCAGTCATCTCACCTCTAGGACATCTCTGCAGGAGTTCCTCAGGGTAGTGTCCTAGGCCCAACTATCTTGAGGGGCTTCATCAATGACCTTCCCTCTATCGTAAGGTCAGAAAAGGGGATGTTCACAGATGCCTGCATAATGTTCAATACCATTCGCAATTTTTCAGATACTGAGGTTGCCCATGTTGAAATGCAACAAGACCTGGTCAATATCCAGTCTTGGGCTGACAAGTGGCAAGTAACAGTTGCACCATATAAATGTGATGCATTTCCAATAAGAGACAATCTAAACACTGCCCCTTGACATTCAGTGGTGTTATTATCCATAAATCCCCCACTATCATGATCTTAACAGTTACCATTGACCAGAAGCTCAACTGGACTCAATGTGTGGATACAGTGGCTACAAGAGCAGGGCAGAGGTAGGAATACTGTGATAAGTAACTCCCCTCCTGACTCGTCAAAGCCTATCCAGCATCTAAACGGCACAAGTCAGGAGTGTGATGGAATACTCTCTATTTGCCTGGATAAATGCAGCTGCAACAACACTCGAGAAAATTCACACAATCCAGGACAAAGGAACCTGTTTGATTGGCATCACATCTGCAAAAATCTTCTTCCTCCACCACCAACGCTCAGTAGCAGCAATGTGTCCTATCTACAAGATGTACTGCAGAAATCCACCAAAGAACCTTAAACAGCACTTTCCAAACAATAACCACCTCCGTCTAGAAGATGGGCAGCAGACATATGGGAACACTACTACTTGCAAGTACCCCTCCAAGCCAATCACGATCCTGACTTGGAAATACATTGCTCTTCATTCACTCTGGCTGGGTCAAAATCCTGGAATTCCATCCTTAACAGCATTGTGGGTCTACCTGCACCACATGGACTGCAGTGGTTCAAGACAGCAGCTCTCTACCAGCTTCCCAGAGGCAATTAGGGATGGGCAATAAATGCTGGCCAGCCAGCAATGCCCACTTTTGCATGAGAGATTGAAAACAAACTGGTGGGTAGAATTAATGAGAAACACAAAATATTCTATAAGCATATCAAGGGGAAGAGGATAACCAAGGAGAGGAACGCTTTAGGGACAAAGGAGGCAGTCTGTGTGTGGTGCTGGAGGACATTGGTAGGGTCTTAAACAAGTACTTCACATATTTCTTCACTTTGGAGAAGGAGGATGTAGGTACAAAATTTGGGAGAAGAGACTGGAGGTTCTTAAGCATTGACAAAGGGAGTGAGGAAGTAGTGGAGGTTTTCGTGCAGTTAAAAGTCAACAAATCCCCAGGTCTGGATAAGTTATACTGCAGGCTGCTGTAGAAGGTCAGGGACGAAATTAAAGAGACTCTGATCCAAATTTTAATTCCTTTCTGACCACAGGGAAGGTGCCCGAGGACTGGAGAGCAGATAATGTGGTTCCATTTTTCAAGAAAGAAACCAGGACATTATAGACAAGTGAGTCTCACATCAGTGATAGGGAAAGTAATGGGGAAAATTCTGAAGGAAAGAATTAATCTCCAGTTGGACAGTTGATTTGATCAGGGATAGTCAGCTTGACTTTGTCAGAGGGAGGTCATGCCTAACCAATTTGATTTAATTTTTCAAGGAGGTTACCAGGTGTGTAGATGAGTTTAGCGCAATTGATGTAGTTTACATGGATTTCAGATTAGCTTTTGACCAGGTCCCACATGGGATACTGATAAAGAAGGTAAAAGGTCATAGAATCCACGGTGACTTGGTAAGTTGGATGCAAAATTGGTTTTGTGGTAGGAAGCAAAGGGTGGTAGTAGAAGGCTGTTTATGTGACTTGAGGCTGATGTCCAGTGGCATACCACAGGGATCAGTGTTGCATCTCCTATTGATCATGTTATGTATGTAAACAACATAGAAGAGAGTGACAGGTGGATGTGGGGAGAGGGGGAGGTGTGCGGGGTAAGTACGTTTACAGATATGACAAAGGCTAGCTGGATGGTTGACAGTCAGGAAGGTCTTACATTATGGAAGAATATAAAAATGGATTGATCGGATCGGCAGATCAGTGGCAGAGTGGAACTTCATCCTGAAAATTCTGAGGTGATGCAGTTGGAAGATGTAACAAGGCAATACTTAAAGAATGGTGGGACACGAGGAAACACAGAGGAATAGACAGATCTCAGGGTGTTTGTCCAGAGATCCCCGAAGGTAGCAGGAACGATTAGTAGGGTAGTTCCGAAGGCATATGTGACACTTGCAAGAGCAGGAAGGTTATTTTGGTGTTATATAAAACTTTGGTTATGCCACAGCTGGAGTACTGCTGGCAGTTCTGGTCATCAAACCCTAGGAAGAATGAGATTGAACTGGAGGAGGTGCTGAGGAGATTCACCAGAATTTTGGCCGGAATAAAAAATTCAGCTGTGAAGAGAAACTGGGTAAGCTTGGAGTGTTATTGCTCAGAAGGCTGACAGGGAACCTAACTGAGTGGCATAAAATTATGAGGGGCATGAAAAGAGTGAATGGAAAACAACTGTTCCTCTCAGTTGAAGCGCCAATTAACAGGGAGTCACAGTTTTAAAGGTGAAAGGAAGGAGGTTTAGAGGAGATGTGACGAAATTCTTTTTCATCCACACGGTGGTGGGAATCTGGAATGCACTGGTGGGAAGGTGGCTGAGGCAGAAAACTTCACAACCCTTAAAGAGAACATGAATGAGCATTTGAAATGTCATAACATTCAAGGTTAGGGGCCAAGTACTAGAAACTGGGACTAGTGTAGATTTAGATGCATCATTTTGTTGGGACAGATTCAATAGGACAAAGAGCCTCTTCTATATTGTATGATTTGATAATTCATACTATCTCTGTAAGACCAATTATAAAAGGTAACTACAGTGGCTTTATTCCTCCACAGAATGAGGCAGCATTTACTACCTATTGGGAGTTAGGAATCAACCACAAGTTGCCGTGGGTCTGGAGTCACATGTAGGCCAGACCAGGTAAGGATGGCAGTTTCCAGCCCTAAAGGACATTAGCAAACAGATGGGTTTTTCCCCCAACAAGTGGCAATGGATTCAGGGTCATCATTAGCCTTTAATTTCAGATATTTACTGAATTCAAATTACACCTTCTGCTCTGGTAGGATTTGAACCCAGGTCCCCAAAACGCTATCTGGGTCTCTGGATTAACTGTCCAGTCACAAAATGACTAGGCTGTCACCTCCCCCCATGCTAGGTATGACCAAAAAGCCATATTAGAGAAAGCATTCAAGAATTTTGATTAAGGACTAAATGAACTTACAACAACAAAACATAAGATGCTTGATAAATCAATTATTTTAAGCTTAGTTATTCACAATGAATGGTAAGACTATTACTTCAAATAAGTGAACATGACATTCCATGTAAAATCTACCAGCAGGCATGAATTCAAAATGTATATCCCAATCAAAATCTGTAGAACTGTATCATCCAGTTATGATAATTGTTTACAAAATGGAATATTAGTATTATCAACTCAAAGTTGCCCAAATACAGTAGCCTACATCTTAGAAAACAATTGTAAATGCATGCCTATTTGCTTTAAATGATGTGACTGAAATTTACGCAAATATAACACTTCTGAAATGTTTTCCTGTGTATTTAATGTCGTGTGAGCTTAAATGAAAATAGCTTCGTTATTATTGCGATTCCACGGTACTGGTATAGAGTCATGCATTGATCTTAAACTCATCACATGCATCAGTGCGCTGGAAGAAAATTCACGTATTGCCAAATAAAGCATAAAGGCAAAGATAAACGCAAATCCTCACTCAGGAACCACTCTGTCAACGTCCAGAAATCGAGAAGTGTAAAATAGATTTTTAAAATTTGGATATTCAGGATAAACACACCGAAACCCACGTGTGCGCTCATACAACACATTTATTTACTCTATTAACAAAAAATACAACTTTTCAGACGGAGCAAAAACTGGTATCAGTAAATGAATCCCATCACATAACATGACACCTGATTATCAAAAGCGATAATTAATCGTTGCCAATCCGATGGCAACATCATTGTGATAATAACTTGACATTACCACTTCGTAGTATAATACGTGAGGGCGGAGAAACTATCTGTGAATTTAAGCCATTTCAATTATATAGTAATAAATATCCATCGTGTACTTTTAGTTTATAGTCTAACATACTTCAGAACAATATTACCTTATTAATAGAAAATTAAAAGGTTTTGTTATAGCAACCAAATAAATAATTATACCCATGCTTTAAAGATAAAACTCTCAACTCACGTAAGAATCTTCGAAGTAGTTTATTTACGGCAGGATTTTTAAATGTTAAATCTATCAGCCCCATTACTGTACCTGAATAATACAAGGTAGCTCAGTGTCATCCAGCAGTCTGATTGTACATTTGATCTCTTGGCTTAAGGACTTGATACTTGAACTGCGAAAGCGAAGCATTTTCATGCTGTTCTAATTTCTCTTTAATTAATCATAGAAGCCGTCAACCTCAAAATCAAACATCTCTCGATTGAACTGAAAACGCTTTGGGCGTGTATCGTATTATGAAGAAAACACTACCACATGGAGAAGAACACTGACTGCGTCAAGCGGAGTCTATCTCGGACGCTCACTCAAGATTTTATTGACATTTATACGGCAAGATGAACATCAGCAGCACCGGTGAAAACTCCAAAGGCAGAATCTGAAAACAGAAACTATTCTTTCCCTTGCTAGATAAGACCAGGCTGGAAGTCAAACACCTGTTCGATGTACTGTATATGGAAGCTGCAGCTCACGGTACGGGCTACAAAGCTGCTTCTCTGATGCATTGCTCCAGCTCCTCCTCGCTCAGAAGGCGGGCGCGCAGCGCGGCGCCAGCAGTCAGGGCTCAGCCAATCACAGCGCTCGGTGCGCGCCTCGCGTCCACGCGCTTGTGGTGCGCGCGGAGCGGGCCGCCGCCGGAACAAAGAGACGTGAGGGTTCGGTGCAGAGCGAGTGAATAGTCGGCTACACTGTCTGCTTGCACATTGCCAGTCGATGTTATTCCTGCATTTAGATACATACTTTGATATTTTTCTGCCTTCATTGCAATGTTATTTTAAGAGAAATGTGATGAAATTTACTAATTGAACGCAATTTTTGTTCGCATTGATTCTCACCTCTCCCCTCCCCCCGTTCCCCGAACAAGTGAATTAGACACTGACTGCAACCATTGTGTTCTGCTAATGAGATTCTTTGTAGATGATTACAAGCCGAGTGAGACTCCAGCTGAGCGAAATCGCTAGTGGTGCTGTCAAACATGACTTTTCTCCTTCTAGCCCCATTCTTCGTTCTGCCCTGTCCTTTATCTCGTATTACTCTCCTGCCGGACGCTGGCCGAATACAAATATCTTCCTGTGAATATGAACAAAAATCAACTGAGCCAATCAGCAGCTGTGTACCCGACCAATCACTGCAAGCCAGTAACGAATCTTCACAGTGGTAGTGTTGGAAGAATTGCCCCAGAAATGTCCGACAGAGGCAAGTTAGCACCCCGATATATTGACAAGGTCCTGGAGATCCTGCTTCACGGGATGGTGGAGCAGAGAGGGCTGTCGTTTCGTTGGTACTGCCAGAGGTGACTACAGCACCACTCCTTGCCAACCTAGTCCAAAGTTTCCGCAGTGGTCAGTGTGGTTTTCACAGTGTAGCAGAATGCCTAGCAATACAAAAAGAAAGTTAATGATCCTCTAAATTTTGCGAGTTGTCTTCCCTCTATTAACTCACATTCCCTCTAACTCTGCCACTGCACCCAATTCCCATCATGAGCTTACCACTCTCAAATTGCATGCAACATGTTCGCTCAATTGTTCGCAATTATCTCAACTGCAGACTAAGTCTGCATTATCTCTGCATTTCCTATTCACACATTCAGGCACCTGTACCAGCACTAACAGCTGTGCCAACACCCACACCTGTGCCAGCACTAACACTTGAACCAGCACTAACACCCGTGCCAGCCACTGTAACATTACTCAGAGAAAGCACTGTGACGCTATCTTCTGCACCCTTTCGCTGGCTGAGGTACTGATGCCCCAGGGGTATATTAGCCATAATCTGGTGAGCTTATCGTCGCCACATCTCTGCAGCTAGCTGAAAAAGAGATGCCTAGATTGTTAGCACACAAGGCTGCTAGAGACCAGGTACCTGCTCAGTGCCATCAGGAGAGGACACCATGGTGACTTCATGATAACTTCATTCAAATGCACAAACACACAGAAACAACAGACAGGTTTTTCAGAAGCACTCTGGAAACTGACTCAAAGGTTGCAAGAACCTCTCTAATGCTTTCTGTACCATGATGCCTCCAAACAAGGTGCATCAAAACCATTGTATAGACAGATAATGCTTAATTCTTGGATTCTTTGCTACAGATGACTGGAAGAAGCACCGAGGCTAGGTCACAGTGAATGGGATCGGTGTCTTACCACTTAGAATGTTGCAGCACTCAATGAGGATGTTCTTCAGAAGAAACAGACCTTCAGCATCAGAAAGTGCATCAGCCAAGGGAACGCAGGCAGGATTTAATTGTAAGTCTCATTTCATAGAACTGAGTTGTATGAATTCATATTTCACTGACTGTAAACATTCTGATGCTACAGAGGTCGGCATCCCCTGTTTAATCACAAATGTAGAGTTAGAACATCATGTGCAGCTAATGTTGGCTAATCTATCTTCATTCCTATAGTTGCTTGTAAATTGACAGGCTGACACATTTGAAACTTTGTTGTAAATACATTTTCACTTTGCTAACTCTCTGGGGTATTTCTTCTTCAGTCAACTGCAGAGACATGGCAACCATGTGCTCACCAGAATGTGTGGGTGACTGTGTGCTCTCATAAGTTTTCTTTTTCCCTCCCGCAACATGTAGGTATGATCACTGGGTTCTTTGCAATGAACCCATGGACACAACCTGCATGAGAACCTGATGTGGAGGAGACATCTTATGTTTTTTGCTGTCCCAATGAAAGAAAGTCCTTTAGAGAAGTGCTGGACGTTTGACATGTCATACTGACCTCCACCTCCAAACACAGTACAGTGCCACTAGCACACCCTCACTCCTCTCATCTGCATGGAATTCCATGTGGCTTTCCTGCATCTTCAACACCATGAGGGCATCAATGGCTGGAAATTCCACATTTGGTTGCTGCTCCACATAAACTGGACATAGCTACTGGTCTGGCTTTCCAGACACATGTACTTTTCATCCATTAATATGGAACCTCGTAGTGCAATGGACACAGATAACCACAACCTGAATCAATTAGAGTCAATTTCAAATATGTATATATGGACGATATCAGAAACAAAGCAGCTCCTCAGTAATGTATCATTCAGCAGTCTCAGAACAGCATCCTCAAAACATGGAGTCATGGAGGCCTCTGGCAAGGAGAGCAACGGGTTGCTTTGATATCGAACTTGCACATTGTTGATCTGATTCATATGTATGCTGCTCAAGTATTTTGACACACAGTGGGAAATCATATGTGTGGCAGAAACAATGACAACGTCTCCCTGCACCCAGCTGATACCTAAGAAAGACAGCACTGTGTATGAGATAATGGTGTGGACATTGTATAGTTCAACATGTGAAGTGAGCAGCTTCTTTGTGAAAACTGTGAAACCTTGAGAAATGATTGTGACTTCTGCAACTGTGGTAAATCTTAAAAACTCACCTGACATGACCTGTGCTTCACAGCCATTAGGAGGATTCATATGTATTGTTGAACGGTGTGGTCAAGAGGCCTTGTGGCAGGATTCTTAGTCAGCACAATTTGCCAAAGCAAGAGGGCTACGTACAGAATTGTGTGATAACAGATGTGCTAAGAAAGTGTCTGTTTAATGCTATTGTTCTTTGAAAGACTTCACACTATACCAGAGTGGAACCCATTGTCTCTCAAACCTTCTTTTCCTTTCTGCCTTGCTCCCTTTCCCCACCTCATGAACCCCATCAGCTTTGCTACATTCCCACTCTTGTTTAACTGTTCAACTTCCTCTTCCACTCCAAGCCCCAGACATACAGCATAGTTATGCACTCTCTGTTTAGCGCCCTTCACACAGCACCTCCTCACAAATCGAAGCCAAGGAGATGGCAACTGTTGATATTACCCAGCCCACAGTATGTCTTGCCCTCCCACACTTTATCACCTCCCACCCCTATACGCTGTGTTTACCCCTTCACGATTATTAAACCCTCTGCAACCTAGCATGCTGCCTCCAAGTCCCACAGACTTTCCCAGTATTTCCACCACAGCAGTGGCCCTTGATAAATCCCTTTGACAGATCCCCAGACTGAC
Organism: Stegostoma tigrinum; assembly: GCF_030684315.1. Classification (NCBI taxonomy): domain Eukaryota; kingdom Metazoa; phylum Chordata; class Chondrichthyes; order Orectolobiformes; family Stegostomatidae; genus Stegostoma; species Stegostoma tigrinum. Next base: position 60,738,133 of record NC_081356.1, on the reverse strand, counting down.
TGTGGCCCACTACCTTCGCTGACTTGGAAAGATGCCAGACTGGTGAGTGACCAGATTTTGACTCATCAGGGGTTATGGAAAAAATGAAGGAAAGTGAACGCAAGGCATATCAGATCAACCATGATCCTACTGAATAGCTAAGCAGGATCAAGGGCCCAAACAGCCTACTCATGTTCCTATTTCATAAGATCTTATGCACATCTCTGTGCAGCTTGCTGACCGAGTTATCACTAGTCTCTAGTCTGCTTGACTGAACCTGCATTCAGGACTGGCTGTGGACCACCACCCAGACTGGAGTGATACAGACTCCAACTCTGATTGGCCCAACTACCTGAATGACTATGTCCAAGCCCCTGGACAGATATCAGACAAAATCCTTGACTTATGATACTGGAAGCCCTGACTGACAACAGTGCCCCCTTGTGTTGACTATAGACTACTTCCCTTAGACTTTGAGGCATGAAGTGTAGCACATGCAGTGCATTTACTATACAAGTTACAGGCATTTTATTTTATTCAGTCATGGGAAGTATGTATCACTGGCTGGATCAGCATTTTATTGCCCTCCCTGATTGCCGAGAAAGTGGTGCTGAGGTTCCTTCTTAAACTGCTGCAATCCATTTGGTATAGGTGCCCCACAGTGTCCAGTTCCGTTTCTTTTGATGCTTTTCAAATGAGGATGTTAGTTTTCCTTCCTTAAAAATGATGTGAGTGTACCAAATGAGTCTTCACGACAATCAAGCCTGATTTTTTGGCTGTCAGAGTTATAACTCCTGATTAAAGTGAATTCAAATTCCACCATCTGCTGTGGCAGGATTGCAGTCAAAGTTTCTAGAATATTACGTAGGTCATTGGATTGTTAGACAAGCAGCAATATCACTATGCCATTGCCATAAACCAACACTCTCTTCTCCGATCACTGCTAATGACCATCACAGGCTGCCTGAGACTAGGGGATTGTAAGTTCCATATATCAGAGTTACAGTCATAGAGGTCTCAAGTATTGAAAAAAGCTTTTCAGCCCATCAAGTCTGAATCAGTCAGAAACAAGCACTTAATGATTCATATCCCATTTTCCAGTTCTTGTGAATAGCATGAATAGAGTGGAAAGTATGAAGTTTTTCCCAGGGAGGACGGGTCAATTTCTAGGGGACATAGGCTCAAGGCACAAAGGGGAAAGTTTAAAAGAGATGTGCGCATGTGCATATGCATACATATGGTGGCAAGTGCCACAAGACAAGGCAAGACATAAACGCTGTGAGCATCGAAGTACTGTTCACTCACTTTACACGTAAGGAAGTAAGCCAAAATTCCTGAGATGCATGATTGCCCAATCCATGAGATGTTTGTCTGTCCTTGAGCACAAGTGACCTGACAACAGTATATCAGGGCAAAGTGCCAGCATTCTCCAAAATGCAATACCGAAGTGGGTCAGAAATGTGCCATGACATGGGGAGGCTCATCCATTGTTGATGCCAATCTCCACGGATGAAAGATGCAGGTCTATTTCTGCCCATGGACTATACCTTGAGATGTTGGGGAATGGTGGCCGAGGTGAAGTCCTGGAGGAGCAAGCTGAAATCACTCTGACATCCACTCTGACATCAGGAATCATTGCTATTTACTTTCTCTCCATCAGCCGGTAGAATGGTGAATTGCATGTAAGTGAGATGGGTCTGAATGACATGTACATGTATGCAAATAGGCTTCTTGCTGCTCACTAGCAAGTCTTGTTTCACTGTTCAGACCTTGGGTGCAAAGTCAAACAATGTTTTGCTCAAGTCAAGAGCCTAATTTTTCTAATCTCACCATAATTTCACAACTACTCACCATTTCCCATGATATCCAGGAGGTGGGAAAATTCCAGTGTGAAAAGAATATAAATCAGGCAACATGGTGTAGAGAGACTTAAAAGCATAAGGCTCTCTTACCTGAAACACCAACTAATGTATGTCCTCTATACAGATGCCAAGGAATCTGATGCTTGTCCCTTTCAACTTCAACTTGTGTTTTCACCATCCACTGTACTAGTACAAAGAAGAAAAAAGAACAACACAGCACAGAAACAGACCCTTCAGCCCTCCAAGCCTGCACCAACACATTTTGCCCTTCCATACTAATACTGGCTTCTCTTACAGGATCCTTATCCCTCTCTACCCTTCCTATTCATGTGTTTGTCCAGGTGCTTCTTGAATGCTGTTACTGTGTCAGCTTCCACCACCTCCTCTGGCATTGCATTCTTGGCAGTCACCACCCTTTGTGTGAAAAACTTGCCTTGCACATCTCTTTTAAAACTTACCTCTTCGTGCCTTGAACTTGTGTTCCGTAGTAATTGACCCCTCCATCCTGGGAAAAACTTCATACTTTCCACTCTATTCATGCCATTCACAATCTTAAAATATTTCTTAGGTCACCCCTCAACCCAAAACAAAACCAGTTGAGCTAATAAAATGTGAGGCTGGATGAACACAGCAGGCCCAGCAGCATCCCAGGAGCACAAAAGCTGACATTTTAGGCCTAGACCCAGCCTGCTGTGTTCATCCAGCCTCACATTTTATTATCTTGTATTCTCCAGCATCTGCAGTTCCCATTATCACCAGTTGAGCTAGCCGTTCTTCATTGTTAAAATCTCCCATACCAGGCAACATCCTGGAAAACCATTTCTGTACCCTCTCCAAAGCATCCACATCCTTCTGGTGATGTGGTGACCAAAACTGTACACAATATTCCAAGTGTGGCCTAACTAACGTTCTATAAAACTACAGCATAACTTCTCTATCCTTATACTCAATGCCCCTTCCAATGAAGGTAAACATACCGTAACCCTTTTTTAAATGCCTTATCTACCTGGGCTACCACCTTCAGTGATCTGTGGACCTGCACTTTCAGATCCCTCTGCATAACAGTACTCCTAAGACTTCTGCCACTCACTGTATAATTTCCACATGTATTTGACATTCAAAAATGCATCACTTCACATTTATCCAAATTAAACTCCATCTGCCATTATTCTGCCCAACTGACCTGTATTCTGCTGTATCCTCTGACAATCCTCCTCACTATCCACAACTCCACAGAGCTTTGTATCGTCCATATTGCCATACTGTACTTTAAAAATACATTTTTCAGGTGATTCCTTTATTTTCTACTCATCATTATCAGCTACATCAAGATCACAATTTCAATGCTGCTAAGCCAATAGCTTTTAAAATCAGCTGGAATCAAGTTAGAGCTCACTTGGATCTTTGAATTTTTGTAATCCTTCAGAGTCAGCATTTTATGAAGGGTAAGTCAGGTTTGGCTAATTTGTTAGAGTTCTTTTAACATGTCATAAGCAAGTAGATAAAGGGGATACTGTAGATGTAATATGCCTGAATTTCCAGAAGGCATTTGATAAGGTGTCATACAAAATCGTAATACACAAGGTAAGATCACATGGTTTATGGAAAATTATTAGCTTTGATAAAGGATTGGCTAACTAACAAAAAGCTGAGTGTTTGGATAAAAGAGTCTTTTCTTGGGTTGTTAAGATGTAACTACTGGGTTACCACAGGATTTGGTCCTTGGGGCCCAACTATTTACATTCTAAATTGGAAGCAGGGATAGAGGGTACAATGCATAAATTTGCAGATGACACTAAAACTGTAGGAAAGTAAGTTACAACAAAGAAACAAGAAATTTACAAATGAATGTGGATGACTTAAGTACATGGACCAATATTTAGCAGATGGATTTTAATGTGGTTAAGTGTGATATTTTCCATTTTTGTCAGAAGAATAGAAAGGCAACTTTTTACCTAATGGAGAGAAATTTCAATATGCTTCAGTGCAGAGGGATCTCGGTGACCTTGTACATGGATTGCAAAAAACTAGAATGCAGATGCAGCAGGAAATAAGGAACGCAAATGGAATTTTGACATTTATTGCTAAAGGAATAGAGTATTAAAGCAGGGAACATTGCAGACAGTTTTGGTTCCCCTCCTTAAGAGATGCAGTTGCATTGCAGGCACTTCAGAGGAGGTTCACTAGATTGATTCCGGAAATGAAGGGTTTGTCTCATGAAGAAAGATTGAGCAGTTTAGACCGATACTCTCTAGACTTTAGAAGAATGAGAAGAGATTTAGTTGAGGTAATATGATAGGCTAAAGAGGATTACCAAAGTGCAAGTAGAGAAGAATTTTTTCTGTTGTGCAGCAATCTAGAGCCAGACGTCATAGTTTTAGGTTAAGGGGTAGCAGAGTTTAAACAGAGCTAAGGAGAAATTACTTCTTTCAAATGGTTGTGAATCTGTGGATTCATTAACCCAGAGTTTGATTGATTCCAGGACATAGAATAAACTTAAGAAGGAAATAGACAAAATTTTAATTAGTACTGGGTTGAAGGTAATAATGGAGAGCGAGAAAGAAAGACGAGTTGAGACTGAGCTAATAGCTTCCAAAATCCTCTTAAAGAACAGAGCAAGCTCAAGGGGCTGAATTGTCTACGGTTATCCTGCTCTTCGTTCTTTAAGTTCTTTTGATCCCAATTCAGACACACTCCTTCTCAAACCACATCTTTGAAAAGTGTGTTAAACAGCGATTTGTTAAAAATTCAACATTTTAGGCTTATAAAATGACAGGTTAACTTATATGGGCTCCATGAATTTACAGTCAAATTGGCACACAGGAGAGAGGAAATAAAGGTAATATGGGACTCTCATGTCAATGGTTGGAAAGGCGACCAAGGCTGGGACCGTATTATGGAAGAGTTTTGACACATCAGAATGACAGAAAGCTAAAAGCTGGTGACGGGATTGCTCTGTTAATTAATTATTGTATTAATTCAACACTAAGAGAATTTCATATTTCTTTCCTGAGATTCGCACTTTGATACCTCTTAAAAAATTCATACCTTGTTCAATTTAACTAGGCTTTAAATAGAAATGTGATTAAATGAGATTTGATGAACAACAGAATTGGCTTTTAAAATAACATTTATAATCATGATGTGCTGCTAAATGATTAGTTGTTAAATTTTTAAGCTAATTTTATCAATGGTGCGTGTGTTGGACCAAGTCAGAAGTCACATGACACTTGATTTTAGTTTAACAAGTTTATTTGAAATCACAAGCTTTCAGAGTGCTGCTCCTTTGTCAAGTGGAGTGCTGCTTCACCTAACAAAGGAGCTGCACTCCAAAAGCTTGTAATTTCAAATAAACCTTTTGGACTATTACCTGGTGCCGTGCCACTTCTAATTTTATCAAAACAGTTTATCTTCTACATTCATTCTCATGTGTACCCTATCTTTAACGTGCTCCATGTAAAAATGTTTGAGAACTTTTTTAATCAATTCTTGGTTCCTATTGGCAGGGATAGAGAGGGGATGGTTACAGAATCTGAAAATCTTTACATATAATTGGTTACTTGGGCAGTCTGATGCTATCACTCCAGCTTCAAACTGAGCAAGTCCAGTAATAAAAAGCCTTGCACTCAGAAGCAACATCACTTTGCAGTGATATCGGTGAAATACTTGCTAAAGGGGCTACTACATCGTGCAGCAAAATTTACTTCTTGGTCAACTATGAACACCTTTGCTTTGCCACTGACCATAAAATTTAGTTCATGAAGTTTTGACATGGAATCACGAAATGGTATATCACAGAAGAAGCTCAATTCTTTTGAGCAATCCAGTCAATCCTTCTTTTTCTTTATATCATTGTTTCTACTTCAAGTATTTATCCAGTCAGTCAGTCAAATACAGTTTGCCCTCAAAAAATCTGTTTTGGCTGCTCTATATTAGTTCGCACTAGTCTGGGTGTCTGTTCATTTTCTTTTGCTTGGGATATGGACCTAAAAGCCACTGATGTTAAACTGACAAGCCTATTAATCAGGTTTATATTTACACCTATCTTGAACAAAGGTGTCACATTTGCATTTCCGAATCCGCTGGCACCAGTGATGTGACTAAGCAGGATTGCCAATTTGTGATCAACATTTCCAAAACTTCAACCCTTGATTCCTTCAGAAATCCTGGGATTCGTTCCATCAGCTTTTCTAGAACCTCTTCAACAATTATGTCACCCACTCTTCTTCAAACCTCCATAGTTAACACACCTTTAGTAAAGGTCTCTACATTGATAAACTACAATTCTTGCTCACAAAATCTTACTTCTTAATACAGTTTTGAATAAACTTCTTGCATTAGTTTATTTTTCCTCATTTGCAAATTACAGATGTATAGATATTGTAATTATCTAATCTGGCCAGCAGAAAGCATTGCATTATCCAGTATACACAGATGGCAGAAAACGTTCTGAAAATTTGTAATCTGAATTTTTCAGAGTACCTAAAAATTTTCAATGTCTAAATGAAGAACCCAAGAATAAAAGAAACAGAAGTAGGAGTAGACCATACGGCCCATCAAGCATGTTCCACCATATAGTACTATCATGGCAGAACTTTGCCTTCAACTCCATTTTCCCGCCCAATCCTGATATCCTTTTACTTCCAGAGACACCAAAAAGCTGTCCATATGAACCTTAAACATATTAAATGGACCTGCCCTCTGACGTAAAGAATTCACAATATTGGAAGAAATTTCTTCTTGTCCCAAGCCCAAATTAACAGTCTCTTTTTCTGAAACAGTGCACTTACGCCCTAGATTCCCCAGCCAGAAGAAATAATCTCTATCGTCTCTGTATATTCTAACAAACCCCTTCAATATCTTGAATGTTTCTTCACTTCATATGTTTCCAATTTCCAGAGTAGTGGACAATTTATTCACTGAACATAGATCAAACTGCTAATCACAAGAAACAATACATTGAATCTTAGATAATAGGAACTGCAGATGCTGGAAAATCCGAGATAACTAGGTGTAAAGCTGGATGGACACAGCAGGCCGAGCAACATCATAGGATCAGGAAGGCTGACGTTTTGGGCTTAGATGCTTCATCAGAAATGGGGGATTTCTGATGATATGTCTAGGCCCGAAACGTCAGCCTTCCTGATCCTATGATGCTGTTTGGCCTGCTGTGTTCATCCAGCTCTACATCGTGTTATCATGTATTGAATCTTCACTATTCTGCCTTCAGTGAAAGAATACTCTTTAAATGTGGAGACCAAAATTGCATAAAGTGCTCCTGGTGTGGTCTCACCACAGTCTAGTAAAATAACAAGACTTCTTAACTTTTGTATTCTAACTTTGTTGTGCGGGAAAGCCAACATGCCAATTTACTTTGTCATTTCTTGCAATGATAGCTTTGTGTTACTTGTGGAAATATACCCAAGTCCCCCTGAAAATCAATGTTTACAACTTGCTCACCTTGAAAATATTCTGCTTCTCTATTCTTAAAAAGAAAACAAATTACTTCCTAATTCCCCATATTACTTATCTCTTCACCTGTCTATATCTCCATGCAGCCTCTTCGTGCCCTTCACATGATATGTACACTCAAAAAATATCGATAGATTGCTGGCTGTCTATTCATCAAAGTCTATTAATAAATATTGTAAATAGCACAAGCCCAAGATCTGATCCCTGCAACAGTCTACGAGTCACAACCTTCCAACTGAAAGAACCCCATTTAACTTTACTGTTTGTTTTGTGTCCACTAACTAATATTATATCCATGATAACACATTTTATCGCCCCCATTCTATAAGTCCTTACCTTAACTTAACCTCCTCACACCTTACAGTCTCACCTAGCTTTATATCATCAAAAATTTAGCTATGTGATGGGTTTGTTTAAGTTCAGATATCTCATTTGAAATTGAATTCAATTGTATTATGATCATTTTCCTCAAGAGATCTTTTAGTGTGAGATTACTAATTGGCTGTATCACTTTGCATAATTGTAGTTCTGAAATTGTTTTATCTTTAGTTTTCCACAACAACGCACCAAAAACTGTACCGAAAACATTAAACAAACTCATCTTCGATACTGGTACAACCTATAAAAAGAATAACATCTTCCCAATTATTACATTGTCTTTGTTACAAGCTCCAGTGATTTCCTGCATAGTGCCTAGACCAATGGTACAACTGCTGTTATAAGGCCCACAAGTCATTTCCTGTAACGCTTTCTGACTTATTATTTCTAATTTCCAACCGAATTGATTCTACTTCCTGATCTTCTGAGTCAAGATCCTTTTTCACTATTATCTTTATCTCTTCCTTTGTTATCAGGGCTACTCGTTTTCCAAGTTTTTGAAGCATTGTATAGTCAGGAATGTTTTTGTTACTTCAGAACCATGCATCTACAATGCAATTTTATCTAAACCATTTGTGATATGAGTTTATTGGCCTTATTATGAACATAAGGTATTCAAATAAAATTTATTTTTGCCCCTATTATTCGCACAAACCCTAATCGTGCATATTATTGTATTACAATTCCTGTACATTCCTACTCACTACACCATTCTAAAATGTTCAGTTTCCTGTCTGAATTTCTAAATCTCCCTTCATATGCTTTCCCCAACTTTATGGACACTGATCCCAGCTTGGTTTAAGTACACCCCATGCGAACATAACAGTTTTCTTATTTCTAAGTACTACAGTTAGTGCCCCTCAAATTGAAACCCCTTTTTTCCCCCACACCACTCTGGACCGTGAACTACTTCTCTAATAAAAACCAAAAGAACTACGGATGCTGTAAATCAGAAACAAAAACAGAAGTTCCTGGAAAAGCTCAGCAGGTTTGGCAGTGTTCTGAGGAAGCATCACCAAACCCAAAAGATTAACTCCGACTTCTCTTCACAGACCTGCTGAGCTTTTCCAGCAACTTCTGTTTTTGTAGCTAATTCTCTAATTTGCTTGACTCTATGCTAAATTGTGCATATTTGGGTAAGAATTCATAGATTAAATTTGAGAATCTGCCTTTAATTTGTACACTAACCGCACACTTTCATCGCAGCAGATCATTTCTGTTTATCAAGGCCATTGAATCTTCAATGGATCATGGCAACTACATCTATCACCAGGTTTGCTTTAGCCAACCAAGTATCCTTCAGCCATCCACCGACCTGGGAACACAAACTTCAGAACTCCCAGTCACGAATGTGGTGAACAGTACCCATTCCCCTTATTACATTTTCCACAACCACTACACTCTTTCATTCCCTGAACTCAAAAGCCATCTTGCAGCATGGTGTCACAGTCAATTTGGTCACCCACAGTTTAGTCTTTCCTCAGCTATTAGTGAGCTAGCAAAAATATCTTACCCATACTTGAAAATCAAGGGCTTTGTCTCTTCCATCACTACATGCTAGATCATCATGTCTGCCCCACTCAGCCTCCTACAGTTGATCATTAACCAACTGTATGTTCAGCTACCCAAGCGATGCAACTGTCTCCCAGGTCAAAATGCCCAATGACCTCTCCCTCATTTGTCCCATGATATCTCTAGCTCAAATTGCAGCTCAGCAACTCTGATCCAAAGTTACAAAGGCTGCAGATATGGTTCTCTGGGACCACAATGCATTCTGCAAACACCCACATGTATAGTCATGGCACACCAACTGCTCTGTCATGCTTGCCTAATCTTACTTACTCACTTTACCAAATTAGTAACAACTTAGCTTCAGTAATAGCATGTTACAGTCTCCTAGCATGGAAACTAAATTACTCAACAGCAACAGGATTTAAAACAAAACAAAAAAATAGCAATCCTTTTATGCTTTGCATTGAATTGTCACTTGCACCACATTCCTGACATAGCACACTGTTCTTAGATCACTGCATGCTTCCCTACTCTGTGCAGTAGTAAGCACTGTCAACTTATATAAAATGGTCATGACTCACATTCAAATTGCAGCTGTTAAAAGTCAGCTTCCAGCTACTGTAATTAGTATTTAGTTAGGCAACAGCCTTCAGCTGATTGGCAGTTAATTGCCAATGACAACAGTTTCTGTTAACTGGATTTCGTAAATAACTTGCAGTTCCATTTGTAGTTTTGAACCTCAATCATACAAACTGTTAACCTAAGTTATAGATAGAGAAATTGTAGGTTAAGTTATAGATAGATATCATCCCAGGTGCAACCATAAACAGCTGTTTCATCAACGGCCTTCCCTTCATAAGGTCAGAAATAGGGATGTATGCTGATGATTGCACAATGTTCAGTGGCATTCCTAATTCCTCAGACACTGATGCAGTAATGTTGTAAATGCTGCACAACCTAAACAACATCCAGGCTTGGGCTGATTGCTGGCAAATAACATCCATGCCACACAAATGCTCAGCAATGACCAGCTCCAATAAGAACCAATCTTACCAATGTCCCTTGACTTTCAATGACAATACCATCACTGAATCCCCCACTATCAACATCCGAGGGATTACAAGACCAGGTTAAAAAAAAGGACTAACTCACCTCCTGACTCCCCAAAGCACATCCACAAGGCACAAGTCAGGGTGTGATGAAAGGTTCCCCATTTGCCTGGATAGGTGCAGCTCCAACTCTACTTGAGAAGCTTGGCACCATCTAGGATAAAGCATGTAATTGACAATATATCTGCCACTGATGTTCAGTAGGTTCATAAATTATACAGTGCAGAAAAGGCCCTTTAGCCAATCAAGTCTGCACTGACATAACTACTACTAAATGTGCACTAATCCCAATGTCCTGCACTTGCCCCATATCCTTGAATGCTATAATATTTGAGGTGCTCATCCAAATTTGTTTTTTAATTGTCGTAAGGTATCTGGCCTTCACTACCTTCCCAAGCAGTGTGTTCCAGATTCCCATATCCTGCTGATTGAAAACCTTTGTTTCACCAAATCCCCACTGATTCTCCAGCCCTTTCCCCTAAAACTATGCCTCTCATGATTGACCCCTCAACCAAGGGGAACAGCTGCTCTCTATTCACCATGTCCATACCCCTCATAATTTTATACACCTCAATCATAGCCCCCACCCACCCCTCAGTCTTCTCTGTTCTAAAAAAATACAAGCCTATCAAGTTTCTCCTTAAAGCTCAGTTTCTCCATGCCAGGCAACATGCTCGTGAACCTCCTCTGTACCTCCTGTAGCACTATCACATCCTTCTTGTAGTGAAGTGGGCAGTACTCCAGTTGTGGTCAGACCAATACACAGTACAACTCTAACATTACCTCTTTGCTCTTATACTCTCTGCCAAAACTGATGAAAGCCAGTGTCCCATGTGCCTTTTTAACTAGAGATCATTGGAACTGCAGATGCTAGAGAATCTGAGACAACAAGGTGTAGAGCTGGATGAACACAGCAGGCCAAGCAGCATCAGAGGAGCAGGAAGGCTGATGTTTCGGGCCTAGAACCTTCCTCAGAAATCATTTTTCATTCTGATGAAGGGTCTAGGCCTGAAAGGTCAGCCTTCCTGCTCCTGTGATGCTGCTTGGCCAACTGTGTTCATCCAGCTCTACACCTTGTTATCTCTGCTTTTTTAACTATCCTGTTCACATGCTCTGCCAACTTCAGGGATCTGTGAATAATTACCCCAAGATCCCTCTGTTCCTCTAAGCTACCCAATGTCCTGCCATTCATTAAATACTCCCTTGTCTTTCTATGATTCAATCCTGTTTCCTCTTCTAAAGTGAATCAACTTGCACTTATCAAGGTTATATATCCTCTGCCACTGGTCTGCCCACCCGACCAATCCATCTCTATCTTCCTGAAACCCATAAGCACCTTCTTCACTATTAACCACTTTACCAATCTTGGTGTTATCTGCAAATTTGTTTAATATTCCCCCTACATTTTCATTTATATTATTTATGTATATAACAAACAATAAGAATCGTAGAATCCCTACAGTGTGGAACTGGCCCTTCAGCCCAACAAGTCCACACCAACCCTTGGACCATCCCACCCAGACCCATCCCCATCCCCCTATAACCCACACACCCCTGAACACTACGGGCAATTTAGCATGGCTAATTCACCTAATCTGCACATCTTTGGACTGTGGGCGGAAACCAGAGCACTTGGACAATATCCATGCAGACACAGAGAGAATGTGCAAACTCTACACAGACAGTCACCCAAGGCTGGAATCAAAACCAGGTCCCCAGTGCTGTGAGGCTGCAGTGTTAACCACTGAGCCACCGCGCTGCCCCACATAAGGGTCCCAGTACTGTTCCTTGTGGTACGTCACTGGACACCAGCCTCCAGTCCCTCAAGCAGCTTTCTACCTCTGCCCTTTATGTGCCATTACTAAGCCAGTTATGATCCATCTCACCACATTTCCCTCAGTTCCATGTGCTTTAACCTTTTCAATTGGTCTCTCATTAAGGACCTTGTCAAAAGCTTAGCTAAAATCTATATAACCAACATCAACTATATTTACCTCACCCACACACACTTGATTGCATTTTCAAAAAATTCTGAAAAATTTGTTAGGCATGACCTCCCTCTGACAAAACCCCGCCAACTCATCCTAATTAGCCCGTGCCTTTCCAAGTGGGTATTAACGCTCTCCTTCAGAATTTTCACCACTGATGTAAGGTTCACCAGTCTGTAATTTCTTGATTTGTTTCTACCACTCTTCTTAAAAAGTGAAACCACATTAGCATCCTCCAGTCCTCTGGTATTTCCCCTGTGGCCAGAGCAGAATAAAAGATTTGTTTCAGAGCTGCTGTAATTTCCTGTCTCACTTCCCACAGCAGCCTGGGATACATTTCATTCAGCCCAAGAGATTTGTCTGTTTTTAAGTCCAACAAAGCTTCTGGTACCTTCCTATCTCCTATGTCAAACTGTGCAAGTTCCTCACATTCCCTTTTCCTGAATTCCACACCTATGTTCTCCTGCAGATTGAATTCAATATCCTGTGGCTTCACATACAGGTTGCCCCATTGGTCCTAATGGGCCCTACTCGTTCCCTAGTTAACTTTTTCCCTTTAATATATTTACAAACTATCTTAGGATTCCCCCTAATCCTGTTTGCAACCCCCCTTTTTACTCTACTAATTGCTTTATGAAGTTCCCTCCAACAATTCCTGTCTTCCTCTAGGGCCACAGCTGAATTGCTCCCTTTGGGCTTGCTAAAAGCCCTATTCTTCCTATCCAGTCCTGAATTATTCTAGAGATCTAGGACTCTCTAAACTTATTACGCCTACATTTCCCTCTGAAGGATACATGTTGGAGCTGTACTTTCCCCAGATCCTTTTCAAATGCTCCCCACTGCTCCACAGTTCTTACCCACAAGTAGCTGTTCCCATTCTACTGTGGCCAGATCCTGCTTTAATAAAATTTGTCTTCCCCCAGTCCAAAGCCACTCTTTTCCTTGCCCAGAACAAACTTGAACCGTACCATATTGTGGGAGCTATTGTTAAAATGCTCCCCCACTACCACATTGAACACTTGCCCAGCTTCTTTCCCATGAAACAGACTGCACACTGTGCCATCCCTTTTTGGGCTGTCTATGCTTTGATACAAAAAAACTCCCCAGGATGCATTTCAAGCAATCCATCCCTTCTAAACCGTTTACATTATGACTATCCCAATTTATGTTGAGCGAGTTGAAATCCACTAATACAATTATCCAATTATTACCTTCACATAACTCGCTGAACAATTAGATATTTACTCCTTTATTTCCTGCTGACCCTTTGGGGGCCTTTAATACATTTCCAGTAAAGTGGATGCCCCTTAACATCCGTAAGTTCTACTCATAAAGGCTAATTTGAGGACCATTCCAAGATTTTGTTTCTCCATTTTGCAGTAATTGACTCCTTAATTAATAGTGCTACACCATTTCCCTTTTTCACCTTCCTCTGTCTCACCTAAAGATCCAATAGGCTGGAATGGAATGTTAAGTTGCCAGTCCAGCCCTTCTGTAAACCATGTTTCTGTGATCATACTTGAATGTGTCACTCCACACCGCTAACTCATCAGTCTTACTTATTACACTCCTAGCATTAAAGACCATCCAGCCATGCTGTACTCTCTTGACACTCAGCATTCACTCTGACCTAACAAGGTGCAGAGCTGGATGAACACAGCAGGCCAAGCAGCATCAGAGGAGCAGGAAAGCTGACATTTTGGGCTGAGACCCTGACTTGCTTTCTTTTGCTGAAGCATGATGTGTCTCTGATCATTGATATTCTGTGTTCCCTCCCCCTGCCAAACTATTATAAACCCCTCCCAACTGCACTATCAAACCTACCTGCAAGAATGTTTGGCAGTATGGTGGCTCAGTGGTTAGCACTGCTTCCTTGCAGCACCTGGGACCTAGGTTTGATTCCAGCCTAGGGTGGCTGTGTGGCGTTTGCACATTCTCCCTGTGTCTGTTCTGGTTTTCTCCTGCAGCCCAGAGACATGCAGGTTAGATAGATTGGCCATGCTAAATTGTCCATAGTACAAGGGTGTGCAGGTTAGGTGGATTAGCCATGGGAAATGCAGGGTTACAGGAATAGGGTAGGGGTGTGTGGATCTAGGTGGGATGCTCTTTGGAGGATCATTGTGGACCCAATGGGCTGAGTGGCCTGCTTCTAGGGGCAACTCAGTGGATAGCACTACTGTCTCACAGCACCAGGGACCTGGGTTCGATTTCAGCCTTGGGCAACCGCCTCCGTGGAGTTTGCACATTCTTACTTTGTCTGCATGGGTTTCCTCCCACAGTCCAAAAATGTGCAGGTTTGGTGTATTGGCCATGCTAAATTGCCCATAGCATCCAGGGATGAGCAAGCTAAGTGGGTTAGTCATGAGAAATGCAGGATTATAGGAATAGAGTAGGGTCATGGGTCTGTTTCCAATGCTCTTCGGAGCCTCTTCAGAGCTGGGTGTGGACTCAATGGGCCAAATGGCCTGCTTCTACACTATAGAGATTCCATGAACTATTTAGTGTCTCCAGCTGCTGCTCAAGCTTCAAGACCTGGAGGCCCAGCTTCTGCAGCTGGGAGTACTTCCTGCACATGTGGTCATCTAGGATACTGGCAGCATCCAGGACTCCTCACATGTGACTTGCTACACATTCAACTCAACTGGCCCCTTCTGACATCTCTTTAATTTAGAATTAATGCCTTAGACTAGAATTATTTGTCTTATTTTGTTTGACTTCCTATTTTATCACTGAGTATATGAAGACATTAACTGTAACTAAGATCCCACTACTCTAAATCTATTAGGATAAGAAAGGTTTAACCAGTAATTGTCAGATGCCCAATATTCACCAATCCAGTGCCTTTCTCATCTTTGGAAGCAATGACAACAACAGGAACAACACTGAAGGTTCTCACGGTATTCTTGCAGGTTACCAGTTACTGTGTCCCTCCCAGCAGCCGCTGCTCCAGGCTAAGTGCCCTGTTAAGTAGCAGCAGTGTGTACGATCTACAAGACAACTCCTCAGTACAGAACTGAATTATTGGCCTAGGTAATACTGTGAAGCTCAAGATAATAAAATGTGAGGCTAGATGAACACAGCAGGCCAAGCAGCATCTCAGGAGCACAAAAGCTGACGTTTCGGGCCTAGACCCTTCATCATGCTCTGATGAAGGGTCTAGGCCCGAAACGTCAGCTTTTGTGCTCCTGAGATGCTGCTTGGCCTGCTATGTTCATCCAGCCTCACATTTTATTATCTTGGAATTCTCCAGCATCTGCAGTTCCCATCATCTCTAATACTGTGAAGTTATTAGTTATTGGCTTTGACATGACTTTGCCTCCAGCAAGATATTTTACCTGATGCAGCAATGCTTATGTTATCCCCCATAAAATAAGAAACGATAGAAGCAAGGAAGATAGGAGCAGGGGTAAGTCATTTGACCCCTCGAACCTGCTTCATCATTCAACAAGATCATAACATTGTGCTCAATACCTTAATCCACCCTCCCCCATGCCTCTTGAGCCAGAAGATGTGTATCAACCTCCATCTTGTAAACTCATAATGCTTAGCTCTCAATCACTTTCCATAGGATCACCACTCTCTGGGTGAAGAAATTTCTCCTCATCTCAGTCATAAAGGTTTACCCTTTATCCTTAAACTATGACTCCTGGTTCTGGACTCCCCCCACAACTGGGAACATCCTTCCTGCGTCTAACCTGCTTAACACAATTAGAATTTTATAGATTTCTATAAGAACTCCCTCATTCTCCAAAATTCCAGTGAATTAAAATCATAACTGACTCAGTCTCTCCAATCACTTCAGTCCTGCCATCCCAGGAATCAATTTGGTCAACTTTCACTGCATGATGGCAGGACTGATTTGTAAAAAGGCATTGAATTTGTTAGAATTATATTCACTGGAAAGTGAGTATGGATGTTGTGGTGTTAAAGAATCCAATCAACATTTAATTTGAAATTTGCATCACAGTTAGACATGCTGGTTAAGGAGACATTTAGCATGCTTGCCTTCATTGCTCAGACCTTTGAGTATAAGAGTTGGGATGTCATGTTCAGGTGGTACAGTACACTATTCTTCTGGACTACTGTGTGCAGTTCTGGTTGCTTTGCCACAGGAAGGATTTTATTAAATTGAGAGAGGGTTCAAAAAAGATTTACCAAGATGTTGCCAGGAATGGTGGGTTTGAATTATAAAAGTAGGCTGGATAGGCTGGGACTTTTTTCACTGGCGTGTAGATGGTTGGGGGGTGACATTATTGAGGTTCATAAAATCAGGAGGGGCATAGATAAGATGAATAGCATGGGTCTTTTCCCTAGGCTGGGTGAGTTCAAAACTGGGATGCATATTTTTAAGGTGAGAAGAGAATGTTTTAAAAAGGACATGAGGGGCAATTGTTTTACACAGAAGGGTGGTTTGTATGTGAAATTAATTGCTAGAGGAAGTGGTAGATGCAGGTACAATTACAAAGTCTAAAAAACTTTTGGATAAGTTTGTGAATAAGAAAGGTTTGGAGGGATATGGGCCAAATGCAGGCAAGTGGGACGAGTTCAATTTGGGAACATGGTTGGCATGGACTAGTTGGACTGAAGGGTCTGTGTCCATGCATTACAACTCCGTGACTCTATAACTTACAGACACATTAGTGTTTGGGCTAACATTAAACTATTAAAAGTCACACAAAACAGCATGCTTCAAGTAGTCCAATATAACAAAGTGTGAAGCTGGATGAACACAGCAGGCCAAGCAGCATCTCAGGTGCACAAAAGCTGACGTTTCGGGCCTAGACCCTTCAACGTCAGCTTTTGTGCTCCTGAGATGCTGCTTGGCGTGCTGTGTTCATCCAGCTTCACACTTTGTTATCTTGGATTCTCCAGCATCTGCAGTTCCCATTATCTCCAATGCTTCAAAGTAGTGTATCATGCTTCAATTAATCTCCAGTAGAGTAGGAGATCTTTATGCTCCCAGGTCACATGCTATGATACAGTGATGATACACTGAAAATGTCTCTTAAAAGTATATTAACATACTGACCACAGGAGATAATTCAACAGGTTTGAACTGACAGTCCTCTGAAAAGTGCTATCATCAAGCTATAGCTGATACATCAAAGCAAGATCAATTAAGAGCTCATCACATTAAGTTTGGCATTTGTTCTTTTGCCAAAAAAGGAATGAAACCACAAGCATATTGTTACAGATGCAATAGGTGAGAGTGAATGTTGAATATTCACTAAGGAATAAAGCTGTAAGGAAATGTAAGAGAATAATCAAAACGTAGGAAGGATTGGAGATTGGGTCATGTACGTGGGTTGAGATTTTTTTTGTTTATTCTTGGGATGCAGGTGTTGCTGGCTGGTAGCATTTACTGCCTAGTTGCCCTTGAGACGGTGGTAATGAGGTGCTTTCTGGAAATGCAGTCCACCTATTGTGGGTTGACTTACAATTCCCTCAGGGAGGGAATTCAAAGATTTTGACCTGGCAATGATGAAGGAATAGCAATATATTTCCAAGTCAGGATGGTGAGTAGCTTGCAGGGCAACTTGCAGGTGGTGATTGTTCCCAGGTATTTGCTGCTCTTGTCCTCCGTGATCATGGTTTTGTAAAGTGCTGTCTGAGGATCTTTAGTGAATTTCTCCAGTGCATCTTGTAGATAGTACATACTGCTGCTACTTGGTAGTGGAGGGAGTGAATGTTTGTGGATTTAGTGTGAATTAAGTGGGCTGCTTTGTCTTGGATAGTATCAAGCTTCTTGAGTGTTGTTGAAGCTGCACCCATCCAGACAAGTTGGGAGTATTCCATTTCACTCCTGACTTGTGCCTTGTGAACGATGGACAGGCTTTGGGAATTCAGGAGGTGAGTTACTTGCCACACTATTCCCAGCTTCTGACCTGCTCTAACAGCCACTGTATTTATCTGGTGAGTCCGATTAAACTTTTGATTAATGATAACCCTCAAAATGTTAAAAGTAGGGGACTTAATGATGGTAATACCATGAATGGCAAGGAGTGGTGGTTATATTGTCTTTTATTGGAGATGGTCATAACCTGGCATTTGTGTGGTGCGAATATTACTTGCTACTTGTCAACCCAAGCCTGAATACTGTCCAGATCTTATTGCATTTGAATGTAGGCAACTTATCTTAGGAGTTACAAATGATGATAAACATTTTAAGGCTTGCTTCTGAAGACAAAGTCTTTTATTTTAATTGAAGCAATCAATGAGTTTGAGAACAACCATGATTCAGAGTTAGTCAATGGTTTTAAAAAGAGACCTGAAGACTATGTATATGGTATTGCATTGGTAAAAGAAATGGTGAAAGTAGATTATTTTTATTGATATTATTCGTACTGCTTTCATCTCCATTCATAGCTGGATAAGAGAAAACAGAGCTAATTTAATTGCTGACAATTATGCAAAGAGGAGTATTATAAAATTAAACTAAAGGTGTAATTTTACAAGAACAGTGTCAGGGACATCATTGTACTTCATATCAGCGAGACAAATTCATTAAATTGATACTTAACTACAAGTTTTATTTCACTTCAGATTTGAAATCCTGAGGCATTTTGTAGCAAAACTACCTGCAATTGTTGATTAGGGTTCTCTGAATGAATGATGGGCAATTAATACTTCATTTACAACTAGAAAAAACTAGCTTTACATTTAACAAAGGGAAGGTTTACAGGGAAGGAAAAATACTGATTTTATGCTTGCAGATCTCATTTGGCATTGTGTACAGTGAATTGTAAGACCAGCTGTTTTACAACAATAGGGTTACTATGAAAAAATATTAAAAAAGCAATGTTACAGAAAATACATTATCCTTTTACTCAGTGGTGGCTATCTATCAGAACATCATGGAGTATTTTTTATTCATTTGTGAGATGTGGGCATCACTGGCCAGGCCAGCATTTATTGCCGAGATAGTAGGAACTACAGATGCTGGAGAATCTGAGATAACAAGGTGTAGAGCTAGATGAACACAGCAGGCCAAGAAACATCAGAGGAGCAGGAAGACTGCATTTCTGAAGAAGGGTCTAGGCTCAAATCATCAGCCTTCCTCCTCCTCTGCTGCTGCTTGGCCTGCTGTGTTCATCCAGCTCTACACCTTGTTATCTCAGCATTTATTACCCATCCCTATATGTGTCAACCACATTGCTGTGGGTCTGGGGTTACATGTAGGCCAGACTAGGTAAGGAAGCCAGATTCCTTCCCTAAAGGACATTATGAACAACATGGGTTTTCTAACAGTTGGCAATGATTTCATGGACACCATTAGACTCCTAATTCCAGTTGTTTTATTGAATTCAAATTCTACAAACTGCCATGGCAGGATTCAAACCCAGGTCCCCAAAACATTACTAGGGTCTCTGGATTCATGGGCTAGCAATAATACCATTAGGCCATCACCTCCCCACAAGCCACATTCCAGAGACTTGAACACAGAAACTGAGCTTATACTTCAGTGACTAAGGAGTTCAGTACCTTAGGCTTGCCCTCTTTTAATCAAAAGACTTCAAACCAAAACCCTGAGTGCACTCTTGGATTGATGTAAGCTTCAGCAAAATTGAAGAAGCTTGACATGATCCAGGACAAAGCAAACCACTTGATTTGCACCACATCCAAAAACATCCATTCCCTCCAGGAGCAGCAATCTACCATCTACAAGATACATTGCAGAAATTCACTAAAGATCCTTAGACAGCACCTTCAAATCGAACCACTTTCACCTAGAAGCACAAGGACAGCAGATACATGGGAACACTACCACCTGCAAGTTCTCCTCCAAGCCACTCATCATTCTGACTTGGAAATATATTGCTGTTCCTTCATTGTCACTGGGTCAAAATTCTGGAATTCCCTCCCCAAGTGTACAGTTAATCAACCTACAGCACATGGACTGCCCCTGTTTAAAAAGGCAGTGCACCAACATCTTCTCCAGGGCAACAAGGTATAGGCAACAAATGCTGATCAGCCAGTGACTTACAAATCCTACAAGTGAATTTTAAAAAATACATGATATGAACAACAAAGAACAAAACGGCACAGGAACAGACCATTCAGCGATGCAAGCCTGCTCTGCCACAGTTTGTCCTTCCATACTGAAACTGTCTTCATTCACAGGATCCATATCTGTCTATTCCCTTCCTGTCCAGGTTTTTCTTGAATGTTGCTATTTTGTCTGCTTCCATCACCTCCTCTGGCAATGCATTCCAGGCACTCACCACTCTTTGTGGGGAAAAACTTGCCTCACACATCTCTTTTAAACTTTTCTCCTCACAGTTTGAGTGATAATGGGAACTGCAGATGCTAGAGAATCCAAGATAACAAAGTGTGGAGCTGGATGAACACAGCAGGCCAAGCAGCATCTCAGGAGCACAAAAGCTGACGTTTCAGGCCTAGACCCTTCATCAGAGAGCTTGGCCTGCTGTGTTCATCCAGCTCCACACTTTGTTATCCCCTCACAGTTTGAACCTGCTTTCCCATAGTAATTTATCCCTCCACCCTGGTACAAAACCTCATACTTTCTAATATATCGATGCCATTTGCGATCTTAAATACTTCGATCAGGTCACCCCTCAGCCTCCAGCATTCCAGTGAAAACAAACCCAGTCTAGCCAACCTGTCTTCATAGCTAAGACTCCCCATACCAGGAAACATCCTGGTAAACCTTTACTATACCCTCTCCAAAGCATCTACATCCTTCAGGTAATGTGGTGACCAGAACTGTATGCAATATTCCACATGCAGCCTAACTAAAGTTCTATAAAGCTACTTATTATTTGATATTATTTGAAGAACAGATTACCTTTCTTATGAGATAACAAAGTGTGAAGCTGGATGAACACAGCAGACCAAGCAGCATCTTAGGAGCTCCTGCTGTGTTCATTCAGCTTCACACTTTGTTATCTTGGATTCTCCAGCATCTGCAGTTCCCATTATCTCTGATCACCTTTCTTATGAGTCCTGGACAACATTTACCCCATAACGAATCTCACTTAAACCGATAATCTAATCATTCAGGTTATTGATGCAAGTGGGCCTTTTTGGATGCAAAATGTTAGCAGTATTTCATACTTTATAACAGTGACTGCATTTCAAAAATACTTTGTTGGGTGTAAAACACTTTGGAGTATGCCATTGCCATGGAAACCACTATCTAAAGGGAAATTCTTTCATTCCTTAACAAGCGATGGAAGAACATTAGAAGTATCGCTTCTCCTTCTTAGGCAATCCCTTCGATTTGAGGATGATGTTCTCCCACATCTATGCTGTGGATCCTAGGATGATTAAATAGTCGAATATTGGATCTGTACACTCTGCCATGGGTAGTTAAGGAAGTATTTGATAAGATGGATGGGTAGGATGTTTACATTTCTGCACTCTCCTGCTGTTTGTGCTTGACCTATGTCTGAGCATTTCAAATACACTGGAAATGCTGTGCACCTTCATGATGCTTTTTCACCATTTTATTGCTTTGGGCTAGAAATGCCCATACAAGGAAGTGGGGGCATTTTTTTTTCAGGTAGGCTTTAAGGCCATCTTGAAGTGTATCTCAGCCCTCCTGGTAACCAATTTCATGAAGCTCAGAGTGCAGACTTTGTTCTAGAAGTCTTGTGTCTGGCATGCATACAACATAGCCCATCCAATGTAGCTCATTGACAAGAGATACAGTCCTGAGAGAGGATACTGATATTAGAGTGGCAGTCTGGCAGTGGATTTTGAGGAGGTATTGTTGGTGATACTTTGCAAGGGAATTGAAGTTTATGGTCCCTGTCCACAACATTCACAGGAGGTCTGGTAAAACTGCTGTTATCAAACACTCTGATCATCAAATGGCCAAAGATTATGCTGGCATACTGGAGATAATTTAGAGTTTCATTGTTGACGTCAGCCCCGGATGAGCGGACCCAAGGTCTAGGAAGTGATCCACATTGTCTAGTGGCTCACAGTGAATCTTGATAGTTGGAGTGCAGTGTTGACTGGTGGGAGAAGGCTGATAGAGGACCTTTGTCTTTCAGCTATTTAACCTAAAGTCAATTCCCTTGCTTGCCACTGTGAACACATCAACAATAGTTTGGACAAAAAAGAAAAAAGAACTGCAGATGCTGGAAATCAGAAACAAAAACAGAAATTGCTTGAAAAACTCAGAGGGTCTGGCAGCATTTGAGGGGAGAAAGCAGAGTTAACATTTTAGACCCAGTGACTCTTCTTCAGATCAATAGTTTGGAGCTCAGTCTCTGAAAGTGTGCACAAACAAGTGTCGTCTGGACACCACGGCTCAACAACAGAGACTGGAGTTAAAAATCAAGAATAGAATCCCTAGAGTGATGGGCCATTTGTCCCATCAAGTCCACACCGACCCTCTGAAGATTGTTCCATCTAGACTCACCTGACATTCCCCCATGGTTTATCCATCTAACTTACACACCTCTGGACACTATTGGCAATTTAGCATAGCCTATTCACCTAACCTGTATATCTTTTGGACTATGTGAGGAAACTGGAACACCTTGAGGAAGCCCATGCCAACATGGGTAGAATGTGCAAATTCTACACTCACTCGAGAGTGCAATCACATGTGGGTCCCTGGTACGTGAGGGAACAGTGCTAACCACTGAGCCACCATGCCACCCCTATTATTCTAGGATGTTCCTGTGATTTAGTACCATCATCCTGGAGGTCCTTTAGGACGATCATTGTATTCCTAGAGAATGGCAGGGGAAGCCAAGTCAGACAGAACAATGCGGCTTGATTTGGAGTAGCTGTGCAATTAGTCAGCACATTATGGTGAGAAAAAGCTGGAGCAATCCTTGAAGGAGAATACCAAAGACTGTCTTGAGAACAGATCAAGGAGCAGCCAGCCAGCAGTCAAGTGGCCTGCTTGACGGTCACTGCGGATAAGAAAGCACTGGCTTAACACTACTGTCCCTCTGTTGAAGGGTTTTACACATGTTCGCAGCCATCTCTTCAGGGGATAGCTCTTGTCCCCTAACAGCCGTCCAACAGAATCTTGCTGCACGTTGTCTAAGCTAATTTATTGCTTAAGCCGGCCCAGGAAAAGGCAGGAACAGTTACACCTGACCAGCAAGAAACTATGATCTGCGACACTGCGCAGTCTCGGCTCCGGAGATCTCGTGATATGTGAGAGGGAGGGCGGGCGGAGGGATCTGGGAGATGATCGTAATCCTGATGGGGGTCAGCGGCAGTGGCAAGTGAGAGAGAAAAGGAAGGGAGCAAGCAAAGTAAAGGGGGATGGGGGTAAATGTGGGGTAAGAGGTGTGTAGGGGGGTGGAATGATGCAAAAGGTGATATGTATTGGGAAAACAGCCTTTCATTATGTTCGTTCTCTCCTAGGACCGCCGTGGGCTCACGTCTCGCAAATAAGGTACGACTCATTTGTTGTGAATGAAATGATATTCTTCTTTTACTTTACAGTAAAGGCTTTTGTCTTAATTCATCTTTTATTTTCTTCCGGAGGCAAGTCTCTCGAAGCAACTGATTGTAGGCAATAAAACATTGCTGCAGGGAGAAAAGAAAGTGATAAGTTTAGCCTGGATATTCCATCGGCCAGTTGGGAGCAGAGCAGAACCGGAGTTAAACTCCGGGAATTGCCCAGTAAATAGGGGAGTCTGCAGGGCAATTCATCTTTACCTGATCTCTTCGAAAGAATCCATTAAAAGCAGATGAAAATCAAATTATCCAGGAAAAGTTAGAGGATTGAAAATCTAGTCTGCCCCCTGGGTGACATTAAGTTGTCTCTCCTTCCAAGCAACAACAAACCCCTCTACCCCTTACACATACCACGGATTTCTGACGACTACAGTTCCCTGACCACATCACCCCGGTCCGACACGATTCTGGAACCCTGGCCCTTTTAACAGGCTGCCGCCCTATAGCCCCACTACTGCCATTCACAGCAGCTGTCAAGCTTTCTGACGGTGCATTAAAAACTCAGAACATGGCTGACTAACTGCTGTATAGGGATAATGGGAACTGCAGATGCTGGAGAATCCAAGATAATAAAGTGTGAAGCTGGATGAACACAGCAGGCCAAGCAGCATCTCAGGAGCATATATGCTGTGTAGGGAGTCATGGTTGAACTGTTGAGTGTGGATCGGTGGTGATTGAACAGGGGCGTTGTGTGTGTGTGTGTGTGTGTGTGTGTGGTGGGGGGGGGGGGGGGGGGAGGGTCTTGTAGTTTGGGACGTGGGGCTGCTGAGTGAGTGAATAAGAAGGGTGGTTGATGGAGTGGTTGAAACCTACATGAAATAATGTTGTCACAAAAGTATAGTAAAATCATTTCCATAAACTTCAATATACCAAATGTTAAATGTCCTTTCGATGGTGTTTTTCATCTTGTTGATGTTTGAGATCATGTTAATTTCCAAGTTTTTGTTTTTATCCTTTAATGGAATTTGGGCATTGGTGGCAAGACCAGCCTTTGCCCATCCTTAATTATCAAGAATGTGATGGTGAGTTAAGATGGCATCTTAGTGGGAAATAGTTTATGAAGCCCTACCTATCATGCTGTTTTGCTTCACTTCATGTAGGTAATCCAGCAAAATCATATTAGGGTCATAGGGACTTTTTTTGTGCTGTAGATCTATTGGAGCTCATCATGTGCACCCTGGTCAAGGTACCACCTGTTTTAATCCTATTTTTCAGCACTTGGACCAGTGCCTTGTATGCTTTGGCATCACAAGTGCGTATCTAAATACTAATTATATTATATGAGAACTTGTGCCTCTACCACCCTTGCAAGCATTGAGTTCCAGATTCCCACTGCCCTGTGTGTGAAAGGTCTTATCTCTCATTTCTTCTAAACCTGTGCCCCTGGCTATTGATCCCTCCATGTAAGGGGAAAAGTTTCTTCCTGTCTACCCCATCTATGCCCCTCAATTTTATGCATCTCAATTATGTCCTCTCTCCATTTCTTCTGCTCCAAGGAAAGCAGTCGTCTGCCCAATCTCTCTTCATAACTGAACTCTACAACCCAGGCAAAATCCTGGTGAATCTCCTTTTACACCCTTTTCAGTGCTCCCACGTCCTTTCTGTTGTTTATACTTACTTCATCTGTTACATGCACTAACTGCATTGGACACAAATGCTGAGGTCACTTTAGTGACTTAATACAAGTTGAGTGAATACCAAGGACAACATGGCTACCACCTGTGGGCAGAAGTAGCCAGCAACCTGACCTGGCCACAAGAAGCCTCCCCTGGGCTATGATGCCAACATAAGGCACTGTGTTGCTGACGAGTCAGGAGGCAAAGTGAATACTAGGGCCCCGTCTGGAATGGGACGCAGGCCAGCACCAAGAGCAGGGAGTAGAGGAGCACAGGAGCTGAAGGCCTTAAATAGTCACCGCCTCTCTGCTCGCTGCAGAGTTTGAGTTGCCCTACTTGGAGCTAGGTAGGGCCCCCAACATGGCTAACACATCCAAAAATGCTATTTCCTTCTGTTGCTTCTGTGGCATGTGTCTTGATGGAGTGTGCCTTTGCTCCTTGAGCCACCAGGTGGTGGCATTCACATTAAATGTGTGGCCTAACACAAGTGTGTAATAAGAAAAAAGATTGAGGTAAAACTAGCGTTTTCCATCCACTTGATGCCTGTTTGGTAGTCCTTAATGTGCTGTAAACATCGTAACAGCTCTTTATTGAACAGTGCAATCAAAGAGCTGATTGTGTGTTTCAGCCTAGTCTGACTGTCATTTCGTGATTATCAGTTAAATTCAGTGTTTGTAGCCATAACCTTATTTCGTAAAGTCATCTTTGTCTTCCACTGCTGATAATTTTATAGGAAGAAATAATTAATTCCCAGAATGTGCACCCAGCACCTAGAGAATTACAACACGAGGTTATTCAGCTCTTTGTGTCTTTGCTAACTCTTTGCAAGAAATATTCAAAACTATTTCCATTTGCCCACTCTTTCCCTTAAAGTTGCAGCTGCTGTTGCTGTCTGCCTCAATCTCAAGTGCTCTAACCTTAAGGCTACTGACCTAGTGCTAGGATGTGAGATTAAAATGGGTGGAATAGGTATGATCACTGGTGCCTTCCTATGCAGTAAATTTTCTTTGCTT
The DNA here is from genome assembly GCF_030684315.1 of Stegostoma tigrinum. Classification (NCBI taxonomy): domain Eukaryota; kingdom Metazoa; phylum Chordata; class Chondrichthyes; order Orectolobiformes; family Stegostomatidae; genus Stegostoma; species Stegostoma tigrinum. The sequence goes on along the minus strand of NC_081356.1, from coordinate 60,711,753 downwards.
TTTAAATAATCCTTAAACAAGTTAACCCCTAGTAGGGCACTGTAACAAAAAAATAGAAAACAAATGATCAATGGCAAATGTAGAACTGTAACAGAGACATAACTTCTCTATGGCGACAGTGTCATGATGCCCTAGAACTCAAAAACATTCTCTTAAGTAGCATCTGTCAAGATGTGTTAAGTCAAATCTGCTTCTCATTCAGCTAAAGTCCTTAAGTGTGCTTTTTGTACTATTCCTGTTAATTTGCCTTACTTTAAATAATAAAACCATTTACTCAGATTTAGTGTTAAATGAATTGAATTTTAATTGTTTAATCCTTAAAGATTGATTTTTTTTTCTCAAATTGGATTGTACAATTTTCTACTAAATCTGTAAGATTTTAAAATATGCAGTACAATCAACTAATTCTTTCCTGTGAAGTTGTAATAAGTAGTCTGTAGATCAGATACAGTGAATCACTTTAATCTAACTCTGGTTGTTTAAAATCATGGCTGCAATTTTTAAGCTGCATTGGACAGTCCACCTAAAGGCTATGTTCAAATATGATAAACTGTATTTTACCGTTTCCCGGAGATGATAAGAAGGACAAATAATTGGACAAGTTGGCTCAGGAGAGAAAATCGCCTACTTCCCAATACCTGACCAAATTTTAGGTGAGTTGATCCATGAGGAACCTTCTGGATCTGTTGCCAGTTAAGGCTCTTATGTGGTCAATTGACAGCCAGCTAAGAGCCATAACACACTGCCTTCCCGATCAGTTTCCTCTCTGACAGGTAAGAAAGTTGGCTAGTTTTTCGACTGGAAGGCAGTGGTGACCTATCAGGCTATCTTGCGGCATAGGGGTAGAGTTTTTGTGTACATTTAAAGCTGTGTGTGTGTGTGTGTGTGTGTGTGTGTGTGTGTGTGTGTGTGTGTGTGTGTGTGTGATTCTTGATCAATAGGAGAGATCAAGGGTAATGGGAAAGTGGACATGAGGAATGTCAGATCAGCCACAATCCTATTGATAGATGAAGCAGGCGTGAGGGGCCGAATGGCCTACTTCTGTTCCTGTTTGTTACGGTCTCTGGCCTTATTTCCAAAATGACATTGGTACTGAAAGACCGTAGCAAAAACTAGAGACTGACAAAGTAAATTTAAATAAGAAAATTGAGATCTTGTGAAAGTGTTGAGCATTACTTTACCTTATTGTAACGTCCTATTTTGTAGCTGTGTGTAGAAGTGGAATGCTGTTGTGTAAGGTGGGTCCCCTCTATCTGTCCAAAGAAGGCTACAGCAAACCCAAGAGACTTTTTAAAAAAAAAACTCTGGATATTGCAAAATGTTAAAAATATGAAGTCCTACATGGCCAATTCTCTGATTTCACCTTTACACTCTATTACATTTTAAAACTTGGACTGCTGATGATGATCTTTGTTGATTCAGAGCACCTTTGATATTCAGCTTGGTCAGAAGATTAAGTTGAGGGACAGTGTAGCAATGCAGTTTGTGCATGATGGCCATATTCTGTGTGCTGAATAGTCTGTCTTCCTGCCCACTCAAATGAGCAGGGATAATTTTGGGATGGTGAACAGAAGTAGAAAGCTTAGTGATTTGCTAGAAAAAAATCTGTTTCATTGTAATTGTGCATTGTAAGGTTCATGTGGCATAATGGAATTAGAATTCTACAAAAACTTTGATACTGACACAACACGTTTTGATGTTGGTTTTTTTAAGTATTTGTCAAAAAATGGAGTGAACACAATATGCTAAGAAACTAAAGCAACAGAATTCAAAGGATACTCTTTTGAAGAAGCTGTTAAAAGTGGGGTTCAATGTAGTAAGATAGATGTTTCCAGAATAAAGCAAAGGTCATAACAGCTAAGGAGAAGCAAAAGGGATGATGACAGGATGATGTTGAGAGTTGTAAGTTGGCCAAAGTTGGAAGAATGAAAGGTGCCAGCTTGGATGTTGGGCAGGAGGAAGTTCTAAAGATAAGAGTGAGAACATTCCAAACAAGAAAATGTTCAAAACAGTGCATTCTGTATAGGGAATATTGCTGGATTTAGTCAATGCAGAGGTGATGGATATATGGGACTGGGAATATCGACTGGAGAAATTGGTAGAGATTTTAAATGTACAGGAGTTGAACTTCTAAATTATTGAAAAGAATCCACTGAGGGAAAGGCTGTAGGTGATAATTGCGGGCAGGTTTCAGTGGTTATGGGTGAAGTCAGGTCAGAAGTGGATGATGGTACAGTATTGAAAGTAGTTGTTCCTTTTATTCATTCACTGGATGAGGATGTCGCTGGCTGGGCAGTATTTATTGCCTATCCTGATTGCCCAGTGGGTAGTTAAGAGTCAACCACATTGCTGTGGGTCCAGAGTCACATGTAGGTCAAACCAGGTAAGAATGGCAGTTTCCTTCCCTCAGGGACATCAGTGAACCAGATGGGGTTTTTCTGAAAATGGATGATGGATTCATAGTCATCATTAGACTCTTAATTCCACATTTATTGAATGCAAATTGTACCATCTGCTGCAGCAGGATTCAAACTTGGGTCCCCAGAACATTTATCTGGGTCTGTGGATTAACTGTCCAGCGATTAATATAAGTAGGTTATCAACACTTGCCATCTTTCCCCCCACCCCCATTGATCTTTGAGATATTTAGAAGGTTTGAAGGCCAAAGTGAATATGCTAAGGCTGCACACCACCATGTTAAGTTGGAAAAGATCAGGCAAACGCCCATGACAGTATCTGGCTCACAGTACAAAAGCAGTTGTGTAATTCAAAATGCTGGTAAAGTAAGAGCTGGAGCTGTTATGGTAGCTGATCTCTCTGCTTTTAGAGAATCCCCAAACAGCGGTATGAGCAGAATTAATTTGGACACCGTATTAATTGTGTTGCCTCCCAGGTGCCAGGGTTCGTGATGTCTCTGATCGTGTTTTTGGGATCCTTAAAGGGGAGGGGGAGCAGCCCCAAGTTGTGGTCCACACAGGCACCAACGACATAGGTAGGAAGAGAGATGAGGATTTAAGGCAGAAATTCAGGGAGCTAGGATGGAAGCTTAGAGCTAGGACGAACAGAGTTGTTGTCTCTGGTTTGTTGCCGGTGTCAAGCGGGAGCGAGGCGAGGGATAGGGAGAGAGAGGAGTTGGACACGTGGCTACAGGGATAGTGCAAGAGGGAGGGTTTTGGATTCTTGGATAATTAGGGCTCTTTCTGGGGTAGGTGGGACCTCTACAAGCAGGATGGTCTTCACTTGAACCAGAGGAGTACCAATATCCTGGGGAGGAAATTTGCTAAGGCTATTCGGGTGAGTTTAAACTAATTCAGCAGGCAGATGGGAACCAAAATTGTAGTTCAAGTATGGAAAAGGTTGAGAGTAGGGGGGTCCGAAATAAAGTTTCAGGTATGCAAGATGGCACCGGCAAGTAAGAAGTTGGATTGAAGTGTGTCTACTTCAACACCAGGAACTTCGGAATAAGGTGGGTGAACTTGCAGCATGGTTTGTACTTGGGACTTCGATGTTGTGGCCATTTCGGGGACGTGGATAGAGCAGGGACAGGAATGGTTGTTGTAGGTTCCGGGATTTAGATGTCTCAGTAAGAACAGAGAAGATGGTAAAAGAGGGAGACGTGTGGCATTGTTGGTCAAGGACAGTATTACAGTTGCAGAAAGGATGTTTGGGGACTTTTCAACTGAGGTAGTATGGGCTGAGGTTAGAAACAGGAAAGGAGAGGTCACCCTGTTGGGAGTTTTCTATAGGCCTCCGAATAGTTCCAGAGATGTAGAGAAAAAGGATAGCAAAGATGATTCTCGATAGGAGTGAGAGAGACAGGGTAGTTGTCATGGGGGACTTCAACTTTCCAAATATTGACTGGGAACACTATAGCTCGAGTACTATAGATGGGTCAGTTTTTGTCCTGTGTATGCAGGAGGGCTTCCTGACACAGTATGTAGACAGGCCAACGTGGGGCAAAGCCACATTAGATTTGGTACTGGGTAATGAGCCCGGCCAGGTGTTAGATTTGGAAGTAGGTGAGCACTTTGGTGACAGCGATCACAGTTCTGTTATGTTTAACTTTAGTGATGGAAAGGGATAGGCGTATACTACTGGGCAAGAGTTATAGCTGGGGGAAGGACAATTACGATGAGATTAGGCAAGATTTAGGGAGCATAGGATGGGAAAGGAAACTGCAGGGGATGGGCACGTTAGAAATGTGGAGCTTATTCAAGGAAAAGCTCCTGTGTGTCCGAGATAAGTATGTACCTGTCAGGCAGGGAGGAAGCTGTAGAGCGCGGGAGCCGTGGTTTACGAAGAAAGTGGAATCTCTGGTCAAGAGGAAGAAGAACTCTTATGTTAGGATGAGTTGTGAAGGCTCAGTTAGGGCGCTTGAGGGTGACAAGGTAGCCAGGAAAGACCTAAAGAGAGAGCTCAGAAGAGCCAGGAGGAGACATGAGAAGTTGTTGGCGGATAGGATCGGGCTAAACCCTAAGGCTTTCTATAGGCATTTTAAGGAATAAAAGAATGACGAGAGTAAGATTAGGTCCAACCAAGGATAGTAGTGGTAAGTTGTGTGTGGAGTCAGAGGAGATAGGGGAAGCATGAAATGAATATTTTTGACAGTATTCACTCTAGAAAATGACAATGTCAAGGAGAATACTGAGATACAGGCTACTAGACTAGGTGGGATTGAGGTTCACAAGGAAGAGGTATTAGAAATCCAACAGAGTGTGAAAATAGATAAGTCCCCTGAGCCGGATGGGATTTATCCTAGGATCCTCTGGGAAGCCAGGGAGGAGATTGCTGAGCCTTTGGCTTTGATCTTTAACTTGTCATTGTCTACAGGAATAGTGCCAGAAGACTGGGGGATAGCAAATGTGGTTTCCCTGTTCGAGAAGGGGACCAGTGAGCCTTACTTCAGTTGTTGGTAAAGTGTTGGAAAAGATGATAAGAAATAGGATTTATAATCATCTAGAAAAGAATAATTTGATTAGGAATAGTCAGCACGGTTTTGTGAAGGGTAAGTCGTGCCTCACAAACCTTATTGAGTTCTTTGAGAAGGTGACCAAACAGGTAGATGAGAGTAAACCGGTTGATGTGGTGTATATGGATTTCAGCAAGGCGTTTGATAAGGTTCCCCACAGTAGGCTATTGTACAAAATACAGAGGAATGGGATTGTGAGAGATATAGCAGTTTGGATCAGAACTTGGCTTGCTGAAAGAAGACAGAGGGTGGTGGTTGATGGGAAATGTTCATCCTGGAGTCCAGTTACTAGTGGTGTACCGCAAGGCTCGGTGTTGGGTCCACTGCTGTTTGTCATTTTTATGAACGACCTGGATGAGAGCGTAGAAGGATGGGTTAGTAAATTTGCAGACGACACTAAGGTCGGTGGAGTTGTGGATAGTGACGAAGGATGTTGTAGGTTGCAGAGAGACAGAGATAAGCTGCAGAGCTGGGCCGAGAGGTGGCAAATGGAGTTGAATGCGGACAAGTGTGAGGTGATGCACTTTGGTAGGAGTAACCAGAATGCAAAGTACTGGGCTAATGGTAAGATTCTTGGTAGTGTAGATGAGCAGAGAGATCTCGGTGACCATGTACACAGATCCTTGGAAGTTGCCACACAGGTTGACAGGGTTGTTAAGAAGGCATACAGTGTTTTAGCTTTTATTAATAGAGGGATCGAGTTCCGGAACCATGAGGTTATGCTGCAGCTGTACAAAACTCTGGTGCGGCCGCACTTGGAGTATTGTGTACAGTTCTGGTCAACGCATTATAAGAATGTGGAAGCTTTGGAAAGGGTGCAGAGGAGATTTACTAGGGTGTTGCCTGGTATGGAGGGAAGGTCTTACGAGGAAAGGCTGAGGATCTTGAGGCTGTTTTCGTTAGAGAGAAGAAGGTTGAGAGGTGACTTAATTGAGACATAGAAGATAATCAGAGGGTTAGATAGGGTGGATAGGGAGAGCCTTTTTCCTAGGATGGTGATGGCGAGCACAAGGGGGCATAGCTTTTAAAATTGATGGGCAAAAGATATAGGACAGATGTCAGAGGTAGCTTCTTTACTCAAAGTAGTAAGGGTATGGAACGCTTTGCCTGCAACAGTAGTAGATTCGCCAACTTTAGGTACATTTAAGTCGTCATTGGACAAGCGTATGGACGTACATGGAATAGTGTAGTTTAGATGGGCTTCAGATTGATATGACAGGTCGGCACAACATCGAGGGCCGAAGGGCCTGTACTGTGCTGTTATGTTCTATGTTCTAATTCTGAATAATTTTGACCCCTTGCCCATTGCATTGGTCACCTTTTGAGCACATGTTACCAGTTGCCACACTTCTGCCTGTTCTGTGCTGAAAAGAGACATCTTCCTTCAGTCTCTTCCCCTTCCCCTGCCTCCTCTGTGGAACAGCATCTTGTATTCAATTTGCATACTTGCACAGGGAGACCAGCGATCCTTTTCCAAATCCAGAATATTTTGTTTTTATAAGTTGATTTCTTTTCTCCTCTTCAGTGTTTTACAGCACTTTTTCTACTACTTCTACAACGAGCACAGATCATATATTGAGTTGTTTCATAACATTGCCCTTTTTCACTTTTTTAACCAGATGTGTACTCAAAGCATATTCATCTAACTCCATAGCCTCCTGAAAATAAATATGCACATAGCAGTACCTCTTCAATTTGTGTGTTAGCAAAAATTTACCAACAAGCCAACAGGTAACTTCACAGCTCTAATTTAGTGTTACACCAGTTTCAATTTAATATAAAAATTGAGAATCCATTCACATTTCTACAATCATTTATTTTGAAATTTGAAATATACTATTTACCATAATGCAAATGAAGTGGGCTCTCTGGCAGTTTCCCAGTTTAGACACTCAAGACCAGAATTCTTACTTTTCCCTAGTATTTAACTGATCTCTGCAAGTTATATCTGCCATTCCGAAGAGCTAGGCCTTGAAGTTCAGTTGGATATGTAGGTGCTTGTGGACAAAGTAGTGCAGTGCCTCGCTTTTGCCTTTTACACAATGGCTGACCAGGAAATTCTGCTCTTAACATTTTCCATCAGACATATTGGAAGAATTTCAGGCTGTTAACCAATCTTTTTGGCTATGTTGGAAGCACACCTTTCATGACCAACAAGTCCTCTCGTGGGACTGAAACTTGGAGCTTCTGGCCCAGAGGTAGGGATGTTACCCTTGCACCACAAGTCTTCAAGATATGTAGAGAAGATAAAACAAGACCAGATGACCAGATGCTTAAGCTTCTGTTGTTAGGTGAGGTAGAATAATAGTATTGTTTGTGGATGCATCTGTAGCTATCTTCCAAGATTTAAAGTAAAATTAATGTGTTCTGAGGTATTTTTCATTTCAGCAGTTGGGATGGAAATTTTGTGATGCCGATGACTACCATCCTAAAGAAAACAAAGAAAAAATGATGAACGGAATTCCACTGGATGATGAGGTATATTTAACTACCTTTATCCAATCACTCCTTGCATATTGGTGAAAGTACTGCTGTTGCTTATATCTTTACAAAATGAAAAGGTATTTGTATATAATATAGATGCAGTTACTGTGTATTTCTTGTCAAAGGATTTCCCAAGAAGATGCACTTATGAGGGTTACTGCCCTTTTTTGTTTGGGATTTTAATTTTGCTACTGTTTCTTCCTCTTAACTGAAATTTTATGAACTTTTAAGGTCTAACTTCTGAACGTAAAAGCACAAACTTGCCGTACATCTCTGTTCACTATTTTCTTCCACTTATTTACTGGATGTGGTCATGGCTCTAATACATTTTGATTCCACATGTTTTTCACATGGATGAGTCTGTACTAGTGTGATTTTTAAATGCATATAAACATTTTAAAAATGTTGTTACGCACAAAACAGTCTCCATCTGGACTGTAGTAGATTTTGCAAATGCCTTTTAGACCCAGTTGATAGGGCAAACCTATCAACTGGCTCTAAAAGCATTTGCAGAATCTACCACAGTCAAGATCTAGAACAATGTGACCGGCCAACTATAGTTGAAAACATCAATTTGGATTAGTAATCAGGTGAGGATTGAGATGATTTCTGATTCCAGGCATGGGCACAGATTCCAAGAGTAGAAGATTTTTCTGACGGGCCGCATTTGGAGTATCGTGCCCAGTTTTGGGCCCCGTATCTTAAGAAAGATGTATTGGCCCTGGAGCGGATTCAGAGGAGGTTCACAAGAATGGTCCTAGGAATGAAAAGCTTAATATGAGGAACTTTTGAGGACTCTAGAACGACACTCAGTGGAGTTTAGAAAGATGAGGGGGGGGGATCTAGTTGAAGCTTAGAATACTGAATGGCCTGGGCAGAGGGGCTGGTGAGAAGATGTTTCTGTTAGCAGGAGAGACTGGGACCCGAGAGCACGGCCTTAGAGTAAAGGGACAACCCTTTAGAATGGTAATAAGGAGAAATGTTTTCAGCCAGAGTGGTGAATCTATGGAATTCACTGTCACAGATGGCTGTGGAGACCAGGTCATTGAGTATATTTAAGACAGATAGGTTTTCGATTGTCAATGGAGTAAAGGGTTACAGGCAGAAAGCAGGAGAATGGGGTTGAGCAGCTTCTCTGCCATTCAGTCATGGCTGATCACACTCGATGGGTTGATGGCCTAACTTCTGCTCCTATGTCTTATGGCTAGGGAAACAGGCGGACCAAGTAGGTTGGGAAAAGGAATCCCTCTTGATCTGCTTGAAATACAAGCACCCCTTACTTCCCTTTTATTTCTTCCTCTTAGTTTCTCCCGATCTACTCTAATCAGACTTCATGATCTTAAACTTCTTTGATTGCATTAGCTTTCTTTCCCCTAACCTCTCCATTCTGTTCTCATAACTAAAGTTTGTTGTCCTTAAAACCATTTTTTTTGTAAGTCTTCTACATCTCCACACCTTTCCTATAGTGTGGCACCCAGAACTATAAAAAATAATGTAGCTGGGGACTAATCAGTGTCTTGTACAAATTCAGTATCACCTCCTTGCTCTTGTACTACTGCTTCTATTGATAAAGTCCAGGATACTGAATGTTTTATTAACTGATGTCACCACCTATCTTGGCATCTTCAGTAATTCATCCAAATCCCTGTGCTCCTGCACCCCGTTAAGTTCATCAGGAAAAGCAAGGTTCCCAATACCAACCCCTGGAGAACTTCACTACAAACCTTTCTCCAACCTGAAAAATATCTACTGACCCTTTCTATTTCCTATCCCTTGGCCAGTTTGTATCCAAGTTAGTATTGCTCCCTTCTATAACTTGAGATGTAACTTTGTCAATTATGTGGCATAATTTCAAATTTTTTTTTTGGAAGTCCACATGTACCGTATCAACATAATTACCGTCAACAATCCTTTCATTTACTTCTTCAAAAGATCACTTCCCCTTTGGATATCCATACTGAGTCTCCATAAATTAGCAAGCTTTTTCCCCATGTGGTTACTAATTCTAAAATTAAACTGACTGGCTTGTAACAACTGGACTTACGCTTACAATCTCTTGTTGAAATAAATTTCCTTTATAAAACAACATGTTTAAGACTATGTAATGTACCAGGTATAACAGCTTCATTGCAGTGAAGAATTAGAATGTGCTCTTGGTGCGAAATTAATGTAAAATACCTGGAACTGATGAGCAAATGGTACTGATGAAATTGTAATGACGGTTCTTTTAGCCATAAGCTTTTTCTTAAGTGGTGTCATGTTGTGGCACGGTCCTGAGGCACCCCTGGTTTTCAAAATCTCAGCTGGCAGTCAGAAGACAACTTGCTGGAATATGCAAAAATTGCAAGAATGCATTGACCTGAAGTCTGCTGTGTACCTTCTGGGAGGCAGTTGCAGTGATTTAGGAGAGCCATTTTACTTGATTATTACATTTTGTACTCAAACACTGCATGAAAACTTGAGAGAAAATAACATTTTCTGAATTTCTCCTTTTTATTGTTAAAGAAAATTTGTAAAAGTAGAAGTCATACCCTCCGAATTTCTAAGATTTTTTTCTGTTGGTCATAGGATAGAATCCCTTGGTTGTGCGCTTTGCATGAAATATTAATGAGGTAAACTGAAACTTTTAACCTTTCTGTCAAATAAACTAATAGACTTAAGTAATGGAGCCAAAATAGTCATTAATGTACTTTTCAATGGATATATTACTGATCAGATAAGTATTATGTAAATATTGGCTTTTATATGATAGGCTATTCATGCTTGAGCTTCAATCACGAGACTTAGTTTGGTACTGATGAAATTCTGTAATATATGGTGAAGCCTGATTGTAGATCGTATTTATTTGTAGATTTGAATTTTTAATTTGTGATGAATAACAGTTATATTTAACAATAGGGAAAAATCATTTGGAGAAAATGTGATCCTTGCTTGCTCTTCCCTGAAAAGAATGTATCGAAGAATTCTGACTGGTGAACAGAGCGCTGTCAACACAACTGTAACACGGGACCAGGAACAATCTCAACTTGGCTACAGCAATAACATCTTGTTTGTGTATCTTCATGGCCCTAAAGAATTGATTACTAAGAGGTTAGACAGTAGAAAAGGACATTTCATGTCACCTTCTTTGTTACAATCTCAGTTTGACACACTGGAACCACCAGAGGGGACTGAGAATTTCATTAACATTAGTATTGAGAACAGCATTTCAGATATAGTGACTGAGATTGAAAGACATTTAGGTTAGAATACACCTCCTCCCATCCACCTTCCTGCAAAAATTCCATCCCCTATTCCCAATTCCTTTGCCTCCGCTGCATCTGCTCTCAGGATGAGGCATTCCACTCCTGCACATCCCGGATGTCCTCGTTCTTCAAGGGCCACAACTACCCCCACCCCGGCAGTGGTCAAGAACGCCCTCAACTGTGTCTCCCGCATTTCCCGCACCTCATCCCTCACATCCCGCCCTCGCAATAACCGCCCCAGGAGAATCCCCCTAGTCCTCACATACCACCCTACCAACCTCTGGATACAACGCATCATCCTCCGACACTTCTGCCATCTACAATCCGACCCCACCACTAAAGAAGTTTTTCCCACCCCACCCTTGTCTGCCTTCCAGAGAGACCACTCTCTCCGCGACTCCCCTGTCTGCTCCACACTCCCCTCCAACCCCACCACACCCGGCACTTTTCCCTGCAACAGCAGGAAGTGCTACACCTGCCCCCACACCACCTCCCTCACCCCCATCCCAGGCCCCAAGATGACTTTCCACATCAAGCAGATGTTCACCTGCACATCTGCCAATGTGGTATACGGCATCTGCTGTACACGGTGTGGCTTCCTCTAGATTTGGGGAAACCAAGCGGAGGCTTGGGGACTGCTTTGCAGAACACCTACGCTTGGTTTGCAATAAACAATTGCACCTCCCAGTCGTGAACCATTTCGACTCCCCCCTCCCATTCCTTAGACAATGTGTCCATCCTGCGCCTCTTGCAGTGCCATAATGATGCCACCCATAGGTTGCAGGAACATTAACTCATATTCCGCTTGGGAACCCTGCAGCCCAATGGTATCAATGTGGATTTCATCAACTTCAAAATCTACCCTCCCCCCACTGCATCCCAAAACCAGCCCAGCTCATCCCCACCTCCCTAACCTGTTCTTCCTCTCACCTATCCCCTTCTCCCACCTCAAGCCGCACCTCCATTTCCTACCTACTAACCTCATCCTGCCCCCTTGACCTGTCCGTGCTCCCCGGACAGACCTATCCCATCCCTACCTCCCCACCCATACTCTCCTCTCCACCTATCTTCTCCTCTATCTATCTTCAGTCCACCTCTGCCTCTCCCTATTTATTCCAGAATCCTCTCCCCATCCCCCTTTTTCTGATGAAGGTTCTAGGCCAGAAACATCAGCTTTTGTGCTCCTGAGATGCTGCTTGGCCTGCTGTGTTCATCCAGCCCCACGCTTTGTTATCTTGGATTCGCCAGCATCTGCAGTTCCCATTATCTCTGATCATATTTTTGCATATTTGATTTGGCTTCAGATAGCAATAGATGTGTCTTTTTGCAACAACCAGCTTGAGGTGAATGAGTTAAATGTGTCTTAAAATGATAAATTCTTTAAATACATTTTTGTTTCAATTAAAACGTGTATTAAAATGTACAAAACAGTGAATCATACAACCCATATGTTTTGTGATCATCAATGCTGTTTTGATGTCTTAAATGCTTACCTCTTTGATACGATCAGGCAATTGAAAAAATAATTTTAACTGAAATGCACCAAGGGATGATCACCTCATTTGGATTGTACAACAGAACCCCCAGTAGTCAGCAGGAAATTGAGAAACAAATTTCTAAGTTTATCTGTATCTGGGGTGGTAATGGACTTTAACTTTTCAAATGTAGACTGGGACTGCTATTGTGTTAGGGGCTTGATGGAGAGGAATCTTTAAATGTGTACAAGAAAATTTTCTGCTTCAGATGGGCTGAGTCGTGGCTTATAGAGTTCATTTTAGATAACAGTGAAGTGCTGCATTTTGAAAAAGCAAATCAAAGCAGTACCTATCCCCTTAATGGTAAGAGATAGTAGGAACTGCTGATGCTGGAGAATCTGAGATAACAAGGTGTCAAGCTGGATGAGCATAGCAGACCGAGCAGGAAAGCTGATGTTTTGGGCCTAGACCCTCCTTCAGAAATGGGGGAGGAAAGGGGGCTCTGAAATAAATAGTGAGAGGGGGAGGTGATGGTAGAAGGTGAATGAGGAGCAGATAGGTGGAGAGAAGATGGACAGGTCACGGAGGCAGGGATGAAGCCATTAAAGTTGAGTGTGTGTAGGGAATTGGGATGGGGGTTGGTCAGTGAGGAGGGAGGGGTGGGTCAGTGGGAGGCAAGATGGACAAGTAAAGACGACAGGGACAAGATGGGCTGGCCTAGGGTGGGGAGATTTTGAAGCTTGTGAAGTCCCGATTAAGACCATTGGGTTGTAGGGAACCCAAGTGGAAAATGAGGTGCTGTTTCTCCAGCCTTCAGGTGCAAACTTCACACAGACAGTTGCCTGAGGGTAGAACGGAAGCCGGGTCCCTGGCGCTATAAGGCAGCAGTGCCAATCACTGAGCTACCATGCCACTGAAAAATTTCCTCTTGGGAAATCGGGCAGAGCACTGTCTGGAGTGTTACTGGGGGAGCACTTTGGGACCAGTGACCATAATTCTATTAGTTTTAAAACAGTTACAGGAAAGGATAAGCCTGGACCATAAGTTAAAGTTCTAAGTTGGGGCAATGTCAGTTTTGATGATATTAGACTGGATCTTTCAAAGTTGATTGGGGAAGGCTATTTGCAGGCAAAAGGAAGTCTGGCAAGTGGGAGGCAGGGAGTTCAGGGCTAGCATGTTCCTGTTAGTGGGAAGTATAAGGCTGGCAGGGGCAGGGCACACTGGATGATGAGACATATTAAGCCTCTGGACAACAAAAAGGGAGGCATATGTCACACACATACAGCTGGGATCAAGTGAATCCCTTAAGTGTAGGGAGTTTAGTAGTGCAATAACAAGGGAGATCAGAAAAATGAAAAGAGGACATGAGAGCTTTGACAGATAGGGTAAAAGGAGAATCCCAAGTGATTCTACAAATATAAGGGCAAAAGAGTAACTGAGAGAATAGCGCCCCTTGGACAGCCTCATTGGTCTTTGTGTGGAGCCACAAGAGAGGGGTGAGATCTTAAATTACTATTTCTCATTGGTAATTAAAGTGGAGAAAGACGTGGAAGTGAGGGAACGCAGGGAAATACATAGTGATATCTTGAGAAGAGTACATATTACAGGAAAGAAGGTGCTGGAGGTCTTAAAACACTAGACAACTGGGTGGCACCACAGTGCCAGGAACCTGGGTTTGAGTCCACCCTTGGGTGACTGCATGTGTGGAGTTTGCACATTCTCCCTGTGTCTGTGTGGGTTTCCTTTGGGTTTCATTTCACAGTTCAAAGACGTGCAGGTTAGGTGAATTGGTCATGCTAAATTGCCCAGTGTCCAGAGGTGTGCAGGCTAGCTAGATTAGCCATGGAGAATGCAGGATAACAGAGATAGAGAAGGGGTCTGGGTGTGATGCTCGGACGGTCAGCTTCCGCACCGTAGGGATTCTATAGTTGTAAATCCCTGGGACCTGATCAAGTGTATTCCAGGACAATGTGGGAAGCTAGGGGAGAAACTGTGTGAGCCCCTAGTGGAGATATTTGTATCATTGATTGCCACAGGTGAGATGTTGTGCCTCTAAGGCAAGCTGCAAGAAAAAGCCAGGGAACTACAGACTGGGGAGCCTAATATCAGTAAAGTGTAAGTTGTTGGAGGGGATTCTGAGAGACATGATCTTCAAGCAAGGTCTGATTAGAAAGAGTCAGCATAGCTTTGTGCATGAAAAATGGTGTCTCAAATTTTTTTTTTGAAGGGGTGACCAAGAAGATAGACGAAGGCAGAGTGGTAGTATTGTCTACATGGAGTTTAATTCAGCTTTCGACAAAGCTGTACATGGTAGACTGGTTAGTAAGATTAGATCACATGGGATCCGGGGAGAGCTAGCTAATTGGATACAAAATTGGTTTGATGATAGGAGACAGAGGATGGTGGTAGAGGGTTGTGGATCGGACTGGAGGCCTGTGACTAACACTGTACCACAAAGATTGGTGCTAGGTACATTGTTGTTTTATATAAATGATTTGGATGAGAATATAGGAGGCATAGTTACTAAGTTGCAGCTAACACCAAAATTGGTGGTGTAGTAGACAATGAAGAAGGTTATCTAAGAGTACAACAAGATCTTGATCAAAAAGGCCATTGGGCCTAAGAATAGCAGATGAGTTTAAGTCAGATAAATGTGAGGTTTTGCATTTTGGTGAGATAAAGTAGGGCAGGACTTAGACAGCGGGGGGCAGAGTTCAAGAGTGTGTTGCTGAACAGAGACCTAATGGTACAGATACACGGTTTCCTGAAAATGGGGATGCAGGTAGACAGGGTGGCATTTGGCACACTTGCCTTCAAATCAGAGCATTGAGTACAGATATTGGGATGTCATACATATGTCATATTACAGTTGTACACGATGTTCGTATGCCCACTTTTGGAGTACTGTGCGCTGTTCTGGTTGGCCTGCTACAGGAAGCATTTTATTATGTTAGCATTTTAGCATGTTATTAAACTGAAAATGAGAGCAAAATAGATTTAAAAGGATGTTGTTGAGACTGGAAGGTTGGAGTTATAAGGACAGTTTGGATAGGCTGAGACTTTTCTCCCCTAAGGCGTACAAGGCTGAGGAGTGATCTTATAAAGGTTTATAGAAATCATGACGGGATTAAATAATGTGACTAGCCAAGGGCTTTTCCCCAGGGTAGGGGTTTCTAAAACTAGTGGGCATAGTTTAAGGTGAGAGGGGAAAAATTTAAAAAGAAACCTGAAGGGCAGTTTTTTCCACAGAGGGTGGTGCGTATATGGAACCAGCTGCCGGAGGAAGTGGTAGCGGTGGGTACAATTACAACATTTAAAAGACATTTGGTCATGTAAGTGGAAAGAGGTTGAGGGGGATTTGGTCCAGAGACGGGGATTAGTTCAGCATGAACGAATTGGGCCTTTTTTCCGTGCCAAATGACTATGACATAGCAGCATCCATGAAAATCATTAACTTCCAGAAACACTGAAAGAAAAACAGGAAATCACGGTAATCCTACAGCGGTCAACTTGAGGATCTGTTACACAAAAGGCATTAAAGTATCTACAGAAAATCACAGTACAGTGTAATCTTACGCAGCTGTCCCCAACCTCCTCAGTATCAAGGCACACTTCAATGAGATAATTCCATAAAACATCCACTTTTTTTCAGCTACAGTGATTGCTGGCGAATATCACATTTACCATGGTTACAGCCTCACTAAAGATTTGCACCATTGTGCATGCGACGAGCTAAAGAAGGATCAAAAGCACTTATATTTTAAATCTACCATCAGATGCACTATTTTCAACTGCAAGCACAGACGTTTTCAAAATCTGCTCAACTCTAATTTTCATAAACAATGGATCAGAGCAAAAAGAGTAAATTTACTCCACACGCTAATGGGAAACTTGGGCCTGCCAGCATCTGCAGAGAATTTTGATCCAGAGAGGAACTGATGAGGACCATCAACAAATCTTGCTGCACTGACAAGCTTGTTGTTCGTCATGTATGTCAGTATTGAAAAAGCTAATGTCTTTTGCAGTACCTCCTTGACAACATTTTATCAATTTACTGTTTAACTATTATCAAAGAGTGGAATTTTGTCAAGCTCTTTTGCAGCATCAGCTCCTAATATCACACCTACAATT
Source organism: Stegostoma tigrinum (assembly GCF_030684315.1). Taxonomy (NCBI): domain Eukaryota; kingdom Metazoa; phylum Chordata; class Chondrichthyes; order Orectolobiformes; family Stegostomatidae; genus Stegostoma; species Stegostoma tigrinum. The sequence goes on along the minus strand of NC_081356.1, from coordinate 60,695,449 downwards.
TTTATTTACAAGCAGACATTATTAATGTCTCGACAATGGTACAGAACTTCTTTGATTTTGCTACATGCTTAGCCATCAGGTGACTAGTCTTGAGCTTTATCCAAGGGCGTGCACACACACACACCATCAGATTATGAGTCTGCTTGATGTTTTGATCACTCAAGCTTTGAAATACTGTGTGTATTTGTTCCCCAGCGATGTAGGTTTCATCTGTAAATAACATCTTCAACCTACTTGGTACCATCCCAGTGTTTGCTATCTTCTCTTTCAAGACAAGACATTCAGGTAAGGGACATGACACCTACTGCTCCTTTCCCTGTCCACATTTTTATAAATCAGACCATAAGGCTGTGGTCCTTCTCCTGGCTTACAAGCAGAAACTGAAGCATGAGAAACCCAGAAAGTTATACGTTGCTGGTCATCTCCTATGTGACTGTCTGGAGTTGGGGGACTGGTCCATGTTCAAGAACTGAGAGGCCAACCTAAAATGGGCATGCCACTACTGTCGCAGACTTCATCAGCAAGTGTGTAGAGGCCTGTGTGCCAAAAAAGTTAATATCAGTGTTCCCCAACTAGAAACACAGATGAAACGAAGATCCACTCCCTTACAAAGTCCAGATCTGAGGCATTCAAGTTGGGTGACCCTGACCTATTCGAAAAATCTAGGTACGACCTTCACTAAGCCATCAGGGGCAACAAGAGACTGCACCAGACTAAACCAGGGTCCCGACTAACTGCACAAATACACGTCGACTGCAGCAAGGCTTACAAGATATGACAGGTTAGAAAGTTGAGTAGAATCACTGACAACAGTGCGTCTCTCCCTGATCTGCTCAATGCATTCTATGCTCATTTTGAACAGAAGGTCAGTGAAATGATGTCACCAGCCCTGAGAGCCTTGGTGCAGTTGTGACACTCAGTCACTGCTGCAGACGTTATATCAGCCTTCTTGGGAGTGAACCCACAGAAAGAAACTGGCCCAGAAAGAGTCCCTGGGCATGCACTCAGTTCCTGCACAGACCAGCTGGCAGGAATATTTGGAAACATCTTTAACCTCTCCTTAGTGCTCCTCTTGAAACAGGTGGGAGTAGTATTATCTCTGTGCCAAAGCCCAATCAGGCAAAGTGCCTTAATGACTACTGCCCAGTGGCTCTGACATCCATTACGAAGTGCTTCAAAAGGTTAATAACTGCACATATCAACTTCAGCCTCCCAGAATGCCTTGATTAGCTATAATGCCTACTATCACAATGAGTCCACCATAAACACCAACACCTTGGTACTATATTCATCCCTGGAATGTCTGGATAACAAGGACACCTATAGCAGATTCCTATTGACTTTATCCCTGCCTTTACCATAATTCCAACAAAAATCATCTCCAATCTCAGAGATTTGATTCTGTTCCCCCCACCGCCACAAATGGATCATTGACTTCCTGACCCATGGGACCACAATCAGCAAAAACAGGCGACCACACCTCCTCCACAATAATCCTCAACACTGGTGTCTGCAAGGACAGGTACTCAGCCCTTACTTTACTCCTTATACACTCAGAACTGTGTGGCCAGATTCAGCTCCAAGTCCAGTTACAAATTTGCTGATGACACCACTGTAGTGGTAGGATCTTAAATAATGACAATACAGAAAGGAGAAACATAGCTCATTGGCATGGTGTAAGGATGGCATAACAATCTCTCCCTTGAAGTTAGCAAAATGAAGGAGCTGGTCATTAACTTCAGGAAGCTGAATGGAGGACATGCTTCTGTCTGTATCAATGGTGCTTCACATTATACAGCTGAGGAGGTGCACCAGAGAGGAGAAAATCACTCAAGTCTAGAGGGAAACTTTAGGATACTGTAATGTATTCCAAATATTTACAATACCCTCGAGCTTGTGCTCACATGCATTCTAGCAAACTTTTCCATTAAACCACACTATAGAACCAAGAGTGCGTTGAAACAAAGTTTGCTGTATTTTAAGTTTAGATAGTGGCAAAGTGCCCTGGAAGGAACCATTGCAAATTTGAGGGGCAGTTCTGAAGAAAATGGCCATCTCTAAACATCTTAGTTTTTTAAAAAATACTATTGCAATGCTATGAGAAAAGATTTAAAATACAGTGTACCACAAGTAACGGTGCTGTGTCCACTGATTTTTGTTATTTGTATTAATGATCTGGATGTGAATAGAGGAGGCATGGTTAATAAGTTTGCATGACACCAAAATTGGTGGTGTAGTGGACAGTGAAGGAGGTTATCTGAGTACAACACAACCTTATCAGATGGGCCATGGAGTGGCAGATGGAGTTTCATTTAGATAAATGTGAGGTGTTGCATTTTGGTAAGGAAAATTAGGGCAGCCAATGGTAGGGGAATGTTGCCAAACAAAGAGACCTTAGGGTACAGGTGCATACTTCTTTGAAGGTGGAGTTGCAGGTAAATAGAGTAATGAAGGCAGCATTTGGTACGCTTGCCTTTCATTGATCAGTGCATTAAGTGTAGGGGGTTTGGATGTCATGTTGTGGCTGTACAGGATATTGGTTAGGCCACTTCTGGAATACTAGTCTCCCTAGTATAAGAAAGACGTTGTTAAAGAATGTTGCTGGGGTTAGAGGGTTTGAGCTGTAGGAAGAGGCTGAATAGGCTGGGGTTATTTTCCCTGGATCATCAGAGGTTGAGGGGTCACCTTACAGAGGTTTATAAAAACATGAGGGACATGGATAGGATGAACAGCTAAGAACTTTTTCCCCAGGGTCTGGGAGACCAAATCTAGAGGGTGTGTCTGACTCTATTCACAATAATACCTCAGGCATTTTTCAGATAGATGTTGAGATCTTGTATAGAGAGAATTGGTTACAAATATAGTTGTAAAGGAATAAATGTTGTCTGCAGGAAAATATTTATTTTCCTCTCATGGATCATATTCACACTTACTTTACTGTTGGAAAGAAGTTTTTCCAAGGTTTAACACGAGATCTGCTGTCCCACTTCTGTATATGAACACCCTTGGAACTTCATAATTTGTGAACTAATCCAGAGGAGATCTACTAATGAATAAATAAGAAAATTCTTGCATCTAACAAATCTATCACACAAATGACATTGTGTTTTAGATCCAGAACAATTTGTTTCTAACTCAGTGCTTATCTAGTGGTTTAAAATGCATGTTAATGTTCCCTGATTGTTGACATCAATTTAGTAGTGATTACAGTTAACTTGATTTGCCTATATGACCTCAAAAGGGAATAATAAAGGTTGGCATTTACATTTGGAGGTGTGTTTTTTGGAGATTACTCATTCCATAATAACGTATACCAGCATTAAATCTAGAGAGATTTCATCCTGATAGCACAGATAATCAGTTTTTGCCTCTAATTAATTTTATGACAACTTTCAAAAGCTATTTCAAAAGAATGACAAGCTCCAGTATTACTGGACTATAAATCCTTAACAGGAATAGTTGAGAGATTCAATGACTTGCTTGTTAACAAAAGGCACAAAACAATTTTTTTTTAAATTCAGTTTAATGATCTGTGCACATAAGTAATTGCTGCTGATAAAAACTGACAGATTAAATATTTTGTACAAGGCAGTTCTGAGAAATAATTAGATTAATCTTACAAGTGACACTCAATAAAAAGTGACACTTCAAGTTATAATGCACATACAGTATGCTTGGATTTTACTGGCCAAAGCCAATCTGCTGTAGTTGTAAGCACACAGTTTAGAATAAGGTGCTCATTAAAGCTGCACAAAGATTTGAAGTCATCCAGAATTAGGAAGCTCAAAACCACACTGCAATTGCATTCAACAAGACTAGAATGGTACTGAAATCTTTTTAGTGAAATAATATGCGATGAAGTACATTTTTATGCATTTCATTTCGTATATGAAGCAAATTAATAAATATTAAAGTTGGTGGTATCCTGCATTTAGTCTTTTTGATGCTATTTGCCTTAATGCATGCTTCAATCACGATATGCAATGGGCTGTCAGACACTGCGGCTTTGATCAGTTTCTTCTGCATCTCTTGCAAGTCTTTGTTCTATACAAATTGCTATCATGAGGCTACTGATTAGCTAGTTACTACTAGTTACTAGCTATTACAACAGGATTTGAGATTTAAACAGATTTTCAGGTCTGACCAAAAACTTATTCACATGACTCAAGTTTCTAAAAATTACAAATGAAATAAAGTTTTTATGCATGCAATATTTTGGCCTGACCCAAACAATCTCAATACTTATGTACTGTACAAATGCCTCTGCACTCATTTATAATGTCATTTCCTCTATTGCCAACTACAAGACTGAACCTCAGAAGTCAAGCTGAAAAGAGCATTTTGCTTTTAAAGATTTAAATGCTGATATATCAAAAATAAATTACAATTTCTTTGCAAGCTGGGGAACGTTTGCTAAGATGGTTGAGAACCCAATAGCCTTTCAATGGCTGCATTGACATCTCCACCCGTTGCTATTAGAGCTTGAAGATTGGCTTCATGATTCAGAAATCCCATTGCACTGAGCTGATCAAGTTGCTGCTGAAACTGTACCTCTGGATTCGGCGTCAGAGTCTGCTCAGCAATGACATGTAAAAGATGAAATGAAAAAAATGTCACTGGGTATTCTCTATTCATAATAAACAGAAGAGTCCTTCACAGATCTGCAGGTGTCTATCTTCAGAAGTATGCACTGACAATGAACGTTGACAGATTATATGATGGAGTGCACTGTAATCAATGTAAACTGGTCTTCTGCCAATGAATAACTCCACATTTTTAAACTAGTAGTCATGGAACTGTAGCTCAGTAGTAACACTGCAGGTTCAAGTCCCATCCAGAACCCTCAAAATATTTTGAACTTAGAATATGACCAAAACAAAAATAATGTAGAACAGAATAAAACCAAAACAGTATTTATTCAAATGCACCTACACAGGCCCCAAACCCCACCTCTTCCTCCGTTACATTGATGACTGTATCGGCGCCCCACAGGAGCTCGAACAGTTCATCCACTTCACCAACACCTTCCACCCCAACCTTCAGTTCATATGGGCCATCTCCAGCACATCCCTCACCTTCCTGGACCTCTCAGTCTCCATCTCAGACAACCAGCTTGTAACTGATGTCCATTTCAAGCCCACCGACTCCCACAGCTACCAAGAATACACCTCCTCCCACCCACCCTCCTGCAAAAATTCCATCCCCTATTCCCAATTCCTCCGCCGCATCTGCTCCCACGATGAGGCATTCCACTCCCGCACATCCCAGATGTCCAAGTTCTTCAAGGACTGCAACTTTCCCCCCCACAGTGGTCGAGAACGCCCTTGACCGCGTCTCCCGCATTTCCCGCAACACATCCCTCACACCCCGCCCCCACCACAACCGCACAAAGAGGATCCCCCTCGTTCTCACACACCACCCCACCAACCTCCGGGATACAATGCATCATCCTCCGACATTTCCGCCATCTACAATCCGACCCCACCACCCAAGACATTTTTCCATCCCCACCCCTGTCTGCTTTCCGGAGAGATCACTCTCTCCGTGATTCCCTTGTTCGCGCCACACTGCCCTCCAACCCCACCACACCTGGCACCTTCCCCTGCAACCGCAGGAAATGCTACACTTGCCCCCACACCTCCTCCCTCACCCCTATCCCAGGCCCCAAAATGACTTTCCACATTGGCAGATGTGCAGGTGAACCTCTGCTTAATGTGGCATACTGCATCCACTGCACCCGGTGTGCCTTCCTCTACATTGGGGAAACCAAGCGGAGGCTTGGGGACCGCTTTGCAGAACACCTCCGTTCGGTTCACAATAAACAACTGCACCTCCCAGTCGCAAACCATTTCCACTCCCCCTCCCATTCTTTAGATGACATGTCCATCATGGGCCTCTTGCAGTGCCACCCGAAGGTTGCAGGAACAGCAACTCATATTCCACTTGGGAACCCTGCAGCCCAATGGTATCAATGTGGACTTCACCAGCTTTAAAAATCTCCCCTTCCCCCACCGCATCCCAAAACCAGCCCAGTTCGTCCCCTCCCCCCACTGCACCACACAACCAGTCCAGCTCTTCCCCTCCACCCACTGCATCCCAAAATCAGTCCAACCAGTCTCTGCCTCCCTAACCTGTTTTTCCTCTCACCCATCCCTTCCTCCCACCCCAAGCCGCACCTCCATCTCCTACCTACTAACCTCATCCCACCTCCTTGACCTGTCCGTCTTCCCTGGACTGACCTATCCCCTCCCTACCTCCCCACCTATCTTGTTTTCTCTCCATCTTCGGTCCGCCTCCCCCCCTCTCCCTATTTATTCCAGAACGCTCACCCCATCCCCCTCTCTGATGAAGGGTCTAGGCCCGAAACGTCAGCTTTTGTGCTCCTGAGATGCTGCTGGACCTGCTGTGTTCATCCAGCCTCACATTTCATTATCTTTATTCAAAGGCATGTACTTTCCCCTGAAACAGGTTCTTCAAGTAAGCATTTGACCAGCTGCTTTCAACACAAGCAATTTCACAGGCAGCTTACAGCAAAAGGGAAACAATTACCAAAGACAACACAAATCAAATGAAAATGGAAAATACTGGAAAGTATTCAATAGCGAGAGAAACAGTTAATATTTTGGATCAGTAATCATTTATCAGAAGAAATGCTTAAACCTGTAGAATCTTTCCACTATTTCCTGCTCTCAATTTAACCTAGAAAAGTAATTTATTGCTCGAGAAGATCAATAAATTATATTAAAAAACTATGGCTTGGAAAATACAATAGGAAGTAACAGGATGGCATGAAAGTATGGAGCCTCTTGCTTCAGCCATCTATCCAAACATAGAACATTACAGCACAGTACAGGCCCTTCAACCCTCGATGTTGTGCCGACCTGTCATACCGATCTGAAGCCCATCTAACCTACACTATTCCATGTACGTCCATATGCTTATCCAATGACGACTTAAATGTACCTAAAGTTGGCGAATCTACTACCGTTGCAGGCAAAGCGTTCCACATTCCCTTTCTACTCTGAGTAAAGAAACCACCTCTGACATCTGTCCTATATCTTTCACCCCTCAATTTAAAGCTACGCCCCCTCATGCTCGCCGTCACCATCCTAGGAAAAAGGCTCTCCCTATCCACCCTATCTAACCCTCTGATTATTTTATATGTTTCAATTAAGTCATCTCTCAACCTTCTTCTCTCAATGAAAACAGCCTCAAGTTCCTCAGCCTTTCCTTGTAAGACCTTCCCTCCATACCAGGCAACATCCTAGTAAATCTCCTCTGCACCCTTTCCAAAGCTTCCACATCCTTCTTATAATGCGGTGACCAGAACTGTACGCAATACTCCAAGTGCGGCCGCACCAGAGTTTTGTACAGCTGCAGCATAACCTCTTGGTTCCGGAACTCGATCCCTCTATTAATAAAAGCTAAAACACTGTATGCCTTCTTAACAGCCCTGTCAACCTGGGTGGCAACTTTCAAGGATCTGTGTACATGGACACTGAGATCTCTGCTCACCTACACTACTAAGAATCTTACCATTAGCCCAGTACTTTGCCTTCTGGTTACTCCTACCAAAGTACATCATCTCACACTTGTCTGCATTAAACTCCATTTACCACCTCTCAGCCCAGCTCCGCAGCTTATCTATGTCTCTCTGCAACATACAGCATCCTTCATCACTATCCACAACTCCACCGACCTTCGTGTCGTCCGCAAATTTACTAACCCATCCTTCTACGGCCTCATCCAGGTCTTTTTTATAAATGACAAACAGCAGTGGACCCAACACCAAACAACTGATATAAACAAAGTATTGCTTTGTTGCAAAGAAATCTGAAACAAAAACAAAACATTATTGGAGAAATTCAGCCAATCTGGCAACATCTTTGAAGAAAAAAAAGAGTTAACACGGAGTACAACACTGTTCTGAGGAGGGGTTGCTGGACTCAAAGTTTACAGTTCGTTCTCCCAGTAGATGTTGCCAGAACTGCCCAGTTCCTTCAGCAATTGGTTGGTAATGTAACAGTCAAGTTTGCAACCAGCAGAAAGAAAATCAAAAATGACAATGGCATGAGATGTCATGTTTTTACTGCATATGACAAAAGGAAAGTAATTATTGTCTGAAAGATAAGGTGGTACGAACAGGCCAGAAAAAGCCGTCCTTATTAAATCCATTTACACTAAGTATTGTAGTGTGTTGAAGATTAATCTTGTCATTCATGAATTAAGTGAACTCAAAAATATGTCTTTAGTTGTATAGATCTGCCAAATGGGTAAAGGGTTTAACTAACACAGCGTAGTACAGAGGAGAGTAGAGTGTTGGAGGTGTTATCTTTCAGATAAGATGTTAAACCAGGGTCCCATCTGCAGCCTCTGGTCGGCATCGACAGCAAGCTCTCACCTCCAACCAACATCAATAAAACAGATTACCTAAGCTTTGCAAAACACCTACACTCGATTCGCACTAAACAACTGCACCTCCAGTCACAAACCATTTCAACTCCCCCCACCCATTCTGCATACGACAGCTCCATCCTGGGCGTCCTCCAGTGCCACAACGATGCCACCCGAAGGTTGCAGGAACAACAACTCATATTCCGCTTGGGAATCGTGCAGCCCAATGCTATCAGTGTGGACTTCACGAGCTTCAAAATCTCCCCTCCCACTACTGCATCCAAAACCAGCCCAGCTCATCCCCACCTCCCTAACCTTTCCTTCCTCCCACCTCAAGCCCCACTCCCATCTCCTATCCACTAACCTCATCCCACCCCTTTGACCTGTCCCGTGCTCCCTGCACTGACCTATCTCCTCCCTACCTCCCCATCTACGCTCACCTTTACTGGTTCCATCCACGCCTCTTTGACCTGTTTGACTCCTCTCTACCTATCTTCTCCTCTATACATCTTCTATCCACCTCCCGCTCTCTCCCTATTTATTTCAGAACCTCGTTCCCCTCTCCCACTTTTGAAGGGTCTAGGCCCGAAACGTCAGCCTTCCTGCTCCTCTGATGCTGCTTCGCCTGCTGTGTTCATCCAGCTCTACACCTTGGTATCTCAGATTCTCCAGCATCTGCAGTTCCTACTATCTCTATCCGAGCATCATACTGAGTTTTATAAAATCATAGGATTCAAAGACATTTTATCCTTTTGTTTCAGCCCTTCAGCAGCATTATCCTTTTAGTTTTCTCTCTCTTACCCCACAGCCTGCAAGCATTTTTTGGATTCCTTCTTAAAGTTACCATGCACCACTATCAGACATTGCATTCCAGGTCATAACTATAACTCACTCATTTTCAGCTCTACTGTATTTGTCACTTGAAATGTGGGGCTCCTGGTTACTAAAGCTTCTGCCACTGGCAACAGTATGTTCTTGTTTATTCAATCAAACCTTTCTGAACACATTACTTAACCTTCTGTGTATGAAGGACAACACTCAGATTCTCTAGCTTCTCAATCTAACTGGAGTTCCCCTATCAGTAGTGCCATTCCAATAATTCTACTCTTCACTTTTTAAAAACTTGCCCTCCTTCCAGAAGTGTGACTACTTAAAACCAAACAACACTCCAGGTGAGGTTTATCTCAATGATTTCTAAAGGTTTGACACAATACTTTAGTTTTAGTCTATGTTTCCACTTATAAATCAAAACTTCTGTTTGCCACTTGTCCTGCCAACTTCAAACACAGTTCTTTATGATAAAGTTTTTCTGATGAAGGATCTAGGCACAAAATGTCAGCTTTTGTGCTCCTAAGATGCTGCTTGGCCTGCTGTGTTCATCCAGCTCCACACTTTGTTATCCCTTTATGATATAGCACTATTTTAAACATTAAACCATTTAGTTTATATTGCATCTTCCCATTATTCATTGCAAAACACATCTCAGTGCTCTTGTTACTTTGTATCCACTATGTGTTTGCCTGATTTATGAGTTTCCAGCTTCCTACTTTTCAGAATTTCATTTTATGTTAAAATTTATTCATGGGATGTCTGCACTGCTGGCAAGGGCAGCTTTACTGACCATCTCTAGTTGCCCTGAACAAGGTAGTGGTGAGCTGATTCTTGAATCATTACAGTCCATGTGTTATACTGTGAAATCATCAATGCTGTACTATAATTTGCAAATTTCAATTATTGACAATTTTGCATCCATGTTCTTCTTTAATCCCACGGACTTCAGTTTTGCCAATACGTCTATTACTTAGTGCTTTAACAAACACTATATACACACCAACTGCCTTATTCTTGTCAATCTTCTCCATTACTTTCTCATTGAACTCAATTCAGGTGAAAGTGATTTGCCTTTTAAACAATCTCTATTGGCTACCATTGGTAAAATTATGTTTTTCCTAACTGACAATTAAATTTTAGATTATTAGCTTTGAAAGTTTCTCTACTATTATCTTTAGATTCAATTGCCTTTGATTAGCCAATTATCACTTTTTGCTTTTTACTGGGATTTTTTTTATTGGGACTTTGGGATACACAATAACAGTCGCCCAGTTGAGGCTGATAGCCAAGTTCGGTACCCACAAGGACGGGGTCAACTTGGATCTTGGGTTCATGGTGCACTACAGGTGACTCCACACACACTCTCACATGTTCCCCCTCCCCCTCTCCCTTCATTGTTTAATACATCCTCATGAGCAATGTCACCCTTTGTTTTTTTTAAAACTTATAAAATCTGCGTCTGATTCCAACTCTCCCACTAACACCTGAAGGAGCGAGGCTCCAAATGCTTGTTTTCAAATAAACCTGTTGGAATATAATCTGGTGTTGTGTCATTTCTGATCTTGTCCACCCAAATGCAACACCAGCACTTCCACATCATTCTTTTTATGGAGCAGGGCATACATTTATTTTCCTTCAACTCTCAGATACCAGATTCATATCTAAGGGGTGAAGTATTGTGACTGGAACTCCACAATTTCCATGTTCCTACCAAAGTGGCTGTCTTTTCCACTGATAACCCTTTAGATGCCTCTTTAGCCTAACACAGTAGTTTCTCTACTATCTTTCCCTTAACTGTAACATTGGCAGTAATCTCTTCTCTAGTCAGTACAAACCTCTCCAGTGTAGCTGAGTACACTGCTTTATTCCCAAAAATTGCCCATCTGATCTTAATTAAATAATTGTGGGGAAGCCCCAACATACCATCAGGCATTTCCCACTTATAATCTAGGGCTGCAACCTGAAAATCCAGCACCCTTCCAAGATTGCAGGGCAATTTGAAGATTATGATGCAATTGGTTTATGAACAACTGAATTTCAATCCCATATAACAAGGACAACTACTACTTTCGAGGGGGGCTGGAAACTCATTGTTCTACCGTAATTTTTGATCAAATGTATTTTCATTTAATTTCCTACTACCTGTGAATTCGTCCCAGCTAATGCTTGCAACATCTGCTGCACAAAATGCTGTTGTCCATCAGTTCCCATTCTCCCGCTTGCTCCAGTGTTTTCATCTGAACCAGGTGCAACTGTGCCAATTCCTCCAATACCACTGCCATACCTTAGAGAGAGAGAAAAATTAAACTGTATACTTCATAGCTTCTAACAGAGAATGAGATATTATCAACATTAACACCATTGTACAAATGAAACATTTCCAAAAGCCATGTCACAAGCACTGTGCCTAAAATTGTGTCACATTTAATTTACACTAATAAGCATAAACGAATATTTCGGCAAAAGGATACAGATTAGGTTCGTTCTGATGATTTTGTATGTTCAAATTGAAACAGCACTGATTACAGGTTACGTTTAAGAGCAACAAATTAAACAGATCAATTAAGCTTGAACAGAGCAAAATAGTCTTTTTGCCTAAAAACTGCAGAAAACAGAAACGTGTTGTAGCCACATTAACAGCAACTTAGTCACAGTCAACATTAAAGTCCTTCAAAATAACAGTGATAACTGAAAGCACAGAACACTTTTTTGTCAAGTGAACCCTTTGGTTTGTTTTTGCATGAGTTTTAACAAGGAGCAAAGTCATCAGATTTGTAAATGATACAAGTCAGCTTTTTTCTAGCTTGAGAGAAGCAATGCATAGTGCTGTAGGGGCTTTACATATTAAAAAAAATGCAAGTGTGCCTTCTCAAAAGAAGGCACTTTCACAGGTTGCAGGCTTAGCTGGCTAGTGTAGCATGTGTTATTTATTCCTAGCTGCTCAAGAGATTAATGAGCTGCCTTCTTCATCCACTGCAGTCTGTATGATCCAAATACACCACATATTGTTAGGAAGGGAGTTCCAGGAATACTGTTACAAGTCAAGGTGTTGTACGGGGAATGAATGCCGAAGGTGACAGATGGGATGCCAAATAGCAGGTTTTGTCCTGGATGGCATTAGGCTTCTTCAGTGTTGAACAGACACTCATCTAGACAAATCGAAAAATATTGTATCATACGACTGATCTGTACCTTGCAGATGATGTACAAGCTCGAAAGTCAGGAGACAAGTTGCTCATTGCAGAATGCCTACCCTCCAACTTCTGTTGTAACCAGATAGTTATATGACTAGCCCAATTCAATTTCTAGTCGATGGTAACCCCCAAATTGTTGATAGTGGGGGATTCAGCAATGGTAATGCAATTGAACATCAAGGGGCATTGGTGAGATTCTCTGGTTAGAACTCGCTTTTGCCTTGCACTTAAGTGGCAGGATTTAGATCCAGGTACAGTGGAGGACCAGGAATACTGTTACAAGTCAAGGTGTTGTAGTGGGACATCCATGCCACATATCAGCTCAAACCTGAATGTTTTGTCTGTCAGGCTTGGCTGGGAACACAGACAACATTCTTCAGTATCAGGTACTATAATCAGCTACAAGTCCAGATCTAACTTTACGATGGAAGAAAGGTCATTGATAAAGCAGTTCAAGATTGTATGCATGGTTGGGCGTAGGGCATCGTTGTTAGCAATGCCTTCATTAAGAGGAGGCAAATTAGACTGGTCTAAGTCTATAGCTGTGGTCAGGAAAATTTTAAGAAACTAAGACTTGATTACAAGCCAAACCTGGGATTGTCCGTACTTCATATAATAATCATATTTAATCCATATTAATCCCAGTGCCAACTATACTTGGATACATTAAATGCAACTAACTTTCCAGCAGAAACTGAAACACAAGGGAAAAAAGGAATTGAAGAATATATTGATGGGGTTAGATTGAGGCGAATGGGAGAACATTGAATTGACTACAAATGCAAGCATAAACCCATTGCAGCAAACTCTCTGATGAAGGGTCCAGGCCCGAAACGTCAGCTTTTGTGCTCCTGAGATGCTACTTGGCCTGCTGTGTTCATCCAGCCTCACATTTTATTATCTTGGATTCTCCAGCATCTGCAGTTCCCATTATCTCTGCAGCAAATGGCCTCATTGTTTTGTAAAATGAATGTATTATTTAGGTCTAACAGTATTTTCATTTATTTTTGGAGCAGCAAATAACTTGTTCCATTGCCAAATTCTTACCCTGGCAGAAGCCCTGGCGCCTCGGTAGATAAGGTCTGCAGGCCTTGCTGAATCTGTAGCAAAGCCTGCATGGCTCTTGGATTTGACATAGCAGACAATGTTTCAGGGTTCTGCATCTGAAATTACAAGAACATGGTAGCTTGCTTAAGGCTGAAAGTGTGAGTTTCATACATTTTTGCAGTATAAGCTTTAAGAGACTCCAACACACACCGCAGCATTGGTACAGTTCACTAAACGACTGCGTCACAATTCGTACTAGATTGCACTGCAGAATTAGCAGCTATACATCTGCACACCATCAATAAGAGTTGCACATTTTATCAATGTTTAAGTCAATTCAACCTCCACAGAGTAGAGTAAGAAAAAGCAAGACCATAGATCGTTGCCTATTGCACCAATGTGGTGGTAAAATCATGAGGGAGAAGGGTACACCAGAATGAGGACAAATTTGGATTGTATGAGAAACATTTGACCAATGGATCTTGGATTTTAAACAGTACCACAATGTTTTGAGAAGTATTACGAAGGTGGTTGAGCGAGTATAAGCTGAGGGGGTAGCCGAGACCACAGAGGATTTAATGTATTTATGTGCAGATTGTGAAGCGTGCAAAGTAAACAAAACGTGAATAGCTAAACCAATTTAATCCATGCACACTAGCAAAGATTAAACCATTTTATGCATTATCATTTTACTTTAGAGCACTCATACAATTCATCTGTGCAATGATGGTTTATACCTACACCATCCATCTACGCTCAATCATGAGCAATTTCTGCTTGAGGAAATTAAGCCACAAACAACTGATTTACCTGCTGTAGAAAGTTAGGGATCTGTTGCCTCATTTGGTCTTGTAGCTGAGGGTTTCCAGCAAACAATGGATTGTTCAGCATGATCTGCAATATACAAAAAACTGCGTCAGCTCATTCATTTGAATGAATCTTTTATTTTCTGATATTGTGATACAATAGAGCCTTGTTAACAAATCTGACCAATTTGTTTACTTCACAGAGTATGCAATAAGTATAATTTTTATAATTGTAGTGGAAATATTTTAAACATTAAAATGTTGTTTCAATTTTGAAAATTATACTAGCCTCTACAAATTAAGTTCTGAGACATGTTAAGTTATTCAATCTCAGATGAGACAATGTCACAAAGTATTGGCTCCCTCCCAAAAAGTACCCCACAGTCAAACTACATGTTTGCCAAAAGGTCAAACAACTAGGAAAGGGAAGAGGAGAAATGGAAATGTTTGCCGTAGAATTCAAGAATTCAGGCCCAGGTGGCTGAAGGTATAATGGTAAAGTGATTAAAATCAGATGGGAGATGGTGTAGTGACACCAAAACTGGACAAATAATCCAGAGGCACAAGTTAATGCTCTGGAATTTATGGGAGCTAGTGGAAAATTAATTTAATTAATTAAATCTTGAATTGAAACCTAATCATCAGTAATGATGTCAAAAGAGCTAGTACTGATTGTTTGTTTTAAAACTCATCTGATTCACTGCTGTCCCTCACAGAAGGAAATCTGCCACTATTATCTGGTTTGGCCTACATGTGACTTCAGATTCAGTGTGGTTAGTCTTAATTAAAAATACATTTATAGGGTATGTACATCATTGGTTAAGATAGTATTTATTGCCCATCCCCAAGTGCTATTGAAAAAGGTGATTGTGAGTTCATTTCTTCAACCACTGCCGTCCATACTCAGTGCATACTCAGGAAGGGAGCTGCAGGACACCGATTCAGAGACACTGCAGGAACACTGATATAGTTTCAAGACAGACTGTTGGTGGCTCACAGAGGATCTTGAAGATGGTGGTGCTCCCATGCATCTGTAACCGTGGTCCTCCTTTGTAGAGGTTGCAAGTT
This sequence comes from Stegostoma tigrinum, assembly GCF_030684315.1. Classification (NCBI taxonomy): domain Eukaryota; kingdom Metazoa; phylum Chordata; class Chondrichthyes; order Orectolobiformes; family Stegostomatidae; genus Stegostoma; species Stegostoma tigrinum. The sequence continues at coordinate 60,680,109 of NC_081356.1, read as the reverse complement.
TCGTAGGTCCTATTGCAGGAGCCTTGGAAAGGTATCACAATGCACCCTGTAGATAGTATGCACTGCTACCACTGCACTTCCAAGGTGAAGGGAATGACTACTAAAGGTGTTGGATAGGTTGCTAATTAGGCAGCTACTTTGTTTTGGATGGTATCCATTTCTGTAGCAGAAATAGGCCAATGAACACATCGAGCCTTCTTTGCCATTCAATGAGATCTGATAATCCAAATTCCAATCTTTTGCCCTTTCCCCATGACCCTCAATTCACTTACTGCTTAAAAATCTGTCCAACTCAGCTGTGAATATGCTTACTGACCGAGTCTCAAGTCCTCTGCAATAAAGAAATCTAGATTCACCATATCTCTGCCTTAAATGGGTGACTCCTTATTCCAAGATTAAGCCCTCTTGTCCTAGTCTCTCCCACATGTGAAAATACTTTTCCACATCTACACTGTCAAGTCCCCAACAAAACATGTATGTTTCAATAAGATTGTATTGCATTCTTCTAAACTCCAATGAGTTCAGCACATACCTGACATCAGCCCAGTGAATTTTCTCTATACTGCCTCCAAGTCTTTCTCTCCTTAGAGAAAGTGTTCATAGTAGTCCAGCTGTGGTCTGAATAGTGTCCTGTACAGTTTTAGTAAGGCCAAAATTCCATTTGCCTTCCATATTAGCTGCTGAACTTACATGCTAACTTTTCACGATGTTTGCATGAGGGCTTCCAAATTCTCCTGTTCAATAGCTTTCTGTGGTCCTTCTCCATTTAAATAATATTCAGATCCTCTATTCTTCCTGCTGAAGTGCATAACCTCATATCTTCCCACATATATTCCATCCGTCAAGTTTGCTAGCCATTTGCTTAACTTGTCTCTATCCATCTGCAGACTCAATCATCCTCACCACCTGCCTTCTCATCTATTTTTATCCATCACAAACCTGGCTATAATACATTGACTTTTCTCAACAAGTCAATAACATAGACCGCAACTAAGCATGATCCCTGTGGCATCCTCTACACTAATATACTACCTCCAACACCACAGGTTCTTAAGTAGCTGAACACGTAGTACCTTATCAATTGCCTTCTGAAATTCTGTATATTTTGTCCACTGCATCCCCTTTACCTATCCTGTTTGTTACCTCCTCAAAGAGCTCCATTAAATTTGTTAGGCATGATTTCCCCCTTCATGAAGCCAGGCTGATTCTGTTTGATCGTATGAATTTCTAAGTGATCCTCCTGTATCCTTTATAATAGTCTCCAACATTTCCCCCAGTATGATGTTAAGCTAACTGGCATTTAGCTATCTGTTCTGTTTTGTCTCCCTCCCATTATAAATAAAAAAATTATATTGGCAATTTTCCAATTCTTGGGAACTTTTCTACAATCTAAGGATTCTAGTGCATCCATTTCCTCTGCAGTTACTTTTTTAAAAATATCCTAGGCTGCTCCCATCAGATATAGTTGACTTATAGGTTGTTAGCCCCATTAGTGTCTCTCTTTTTCTCTAGTGCTAGCCATGGTGTTTATTTGCTCTCCTTCTGCCGCTTGATTATTTAGTAATTGTGAAATTACCATCAGCATCTTCTACTAAAGTACTTATTCAACTGCCTTTCCATTTCCCCAGCCTCATTCTCTAAAAGGCCTGTGTCAACATTGGTCTTTCTCTTCCTTATAAACAGTTTCTTACTGTCTTATCTTGATATTATTTGCAAGTATATCCTGAGTTTACCTTCTCTCTCTATTAGTTTGGGTAATCTTTATCGGTTTCTAAAAAAAACTGTACCAACCCTTTGACTTACCAGCAATTGTTGCCATTTTGAATGCTTTTTTCTTTTGATTTTATGCTATAACTATAATTGGCTTATCCTTTTCTCACTGGGGCACATTTTTGCTGCGAGACATGAACTATTTTCTTAATTGCCTACCATTGTTCCTCAACCTGTCTTTCCTTTCCCAGTCTACTCCAGCTAGCACTGTCCACATTCCTTTACAATTACTCTTAAAACATTTGTGTCAAGCTATATTGTTAGAGCTGCACTCAAAGCGAGTGGACAGTATTCTACTGCACTTCAGATTTGTGTTTTGTAGACAGTAGGAAGCCGAGAGGTGACTTGATAGAGAATACAAAATCATGAGGGGCACAGATAAAGTGATTAGCAAAGGTCTTTACCCCAGGGTAGGGGAGTCCAAAACTAGAGGGCATAGGTTTAAGATGACAGGGAAATGATTTAAAAGGGACCTTAGGGGCAATTCATTTACAGAGGGTGATGACTATGTGGTACAAACTATCAAAGGAAGTGGTAGAGCTGGGTACAATAACATTTAAAAAGACATGTGGGCAGGTTTAGAGGGATGTGGACTATATGCAGGAAAATGGGTCTAGTTCAGTTTAGGAACCTGATCAGCATGGATGAGTTGAGCCAAAGAGCCTGTTTCTATGCTGTATGACTCAGAGATGGTAAACATGCATGGGTTTTGATTTGATTTATTGTCACGTACTGAAATACAGTGAAAGTACTGGATTGCATGCGAACCAGACAAATCATACCTTACATTGTTATGTTACCCTGATGTAAAGGAGTGCCGAATACAGTGTTACAGCTACAAAGAAAGTATGGAGAAAGATCAACTCAAATATATTGAGAGGTCCATTCATAAGTTCAATAACAATGGGGAAAAAGCTGTTCTTAAATGTGTTTTCAAACTTTTGTATCCTCTCCCCAATGGAAGAGGGTGGAAGAGAATATAACCAAGGTGGGAAGGGGTCCTTGATTATGTTGACACCTTTCCTGAAGCAGCGGGAAGTGTCGAAGAGTCAGTGGAAGGAAGGTTGGTTTTCATGATGGACTGAGCTGTGTTCACAATTTCTTGTGGTATGGCAAGTCTGGGCCCAATACCAAGCTGTGATGCATCCAAATAGGATGCTTTCTTTGATGCATCTATAAAAATTTGTAAGAGTCATTGTGGACATGCCTAATTTCTTTAGCCTTCTGAAGAAGTAGAGGTGTAGTGTTTTCTTGACTGTTGTGTCAATGTGGATGGACCAAGATAGATCATTGGTGATATTTACTCCTAGAAATGTGAAGCTCTCTCCCATCTCCACCATTGATACAGAAAGAGGCATATCCTGCTTCCTGAAGTCAATGACCAACATTGTTGACATTGAGGGAGAGATTGTTTTCTTTCCACTAAGCTATGTTTCTCCTTCCTGTACTGTTATCGTTGTTTGAGATCCAACACGTTACAGTGGTGTCATCAGCACATTCGCAAGTGGAGTTAGAACTGAATTTGGCCACACTGTCATGTCAGGAGGAGTGACTCAGCACAGAATTCCCAACCTGACCGACCACAGTACTCACATGGCTATTCTAGTTCTGTTTCTCATAAATAGCAACCCTCCAGGATTTGAGGAATTCAGTCATGGTAATGTCAAAGGGTTAATTAAGATCGGATACTTTCTTCTCTGGCATGAATGTTACTTGTCATTAGTCAACTCAAGGCTGAATACTGTCCTAGTTTTGCCACATTTGGATACTGACTGTTTCAGTTGCTGAGGAGTTGGAAGAGTGTCAAACATTGCACATCCCCACTTCTGACCTTATGACGAAGGAAAGTTCATTGATGGAGCAGCTGAAGATGGCTGGAACAAAAACAGAGGTTGCTGGAAAAGCTCAGCAGGTCTGGCAGCATCTGTGAAGAAAACATCAGAGTTAACGTTTTGGGTTTGGTTACCCTTCCTCAGAACTGGGTGGACCTGGTTTCCTACCCTGAGGAACTCAAGGGTCCTTGATGTGGCAATGTCCCTACCTCTGGGCTAGAAGGCCCAGGTTGAAGTCCCAATTGGTCCAGATGTGTAATAACATCTCTGAACGAGGCGATTAGAAAACACCAACTCAGAAGAACTGCTGCAGGGACGTCGGAATTCCAATAAACATGATTAACAGGGCCTCAACTATGTCAGACTAAACTCTTGCACTTCCACCCTCACCTCTTCTTTCTGTCAGAACAATGACAGGGTTCCACTTATCCTCATTTTTCATCCCTGCTACAGTACTCACTCTTTGTTTTTAAGTGTGCATGGGTCTGTGAAGTCTATATGTTGGCAGATTGATTAGGGTGTGGAATCACGTGGTGGTGACACAGCTACCCAGCTCAGACAGAATATTGCCAAGTGAAAGTATCATTCTTCACCATTTCTGGAAGGACACCACCACCATACACATCCTCCAGTCTCCTGTAAACGATCCATGGGGAGCATTCCCGCCATGACATCGAACAATACAGCACAGACAGGCCCTTCGGCCCTCGATGATGGGCTGACCTGTGAACTAATCTAAGCCCCTCCGCCTACACTATCCCATCATTATCCACATGCTTATCCAAGGACTGTTTAAATGGCCCTAATGTGGCTGAGTTAAATACATTGGCAGGCAGGGCGTTCCACCCCCTTTCCACTCTGAATAAAGAACCTGCCTCTGACATGTGTCTTAAATCTATCACCCCTCAATTTGTAGCTATGCCCCCTTGTACAAGCTGAAGTCATCATCCTCGGAAAAAGACTCTCACTGTCCACCCCATCTGATCCTCTGATCATCTTGTATGTCTCTATTAAATCCCCTCTTAGCCTCCTTCTCTCCAATGAGAACAGACCCAAGTCCCTCAGCCTTCCTTCATAGGGCCTGCGCTCCAGACCAGGCAACATCCTGGTAAATCTCCTCTACACCTTTTCCAATGCTTCCACATCCTTCCTGTAATGGCACGCAATATTCCAAAGGAGGCCGCACTAGCGTTTTGTACAATTGCATCATGACATCACGGCTCCGGAACTCAATCCCTCTACCAAAACCTAAAACACCGTAATCCTTAACAGCACTATCAAGCTGGGTGGCAACTTTCAGGGATCTATGTACATGGACACCAAGATCCCTCTGCACATTCACACTACCAAGAATCTTTCCATTGGCCCGGTATTCTGCCTTCCTATTATTCCTCCCAAAGTGAATCACCTCACATTTATCCGTATAAACTCCATTTGCCACCCTTCAGCCCAATTCTGCAGTTTATCCAAGTCTCCCTGCAACTTGCAACATTCTTCCACACTGTCCACCACTCCACCAACTTTAGTGTCATCTGCAACTTACTAACCCATCCACCAATGTCTACATCCATGTCATTTTTATAAATGACTTGGATGTAAACAAACAGCAGTGGCCCCAAAACAGATCCTTGAGGCACACCACTAGTAACCGGACTTCAGGCTGAATATTTTCCATCAACCACCACTCACTGCCTTCTTACAGAAAGCCAGTTTCTAATCCAAACTGCTAAATCTCCCTCAATCCCGTGCCTCTGTATTTTCTCCAATAGCCTACCACATGGAACCTTATCAAAAGGCTTTACTGAAGTCCATGTACACCACGTCAACTGCCCTACCCTCATCCACATGCTTGGTCACCTTCTTAAAAAACTCAATGAGGTTTGTGAGACACGACCTGCCCCTGACGAATCCATGCTGACTATCAAATTGTTGCTTGCTAGATGATTATAAATCCTATCTCTTATAATCCTTTCCAAAATTCTTCCTACAACAGACGTAAGGCTCACAGGTCTATAATTACTTGGGTCATCCCTACTGTCTTTCTTGAACAAGGGCACAACATTTGCAATCCTCCAGTCCTCTGGTACTAAACCTGTAGACAATGAGGACTTAAAGATCAAGGCCAAAGGCTCCACCACCTCCTTGCTAGCTTCCCAGAGAATCCTCAAAAAACCCCATTTGGCCCAGGAGATTTATCCGCCTTCAGACCTTCTAGAATTGATAACACCGCCTCCTTACTAACCTTAATCCTTTCAATTCTAGTAGCCCTTAACTCAGACATCTTGCTCCACTCTTCCAAACACCTAATGCTTCCTCATTAGCCATGACATCGCAGGTCTATCACTTGCCTGCTGACATGTATCCTCAACTGTCCAAAGCCCAAAACCCAACTTACAAGATGAAGCAGCATTTTACTTGCACTTATTTAAATCTAGTCTCTTGCACACACTGCTAATAAATATGGTCTCCATTACATTGTGGAGATGAAACATAGACTGGACTGGGAGACTGCAAAACACTGGCTCACTTTGCAGAATGCCCCCACTCTTCATAGTAGGATTGTTTGGTCCTCTCTATTTCATATTGCTTTTGCGATTTCACATGCAGTCCTGCGTGGTTACTTTACTGGGTTAATATCTGTTTTAGGCAGATCTGGCACTGCTCCAGTTAATGCCCTCCTGTACTCTTCACTTAACCAAGGTTCAACCTTAACCTGGTTTGATGGTAATGGTAGAATAGGGAGTACGCTAGGCCATGTAACTGAATACAATTCTCCAGCTGAACGCCTACGGCACCTCCTAAATGCTCGGCCTTGAGTTGCTAGATCTATTCAAAAATGTGTCTACCTCATTCAGCCCAAAGCAGGACTAAAGACCTAAAACTAACTTTAAGGATATGAGCCTTGCCACCAGAACCTATATCCAATGAAATAACTTACGAACAATGAATTAAAGCAGCACAGATATCCAAGGGGTGGGTGTGTGGCTAAAGGAGATTAGAGGTGGAGGAGAATTGGAAAAGAAGAATGAGAATTTTAAAAGAGGTGTTGTCTGACCAGGTGACAACATAGATCGACAAGCACCATGGGAACTGCATTTGGAGAGAGGCTTCGCATAGAGTTTTTGTGATACTGAGTACACTAAATAGGGTCATTGGCAAGAGTGTGTTGGCATTATTAAGAGCACCACTGATCAGAGTTTCAGCAGATGAGCTAAGGCAGGAGTGAAGTGGAAACAGATGCTCTTAGTAATGTCATGAAATATGTAGTAGAAGCTCATTCTGAGGTGAAATATAACTCTCAAGGTTGTGAACACTTTGCTTCAGCCTCAGAGTTACCATGGAGAGTACTGTCATTAAGAGACATGTTTGTGACAAGGACTAAAATACATTTATTTTTCCCAGCATGTGATTGGAGGAAAATTTCTGCTTACCCTGTTCTAGATGGCAGACAACGTGACAATTTAGAGACAGAGGAATAGTTAAGAGAATGGATGATGAGAATGAGATCGATTTGTGGTAACTGGCACTGAGTATTCTGTGGCTGCGATCAGGTAAACACCAGAAGTACAGCCATGTGGGAGTAAGAAGTTAAGCTATTACAGGTGATTCCCTAGCTGTGACTAGATAAGTGTGAATGGAACTTGAAGGCAATACCACGTATTTGGAGGGAGAGAATGCAGTCAACTTGTCATAGGCTGCAGATGCCCTTTTACTAAGGCGGGTGAGACGGAGGAGATTTCAAATAGGGGTTCTGATCCAATGAGATATCCAGTAATACTCTTCAGTGTTGGATCAGACCAAGATCAAGTTCAGCTGTAATGGAAGCCTACAATCGTATTACAATGGAAACTTCTAGACTGACATTAACTATGGATATTTTTTGACCAAAAAATATCTAAATTAAAAGATTAAAGGGAAGAAATTGAGAGATAAACAATTTTATTGGTGCTGACTGTGCTTAAAAAAAGTGATAATAAAGTCACAAGTTGAAAAACAATATCACCACCAGTTGAAATAACAGACATCAAATCTACATATCACAATTTTGCAATACAATTCAAAGCTTAATGTTCATTACTTTGGATCTTTGAACACCAAAGTCTTAAGTGACCAATTGGTTACCAACATTCAAAACATAATTGGTTAACCTCAAACTCAAAAGCAGCGTAGCTTCAAAATTTCACAGTAGCATTTCCATCTCTGTTAGATAATTGTAGTTTGGAATTCCAATCTGGAACATCACTACTTAGGTGATACTGCACTAGGGTGCCTGTGTTACATTGTTACCTGCACTATTGTTTGTATGAGACATTAAACTGAAGCTGGACTGTTTTAGGTCAGTATTAAAAGGTCTGTTGTATTAAAAGTTGAATAGGGAGCTTTCCAAATTATTAGCATTAATACTTTTCCCTCAACTAACATCACCAACAAATATTAATTTGACAATTTATCTCAACTCAGTTTATAGAATATTGCTGGAGCAGAATGGTGGTTATATTTATATGTTAAATGCTGTACTTTAAATGTGTCACATTATTTCAAAATATAAATGCTATTATCTGGTACACTTAATTTACAGAAAACACAATGAGATATCCGGGTCTGTACCTGTGCAGCAAGATCAGGATTCTGACTCAGGGATTGCATTATACTCCTCATGTAAGGCGCTGAGAGCATGTTCTGCATGAGCTGTGGGTTTTCTGTGATCTGCTGCAATAAGCTCTGCATACCTGGTGTGTTGAACATACCAGATCCTGCTGAGGAAAAGATCATTAAGTAAGTTTAGAACTTCACAAACGTAGGTTGGTAATGGATGCTCGAGTAGGTTACCCCTAGAACTGAAATCCTATGCCCAGGATTAGTATGCCAGTAGTGCAGATATGGGAGAGGTAAAGATGGAGGAACAAAAAAAAAACAGGAAAACAAAATGAAAACAGAATGAGGAGAGGGAAAGAGAAAAAAGGAAATAGAAGAAGAAATACACTTCTTAATCACGAGATGCCTACCATTAAGAAATGCCAAATTTTCACTTGGCACAGCAGAATAGAGATCTTAAGGAGGATGATTCTATTTAGAAACATTTGTACATTAAGAAGTTCTTTGTAGTGTATTGCAAGCCTTTGGAACCTTTTCTTTAGAAGAATCAAAATAATAAACTACAGAAACAAAAATTGAGTTAGCGCTCATGAATAGTTTGCTTTGCAGGATACTAATTTAACAAAAAGAAACTTAAATGCAATTCTAGAATGTACTGGACTCTATATATACTGGTTAAGCATTCAATTTAATAAACTCATTAATGAATTTATTTTTTGCAATTTGCGGTTTTAACTAATGGAAAGAAAAAGCCAATGAATGAAATGCTTACATTCTCTGGAGTTCTTATACTATTGCTGACAAAGGAATTTTACCTCCCAATCCAGCTCCTAGACTTGGCGTTGTAGATTGACTGGTAGTTCCACCTGTGGTTGTACTCGTAGGGGTCTGTGAACTTGACAGGGGAGCCCAGGGATTAGGCAAAGGGTCTCGATTCTCTGTACGTGATGGCTGATTGCCTCCATCAGGATTACTCACCAAGGATGCAAAAGGATTGCCCCCAAACTAGAGTAAAAAAATGAAGTACAATGTAGTCTTTACAAAGTAATAATCAGTCTCTTCATCTTTTAATGCTGTTGAATGCTTAACATACCTATAAGTCATATCCCAACTTACTGATGTCAAAAACATAGCTCAATTTTCATTTAAAATTTTGCCAAAATCCTGTACCATCCCATTCAAGTTTTGAAAGTTTTAAAAAAGCCTGAGAATTAATTTTCACTCAAAATGGTGACAACAGCAGTCATGAATTCACTTTTGGAAGCTAATTTAACCACCTACAAAACAGAAAACCACTTTTGTCTTGGGACAAAACATCCCAACATCAAAAACTGGGTGGCCAAATTTTTTAAGATTTCACATACAGACAAGGTAAAGTTTGCTGACTAAAATGGTCTTATTCAAATATTTAGCAAATTGTTTTGACAAACTATCTGAAAAATTCTGCTTATTCTTTGATTTAACTCAAAGCTTCTAGTAATTTAGCAGCTTGTTTGCAAAACAGGTTTATCGATTTTGGTTTTACAATGTGTTCTTAGTAGTAGAGGTTTGCGCATCAGAATTTTTAGTGAGCAAATTATGCTATTCAGGTACTGAGTATGGAGTGGATTACTACTATTGGAATAATTTATTCTCTTAAGCTGACTGGGACACGATGAGTCTCCGCTAGTTCAACATCAACTACATGTTTGCTTCACAACTGCAAATTTCAGGAATTCATTGATGAATATATCTATCGAGTCCATAAGCATGACTCAGAACTTCTTGGTCACTTGCTATTTCAGACCTCAACTTCACAAATTTCCAATCACTCTCAAGATGCACCTCTCATCTTTAAAATATGCATTTTACAGTCTTTCAGATTTAACATGGGGTCAACAATTTCATATCATAATGAGTTGCAAGTTTTTCAGACAACTCCTCCATACTCATCTTTAGTTTTCATATTGACTCTCCCTTTTGGTCTTCTATCATCTTTTTTTAGTGTTTTTTTTCATCGTAGCCATCATCCATTCTAACACAATCATTCCCACTTCTTGCCTTTTTCCCTGTCTGTATTTGCTAAAGAAATTGATACATCTTTCCGCAGATGCTGCTGAACCTGTTCTCAGCACTTTTGGTTTTATTACAGCAACTGTAGAACTATTTGAGAGTTAACATTTCGTATGTACAATTAGCTTTTAGCATTTACATAGAAACGTAATCTAAGAAACATGACAGCACACAAGGTAGCCATTTAGCCTATTAGGTTCATGAGATATTGACAAATATAACATAGGCAAAGCACCGGAGGTCAGATGTAGCACAACTAGATGCAGAATAAAGATCTCCATGTACCTCAGCCCAAGGTTTAGAAGGAGGCACCAAAGTTTGGAACGAATTAATTTTCTACATGAATCATCTTCAGTATACAGTAATCTCTTGCATCTTATTTGGGGAGCTGTGGTGTAGTGGTAATTTCACCGGACAAGTAATTCAGAACCGAAACTGATACTCTGGGTATAGGAGTTTGAATCCCACTATGGCAGATGGTGGAAAATGAATCCAATAAAAGCAAGTTCAATGGCAACCACATAACCACTGTTAATTGAGTAAAAACCCATTGGATCCACAGATGACATTGAGGGAAAGCATTCTGCTTTCTTTTCCTGGCTTGGCCTACATGTAACTCCAGACCAACAGCAATGTGATACTTAAACACCCTATTAACACTTGATTCGCACTAAACAACTGCACCTCCCAGTTCAACTCCCCCTCCCATTCCTCAGACGACATGTCCATCCTGGGCCTCCTGCAGTGCGACAACAATGCCACCCGAAGATTGCAGGAACAGCAACTCATATTCTGCTTGGGAACCCTGCAGCCCAATGATATCAATGTGGGCTTCGCAAGCTTCAAAACCTCCCCTCCCCCTACTACATCCCAAAACCAGCCCAGCTCGCCCCCACCTCCCTAACCTGTCCTTCCTCCCACCTATCGCCCCACCCCCACCTCCTTCCTACTAACCTCATCCCACGCACCCCCCCCCCCCTTGACTTGTCCGTCCTCCATGGATTGACCTTTCTCCTCCCTACCTTCCCACCAACACTCACCTTTACTGGCTCCATCCCCAGCTCTGACCTGTCTGTCTCCTCTCCACCTATCATCTCCTCTATCCATCTTCTATGCGCCTCCGCCCTCTCCCTATTTATTTCAGAACCCCCTTCCCCTCCTCCATTTCTGGAGGAGGGTCTAGGCCCGAAACGTCAGCCTTCCTGCTCGTCTGATGCTGCTTGGCCTGCTTTGTTCATCCAGCTCTACACCTGGTTATCTCATGACAAAAATTCAGTCAGTTTGTAGTTAAGTGTTCAAATATGCCACCTGCTTTAATAAAAGAAAAAAAAACAGGGGACAAATACAGTATTTCCATCCAATTAGGATGCTGAATTGGAACAAAAAACACTCTGCCATTCCTTCACCAGGAAGAAAATGATTGCCTACTTACTTGTTCTTGGGCAGCATTTAACATTGGTTCCTGGATGTCAGTGTACATTCGCCTTAAGGCATTATAACCACCTGGGATACTTTCTAAGTTGCTAAGTGCTCGGTCTTGGTTTCGCATCATTTCCTGCATCATAGCTGGATTTCGAGCAAGTTCCAAAGTCTAGTTGGAAAAATGACAACAGTTAGACTAACCAGACAGACAACAGTAATGCACATGTTCAAAAAAACAAATTAAAATATGAGCAAAACAGTAGCTCTTTACACAGAATTTAGATTCAATGAAAATTATGCTTGCATCAATACACTTTCTAAAAGGAAAACATTTTTAAAAGACCATTGCAAGTCTCTTAAATTTCGTCCCAAAGCATTTGAGACCAATAAAATTGTACTAAGTATGGGCATAGGCAGCAGAATGAAAAGAGGCAATTCAGCTATTACAACTGCTCCTGTCCTTTTTCTCTCTGGGAATTCTTGAGGTTTTCAGGGGACATCAACGAGTTGACATATTGAGAAGGGAATTTCATTTGCTTGGGAGAAAGAACAGAGTAGTTTTTGCAATGTAATTTTTATTGATTTTCAGGGCATGAAAAAAATTGTAATCTCTTTGCTTGCTCATTCTGACTTACTTGTCTCATTATGTCTGGGTTATTAAGCATGTGACTGATCTCTGGATTTCGCTGAATCAACTGCTGCATCTGTGGGTTAGTCACAATTAATTGTCTCATCATGTCAGGATTAGACAGCATGTTCTGTACAAAAGGGTTTTCCATTATCTGAGACATCATTTCTGGATTCGACATGAGCTGTCGCTGCATCTGAGTCTGTAACTCCAGGAAGTTGGATGAATTCAGTCCCAAGCTGCTCAAACCTGCAAGTCCTCCCAATCCACCTGGAACACACAAGATAACAGGTCAGTGCCGGTAAACAACACAAAAGTCGAAATACGTCAAACAAGTTCAATTTTTTAAAAAAATAAGTTGCTTCAAGTGCAATCTCAACAGCATCATAAGTTCAGCTAGCTTCCACATACAACCACAAATGAATAACCCTCAGTAGGAATCTGCTGCACCATGTGGAGTCATACCAAACAAAGAGGGTAGGAGGCCAATTATACCAGCCACAGGACATCACTGTAAAAGTTCCTAGGCCCAACCATTTTCAGCTGCTTCATCAATGACCTCCTAGCATTAAAAAGGTCAGAAGTTCATTAATGATTGGATAATGCTTGGCATCATTTCTAATATGTCAGAAGTATTGTGTCCACATGCAGTGATACCCAGGCATCATGTAGGTTTGGGCTACAGATGACAAGTAACAGTCATGCCACACATGCAGAGCAATGACTATGCCCAATGACACATGCATGATGTTCATTGGCTTTGCTATCAATTCATAAGCCTATAAATGAAAAAGCTAGTCTGACAGGCACCAGGAAACCATTGTCAATTGTTTAAAAAAATGTGGGTGAAGGATTTCTTTTTATAAAATGGGCTGTGGGTGTTGCTTACTGAGCCAGCAATGTTTTGCCCATCTCTGGTCTCCCTTGATAAAGTAGTGATGACCTGCTGCAGTCCATGTGCCTTTTGGGATAGGCCCACAATCCTTCTACAGAGGCAGTTTCAAATTCTGAATGAGCAACACTGAAGGAATGGGGATAAATTTCTAAATTTAAAAAAACTTAAAGAAGAACTGCAGATGCTATAAATCAAGTACTAGAAAGAAGTTGCTGGAAAAGCTCACCAGGTCTGGCAGCTTCTGAGAACAAACAGAGTTAACGTTTCGGGTCTGGTGACCCATCCCCAGAACTGATGGTATCTGAGAAAATGTTGGTTTATGTGCAGAAGATAGGGTATAGAGAGGAGTTAAGGAATAAGTGATAGGTAGGTATACAACCCAAAACAGACAGAACAGTTGGACAAAGGAGTTGATAACAATCTAGCTAAGAGGGTGAATAGCTGTTAATAGGGATTATTAGTGGCTAACAATAGGTAATGTGAAATAGCAAGCTATTTGGTAACAAGGCCTGGTACGTGTGGTAGGGGGCCAGGACATAGAGAGTTCATAGGCCCTAAAATTATTTAACTCGATATTGAATCCAGAGAGCTGCAGGGTCTCATGCAGAAAATGAGGAGTTGTTCTTCCAACTTGCACCGAGCTTCGTTGGAACACAGCAAGCCCAAGACAGAGGTGCTAACCAGAGAACAGGGTGGTGTGAGAGAGTGGCAAGCAATAGAAAGCTCAGGGTCTTTTTTTTTTCCTGTGGGCAGAATATAAATGTTCCACAAAGTGGTCACCCTGTCCATGCCTCATTTCCCCAACGTGGAGAAGACCACATTGCAAGCAGCGAATGCAGCCAACTAGAGATTGTGGGAATTGCAGGTACTTCTAAGTCAGGGTCATAAGTGGCTTAGAGAAGAACATGCAGGTAACAACATTCCCACGAATCCAATGGCCTTGCCCTTCTAGGTGATAGTGGTTGAAAATTCCGAAAGTACTATCCAAGGAACCTTGGTAAAGTTCTGCACCACATCTTATAGATGGTGCACACTGCGGCTGCTGTGCATTAGTGCTGGAAGGTGTAAGCAATTGAGGAAATGATGCCAAGGAAGTGGGCTGCTCGGTCCTGATTACATCAGGCTTCTTCAGTGTTGTTAAAGCTGTAAGTATTCCAGATAAATGAGAAGCATTCCAGTACACACATAACCTGTGCTTTGTAGACCGTGGACAGGCTTTAACAAGTCAGGTGAGTTCCTCACTGCAGCCTCTGACATGCTTTTGTAGCAACAATATTTATTTGGTTAGTCCAGTCGAGTTTCTGGTCAGTGCTAAGTCCAGGATGTTGACAGTGGAATATTCAGTAACAGCTGTGCTATTGAATATCAACCAATAAGAGGTCAATTCTCTTTTGCTGGAAAGTATAATTGCCTGGCACTCGTGAGATGCAAAAATAGGAATTGCTGGAGAAATTCAGTAGATCAGTGGACTCGAAGTGTTAACTCCGCTCTCTCCATACAGGCGATCAGACCTGTGGAGTTTCCAGCAACTTATGTTTTTGTTCCAAATATCCAGCATCTGCAGCTCTTTGTTTTATTTTAACTTGCAATGAAAACGTTCCGTGCTACTTGTCAGCTGAAACACAGATATTGTTTTATTTGGGCATGAACCTGCTTCAGAATCCAAGAATTCACATTGTAACAAAGTGCTGAGTGGTGGCTAAAGAGGGTAAGAAACATCTGTCCAACGAACTTCGTCTGGTCTCCATGTGTCTGGAGACCCACGGCAATGTGCTTGACTCTCAACTGTCTTCAAATGGATAAACAAGCCACTTAGTTTGAGAGCATTAAGGAAGGCCAACAAACTCTGGGCTAACACCACCCAAGCTCCGAAAATAAAGGTTTAAAAGAAAAAAAAACAAACTTGCCAGATTAGGTGCAGTTCCAACAACTTTCATGGAGCTTGACTCTGCACAACAAAGTAGCCCTTTGATTGGCATCCCATCCATGATGTTCAACATTCACCTCTTGTACCACCATTGCATAGTAGCAACAGTATCAACATCAACAAGATGTGCTGCTGTAACTCCTCAAAGTTCCTCTAACAGCTACTTTCAAACCTACAATCACTATTATTGCTAGGTCAAAGGCAGCAGATGCATGGGAACAACACCATCTGGAAATTCCTGTCCAAGCCCTTCACCATCCTGACTTGGAACTTTATAACTGTTTCTTCACTGTCACTGGGCCAAAATCATGGAACTCCCTTCCTAACAGCACTGTGGGCATCTCTATTCTGAGGACTGTGGTAGTTAAAGATGGCAATTCATTATTATCATCTCCAGGATATGTTAGAAGTGGACAATCAATGCCAAAGACGCCCATATCCCACGAACAAATAAGCAAAACATCACACCAGGGTAGGCCAGGGTACGGCAGGCCTAAGTGAGCCCAAAGACAATAAGTGACTAGGGTACACATGAATAACAATAGCCTTTCTCAAACATATGCAATCTGATTCACTGCCTTTGAATGAGACAAAAACATTTCTAACTTACACCTCGCCCCTTTATTTTAGGAAAATGCTGATGGTTGCACCTTATTCCTTGGCTAAACAAGCAGGAAGTTAACAGCGACTAGGTGCCTGTCATCACTACTTATGTGGTTATAAGAAGCTACTTTCAAATTTTCCCCTCTTTATGCCTTGAAGCTAGAAGATGGGATGTGGTGGTGAGAAAAGTAACATAAGTAGCTTTACTTTCCCCAACGCAAAATTTAAATTTGCTTTTGCATGACAGATCATAGTGAAAAAGAACACACCTTAAAAGAACATAAAAATTAAGACCTCTCAAGGTGCACAAGCAAAAGACGGAGCTTGCCTGATTACATTCAAGGATCAGAGGAAAACTTGTAGAGTCCCTTCCTAAATTATCCTATACTGTTTTCCTCACATTCCTGCTGCCCTATCCAAAAGGGATAATATGATCAGAGATAATGGGAACTGCAGATGCTGGAGAATCCAGGATAACAAAGTGTGGAGCTGGATGAACACAGCAGGCCAAGGAGCACAAAAGCTGACGTTTCGAGCCTAGACCCTTCATCAGAAAAAGGGGGATGGGGAGAGGGTTCTGAAATAAATAAGGGGGGGGGAGGCGGATCAAAGAGGGATAGAAGAGAAGATAGGTGGAGAGGAAAGTATAGGTGCGGAGATAGGGAGGGGATAGGTCAGTCCGGGGAGGACAGACAGGTCAAGGGGGCAGGATGAGGTCAGTAGGTAGGAAATGGAGGTTCGGGATAATAAGACAGTGCTTGTAAAATGCACTGGATCAGGATGTGGGCAATTTGACACACTGGTTGCCCTGGTCAAGTTTTCTTGGCTTTGTCTGTACACTAATTCTTTCCCAATCTCAAATACAATCTGCATCAATTGCAACACAAGATTGTAAAAGCATTTTATATTTACCAAATGAAGACCAACAATCATGGTAATGAGAAGGTTCTTCTATTGCTGTGGCAGCACATTCATATCTAATCTAATTTAATGAATAATGAGATGATTTGGAAGAGAATTAAGGGCTTACAGTACTGAACAGTCTCTTGCCACTCAAGCGATGAAGCTGTTAAGCTGGTAGCTTACTCTGGACTTGTTTAACTTTCTATTAACGAGACTTACCAAGGCTACTGGTAGTCGAGGCCGTACTACTGGATGTTGCTGAAGTAGCTGCAGTACTGTTTTGGCTGTCAGGTTGGCTCTGTTGCTCTGGAGGCCTTAAAGACAATGGGAGACTGTTAGAACAAATTTTTGTTTTATATTTGTGGAATGTGAAAGCTTTAATGTTGATTACAGTGAAGTACATTTTTGCTGAGGTAATGGTAAACTACACATCTCAGACATTTAATTTCAGCTCAAGCAAGCCCAAATTTTAGTTGTAAGGTCTCTGAATTTTATGCCTTGGGTCCACATCAGAACAGCATCTTCTATTACTGCCAAAGTCTGCTGGACTCTGAGGCAGTTCCAGCTGATTGGAAAGCAGCAAATGCGACACCATTTTTAAAAAATGGAGACGGATGAAAGGCAGGTAACTAACAGCTCATTAGCTTAACTTCAGTGGTCGGGGAAAACCTTTATTCAAGAAAGAAATAGCAAGACGTCAAGATAGAAACTAGTCCACAGGGCAGATGCAACATGGGTTCATGAAGGCAGGTCATGTTTAACTAATTTACTAGAATTGTTCGAGGATATACCAAGCATGGTGGACAACAGGGAATCAGTGCGTCTGAACTTCTAGAAGACATTCAACAAGGTGCGCACAAAAGGCTGCTGCATAAGATAAATGTGCAAATGGGGTTACAGATAATGTATCAGCATGGGTAGAAGACTGCTTAATAAACATGAAGCAAAGAGTGAGAATAAATGGGTGTTTTTCTGGTTGACAAAGTGGCTAGTGATGTGCCTCAGGGATCAGTGTTAGGACTGCAATTGTTTACAATTTACATAGATGATTTAGAGTTGGAGACCAAGTATAATGAGTCAAAGTTCGCAGATGGCATGAACATGAATGTGTATGGCAAAGCGTGCAGAGGGATTACAGTTAAGCAAAGCAAGTGGGCAAGGTCTGACAGATGGAGTACAATGTTCATAGATGTGAGGACATCCATTTGGTAGGAATACAGCAAAATGGGCCATTACTTAAATGGTGAAAAATTGCAGGTACAACAGGTAATTAAGGCAAATAGAATGCTGTCCTTCATTACTAGAGCGACGGGTTTTAAAAACAGTGAGGTTACACTGCAACTGTGCAGGATGGTGGTGAGGCTACACCTGAAGTACTATGTGTAGTTCTGGTCACCTTACTGGAGAAAGGATATACTGCCACTGGAGGTTCACTAGGTTGATTCCGGAGTTGAAAAGGCTGAGGAGGACAGACTGAGTGAATTGGGAGAATACTCCTTATAATTTAGAAGGAGGGGGAATCCTATAAAAACAAAATGAAATTATGAAGGGAATAGATAAGACGGAAGCAGGTAAAACTAGAACTAGGGGGCATAGCCTCAAAACAAGGGGGAGCAGATTTAGGAATCCAAGCAGGCCATTGCAGCCAATTGGATTGCTCTTTAGAGCCAGCAAAAGCACAATGGGAGAATGGTCTTTTCAGTGAAGTGACTTGGTGGAGATACTACAGGTAAAAAGTGACATAGCACTATTTGAATCATCGAAACATTTTTCAGCCAACCATTACATCTCCTTCTCAAAAGTAGATGCAAACACTAAAGCAACTTCCAATATACTCAGCAGCATTCTCAGCTGCACTAGTTCATACTGCCTATAATATGCATCAATATTTAAGTTCTATTTTAATGGGCGAATGCACATCACCTCAAATGTAGCAATTCTAAGCAGAACTGCACACAATAGGACAACAGAATTGCTTTGAAATGGAGGTATTAAGCACAAGTTATTTCAAACAGGTCTTCAGAAATCTAGGATTGTACTTCGATCAGCCAATTCACTTCCACTGTGTTTGAAATGAATTTTATATAGTGCAAATGCATATTTACCTGTTTTGAGTTTTGATAACTAAATGAACTGTTAGTCCATCTTGTATTCCATGCTGCGCAAGTGTGTCAACATCTTTAAGGATTTTTCCAGCAAATATTAGCACAAGTTGTTCTGGTTGTGCCTTGAATCGCTTTGATATATCTTCCTTGAACTAGTAAAAAATTAAAATAATTACTTTGGGAATAATAATCTTTAACAATCTAGCTGTTGTTTCAGACAAGTACAGATAAGTTCAGGCAGATCCTGGGATGCAAACAGATTCCATTCTTGGATCACTTGGCAAGTCAATTTGTACGCAAGAAAGGAAATAGAATCATAGAATCCCCACAATGTGGAAGCAGGCCATCAAGCCTGCACCAACCCTGTGTGTATTTTGTGTAAAGCATTGTTGCAGTCATGCTGGAAATGTGAAGTGACATTCTGGAATCTTACAGTAAATTATGAAGTGAACAATAAAGAAATTATATAACAATTCTGGAATTATGCATGTGATTTTATCATGCAACATGAACGCATTTAAATTATTGATTATACAATTGTGACAACTGTTGTCAGCACAAAGTGGTATGTAAAAGCACTGAGAAAAAGGAATTGAAAGAAAAACCAATCACCTTCACTAGGATTTGGATACACAGAACTAATATTATCTTAATCATTGTAGAAACTGGTTTTACTAGCTACCATGACCTAGGATTACAGGCAAATTTGAAATTTATTTATCAAAGAACACTACAGTGATAATAGCATGCTGCAGATTAACAGAGACTATATTGCTGAATAAATTTTATTAGTTCAGTGCTGCACTGGAAGTGGGGATGGTGTGAAGAAAAAGCATTATACATTCCAAAGGAGCTTGAAATTAGCACAAACTTACTAGTCTGAAGTTGTTATTTCCCATCCAAAAAAAAGGATAATTTAAGGATGATATATGCGAAGGTTATGAATTATGTCACTTGGAGCTATGGAAATACATTCAATGAAAACATGCACAACTTAAAATGTATGTGGAATTAGCACTAAACTGAAAATCAGTAATGACAATGATAAAGCCAGGTCAAGTAATAGTTAATACAAATAAAAAGCTGCAAGACGACATACACAAAGTCTAAAACACCTTGAAAATTGGAACAGCCATGCATCACAATGCCAACAATATAAAGAAGGTAAACATTTTAAACCGGAAAATAAGAAAAGTACTATTTGTAGAGTGCATACAGGAGATTAAAAGGAACATTTTCACATCAGCCAAGCACCGTGGACTGCAACATCTACTGCAGCATTAAACAGCTCATTATTCAACATCCCCCTCACTGTAGTCGTAATAGGGCTACAATGCCCATCCAGTTCTACAAATATAAATAAAAGTCAAAAAACTGCAGATGCTGTAAATCAGAAACAAAAACAGAAGTTGGTGGAAAAGCTCAGCAGGTCAGGCAGTATCTGTGAAGATAAATCACAATTAACATTTCAAGTCTAGTGACCCTTCCTCAGAACTGATGGTGGCTAGGAAAAATATTGGTTTAATCTGCAGAAGATGGAGTGGGGAGTGGGTAAGGAGTAAACAATAGGTGGGGATAGAGACAAGCAGTTGGACAAAGGAACAGATAACTATCTGGCAAGGAGGGTGAACAGCTGTTAATGGCTAACAACAAATAGTGTGTAGTGGTAGGCCCTGTGATAAAAAAGGCCTGATGGGAGGGGTAGGGGGCTAGGACATGGGGGGAGTTCACGCCTTCAATTATTTAATTCAATATTGAGTTTAAGAGGGCTGCAGGGTCCCCAAGCAGAAAGTGAGGTATTGTTCGAAAAGCTTGCGCTGAGCTTTGCTGAAACACTGCAGCAGGCCTGAGACAAAAGGCGCCAGCCAGGGAACAAGGTGGTGTGTTAAAGTGGCAGGCAATAGGAAGCTGAGTCATTTTTTGCAGACAGAACATAGATGTTCCACGAAGCAGTCACCCAATCTACGCTTTATTTCCCCAATGTACGGGAGACCACATTGTGAGCAACCAATACTAGATTATGTGAAATGCTGCTTCACCTGGAAGGTATGTTTGGGCCCTTGAATACTGAGGTGGTAAACGGGCATCCTATCTACCACATAGAAATCAACATTTTCCTAACTACCAGAGCATCACCAGACCCAAAATGCTGTTAACTCTGATTTCTCTTCACAGATGCCACCACCTGTTGAGCTTTTCCAGCAACTTCTGTTTTTGCTACAAATATAAAACAGCTCCCAGTTCACTGGAACTGAAGTTAAAATACAATCTTCTGCACTATTACCCATAACAAAATGAAAGCCTTCTTTACACATGGAATCTTATACTAATATTATTTGCATTTTCACAAAAACACATCAGTTTCCAAATTTAAATCCACCATGTGTCATTTCAATTTGTTCAAAGAATGAAAGAATCAATAGAGTGCCTGGTATTGTCTTAAACTAAATCAAAAAGTATCCCATCTTGTCAATCCTAGGTTGTTTCAAAGATTTCAAAATCAAAATAACCCCTGTAGAGGACACCCTAGGAATGAGCCTTGTAGTTTGTGCTTACTGACAACAAAAACACTTTGAACATAAATTTGGTGAAAAAAAAATACTTGCAGAAATTCGCACTGGGGCAATAGACAATTTAAACAAACGTCGAAATGCTATAATCTGCAGAGGTTCATCATTCTACAGTAAAGGCAAATTGCAGAAACCCAACAGAAACAGAAATAAGAACGAAGATTTTTGGCCAGTGATACCAATTCTTGCAGATCCAGTCTATAATAAATGTAGCAAAACCCCAAAATACCATGGACGTTGTAAATCAGAAACAAAAACAGCAGCTCTGAGGAAGAGTCACCAGACCTGAAACACTAACTGTGATTTCTCTTCAGATGCTGCCAGACCTGCTGAGCTTTTCCAGCAACTTCTGCAAAGTACATCAGACTGACAAACCAGAAACAAGTTCAAATTCCACTGTGGTAAGATGTGAAGTTAGATCTGCAGTCTGACTTGTGAACTCACTCCAGAAAAATATAATAGCAGTGCAGTTTCATAACAATCCAATTAGTTTGCTAATATCCTGAACATAATAAAAATAATAAACTCTGGAAATGCTGAGCAGATCAGACAGCAGCTTCAAAGCAGAAGTCAGTCAGGTGAACGTCAGGGATAAAACACCTTCTTTGGACCAATGATTCTGCTTACATGCTCTGGCCTATTAACAGCACTACTTGATTAACAATTGGTATTTTCTGCAGACAAGCAAGGTACACAATTATAAAAACAATTGCTAGAAGGCTACCATTCAGGGGTAACTGGAGTCAACAATAATAGCTTACCAACATTGTCGACATCCAGGGAGAACTTTAAATTATAAGTACTGCAATGCTGCCTCTCCCTTTTTGTATTTCATATCTGCCATTCGCTAGGTCTGTTTCCCCAATATGCTTTTGTTTGCCTATATTTCTGTACGCATTCAAGGAGAATGTGGGCAATTGTTTGCGGAGAGGATGAAATAAATAAATTCAACAGAAGATTTCAATGACAAAAAAAATTGGAAGAAACCAGAGGGGAGCATAAACAACAGCATGGACCAGTTGAGCTGAATATCTCATTAGTCAAGAATCTACCTGTGTGCTATTAAGGCAACAACTCACCCCCACTGCTCTTTGGGAAGGAATGTTCCAAAGATGCTCAAACCTCAAAAAAAATCATCATCTTAAACAGGAGATCCAGTAATTTAAACTGTGTCAATTAGTTCTAATCTCTCCCTCAGCAGCACACCAGCACCCCAAGCCCCAGTCATTTACGAGTCCGGATGACGGGGACCAACTTGATTTGATTTATTGTCACATGTACCCAAGTACAGTGAAAACCTTTGTTTGTGAGCAGTACACACAAACCATAGTAAGCAAGGACATACAGATTATAAAGGTGGAAAAAAAGAGAGCTTGGATTAAGTGAAGCATACAGGTTACGCAATGCAGGATGTTCATAAGGCAAGATCAGCGTTAACAAGATCAAGATTATTTGGAGTTAGACAGTCTATTCATCAGTCTAATAATGGTAGGGAAGAAGTTGTTCTTGAACCTGATGGTGCATGTGTTCAAGCTTCAGTATCTTCTGCATGATGAAGGAGGTAAGAAAGGATTACTGAGGTGGGATGGTTCTTTGATGATGTTGGCAGCCTTTCCGTGGCAATGAGAGGTTTAGATGGAGTCCATGAATGAGAGATTAGTTTCCATGATGAACTATGCACACAACCTTCTGCAGGTTTCTTGCATCCTCAACAGAATAGTTGTCCTACCAGGCCATTATGCACCCAAACTGTATGCTTTCTATGATGTAGCTGTAAAAATTGGTGGGGTCCTTATGGACATGTTAAAGTTCCTAAGCCACCTGAGGAAAATGAGGCACTGTTGTGCCTTCTTGACCATTGCATCTATGTGCGAAGTCAGATTCAGGTTGTCAGTTATCACCACCCCTGGGAACATGATGGTCTCAACCCTCCTGACCTCCACTCCATTACATGGTGGTGTGCGCGTGCTGGGGGGCAAGTTCTCCTTCTTTCTTTCCGAAGAGAATGATCATTTCTTTTGTTTTGCTGACATTGAGACGGAGGGTTTGCTATTATTGTACCATATCACCAAGCCCTCTATCTTGTAGAAGCATTAATTATTTTTCCATCCAAAATGTTGTAGAGGCTTTTCAGCATTTTGCTTTTGTTTCAGGTTTCCAGCTTCCACAATATTTAGTTTTCAGAAGTACTAATTAGCTGAGAATTGTTATGGAACATAGGATACTGCAGAGTTTGTTCTCTCTCTTCCCAAGCCCCACCTTCTTTCTGTAATCTTACTAAACTGTCTAATTGAGATCTGTCTCGAGGAGTGACAAGAATACACATGTAGGCACTCACTTTTTCCTCTTTACAGACAATTTATGACCCAGTACACACTTCAATGTTTTCTCTTTTTGTTATACAACCAAACTATTATTCTTGAAGTTTTAAACGATTTTAATTGCAGACTACCCTGAAGAGTTTCTAGTCTCAATCAGTGCTGACTAGAATTTCATCAGCATTGTCAGTTTCCCTTAGTCACTGCCGGCGGCCATGTTTCATGCACACATCTTTCTGTAGCATCTAGACCTCAGTCACGAGCCACTGGATGAAACATCAAAAGTGGGATTTTTCTCATCTGCGTGATTCAACTACTTGCTGCACGAAGTCACTGAACCACAAAACGGGCCTAGTTTTTACTGAAAACAACAACTGCAGGAGATCACAACGGGTCAGACAGCATCCATGGAGAGACAGAAAGCTAAATGTGGAGTTTGGATGACTCTTCAGAACTGATCTGAAGTGTGGAGGGGGCAGCATTTATGCTTTAGTTGGGGGGGATAGTCGTGGCGGTGATGGGGTGAGACTGCTGGTGGAGAAAAGATGTTGATAGTTCAGATTAAGTGATCTAAATGTTAGAATGGCAGAACAGGGGCATGCCTAACTACCAGACTTCAAAGAGAAAACAGTCACCCTAGGATGCAGGGAGGAGAGAGAGGACACAATGACTCAGAATGTAGCAAGTAAAACTAAAAGAAAGAGAATGGGAGTTGGTTCACAATTTAAAGCTGTTGATCTCAATATTGAGTCCAGAAGGCCATTAAAGTGCCTAGCCAAGTTTTTACCTTGTATGGTGCTTGGTTGATCCCAGTTTCAGGATTGTTAAAAATGCCTGTTTGGACATTTGGAAAATAAGAATTAGATTCTGTGGGAGTAATTTTCTATGGTCAAGTAAGTCACTTAAAAAACTCACTGAGGTTATAGGTGAATACTAACCATGAGTAAGAAGTTATAATGATATAAAGATATAGAGTCATTTAGCATGGAATCAGACCTTTCATTCTAAAATGTCCATTCTAAATCCAACCAGGTTTCCCAAACTGAATTAGTCGCATTTGCCTGAATTTGGCCCATGTCCCACTAAATGTTTCCAATTCACGTACTTGTCCAAATGTCTTTTCAGTGTTGTAATTGTACCCGCCTGTACCACATTCTCTGCCAATTCATTCCACATGTGCACCACTCAAATAAGTGGATAAAACTAGACATTGGATGCATTGAGGGTAGTTATTCAAAATTCCCTGAATTCTCAATGTTCCTGCAGTCTGGGAAACTTCAAATACACATCTGTCAAAGAACAAAAACGAAACAAAGGAGAAAACTGAACAGCAGTTAGCCCAATATCTGTCACTGGAAAAAAATTATAGATCCCATTTACTAAAAGAGGTGGTAGTAGCAGGGTATTTAGAAAATCACAATAACCAGCAGCTAAAATCAACAGTATTTACTGCCTATCCCCAGTTGCCCTTGAGAACCTGATGGCAAGCTGCGTTCTTGAAACACTGTAGTCTACATGCAGGTGGTTGAACCACAATGCCCTTAGGGAGGGAGTTCCAGGATTTTGACCCAGTGACAGTGAAGTAATGGCAATATAGCTCCAAGTCAGGACGGTGAATGGCTTGGAGGGAAACTTGAAAGTGATGGTGTCAACAAACTTGAGACTTTCCCTCATACTTGGTACAATACGTTCAGGTTTTAAGTCTGCACATTAAGCATCAAGACACTCATACTGAATTTCATAATCTGTTTAGTCATCTCAGTCAGGGGCAGGTTACTTGGTTATAGTTCCAAAAATGTCCCTCAATCCTTAAATCTTGCAACATGTTCTTACTATAGTAAGAAGTCCAAATATCAACAAAGTTCAGAACAGAATATAGCACTTACTCCATGACAACTGTTCAAAGCAAGTCGGATCCATCCACAAATAACATTTAATTGTGCCAAAATAATACTCATCCAACAGCATATTTCACTAGTCACCAGCTCTGATTTGCCATTGTCAGTTTCTATTTATTTATAAACAATCATACTTATCTCAAAATATTTCATGCAATGAATTACTGCAAAACAGGAGCTAAAATATTGGAATCAATACAATAACACAGATGGGCATATATTTGTATGCCACCATTCACGACCTCATGATGTCATCCCAAAGCACCTTATGGTCAATAAAGTACTTTGGAAATGTGCCAATTTTTATGATGTAGGAATGGAGCACGTGTATTCGACATTAAAGCATCAGAGCCTTAGTCGAGTAACAGCGCTCACCTGTTAGTAGATTGTGGGTTCAAGTACAATTCCAATTTCAAAAAAGAGAGCATACAAACTAGATACTTCAGTGCTGAACTGAGGAAGTGTTGAAATGTAGGAGGTGTCATCTTTCAGACAGGATATTAAACAGAATCCTATCTGAAAAGGGAGCAGAGGCATTTTCCCGACATTGTGGTCAGTATTCATCTCTGAACCAACAAAAAAAAAATCAAAAACTATTCCTGGAGAAACTTTATACAGACACTTTATCTTCCTCAGCTTTTCTAAAGTTACACAAGACAAGAACCCCACAGAAAGTCACTTGGTGCTCAGTTAAAATGAAGAGCTCAAAATGTTCAAAAGTGGAGTTGAATGAACAATTAGTAGAACAGACTAAGAAAGTGAACAGTCTACAGTCCTAGCTACTTTTGAGAAGATTTGTAGCTCAGGTTGAGGTTCTGGATGTGAGTTTGCTCGCTGAGCTGGAAGGTTAGTTTTCAAACGTTTACAGTCTACAGTCCCTGTATTTGTCTGTTCCTATACAGTTAGCTAGTGTATTCAGCAGCATGCCTCCTTACCAGGGTACTAAGCCTCAAAAACTGTGAAACATTTACCTTAAACTGAGGAACACCTACAACACAATCCAGACTATAAATAGAATACTGTCCCTTTGATTACAAGATATAAACATTTCAACTACTTGCAAGCAACGGGCATGACAGTAGGCAAACTACACAGTAATTCTCTGTACATTACACCTCATAAGGGGGAGATAAAAATATACAATCACCCTTTTATTACATCTATGTCAAGGTGACAACCACAGCAATTAAAAGCAGAGTAGCAAAAACATTTATCAGATTTTCTCTTACAATCTCATTGACTGCAGGCACAACACAAATGATTTTAAGAATAAACTGCAAGAGGATGACTAAAAAAAACAAAAAAAGGACCTATTACAGGACCGTAAGAGTAATCTGTGCATGGAGGCAGAGGATATTGGCACTGTTACTACATAACAAAAGGAAGTATTAAAGGGATTTAATATCTTTGTAGATGAATAAATCATATAGACATGAAATGCATTCTAAACGGACAAAGGTAAAACTCCTTACCATAAGTTTCTCATCATCTTTGATAATAGGTGTTGTGCCAGAGGTCTCTTGTACAGCATATTTACTGTGTGGATGTGACTGTCAGTGGCCAGGTCAATTATTTTTCCCATTCCTTAATTAACTAGGAAGATGATGGTGAATCACCTTCTTGAACCATAGTCCAGATGGTTTGGTCTCAGTGTTACCAGGAATTTAATGTTGGACCATTGTTTAAAAAGAAAGGAATAGACAATAATTACAAACCCAGATTTGGGAGATGGGGTATATCACTGAAAGTTGAGGGAATCTGAATTTAGAAAGATAAATCAGTTCCAAACCCTTGCAATTTTCCTCTGGAAAGTCATGTTCAATTAAACTGATTGAATTTTGAAGTGGTGAAGAGGAGGGTTGATGTTGGCCAAGGCTTTTAAATATCCACCACGGCAAGATGGTAAATTGGATACGAGATTTGTCAAGCGGCAGGAAGTAAAGTGTAATTATTGACAGATGCAATTGAAAGGCTGTTTCAAGCTGGGTTCCTTACTTTTTGTGGTATATATCAATGATTTCGAATGGACGGCAGGGGATTGCAAATTATACACACGATGTCAGTGGGTGACTGGTGAGACAGACTGCATACATAACTGTGCATAGAACTGGTCATCTTATTTAAATGATGAGTATAAATGCATTAGAAGCAGTTCATAGAAGTTTTATTAAACTAACATCTGAGAGGGTGGGCAGGCTAGACTTGGACCCAATGGAGTGTACAAAGCGGTTCAAAGTCACAGTCATAGAACTATACAGCATGGAAACAGACCTTTCAGTCCAACTTGTCTATGCTAATCAGATATCCCAAATTAATCCAGTCACATTGGTCAATATTTGGCCCATATGCGTCTAAACCCTTCCTATTCATATTCCCTATCTAAAGGTTTTTTAAATGTTGTAACTGAATCAGCCTCCACCACTTCCTCTGGCAGCTCAGTCCATACAAACACCACCCTCTGCGTGAAAAAGCTGCCCCCTGGGTCTCACTTATAACTTTCCCTTCTCACCTTAAACCTGTGCCCTCCAGATTTGAACACCACCACCACAAGGGAAAGACCTTGGTTATTTACCTTATCGATGCCCTCACGTTTTTATAAGCTTCGAGAAAGTCACACTTCAGCCTCGAAAGCTCCAGGGAAAATAGTCCTACTCAGCCTCTCCCTATAGCTCAAACCCTCTGACATCGTCAACATCCTTGTAAATCTTTTCTGAACCCTTTCAAGTTTCACAACATCCTTCGTATAGCAGGGAGGCCAGGACGCAATGCGGAATTCCAAAAGTTCCCTAACCACAGAAACATGATCTCCCAACTCCTACACAATGCACTGACCAAATCAAGGCAGGCATAATAAATTCCTTCTTCACTATCCTGTCTATCAGCAACTCCACTTTCAAGGAACTATTGAAGATGCACTCCAAAGTCTCTTCGTTCAGCAACACTCCTCAGGACATTACCATTAAGTGTGCAAGTCTTGCCCTGATTTTGCTTTCCAAAATAAATGCAGCACTTCATTTATTTAACTTCAATGCCATCTGCCACTCCTCAGTCCATTAGTCCATCTGATCATATTACTCTGAGATAATCCTTCCTCAAAAGACTCAAGCTGATTAGACACTATTTCCAATGCACAAAACCACGCAGACTATCCTTAATCAGGCCTTGCTTTTCCAAATAAATGTAAATCCTGTCCCTCGGGATTCCCTGTAGCAACTTGCCCACCACAAATGTCAGGCTCACCAGTCTACAGTTCACTGGCTTTTCCTTACCGCCTTTCTTAAATAGTGGCACGTTAGACAACCTCCAGTCTTCCTGCACCTCACTTGTGGCTATCGATGGCACAAATATCTCAGCAAGGGGCCCAGCGTTCACTCCCCTTGCTTCCCACAAAGGTCTAGGGTACATTGATCAGGTCATGGGGATGTATGCACCTTTATGCATTTTAAGACATCCAGCACCTTTCCTCTGTAAGATGGTCATTTTTCATTATGTCACTATTTATTTCCCCATGTTCTCTATCTTCCATATCCTTCTCCACAGTAAACACTGATGCAAGATTCTCGTTTAGTATCTTCCCCCATCTCCTGTGGTTCCATACACAGGCAGCCTTGCTGATCTTTAATGGGCCCTATGTTCTCCATATATTACCCTTTTGTCATAAATATATTTGTAGAATCCCTTTGGAATCTCCTTAACCCTATTTGCCAAAACTATCTTATCCCCTTTTTTTGCAGTCCTGATTTCCCCCTTGAATATACTCCTACTGCCTTTATACTCTTCCAAGGATTCACTGGATCTCTGCTCTCTATACCTGACATATGCTTCCTCCTTATTCCTGATCAAAACATCAGTTTCTCTAGTCACCATTCCCTACACCCACAAGCCTTGCCCCTCACCCTAACAGGAACATACTGTCTCTGGGCTCTTTCATTTTTGAAGGCTTCCCATTTTCCAGCTGTCCCTTTAACTGCAAACATCCACTCCCAATTAACTTCTTGCCTCGTGTCATCAAAATTAGCCTCCCTCCAATTTAGAATCTTAACTTTTAGATCCGGTCTATCCCTTACTATCGTTAGTTTTAAAACTAACAGTATTATGGTCATTGGCCCCATCGTATTTCCCTACTGACACCTCAGTCACCTGCTCTGCCTTATTTCCCAACAGTAAGTCAAGTTTCTAAACTTCTCTAATAGGTACATCCACATACTGAATCAGGTAATTTTCTTGTACATACTTAAATTCTTTTCCATCCAAGCCTTTAACACTATGACAGTCCCAGTCGGTGTTTGCTAAGTTAAAATCCCTTACCATTACCACCCTATTGTTCTTACAGATAACAGATCGCTTTACAAATTTTTTCTTAATTTCCTGCTGACTTTTTTTTGGGGAGGGGGGAAATCTACAGTACAATCCCAATTAAGTGATCATTCCTATCCTATTTCTCAGTTGCACCCAAATAACTTGCCTGGTCGAACTCCTAGCAATATCCTCTCTAAATACACCCATAACACTATCCCCAATCAAAAAATGCCACTTTCCCTCTTCTCTTACCTCCCTTTCTACCTATAGCACCTATACTCTGAAACATCAAGCTGCCAATCCTGTCCACCCCTAAGCCACGTCATTGTTGTGACATCCCAGTCCCATGCTCCCAATCATGCCCCGAGTTCATCTACCTTACCTATTAGGCCTCTTGCATTAAAAAAAACACAGTTGAATTTATCAGTCCTACCTCGTTCTCTGCTTTGTTCCTGCCTGCCCTGACTGCTCGGCTTGCTCTTTTCCCCCAACTGCGCCGGTCTCAGACTGATCTCTTTCCTCACTATTGGCATGGTTCCCAACCTCCTCCCCCGACCCCCCTTACTAGTTTAAATCCTCCTAAGCAGCCCTAGCGAATCCGCCTGCCAGTTTATTTGTCCTTTTCCAATTCAGGTCCAATCCGCGCTTCTTATAAAGATCACTTCCACTCCAGAACAGATTCCAATGATCCAAAAATGTGAATCTTTCTCCCTTGTACCAATTCCCCAGCCACACTTTCATATGCTCTATCCTCCTACTCCTACCCTCACTAACTCTTTACACCAGGAGTAATCCAGATATTACTATCCAAAAACATCCTTTCTAAACTCCTGCCTAACTTCCCATATTCTCTCCTCAAAATCTCATCCTTTTCTCTTCCTACATCATTTGTACACGTTGAAACTACAACTTTCTCTTGGACCCTCTCCCCTTTGAGAATATTCCACACCCTCGCCAAGATATCCTTTATCTTGGCACCAGGGAGGCAACGCACCATTCTGATGTCTCACTGCCGGCTGCAGAAACGTGGGTCTGCACTTCTGACTAGACAGACTTGATTGTAACAAAATTCAAAAGGGCTTGCCAGGTAGCTAGGGAGAGGATGTTTCCTCAAAGAATCTAGATCACAGATTTCAAATAAACATTCGGCAAAATATTTTCTCTAAGAGGGTTGACTGCCTTTGGAATTTTCTTCCTAAAAAGGTGGTGGTTAATTATTTTTATGGCAAAGGTGGATAAGTTCGCAAGTATGGAACCGAAATCTTGACAGACAGGAACATAGATTTAAAGTTACAATCAGATCAGCCATGACCTTATTTAGGAGAGGAGAGCAAGTTCAAGGGGCTGAATGCCCTACAAATGTTTCTGATTCATGTGTTTATATATATGCATCCTTTGGTTGACAGTTTCATGACAAGGGAGCATTGACTTAGACAAAGTTAACAGTTTAAAGGAAATTTTTGAAAAACATCATTTTCATCCAGAGAGGCTGGCAGGAATCCAGAACTCAGTGCCTGAGGGAACCCTCATGCCATTTAAAAAGGATTGGGGATATGCAGTTGAAGTGCCATACTACAAGGATGTGAATTGAGAGCTGAAATGTTGGATTAGGCTGGGTAGCTGATACAGACACAACACAGCCTCCTCATGTGCAGTAAGCAAATTGTAGGAATACTTGTCAAATGGGTTTTTCAACATTAGTACATAATTGTGAGAGAAACAAAATTATTTTTAATTGCATTTGTGTAGAGTCTGTGTGGTAATTTTACTTTTTATCTTTCCCTCATAGCAGTTCACACTCAGATTCTGTTAACACAATGAATTCTTTTCTTTATTTCCTGCAAAGTCAACAAGATTTCAACAAATTCATTTGAAATTAAAGTTCCTGAGCTCTTCGCGTTAACAATAACTCCCTTTTGATTGTACCAAATTTCAGGATTCCATGTTTACTGAAAGGCTTAAGCAAGTCAACAAGTTGTACAGTTTGACTAAACATGCACTACCAACTGAAAAAGTAGCTGCATGTACAGTACTGTCTTACCTGGAATTAGGTTACAACACGCAATATTTAGCGTGCACTTAAAATGTTCGTTGTAGAACAGAGCCCTGCACATTGTTTAGAAGATCACAGGTGTCATGCAAGTATTCCCCAAGTAATTGTTCATATTCTTAAACACAGAGAACAGCTGAGTCGCTGAAACTACTTTTGGTATTCCAGTTATTGACACAATAATCAGCACAGTAATGAACGTGCAAGAAAAAGGCAGCTTGGATAGTTAGGGTTTAAATCTTCAGCTATTCAGTATATCTTTAGTGTATCGTCTTAAAAATAATTCATAATGACATCAAGTCATTTTACTTTCTATATTTGAACAGAAACATTCTTCTGATTACAGCAACAGCAAACCAAAGGCCCAAAGGATAATCTCATGTTGCATAGTGCAAAATTGCATGCATGGCCCAATTCAATTTGTATAGTGTAACAATTTGAGACCTGAAATCAGGTAATCATCTGAAGACAGGTAATCATCTGCAGTGTACCAAAATACCACAGACAGCCCCCTCAATCCCACAGAAATATACATAGTTATACATAGAGTGAGGAGCATCAATCCTGCAGCACAATGAGGAAGCAGGTCTCCGTGAAGTACCAAAGCTGGTATGGAGATTGAACCCTCATCAGTGGCATGATTCTACATCGCACTAACATCTGGTCAACTGAGCAAAACAACCTGATTGTTCAATTGCTGAAGCACCGATGATGTGCACTTACTTACCACAGTTTTTTTATTTCTGAAAAGTAAATTATGCAGATGTTCCAAACCATAAATTTATGGATCTACAATTAAATGTAAGTGTGACATTGGTCGCAAGTTAATGTATTTTAAAAGCACCCAACGTACAGGACTAATACAATATTCAAAGATGACATGATTCATTAATGAATTAAATTCAGATTCTGCCCAAATACAAGCACAATCCACATTATTATTAAACTGGGCAATGTAAAATGTTCGCCAAATGAGCAAATACACTGGGCACATCATAAGATAATTTCTAACCCAAGCAATTTTCACGTGCACTTCAACATTAGATGTTTGTCATCGCACACAATCAGGAAAGATATATTCTCAAAAATACCGCACAACTGCATAATAAAAACTATTAACTTACATTTGGGCTCATCTATTTAAAAAGTGTCATAAAACAAAAGACAAAAGATCTGAGAATACTCAAAACAGAACATAGAATAGTACAGCACAGAACAGGCC
Organism: Stegostoma tigrinum; assembly: GCF_030684315.1. NCBI lineage: Eukaryota > Metazoa > Chordata > Chondrichthyes > Orectolobiformes > Stegostomatidae > Stegostoma > Stegostoma tigrinum. The sequence continues at coordinate 60,647,019 of NC_081356.1, read as the reverse complement.
CTTCAGCCCATGATGTTGTGCCGACCATTGATCCTCATGTATGCACCCTCAAATTTCTGTGACCATATGCATGTCCAGCAGTCTCTTAAATGACCCCAATGACCTTGCTTCCACAACTGCTGCTGGCAACGCATTCCATGCTCTCACAACTCTCTGTGTAAAGAACCCGCCTCTGACATCCCTTCTATACTTTCCTCCAACCAGCTTAAAACTATGACCCCTCGTGTTAGCCATTTCTGCCCTGGGAAATAGTCTCTGGCTATCAACTCTATCTATGCCTCTCGTTATCTTGTATACCTCAATTAGGTCCCCTCTCCTCCTCCTTTTCTCCAATGAAAAAAGTCCGAGCTCAGTCAACCTCTCTTCATAAGATAAGCCCTCCAGTCCAGGCAGCATTCTGGTAAACCTCCTCTGAACCCTTTCCGATAATAGGGCGACCAGAACTGGACGCAGTATTCCAAGTGCGGTCTAACCAAAGTTTTATAGAGCTGCAACAAGATCTCACGACTCTTAAACTCAATCCCCCTGTTAATGAAAGCCAAAACACTATATGCTTTCTTAACAACCCTGTCCACTTGGGTGGCCATTTTAAGGGATCTATGTATCTGCACACCAAGATCCCTCTGTTCCTCCACACTGCCAAGAATCCTATCCTTAATCCTGTACTCAGCTTTCAAATTCGACCTTCCAAAATGCATCACCTCGCATTTATCCAGGTTGAACTCCATCTGCCACCTCTCAGCCCATCTCTGCATCCTGTCAATGTCCCGCTGCAGCCCACAACAGCCCTCTATACTGTCAACGACACCTCCAACCTTTGTGTCGTCTGCAAACTTGCTGACCCATCCTTCAATCCCCTCATCCAAGTCATTAATAAAAATTACAAACAGTAGAGGCCCAAGGACAGAGCCCTGTGGAACACCACTCACCACTGACTTCCAGGCAGAATATTTTCCTTCTACTACCACTCACTGTCTTCTGTTGGCCAGCCAATTCTGTATCCAGGCAGCTAAGTTCCCCTGTATCCCATTCCTCCTGACCTTCTGAATGAGCCTACCATGGGGAACCTTATCAAATGCCTTACTGAAGTCCATATACACCACATCCACAGCTCGACCCTCATCAACTTTTCTAGTCACATCCTCAAAGAACTCGATAAGGTTTGTGAGGCATGACCTGCCCCTCACAAAGCCGTATTGACCGCATTTGATCAAGCCATGCTCTTCCAGATGGTCATAAATCCTATCCCTCAGAATCCTTTCTAACACCTTGCAGACGACAGACATGAGGCTTACTGGTCTGTAATTGCTGGGGATTTCCCTATTTCCTTTCTTGAAGAGAGGAATTACATTTGCCTCTCTCCAGTCCTCAGGTACGGCTCCAGTGGAGAGCGAGGATGCAAAGATCCTCGCAAGTGGCGAAGAAATTGCATTTCTCGCTTCCCAAAGCAGCTGAGGACAAATCTGGTCCGGGCCTGGCGACTAGTCAATCTTAATGTTTGACAAAATTTTCAGCACATCAGCTTCCTCTATCTCTATCCATTCCAGCATGCACACCTGCTCTTCAAAGGTTTCATTCACTACAAAGTTCGTTTCTTTCGTAAAGACAGAAGCAAAAAACTCATTTAGGGCTTCCCCTACCTCCTCAGACTCCACACACAAGTTCCCTATGCTATCCCTGATCTGAAACAAAAACATAAAAATGCTGGAGAAACTCAGCAGATCTGGCAGCATCTGTGGAGAGAAAGCAGAGTCAATGTTTCGGGTCCAGTGACCCTTCAAAGTTGCTTTGAATGCTGACATGCGCATTGCTCGCAGAAATACAAACCATAAAACTACTTCAAATGCTTCTTATAACTATTATAAAAAGTTGAAGATTTATCAAATGTTGTCAAATCAATAAAACACAAGTTGCCATTACAACTGAAGATAAATTTCTAAACAGTAACTATGGCAAACAAATTCTCTTGGTAGACAAACAAGAGGCTAGAAGAAGTTAGCAGGCCAAACAGCAGTCAACATTTTGGGTATTACCCTTCTTTGAAATATTCTAGCGTATCAAAATATTTTACATTATTTCATATATTGTACTGATAAAAACATTCTCTAGAAGTAATAGCCATCAAACCGATTCAGCCAGCTTCCAAACAATATGCATAGCTGCCATTTAAATCTGATATCCAATTAAACATATGAATACTTCCCAGGGAATTGAACAATATTACTTGTAATCAATCAAGGTTAAATGCAAAATGTACAACAATGCCAACAGCAATTTCATTGCACATGACAATATTGTATTCAAGAACCTTAACACTGATTTGGAACCTCTAGCAATGATTTTGCAATCTATTCTGCTAGTCCTTTTAAATTTATCAGCATTCCAGATTTATTTACAGCTTTAAAAAAAAGATTATTCCAGCAATACAAGGAAATAGAAACAGTGCTTGTAATCGGTTTGCTCTTGGCCCTTTCTCAGTTCATCTGCTGTTGAAATTCCCTTCCATGTCATTTTACCTGTAGGATCAACTACCTTAACACATTTAAGTCATACAGATATACAGCATAGAAATAGACCCTTCCGTGCAACTCGTCAATGCCAAAAAATCCTATCTAAATCTAGTGCTATTTGCCACATATCCCTCCAACCCCTTCCTTTTTATGTTCCCATCCAGATGCTTTTTAAAATGTTGTAATTGTACCTGCCTCCACCACTTTCTCTGGCAGCTCATTCCATACACACACTACCCTCTGCGTGAAAAAAGTTGCCCTTTAGGTTCTCTCTTATATCCATCTCCTCTTAAACCTATGCCCTCTAGTTTTGGGCTTCCCCCACCCCTGGAAAAAGACCTTGCCTATTTACACTATTGATTCTCCTCATGATTTTTTTCAAACCTCTTTAAGGTCACCCCTCAGCCTCCGACAGTGCAGGGAAAATAGCCCCAGCTTATCCAACTTCTCTCATGAGCTCAAACCCTCCAACCGGGCAACATCTTTGTAAACTTTTTCTGAACCCTTTCAGGTTTCACTCCATCTTTCCAAAGGATTGCTAACTAATCTCCCGTATTCCATTCCCAGTAAGCCCGAGACCATCCAAATCTCTGCTGGAGAGATAACAGGAACAGCAGATGCTGCAGGATCCAAAGATAACAAAAAGTGTGAAGCTGGATGAACACAACAGGCCAAGCAGGATCTCAGGAGCACAAAAGCTGACGTTTCGGGCCTAGACCCTTCATCAGATGAAGGGTCTAGGCCCGAAACGTCAGCTTTTGTGCTCCTGAGATGCGGCTTGGCCTGCTGTGTTCATCCAGCTTCACACTTTGTTATCTTGAAATCTCTGCTGGATTGTGTCTTAACTTGCAGCAAGCCCCTCTGAACTTCTATTTGCTGACCTAAAGTGGCTCCCAGAGAAACAACATCATGACTACGTAATTTGCAACCTTGTTTTCAAATCCTTTCATAGTCATTTGTCTTTCACGTACTTGCTGGCTTTTTTGTATTCACAGTTACAATGCTGCTACTATTGGTGGCTGTGTCTTCTACTGCCTTAGCCTCAAGCTCTAGAATTCTGAATCCACACCTCTCCATTTCACTTTCCTGCCCCAAGACACTTCTTAAAACCCTTCTCTGATTTAGCTTTAGCTATCTGACATATCATCCTATGTGGCTCAATGTCATAGCTGTTTTATACAAGTTTTGTTGTAACCAATAAATTCAAGTACTTTGGTCATCTTGGAGAAGCTCCTGAGATACTGCTATGATCCCTAACATCCTGGGACTCCAGCTGGAAAATGCACCTTAAATTCTGAAGAAAATTCTCAAATGATGGCAAACGGATCAAACGAGTGGCTAATTAAAAGTAACTGCTTACCTTACAGGTATTGGACATGTCCCATCTATATTCCATTCTCAAAGGAAGCAAAGCCCAAATTACAAACTGCAAACAAAGCTGAAGCAAATTCTATTTAAACCACTGATAATATTATCACTGCTTTTGGGCACCAGACAATCAATTCAAAAGAATAAATCATCCACACAAGCAAACAGAAAGAGAAATCATTCCACATAATAACCAATACAAATTAGCAAACACAAACAAATAAAGTCATAAAATAAACATAAAAACAAATCGCCGAGGCCAGACGCCAACTCTCCGACACCACCTCCTACCGCCTCCTCGATCATGACCCCACACCCGAGCACCAAACCATCATCTCCAACACCATTCATGACCTCATCACCTCAGGGGACCTCCCACCCACAGCCTCCAACCTCATTGTTCCCCAACCCCGCACGGCCCGTTTCTATCTCCTTCCCAAAATCCACAAACCTGCCTGCCCTGGTCGACCCATCGTCTCAGCCTGCTCCTGCCCCACCGAACTCATCTCCACCTATCTGGACTCCATTTTCTCCCCTTTGGTCCAGGAACTCCCCACCTATGTCCGTGACACCACCCACGCCCTCCACCTCCTCCAGGACTTCCAATTCCCTGGCCCCCAACACCTCATATTCACCATGGACGTCCAGTCCCTGTACACCTGCATTCCGCATGGAGATGGCCTCAAGGCCCTCCGCTTCTTCCTGTCCCGCAGGCCCGACCAGGCCCCCTCCACCGACACTCTCATCCGCCTAGCGGAACTCGTCCTCACACTCAACAACTTCTCTTTTGACACCTCCCACTTCCTACAGACTAAGGGGGTGGCCATGGGCACCCGCATGGGCCCCAGCTATGCCTGCCTCTTTGTAGGTTACGTGGAACAGTCCATCTTCCGCACCTACACAGGCCCCAAACCCCACCTCTTCCTCCGGTACATTGATGACTGTATCGGCGCCGCCTCTTGCTCCCCAGAGGAGCTCGAACAGTTCATCCACTTCACCAACACCTTCCACCCCAACCTTCAGTTCACCTGGGCCATCTCCAGCACATCCCTCACCTTCCTGGACCTCTCAGTCTCCATCTCAGGCAACCAGCTTGTAACTGATGTCCATTTCAAGCCCACCGACTCCCACAGCTACCTAGAATACACCTCCTCCCACCCACCCTCCTGCAAAAATTCCATCCCCTATTCCCAATTCCTCCGCCGCATCTGCTCCCACGATAAGACATTCCACTCCCGCACATCCCAGATGTCCAAGTTCTTTAAGGACCGCAACTTTCCCCCCACGGTGATTGAGAACGCCCTTGACCGCGTCTCCCGCATTTCCCGCGACACATCCCTCACACCCCGCCCCCGCCACAACCGCCCCAAGAGGATCCCCCTCGTTCTCACACACCACCCTACCAACCTCCGGATACAACGCATTATCCTCCGACACTTCCGCCATTTACAATCCGACCCCACCACCCAAGACATTTTTCCATCCCCACCCCTGTCTGCTTTCCGGAGAGACCACTCTCTCCGTGACTCCCTTGTTCGCTCCACACTGCCCTCCAACCCCACCACACCCGGCACCTTCCCCTGCAACCGCAGGAAATGCTACACTTGTCCCCACACCTCCTCCCTCACCCCCATCCCAGGCCCCAAGATGACATTCCACATTAAGCAGAGGTTCACCTGCACATCTGCCAATGTGGCATACTGCATCCACTGTACCCGGTGCGGCTTTCTCTACATTGGGGAAACCAAGCGGAGGCTTGGGGACCGCTTTGCAGAACACCTCCGCTCAGTTCGCAACAAACAACTGCACCTCCCAGTCGCAAACCATTTCCACTCCCCCTCCCATTCTCTTGATGACATGTCCATCATGGGCCTCCTGCACTGCCACAATGATGCCACCCGAAGGTTGCAGGAACAGCAACTCATATTCCGCCTGGGAACCCTGCAGCCATATGGTATCAATGTGGACTTCACCAGTTTCAAAATCTCCCCTTCCCCCACTGCATCCCTAAACCAGCCCAGTTCATCCCCTCCCCCCACTGCACCACACAACCAGCCCAGCTCTTCCCCCCCACCCACTGCATCCCAAAACCAGTCCAACCTGTCCCTTCCTCCCACCCCAAGCCGCACCCCCAGCTACCTACTAACCTCATCCCACCTCCTTGACCTGTCCGTCTTCCCTGGACTGACCTATCCCCTCCCTACCTCCCCACCTATCTTCTTTACTCTCCATCTTCGGTCCGCCTCCCCCTCTCTCCCTATTTATTCCAGTTCCCTCCCCCCATCCCCCTCTCTGATGAAGGGTCTAGGCCCGAAACGTCAGCTTTTGTACTCCTGAGATGCTGCTTGGCCTGCTGTGTTCATCCAGCCTCACATTTTATTATCTTGGAATCTCCAGCATCTGCAGTTCCCATTATCTCAAATAAAGTCATGCTTGTTTACAATGTTCAATACTGGAGGAACAAACAGCTTCTGAAAACAAAATATTCTAAATATTTTCAAGCCACACCAAGCGGCTGCTCTACCCGAGCGAATCGAGTTAAAGACAATCGCTTCCTATTTTTCCCCAGTTTCACAACACCTAATCACTACTGCCACAATGAAAGAACGCACACATTTTGCACTCCTATTACTATGCCTTAAATGACTATTCTTTCAGCCACTACCCCTGTAACCTGGTCTACGTAAATCCACAAAATGTCTTATTTCATAAAATTTCAGTTCTTTTCAATTGCCTACATACCCTCAACACTGAACTGTTCAGTTGCATTAAAGACATCTCAAAGCCAAATTAATAAGAAACGCTTTGGAAATAGAAAACAAAAGTCAATCGCAATACCTGAGGGCAAACTCTAAAGCAATAATATGGCTCAGCAAAAATGATTTACGCGAGTAGCTTGTGTGAAGGCTAACCGCAACGTATGAATAAAACGTGTGGGTTACTATGGTACACACTCACTTGGCTGTGAAACCTGAAACAGGTTACAACTACAATGACTAGTACACAGCCCAACATCACATCAGGACATGTTCGCAAAGTCCTGCTCACAATGCTGCGTACGTCAAAAATTACAACTAACGCTTAACATTAACTTGCTGGGTACTGTAGGAACCACCTCGACTGCTAAACGTTAAACTGCTCGGGCTGATGATGTGGCGATGTCTAAAAGCCTGAGGTGACACAGCAGTGCCTGAACATTTAGGGGAATCGTCCCAGCCTTATCTGAGTTCAGCCAGAAAAGCTCGGGACATGACTGACAACGTTAAGGGTGGCCGCCAGGCCGCCCGAGATGCTCTGAGATCCCCGGCTCCTGCTTACGATGACACAGTGCGGTGGGGGACAGTGTTAGCCGGTGCGGGTCCCTAACGCACTCGCCTCTTTAACGGTGCAGTCCTGCGCCAGCTCGAATTCCTCTTTGTCTTTCGGAGTCTTGACAGTAACCCGGATGATTCTGGTTCCAGTTCTAGAACACATCTCCCCGTTCTCCGCCATCCTCGAGCTGTCTGTCAGCCAACGGCCGCTTCCTCGTTGCACCACGGCACCATGGGTAATCTGCTCTCTCTCTACACACGCACACACACATAAAGGAAGGCCGTCAAATATTGAAACAGTAATTCTCAGAGCCGGACAGTCGCCGTACCATTTTAAAAATAATATTTGTTTCTCAAAAACCTATATGGCTGACTTGTGGCATTTCACACTTGTCTCTCCACTAAGGGATGACGTTGCAAAAGGAACTTACTAGAGCCGGAAACGGAAATAGATGGAGCGTGGCTCTTGTCGAGATTGTGATGAGTAGACAGTCGAGTGTGATATTGAGTCATTGTGTACTGCATGTAGTCGTATCTTGGTGTAGGATTAAAGTCGTACGTTAATCTGTTTCCTTTTATGAAGTAATTTTTTAAAAAAATTCAGTAAAACAAACTTTTCCATTGTTTTACATGTTCAGAAGACAGTAGGTTCTGTAAAGAACAATGGATTTAGACATGTTAAGTGTTGCAAATTTTATCCCAATACATATACTTAAAAACATTAATTAACGTGTTTCTAGTTGCTATTTCAACTGCTTAGATCTGACTTAAAAAATAATAGCAACTGAACTCACTAGCATATTTCTAAGTAAATGTCTATGTCTTGTAATGATCATGGTTGGAGTGTGCACTTGCTTTCTGGTGCTACCAATATGCACCTGTCACGATATAAATTTAGATGCTTTACCCAGCCAGTAATTGGGCCAAAAAGTAAGATGGTCAGTTGTGGAATTTATCTATTGTATTGAATATTACCAAAAAGAATATGCTGTTGGTGCTTTTTATCTTGCCCACTCATCACGACAATTCTCAAGGGTACCAATTCAAGAGGAAACCCAATATTAATACTGCATGACAGGAGAGTGCTGAGTCGTTGGCAAGTGGAATAACTGGTAGATGTGTTATCATAAAGAAAACATGTCTCATTAACAATATATTTTCTTAAACTATTTCCTGTTTCACTAATTGTGTGACCATAGTGGTCACATATGAATAAGCTCATCTTTATGAATGTTCACATTTGGCATTATTACTGCAGGCTCACTGCATCTACAAGTTAAGTTTAGTTTTTTGATCTTACAGGTTTTGGTGTGAATTCAAGCTTTGAACTATTTGCTTTTGGTTCAGTACTCAAAGAAAATCCTACTCCTTGTAAAGTGGTATTTCAGCAGTGAAGGTTCAAGTCCTGGCATGAGTTTGAAATCATGCTTGTCTTTTGGTTCATCATTTGCCTGGATTATGTGATCTATATGAATTTTTCACATCTTTCCATTAATTTTAGCCAAATGCCTTTTCATTGTACACACAAATGCTGCAATTCTCACATCCCACTTACATGACTTAAATGTGGAATCAAACCTCAATTATGTCCGTTTTGCTTGAAACTGTGTCATATTAACAACTTTGACAACTTTTGTGTTTGTCTATAACAGCTGAGGCTGATAGGACGGACTCAAATGGATCCTTAAGCGTCTCTGAAAAATCTCAGCTGGTCTATAATACACAATTTTTCTGTATTTTGTCAGAAAATTATCAGGCCAATGTTTCATGCAAAATCTTGAACACCCATGCATGCAGCACTTGCTTCTTAGTTATGTGTACCTTTTACTATCCTGACAAAACTCTCAGCTATTTTCTTGAATGAGAAACAGGAACAAGCTGTGTTTGGTGCAGTTTTGCTTTATGGAATATTTGGCTGAGACAGAAAAAACTGAGGACCAAACACTGAGACAAAACCTTCAGGTACAGAGGGTTCTGATTTAATGCATGTTTAGTAATATGGATTGCCAAAATGCGATTGATGAATATGGGAATGCTATTTCTAAAATGCCGACTTGTGTTGGCTATAACACAATTCCATCAATTCCAACCTCTCTCCTGAACACAATAGCAGCTTTTAAAGCTTATTATTTAAGGCCCATGTTTAAGAGGCTGATTGCAGCCACTGAGAGTGATAAGGACAGTGTTCTTCAATTTGTAAGAGCTTTAACATCAAAAAATGCAATTGACATTATCATAGAGGCCTGGGTAGTGTTAGTAAGGGCTGCTTGCATGCAGTTTGTCAGAAGCTTCTCCCAGATTTTTGTGAAGATTTAAAACCTTTGATCCATCAGAGGAGCTCCCAAGAATCAAAGAACATTGTGTTGATCTTGCAAATCAAGTTGGATTTGAAGAAATGAAGAGTGAGAATGTTGAAGAGCTCCTTGAGTCCCACTGTGAAGACCTCTGTGTAGATGATCTACAACAACTGTCACTGAGGGATATTTGGAAGCCAGAAATGAAGTAGTAGTAGTCCAGAATGCAGCACCATGGGAGCTTTCCACTTCTGTTTGTCTTCTGTCCTGAGGGAAATTGAGAAGCAGTTTTAGATCTAAGAAGACAACAATTACAATGTAGAATGGAGCAGGGTAGCAGTTTGTGGAATAAGATCTTATTTGACACCCTGTGAACAGCTTCTTCAAGAAAGAAGAAAAAGGGCTAAACAGCAAAAACTAGATGTCTTTTTCAAGCCAACACACAGGAAACAATCAGAAGACAATGAATGAAAACAAAAGTTGCTGGCAAAGCTCAGCAGGTCTGACAGCATCTGTGAAGAAAAAAATCAGAGTTAACATTTCGAGTCCAGTGACCCTTTCTCAGAACTGACTTGAAACATTAACTCTGGTTTTTTCTTCATAGATCTGTCAGACCTGCTGAGCTTTTCCAGCAACTTCTGTTTTTGTTCCTGATTTACAGCATCCGCAGTTCTTTTATTTTTTTATTCATAAGGCAATGAACCACAGCCATCCAACTCTAACAATTTTTCACCTTAACCCTGCAACCATAACTGCACCTGAAGGTGATGATGATGATGACCCTCAGCCCCTGCATTAACAACAGAGCAACTCAAAACCTACTCCCCTATCAAGTCATCTTGACATTTTAGCAAAATAAGATGTTAAATTTACTTTTATTTTATTATTAAATATGAATTGACCTTTATTCAAACCATCATTTGTGTTAAGCTTTTGAGTGATTTTTGACCGATTTTGAGTGATTTTTTTTGTGGACTGCCCTTAACCCTACTTTTCCCATAGGCCCTGTTATTAGTACAGCATGATTTTCTATAATGAGATGTTGCGCAGGAATGCAACTATCATGTTACAGCAAAATCCCCTTAGAACAAGGTTGCTTGGTTGATATTGTGTTGGTTTTTTGACCCAAGTACTTTATTAATCCACTTAGGGAAGCTATCATTAAGTATTTTTGTTTTCCTTTTCACAAACGTCTGAATGAATTATTTTCAAATGACCACAACTGCGGAAGGACTCTAGATATGGCAGATAATACATTCGCTTACTAATAATTCTAGATCACTGTCTAAACTACTCAATGAACCAGTTCTGTTGTTATGGATTTCATACTGTCTACATCTGTGTATTTAATGAGTTCTACAAAATTCTTATCTTTTGAAGAAGTTGGACTGGGGTGAACAAAGTCAGAAGTCACACGACACCAGGTTATAGTCCAAAAGATTTATTTGAAATCATAAGTTTTCCGACAGCTACTCCTTTAACAGGTAAAGTGACTTCATGTGATACAAGAGATAATGGGAACTGCAGATGCTGGAGAATCCGAGATAACAAAGTATGGAGCTCCGCCGCATCTGCTCCCAGGATGAGGCATTCCACTCCCGTACATCTCAGGTGTTACGTTCTTCAAGGACCGCAATTTGCCCCCACAGTGGTCGAGAACGCCCTCGACCATGTCTCCCGCATTTTCTGCAACTCACATCCCATCCCCACAATAACCAGCAAAAGAGAATCCCCCTCATCCTCACATACCACCCCACCAAACACCAGATCAAACACATCTTCCTCTGACACTTACACCATCCACAATCTGAGCCCACCACTAAAGACATTTTTCCATCCCCAGCCTTGTCTGCATTCCAGAGAGATCACTTTCTCCACGACTCCCTTGTCCGCTCCACACTCCCCTCCAACCCCACCACACCCGGCACCTTCCCCTGCAACCGCAGGAAGTGCTACATTTGCCCCCACACCTCCTCCCTCACCCATATCCCAGGCCCCAAGAAGACTTTCCACATCAAGGAGATGTTCACCTGCACATCCGCCAATGTGGTATACCTCATCTGCTGTACCCGTTGCGGCTTCCTCTACATCGGGAAAACCAAGCGGAGGCTTGGGGTCTGCTTTGCAGAACACCTATGCTCGGTTTGCAATAAACAGCTGCACCTCCCAGTTGCGAATCATTTCAACTCCCCCTCCCATTCCTTAGACAACATGTCCATCCTGGGTCTCCTGCAGTGCGACAACAATGCCACTGAAAGGTTGCAGGAACAGCAACTCATATTCCGCTTGGGAACCCTACAGCCCAATGGTACCAATGTGGATTTCACAAGCTTCAAAATGTCCCCTCCCCTTACTGCATCCTACAACCAGCCCAGCTCGTCCCCGCCTCGATAACCTGTTCTTTCTCTCATCTATCCCCTCCTCCCACCTCAAGCCGTACCCCCACCTCCTCCCTACTAACCTCATACCGCCCCCTTGACCGGTCTGTGCTCCCTGGACTGACCTCTCCACTCCCTACCTCCCAAACTGTACTCACCTCTACAGGCTCCATCCCCGCCCCTTTAATTTGTCTGTCTCCTCTCCACCTATCTTCTCCTCTATCCATCTTCAATCCGCCTCCCCCCCTCCCTATTTATTTCAGGACCCTCTCCCCCTCTCCCTTTTCTGATGAAGGGTCTAGGCCCAAAACGTCAGCTTTTGTGCTCTTAAGATACTGCTTGGCCTGCTTTGTTCATCCAGCTCCACACTTTGTTATCATGTGATACCAACTTGTATATTACTCCTCTTTGTAATGATTATAGAATGGTTTCTGTTCTCCATGTGTACTTTCACTGAATTCTGTCCATCCTTTCAAAATCTGTTCAAGATGGTGGAGGCAGCAGGATAGGTGGTTTTTGGGGTCCCAGCCCATCCATTCCTCTTGCATGACTGACTGCGTCCTTCTTTCTTTTTAATATTTTTATCTTATTTTCCTTCATCTCACTTTTGAATCAAATTCATTTTTTCTTCTTTCTGTGGCTGTGGTGATAGAGAAAGGTTGCGGGGAGTTATTGAGTGACGAATTTGATCTGTTCCTGATGGCCATGGCGATTGCGCTTGAGCTACTGTTCCAGTGTTGATGAATTGAGGTCCATTCTTTTCATCTGATGGTTTGGAGGCATCTGCAAAAGGGGCAGAGTGAATGATCATGAGAGTTAGTTTGGACGGTCAATCGGTTCTCGAAACTGGAGATGGGCCCCAGTCCTCAAGAGTTAGGACAGTCACCTGGCTATGATGGCAACTGGAATATCATAGAAATGATGTTGTGGGTCTGGTCAGAGGTGACAGGGGCTGTTTCCGGGTTTAGCGGCTGTGGAGTGTGGCACATAAATGAAATTTGTCCTAACTTCATATGATTTATTTCTTGTTATAATTTATTTATTTAAAGTGGAGCTTGCTTATGGCGACTTACACACATTTGACTGTAATTTCATATATACATGTAGCAATAAGTTATGATTACTACTATTAATATCAATTCAGAGGCTTATTTTCAACATTTGAGTCTTGCTGAATTGCAGTTGCAATGTTTATCTAGGTCATTATCTAAAACTCCTATTGTGATAATTGCACTTTAAAAGCTTTCCACTAAGTCCTCATGTGATAAATGTGACAGTACATCGTAACAGCATTGTTTTTCAAACAGTGATGTTCAACTTTGTACTCACACCATAGAAGATGTTCAGTCAACTGCTGCATCAATGAATGCATTCAAATTTAACATTCATAACATTGATAACTTGAAAATTTTGTTTTAAGTATTTAGTTATTACTACTCATTTTATGAGTATTTCTACACTCAATTAAATAGAATCATTAATATATCCAGAAATATGCATGGTTTCTGAGTTACTTTGGACCTTGATCCCTGACAAAAAGTAGGAATAACCTATGTCGAGGTCACTTTCAAGAATGAATTTTGGTCTAAAATATTCTATGTCAACCTTTGCAAGAGTGCATTCAGTGGTGCATCATTAGCCCAGTTTCTATGTGCTCTGATATTGCCAAATATTTGAATGCTCTCCTTAAGGTCATAAACAATTGACTCATAGTACTTTGCAGATTCTAAATAACGAATAATAATCAGTACATACACTCCATCAGTGACCAGTCCTGGTAATATCAAGTAAAAATCCAAAGAGCTAGACAGAACTGTTGCATAACCCCACATAACAATTCAACTATACTCAGTGCAGATGGCAAATCTCTCTGAACAGTAAGTCAGCATTAAGAAATGCATTAACTACCCATCCATCATATGTATTGTAGCTGCAGAAAAGCTTCCAGAGTATCCCAGATTTGAAAGCTTTAAAAAGCTCTGTTGGAGAGGTTAACAAAGTCGTCCGATTCCTAATCTCAAGGAAAGTTTCAAATGCAGATGGATCCATAAAAAAAGGAAGGATCCCAACCCAAAATATCAATTTTCCTGCTCCTCTGATGCTGCCTGCATTGTTGCGTTCCTCCAGCTGCACACTGTGTTGTCGCTCACTCAAGAATCTGCAGATTTGGAAACTCCAATTAGCCATCAAACTGTTTTAATTATATCACAGAATGTGTTCAGTAATTTCAGTTGCTTCTTTTGCTAACCATCTCTCTCACACATCTGTTTCATTGCACACAATCTAAGAAAATGCCAAATGACAAACTTGACAGTGGGTTGGGTTCCAGAGAGAAGGTTCAGCAGGGGAGATGAGCAGCCAAAATTAGAAGAGATATCAAGGGAGTCAATAATGCATAGAAATTATAGGCCAGCTAAGCCACAAGGGAGTTTGGCAAGTTTGGATGGGATTTATTTTAATGCAAGGAGTCTGACAAACAAGGCAAGTGAGTTGAGAGCATATATAACACGTGGAGGTATGACATAATTGCTAGCACTGAGACACAGCTGAGAGAGGGATAGGATTGGCAGCTCAAGATTCCAGGTTACAGGGTCATTAAGTGAGATAGGAAAGGAGGTAAAAGAGGAATAGGTGCTGCAGTATTGGTCAGGGAATCTATTACACCATTAAAGGAGGATGACATTTTCAAGGATTCTCAAATATTGGATTGGATAAAGAGAAAGACGGAAGCTTATGGCAGACACCGAAGGATCAAAACAGCAGGAGCCCTAGAGGAATACGGAGTATCCGGGGGAAACATTAAAAAAAATTAAGAGAGTAAAAATAGGCATGAAAGAATAATGGCAGGAATAAAATCTCAAGTTATTTTACTAGTACATTAAAAGGACAGCTAGGAAAGAGTAGGACTCATTAAGAACCACAGTGGTAGTTTGTTCATGGAGCCAGAAGACGTAGGTCGGATTCTAAATGCATGCTTTGTGTTGGTGTTTATTATTAAGTGGGATGATGTTGGCGTTGAAATTAGGGAGTAGGACTGTGGGACACACTTAAAGAAATGAACAGAGACTATTGAGTGGTTTGGCAGGTTTAAAAGTAGACACAGGTAGTTCTCCGATAACATGATAGTTGCATTTTTGTGTGACCTCGTGCTATAAAATATCATCATAGAAAATCGTGTTATAGGGAAATTGCTATGGACAATTGCTATACCTGTACAGCAGAAAGTTCGCATTATCTAAACAGCATCCATTATTCATCAATTGCATTACAGCCAATTCACAATAACAAAACACGTTATAGCAGAACTATCTGTAAAATATCCAGGACTGATGGAATGCATCCCAGATTGTCCAGTGAGGCGAGAGTGTAAATAACAGGGCATTGGCAATAGTTTTCAGTACCTCTCTGGCCACAGGTGAGGAGCCAGAAAAGTGGATGATAGCCAACGTGGAATCATTATTCAAGAAGAGAACAAGTGATAAACTGGGAAACTACAGGCCAGTCAGTTTAATCTCAATAGTGGGAAATCCATGGGAAGCAATTCTATGGGACAGAATTAATCTGCACTTGACAGGCAACGATTAATCAAGAACAGTCAGCACGGTTTTGTTAAGGGATGGTCATGTCTGACTAACTTGATTGAATTTTTCATAGAGGAAACCAGGTGTGTAGTTGTGAGTAATACATTCAACGTAGCATCCTGATAAAGTCCCATATGGGATACTGATAAGAGAAGGTAAGAACTCAGGGGAATCCAATGAAATTTGGATAATTTGATCCAGAATTAGCTGAATGACAGGAAGCAGAGGATGATGGTCAAGGGTGGGGGGGTTTCAAAGGGATCCATTTTGGAGCCCTTTTTAGTGTTTATGATATATATAAATGAATTAGACTTGAATGTAGGATGGTTGATAGTGATTTCACAGACACACAAATATTGGTGGGTTGGTAAATAGTGAAGAGGATAGCCTTAGATTACATGAGGATATAGATGGCTGGTCAGATGGGTTGATCAGTGGCAAATGGAATTTATACCGACAAATGTGAACAGATGCTCTTAAGCAGGACAAACAAAGCAAGGGAATATATGATGAACAGCAGGACTTTAGGAAACAGTGAGGATCAGAATAACCTTGGTGTGCATGTCCACTCATCCCTTAAGGTAGCAGGACAGATAGATAACTTGGTTAAGAAAGCATATGAGACACTTGCCTTGTGAGATAGTTTAACAGCAGGGAGATAATTTTGTAACTGTATAAAACAGTGGTTCGGCCACAGCTGGAGTTTTGTGTGAAATTCTGGAACCCACATTATTTGTGATGACACTGAAGAGAGTGCAGAGATTTACCAAGATGTTGTCTGGGCTGGACAGTTTCAATTATGAAGAGATTAGATAGACTGGTATTGTTTTCCTTGGTGCAGAGGAAACTGAAAAGGAGGCATGATTGAGATATATAAAATTATATGGGATGTAGGCAAGATAGACAGAAACTTTATCCCTTGGTACAGTGATCAATGATCAGACAAAGGACGTAGATTTAAGGTAAAGGGCAGGGAGTTTGGAAGGGATGTGAGGAAAATGTTTTCACCCAAATGGTGGTGGGAATCTGGAATTCACAGCCTGTAGAAGTAGAAACTCTCTTAGATTTAGAAGTATTCAGATGTACACTTGTGATGTCAAGGCATACAAAAGGCCAAGTGCCGGAGAATAGGATTAGAATAGTTATAGAGTCATAGAGATGTACAGCATGGAAACAGACCTTCAGTCCAACCAGACATCCTAGGTAAATCTAGTCACAGTTGCCAGCATTTGGCCCATATCCATCTGAACCCTTCCTACTCATATACCATCCAGATGCCTTTTAAATATTGTAATTGTACCAGCCTCCACCACTTCCTCTGGCAGCTCTTTGCACATACACAACACCCTCTGTGTGAAAAGGTTGCCCCTTAGGTCCCTTTTAAGTCTTTTCCCCCTCACCTTAAACTTATGTCCTCTAGTTTTCGACTTCCTGACTCCAGGGAAAAGACCTTGACTACTTATCCTATCAATGCCCCTCATGATTTTATAAACCTCTATAAGGTCACCCCTCAGCCTTTAACGAACCAGGGAAGACAGCACCAGCCTATTCAGTCTTTCCCTATAGCTTAAACCCTCCAACACTGGCAATATCCTTGTAAATCTTTTCTGAACCATTTCAAGCTTCACAACATCCTTCCTAAAGCAGGAAGACCAGATTGCATGCAATATTCCAAAAGTGGCTTAAATGTCCTGTACAGCTACAATATAACCTCCCAATTCCTATACTCAGTGCACTGACCAATAAAGGCAAGTGTACCAAATGCCTTCTTCACTATATATAAACCAAAAGAACTGCGGATGCTGCAAATCAGGAACAAAAACAGAAGTTGCTGGAAAAGTTCAGCAGGTCTAGCAGCATCTGTGAAGAAAAAAGCAGAGTTAACGTTTCAGGTCCAGTGACCCTTCCTCAAAACCGGAAACAACTCTACTCACCATAACAAATCAGACAGTATAAATTCTAAGTGGAGGTAGAATAACACCGCTTCATTGGAAGCTCCACTGATGATGTCATCTAGCATAGTGTCAAAATGTGTGAATGAGAACAAACCAGCTCAGCAAGGAAGTCAACAACCTTACCCACAACCCGAGCTACAGATCTTCGCCAAAACTTTGAATTGGAATGTTTCCCAACTTGGTGAAGATTATTTAAAATGTTTCCATTTTTCACTTTGTTTGGAAGCAAAAGGCTTGTTAGAATATTGTATATTTTCAGGCCAATGTATGTTAGCAAATCTATCATAGAATCATAGAACGCTTCCAGTGTGCAAGCAGGCCATTCAGCCGATCTAGTCTACACTGACCCTCCAAAGAGTATCCCACCCAGACTCAGCCCCCCTACCTATCCATGTAACCTTGCATTTCCCATGGCTAATCTACCTCACTAAACCTGCTTTTTTTAATATTTGAGAATTGCATTTTTCTGAGTTTTGATCTCTTCACTTTCACCTTCAAGTTCCAAAAATTATTTCTGTGAATCATGCATACCCTTTCAATGTACAAACTGATGGTTCTTGAGCCTAATAATATTCCAAGCCTTTTGATGGATCTTATGGATCCAGTCATATTGTCTCATTTCCAAATAAAAGAGTGACACAATAAGCACCTTACCACTGCTGTCCATCACAGTGATGTAGTCCCTTGAAAACATACTATAAATGAGAGGCAGACAAGATTCAATATGAGTACCTGCATTAAAATATATCAGTAAATTTAAGAAGAACAAATTCACCTAAAACGCATTTAATCAGTGGTTGAAAATGACCCACAGTAAGCCAAAGAATGACAGATGTCACCTTCACTGTTGTTACATAAAAAATAAAAATTTATGCAAATAAGACCAGACATAAGAATAGTCAGTTCATGTCTGTGTTTAACATGCTAATGTGCTTTCACATACTGACACTTCATCTTATCAATAATATACATATTACAAAGCAGACATTAGAAAATCCAAGAGAAAGAGAAAGGCAGTGCTTGCATTTCTGCAATGCCACAAGAGATGGCACTGAGAAACATAGTTTTGGGCTACCATTTTTGATGGAACTAGGAAAAACAAAGAACATTAATTTTAATTTAAAAATCAGTTCAAAGGGACGGGATGATCTGTGGAGATGAATTTTACATTAGTGGAAAGAAGCATTAAAGACATTGGGGAACAAATTCTGTAACAAAAGTATTGGAAGATGAGGTAACAATGATGAAACATTGAAATAATAGTTTTAGCATTGAGTCTGAGATTTATGGTAGCACAGTGGTTATCACACTGCCTCACAGCACCAGGGATCCAGGTTTGATTCCAGCCTTGGGGGTAATCCAGCCTTGGTTTGCACATTCTCCCTGTGTCTGCCTAGGTTTCTGCTAGGTGCTTTGGTCTTTTCCCACAGTCCAAAGATGTGCAGGTTAGGTGGATTGGCCATGCTAAATTGCCCCTTAAGATCCAGGGATGTGCAGACAAGCCATGGTAAATGCAAGATTACAGGGATAGGGTGGGCATGGTTAGGATGGCCTTTGGAAGGTTGGTCTGGACTCAATGGGCTAAATGGAGTTCTTGTGCTCTGTAATCAAAAAATGTTGAGCTCTCCCATCTCATTGTCTTAGCTATACACATTTTTTAATGTTACTAGCACTGGGAAAGCTAAGTAACAAAGGAATGAGATCATAAAATTTATGCAGAGATAATAATGTTAAATTTTAGGCTTTGGGGTACATGGAGGCAATTTGGATTACTGATGATGTAACTGATAGCAAATATTTCAATGGCTTCTTTGTAATAGTTTTCAATCTCACAGATCACTCGAGAACTCTGCTTTCTGCCATCTTTAGCATTTTATTCATTTCCTGTTACCTTAGCCCAACAGCTGGTGTCTTAAATAACAAGCTATAGAGCTGGATGAACAAAGCAGGCCAAGCAGCATCAGAGGAGCAGGAAGGCTGACGTTTCAGGCCTAGACCCTTCTTCAGAAATGGGGGAGGGGAAGGGGATTCTGAAATAAATAGACAGACAGGTCAAAGAGGTGGGGATGGAACCAGTAAAGGTGCGTGTAGGTGGGGAGTTAGGGAGGAGATAGGTCAGCCCAAGGAGCATGGACAAATTAGCTGGGGGGGGGGGTGTGGTGTGCAGGATGAGGTTAGTAGGTAGGAGATGGGGTGGGGCTTGAGGTGGGAGGAAGGACAGGTTAGGGAGGCAAGGAGGAGCTGGTCTGGTTTTAGGATGCAGTAGAGGGAGGGGAGATTTTGAAGCTTGTGAAATCCACATTGACACCATTGGACTGCAGGGTTCCCAAGCAGAATTTGAGGTGCTGTTCCTGAAACCTTTGGGTAACATCATTGTGGCACTGCAGGAGGCCCAGGATGGACATGTCATCTGAGGAATGGGAGGGTGAGTTGAAATGGTTCGCAACTGGGAGGTGCAGTTGTTCAGTGAGAACCGAGCGTAGGTGTTCTGCAAAGCGGTCCCCAAGCCTCTGCTTGGTTTCCCTGATGTAGAGGAGGCCACAAAAGGAACAGCGGATACAGTATACCACATTTGCAGATGTGCAGGTGAACATCGGCTTGACATGGACAGTCTTCTTAGGGCCTGGGATGGGAGTGAGGGGGGAGTTGTAGGAGCAGGTGTAGCACTTCCTGCAGTTGCAGGGAAAAGTGCTGGGTATGGTGGGGCTGGAGGGGAGTGTGGAGCAGACAACACAGTCCCGGAGAGAGTAGTCCCTCCAGAAAGCAGATAAGGGTTGGGAGGGAAAAATATCTTTGGTGGTGGGGTGGTATGTGAGGACGAGGGGATTCTGCTTTGGTTGTTATTGCAGGCAGGGGTTATGAGGCATGAGTTGTGGGTAATGTGGAAGACACGGTTGAGGGCATTTCCACCACTGAGCAGAGGGGAAGTTGCAGTCCTTGAAAAACAAGGACATCTGAGATGTGTGGGAGTGGAATGCCTTACCCTGGGAGTAGATGTGGCGGAAGTGAAGGAATTGGGAACAGGGGATGGCATTTTTGCAGGAAGGTGGGTGGGAGAAGGTGTACTCTAGGTAGTTGAGGGAGTCGGTGGGCTTGAAATGGATATCAGTTTCCAAGTGGTTGCCAGAAATGGAAATAGAGAGGTCCAGAAAGAAGAGTGAGGTATCAGAGATGGTCTAGGTGAACTTAAGGTTGGGGTGGAAGGTGTTGGCGAAGTGGATGAACTGTTCAAGCTCCTTGTGGGAGCATGAGGCGGCGCTGATACAGTCATCAACATAAACGGAGGAAGAGGTGGAGTTTAGGGTTCAGTCTCTAAGTTCAGTGAATCACATTTTTAATTCCACTATTTTGCATTTTTTTAAAAACTATTTTACCAAATGTTTGACGACTTGTCTCAATACATTCTACAGCCTTGTGGACTCAATATTGAGTTCAACAATTTTAGGGGTTGACGTACCTTCTCCCATGTCCTTACCCCAATCTCCACACACCAGGCTTTTGTTATCACATGGTCTGCTACGACACACAACCCATTGTTAGCCATTGTTCCCATTAGTAGGTATTCATTCTCCCAGACCAATTGTTAGCCACTCCATTGTCTGTCCAAACACCTTGCTCTCTCTTTGGTCTGTATAGCCACACATCATTTACTCTTTACCACCACCGCGCTCTCCATTCCATCCCTGCCAACTTGGCATAAATAGCAACATTTTCCCCAGTTTTCATCAGTTCTGAGGAAGGGTCAGTGAACCTGAAATGTTAACTCTGATTTCTCTTCACGGCTGCTGTCAGGTCTGCTGAGCTCTTCCAGCAACTCCCAATTTTGTGTCTTAATATCACATTTGACTTGGTGTCAACTTATATCCAATTATTTTTCATATTGTAATTACATAGCACGCTGAACGCTTTAGGAACTTGTTGAGTAGAACTTGA
Source organism: Stegostoma tigrinum (assembly GCF_030684315.1). Taxonomy (NCBI): domain Eukaryota; kingdom Metazoa; phylum Chordata; class Chondrichthyes; order Orectolobiformes; family Stegostomatidae; genus Stegostoma; species Stegostoma tigrinum. The sequence goes on along the minus strand of NC_081356.1, from coordinate 60,625,689 downwards.
TCTGGGATACAAGAGGAGTTTTGAAAGTTTACAGAATGAGGAATGGAAAGTCATCTGGGGTGAATTCGAATGATCAAAATGATCAAATTAGATGTTAGAAAAGCATAGTTTCAACAACAAATGGATTAAAGCAAGGCTTGGAAATGGGCACTATATCCTCATTGTCCTTACTTTCTCACTTTGCTCCATTTGGTTTCAATTTCATATGTACTGCATTTTTCAGTTCAAAGAGAATGTAAAATGTTGACTGTTTCCTTCACTGACACTGATACACTTACTCTTTTCCTGCTCCAGTTTTGAATCAATTTGAAAGAGTTATCAGTTGGTTGAGTTCCTTCATCTTTATTCAGAGACTTTGTGTAATAATGTCTTCTTGGTATAGCGTAACATCCAGGTCTACTAGGTGTGGTCATATTCAGAATTATGCCTGTTTATAACTTTGTATCACTTCTATTTCCATTGCAGATCAGGTAAAATTGTGAAAAATATATCAATATCAAAATGTTGTGCTTTTCAATGTTCAGGATACAGTCTTGCTGCATGAGAAGCCATTTCACCAGTCCAAGATAAATAGTTTGAGAATTAATGCTATTGTCTACTAGTTTCATCAAAATAGCTTGTGAGATCTGTAAGAACTGTCAGAACTTTCTGCACAGGGATTGAAGGCTTCAATCATTGTTCTTAGCTGGTCTAGGGATGACTCCAGTGGGAAGTTAGGCTTATGGAACCTGTCATTCATAGAACAAATTCTGTTATATCACAATAACTCACAGGAAACTAGGAGTCCTTCCTTAATTAACAGCTTGCCTGACATCTTTGAAAATCTCGACAGTGCCACATGCCAAAGTTCAAAACATTATGACAAAAACAATTTTGAGGATGATGCCTCTGAACCTAACCCATTTAATACAACACATAGAAGAAAACCTACAAACAATGGACAAAGTGCTCTATTAATTGGTTCTAACATTTCACTCCTGTGATGAGTCACGTCGAAATAATGAAGTACAGATACAATTGAACTGGATACAGGGTCAAAAATGAATGGACACAGACCTAACGTTTTGGTCAAGACATATATAGGGATATCAGAGGAATTTGTTTTTACACAATGAATTACAATGTGCTGTAATACTACCTGTAACAGTAGTATAAATGGAGACAATGAATGATTTCAAAAGAAAATTGAACGAGTGAGGTTAGTGGACAATTGGAATGGAATGATTTGCACTACAGAAGTATGACATAGATTTGATAGGTGGAATGGCCTCCTCTCTGCCATAATGCATTTATGAATAAGGAAGATAAAGAAACTGCTTTGAAATACAGCAGTCTTTTTTCATTTTTGCTCATGCATTTAGCGTTCAAATGGCTTTAAAATACTTCCTGACAAGCTTGAAAAAATAGGTACATATTTTATATTGTATGATGCATTTATTAGGATTTATAAATATTTGAGCCATCTAAACTATTCCACTTCAGCATCAATTTTTTCATTTGGCATCATGGATTTGATTCCATTACTACTTGGAAGTCCATTCCACACTGTTCATTGTGAACAACTTTCTGATACCCATTCTAAATGTGTCTTATTTTTCAAACTCTGTGGTTCCTATTTCTACTTTCAGCCTAATTTAAAGCAATTTTCAGATTTATCTTTTTACAAAAATTTTCCCAAATTTAAACTGCTGTATACTTATATAAAATTACCTTCCAAAACATCCTTTGAGTCAGAAGAGTTCAAGTTTTTCCAGCCTTCACAACAGACCATCCTTCTGATTCATTTCTGCACCACTTGTGTTGGTGGAGATACCTCAAAATGCATCTGACCACAGTGCTGTTCGGTCATAGAGTTGTAGAACATGGAAACAGACCCTTCAGTCCAACTCATCCACGCTTACCAGATATCTTAAATTAATTCAACCCCATTTGCTAGCATTTAGCCCAAATCCCTCTAAACCCTTCCTATTCATATACTCATCAAGATACCTTTTAAATGTTGTAGTTGTACCAACCTCCACCACTTCCTCTGGCAGTCATTCCATGCACACACCACCCTGTGCATCAAAAAGTTGCATCTTATGTTGCTTTTGTATCTTTCTCCTCTCATCTTAAACCTATAGCCTCTAGTCTTAGACTCCTTTACCCTGGGATAAAGACCTTGACTATTCACCCTCCATACCCCTCTACTAGTTTGTTCTTCACCAACAGTTTCTATCTAAAGTTTTGTAAATGTTTTAGAAGCTGTTGGTTTAAGCTATCATTACATGCAAGTTCCCTCCTTCCGGCCCTTGTTGCTGTCCCAATAATAAAATTGTGTCTCTGGAGGAGCAGCAAGAACAGGAGGAAGGGAACTTGTGAATGGAAAAGCTGGGGTGGCAGGCGTAAGATAAACAGATTCTCTGATTGGAGAAGCAGCTATAATTCTCTAAAACTCACTGTCTGCTGTCAGCACCCAGTTTCATTGAATGACAGCATAGTTCAGTTTTTTTAAAGTCTAACTGCAAGGATAGAGACATAAATTTTAAATAGTGGATTTTGGAGCTGCCAACGTCAGAAATAGCAAGACCACTTGCAAGCACCAGCATCACTCCCCCAAAATGCTGCAATGCTGGATATCACCATTCTTCATTATCAGTAGCTATCAGAGAAGTTCTGATGAAAATCTTAAGCTTTAGTCAATGCTCATGGCAACAAGTGCAACACTAAGGTCCTGGCAACTGGTTTCTGGTTTTTTGAGTACTATAATGCTATTGTAATTAATAGGACTGAATTTTTACTGTTTTCAAAATCTTTAAAAATGTTATTTGTAAATAACTTGAGTTATTCTATTTTATCAATTTATTTGGCATAAACAGGCTCTATTTTATTGTTAAAACTGAATTTACATGGCAGGTTTGTGGCGGTGAGTTAAAACCAGGTGCCGTCAATGTACCTGAGGAATATGACACTATTTTCAGATGATATCTTAGTTAAAGTGGACCAAGGATAGACCTTTGGGGCACACCAGAGACAACAGCAGAAGGGTGGGAAGGAAAGCCAGTACAAGTTAGTCAATCTCTGATTATGACTAGCTTGGCAAGAATGAAACCATGCAAGGGGAGGCCCACTCAGGTGGACAATGGTGGAGAGGGGATGGAGGATAGTGCAGTCAATCATTTCAAAAGCTGCAGATAGTTGGGAAGAACAAGAAGGGATAGTGCCTCATTTATTTAGGTTGTCATCTGCCACTTTAATCCAGGGTTATTATGCAATTAGTGTAAAAGCCTTTTTGGGGGTGTTGAAACTTGACCATGTGGGAAGGTAGTACCTTCTTCAAAGAGCTGAAGCATGAATCACAGAAGGTTCAATAGGTAAGTAAGGTGGCAAGTGGAATTTTGTCCTTCATTGCAAGAGGGATTGAGTTTAAAAGCAGGGACATTATGTTACAGCTGTATAGGGTGCTGGTGAGGCCTCACCTGGAGTTTTGGTTTTACTTGAGAAAGTACTCGTACTAGAGGTAGTGTAGAGGAGATTCACTAGGTTAATTCCAGAGTTGAAGGGGTTGGCTGATGAGGACAGACTGAGTAGACTGGGATTATATTCATTGGAATTTAGAAGAATGAGGAGCGATCTTATCGAAACATTAAAATTACGAATGGAACAGATGCAATAGAAGCAGGAAAAATGCTTCCACTGGCAGGTGAAACTAGAGCAAAGGGGGAGCAGATTTAGGACTTAATTCCTCATTGAATGTTTTTAAAGCTAAGATAGATAATTTTCTGAACAGTAAAGGAATTAAGGGTTAAAAGAGTGGGTAAGTGGAGCTGAGGTCAAAGGAAAATAAAATCAGCCATGATCTTATTGAATGGTGGAGTGTGCTCAAAGGGCCAAATGGCCTACTCCTTCTCCTTGTTCTGATGTTCTTATGTTGAGAGATTAGGATGATTGGAGCTAAATTGACAGTTGGCAAGGGGTCGTCCAGGGTTATTTGAAGAGTTGAGAACATCAGATATGAAACAGAAGATGCCAATATTGGAGAAGGAACCAATTACATTATCTTCCCTTCCTTGTAAGGTCAGTGTTGAAATATTTGCTGATGACTGCACAATGTGCAGCTATGTTTCTGACTCAATAGTGAAACAGCCCTTGTCCATATGCAAAAAAGCCAAACAAAACAGCATTCATGTTACAGCTGACAGGTACCATTTAATGTTACTTGCCAACAGTGTGGCATGAAGGACCATACCAGCAAGACATAATCTAAACATCATCCTTGACATTCAATGGCACTACCATCACTGGAACCTCCACTATCTATCCCTGGGGTTACCACTGACGAACGGTTGAAATAGACCAACCATCTGACTACCAGAACAGGTAAGAGGCTGGGATTTCTACAGTAACTTGCCTCCTGTCTTCCTAATGCTTACAGTTCCTCATACCCTGCTTCCTGCAACTATTCCATTCCATCCTGAAATTCTCCATGCCTTTGCATCTGTTTTGACGTTGCCACCTTCCACTGGGGTGCCTCCGGCATGTTCTTCAGCTGGGGATTTCTCTCCACTGTGATTGCTAGGACTCTCGTCTGTGCCAGATCCCTTTCCTGCACATGTTCCACACAGCAGCATTCAAAAGATAATCATCTGCCATTTCTGCCACCTTCAGTAGGATTCACCAAACATATCTTCCTCCTTCTCTGTAAGTATTCCACAGAGACCATTCCCTCTATGCCATCCTGATCACTCCTCTATTGCTCCAAACATTCTTCCCCCATCCCCCACCAACATGTAATTGCAAAACGTGTAACACATTTCCTCCTTTCAAGGCCCCAAACCCACTTTCTACATGAAATGATATTTTACTTGTACTTCTTTCAATCTAGTCTATGGTATTTGTTCCTCACAATGAGGTCTCCTACAAATTAGTGACGAAAAAATGCAGACTAGGTGACCATTTTGCAGAAAACCTTTGCTCTGATCTTCCAGAAACTTGCCAGTTCAATAAACCATCTTGCTCTCATGCTAACATTTCCATCTTGGGCCTGCTATAGTTTTCCAAAAAAAAGTATCACCACCAGGAGGAATAACACCTTATTTTCCACTCAGGCACTTTACAGCCTCTAGAACACGACAATAAATACCTTAACTTCAGTATACAATCTCTACCCTCCATTTTATTACCTACCCAGCACAGCCATGTTTTGTTACTTTACTCTCGGCAGACTGGACCTCTTTTTTCCTTTTCACAACTATTGTTTATACCTATTTCAGATCTCAATTCTTTTCCATCGTTAGCACACCCTTTGTCTTTGCTATAGGCATCCACACCTCTGTTCCGCTCACTCCTCCTCTCCCTGTCAATACCATGAAACCATCATTTTCCAGCCTCTTTCTGTTCTGCAAAGTCTTATCAAACTCAAACCATTAACTCTGTTTTTCTCTCAACAGATGCTGCCAGACCTGCTGTGTTTTGCTATCATTTTCAAAATTTCACAAATAAAATCAGTGACCTACCTCAAGACTAATGAACAAAATTGGATTTGGGCGGAGCTGGAAAATGCTGTGTAATTAAGATCCAGTATTAGTGCTTGAAAATACTTGAAAAGAAGTAGTGTATGTGCATATATGTGTGTGCTCATGCACATACATGCACACAAAAATATGTCAATATCGGGTAAATTAAACTTCATTGTAATTTATTGGTAAGTATTAAAAGTTTGGCATTTCAACATGCTTCAGTACTGATCAACAAAATGAACTACTTTGTATTTCAGAAACAAGGCTGGGTTACTTACAGATGCCCTTTTATTTTGTACATGCTCATATGTAAGTTAAGGATTGTTGGGAAATTGAATATTTTCCAACTTAATATAGTTAGGACTACAAGAGACAGAATCCTTCTTAAACTGTTCTGAAAATATTGCTCAACCTTGCCCTTAATTGAATGAGCACAGCTTTCCATGCCTCTTACAGTGAGGTGGTATGAATGGAAACTTCACTGAAACCCCACAAACTACTGTTGCTAAAATTTATTTATTTATTTCCCTCTTATCTCTCATCCATGTCTAAGTTGGTTCTTGTGAAGTTAAATGAAAGTATTGTACCATACATTTTAACCTCACACCATCTTGCACAGTCTTAGTTTCAATGTACATTGTCAAATACAGTCTATATAAGATGGTGTAAACAGTGTTCTCACTCATTAATAGGGCATAAATCCTGTCTCAAGCAGTCATTAATCAATCAAAAATAACTTCTCAGAAACAAAAAAAAATTTTTTTTGACATCACTTCAAACCTCTGTAGTACTAAAGCAGAAGTTAACCACTGAAACATCATTCAGCTTTCAATACCATGACAGTCCATCAGAAGTGCAACAAAATAAGACTTTTCTTCTCTTGGTCCGAGGAGAGAGAAGTTTTCACAAAGGTTTAAACAAGTGCAAACAAATTAATGGCAAAATCCAATGGCTTTGCAAGAACTAGAAATATCCATGATGGCACCCTGAAGGAAGGCTTTATTTTGTGGAGTTCTTTTTTGCCTTGGGCTTCACAGTACGCAAAAGTTGCAATCTTCAGTGATCGGATTCAGATATTTTCTTCCCTTTCTTGCCTCCCTACAGAATCCAAGAGAGAAGAGTTACATTTAAAATTGACATCTTTTATGGGACACTGGAATGATTACCTGGTCCTATTGAAGTGCATAATAGATCAGAAGATATGTTAATACAACACTGTCTACTTTAAAAGGCAGCAATGAGTTCTTTATATTATCCATCAAAACTACTATCTGATGTTTTTGAGCTGAGGAACAAAATCATTATTTGCTCTGCATTTTAGCTTTTTGAGGAACAAGCCATAGTTGGCAATTCCTCATGCAAACAGGTGGTAGAGGAAAAGACAGAATAATAAGACGTTTTCAATGGCATTCATCTCCAGACTTTTTCTCTTGATTGAATTTGACATCTTGTCAAAACTCTGAGTTGGAAAAATGTGCTACATGGCAATAAGAGTGGGTTAACTTCTAGGAGTTTCACCCACGTTGATATCACAATCACCGAAAACATCAAACAACATTCACGACAGTTACATTACAAACTTCCTAAAAGCATAAGGCACAGTGTTCAGAATGATTCAGGCACCTAGAACACATTTTGACCAAACAAAAACGTTGCTGAATAACATCTAAAAAGAGTTTTAAAAAAATTTCATCACACCACACCTCAGGCTTTCAACATGGATACTGCATGGATTTTATGACTCACTATTGTAAACCTATTCTCCAATACTTGGCTTCCTTCCCATGGATAAATTTAAGATTTTATCATTCATAGATGGAAACCTGTGATCCCAACAATCAGCCATTGAGCTTCATTCCCTTAGACGAATTTGGAAGACTGGCAAATAGAATATTGAAAATAAGATTGTAGGACATGCAAATAATGGATATTCCTGGCAACATAGGCACTAAAGGTGAACGTTGATACCATCTGTATATTAAAGGAGTGAAAACTCTTTCTTTCAAACTACGAACGTCACTATTTTTGATTGTACTGATGATCTTTTGTCAAGATAAAAGATAGCAAATATTGCAGTAGTATTTCCATCAGCGTGTTTTACATTTACCAGAGAGAGGATAACTAATTTGAACAGGAAGCACAGAGTGCCATGAGATAATTTGCTGCTCCAACTTGACTAAGAACTAGCATTAGGAGGCAAATGGTACATGTCAAATATGGTCTTGTAATGCAGGAGGTGATAATTCACAACATGATTCAAACAGTTAACAGTTACTTGTCTTTCAACACTACAGATATCACTTTGATTAGCATTTTACCTGAAATTTTGTTAACTCTGCTTGTAACAGCTTGACCTTTGATTTTTCTTGTTCCAGAGCTGCATGCAGGCTGGTAACCTGGATAAAGAGAATAACATCTTGAATGAACAGCAGACATTCAACATTCACAGCCTTAACTGTAAGTAAATGAACATAGCTCACTCATGCTGATATCTGGAAATTCAGAACTTAATGTGAAACTTGATGCTGAGTTTCAGCACCAATTCTTTCAAAACATGGAGATTTCTTTAAAAAGGATAAGTGTATTTCATACTCGTTCAGTTTGGCTCATTTGTGCTCACTGGTCATTGTAGCAGTCTGGAAATGGGTAGACTCTCACTGCAGCTGACAATGTGATAAAAGCTGATAAAATTGATGGAACTGAACAATGTATCAGTTCTCACTTCCCTTCTTACCCTTTGTTGATATAACAAGCAGAATGTGCCATCTGCAACTAATTTCTGACTCCCTGACAACATGGCACTGGACTGATAACCATGAGATTCAGGATGGCAAGTGGCATTTCTGATTTGTCACATTCTGAATACAGCCAATGATTTAAAAAGAACTGGTGTCAACCCATGATTTGAGCTGAAATGTAAAACTGAGTCCTCAATACAGTAATCTTTCAGAATCACCATTAAATTCTTTAAACAGTTTGTGAGGTGATACAGGGAGCCCCTGGCAAATGCCTTAAAATCTTAGCCTGGATCCTAAGTTTAGAAACTCTGAACTATTTGACTTGAAAGATATCCTAGATGTAAATGTGATCTAATGTTTGCAGACATTCTGCACTTCTGAGAGTGATCAAAGGTGATTAAGAACAAGATGTGTTGTTAAGTTTCCTCACTTACGTTGCAGACCAGAGCGAAACAGTCCCCAATGTCAACAGGTATGCCATGGCACAACACAAGGGGAGACATCATCAGTGAAATCTTTGCGTCTATGCTTCCAATCTTCTCAGGGTGTTTATTTTCAGACATTTGTCACGGCATGTGTGCAGAATAAGGGAATTTTGTTTGGTTATGCTTCCTGTGTGCCTTGACAGTAGAAAGGTTTGGAACCATTGCTCTACATGACATCAGCTCACTTAATTTTCATTTAAAATTCTGTTAAAGTGTGGAGGGATTTTAAACAAACATAGGCATGTTCCTTACTTAAAATCAATCCCAAACTACAATATAATGGCATGAATTTTAGCCAAATGAGATAAAGTGTCACTGGATCATAATTATTACCATACTTAACTCAGGCCATGCTTTTATATTCCCTGTTTTAAGCAGGCTATTGATTTGTACTGGTTTATTAAACCTCAATTAACAAGGCACTATTCAACAGTTTGTGATCACTGCTCTTACCTGTGAGGTTAGTTCGTTCTTGATAGTTAAAAGTTCATCAACTTGTAAAAGTATGTCTGCTTTATCTTTCACTGAAATGCGGGGGAAAATATAAATGTATATCTCTGTAGTACCACAATATTAAAAAAGCTCACATCAAAACTGAAATACTCCTAGAAGCATTCTAACATATTAACCCAATTCTTATTGATATTACGTAAAAAACATGCCACAAGAACAAAGGCTTATCCAAACGCCCATTGAAAAACTGATGTAATCAGATTAGCCACCATCATGCTACACACAGATTTCTATCAGTGAGAAGTTAAACGGGCACTGAACCTGATCATTCCAGCAGACATGGGTTAAAATTGTACCCTACATGCCAAAATGATGTTCAAGTGTTTGTGTGATACAAGTAATGAGTCTGTCCAACATGAAAATCATATTGATCACTTCAATGTGTAGTTTACATCATAACCTGTGAACAAAATGGGAACTAAAAGAACTGATATCAAGAGCAGGAAAAAGAATCTACATAAATACTCTTCAAAATTTCATCAAAGCGGACTGTGCAAAAAATAAGAACAGGTCATTACATGTCAAAGAAATCAAATAGCAGAAACTGCTAAACAATGGTACTAAGATTCTGACCACAATGTAAAAAAATATCAGAACAATGAGAGCAAAAATGTGGGGAAAAAAAAGAAATAATTAGTGGCGGAGGGGTGGGGGAGAAAAAACATTTTATGGCTTGATCTACTCAAAAAGGCATTAACCAACATTTCTTTGATTACACATGGAGCTTCTTCACTGCCATTAAACTGTACTACATAGACACTTCCTAATCTATAAACCAACTTTGCCACAAGCTTTGTTTTGGAGTTACCAAAAAATAAGAACAAAATGGAACACCATCAAAATGGGGCATGATTGATGTCTACATGTCCTAGTCTAATTATCCTGCACGCTCTAACACAGTTTCACTTGAAGACTGCACTTGACCTTTTCCGATGTCTTTGTAGAACAATTTATTTATATTAATTTGTCAGGTAAGAAATAGTGTTGACCTTTTGGCATAAGGGAAAAACAGTAAAAGCTAAACAGGCAAAAATAGTAAGGAAACTAGTGAATAGAGGATTAGATCCCTTGTTAGACGATCCACGCAAGGGTCCTGATCAAGATATTAAACATACTCCTTGGTGATTAAGTTTCAGTTATGTATGTTTGTTTAAGATTTGCAATGCAGTCTGAAATATGCATTTACATTATTTGCCTTTGACAAACTGAATATATTCTGTTGCTCATTTCTTATGTCATATTGTCATTACAAGCTACTCAGTGAATCAAAAACAAGCTGGTAGATGTCAATGAAATTAATGGTTCAATGATGGGCTTAATCATTGGTATTAAGTATTAACCAATCATGAGAATTACGATTGCGATCAGGAACAAAGTATGTTAAAGATGCTAATTAAATGAGTCAATAAAGTATTCCTTCTGGACTTGGGAAACCACATTTAAAAAAAGGTTAATTCCATTGAACAGTCAATAAAAATGTTCAGTTCATTCTCAACTTGAAAATAACTTGTACTGTACTTGTGAATGGTGCAGTGGGAGAAGATCTTTAAATACACTAATCTATAACCAAAATAACTTAAAAGGGTTATAGCACTACTCAGATAACACTGATCATTGCTAGCATTGACGAATGGAGAGAAGTTAAGTCAGAGTGAACGATAAAACCACATTTAGATTTCTTAATTTCTCCAACAGTGCTTACAATTCATAATTAATCACCAATCCAAATTGCCAATCAAAAGATCAGTCACCAACCAGCACTACGAAAGGCGAAAAGTGTTCAGACACATTGGAGTAAATTATCCAATAGAAAAAGTGGCCTTCTGCATTAAACAGTATTAATATTCAGATCTGACTGTGTTATCTATCCTGCGATTTCACCTCTTAACTGAATGGCAGCTCAGATATCTATATCATACAATCCCATACAGTGTGGAAACAGGCCCTTCGGCCCAACAAGTTCACACCGACCCTTGGAGCATCCCACCCTGACCTATTCCCCTATAACCCACCAAAGCTACATATCCCTAAACACTGGGCAATTTAGCATGGCCAATCCACCTAGCCTGCACATCTTAGGACTGTGGGAAGAAACTGGAGGAAACTCGAGCACTCACGGGGAAAATGTGCAAACTCCACACAGACAGTTGCCAGTGGGGGAATCAATTCCAGGTCCCTAGCGCTGTGAGGCAGTAGTGCTAACTACTGAGCCACTGTGCCACCCTAAAAAGAACGTGCATTCCCTGACCGGGAAATGAAACCAGGCTGCGGCAGTGAGAGCATTGAATGTTAACAACTTGTACTCCTGTTTTAAATTTTGAATAGATATCTTAAGTCTTTCACTAACTTCAAAGGTTTTAAGTGTTCAGCTCTGGAAGCTTTGTTTATTCTGCTAGGCAATGGAACCTCAACACAAGTGCTTAGTTGAACTCCAAACCCCACTAAAATATTCAGCTCAGCAGAAGTTGTTGACATAGCTGTCAAAGAGGGTTGAGAATTTATTGATCTCAACAGTTTTCGGATTACTTAATAGGATTTCTTAAAACAAAATGGGCCTTGAATGGCATTTGCTTATCTTAATAGCTTTGTGAGTAGAATCACAAAGAGGTATAGCACAGAAACAGACTCTTTGGTCCAACACAGCCATGTTGATAAGATATTCTGAATTAATCTAGTCCCATGTGCTAGAATTTGGCCCATATCCCTTTTACACGTTGCAATAGTACCAACCTCCATCACCTCTTCTCACAGCTTATTCCATACATGTACCACCCTCTGTGTAAAAAAAGTTACCCCTTTGGTCCCTTTTACATCTTTCCACTTACACCTTAAACCAATGTCCTCTAGTTTTGGAATCCCCTACCCTGGAGAAAAAACCTGGACTATTCATCTTATCCATGCCCCTTATGATTTTATAAACTTCTATGAAGTCACATTCAGCCTCCAATGTTCCAGGGAAAATAGCCCAGTCTATTCAGCCTCTCCCGACAGAGATTCCATTTCCAAGGAACTATGAACATGCACTCCAAGGTCTCTTTGTTTGGCAACACTCTCTAGACCTTACCATTAAATCTAATCCTGCCCTGATTTTCCCTTCCAAAATCCAACACCTCTCATTTATCTAAATTAAACTCCATCTGTCACTCCTTGGCCCATTTGCCCATCTGACGCAGGTTCCGTTGTACTCTGATGTAACCTTCTTTGCTGTTGACTACACCGCAAATTTTGGTGTCATGTGCAAACTTACCTCCTATAATCACATCTAAAATCATTTACATAAATGACCAAAAACAATGCACCCAGCACCGATCCTTGTGGCACACTGCTGGTTACAGGCCTCTTAGTCCAAAAATCAACCCTCTGCTACCACCCTCTGTCTCATAGCTTCAAGCCAATTTTGTATCCAAATAGCTAGCTCTCCCTGTATTCCATGTCATCTAACCTTGCCAACCACTCGACCACGCCTTACTGAAGTCCATAATGGCAATGTCCACCATTCTGCTTTCAAACCTTCTTCATCACTTCTTCAAAAAACTCAATCAAATTAGTGAGATACAATTTCACTCGTGCAAAGCCATGTTGACTATTCCTAATCAGTCCTTACCTTTCCAAATACATGAAAATCCTGTCCAAGAAAATTCCCTCCAACAATAACTTATCTACCACTGATGGCTCGCCAGTCTATAATTCCCTGGCTTTTCCTTCATCCTTTCTTAAATGATGGCATCATGTTAGCCTCACCTACTGCTTTTGATGATACAAATATCTCCACAAGGGGCCCAGCAAACACCTCTGCAGCTTCCCACAGAGTTCTAGGGCACCCCAATCAGGTCCCATCCTCATAAACATCCCAGTGATCTTATGGAATTAAAGAATTCTGCACATCATTGATGGTGCATAAATGGCATGAATGATGAAAGATGGGCATGGGATAGGAAGCATCATATTCATCTACAAAACTTGGCCAATTTCCCAGCAAATGGAGCTACAACTTCAAACCTGACTGCTTTGACATCTGCCTGCCTCTCCTCCCACAGTGTGGGTTAATTCCCCTAACGCTGAGGGGAGAAGTATGCTGGGTGGGCATGGCAAGGAGACAGGACTGCAATGTCAGGAAATAGTTTGCTTTGCAATTTCTTCCTTAAAGGGAAATTTTAGCTTTGGGTCTGTAAATTAACTGTTACAACTATGGAGCCCAATGTCGTACAGTACAGGAGAGGCTATTTGGCCTACTGAATCTGCACTAACGAAAAAACAAAATCCATCACCTATCTACACCAGTCCCACTTTTCAACACTTGGCTTGTTATAGCCTTGAATGCTATAACATGAATGCACTTTTTAAAGGTTGTGAGGTTTCCTGCAGTACTGTCCTCTTAGTCAGTGCTTTCCAGAGTCTCATCACCCTCTGGCCTTTGGACAGTATTGGTCTTTCGTGATTTTAAAAATGGTAGTATATAATTTTTTAAAAATCCTTTGTTTCTTTTCCCTTTAATTCAATCTCCTTCTCAGTGTTTCTGTTTCACTGATTCTTCAATCTTACTGATTAAAGATTGATTATTTGTCATCCGTTCATTCAAAAGCCTAGTTTACTTTGCTATGTTGTATCAACTTGTACTTTCAGCAACTTACTACAAAAAAATTTAGATACCCTTGTACAACAAAATTTATCAGAAATGACAAATTTAAGCAATTTAGTATTAAATGTTTTAAAATGGAATTTTTACAACTCATTTATGGTACTGCAATACAATGGTGTGCCAAATAGCTCTGGAGGCTTGGATAAGTGAAAGACAAGTATTTTGATTTTAGTGAAGCATATCAAGAAATATGGAGCAGAGATAAATAAAATAGGATGAATGTGTAGTTCAACTATGACCTAAATTAATGGAAAAGTACACTTGAAAATTCAACATTCCGAGCATGGAACAATCTGCAGACTTTACAAATATTAATAAGTATGTACTTACTTTCACCTTCTTGTAGCATCTTCAAAAGTTGAGCATTTCGGACCTTTACTTCTTTATATTTTGCCTATTTAGAGAGGAAAGCTGGAAAACGTCAGTGGGATGCCTATAAGAACAGGTGTAAAATACAACAGCAAAACTTAAAGACTTACTTCCCATTGCATAACAGTTTGTTTTAATTGAAGAATTTTCATATCTTTCTTTTCCAGTTGATCCTTTAATTGTTCAGTTCTTGCGTTATTGGAAATAGCTTCCTGTTATTAATAGAAAAAAGAACACATCTGTATTTCTCTTGACTGCAATGAAATATAAAGGTTTCTGTTCTGAAACTTCAACATCAAACAAATCAGCAGGTCTTTAAAAATGGTGGCGAGTGGGCACTTGCCCCATTTCTGACAGATACAATTTTTGTTGGTAGTGTGGAGGTGTAGGACATGATTCACATGGGAGGAAAACCCAAAATTGGCAGGGCCATTTGAAGTTAATGCTTAGTTCAAAAAGATTCTATTTATACTGTTCCGGGGCCCAAATCTGCAGTGTGGGAGTTATGAATTAATAGAGAAAACATAAATCCTCTTTAAGGGTGGATCAGATTTAATTCGTACAATCTGAGGAAAACTGTCAGTGTGTTTTAAAAAGCTTGTGCTGAACTAAACTGAATGGCAGACTACTTGGTTTTGGTGAGAAAAAAAGTTCATGGAATTACAAAGGATTTTTGTTGTCATTTACTGTTTATTACTGCTACTGCTTTAAATGCTTGGCTGAGTTTCCAAACCTACAATTATCATTGTAGGGGTTTCTGTGTTCTTGGTTTGATATTTTAAAGACTTTTTTTAAAGGAGCAGCTGACTCTGATGTTGTTACTGAAGAGAGATGTATAACAATTAACAACTTAAGATTTCAAAGGTCCGAATGGATTTCACAAATAGAAGCTTTTCACAATCAAATGTATACGAGTGACAGCTTCTGAAGTCAACCCAAGCTGGATACTTAGTGAGTGGCAATGGAGGGGACATAGTAGTACAAGGGCCAAATGAAAGGTGAAGGCTTGAGGTGGCAAGGTGTAGAGCTGGATGAGGTAGGAGCAATCTAGGGTGAAGTCTAGAGATAACAAGGTGTAGAGCTGGATGAACAGAGCAGGCCAAGCAGCATCTTAGGAGCAACAAAGCTGACGTTTCGGGCCTAGACCCATCTAGTTGGCCTGACAGCCTCTAAAACATGCGGGGAACTTTCTAAACAGCCTGCCTTGGTGCTCAACTGCTCCCCCAGAGCCTTCCCGTCTTATCAGTGAAATTAGGTCCTGAAAACTGAGGCAGGTATGCTAAGTTGTAACATTGCCTCAATTTGAGCTCCTACCTTGACAGCAAAAATCCAGCCCTGAGGAGCATCCTTCTGCAATGCATCAATATGTTCCATGTTAATCTGCAACTTGGATGTCAAAACTTTTGATCTATTAAAAGAATGAGTTCAACGCCATATTCCCTGCTAATATATCTAAGGATACAGATTTAGATCTAGTTGCTACTGCTTGCACGGAATCCCCAACTGTGCCAAATATAACTGATTCTTTTCATGATGGCGTGAATCTAAACTGTTAAAAAGTCAGCAATATGTTCTCCTTCAAGCACGTCTACCAACCTTCCAGATGACATTTTTGCTCTGTAGTATTAAGCTCTAATCCTCAAGCAATTAATTAAATGGAACAGCAGTCATTTGGAATACAACCAGTCTCTGGCTCATCGTAATACTCATTTGGGTAATTCCTGAGGGAGGCTTTAATCAGTAAACAGAAAAATGTGGTAAGCAGCTAACAATAGCGTTTCAAATCCCAAATAATGGACAACACCATGGGGCTAGCTATTACCCAAGAAAACTGTTTTCGTAAATACATACTTGACATTCCTGTGTAGTGAAATCCAGTCCATTTGTACTTGCACATTGTTTTCTTTTCTCCATCAACAATATTTTGTTTGCATCTTCTTCTAGTTTATTAAAGAAACTATCCTCTTCTGTTGTTGAATGCAAAGATTTTGGCTCCTGGGTACAAGATTATAGTAGTCAGCCCAAGGCTGGCACAAAGTATTCATTCTTAGCCATGTTACCATCAAACCAGATTTCAATAAATGTCAATTTTGAATATCTTCGATATTTCACAGAAGCAAAGAGCTCATTAAGAGTTATCCAATTAGTCCCACTGACTTTCCCCATAGCCCTGAAATGTTTTCTTTTCCCATTTTTAAGTATATTCCCTGTTCAAAGTCACTGTCAACAACACCAAGCAATGCATTCTAAATTATAACTCACTGCATATAAAAAGGCTCCTCGTCTCCGTCTAGATATTTTTGCCAGTTCAGCTGAAACTTTGTCCAACATTTTATTAAAAAGGTTAGAAAAGTGAAACCCAGGCATTATAAAATCAAATTTATTTTTGAGAGAGATTACAAATCACGCTAGTATGGATTATTGGCATAAACTACTCAGGCTATTAGTTTATGGCTAAGTTGCTTACCTCAAATTTTTTGTTTGTCTGATCTAAAGAGATAGAAAATGGAGAGTTAATATGGTATATGAAAGAATGGCAATACATTTCATGCGCAAATTTGTGGCTAGTACAAGTGATTGAAAGTGGCTCAAACTATATACCAGCACGTTTCAAAATTCCACACGAGCTTTCCAAAGCTTATTTTTACAGAGTCGAAAATGCTACATTTAAAACATCAATCAGGAACACTCTTAATACATAAAATAACAATAAAAATTTGCTCATGATTCAGAAGTTAATACATTTGAGATTCAGGCATGCCTAACAATTATTATGATAACACCAGTTGACAGTTACTGAGTAATCACATGAGAATTACATTTCTATCCATTTCGATAATGCTGTATTTCAGGGGAGGAATTCTTTAAAAAAAAAGCACAAGTTATACATAAAACATGTCTGACTGTTATTTCGCACCATTCCTCTTATTGACTGATTAAACCGAGACTGTAAAATTCTTTGTGTACCAATTATTTGCAGTCCAGAAACAGGCCATTTGGCCTAACAGATTCATGGTTCTGTTTGTACTCCATTCAAGCTTCATTGCGTCCCTCTTCGTCTAACTTTATTAGGGTATTCTCCATGTTTGTTTAGTCAAACTCTTAGGAAAAGGCTCAAGTATCCCCATATGCCATCACCTACGCTGTGCATTCACAAACACAGGCAGTAAAATTTGAAAACCAATTGACCTAACAAGCATACCCTATGACGAGTGGAAGAGCTTCCAGGCTATGAAAGAGAAATAAACAGATCATCATTTAGGATAAGCGTGTATGTGTGAAAATCAAAACATAAGCATATTGAAATGTGACTGCTGCTGAATCAGGCAATTAGAAAATCCTGGGTATCAAACCAAAGGTGCGCAGCAATACAAGAAGGAGAAGAGATGAGGGTCTCAATTAGAAATGTTACCATACTCATACAGCATAAAGATTTTCCATGAAGAAGTAATCTAAACAAGAAACCTTTAAATAGAACTGAAAATTGATGAGATTGCATTATGTTACTGCAAGTATATAACATACTATTGGTTTCCAAAGTAGGACTGCTATGGTTGGAGAGGTAGTGAGAGGGTGAGGTGGACATAGAGAAAAAGAGAGACAAACTGTGTACTGATATAGTGAGATTATCAATGAGATGGAAAGTGGATGCTGCCTATTAATCACAAACAGGTATCACATATAGTCTGCATTTTCTTTATTGGCAGCACACAACATTCCTCGTCAGATTCAATCTTAATTCCCAGAATGCGGGCCTCACCTAAAAATAATTTCAGTTTATACATCTTTAAATATTTCCCAATCTAAAAAAAGCATGCCTTTTAGTCTGTAACTCTAAACAGTATAAATTTATTTTTGTAAGTGTTAAAGGGTTTGAGCATCCTACTGACAAGAGATAAATAGCAACAAGGTGAGCCTTCATCTCACTTTTCATTTTAAAAATGTGTGAAAAACATTCTTTGCCCAAGTTCTGAACCTTTTTCAAGTGTCTTTTATTAGTCCTTATACTGAAGTTCTCACGAATCCTTGGGCCTCCGGGATGTTACAGATAAAAAGTTCTTATTTAAAATACTTTTCAAGGCTTTAAAATGACTTGATTGTTCATTGTCTTGCAACTTTTTGTAAATATTATTCTGCCCGGTTTGGATTCTGTGCTGTTGTGTGCCTGGTGTCCTAAATTGAAAAACAACTTAATGATTCATTAATTGATGTTTGCATTAAAAAAAGGTCAATCACATTTAATGTCTTCTAAAGCAAACGAATGATTCATTACTTCCCGGTTCCTCTGAACAACGTGATTATAGACCTGTTCTACTAGAAGATTATTTATTCATCTTGCACTTGACTTGCACCCCAATCCAAACAGATGAAAGTCAAGCAGATTTCCTTTCAGTGAGGCTACTTACACTTCAACTGAGCCGATCCACATGCATCCCTCAGATCTGCTCAAAGTTGTCTGCAGTTACTTCCAGAATTACAGTAGAAACTTGGTTTGCATATGAAAGAGTTGAACACTTCCAGAAAAGTAATTGAAATGAAATATGAACAAATGTTGGGAGGAATTTTTTCTGGTTATTGAGTTCTAATGATATTATTGACTTTCACATTAGAACCCAAAGGTTACCAGCTAAATTTATACAAATAACTATTTGATAGTGTTGCACATGGAACACAAACCTCTCAAGGGAGTTCATTGAACAGAAATTTTGTAACCTCTTAAAAGGTCATTGAACTTAGCATAATGAGGTGACTTACAGAAGGGGACCATTTGTAAAATAATAAGGAAAAAAGGAATTAACTGGAAAGCTTACAGCATGGCTTACTGGAAATTAAACTAAGGCTATCACACTGGCTGTGGAATCTTGGCATGAGCTGAACACGGTGCAAAGTTCTCTTTCTCACCTCAATTCTACAAATTTGGAATCCCTCTCCCCAACCCAAAGAAAGATTCATTTTCATCACTTTATATAATATTTTCAATTATCTCTTTATAATTCAAATGCCAAAATAAAGTTTTACCAAAGAGTATAGAATTAAAAGTTAAGAAGTTGCTAAAGCCAATTAATGCCTGGAGACGAAAACTTTAAAACTGCAATAGAGGTTAGATCTACGAAATCTGCTTGAGCTGGCTGGATCCCAGAGCTTATCACATGGTCAGCATGCATGGGTATTTACAGAGCCTTCTAAGATGAGAAATTTGGCATGGGAAATTTTTTAAAAATTAATTAAAAACTGAAACACGTACAGATTGTACAGCCTCAGTTTCTGTCAGTGAAATTGCCCACCACAAAAATAATTGTGCTGTAACCATAACAGTGATCGACAGCCTCCCCAAATCAGGACTACATGAAGCTAATACAGGCCATCACAAATTCCATTTCTATTTCCATTCCCAAACAATGGTCAGCCAGATCCAGAAAGCTCATAACCTCACAATTTAATCTTAAGCTGAACTTTTGACCTTATATCATCTCCATTATGAGAACCCACTTCACCCTCATATCACTCACTTCATCCTCTGTTGACATCATCACCCATGCTTTTGTCACCACTAGCTTCACTATTCCAAGGTTCATCTTTATGTTCAAACAATGTCATGACCTCTGCCTGCCCTATTTTGGGATCTGGAATTTGGGAACCATGTTACAATGTAGTATTAGACAACTTGATTCATGGCAGTTAGGAAAACAGTCTCTTTTTGTACGTAATGTACAAACTTGCTGTAATATTTTTCCAAAAAGAGGGAAAAAGTTCCTGTACATGAATATCAGACTTTGTTTCATAAGAGCAATCACAGAATTCAAAGTAAAAGTTAACACCAACATAACTCAATACTACCTGTACTTCCATCTGTTTGAAAATCTTTCAGTGAAACTGTGGTTGGTTTATCCTTTCCCTGGAGATGTTTTCTTTTTTCTTTTCTACTTGGTCCTTTTGTTTTGAGAGAAGCATTATCAGCACAACACTGCAAAAATTAGAAAGTTTAAAACAATAGAAGTTTAACATTACAGACGGTCCATAGGTTACAAACAGGTTCCATTCTGGAGCCCGTTCACAAGTTGATTTGTACGCAGGTTGGAATACAATGCAGGACAATGTAAAACAGCTCTTTGTAAGTACAGAAAATATTTGTATGTTGGTCTTTAAAATTATACTCCTGCACGGAATCATGTTGGTAATTTTAGTGTCTGTAAATTGGATGTCTAGAAATTAGAGACCGTTGTAATGATATGACTAGATTTAAATTGGTAAAAATGCTGTGATCAATTACCATCTTGCTTTACAATTAAAATGGCAAGTTGTAAATGTTATTCTGTCATTTAAGAAATGATACAGAAACTGATACATTTTTATCCACTTTGTAAGTTATCATTTGTGGGATATTACTAAAGGTCCGCATCAGGGGCAGAGTGACTGAGCACTTGGACAATGTGTTATGATGACATTTAACCTGCAAACTATACACGGAGGAAAATTTGTAAAGTGTAAAAAAGAATATCCTTGGAATCTGAGATGACAAAGTGTGGAGCTAGAGGAACACAGCAGGCCAGGCAGTATCAGAGGAGCAGGAAAGCTGACGTTTTGGGTTGGGACCCTTCTTCAAATTGACTCCAGCATCTGCAGTTCTTGCTATCTCCAAGTCTGTGAAATATGTTTTGCTTTTGGAAATATCTGCAAAGGACATAGGAGTTTGCATCAGTTGTAAAGGAATCAACTGCAGTATTCTTGGACAATAGGAAACACTAGTCCATACAACCTGGGGGGCGGGGGGGGGGGGGGAACCATTAATCTGGAAGTATTACTGTCAGGAAGGAAGTTAAGATTCAAAAGATTATGCAACCAGACAAAGGTAGACAAAGGTGCTACTGTTGTGAATGACAAAGTGGTACTATAGGCAGGAGAGCTCGGAATGAGTGTTCAAAACAGATGTAGACAAAGAAGGCACAGAGAGAGAAAGAAGGACACTAAATTTCCATGGAGAGAAATCAGCGAAGCTTTTTTAAAAGCTGTCTGACAGCAAGAAGAAAAACAGAAACTCGAAGAAAATGTTTACTAATAAGGTTAAGATACTGGGTGGCATGGTGGCACAGAGGTTAGAAATGCTGCCTCACAATGCCATGGACCTAGGTTTGATTTCACCCACGAGCAACTGTCTGTGTGGAGTTTGCACAATTCTCCCTGTGTCTGTGTGGGTTTCCTCTGAGGCTCCAGTTTCTTGCCAGAGTCCAAAGATGTGCAGGTTAGGTGGACTGGCCATGCTAAAATGCCCAGTGTCCAGGGATTTGTGGGTTAGGTGGATTAGCCATAAGGAATGCAGTGTTGTAGTGATAGGGTAAGGTATGGGTCTGAGTGGGATGGTCTTCAGAGGATAGGTGTGAACTTGGTGGGCTGAATGGCCTGCTTTCAAGCTGCAGGGATTCTATGATTGAATTTTAAATAGTACTGCAAATAGCTTCGACATGCAAATGAGAGGAGTTCATACCAGAGGACCAGATGGTGAATGGTTTATTTTTAGTTGGTTTGTTGGTTAAGAAGGAATTCTGGAGGGCAATGACTTCAGAAATGCCATGACGTGAGGGAGAAAGGGATTTTAGAAGTGTGCCTTGTTAACAATAATACCACCGATGAAATTCCAAGGTAAAACTCGACCTAGCCTGTGACAGTAAGAAAAGACATTGTAAAACTCAGTAGCTATGAGTTACTGAGTTGAAGGAAATACTGATGGCTGCACGAGACACCTCTTTGTTGTATAGAGTATGTAAAGTGAAATTTACCTTATTTTGAATTACCATTTGACTGTTGCTTTATGTTTACTTTGCATTGGTTCTAATTTG
The DNA here is from genome assembly GCF_030684315.1 of Stegostoma tigrinum. NCBI lineage: Eukaryota > Metazoa > Chordata > Chondrichthyes > Orectolobiformes > Stegostomatidae > Stegostoma > Stegostoma tigrinum. Next base: position 60,603,612 of record NC_081356.1, on the reverse strand, counting down.
TGTTAATAGTACAGTACGTGAAATTTTTGTGGCAATTTCTTCATTCAGAGATCAAAATTATGTAGCAGAGTTAATCCATAAAGAAATTTAGCAATAATCTGGGAGGTGTGGATCAAATCAGACTAAGCAACCTTTACACTTGGGGAGATTGTTCATAGGTAATGCCAATATGAACAACCAGAAATAATTTGATAAGGTATTGCACAAGAGATTGTTAGCATAAATGAAATCATATATAATTGAAGATAACAAGAGCTGAGTGGAGACAGATTAGGGATAGAAAGGTATGCGAGCTGAAAGGTGACACGATATTTGAGGTTTATGAATGATTTGTACCCAAGTTTTAATTTTACACCATATACATTAATTATCTGGCCATAGGAATTATATACCCAATTTCACATAAGATACAGCTAAGGTGCACATCAGATTTTACACATAAAAGCAGAGAAATACAAAAAGATACAGGCAGACTGAGTGGGCAAAACACTGGCAGATGGAGATCAATGTCCAAAAGAGAAATATAAATTGGAACATTTTCTTAACATTGAAAGAATAAGCACTGAAGAGTAGCAAAGAAGTTCAGGTGACCATGTTACAAAACGTTTATGAATAGATCCAAAAAAAGTAACTCAAAAAGACAAACAGGATGATGGTCTTTATCTCAAGGAAGATGGAATATAAAAATGAGGAAATGAAACAGTACCAAAGTGCAAAACAATGTACATGGGTCTAAGTATGTTGAAAAGACACGCCATAAGTTTGTGTCTTATTGTGCAAAGCATTCACAATGAAGTGGTTCATTTAGTCATGCAAATAGATATAAACAGCTATGATTTAGTTGGGATTATGGAAACATGTTTACAGGATGACCTAGGATGGGAACTGAACATCTGGAGTTGAAAAGAAGCGGGGTAGCATTGCTGGTTAACGAGTACATTAATAAAATAATGAAGAGGGATTATTAGCTCTAGTGAAGTGGATTCTGCATGAGTTTAGAAACACCAAGGACCAACAACAGTGGGTGTTGTATAAAGGATCCCAAACCGTAGTGGTAATGTTGGGGGAGGCATTAAACAGGAAATTTACCAAAGCAAGCAGTAAAGGTACACTTGTAATTATGGGCAAATTTAATCTGAATATAGATGGGGCAAATCAAAATCAGTTGCAATACAATAGAGGAGGAATTCTGGAGTATTAATGGGATGGTTTTCTGGATCAATATTTTGAGGAACCAACTAGAAAACAGACATCTTAAACTGGGTATTGTGCAAGCAAAAAGAAATAGTTAGCAATTTAGCTGTGCGAGGCTGTGAAAAGGATGCAGAGCTGCTTCAGTGTGATTTGGACAAGTTGAGTGAATAGGCAAATGCACGGCAGATGCGGTACCACATAGATACATGTGAGGTTATCCTCTTTGGTGGCAATAACGTGAAGGCAGATTATTGTCCAAATAGTAATAGATTGGGAAAGATGGAAGAGTAATGAGACCTGAGTGACCTCTTACTCCAGTTGCTGAAAGTAAACATGCAGGTGCACCATAAGGTAAAGACTACAAATCATTTCTTGGCCTTCACAGCAAGAAGATTTGAGTACAGTTGCAGGAATATCTTGTTGCAATTGTACAAGGCCATGGAGAATACTGCGTGCAATCTTTGCTTTCTTATCAGAGGAAGGACGTACTGGCTATGGAGAGAATGCAACAAAGGTTTACTAGGCTGTTTCCTGGGACGGCAGGACTGAATTATAAAGATATACTTGATTGATTAGGATTATATCTGCTGGAGTTTAAAAGAATAAGGGAGGGAATCTCATAGAACCTATGAAGTTATGACAGGACCTGAGAGGGTAAACACGGGATAACTGGAGAGTTCAGAACCAGGGGTCATAGTTTAACAGTGATGAAGAGAAATGTCTTTACTTAGAGCCTGGGTGAGCCTGTGGAATTCTCTGCCACAGAAAGGCCAAAACATTTAACATTTTCGAGAAGGAGTTAGATATAGCTCTTAGGGATCAAAGGACATGCAATGGAAACCAGGAACAGGGTACTGAATTGGAATGACCACCCATGATTGCACTGATTGCTGAGCAGGCTCATTAGGGGTGAATGGCCTATTTCTGCTCCTATTTTGTATGTTTTTACCTATATCTATGCAGGATACCGTTCTATCATGAATTGCATTTAAAGTATCATCTAATACAACAAATTTTAAAAACAGTTAACTATATATTTTAATTGCCAGATATATACATACTCTTTTATGTTCCTCATATTCCAGCTTGCTGATTAGTAGAGCTTCTTGGAGATCAGCTTCATACAATTCACTAGTTAGCTGCATACAAAACAAAATGAAGACAGATGTTCAGTGAAGCATTATTAGCTCCATTAGTAGAACAGTTAAATCATAGTCTGTATTGATATTGTCTCTGCTGTTTTGAATTAAAACATTTTCAAAATTCTCAATACCTGCAAGATGGAAATCTATAATATTTTGGCACTGAGCATTTACAACTTAGAACTTGAAAACTGAGTGGCAACATTACCTCAAATCTTTGCACTTTGGAACTTTTGGTAGGGTTAGAGAAGGTACTAATATCTGGCAACAGAAACTGGCAACTGGAACTATTTGGTCTTCCTTATTAATTTTCAGATTTCTGAAGCCATTTGTTTTTAGCTGTGAATTATTTCATGGGCTTCAACATGCATCTCAAGCAATACATCATATTTATTATTAAAGCATGGGGAGGAAGCCTATTTGACAAAAACAAATTATTTCTAGCTGAATTAAATGCTGTCTTTAAGACTACATGGGCACATTTCAAATTATGACATTGGCCGAGAGCAGCAGTCAGGGGTAACTTTTGCCTTGTTAATGCACAGCAAGACATCAACTCTACCTTAACTACAGTATAACTAGAAACACTACTATATATCCAATGTTTCAATTGTATCATCACCAGCATTTCAGAAAAACGTGACATTTTTGAAATTAATATCTTTGGAGAGTATCTATTTCAAACAATTTGTTTGGATATGTTATGACATAAACTGGGACTTGGAATATGAACCTTCTGGGCCAGAGATAGGGAGCACAACCACTGTGCTACAAGACTTTTCTGGAGAGAGTTGGATAATCTTCATCCGGGACACAAGTTAGTCTTTTATGCTAATTATGAGAACCACTAAGCAAATACACATAAACTGCATTAACTTGCAACTTTAAGACAGAATAATGGTACTATTAAGAAAAGCCCGGACATGATATTAAGCTATTCGCAGTATTTACTTCTGCTTACTTTAACTGTTCTTGTAAGAAGGCATTTATATAATTATAATAATGATTAAATATCTACTGATTAGACAATTCTCTGGATTCATAAAATTCTACAATTAGTTATACTTTATCCCTTTTAACATAAAAGCAAGTATCAAGTATCTTCATTAGTTTTCATGTCCCGTATTCCCAAGACAATGAAAAAGGCAGTGATTATATACGGCCCTTTAATCTGGATCAGTATTGGTTTGTTAATAAAAATCAATTTGTAAAATCATTATAAATGAATAAAATAAAATTAATGACTGATGGTTGGTATATTGTGAAAACATTTAATGTCATAATGCTTTAAGTATGACTGATATTTGACTTCCATCATCAGTTCTCACCTGTTCATCCTTTTCTCTCCACTGATCCCACTTTTCACCCTCTGCCATTGGTAGATTCTGACTGTTCGGAAATTGCTCTGACTGACACGATCCAGTATTTGCACCAGCAGTAGCAACAGAACAAGACTTTGAAACATTTTTTCCAAAGGCCAGGCTTCTTAGCTTTTAAAAGAAGCAAAATTCAAGAAAGAAAATGAGTATACACCTTTGTGCCAGAATAAAATGATGTTGAAGACAAACCGTTTCATTATGTGAATATTGCTGAAAAGGTTTGGTCTTAAACACATTGGGCAAATCACAAAAAACATCTACGTCAAACATAAAGCAATATGACAGTGATAATGGGAACTGCAGATGCTGGAGAATCCAAGATAACAAAGTATGGAGCTGGATGAACACAGCAGGCCAAGCAGCATCTCAGGAGCACAAAAGCTGACGTTTCAGGCCTCGACCCTTCATCAGAGAGGGGGATGGGGAGAGGGAACTGGAATAAATAGGGAGAGAGGGGGAGGTAGACCGAAGATGGAGGGAAAAGAAGATAGGTAGAGAGGAGAGTACAGGTGAGGAGGTAGGGAGGGGATAGGTCAGTCCAGGGAAGACAGACAGGTCAAGGAGGCGGGGTAAGGTGGTAGGTAGGAAATGGAGGTGCAGCTTGAGGTGGGAGGAAGGGATGGGTGAGAGGAAAAACAGGTTAGGGAAGCAGAGATAGGCTGGGCTGGTTTTGTGATGCAGTGGGGGGAGGGGAGATTTTGAAGCTTGAGAAGTCCACATTGATACCATTGGGCTGCAGGGTTCCCAAGTGGAATATGAGTTGCTGTTCTTGCAACCTTTGGGTGGCATCATTGTGGCACTGCAGGAGGCCAATGATGGACATGTCGTCTGAGGAATGGGAGGGGAAGTTAAATTGGTTCGCGACTGGGAGGTGCAGTTGTTTGCTGCGAACCGAGCGGAGGTGTTCTGCAAAGCGGTCCCCAAGCCGCCGCTTGGTTTCCCCCATGTAGAGGAAGCCGAACAGTTCATCCACTTCACCAACACCTTCCACCCCAACCTCAAGTTCACCTGGGCCATCTCCAACACATCCCTCACCTTCGTGGACCTCTCAGTCTCCATCTCAGGTAACCAGCTAGAAACTGATGTCCATTTCAAGCCCACCGAATCCCACAGCTACCTAGAATACACCTCCTCCCACCGACCCTCCTGCAAAAATTCCATCCCCTATTCCCAATTTCTCCTCCTCATCTGCTCCCAGGATGAGGCATTCCACTCCCACACATCCCAGATGTCCACGTTCTTCAAGGACCGCAACTTTCCCCCCCGTAGTGGTCGAGAACGCCCTTGGCTGTGTCTCCCGCATTTCCCACAACACATCCCTCCTACCCCGCCCCCGCCACAACCGCCCCCAGAGGATCCCCTTCGTTCTCACTTACCACCCCACCAACATCCGGATACAACACATCATCCTCCGACACTTCTGCTATCTACAATCCGACCCTACCACCCAAGCCATTTTTCCATCCCCACCCTTGTCTGCCTTCTGGAGAGACCACTCTCTCCGTGACTCCCTTGTCTGCTCCACACTCCCCTCCAACCCCACCACACCCGGCACCTTCCCCTGCAACCGCAGGAAGTGCTACATTTGCCCCCAAACGTCCTCTCTTACCCCTATCCCAGGCCCCAAGATGACCTTGCATATCAAGCAGATGTTCACCTGCACATCTGCCAATGTGGTATATTGTATCCATTGTACCCGGTGTGGCTTCCTCTAAATTGGGGAAACCAAGCGGAGGCTTGGGGACCGCTTTGCAGAATACCTCTGTTCGGTTCGCAACAAACAACTGCACTTCCCAGTCGCGAACCATTTTAACTCCCCTTCCATTCCTCAGATGACACGTCCATCATGGGCCTCCTGCAGTGCCACAATGATGCCACCCGAAATTTGCTAGAACAGCAACTCATGTTCCGCTTGGGAACCCTGAAGCCTAACGGTATCAATGTGGACTTCACATGCTTCAAAATCTCCCCTTCCCCCACTGCATCCCAAAACCAGCCCAGCTCGTTCCCTCCCCCCACTGCATCCCAAAACCAGCCCAGCCTGTCTCCGCTTCCCTAACCTGTTCTTCCTCACCCATCCCTTCTTCCCACCTCAAGCCGCACCTCCATTTCCTACCTACCACCTCACCCCGCCTCCTTGACCTGTCCATCTTCCCTGTGCTGCCCTATCCCCTCCCTACCTCCTCACCTATACTCTCCTCTCTACCTATCTTGTTTTCTCTCCATCTTCAGTCCGCCTCCCCCTCGCTCCCTATTTATTCCAGTTCCCTCTCCCCATCCCCCTCTCTGATGAAGGGTCTAGGCCCGAAACGTCAGCTTTCGTGCTCCTGAGATGCTGCTTGTCTGCTGTGTTCATCCATCTCCACACTTTGTTATCTAGCAATATGACACTGCTGGCTGGTTGGCAAGTAAACTCTGATTATTGAATGTGTTGCCACAGATAATGCACGAGTTAATAATGATTGCCAATTTAAATTTTAAATCAGATAGGTGACTCCAACTGGTCAAGGCAAAGCCCTGAGAAATGAAGGAAAGAACAGCCATCATCCGTTCATTCAGCTGAAAATTGTGCAGTATTTTTTACTTGTTTGCAAAGAAACAAACTCTGTATTTATATATGTGGTATTCATTAATTCAAGTGTGCTACCCTTAGAGCCTGGCTGAAAATTCTAAATTGTGTCAGCATAATTCTGTGCATGCTCAGATTATTAAGCAAATGGGAGCAGCTAAGTGGATAGTTTTTATGTATAACCTTACTGTTTTTGTTTATAAATTTACAATAATGAGTAGAGTGAGTTATTTATTGATTATATGTCTTTATTGAGACCTGTCTCTTGATTAAACTTTAAAAATATAAAAACAAAAACATAACAAAACCTGGAACAGTATTTTTAAAGAGCAGTGAGACCGGGCTATTTTCTGGGTCTATAGATTGTTAAGGTGTAAAGATGGCCTTTAGCAGAGTGATGAGCTCTTTCTGTCGGATGTGGAAGATTAGGGACCGTTTCCATGTTACTGGTGATTAGGTCTACAGGTAGTATGTTTGGGTCGCTTGGATCGGTTAGAGCGGCAGTTAGAGGCAATGAGGAATTTACAGAAATAAGGTGTAGAACTGGATGAGCGCAGCAGGCCAAGCAGCATCAGAGGAGCAGGAAGGCTGACATTTCAGGCCTAGACCCTTCTTCAGAAAGTCTAGGCCTGAAACGTCAGCCTTCCTGCTCCTCTGATGCTGCTCGGCCTGCTGTGTTCATCCAGCTCTAGACCTTGTTATCTCAGATTCTCCAGCATCTGCAGTTCCCACTATCTCTGAAGGAATTTCCAGAAGCTAGGAGGTGTGATGGATGACATTTGCAGAAAGAGTGACAAACCAAAGATACAGCCAGGTAGATAGGTGACCTCCAGGAAAGGTAGGAGAGTAAGGCAGGTACTGCAGGTGACTGCTATGGCTATACCCATCTTAAACAAATACAAAAACCAAAAGAACTGCGGATGCTGTAAATCAGGAATAAAAACAAAGTTGCTGGAAAAGCGCAGCAGGTCTGGCAGCATCTGTGAAGGAAAAAAGAGTTAACCTTTTTGGTCAAAAAAAATGCTATTTTGGAAAATATAGGGAGTGATGGACTCTTAGGGGAATGCAGCACTGACAGCCAGGTTTTTGGCACGTTAGACTGGCTCTAATACAATAAGGGATACGCCAGGTTCCAAGCAATCAACTGCAATAGGGGACTCCCTCGTCAGAGGCACAGATGGACACTTCTCTGGCCAACAACATATCAGAAAACTATGCTGCCTCTCTGGGCCTGCATCAAGGATATATCAAAGAGGGTGTAGAATATTCTCAAAAGGAAGATGGACCAATAGTACCTCGTTGTACACATTGGAACTAATGATATTGTATGAAAAATGATGAGATTTTGAGCTGAGAATAAAGGAAGTTAGGCAAGAATTCAAGAAGTAGGTCCTCAAGTACTATATGGATTACTCACTATGTCACTAGCTATTGAGGGTAGGAATAGGAGAATACAGCAGATGAATACGTGGCTGACAAACGTGTGCAGGGGAGATGGATTCACATTTTTGGATCATTGAAATCTCTTCTGGGGTAGAAATGACCTGTGCGAAGGGGGATGGATTACACCTGAATTGGAAGGGGACTAATATACTGGCAGGAAGATTGGCTAGAGCTGCTCAGAAGGATTTAAACTAGTAAAGGGGTGTGGGGGTTGGAACCCAGGGAGATAGGAAAAAGATCAGTTTGAGACTGGTGCAGTCGGGGAGAAAACAGCAAGTCAAGCATTCAGGGTAGGCAGGAATACGGCAGAGAATGAGACAGGACTAGTAAATTGAACTGCATTTTTTTAATGCAAGAGGCCTAATAGGTAAGGCAGATGAACTCAGGGCATAGTTGGGAACATGGGACTGGGATGTTAAAGCAATGACAGAGACACAGCTCCAAGATGAACAGAACTGGCAGCTTGATGTTCCAGGGTATGGATGCTATAGGAAGGATAGAAAGGGGGGCAAGAGAGGAGGGGGAGTGGCATTTTGATTATGGATAACATCACGGTTGTACACAGGGAGGATATTCCTGGGAAATACATCCAGGGATGTTATTTTGGTGGAACTGAAATAAAAGTGGGATGATCACTTTATTGGGATTGTGCTACAGATACCCCCACCCCGCCGCATCAATTTTCTTCGTCACTTCTACAAAAAAAATGATTTTGGAATACTGCATTCAATTCTGGTCTCCCTGCTATAGGGAGGATGTTGTGAAATTTGAAAGGGTTTGGAAAAGATTTACTAGGATGTTGCTAGGGTTAGAGGGATTAAGCTATGGGGAGAGGCTGAATAGACTGGGGCTATTTTCCCTGGAGTGTCAGAGGCTGAGGGGTGATCTCATAGAGGTTTATAAAATCATGAGGGACATCATAGGGTAAATAGACAAGGTGGTTTACCCCACGGTGGGGGTGTCCAAAACTAGAGGGCATAGGCTTAAGGTGAGAGGGGAAAGGTTAAAAGGGACCTAAGGGGGAACTTTTTCACATAGAGGGTGGTGCATATGGAACAAGCCGTCAGAGGAATGGTGGAGTCTGGTACAATAACATTTAAGTGGCATCTGGATAGGTATATGAATGAGAATAGAAGGATATGGCCAAATGCTGGCAAATGGGACTAGATTATTTTCCGATAACTAGTTGGCATGGACGAGTTGTATTGAACGGTCTGTTTCTGTTCTGTACAACTAGACTATGACTTTTTTTAAGCAACAGTCTAATTCTAACTACCAAACAACTATTTGATGATTTACTTATTTTACACATGTTCTAGTTTGATGTCTTCTCGAAGTCACATATAAAAATACATAAATTATTTCTAAGCGCTTTGTAGTCAGTAAGTTAAATTCACTTTCCAAATTGAAGAACTTATAAAACAGTAATTTTCACTTGTGCTAAGGAGACATGAAAAATAACAAACCAATTAAATTCCTAATTACAATTTAACAAATCATCCTTTGGAAAATAAACTTATTTTTAATCTGGCTTTAAGGTAATAGAATAGCTTATATTTTAATGATCAGTCTTTGGCTTCAAATTCAATGTTTTTTTGCATGAAAGGTTACAGTGCTAATGAAGAAAGAGGATTTACTTTTAGGTGTTCATCTTATTGCAATTTCAAGTCACAAACTTCAAGAAGGTTTAATGTCAGTTTAATATGTGGTCCAAGAAAAGATATGAAACTGCATCTAATACAACATAGTTCTTACAGTGCAATATTTACTCCTGTAAGTTAAAATTAATCTTAATAAAATCATTTTTATCTATTTATTAAATGGCTTAAATAAAATCTTCACTGCCTAAATGACACAAACTTCTCCAACTTTGTTTCAAATGCCCCATTATCAACCATGCCGACCTTCAACCTGGGAGATCCACTGCAACATTTAAGATCCACTCAGTATTAAAAAAATGATTTTTCTTGGTTGCCCTTGGCTCTTTTGCCAAAAAGCTTTAACAAACATCCTTGTGTTCTCAGCCTTTCTGCAATGGGAGCATTTCTATCTATGCTGACTGAAATTTTCATGATTTTGAACAGCTCTAACAAATCTCCTCCAAGAAAACAATCCAGCTTCTCCTATCTATCCAAGTACATGAAGGCTCTCATCCGAAGAGCCACTCTCACAAATCTTTGGACTTTGGTGTTTTAATTAAATGGTTACATCAAGCCAACAAATGATTATACGAAAAAAATCAACAGGCTATTTAGCTATTTACATCCTGTGACTACAAACATGACCACAATTGTGGTGAGTTAGCGCAATTACTAAAATAAGAAATAACAAGATTAAAACACGTTAACTCAGGGAAAGGCCTTTATTGAACTCACTGTGCAGATTTCAGGAAAACATGATGTCAGAAAACAGATTAGATATCACAAGTAATCTGTTGTCACTAGAATCAGTGCAAAGCAAGAATCATCTGAACGAGGACACTGATTGTCTTCTTTTGCCAAGTACAACTTTTGTTGCTTTATAAACCACCCGGATATCATTGTACCAAGTGAACCTTTGTCTGAAATTTATTATTTGGCCCACGAACCTCATATCTAACATCCTTTTTTTGAACAAGAGTACACCTTTGAAATTCTTCATTCTTCTGCCACCAATACTGCAGGTAAGGATGAATGGAAGATGGTGGCGAGAGCCTCTTCAATTTATACACGTCTTCTAATCAAGCTGTTCAGATATCTTATTACATGTCTCCAGAGGAGGCTGGGCCCTGAACCCGGGCTTCTTGGATCAGAGGTAGGGGCACCAACACAAGAACCCTAAGTCCTCTGCAATCTATAGATATTTTCTTACCAAACTGTTCAGATATGCTACAATATACCTCTGCAGATATCAGACTTGAACCCAGGACTTCCTAATCCAGAGGGAGGAACATTGCTACTTCGTCACAATAGCCCCAAGTCACTGCAACTTTGTATCCTTACATGCATACAATTCAGTTCTAATAACTTGGTAACTTTAAGCACAACTATTATCATCTATCATTTACCCCTATCATTTATGAGCCCATCTAGTGTTTCAACTTACATCCTTTCTCAATGTGACATAAGCAGCATCTTACTCCTCGGTAAAGTCACTTGCAAAGTATTCTTTTAGATCCAAAGCCATGACTCTACATTTGTATACAATTTCACTTTTAGCTCCCCAAAAAGCCTCACTTCTCCTTTACTGTTGCTTATAAAATATTAATGAGATAGTTAAGAGGTGAACAGTGCTGATCGTATACACTGGGTACATATAAAGCAGAATCTTCACGGTATTAACTTGCATGCTTGACAGCTTCCACGATTGGTGGACACTACAGGAGACAGCATGCTTCATCCCCTCCAAAATGTAAATTTCCTTTAAAAACTGGGTTTTCTTGTAGCACCCATGTAAGGGGTTTTTTAATGTCAGTTTCTTTTTCTTAAAATTTAACCTATTTTTTCTAACTGACCTGTTTAGACGTATTATTACTCACCGCTGGAACAGGTAGAACTTGAACCTGGGCCTCCTGGTCTAGAGATAAGGACACTGCACCACATGAAGGTATTGACGTGCACTGGACTGGATCCGAATTGCCAGGGAATGACTGCCATCAAACTTAAATCCATCATCTTAACCATTCAGCCACAACTACAGGCCCTCTTTAAACATTTTTTTTTAAAAAGTGTCAAGCTGTTATGCTACATCTCTGGAGGAAGTAAGACTTGAACAGGCCCCTGGCTCAGAAGTAAGAACACCACACCTATCTCTTTAAATGTCAGTTTAATTAGTTAATTTGTTTCAGTTATTCAAGACTGCAATGAAAACTGCTGGGACACAGTGTTGATTAAGGAGGAGGCAGCATATATAATAACATATGTGGACTTCACAAGCTTAAAAATCTCCCCTCCCCGACCGCATTCCAAAACCAGCCCTGCTCATACCCACCTCCCTAAACTGTCCTCCCACCTCAAGCCTCACCCCCACTTCCTCTCTACTAGCCTCAACCCACCTCCTTGACCTGTCGGTCCTCCCTGGACCGACCTGTCCCCTCCCTAAGTCATCTTTACTGGCTCCAACCCCGCCTCCTTGACCTGTCTGTTTCGTCTCTACCCAACTTCATCTTTATCCATCTTCTATCCGCCTCCCCCTTTCTCCCTATTTATTTCAGAATTTCCTTCCCCTTTCCCTCACGCATTTCTGAAGAAGGGTCTAGACCCGAGTCATCAGCTTTCCTGCTCCTCTGATGTTGCTTGGCCTGCTGTGTTCATCCAGCTCTACACCTTGTTATAGCATATATACTACTGCATTTTGTAAATAAATAATGAAATAAAAAGATTATGTCTAGTTTCCTACTTCACCTATCTGGAGTTTTTGTTTTCCTCTATTTTCTAATTTATTCCTACAATCTGCAAGGCTGAACTTTTTATTTCTTTATTTTTCTAATTTTCTTTCCTAAGAACTTGTACTGAAGAATCTGTACCTAAGTACCTTTGTGCCTAAGATGGCGCTATTGAGTGTCACTGCATAAACCTTTTACTGTACTTATTTGAGTACTTGTGACAATAAAGCTAATTCAATTCAATTCAATCTGACTCTGTAATGACTTTGACTTAGAAGACTTTTAGATTCCCTTTCATGACAATTGCTCATGGTATTCAATCTGGACAAATGCGAGGTATTGCATTTAGGCACAACAAACAGGGGTAGGACTTATACAATTAATGGTAAGGCTTGGGGTAGTGTTGTAAAACAGAGGAACATAGAGGTTCTCGTACATAATTCTTTGAAGTTTGCGTCACATATATGCAAGGTGGTTAAAAAGCTATTTAGCATGCTTGCCTTCATTGCTCAACTCTTCGAGTGTAGGAGTTTGAAATTCATGTTGAGCTTATCCAGGACATTCATGAGGCCTCTTCTGGAATACAGTGTCCAGCTCTGGTCGCCCAGTTATAGTAAGGATATTAAGCTGGAGGGGGTTCTGGAGAGACTTACCCGGACATTGCCAGGTATGGAAGGTTTGAGTTATAAAGAAAGGCTGGATAGGCTGGGGCTTTTTTCACTGGAGTGTAAAAGGTGAGAGGTGACTATATAGAAGCTTATAAAATCACAAGGGATGTAGATAGGGTTAATGCTAGGTGTCTTTTCCCTAGGATGGAGGATTTCAAAACTAATGAGCACAATTTTAAGGTGAGAGGAGGGAGATTTAACAGAAACAAGAAGGGCAAATGTATTACAGAGGGTGGTTTGTGTTTGGAAATAAACGTCCTGAAGAAGTGGTGGATATGGGCACAATTATAATGTTTAAAAGACATTCGCATAACTACATTAATACAACAGGTTTGGAGTGATATTGGCCTTTCTTTGCATTTCCTGAACACAACTGCATCCAAAATTATTTGGTACCCAGTAATTTTTTTTTAAGAGATCAGATCTGTTATTGTCAAAACATCATATGCCCAAGTGGCTATGCCTGCAGCTGACTAACCTTGTTTGCCACATTCTATATTTTCATGTGTTGTAAACCCAAGTTAGTCCCTCACTGCATTCCCTCTTAGACTATTACCTTACTTTTTCCTACTCTGGAATGGTCTCTCCCACTTCTTTTCGTACTTTTTTTCTTTTGTAGATACTGCATGTTTCCCATCAGCTTGTAAAACCAGGTTAAACCCCTCCCAATGTCACTAGTAAACTGCTAAATGGAACACCGGTCACGGCGCTGTTTAAATGCATCCTGTCTGGCCTTTTCATGCATTTCTTTCAGGACTTGTCCAAGAATCTAAAGGATTCCTTCTAGCAACACATTCATTTGTACTATTCTCCCATTTCATTATGGCAGAATATTCAGATATCTTTACCTTTGATGTCCTGCTGGCTCGTTTTCCTTCCTAGCTTTTAAACTTTACCTGCAGAGTCTCAATTCTTCCTGTCTAAAAAGAAGTACGGATATAGATGGCAACTCTTGCTGTTCACCCAGCCATTTACTCCTCAAAACTTCCCTGCAGTTATTCAAATGACAACATGGATCCTAGTGTCAGGAAAACAACATCCTGAATTCACATCTACAGCCTCAGCAACATTCAGCTGTTTCCCTAACTGTTGAATCCTAGTCTCTTGTTTTCCAAACGGCAGGTGTAATATTAACATCAAGGTACTATTTAAAAACCGAAAGAACTGCAGATGCTTAAGTCAGAAACAAAAACAGAAATTGCTGGCAAAGCTCAGCAGGTCTGACAGCATCTGTGGAAAGGAATCAGAGTTAACGTTTCGGGTCGAGTGACCCTCCCTCAGAAGCCAGTTGAACCCTGCTGAGCTTTTCCAGCAATTTCTGTTTTTGTTGCTGTTGATTAAGCTACCACTGACAGATATACACAAAGTAAATTATTTCAACAGTTATTATCTTACAACAGTAAGTCATTTCTGCAATATCAAACCAACAGACAAGAAACGCTCTGCAGCATGTTAATCTCATGCACAATCTTCTTGGATGAAAGGATGGAACATACAGTGGCTGAATTTGTTAACAACACAATGATAGTTAGAAAGGCAAGCTGTAAGGAAGATTTAAAGCATCTGAAAAGGAATATAAATAAGTTAAAATTTGGCAATTGTGGGAAATGTGAAGTTGCCCACTCTGGCAGGAAGAATCAAAAAGCATTGCGTTATTTACATAGACAGAGACTGCAGAACTCTGTGGTACAGAAAGATCTAGGTGTCCTGGTATGTGAACCACAAGACATTAGTATACTAGTATAGCAAGTAGCTAAGAACGCAAATACAATGTTGTCATTTATTGCAAGGGGAATAGAATATAAAAGAAGGGATGTTTTCCTGTATTTCGATCAGGCATCTGTGACATCTGGAATACTGGACAGGCAGTCTCGGGAATGGAACTCATTCACAACCCAAAGTCCATCCACAAATTGATTTGTACACAAGTTGGAACACAATATAGGATGTTATGAAGTAGGTATTCGTAAGTACGGGAAACATTTGTACGTCTGATATTTAAAATTAACCCCTAATCATAAGTACAAGCATTTGTAAGTGGGACAACTGTAAATCAGGGATTCCCTGCACACAGTTTTGGTTTCCCTATTTATCAAATAACACAAATGCATTTGTTGATCATCACAGGTTTATGTGACTGATACCTGATTTGGGACAGGAGGGATGGGAGGGTGTTATCTAACAAGATTTGAACAGTTTCAGTGTATATTCATTGGAGTTTAGGAAGATTACAGGTGATCTTATGAATTTTGCCTCAGAATGCACAATAAGCATTTTGCAAAACAGTGTAGATTTTAAAAGTATAAATTCAATATAATTCTACGCAATGTTATTGAAATATCTCATGAGGTGGATTTTGCAGCGTGAAACACACTAATACCAAAAGGACAACGAGAGGTTTTGACCTTTTACACAGAAAATTAGGAAGTTTCTCCCCACAGAAGGGCATTCAATATTATCATCCTAGCACCAAGGGTCCCTTGTTGGGCGATGAAGAGCAATGGGCAAAGGCAAACAGCCTGGTATTTGCCAGGTACAAAGCAAACAGACAGAAAATCAACCATATATTAAAGATTAACGTATAAGATTAAGTAAACTTCATGAGTTTTCAAATTAAGGTTGCTTATTTTGAGGACCACAACCAAAAAAAACTCTAAATGACTTGGATGTAAAATTTAAAAATATATGCAATAAAAATATCTACAGGTCAAGGTAACTACTTTATACAAGTCACTATACATCCAAGAAGATATTCAGAAATATAAATAAATAGAAAACTTGGTTTGAAATTTAAAGAGCTTTCATTTTTTTTTTCTCATCTCTTACTCCAGTTCTTGCAGTAGAAACATACTTACCACACTCTTAAAATATTTTTCGAACAACTGGCAAGCAAAAATCCAATGTTTATGCATCTTCAAACCAAGTAGACAAGTATAACAAAATTTAAACTTTCTGCGCCTAAGAAAGACATCAAAAGCTTAAGTTTGATGACAGGCAAGAATGTTTGCTGGTATTGCTTTGAACAGCATCCCAACACTGGTAAACAGATTGAGTGATCTTTGTTGAGTGGCTGGATTCATTTTAGAATCATTGTACCCATTAGAGCACTTATTTGCCAATTTACGTGGAACATATCGAAAAAAATTTCAGTCCCAAGCAATAAACTCACTCTTTAGGTGCTATTAGCAAGGTAAGATAGTTGGTGAATCAAACATTTATGGAATATGGTACAAACCTGAATGAGATACTGGATGGTCATTTGGAAGTGCCATAATGTTATATAAAACCTCATCTTCACCTCCTACAGCATTCACCCACCCATTGAATGCATCATCCCTTTTCAGTAATTAGATATCTGCAAATTTAAGCCCATCTTTAAAGGGATATCAGGCGCTAGGGGCTCCTCATATGAGTTGCACATCAATGTGAAAAACTCAGAGTGCAATGTCACCATCTTGTCTATAGGCTTGATCGATATCAAGCTCTACAAACGGTGAATCCACTAGTTGCAGAGGTCTTTTTGTAATCAAATAGTGCACACTTAACTCTGGAAATATAAGTGCAGATTCACACACCTGGCCTCCATCTAGTGTATTACAGAAGCTGCCTTTCCAATGACAGAATTTCCTAACTAGTCATCAAGAAAAGTGGAAGCTTTGTAAAGGATCAATTTCAACATATCATCCACTTAGGTACACTAGATGTCCAAATTCAACACTCAAATGAGGATTGGGATATTTTAGAATCTTTGACAAGTATCTTGACTGCCATGATCCTGACTCACTCTCCAGGGTATTCAATGACAGGGTGGTATAGATTGGAGTTCACAATCTCTTTAAAAGACATCCTGGTCCTGAATCTCACATGTGTCTTTAATTATCTGTCTCAATCTTTAGAACCTCAGGTGAAGACCGCTGTAAACATTTCATAAGCTGACTCAGCACTGAAATTTTGCTGTTACTGAAGAAAGATAGTGAAGGCCAAAATCTGTGCAAAGGTTGGACAGGGGTGGCATGGAAGTTCAGTGGTTAGCACTGCAGGCTCACAGCACCAAGGATCCAGGTTTGATTCCAGTCTCGGGTGACTGTCTGTGTGGAGTTTGCACATTCTCGCCATGTCTGCGTGGGTGTGCTCTGGTTTCCTCCCACAGTCCAAAGATGTGCAGGCTAGTTGGATCAGCCATGCTAAATTGCCCATAGTGTTCAGGGGTGTGTGGGTTACAGGGGAATGGGTCTGGGTGGGATGGTCCAAGAGCAGTGTGGACTTGTTGGGCCTAAGGGCCTGTTTCCACACTGTAGGGTATCTAATAGGAGCATGTTTCAGATCAAATTCCTGAGTAAAATATTTGAGGAGGAAACACAATCTACAGAGAGCTTATGGGTTTTTGAAGCAATCAGAAAAAAAAGATAGATTTTTCTCTTATGAGGAATATGTAATACTAATTGCACTTTTTCAAGATCACAATGCATTGCAAGTCTTATGAGACCAGTTGCATTAATCTTGCAGACCTTTGGAAGAGTGTTCATCTGATGCCCCAGGAAGAACAGAAGTTAAGGGAATGCATGATCAAATTTTGTACTTTATTTAGTGTTTATACTCTAGATTCAAAAAGAGTATCCTGAGTGCTTCAGGATCTTCCATTGTGAATTTACCTGCTGCATTCAATGATTTAGTTTCACAGCATTAAACAGGAATGATTTCAGATTCTGCTCAAAACTTCCTAGGTATTACATCACTCCTTTTGATGTTATGCTGTTGAACACTTCACTATTGTGGACAACAGATTAATCAATATAATACAGTACTTCATATACTTCAAACTAAGATAAAAATGGTTTTGCGCTGCCCAAGAGGATTTGAAGGTATTGAAGAAAAAGTGTTCTTTTCAAATTGTTGATTCATATTGATGTCCTGGGGTAGTGGGACAGTCATGGATTGCAAATTTTCGCCTGAATTGCAGAGATACGCTGAAAGGTTTCACAATGATTCATCATTTACTTAGTTTATTTTGTCTGCAAAAACACATTACTATAATGTTAAAATAAATAAATGTTAATAATTGTGATGTAAGGGGAGAACACTGCAAAAAAATGTTTAAGTACAATTCTAATTTATTAAAATCCAGAGGGAAAAAAAACTCAGTATGTTTAATAGCCAAAATCAATTGATGCTGCCGGAGAAAAAAAAATGTACTGGTAGCTGTGGAATTGATCACTGCACTAAAGATATACATCATACACGTACAAAAGGTAACATTCCAAGGAGAATTCAACACGCCAGTATGATACAGAAGGGATCGAGTGTTTATGTATGCTCGAAAGTCAAAACTAGAACTACTCATGGCTGTGGATAGTGCTGAAAAAAAATAAGCTGCCAAGATTCTTGTCTTGCACAAATCACGACAAACAATGACACAGTGTAGAGGTGAAGGAACACAGCAGGCCAGGCAGCATTAGAGGTGCAAGAAAGCTGACATTTCGGGATGGGACCCTTCTTCCAAACTCTGATTTCTGAAGAAGGGTCCCAACCCGAAACGTCAGCTTTCCTGCTCCCCTGATGCTGCCTGGCCAACTGTGTTCCTCCAGCTCCACACTGTGTTATCTCTGACTCCAGCATCGGCAGTTCTTACTATCTCTCAAGACAAACAATTACCATTTATTCCACAGGAGAAAAGGGTGCTGACTCTTTGGAAAGAAAAAATAACTACATCTCCTTAATCTCTCCATGAATTTCCTCACATGGACATAACAACTGTCTGAGGTGAAAGCTGACAACAAGCTTCTCAAGGATATTTAGGGCAGGGCAGTAAATATTGTTCTAATTATGCCCTGATCCATGAACAAATAATACGAAAGCACTCACTCAAAGTGATAATGAGAAAAATTCCCATTCAAAGTTTGCACCTTTCTAGTAGCTTATCTGTTGCAATAAACAAACACACCTTAATGAAAACCTGACAATTTCTGATCTTTAGCAGCCTCTTTCAAGTATCAGATTGAACTCTGAACCCTGCTGAGATAACTGTTGCTTCTGAAAGTTAACCATTTAGAATGGCATAATAGCAATATGTGTGGGAAAACATTATCAAAACTAGATTTCTCAGACATTGGAAAGGATGCCAGTGAGATCTCTGCATTTGGTCATGCCTGTCATTTTTTAGGTCTGTGAATTCAACATCAGATATACCAATGCATCTCTGCTGTCATAAACTCTTCAGATTTCTGACTTTTTCAAAGTCTCCCATCCACTCCAGTCAATCACTCCTCACTTTATGCTTTCTCTGCCATCTTCCTCATGCCCCAATATGCTCAAATATCCCATGAGACTGACTTACCCCGTCCCCTTACACTTTCTTCATTCAGCGATAGCATTTCCACTTTTCTGACAGTTCTCAACAGGGGTCGCAATCGGAAATATTGAACTCAAATATGTAAAAAGAACATCAGGGAACACTTTTGTTTACAATGATGGCAGGGAAATCTCAGATCTCTTTCTCTTTTACAGGTTTTGGATGCTATGTAATTAATTTTTTGAGTGAAACTTTTTTGTTATTTATGCATTTCAAACAAATACAAAGGCGAGTAAACACTCAGGAGTCAATGATCACTCTGATCTGAAGGAATGGTAGATAAGGTTGAATGTTCTTTATCTGCCCAAGTAAAGTTGTACATAATAAATTTTGTGATTTGCAGCTACGATGCATGATCCCTGCTGAACACCTCAAATTCTCTACGAAACTAAAGGCACGATGCAAAGTACAAAACTGTTGTTAACGCGACATCACACTGACACCTCAAAAGGCCCGATTTGTATTTCTGAAACAGCTCAATATGTTTGATTACAGTGTTCCTTCAGGTCGCTTCGCTTCTTACTAAATTACAATTTTAAATATATTTGTACCACAGGTGTAAAGAAAACTTGAAACAAAAACAGAAATTGCTGGAAAAGCTCAGGACTTCCCCAGAACGTGAAGAAAACTTGTCCATCACGATTAATGTACACAAGCTAAAGCGTGATAAAGCGAGAGCCATAGAAAAGTGACAATACAGGAGTTCTTCCTTCGATCGAAATAAAGAGATCGAGCCTCGCCTGTAAACATCACACAACCTGTCACTGATTTTTTTACTGAAATGTTTCTGTTGATCGGCCTGGGTCTGGCTCTCACCTCATTCGCTTCGCTTTGCTGCTGCTCTTTCTTCTTCTTCCTTTTCTGTCTCTTTTTCTCGCTGTTGCTGGCGCCAGGCTGGGTGCCGTTATTTTTCTTTGCAGCTCCGGCACGAGAACTTTTCCCAAGCCGGTTACCGGCGCTGTGATTCCTGCCGGAGTCTGAATCTGTACCGGACGAGTCGCCTTCTACCCGGAGCAAAGCAAAACGAGAGGCGGTGGCACGGAGTGAGGCCGAACCGACTGCTGCCGCCATTGTCGAGCTCCACCATTCAATAGATACAAGAAAACGGCCGGGGTAAGGAGGTAATGAAGGGGGGAGGGGAATATCCAAAAGGCCACAACACACGACTCGACCACACCTCCTCAATGCAGTGGGGGCACCTGAGAGACGGTGTCGGAGAGCACAGCGGAGGGGCGGGGCAAAGAGACCTAGGGGCGGGACTTGTGATTTAGGGGCGGGATTTGATGTCGGTGGGCGGGTCGTGATGTCATAGGGGCGGGGTGTGCTGTCAGGGGCGGAGCTTGAGGCCCACGGCGGGGCCTGACGTGCAGCGGGGACGCGACTTCCGAGGGCGGGGTCTGAGGTTCTAGAGGTGTGGCGTGATGTCCAATGTCTGGTATATGGGCGTGACTTAGCGTAGGAACTGGGTGCGCTGCTAGGATGCGGAGTTAAAATTCAATGGGCAGCTGGAAGTTTGAGACTGTCGCACTAATGCACTAGTTCAGAGATAGTGGGAACTGCAGATGCTGGAGAATCTGAGATATCAAGGTGTAGGGCTGGATGAACACAGCAGGCCAGGCAGCATCAGAGGAGCAGGAAGGCTGACGTTTCCGGCCTAGACCCTTCTTCAGAAATGGGAGAGGGGAATGAGGTTCTGAAATAAGTAGGGAGAGAGGGGGAGGCGAATAGAAGATAGAGGAGATGATAGCTGGAGAGGACACAGGCAGGTGGGGATGGAGCCAGTAAAGGTGCGGTGTAGGTAGGGAGGGGATAGGTCAGTCCAGGTAGGATGGACATGTCAAGGAGGGGGGGATGAGGTTGGTAGGTAGGAGATGGGGATAGGTGGGAGGAAGGACAAGTTAGGGAGGCGGGCCATTCAAATGCTTTAATGTTGCTCGCCTGTACTTCGCACAAAGTAATAAAAAAGAGCCCTCTTCGCGTCGCAGTCAAGAATTGATTGTGTAGGGCCTACAGATTCTCCCGAGTTGTATCATTCGACCGCAGCACCAATTTATCACACCTTAACGCCTTACCATCGCTCAGCAGAAGACCAGTTTACAGACTAAGATCTGAGGAAGGGTCACCGAACCCGAAATGTTAACGCTGATTTCACAGATGCTGCCAGACGTGCTGTGCTTTTCCAGCAACTTCTGATTTTGATTCTGATTTATAGCATCTGCAGCTGTTTCGGTTTTTACAAAATAAGATGGTGGTTACATCTTCCTCTGGAAAGGCAAAGCAGAAGAAAAGTGCAATCTCAATAGGGTTCATTAGCCATAAGAAACAAATAAATGTCTCAACAAACCCTCTCTGTTGTTAGGGAGCACCTCATGATCCTTACGGCTCACCCTGGCCCAGAAGCAGTACGTTGCAGTTGTCAGACTTTAGATGCAATTGCTGAGTCAAAAGGGGCATTCTATCCCTGCCTTGACGATCTCTATCCTGAATCCTCAAGGGAGACAAGTTGATTTTCCTCAGCTATTTCAGTGCCAGAGTGGGGATGGATGCAAATTTTGGAAAGGTGTATTAGGTGAGGAAGGTGTGGGGAAAACAAATTCCAATAGAGTTCTGTTCCTAACAAATTGTCTAGAAGATGGCCTAACACTTTGTTCTGTGAGAGGAACATACAAAACTAACAAACCAACATACCCTGCTCCAAGCACTAACATCTAATTGCTACATGTAACAAGCAAGGCACAAAGATGTCTGCCCCACCTGCATCATGACTGGAGTTGACAACAGGTGTAATTGATCACCAACTAATCCATGCTACTATCTGCATCAAACCACTGCACAATAAATCCAAGAAACATGCAGAGAACAGCACCAACCTCTGTACATGGTCTTCGATCTCACATAGGCCTTCAACTCTGACAAACATGAGGGATTGTGGAATATCCACCACATATTCGATTGCTCACAGAAATACACTGCCATTTGCCTTCCACTTCACGATGACATTCCACCACAGACCCAAGACAAATACAAACTGGGCTCAAACAGGACTGTATCATCATACCAATACGCTTTTCCATCTTCCTCATCACAATGTTCCAAGGCATTTCTGTGAAGTTCCCTGCCATAGAGGAGCTATCCAAGAAGATAAGCAGGAAGCTGTTCAACCTTCAATACCTCCAGGTCAGAACCAAGTGCACCCAAGTTCTGTTACTGAGCACCCAACTTCTGTCATTGAGCACCCCAAGATCTGTAATCACAGACATCACCTGAGTGTGCACACATATTCAGAGGCTGAGCTACATTCACAGACTCATTCACAGAATGTATGAGAGAATAGGCCTTAGAACTAAACATCTGGAAAACGAAGGTTCTCGACCAGTCCACTCCAGCTACACAATGCTGTCTCTGACCACTAAAATAACAGCAAGCCCCTGGACAATGTGAATCCATGGCTTAGAAGCCTCCTCTAGGTGTGAGCAGACATTGATGATGAAGCCCAACATCGACTCCAATTCACCAGCGCAGGCTTTGGAGGCCTAACAAACAAAATGTTCAAAGTCCGAGACTTCAAACCCAGCACCAGGCTCATGGTCTACTGAGCAGCTGTAGGCTCCACAGTCGTTTGTTTCCAATATAGACAATGTACAGCAGGCACCCCAAATCCCAAAGAGTTATAACCCACATTGCCTTCGCAAAATTCTGCTAACGCAGTGGCAGAACAGATGCATCAACATGAGTGTCCTCTCCCAGGTCAGTATTTCCAGTATTGAGGCACTGGTGATTCATGACCAGCTGCGATGGGTAAGCCACATTACCCGCATGTCAGACACAAGACTTGCTAAACAAATTTTCTACTTCAAGCTCTGTAATGGTAAATGATCACCAGGAGGGCAAAGGAAATGCTACAAGAACACCTTGAAAACCCGTCTAAATGACACAACATCAAAACTGGCATGTGGGAATCACTTGCCTTTGAACTCAGAAACTGAAGAAGAAACATCTGGGGAGGCGCCAACCTCTTTCAGCATCACTGAGTGGAGCATGTGTAGAGCTGAGCACCAGCAATGGAATGAACACGTGGAATCTAAAGCATCACCACTAACAACCCCCCAAACCACCTCCCCACCCAGCCCCCGCCTCCCCCCCACCCCCGGCCTTGCCACTGCCTCAACAAACGTTATCCACCTCTTCTGTGACAGAGTCTTTAGCTCCAGGATTAGACATTTCAACCACCACAGAAGCATCCTCACCGGGTCACCTTAAGATTATCTTGTTGGGAAATGCAAAATTATGTCCTGCTGTACCTTATTTAAAACTTTACAGGATCAGCTGTAGAAATGGTGATCTTGCAGTCTACTTTCCACCCTTGAGAAACTGGAGGAGGAAATAAGATGTCAGATTAGCCCACTCTGCTGAAAGAGACAGGGAGAGGAATGCAAGAATAGCTCTTAGCAGCAAGTTCAGTGTATACAGGATCTTAAGGCAGTAGCACGCCATTCACATGACCCAAGAGCAGTGAATGAGAAGACTGCGCTTGATCAAGGTGATTATTGCAAAGATTATTGAAGACCGAGACATCACAGCACACTCAAGAATGCTTTATCCCTTAACAAATGTTCCAGTTTGTCATGTCTCAGAATCCAGAGGGTGTATGTCTGCATCAGGAATGTCACTTAGCTCTGTACACTCTGAGAAATGATTATACAGTGTCCCTTCTTGTTGGGAAAAATACAGCCAGCAAGCTTCATGATTCTCCATGAAGCAGGGAGCTATTGAGCATAAGTGTGAAGAAATGAGAACCCCTCTTTAAACTAAAGGTTGTACATATGAACATACAAATTAGGAGCAAGAGGAGGCCAGGCAAGCAGAATGTGCAGCCCTCTGCTCCAATTCCAACCTCACCATCAAACCCGCAGACAAGGGAGGCGCAGTTGTCGTATGGTGCACTGACCTCTACATTGCTGAGACCAGACGCCAACTCTCCGACACCTCCTCCTACTGCTTCCTGGATCATGACCCTACCCCTGAGCACCAAACTATTCACAACCTCATCACCTCAGGTGACCTCCCACCCACAGCCTCTAACCCCACACCACCCGCTTCTATCTCCTTCCCAAAATCCACAAACCCGCCTGCCCTGGTTGACCCATTTTCTCCGCCTGTTCCTGCTCCACTGAACTCAGCTCCACCTATCTGGACTCCATTTTCTCTCCCTTGGTCCAGGAACTCCCTACCTACGTCCGTGACACACCCAAGCCCTCCACCTCCTCCAGATCTTCCAATTCCCTGGTCTCCAACACCTCATTTTCACCATGGACGTCCAGCCCCTATACACCTGCATTCTCCATGTAGATGGCCTAAAGGCCCTCCACTTCTTCCTCTCCCGCAGACCTGACCAGTTCCCCTCCACCGACACCCTCATCTGCCTAGCCGAACTCGTCCTCACCCTCAACTTCTCTTTCGATTCCTCTCACTTCCTACAGGCAAGGGGGGTGGCCATGGGTACCTGCATGGGCCAAAGCTATGCCTGCCTCTTTGTAGGTTATGGGGAACAGTCCCTCTTCCGCACCTACGCTGGCCCCAAACCCCTCATCTTCCTCCGTTACATTGATGACTGTTTCGGTGCCACCTCGTGCTCCCAAGAGGAGCTCGAACAGTTCATCCACTTCACCAAAACCTTCCACCCCAACCTTAACTTCAACTGGACCATCTCCCACACATTCCTCACCTTCCTGGACCTCTCTGTCTCCATCTCAGGCAACGACCTAGAAACCGACATCCATTTCAAGCCCACCGACTCCCACAGCTACCTAGAATACACCTCCTCCCACGCACCTTCCTGCAAAAATTCCATCCCCAATTCCCAATTCTTTCGCCTCCGCCACATCTGCTCCCAGGAGAGGGAGGCATTCCACTTCCGTACATCCCAGACGTCCTCGTTCTTCAAGGACCGCAACTTCACCACCCCCCCCCCCCCCCCCCGCAGTGGTCGAGGACGCCCTCGACCGTGTCTCCCACATTTTCTGCAACTCATCTCTCACACCCCACCCCCGCAATAACTGCCAAAAGAGAATCCCCCTAGTCCTCACATACCACCCCACCAACTTCCAGATACAACGCATCATCCTTCCACACTTCCGCCATCTACAATCCGACCCCACCACCAAAGCCATTTTTCCATCCCCACCCTTGTCTGCCTTCCGGAGAGACCACTCTCTCCGTGACTCCCTTGTCCGCTCCACACTCCCCTCCAACCCCACCACACCCGGCACTTTCCCCTGCAACTGCAGGAAGTGCTACACTTGCCCACACACCTCCTCCTTCACCCCATTCCAGGCCCCAAGAATACTTTCCACATCAAGCAGATGTTCACCTGCACATCCGCCAATGTGGCATACTGCATCCACTGTACCCGTTGTAGCTTCCTCTACATTGGGGAAATCAAGCGGAGGCTCAGGGACTGCTTTGCAGAACACCCACGCTCGATTCGAAATAAACAACTGCACCTCCCAGTCGCGAACCATTTTAACTCCCCCTCGCATTCCTTAGACCACATGTCCGTCCTGGACCTCCTGCAGTGCCATAATGATGCCACCCGAAGGTTGCAGGAACAGCAACTCATATTCCGCTTGGGAACCCTGCAGCCCAATGGTATCAATGTGGATTTCACCAGCTTCAAAATCTCCCCTCCCAATGCATCCCAAAACCAGCCCAGCCCATCCCCGCCTCCCTAACCTGTTCTTCCTCTCACCCATCCCCTCCTCCTTCAAGCCACACCTCCATTTCCTACCTACTAACCTCATCCTGCCCCCTTGACCTGTCTGTCCTCCCCGCACTGACCTATCCCTTCCCTATCTCCCCACCTATACTCTCCTCTCCACCTATCTTCTCCACCATCCATCTTCAGTCCACCTCCCCCTCTCTCCCTATTTATTTCAGAACCCTTTCCCCATCCCCTTTTTCTGATGAAGGGTCTCGGCTGAAACGTCAGCTTTTGTGCTCTAAGATGCTGCTTGGCCTGCTGTGTTCATCCAGCTCCACACTTTGTAACCTCTAAAGGCTGCTTTGTTATTCAAAAGATCATGCTTGCTCTGATTACTCCACATTCGTACAACAACCTTTCACCCTCTTGTTGATCAAGCCTTAAAATTATTTAAGCACTGTGCTTCTGTCACTTTTTCAAGAAGAAAATTCCAAAGCTTCATGACTGAGGGCATTGTTGCTATGTTTTCAGATGACATAGAGATAGGTGTAAGGGTAGGTGGTATTAAGGATGCAGAGAGGCTACAGAAGGACCTAGACAGGCAATGAGAGTGGGCAAAGAACTGGCATGAATTGGAACGAAAATGCAATGTGGGAAAGTATGAAGTTATGCACTTCAGCAGGAAGAATAGAGTCATAGACTATTTTCGAAAAGGGAATAGCTTTGGAAATCTGACGCACAAAGAGACATAGTAATCCTGGTTCAGGACTCTCTTAAGGTTAACATGCAGGTTCAGATGGCAGTTAGAAAGGCAAATGGAGTGTTCGCATCCATTTCAAGAGAGCTAGAGTAGAAGAGCAGAAATGTACTGCCGAGGCTGTATAAGGTCTGGTCAGACCACATTTAGAATATTGTCAGCAATTTTAGACCCCGTATCTAAGGAAGGATGTGTTAGTGTTGGAGGAATTTCAGATGAGGTTTACAAGAATGATCCTAGGGATAAAGGGTGTGTCATGTAAGGAGTAGTTGGGGACTCTTGGTCTGTACGAGTTTAGAAAGATGAGGGGGATCTGATTGGAACTTATAGAATACTGAAAGGCCTGGAGAGAGTGGATGTGGAGAAAATGTTTCTACTAGTAGGAGAGATTGGGACCTGAGGGCAGAGCCTCAGATGAATCGATGACCCTTCAGAACTCAGACAGAAGGTGGTGAATCTGTGGAACTCATTGCTGCAGAGGGCTGTGGATACCAAGTCATTCAGTGTTTTAAGACAGAAAATTATAGTTTCTTAATTAGTAATAGGATCAAGGGTTATGGGGAGAAGGCAGGAGAATGGGGTTGAGAAACATTGGCCATGACCAAATGGTGGCGCAGACTCGATGAGCTGAATGGTCTAATTCTGCTCGTATATCTTATGGTCTTATGACCCTCTGTGATAAGAAAAATGTTTTCATCTCTGTCTTAAATGGCAAACACATTTTTAAATGGTGACCCCTGGTTCCAGCTTCTCCCACAAGAGGAACCATTCTTTCCCCATCCACCCCATCAAGACCGCTCAGGATATTTCAATGAAATCATTCCTTACTCCTGTAAACGCCAGTGGATATAAGCCAAGCCTGTCCAATTGTTCCACTCCATCCATTCCAGGCATTTCTAGGATGTTATTTATGTCCTGTATAGTGAAGATTGATGCAAGATGCAAGAATATGTTCAATTGATCTGCCACCTCCTTTTTTTATTATTAATTTCTCAATATCTCTTTCTATTGAACCAACACTTTGTTAATGTTGAAGAAAAAAACCAGAGTTAACATTTCGGGTCTAGTGACCCTTCCTCAGAACATTAACTCTGATTTTTTTTCTTCACAGATGCTGCCAGATCTGCTGAGTTTTTCTAGCAACTTTTGTTTTTGTTCTTGATTTATAACATCCACAGTTCATTCAGTTTTTATTTTGTTAATGCTCTTCTTTGCTTAAAACATTCTATAGAAACTCTTACTGTCTGTTTTTAGATTTGTAGCTAGCTTTCTCTCATGCTTTAATTTTTTTTCCTCATTTTTTAAAGCTGGTATGGACCTAATGGAAGCATCAGGCAGATGAATACTTGCTATCTACAGATCTGTCATAATGCCTTTATAGTGAGACAGACATCCATCCCATAGATTTTTGAGCTCCAAAGCAATGTACGTGGCTGGCTATTAGGTGACAAGGGATACTCTCTGAGATATGGCTCATGACTCCTCAGAGAAGGCGTCAGCATGCATACCAGCTGAGCACTGATAAAATGGGTGGAATATCATTGAGCAAACTGCTGCGTTCCTCAGAGCTTTCACTATTTTGACTGGCCAGGAAAGGCCTATATTTGACTAAAAAGATCTCCAGGTTCATAAATACTCCAAAGTGATGTTCATGAGAAACCAATGAGTATTTTAAGTACTGTTATTTGCTCAGTAATGGATTAACTGTTCTGATATGAAGTCATTGGACTCAAAACGTTAATGCTGCTTTCTCCCCACAGATGCTGCCTGACCTGCTGAGTTTCACCAGCAATTTCTGCTGTTGTTTCAGATCTTCACCATCCACAGTAATTTGTTTTATTTATTTGTCATTGAAAGGTTTGCTACCTTTGGTATTTATAAGAAAGACAAATGTTTGTTTTTACGAAACGAAGCGCTTGAAGGGATTTAAGGATATTTAATAGGTTTTCATGAACTATTAATTTTAATACATTGAAGTCTGCAATAAATAATTAGAGATAATAGGAACTGCAAATGCTGGAGAATCTGAGATAACAAGATGTAGAGCTGGATGAACACAGCAGGCCAAGCAGCATCTTTCCTGCTCCTAAGATGTTGCTTAGCCGACTGTGTTCATCCAGTTCTACACCTTGTTATCTATAATAAATAATTAGAGTTTATTTTAATTTAAATTCAGTAAACTTTGTTGGAATAAGAGGTAAATGGGGCTGTGGGATCTTAGAGAGGTGTATGGGCTGGCATGTTTCAGCACTAACTTGGTACTGGGACTGTAATCGGCCCTAGTAATGGGAGGGAGCATACTGGAGGTTATCGGCTTTGGGTCAGGGCACTAGATGGCACATATGGACATGAGGAATGTTTACAGATGTGAGGCTCGAGGGTCCAATGCTTTACAATTGGGTCACAATCCCAGAGAGCTGAGGCAGGCCTTTCAACCAATCCTTGGGACTTTGCATCCATTGTGGCAGCCTCCAATCAGTGTCCAGAGGTAGAAGGCCCAGCTTGTTGTGTAAGCATTGTAGGACCATTGAGAAACTTTGCAATGATATCATGAAACTGCGCATCATTGAGCATAACAGTATAGTGCGAAAACAGTTTGAATACTCTCGGAGTATAAACCAGACTACTACTAGAATAACAGTCTTAAGAGTACATGGACATGAACATATGAAGAGGATAAATAAGTCATTACCTAATGTAACTATAACATCAGAGCCTGGTATATCCATAATTACTACCTTCAGCAGTATGCAGTATAAATATATAATGAATAGTGTTACTTAGAAGTCTAAATCTGAGGACATTTCTTGATTTTGCCTTTTCCTTAACCACTCTGTCCTGGACCCAAACACCTAAATGTAACATCAAACTACATGATAAAATATGGTGGTAATGACAGGATACACTGCCTAGAAAGTCATGGCAGCAGTGAACATGAGAAAAAAGATGTGTCTGGAGGAGAAAAGAATTACAAAAATCACTTTTTTCAAGAAATTGTTGGAAAAGCTTTAGGATCCTCTCCCATCCAGAAAAGCCACAGAGCTACACAGCAGCTGTGAA
This sequence comes from Stegostoma tigrinum, assembly GCF_030684315.1. Classification (NCBI taxonomy): domain Eukaryota; kingdom Metazoa; phylum Chordata; class Chondrichthyes; order Orectolobiformes; family Stegostomatidae; genus Stegostoma; species Stegostoma tigrinum. The sequence goes on along the minus strand of NC_081356.1, from coordinate 60,573,988 downwards.
GGAAACAGCTCTGAATAGAAAATTCCCAGAGAGGTGCCACCAGAAGACCAACAAACTCAAGAAGCTTTTTACAGCAAGTAATAGGGGAAACAATTTTTTATAAAAACATGACAGCAGCAAAAGCCCACCAGCAGCTAAGGGGATAAAATCAAATAGAGTACCTGTATGAAATGGTCAATCACCAGACACCAACAGCAGATTCAATCCATCAAGGGAAAGGACAGAATTTTTTTGTCTCCCCCAAAAACCTAGGTTGAAGATCATAGTTAAGACCTCTAACAGTGAAGTAACAACTTTCTGAACTATTTACTCAGCAATAAAGTTAATAACAGCAAGTTATGATCATTTGTCAGGAGCAGGCTTAAAGAACATACAATTGAGAAAGATAAAAATTGGAATAAGAATTGTTATTGTAATTCCAAGTGTCAAAGGCCTAACAGTACAGTTAGTGAAATCTATATTATTTCAAAAATTCAGACAATAAATTCAAACATTTGGTAGTCAAGTTAGAATTTTTGAGTTTATCCATTTAAAATATAAAAATATGAAAATTCAGTAAAAGTAAAAAACACAAATCTGATCACCTGTTGTCCAACTCAGGATGAAAACAATAAAACTCAGTGAAAATAACATCAAATAGACAGTTTTAATACTGTCCGAAAAAATTAGTGAACCTTTTTAGAGTAGCCATTTTAATAAGGTTTTACCCACAGATCTTTGAAAATACTCCAGTTATTTTGAAAGAGTAATATCTTTATTCATCTCTATGAAGAAAGCCATACTGGTAAAAGGAAAATCAAACTTTACATTGACAACAGCATTTAGAGTCACAGGGTTGTAAAACATAGAAATAGACCCTTCAGTCCAACTCGTCCATGCCAACCAGATACCAAAACTAATCTAGTCCCATTTACCAGCATTTGGTCCTTATCTCTCTAAATCCTTCCTATTCATTTGCCCATCCAGGTGCCATTTAAATGTTGTAATCGTACCAGCCTCAACCACTTTCTCTAGCAGCTTATTCCATACATGTATCACCCTCTGCATGAAAAAGTTGCTCCTTAGGTCCTTTTTAAATCTTTCCCTTCTCACCTTAAATCTACGCCCTCTAATTTTGGACTCCCCTCCCTGAGAAAAAGACTGGCAATCCACCCTATCCATGCCGCTCATGATTTTACAAACCTCTATAAAGGTCACCCCTCAGCCTTCAACACAGCAGAGAAAATAGCCCCAGCTTATTCAGTCTCTCCCCATAGCTCAAACCATCCAACCTCAGCAACATCCTCATAAATCTTTGCCGCAACCTTTCAAATTTAACAACACTTTTCCTATGGCAGGGAAACCACAACTGAACACGGTATTCCAAAAGAGGCCTAACCAATGTCCTGTACAGCCACAGCATGACCTCGCAGCCCTATATTCAATGCACTGACCAATAAAGCCAAGCATACCAAACACCTTCTTCACTATTCTGACTACCTGCAACACCACCTTCAAGGAACTATGAATTGGCACTCCAACATTCCCTAGGACCTTACCATTAAGTGTATAAGCCCTGCCCTGATTTGCCCAATTAAAATGCAACACCTCACATTAATCAAAATTAAACTCCATCTGCCACTCCTTCCACCCATCTGACTTATGTCACTCTTCAATGTCCAGTATATGACTAATTCAAAACAGCAGAAACAGTAATTGCTTTAATCAACTGAGAATACCGTAAAATAACAACATGAGTATAGTATGAGATCAAGATCCTAAAAATATTCTTCAAAATCAAGAAAATAATCAACAACTAATACAGCCTATCAACAATTAAACAATGCAACAAGATTCATTAAAACCAATCTCTCTGCCATAAAACAACTCAGCTTTCACAACCATTTGTTACATCAGCAAATTGACACGTTTGGAAAACATAATTCCTAAGATTTCAAAGGAGTTCTGGAATGGATGCCCAAATCAAATACAGCTTCCTAATTAATGGGAAGAAAATCAGATCAAGTTTTATATGGATAACAGATCAATGAGAAACAAATTACAGTTAACAACCACACAACAGCTTTTAATCAATATTTCACTTCCAGAACAAAGAAGATACTGGTGAGATCATACATCAACAAATTTTTGATGTGATTTGATTTATTATTCTCATGACATGTACCTAGGTACAATGAAAAGTTTAGTTTGGCGTGTGGTACAGGCAGGTTATAACATACAAAAATTATAGAGTGATTGAACAGAGTGAGGAATACTAAGTTACAGCTGCAAAGAAAGTGCACCAAAAAGCAAGATCAACAGTAGATTTTAAATTTGAGAGAACATTCAGTTGAGTCTGTAGATAGTTCCATAAATGCACACTCTGAACCTTTTAGTTGTGGAAACTTAAAAGACGAATTCATTTGTCACAGAATTGTCGTTGGTCAGTTGGAACAGTTACTGAATGGAGTTACTGAATACTATATGGAACAGTTACTGAATGTCTTCAATCAAAATGTTTCTACCTTGAGAATTAGCAGCCTAAATAACCCTGGACACAGAGTCCAGAAAATTGTTCTAAAAGCATTATAGAGTAAAGGTTCCATTCAATGCAGTGTATTCTACAGAACATATTTACGAAAGCAGAATAAACCATCTGACCAGAGGAGACAGACTCCTCATCTGAGCAACATACTGCATTTGCCAACATCTATATGCAATCCTAAGCAATCTGATGCCACATATTTTGTGATGGTTATGGTTCCAAAACTCCACATAGGCAAACTGTTTAGTCTTCTGCCAACAATCATCACTACTCATTGTTGCAAGAAGTCACTTCTTGAAAAAATGCTACAAGCAGAACAACATATCAAATAACAAAGCAAATCATTTCTAACCCAACATGTACATTCACACCACTGAACAAAATCTTGAAAAATATTTCAAAACTGGAAGGGAACATGAAGAACAACAACTTTCGAAAAACCTATTTTACTCCATCACAGGAGAAATGAAGCAGTCATATTGTATAGATTTATTTAGAAATGATTTCTGTAAATGTAAATCCAACTAAATATAAACTAGATATTGGTACCAGCATCACAGTTATCTTGGATTATATTCCATGGTTCATCTGATTTAAAGCTGTGCGTAGGTTAAAGGTACAGGAACATAAAATGTTAGAAGTGTCTTCCGGTACCAGTATCCCAAATTGTTGTATCAGATTATGAAATAACTGTGAAATCACTTTGAAAGGTAATCAAACTCGTACATGTCTTCACTTTAGATTGACTGCTTCATTTCTTCCTCGGGGAGCTAAGAATAGTACCCAATACTAATAACAGAGCACAAGTATAATCCCCTTGTAATTCTCATTCACACCTGCAGTTATATCATCACAAATTCAGTTGGCCATATCTAAAAGAAGTCAGCAGGAAAGACATAAAATTAGCAACTTTACCTCAAGTGTCTCTATACATGGTTATATAATTTCCCGATCAGGTCAAAGATTTTACAATGGTAGGACAGGTAACGAAAATGTGTACAATAAATGTCGTAAAAAGAAGTAATCTAAGTAACTAATTTGTGTATGTAATTACTGCTCAATTTTTGTGATCGGGATAAATATTTAGGGAGGGTTATTGAGCAAGGGTAAAGGACCCTGGAGCAACTATGCAATGAAGTCACCGAGCTGTACATCACTGAGCGTAGCATAAGTGCGTAAGGGTTATGGTTAGGGTTAGACTCTTACTGTACTACTCTCTAAAGTGGGAAAGAGTCTTAAGAGCACATGGACAAGAACACACAAAGAAGAAAGAGTAGTCTTTATCTAACATAGCCAAAGGATCAGAGCCTGGGTGTATCTGTGATTACCATGTACAACAATGTTTAATGTTGATGCATAATAAATGGCATTAAGTCTAAGCCTGAAGATAGTCATAGACTTTGCCTTCCCCTTGACCAATTTGTCTTGAAACCAAACGCAGTATGACATCAAAACACATTATAATAAAGTCCCAGATAACAAGGTGTAGAGCTGGATGAACACAGCAGGCCAAGCAGCATCAGAGGAGCAGGAAGGCTGACATTTTGGGTCTACACCCTTCTTCAGAAAATGAAGGGTCTAGGCCCGAAATCAGCCTTCCTGCTCCTCTGATGCTGCTTGGCCTGCTGTGTTCATCCGGCTCTACACCTTGTTATCTCAGATTCTCCAGCATCTGCAGTTCCTGCTATCTCTATAATAAAGTCTCAGTCTGCACTTGTCTCCTGCAATTAAGGAGCACTTTTTCCTTGCAAGACCGGAGTGAGTAGGGTAATTTCCCACTTCATGCACCTGACTTGAGAGCAAAACTCCAGTCCAAGGTTACCATTTTATGAGGGTAATCACAAAGAAAGCCGTGATTTATGAGTTTTAAAAATTAGAGTTCAACGACTACAAACTAAAGCTACACTTACATTTTAGGAATACTGTGTTACTTTAGTAACAATTTTGACAGCAAAGAAAAGGCCTTGTTTCAGACAGACTGACTGCCTTTGACTAATGTTGGACGAGGATGGCAACTATATAACACATTGCAGAGAGGCTGAGAACAAGGAAGGCTAATAGATTGAAGCATGTCACTCATTTCTTTGCACTGGGCTGCTTTGGTATTGTTAGAAAGATAGGAAGATTTAGTAGTCTTAGGCATGGAGTTAAGTCTTATCTCCCAGACAATGAAGGGAAATTGGCAAAATTAGTAAACATATTAACGGTTAAGGAACTAAGGGTTATGGTGAGTGGGCAAGTAAGTGGAGCTGAGTCCACGAAAAGTTCAGCCATGATATTATTGAATAGCAGAGCAGGCTTGACAGGTCAGATGGTCTACTCCTGCTCCTATTTCTTCTGATAGGTCTTTCTGTAGGAATGATGTCAATGGTTTAAACAGATAATGCCTGAGGAATGAGTTGTAGATAGTCTTAGCTTATATGGGATCAGGAAGGGAAATAGAGTTGAGAGGAAAGGTGGATATTATGAGTGATATTAAGCAGGGGATGTGGGGGAGACTGGTGTCAGAATATGATAGGTAGCCATGAAGGCAGCTGCACAGATTATTTTGATATTTGGAAAAAAGAAATCAAAGAATTTGCTGGAATAAATTTGAGAAATGACTTGGCTAGTGAATTTGAGATTTAGGATGAAATGTCTATATAATCTTTACTGTTCAGTGTGTTTACATAGATATAATTATGAAAGAATGTTAGAGAAATTCAGAAAGAGACAGTTCCAAATGCTTTAGGCATGAAGTTTTTCTCAGACCTAACGGATTAACTGAAATGTTGCAAATCAAGTTTACACTGTAGCAGTGATCTATTTATCTTTTTATATGAAAGCAGAAAATAAAGATGTCAGTGATGTTAAAAAGTCTCTAGAAATACTGTTAAGGGATTTTGGGATTCAGTCATGTTCAGCATTTTCTGGGAGAATTAGAATGCTCAGTCAATAAGTACAAAAATATATTTTGAATTTGATGTTAAATGAAGCGAACAAAAATAACATCTAGATTTGATTTGGAATCCATATGGCTGCTAACAACTCAGCACAAATGGGCCCAAATTCTGAAAATGTTTGAATGAATTTCATCAACAAGACACATTTGAATTATAAATAACTATTATTATTCACATTATTGACTTTTATTTAAAATTATTTTCCATAAGACATAGGAATGGAAGTAAGACCTTCGGCCCATCGATCCCACTCTGCCATTTAATCATGGCTGATGGGCATTTCAACTCCACTTACTCGCACTCTCCCTGTAGCCCTTAATTCCTTGCAAGATCAAAAAATTTTCAACCATAATAGTTGCTAATATTTTTAAAGGATCCTGGTACTGACTGCATTTACTGAAAATATTGATTTATTTCAGCAAGAGAATCTTACATTCTTTTATTTTTGCACAAAAACAAAATTTCCTTTAAATAAAATTAACAAGTGTAATCATAAAATGCTTCTACAAAAAAAAATCCATTACACTGGAATTCTAAAACACCTTCCTTAAAGTACAAAAAAGAACAAAACGTAGAACACTGAATAAAATTGGACCATGGCACCATTGGAACAGAAATGGAACACATTTGGATTGCCAGAATACCATGAACTGCACATCTGCAAAATAACAGTATTGTCATCTGATTAAGAACATTTGATGACACAAGTGTTTTTCACCAAGTAAAATCTGAATTTAGACTTCTCACTAGAATTATGTGGAAAAATTCAACAGTAAGTAGCAAATACGTTCCGTACACAAGATGAGGAATGTTGATTCTAGGGAGCCGACTAGTGCTGTCATCAAACACGCTTGGAGCCAGATTTAGCAATATCCAATTTAATGGTGAGTAAAGCTCTTTCTACTCAGTCCTAATGAAAAGCCTCAGCCACAACCTCAGATCAGCACTCCTGCTATACCGATGTATCAATTTTTTCCATTATCAACAACTGAGCAAAACTACCAATTAGCATCAAGTTCAGGGCATTACATGGTATAGACCTATGCTTAGTAGAACTAAAATAATTGTTTTCAAACTCATTGCATCTGGCCCACTAAAAAGGATATATTCATCTCACATGTTTGGAATGGATTTGAACATCAAACAACATAAATTGCCAATCAGATCATTTTTAGTGATGTTTATATGGGAAGAATAATAGCCAGTACATCAGAAGCATCCCTGGTCTCACTGTTCAATTGTGCCATGGGACCTTCAAAACATTTATTTGAACCATCATATGCGGTTTCATTTTTATGTTTCATTCAAAAGACTGCAACACTGATACTGATCAGTACGAAGTTCATGTTCTGTAATGAGGCTTGAGTGCACAATCTCTTAGAGATTTGACTTGTTCATCAACAAAGTTTGCACAGTCATAACACAGACCTTCTAATTAAATGAAAATTAAAATTAGGAAGTTTCAAGAATGGATGGGTAATCTGTTCTTCTTGGGGTAGATCCCAAACAGTGCAAATTTTAAAAAAACCTCTAAAGTGAGGGAAATATTCTATCAATTAAGCCATGTTAATGTTATTAACGCATGTATTGGTTCTTGGATTGACCCTGGTGCAGATGACACAATTTCAAGAAGTAGACTGCTTGGGGTATTAAGTTCACCACTGGCATTTTTAAAACACAAGACACTGAGAAGTTATGCTGAGTGACCATCAAACAGAGCTTCTGAAAGGCATTAATCCATCCATTTATCTACTCGTTATTCACAGACATTTAAGCATGATCTAAGGTGATTATGCAAATGAAATTCCGAAATCAAGCTGTTTCTGGTTCTGTTTTTCTCTAAATTATGAAAAGCTACAGAGGGATGCTTTTATTGTGCAAATTATATTACTTTCAATTTCCCCAAAGAAACAACTTATTTAGCATCTTTAATATCCTAAAATGCCTCCATGCCTTTCACAGCAGGATTAAAACAAATTTTATTCCAAGAAATTTTAGGCCAGGGAGTGGTTTTAAGCAGGGAAGACAGGAGGAAAGGCTTAGCGAGAGAATTACACAATGAACGTTTCGGCAGCTGAAGGTACACTCATCAATGATGAAGCATTTGAAATTGGGGATGTTCATAATTCCAGACTTGCAGGAATGCAGATATTACAGACAATTCAGGGCTTCAGGATGATTCAGAAAAAGGAAGCAAGTAGGCCCGGGGAGATTTGAAAACCAACACCAGAAATCAACACACTGCTCAGCTAATGTAGATCAGCAAGCACTGGGATGATTGGTGGCAAGGATGTGGCACAAATTAGGTCATGGACTTTTACACTTTATGAGTGTAGAACATGAGGCTGGTCAAGAGTGCATTTGAATAGTTAAGATAACAAAATACATGGGTGTCAGTTGCAGATGAGATGAGGTGTTGTTATTCGGATAGAAATAAGTGGCCTTTGATGGCCCAGTTCAGTTTAGTAAGTAACCATTCATGTGCTATAGTTTTATTCCAACTGTGTTTTCCGTCATTCACTCCAGTAATATTTGTGCATTCTAGTCTTCAATTCAGAGATATGTGTAGTATACTACAATTTTCTGATAATTCAATATGAAAATGTTAGAAGCAGAACTGCAAGACTAGTTTTTTTTCCCATTAGTCTTTACAGATTGGAGAACTGATCATCTCTGGAGAAATGTATTGCTGGATGTGGGTCTTTCTGAACAGAATTCATTTGGAACAATACCGCTTTCAATTGCAAGCCACATCCTTAAACCAGATTTTCCCAGCTAAATCAGGAATTAGCTCAGTTGTTTCCAGTGTAAGAACGTTGCAAGATTCATAACAATCAAATTTTATGCTACTTATTGAAGTCCACCGATTTCCTGTTTATTTCAGTAGAATCTGCCGGAATAGAGTTTATGCTGTTACTGAAACTTGGGCGTCTCATGGACACTTGTGTTGCAGTAATCTGCCGCAGCTCTTTGCGGGATAATCTTACAGGAGTAATGACATGAAGCTGCGATGTCTTCTCAATTAACCGAGAAGGCTTAAGAGATGAAGAGAGGGCGTTTGATAGCTGTGCTTCATCTGTCGTTTCTGAACTGAATAAATACTCTTCCTCATGTGTCATTTTCATGGAGACATTTGCCATTTTAGAAATTTCTTCCAATGATTTCTGATTTTTGTGTATTCCAGGTATGGCTGGAGGACTGGTATTTTCTTCTTCATCATTTTTAGATGGTCTCGAAGCCCATTTTTGTTCCTTTATAAAAACGTCTGCTCCTCCTGAGCTTAATACTGTATTACCAGTGCCATTATCTGCAATTAAATTCATTTTTAAATATTAAATTTTCTTGAAACAGGGTATAAACATTGAGACAAATTTTATGCTAATGGTATAAGTCATGGCTAAAAGAATGAGTGCTAAATTTGTCTGAACATTGTCTTAATAACACTCAAATTAACCAATCATTTTATTTGTCTTATTAGTTCACAGTTCCAGGTGAAGAGCTTGGGATTATATGACCATCGTCTGGGAAGCAGAGAAACTTTAGTTGCAAGAGATGATGTAAAGGGAAGCCTGAAGCAATTAACCAAGAGGCCTCAACACATTAACCATTAACTTTGCTAAAACAGAGGATTAAAAAGTGATGGACGGAAGTGAAGGCAAATGGAACAATATTCAGGTTTGGAATACTAGGTTGGAAGAAACATTCATGCCACATAAATGCCAGGCAATAACAATCTCCAACAGAAGAGTCTAATCTCTCCACCTTGTCATTCAATGGCATTATAATCACTGAATCACTCAACATCAACATCCTGGAGATATTCGTGGAAGTACAGTCTTGTTAGATGAGAAGATAAAAGTTTTTTAAAAAAGAAATGGTGTAGATTTAAGGAATTTTGAGCACGACACTTGCTCCCATTTATGGGGGCCATGGTGGCAGCTCTTGTGGTTGCAGCATGACAGGGCAATGTAGCAGAGGCAGAAAAGAAGGAAAATTGTTTGCAATGAGAATAGGAGCAGGAAGACTTTCTGAACGTCTTATTGACCTAAGACTTTCAGAGATCATTTCTTTTGCTTGCACCTCAGCCAGAAGCAAGTATTTGATGGTTACATTTCATCAAAGAAGTGTCACAGAACGGTGCCATCTCCTTTAACTGAATCTTTAACTGTAGGTGTTATTGATGAGGCCAGCATTTATGCCCATCACAAATTGCCCTGGAGAAAATGATGGAGAGCCATGTTCTTAAACTGCTACAATCCTTTTGGAGTAGGCATGACAACACAGTGCTATTGGGAATGGAGTTCCAAGATTTTTGACCCAGCAATATTGATGGAATGTGATATAGTTAAAAGTTGGGATGGCGTGTGGCACAGAGAGGAACTTGCAGGTTGAAGTGTTCCCCTGCCCTGTTCCTGCTAGGCGACAGAGATTTAGGTTTTGGAAGGTGCTGTTGATAGAGTCATCTAGACTTGCTGCAGTGCATCTTGTAGGTGCTATATGCTGTTGCTAGTGTAAATCAGTGGTGAGGCAAATGCATGTTCAAGGTTACCAATGAAGCAGGATACTTTGTCATAGATGGAGTCAAGCTTCTTAAGTGTTGTTGAAGTGGCAACTTTTCACAGAAGTGGAGAATACTCTATCACACATCTGATATGTGTCTTGTAGATGGTGGACCAGAATTGGGAAGAAAGAAGGTGACTTATTTGCCTTAGAATTCTTAACTCTGGCCTGCTTTTATAGTCTCAGTATCAATGGTCCAGTTCAGTTTCTGGTCAGCAATAACCCAGAGGACACAGATAGTGGAGGAAATGAGTGATGGTAGTATCATTAAATGTCAAGACGTAAAGGTTACATTCCCTCTTGTTGGAAAACATCATTGATTGACACTTACGTGGCATGAATGTTACTTGCCCAGACCTGGTTGTCACAGAGTCATATAGCACGGAAACAGACCCTTCAATCCAACACATCCATGGTGACCAGAAATTCCAATTTGACCTAGCCCATATCTCTCTGAACTATTCTTATTCACATATCCATCCAGATGCCTTTTAAACTTTGTAATTATTTCTGTCTCCACCACTTCCTCTGGCAACTTATTCAATACAATCACCAGCCACTCCGTGTAAATGTTACCCCTCAGGTACTTTTTAAATCATTCCCCTCTCACCTTAAGCCTATGACCTCTAGTTTTGGAGACTCACATCCTAGGAAAAAGGTATTGGCTATTCACCCTACCCATGCCCCTCATGATTTTATGAGCCTCTATAATGTTACCCCTCAACATTCAATGCTCCAGAAAAAAAGCCCAGCCTATTCAGTCTCTCCCTACAACTCAAACCTCTGTTCCTGGCAACATCATTGTAAATCTTTTCTGAACCCTCTCAAGTTTAATAACATCCTTCCTAGAGAAGGGCGATCAGAATTGTATGCAGTATTCTAAAAGCGGCCTCACCAATGTTCTGTACCGCCGCAACATGTTACAACTCCTATACTCAATGCAAGTGTGCCAATGCCTTTATCATCACCATGTCTACCAGTGATTCCACATTCAAGGAACTATGCAGCTGCGTGTCGGTCTCTTTGTTCACAACACTCCCCAGACCTTACCATTAACTGTACAAGTCCTGCCCTGGTTTCCCTTACCAAAATACATTTCACATTTAGCTAAATTAAACTCCATCTGCCACTCCTCATCCCATTGTACTCTGAGATAACCTTCTTCACTGTCTATTCCACCACCTATTTTGGGGTCATCTACAAATTTACTAAACATGCCTCCCTTCTTAACATGCAAATCATTTATATAAATGACAAAAAGCAGTGGACCCAGCACTGTTCCTTGTGGCACACCACTGGTCACAGGCCTCTAATCCAAAACACAACCCTTACCACCACCCTCTGTCTTTTATCTTTAAAGCAATTTTGTAACCAATTGGCCAGCTCCCTCTGAATCCCATCTGATCTAACATTACTAACCAGTCTACAATGCAGAACCTTGTCAAATGCTTTGCTGAAGTCCATATAGACAATGTCCACCGCTCTGCCCACAATTTTCTTTGTCATCTCTTCAAAAATCTCAATCAAGTCAGTGAGACACAATTTCACATGCATAGGGCCATTTTGACTATCCCTAATCAGTTCTTGCCTTTCCAAATGCATGTAAATTTTGTCCCTCAGAATCCCTCCAACAACCTGCCCACACTGATGTAAGACTCAGCAGTCTATAGTTCCCCATCTTTTCCTTACAGCCTTTCTTAAATCATGGCACAACCTTACCTAACCTCCAGTCTTCTGACACCTTGCCCATGGCTCTCCATGAAACAAATCTCTCATCAAGGGGCCTGCAATATCTTCCCTAGCTTCCCACAAAGTTCTGGGAAATACTTGATTAGGTCCCAGGGATTTATCGGTCTTCATGCGTTTTAAGACCTCCAGCACTTCCTCTTCTGTAATATGAATTCTTTTCAACACATCATTATTTATTTCTCCAAGTTCCCTAGCTTCCAAGTCCTTCTCCGCAGTAAATACTGACATGAAATATTCATTTAGTATCTCACCCATCTCCTGTGGTTCCACAAGTAGACAGTCATGTTGATGCTAAAGAGCCCCAAGCTCTCCCAGTTACCTTTTTGACTTTAATGTATTTGTAGTATCTCTTTGAATTCTCCTTAACCCTATTTGCCAAAGCTATCTAACAATCCATTTTTGCCCTCCTGATTTCCTTCTTGAATACACTCTGACTGCCCTTATACTCCTCCAGGGATTCACTTGATCCCAGCAGTCTATACCTAACACGTGCCTCTTTCTTTTTCTTGGCGAAAGCCTCAATATATCTAGTCATCCAGCATTCCCTACACCTACCAGCCTTGTCCTTCACACTAACAGGAACATACCCTCTCTGAACTTGTGTTATCTCATTTCTAATGACCTTCTACTTCCCAACCATCCCTTTACTTGCAAATTGCCTCCCCCAATCAACTTTTGAAGGTTCCTGCCTATTACCATAAAAATTACCCTTACTCCAATTTAGAACTTAAACTTTTTGATTAGTTCTATCCTTTTTCACATCCCCTTCTAATTCAGATGGAAGTCGTCCCTCTTACACAGGTCATTTCCAACCCTGAAGAGATCCCAATGATCTAAAATGTGAATCCTTGTCCCCTGCACAGCTACTCAGTTCTGCATTCATCTGCTCTATCCTCGTATTCCTACTGTCACGAGCTTGTGGCACCAGTAGTAGTCCAGATATTATTACCCTCAACAACCTACTTTTTAAACCTCTTGCATAGTTTCCTATATTCTCTCTGCAGAATCTCATCCCTTTCCCTACCTATGTCATTGGTACCAACATGCACAACTACCTCCTGCTGATCATTCTCCCCTTTGAGAATATTCTGCACCCCGCTCTGGGATATCTTTGATCCTGGCACCAGGGAGGCTACATATCATCCTGATGACTTGATGACAGTCGTAGAAATGTCTGTCTGTGCCACAGACGGGGAGTCCTCTGTTCCAATTGATCACTTGGAACCTGACATACCCCTCATTACAGTAGAGGTATTCACGGTACGAGAAACCTGACTTCCAGTGCTATACTCCCTGAGAAGTCATCCTCCAGTTGTTGGTTAGGTCGTTGAGCTGACTGGCTTTTGTGCAAACATTTCATCCCCCTTCTAGGTGACATCTTCAGTGCTGTCTAGCCTCTGTTGAAGTGCTGTTGTTGTGTTCCATTCTGAATTTGTATGGCCCCGTCTGTTATGGTGGATAGTTCTGCTTCCAGTTTTGCTCCTTCGTGGTATGTAAATGGGTCTTTTTCAGCATGTTTGTTTATGACACCAATGATTGGAAACCAGGCTTCTAGGAGTCCTCGCACTTGTCTTTCTTTTGCTTGTCCTAGTAGTGTTATGCTGTCCCAGTTAAACTGATGTCCTTCTTTGTCGGAGTGAATAGAAACAAGGGAGAATTGGTTTTGCCATTTTGCTGTGAGTTGGTGTTTGTGTAACCTGGTGGTGAGTTTCCTGCTTGTCTGTCCTGAGTATTGCTTCTCACAGTTGCTGCATTGTAATTTGTATATCACATTTGGCCTGCCCATTGAGGGCATGGGGTCTTTCTTCTTTGAGAGTACCTGGCAAAGTGTGGCTGTTGCTTTGTTTGCTACCATTCTTCCAAGAGGTTGTAGGAGTCTTGTAGTCAGTTCTGATATGTTTCTAATTTAAAGGTAGGGCGGCCAGTGTGTTGGCGTGTACAGTGTCTTCTTGGTATTGTTTATTTGCCAGGCATCCGCGGATGAAGCTGTGAGGATATCCATTGTTTGCATTGATTTTGTATAGGTATTCCTCTTCATTTTCACATAGCTCCGGGGTGTTGCAGTGTGTTACCACTCGTTTAAACTGAGTCTTGACACAGCTCTGTTTGTGGACACTGGGGTGGTTACTGTTGTAATTCAGGTTTTGGTCTGTGTGTGTAGTCTTCTGTACACACTGGTAAGGAATTCAGCGTTGTTTATTCGTTCCACCATTACGTCTAGAAATGGGAGTTGATTGTTGTTCTCCTCTTCCCTGATGAACTTGATCCTGGTGAATATGCTGTTAAGAAGGTGGTTGACCTTGCTCGTTTAATGATCATGAAACAAGAAAGGGGACAAAAAGTTTACACAAAAACCGGTCATCTCAGCGAACCAACCAACAACTCCAGCCACAACCCGAGCTCCAGATCTTCACTAAAACATGAAAAGTACAGTATCCAAAATAGCATATCTATTTGAGATGGGGATAACTGCAGGCGACTCCTGCAATGTTTCCACCTTCATGAAGCTGCCATCTATCACACCGTGTTGCTCTTGTAAACTCCTCATTGCCTCTACCTGCCGCTCCAACCGATCCATGTGGTCTAATAGGATTCGCAACCAACACACTTCCTGAAGACATAGTTTTCAGGAACATTCAAATTCTCCTTGATCTCCTACATCTAACAGGAAGAGCACATCACCCTACTAAAAGCCATTTTTGCCCCTTTAACAACCTGCAGACACAACAATTGCCTAAAACAACAATCACAATATACTTTGTTCAAAAATGCAGCATTACAAGTCTCACTGCTTAAAAATACTGCTCTGGGATAACTTACTATTAATCCTTAATATTAAAAATCAATCAAGAGACAGATCTCAGTTCAAACGTAATACACAGGGCGGCACAGTGGCTCAGTGATTAGCATTGCTGCCTCACAGAGCCAGGGACCTGGGTTTGATTCCACCCTTGGGCCACTGTCTGTGTGGAGTTTGCACATTCTCCCTGTGTCTGCGTGGGTTTTCTCCCACAGTCCAAAATTATGCAGGGTAGGTGGACTGGCCATGCTAAATTGCCCCATAGTGCCCAGGAATGTGTAGATTACGCGGGTAGGGGAAATGGAGGGGTAGGGAAAGGGGTCTGAGTGGAATGCTCGGAGGGTTGGTGTGGACTTGTTGGGCGAAATGGCCTGTTTCCACACTGTCGGGATTCTATTTTAAAAAAAGAAAGCCTTCACCTTATGGTTGGTTTTACTCACCAAGCTGTTTTGTTGTTTTTGTTTATTTTATTCATTCACAGGATGAGGCCTTTGCTGGCTAGGCAGCATTTATTGCTCATCCCTAATTGCCCATTGCTGTGGGTCTGGAGTCACACATAGGCCAGACCAGGTAAGGATGGCGGTTTCCTTCCCTAAAGGACATTAGCAAACGATATGGTTCTTTCCCTGACAATCGGCAATAGATTCATGGTCATCATTTGACTTCAAATTCCACCATTTGCCGTGTCGGGATTCAAACCCAGGTCCCATGAACATTATCTGGGTCTCTGGATTAACAGTCCAGTGATAATACCACTAGGCCATCACCTCCCCTAGGTTGCTTGGATTTCCCATGCTTGTCTCTGCCTTGCTTGTCCCAGTTTCCTGGTGTTGGCCCAACTAAATAGGTGGTTCTCCTTATCCATGTGGAGATGAGTGAGTATTGGTCATGTCTTTTTGTTGCCAATTGATGTTCATGCACCATTGTGGTTAATTTCCTTCCTGTTTGTCCAATGTAGTGTTTGTCATAGTCTCTGCAGGGAATCTTGCATATGACATTGGTCCTGGTAGAAGCCTGGTACTCCACTAAGAAAGCCACCAATAAACACATAGTTCTCGACCCCATATACACTCCATTGCAAAGGAAAACCAAAAGTGAGACACCAGCCTGATGGACCGAGTTTAATTAACAGACGGGAAATACAACAGCCATTCATCGGAAGCTGCACTGATGATGTTACCAGCAAGGTAATGAAACATCTGTGGAACAGCGAACCAGCTTGGTGAGCCCATCAACCACAACATCCACAAACCGAATTACAAATCTGCTCTAAAACCTTAGTGACTTCACCTTACCAGTATATACTTACAAAAAAAAGGTTAAGATTTAGAAGCTTTATAAATCTTAAATTGAAATACTTGATCAGGCTCAAAAACCAAAAGGTCGTCTCTTCTCCTGTAGATTCAGGCACTGATTTTTAAAAAAAATCAGATACCTCTGTAGCTGCGTGAGAAGCTGGATATTAGACCTCCCATGTCAGTTATGAAACTGCCTGCTTGTTATTTCAGTGAAACTTAATCTCCAGAGCCCTTGTGCAATTTCTTGGTCTGACCACTGTGAAATTGCTCGTTAGCTGCTTCATAAAGTTCTCCAGATCTTGCTGCATACAGCCAATGACTGCTTCAATACATTAGGAGTCATGAATAGTGGTCAACATTATGCATTCATCAGTGTACATCATCGTGTCTGATCTCATGACAGAGGGAAGGTCAATGATATAGCAGCTTAAGATTATTGGGTCTAGAACATTATTTTGAGAAAGGGCTATTTTGGCACAATGCAAATGCTTTTTGAGCCAGAAGGTCTGGCTTCAAGTCCCACCTGCTCTAGAGGTGTGTCATTACATGTCTGGATGCTGTTTTAAAAATATCTATCCTGAGGGACTCCATTAGTGATATACTTACACTGAAATGATTGACCACTATCAACCACAATCATTGTCCTTTGTATTAAGTATGAGTCCAGCCAGAGAAATTTTCCACTGACTCTCATTCACTCCATTTTTTCTACAGACATGTTTGGATAAATGCTAGTGTTGTAGCTGAACTGGAATAATTTGTCTGATTATGGAGCACAATTCTTCGGTGCCATTACTGTAATATTATCAAGGCTCATATTCTTTGCGGTATACAGTACATTGAGCGTTTTTTTTGATATCACATGGAGTGAATTGATTTGACTGAAGGCTAGCATCTATGATGCTTCGACCTCAGAAGGAAGCTGAGATGATTCGTCTGATTCTCATGGCTGAAATTGGATACAAATGCTTCAGTCTATGTTTTGCACCAATGTACTGGGGCCCCCCATAATTGAAGAGGTGAATATTTGTGAAGTCTTTTCTTTATGTATCCACCATATTCATGATTGATTATTTAAAGTATCCATCATATTCACGAATAAATATTGCAGGACAGCAGAACTTAGATATGAACCAAAGGTTGTGGGTTCACTTAGCACTATCTCTTGCATGTTGCTAATGCTGTCTAGCATGCAAACAGCTCTGGATTGTGGCTTCATCAGGTTGATGCCTCACTTTTCGCTGGTGCTGCTCCCACCATGCCCTCCTACATTCTCATTGAATCAGAATTGATCTTCCAATTTGATGGTAATAGTCGAGTGGTCCATGAGGTTACAGATTGTGCATGGATACAATATTTCTGCTAGTGATTGCCTACAATGTCATACGGATGTCCAGTTTTAAGCTGCTAGATCTGTTTGAAGTCTGTCCCTTTAGTAAGGTCAGAGAGCCACACAACATGAAGGAGAAGTATCTTCAATGTGAACTTGGGATTTCATCTCCACAATGGCAGTGTGGTTTTCAAGTCTGCTGACGCTGTCAGAGGCAGACACATCTGCCAGAAGTATATGGGTGACATATATGAAGTATATGAGGACAAGATCAAATATATTTTTTACATCTTGTTGGCTCCCTCAGTAAGGTGATGCAAACCCAGTCTAGCAGCTAAATACTTTAGGACTTAGACAGCTCAGTCAGTTGTCATGCTATCAAGCCACTTTTGGAGATGGACACTGAAGTCCCCTAGCCACCGGGGGACTGATTCAGTGTGATTATGGTCACAACAGATGATAATCTGCAGGAGGCTTCCTTGCACATGTCTGACCTGATGCCATGAGAATTCATAGGGTCCAAAATTTATGTTAAGGATTCTTACAGCACCTCCCTTCTGACTGTACCATTGTACAACCACTCTACTGGGTCTCAAATTCATAGAGGTCCGCAACACAGAAAAAGGCCCTTCAGTCCATTGAGTCTGTGCTGGTAAAAAAACAGGCACTTAGCTATTCTAAGATAACAAGGTGTAGAGGTGGGTGAACACAGCAATCCAGCAGCATCAGAGGAGCAGGAAAGCTGACGTTTCAGGCCTAGACCCTTCTTCAGAAAATCTGCAGTTCCTACTATCTCTGAAACCACTTAGCTATTCTAAACCCATTTTTCAGTACTTGACCTGTAGCCTTATTTGTTTTTGCATCACAATTGTGTACCTAATTACTTCTTAAGTGTTATGGGAGTTTCTGCCTCTATCACCCATACAGGCAATGAGTTCCAGATTCCACCACCCTCCGGGTTCTCTTCCTCACATTTCCTCTAAATGTCCTGTCTCTTAGCTCAAATCTATGCTCTCGGTCAATGATCCATCCATAAAAGGAAAAAACTTCTTCCCATCTACCCTGTTTATGGCCTCGGAATTTTATACATCTCAGTTATGTCTTCTCTCAGTTTCCTCTGCTGCAAAGAAAATAACCCCAGTCGATCCAACCTTTCTTCATAATTAAAACTCTCCAGTCAAGGCAACACACTGGTAAATCTCCTCTGCCCTCTCACTTGTGCAACTGCATCCCTTCTATAATGTGGATTCCACTGACTGAGTACTGTACTCTAACAGTCTACCCTCCAAAGTGAGACATAGCATAGGTATGGTGATGGCAGTGTCTCAGACACTGACTATAAGCATGAGCATGACAATGCCATTTTTAAAAATTCATCCATGGGACGTGGGCATTTATTGAGCCAGTATTTTTGTCCATCCCTAGTTACCCATCAGAAGGTGGTGGCATGCTGCCTTCTTCAATGGTTATTGTCCATTTTCTGTAGGTCCCTCCATTACAACTCCCCATATTGTTTGATTTCACAAGACACAGCAAAAATGTTTATTTCAGCTTTAAATATGTTCAATGATGATACATGATGGAATGATATAACACCCTCCCTAATAGCATTATGTATCTACATACACCAACTCAATTCCAACAGCTCAAGAAGGCAACTCATCATCACCTTCTTGAGGACAACTAGGGATGGGCTTTAATATTGTCCCATCAGCGATACCCACATCCCATGAATGAATAAAAAAAAATAAACTTTAGCAACACTGGTTCCCATGACCTTGATGATGGCTGCACTCATGTCAAATGCTGCCTCTGCAGTGAAAGAAAAAAAATGTAGCCTTACTTGTGACTTACCACCTATATGTTGCTACCAGTTACAGTTGTCATGTTGTATAAGAATGTTAAAGTGTTGCAATATATTTTGGTAATATGCCTGCCACAGCTGAATAGCTGGTAATATGGGGAAGTTGTGATAATGAAGCTTGCAGCAGTGGAAATTTGTGAGAGTGTGGTGAAGCATGTGAAAGCTGATTTCTAAAGTTTACTGACAGGTGAGTAATGAGGGTGTGGTGCATTTGGCAGTGGTGGTGGTAGATTGGTGTGATAGATGGTAGCAGATGGCATTTGAAGAAATATTCATTCACCCTGACCATTTTTGTGAGGTCATCAACTTTTACTGGCACTGTATCCAGCATTTCGGGGATGGAATTCTGGCACTGATCTCTGGGTTGACTGCTCCCACTGCCTTCAAAGGATAGATCCGGAAGGCCTCTGGGATCCTTGTGGGAATATTAACTTTCTCCTTCTGTCCACCTCTTGACTAAGGCTACCAGTCTGCATACACGAAATGAGGAACCTTCTCGCTGGCCTGCTGTTCTAATGATATGATTTCTTCCAGCTACTTCCACCATTTGTACCCAGACTGCAACTCCCTTGTAAGAGTTGCAGACTGAATTTATTTGATAACAGCAAGCTAACTTTAATTAGTGATAGCCTTGCACAAATCTGGATCCCCTGATGAGCTTCAGTCAGTCAGCAACATATTTAGTACTGGGCTATACGCCACATTCCTGGAGACAGCTTGCTGCCTTGCTGCACTTCTGCGTCACTTCCATCAGAAACAGACAATGACACATTGTTTGTGGACAAAGGGTTAGCAGGCTTATGCATTTTTACCATTACTCAACAAACCATTTGTGGATCAAAATCTTTTCAATAAAATTGTAATAATATGGAACAGAATAAACAGAAACAGTTTTCAGTGATTGAGGGGTCTGTAAAGAGTCTACACTAATATAACAGTAAACATAGGAGAATTAGAGCGTAAACAGGAGATTTTTTTCTAGCTACACAAAGCTGTGAGATAATGGATACAAAATAAAACTGTTATTGAAGCACCAGCTATTTCCAAATTTAAGAATAATTTCCTGAATGGTTGAAGGAAAAGGGATCAAATGTATATGAAAACAGTATGCATTTGGTACAAAAACAGAAGTTGCTGGCAAAGCTCAGCAGGTCATTAACATTAATGACCTGCTGAGCTTTTCCAGCAACTTCTGTTTTTGTTCCTGATTGACAGCATCTGCAGTTCTTTTGGTTTTAACGTCAACACAGACTGGTTACATAAAAATGTAGTAAGATTTAGGGAACAGAAGGATACATTTGGCCCATTGTGTCCATGCTGTAGTTGGGCCAGCTGATATTAGTTCAATTTTCTCTTAAAATCTAAAGCCAAGAAGTAGCAGCATTGTGGCATGTTGGAACTCTAGTACACCAATAGGATACCCTTCTGATTTATGCTATGTTATTGCAGAGAGATACTGAATACCACCAACAGGTAAAAGTCAAGGAGACAGTTATTCTTAAGCAATTTGAACTCATCTCTAGCAACTAGAGTTAGACAGTCACTATGGCACAAGGAGGCCATCCAGCCCAGAGAATCCATGTCATGTAAGCATGTGGAGAAATGAGATTTATGTCTATGGGAAAAAGAAGAAAAATAATTTCCTAGAAAAATACTTGAAAACATGAATGATAAAGCAGTTAAGTACTTTTTGAAGCTGCCATGTGCTGATTCTGGTTTAACGATTCAACCAACTCCCTCAGTTTTTTCTTTAATTCTCTGCTTGTTTTTTTGTAGAAATACAGGTCCTTCTCCAATTGTTGAATTTTTGATTCATATGCCTTAATGCCATCTGCAGGTCCATCACCACTTCTGTCTGAAAAAAACAGAAAATCAGTATTATATTTTATAATTATATTTAAGTCCTCACAAAATGTACATAATACATGATAATAACCTGCAATTATATAAAACCTTTCATGTAATAAAACATAAGTGCTTCAAAAGCCTGTTGAAAATAATTTTTGACAAGGGGTCATATGAAAATATACAAGGAGAGGTTATGGCCTTTGGTTTTAAGGATTATCTTAAATAGGGAGAAAAATGTTGACTGAGAAAATTCATGAGCCCAATAGTAGAAGGCACAACTGCCAAATGTGAAGTAACTAAAGTTGGGGATTTGTAAGAAGACTTACTCGGAAGAATATAGCAAGAGGACGGCTTTAGGATAGGCTAAGAATGGGGAGATGCATGGATATCATGTGATTTAAAAATTAAGGTTGAGAATTTCAAAATGCAATTGTTACTGGGCCAGGAACCAATGTTACTTACCAGAGGCATTATTGCTGAACTAAGTACATGTTGGGATACTGGCAGAAGATTGGTTGAGTTCAAGGTTATGGAAGTTGAGCAATGGAAACCCAGCCAGGAGAGCAACAGAATTCTCAAGTCTTGGTTTAACAAAAATATGAGTGAGGGTTTCACAAGCAGTTGAGATGGAGATGGAGTTGGGCAATGTAATATTGGTGGACATCAGTGTCCCTCGTCATGTTTAAATCAAATATAACACTGGAAAAGCTGGCATACTTGGGGAAATAAATAGTGATGTCTTGAAAACAACTCATACTATAGAAGGGAAGGTGCTGAAGGTCTTAAAACTCCAAAAGGTAGATAAATTCCCAGGATCTGATCAAGTGTTTCCCAGAACTTTGTGGGAAGCTACGGAAGAGATTGCTCAGCTCCTTGCTGAGATATTTGTATCATCGACAGCCAAAGGTGAGGTGTCACAAGACTGGAGATTGGCAAATGTGGTGCCATTATTTAAGAAAAGCTGTAAGAAAAATCCAAGGAACTATACATCATTGAGCCTCCTGTCAGTGGTGGATAGGTTGTTGGACAGGATTTACATGCATTTGGAAAGGCAAGATCTGATTAGGGATAGTCAACATAGCTTTCTGTATGGGAAATTGTGTCTCACTAACTTGATTGTGCTTTTTGAAGAGGTGACAAGACTGATGCAGGCAGAGTGGTAGACTGTATCTATATGGACTTCAGCAAAGTGTTTGACAAGATTCCACACTGTGGGCTCATAAGTAAGATTAGATCACATGGGGTCAGGGGGAACTAGCCAATTAGATACAAAATTGGCTCAAAGGTAGGAGACAGAGGGTGGTGGTAGATGGTTGCTTTTTGGGCTGGAGGCCTGTGAACAGCGGTGTGCCACAAGTGTGCTGGGTCCACTGTTTTTCATCATTTATATAATCTGAATGTGAATATAGGAGGCATGGTTAGTAGGTGACAAATGGTAGTGGACAGTGAAAAAGACTATCTCAGAGTATAACGCAACCTTGATTAAATGGACCAATAGACTGAGGAGTGACAGATGTTGTTTAATTTAGATAAATGTAAGGTGTTGGATTTTGGTAAAGAAAACCCGGCCAAGACTTATACAGTTAACTCTAAGGCTCTGGGGAGTGTCACCGAACAAAGAGACCTGGTGGTGCAGGTGCACAGTTCCTTGAAAGTGGAGTCGTGGGTAGACAAGGTGGTGAAGAAAGCGTTTGGCATATTTGCCTTCATTGGTCAGAATATTGAGTATAGGAGTTGGGATGTCATGTTGCGGTTGTAAAGTAAAGTGGTGAGGCCACTTTTGGAATATTGTGTACAATTCTGTTTCACCGTCAATAAGGTATTGTTAAACTTGAGACGGTACATTAAAGTTTTACAAGGATGTTGCTGTGACTGGACGGTTTGAGTTATAGGGAGAGGCTGAATAGGCTGTGGCTTTTTCCCTGGGAGGCTGAGGGGTGACCTTATAGTGATTTATAAAATCATCAGCATAGGTTGGGTGAATAGCCAATGTAGTTTTTTCCACAAGGGTAGGGGAGCCTAAAATGAGTCAGCATTGGTTTATGTGAGAAGGGAACAATTTGAAAAGCATGCTGAAGATCGTGCTTGTACAGAACAGGCTGCCAGAGGAAGTGGAGGAGGCAGGTACAAATACAACATTTAAAACACATCTGGATGGCTACATGAAAGAAAGTGTTTAGAAGGAAATGAACCAAATGCTGGCAAATGGGACTAGATCAGAATGGGATGTCTAATTAGTGCGCAGGTTGGACTGAAGAGTCTGTTTCCATTCTATATGACTTTGATATGGGCTGTTTTAAAGCTGTGGTAGGGTGAAATATGTTTCCGATGATTCAAACATAAAGTTGCAGGGAAGTAGGCACAAATTTGGGATATGCCAGCACATTCAAGGACTTTGGACAGGTGCAGCACCTTGTTTTGTAGGTTTCCAGAACAGAGTGGTCAAGAGTTGGTTTTTTGAGAAGTGGAATAATGACCATGAAACGGTCAGGAAGTGGAAGAGTACCTGAGGAGTTGGAACAATAACACCAGCTGACCTAAGAGCCACGAACTGAAGGTAAGTGATCAGGACATTGGTGGAAATAGAATTGAGGAAGTAGGAGTTTTTTTTATTATTCATTTGTGGGAAGTGGGCCTTGCTGGCTGGCCAGCATTTATTCCCAGTCTCTAGTTGCCCTTGAGAAGGTGATGGTGAGCTGCCTTCTTGAATTGCTAAAGTCCACCTGCTGTGCTGACCCAGAATGCCATTACGGAGGGAATTTCAGGATTTTGAGCCAGTGAAGTGAAAGAATAATGATATATTTCCAAGTCAGGCTGGTGAGTAACTTAGAGGGGAACTTACATTTGGTGATGTTCCCATATATTTGCTCCCCTTGTCCTACATAGAAGTGGGTTGCTGTTTTGGGAGGTGCTCTCTGAGGATCTTTGGTGAATTTCTGCCCTGCATCTTGTAAACAGTACACACGGCTGCTACATAGTGTTAGTGGTGGAGGAAGTGGATGCTTGTGGATATGTCACCAAACAAGTAGGATGCTTTGTCCTGGATGGTGTCAAGCTTCTTGAGTGCTGTTGGAGCTGCATGCATCCAGGCAAGTGGGGAGATGATTGACAAGCTTTGGGGCGTCAGGAGGCGAGGTCATTAGTCATTGACTTGCTCTTAGCCACATGTGGCAAGTCCTGTTGAGTTTCTGGTCAATGGTAGCTTATAATGGGCAATTGAGTGATGATAACACCATTGAATGTCAAAGGATGGTGGTTAGATTGCCTCTTATTGGTGATGATGAAAGCCTAGCATTTGTGTGACTTGCCACTTGTCAGCCAACTCTAGATATTGTCTAGATCTTGTTAATTTCATTGACAAGATATACTCAGAAAGAAAAGGATAAGAGAAACGAGAGTTAAAATGTGAAGTTAGGATGATGGCAAGGACAAAAGCTATAGGTGATAACAGAATGCAATTTGTTCACAATTTTTGACAACTTATTGATGTATTTTTTGGATACAATTAATGCCAACCATGGTGGGAGTACATTCAGTTTTAATACTAGAAAATTCAACTACTGATATTGTAAACTTGCAAATTCCAGACTTGAATGACTTTCACACTTGGCTGTATTATACACTGAGGGCAAGTTCCACACATTTATTTCTTTGACCAAGTTTTCAACCCGAATAACTCTTGAAATGACGGTGTCAAATTTTTGTTTCACACCATTCTCAAGAAGTGTGTTGGGGTATTCTAACACATTCAAGTGCTACAGTAAAGATACGTTATACTTGTTCAAGCCTGAAATAGATTGTTAGCAATTAAAAAGTCAATAACCTCAATAAACAATGTACTTAGTAACAAAGTGTGGAGTTGGATGAACACAGCAGGCCAAGCAGCATCTTAGGAGCACAAAAGCTGACGTTTCGGGCCTAGACCCTTCATCAGAAAAGGGGGAGGGGGAGAGGGTTCTGAAATAAATAGGGAGAGAGGGGGAGGTGGATTGAAGATGGATAGAGGAGAAGATAGGTGGAGAGGAGACAGACAAGTTAAAGAGGTGGGGATGGAGCCAGTGGAGGTGAGTGTAGGTTGGGAGGAAGGGAGGGGATAGGTCAGTCCGGGGAGGACGGACAGGTCAAGGGGGCGGGATGAGGTTAGTAGGTAGGAAATGGGGGTGTGGCTTGAGGTGGGAGGAGGGGATAGGTGAGAGGAAGAATAGGTTAGGGAGGCGGAGGCGAGCTGGGCTGGTTTTGGGATGCAGTAGTAGGGAGGGGAGATTTTGAAGCTTGTGAAATTCACATTGATACCACTGGGCTGCAGGGTTCACAAGCCGAATATGAGTTGCTGTTCCTGCAACCTTCCGGTGGCATCGTTGTGGCACTGCAGGAGACCTAGGATGGACAAGTCATCTAAGGAATGGGACGGGGAGTTGAAATGGTTCATAACTAAAGGTGCAGTTGTTTATTGCGAACCGAGCGTAGGTTGTCTGCGAAGTGGTCCCCAAGCTTCTGCTTGGTTTTCCCAGTGTAAAGGAGGCCACAACGTTTACAGCGGATGCAGTATACCACATTGGCAGATGTGCAAGTGAACATCTGCTTGATGTGGAGCATCTTCTTGGGTTCTGGGATGGGGGTGAGGGAGGAGATATGGGGGCAAGTGTAGCACTTCCTGCAGTTGCAGGGGAAGGTGCCAAGTGTGGTGTAGTTGGAGGGGAGTGTGGAGCGGACAAGGGAGTCACGGAGCGGGTGGTCCCTCCGGAAAGCAGACAAGGGTGGGGAGGGAAAAGTGTCTTTGGTGGTGAGGTCGGATTGCAGACGGCGGAAGTGTCGGAGGATGATGCGTTGTTCCGGAGGTTGGTGGAGTGGTACTGGGGTGGTATGTGAGGACGAGGGGGATTCTATCTCTAATGTGCTTAATAATATTGGGTCTTTGAAGATCCTTGTAGACGTGGCTCCTCTGATTGTTTAGCAGTGCAAGTAGCCACCAAATCAGCAAGATCCCATGGTTTCTCCCTACCTTGTCATGAATTAGCTAATTTCAGGTGAGTGGGAGGCTATAATTGGTTTCACTGTCTTTGGCTACAGTGGAGAATATCAGTAATATTCTTACTTCTAATTGATATCAAATAATCCCTTTTAGAATACATCTGTGGGAAAAGTCCCTAGACATAGGTCATGTAAAGGCAAAATATGATTCAGAGAGAGCCAGGGATATGTTAGTATTAGTACCAAAGACTCTGAAAGATAAAGAAAAAGGGAGAATAACCAAAATTAAAATGTCAATTTCAGACAAAATCAAAACGTTAAAAAATACCCGAAGAACAAACGGATTTTTCCCATTTCAGGGTCTGAAATTTCACTTACATGCTGCTCTGTTAGTAGAAGAAGTGAAATGTGCCTCAAATCTAGGGGGTGGAATCATTTGACATTTGATGCAAAATGAAACAGGGCAGTACCTAACACAAGCTCATTGGTGAGCTGCTCATTGGAATGTTGGAATGGCACATGCCCACTCCAACTGTGAAGAAAAGGCTTGGGGAGGCCTGATAAATAAAATAAATTCCTTCTTAGCTTTAAGGTTTACTGATGTTTCTTTTTAGCTCCCCAATAAAATCAACAGTTTTACTCTGTTTTTTTGGAAGGGTTCTTTTGATTGCCCGTCATAAATTCAATAGAAAGCCCAGTAAAAGAATCACAAAATCCTATAGCCATACAGCATGGAAACAGACCCTTCAGTCTAACCAGTCCATGTCAAACAAAATTCCAAACTAAACTAGTCCCGCCTGCCTGCTCCTGGCCCATATCACTCCAAACCTTTCCTATTCATATATCCATCCAAATGTCTTCTAAATATGTAATTCCACCTGCATCCCCCACTTCATCAGGAAGTTCTTTCCACATGTGAACCACCCTCTGTATAAAAGTTTTGCCTATTGTCATTTTTAAATCTCTCTCGTCTCACTTTCAAAATATGTCCCCTAGTCTTAGTGAAAAGATAATTATCAGCAACTCTATCTATACATCTCATTATTTTATAAATTTCTACCAGGTCACCTTTCAATCTCATACACTCCAGCGAAAAAAGTCCCAGCCTATCCAGCCTTTCCTTATAACTCCAACCTTTTCCATACATGGCAACATGCTGATAAATCTCTTGAGCCCTCTCCAGCTTGATAATATCCTTCCTATAACTGCAACCGGAACTGGACACAGTATTCCAAAAGAGGCCTCATCCATGTCCTGAACAACCTCAACATAATGTCCCAACTTCCTTTTTAACCATCCTGTCTATATGTGATGCAAACTTTAAGGAATTATGTACCAGCACACCTAGGTCTCTCTGTTCTACAACATTACCCAAGGCTCTATCATTGACTCTATAAGCCCCACCCTTATTTGCTGTACCAAAATGCAAAGCCCACATTTATCCAGATTGAACTCTATCTGCCATTTTTCAGCCCATTAACCTATTTGATGATTCCTTTGTAAATGTAGAAACGTTCTTCACCAATTTTGCTGTCATCTGCAAACTTACTAGCCATGCCTTTTATACTCTCGTCTAAATCATTTACATAAATAACAAACAAAAGGGGGTGCCAGTTTGGTTGCAGAACACAAAATAAGGTAGGCAGCAACTCAGTTATGCTTCTTATATATCAAATTTGGTTTGATTATGAAGTTTAACCCCATCAAGACAAATAGTAATTGTACGTTCCCAATGCTGTCATACTGAGAAGTCATGGAAGTGTCTGTCCAACTTTCCAAACCATGACCTTAACCACCCAGAAAGATAACAGCAGCACCCACTTCGGGATACTTTTCACCTCCACATTCTGTTTGAAGTCATATACCGGCTTAACCATATATTTCTGTTCCTTCACTGTCACTGGGTAAATATCATGGAACTCAGTCATTAACAACATTGTAGCAGTGACTTTATCACAAGATCTTTACAAATACTAGTTAGTTTCTTTAAAAGAAAAATCAGTTAAATTTTGAAGCCAATGGATTATCATATGTGTGTTTTGTTGATATGTAAAGCAAATGCTAACATGAAGCAGATTCTAATTTCTTACATCCAAGACACTGGATGACTAAAGATTTGGAGATTAGGTGGATTGGCCATGCTAAACTCCCCACAGTGTCCAGGGATGCGTAAATTAAATGCATTAGCCGTGGGAAATGCAGGGTCACAAGGATATAGGGTATGGGGGTAAGTCTGGGTGGGATGCTCTTTGAAGAGTCAGTGTGTATTTGCTGGGCTGAATGGCCTGTTTCTGCAATGTAGGGACTCTATGCAGTTGGAGAAGCATATGAGAAAGAAAGAGAAGTCAGAGAGCCAGAAGGTGGAGAAGAACACTAAGAGGCAGAGAGAAAGGCTGACGTTATTTTGCAAGAAAATGATTTTTAAATTCAAACAAAGCCTCTATTTAACAAACAGATAAGAAACAAAGATAATAGGGGTTGGAGAAGATAGGAGAGCAGAAAAATAGGATGGAAGAGCCACTGACCTATCTCTATTGAATTTTTTTTTGAGTGAGTATAACGAGTACTTGTAAAGATGAGGAAGGCGTCAGGGCAGAATGAGGGAGGGTAGGGTAGGTTGATGGGTCAAACGCATAGCTCAGTAGGGTAAAAAGAATCTGATGGGAGTGAAGAGGTTGGTAGAAAGGGAAAGGGTGGAGAAAGTACAAATGATGTGAGCAGGGTAAGGAATGGGAAAGGAATGGGAAGAGAAGCAAATTTACTCACACAGCCTCCACCCCAAATGAAACCTGCAGTGACTAGAGGTGCCATTCTCTCCAACACCACCTCCCACCAGAAATAAAGAAAAGGACAAGACCACCAAGACAGAAGCTGGAAAAAGAGAGAGTTAAGGATAATAAAAAGTGAAAAAAAAATCTAAAGCTGAGATAGTGCAAGTGGCATCCATACAAAGACAGTAGAGGCATGTAAGAGAGACCATGGGCTGAATCTAACAATTTTTTGGCAAAGTCTGAGTTGCATCAAGTTTTTTTTGGACTTTTTTTTGCTGTGAGGCCTAGTACGTTTTCTCACCTATCTTACCAAACTTGATGCAATAATTATCTACACTGTACCTATAGCATCTCTCACGTTCAATTTCCACTCATTATACTGTGCATCATTCCCACAACTTGCTACTCAGTGAATATTTTCCCCAAAGACCGACATCCTTGGTGCATTCATCTTAGAAGGGTGCTGTTACATTGCGAAGCTACCCTGGCTTGTTGATGGACAGAGTCAGAACATGGCAGAGAATGGGAAGATGGCACTGTGTTTCTTCAACAGGGACCTGGAGGATAGGGCAATGCAAAGTAGAGGAATGCTCTTTCTGAGTACTGGCAAAGGAGTTCATGCTGGCAGTTCCTACCAGCCTGGTCCAAGGTTATCAATCGGGTCAGAGCCGGCTCCAGCATTTGGAGGAATGACCAACAATGTAGAAAGCTTAGTAACCTACTCCCTTTACCAGACTTCCCTCTGTCACTTCACACATACTCTCTCTATCTCTGCTATTGCTGTCACCTCCCATGAAGGCTCACGCTCTGCCACTCTCACTATTGTGTGCAACACCTTCCCTCACTCACTCTCCCCTGCTCCTAATCACCCACAGCAATAAATTTACATATCCTCTGTTCTGCTCCTCAGTCCTTCCACACGGGGACTAAAGTCATGGCACTCATCGTGACCTCACTTAAATTGTCCTGCTTTTTCTTATTACATCAGAAGACAGCATATGACAGCGCAGAGAGAGCCCATGCAGACAGATGGGTGCCTGACATTTGATGGGGAGAGAATCTTGGCCTTCACGGAAGACTAGCACCATTCCCGACAGGGATACCGAAACATCCATGTCCCACAAAACAAGTAAGTATGAATCTTCATTCAGCTGCAACTCTCACATTAACCATACTGTCACTCTCAGTTATTGCATACCACTTCTTACTAGTGGTCATGATAACTTCTCTCTCTTTTGCCTTGCATGTTTTGCTAGCCTACGCTCAAGATCTGCGAAGATACTCCTGACTCCCCTAGAAGCTCTGTCTTCAATCTCTAAGGATGAGGTATAGAGGCCTTAGAGGAAGCATCAGCAAGGCTGACTCCTGAAACCCCCACCAGCCCAGATACCAACGCCTCAGTGAGAAACGTGAACATAGAGTGTGCATAAACAATCTTGTGAACATCTCACTGTGACAGCTCTGCAGCTGGCCGAGGATAAAAAGACCCAGGTGGACTACTGATAACCAGCCACCAGCTGAGCCCTATGCTGGTGAGAACCTTGTGGTTTATATAATGAGGTACTTCATTCAAATGCACAGGGACGAGCAGCACAGGGGCAGGCATATGGGGTACAAGAGCCCTCATGGTCCAGAAGCTGCAACAGTGCAGAAAATCCTGTGACCATCTGGTTTCCTCCATGAGCAGGTTGGCAGTTTCCATGCTGGCAGCCAAGTCAGGCAATTCTGGAGAGGCACACAAACCTGCATTCCATCAACCACACACTAGTCCTCAGGACCAAAGGCTCAATGACAGAGGGAATCTGTCTTCCTTGACCCCAATCCAGGTGCCCTGTCTTCACAAGACTCTTCTACACCTTCCACACAAGACATCGCAGAGCTGGCCTGACCCTCCACCTCCACACTGCCTGTCTCCATCTGACGTAGAAGTTCAAGCTGTGATGGATTAACGTGCCTCTGGCAAGAAGACCCATGGCATCTCTGGCCACAGGAGTGTCTGCTGAGTCACCTGTTCAAACCTCTCAGATCAATGGGCTCCACTTCCTAACTGCGGAACTAGGGACTACACCAAGACATAGTGAGAGTAAGGAAAAGAGAAAAGTCCATTCAGGGCACTTTGGTGGCATGAATAGAAAAGGTTTGTACATGACTATTATTTTCAGCACAAATGTTCTTGGTGTTATTCTCATATGGTTGTGAGTTTCTCTGTGTAGATGCTAAATGTAATTTCACAAGATTTGACAGGACTTCCTTGCTACAGATGAGTCTCCATGGATAGAGATCTGCACTGACGGACTACTACACCACTCAGAAGTGGGGACCAATGTGTACACATGGTGTTGAGTCACAAAGACACTTCTGTCCCTTCTCATTTAATAATCCTCATGTTTGACTTGCTCTGTTCACAAAAGTGCAAATGTCAAAGAGTTGTCCTGTAATTTCTGTGCTGGGTAGGTTCAATATAGAGAGAGGGTCTATGGTATATGGTGTGCAGGGAGTAGGGAGCACACTGCTTGGGCCTAGTGGCCTATGTTTTAAAACCCTTTAAAAGTGCTGTGACCAGGCTGAGTCACTTAACTCACCAACTCTGATCACAGCTCTTTATCCACCATTGTGCACTTTTGATTTCCAGCATGGTAGTTAGTAGCTCATCCTGTTCAACCCATAGGCTTCACACTTCCCCAAGTTCCCACCTAACCAGTGTCTGTAGTTGCTCATTTCTTCCACCATCTCTGGCATATAAAGTGATCGTGCCAGGTGTGGTCACTCACTGATCCCTACTACCTTGAAGACACTCTTCCTGAACTATAACCATCCCATGCTTTACCATATACCACTCTTGCTATCCTGCTGTCCACCTCTTCACAACTGTAATGCGTCCTTGCCCAGACCCTGCAACACTAGAACCGAAGACTAACCCACCGAAGCTTAATTCCATTGCAATGGATACAGGTGCACCCCCACCAACTTCCCTCTCAGTTTCTGTGGAGGAACCTGACTGTGGTCCATGCCTTTGACATGACTGGACAGGACCCAGGCAAGACATGCCCAGACTCCTGACAGTTGCATTTTTATTGCCCTAACCCACATTAGCCTATGCGCCCAAATCTGCTGCTACGGACCTAACGACTGACTTACTCCCTGGACTGAAGAATCACAAACTTCTTGACAGTGAACACACCAACTGGACACCTGACTTTGGCCAATTCTCTGGACTGGTGTCAGAGGCTGCCCCTGACTGACAGGTGCCTCCAAAGACTTAAATGATTACTACTCAGCTAAAACTTTCAGACATGGCTGCCTGCTTGTTGTGCATGTAATCTGTTTGTCATGAAAGATGCTGCTAGATGCAGGAGGTGTGAAATTGATATTGCATAGTGACCTTCGAAAAGGTGTCCACCACGGGCTGTGAACTGCAAGTCAGTTCTGTAACAGTGTTAACTGGCATGGTGATGGAAGGCAGTAATGCCATGAGAATGCAGATAAGTGCTAAATGAGGCAATACTAAGAAAGCAAGCATACATTGCTGAGATGCAGCCACGTCCAGTCTGTCAGCTGGATGCCTGTCCCTTCTGAAGCCTTTCGATACAAGTTGCAAGTGTGATGCAAGCCTGTGCTTCCAGATTACACTGCAGTAAACAGTAGAATTGCAGGATCATCATGATAGGTGGGCAAATTCTGGATGTCGATGTCCATGGAGCGGTGTGTGCACTTGGCGCCCATCTATTGTGCACTGAAATGGTATTACCCAGTTTCCAGCATGGAAATTGTTCAGAACAAGCAGTGAGTTGAATCTGCCAAATACCCAATGTTTTTTCCTTACCAGGTTTGCCTGACATCTTGCTTGTTCAATGACTTTGGTAAGATAAAAATAGAATATTAATAAAATCAGTGGTTCAACAAGCATTTACAAAATGTGAATACAGTCATTTGGCAACTTGCCACTGCCTAGTAAGAATACTTGTGAAAAGCACAAAATGCACTTGAAGATGATATCAGAATCAAGACGGCCTTCGCACAGTTGTTGGATTAAGCTTCCATAAATTGCACCATAACCTATGTTGCTCTGACCCTTATAAAGTTATGCCCATCATTCTCTCAAATTGGGCTGGACATCATTGGAGCAACAGTGGCTGAAGGTGGGGCTATTTAGGGAGCCTAGGATATGGCTTTCCAGCAGTTATTTAGCTGCTGTCACAGCTTGTGCCTCTATATATGTCATTTGAAGGAGTGCCAGTAAGAGAAGAGTGGTGTACAGTTAGTCTTAGTGTTTTCTGTGCATGTGCATGTTTGTCAGTAGGATAGCCCACTCACCAAGCTCTGAGTTGGTCCTGAAGTGTCAAAATTAGCCTCTGGGCTGGAGGGCTATCCTCCATCTTCCTCCATGCTGGGAGAATGCTGTGGTGACAGGAAGGTGACAGACCCACAATCTGCTGCCCTGTCTCCAAATTTTTCAGCATCTCCCTGCCTCCCAGCCCACTCCTGCAAGCCCCATAAAAATCAGCCCTGATTGTAAATTACCACAAGGAACTGGCTATATTGAATACCAACATGCCTGGAAATGTGTCAGCTCTCGGCAAAATTGTGTGCTGTCTGCGTACATCTCTGTAACTTGTGTTGCGAGCATAATAACAATATTTGAACAGCATAGACCCAAGTACCTTTAAAGTACTGTAAGACCAACTGCATCTTCTGTTCATGCTCCTTCTGTTGCAGAGTTAGTCGTCTGTCTATCTCCATTGATAAACGTTCCACTGCAGATTCTAATTCATGGACTACATTCTCTTGTTCAGTTATCTTCACAGACATTTCTGCACATTGTACCTGCAAAGTGCGTTCAGTCTCACGTAGGCTAACCACCTACAAAGTTAAATTATAAAAAAAACTAGCATGTACATTTAAAAAGCTTATAATGGATATTGACGAAAGAACTATGTCACCAAAGAACAAATAAAATCTGCCTAAAATCTCAAAACTTCAAATACATTTAATGGGCATTTCCTGATTGTCAGAGCAATAACAGAAACTTTGTACTTGCTATGATTACTTTCTAACTTCCTTTGTGGCCAAAGCAGTTTGCTGATTTTTTTCATGCACTGCAACAATGAAAAACAAAAAAGTTACATTATGATGTCAGATCACATATTTTAGCAATCTGTGAAGTATTACACATTTAATAATTATTTTGAAATGTACAGCAGGATGTTCTCTCTGTACTTATGAACCCCTCTGTCAAACTGAAACTTGCATCAAACACTGCAGTCATTCATTGTGATTTTACCCAGCAGAACAATTAATAACTAAAGGGTGGGCTCGCTATCCAACTAAGGGGTGGCAGAGAAACTCTTGAAGCTGGAGGCCGATCAGGGGCTTGCAAACAGCAGCAGGCTGTAATAAGGGAGAGGATACTTTAAAAAAAATGGAGTTGCAGTCTGCTACTTTTTAAAATTTAGAAGTATAAACTGGTTTTGCAGCCAAGAGACTACTGTGAGGTGGAGGTAGGACACCCTCTACTGGGCAGTCAATGACTGTTACAGCACTCAGCAATGCAGTGTGGGCCTCAAAACCTGCCTGGTGTATTTCCCTAAACTGAAACAAAGATCTATGGATGCTGAGAATCTGAAACAAAAACAGAAATAGCTGGAGAAACTCAGCAGGTCTGGTAGCATCTGTGGAGACATAGCAGAGTCAGATTCAGAGTCAATGTCTTGGGTTCAGTGACCCTTCTTCAGTTCTGCGCACTGGACCTGAAACATTGACTCTGCTTTATCTTCACAGATGCTGCCAGGTCTGCTGACTTTCTTCAGCTATTTCTGTTTTTGTTGGAGTATTGGCCTGCTGGCCTCACGTCAGGAGCTGGCTGCAGACAACTAAACTAGCCTAGTTGCCTATGGGAAGCTGGAGCTAGGGTTATTTTTAGCCGATACCCGTCTCTGGTTAAGGCTCCAGCAATAGCTAAAATCCAAAGCTGCAGTGGTTATTATGAAATACAGAAATAAAAAGTCAACATACACTAGAATCTCAAACAGCAACAAAATGGTGCCCTTTCTTCCCCCTTTGGGAGAGGAATTTGGCTTGTTTACCAGGACGACTCCCTAACCCCTTCGTGATTACTGCCTAGTGATGCTTAGCATCTATCTGAAGTGTGGAAATAGTGGACAGGACCTCAGTTTAATAATCTATCTGCAAGACAAGAATTTGCACTTGCATAGTGAACGACCATCTCGCTGCACTTATGAGTGCAGCATACAATTTGTCTTCATTGCTGGCAATTCAGTATTGTGCAATGTACTACAGGTGTAACAGAACTATTGCTAGTTCAAAAGCTACCAAAATTTAGTAAACCACATTTTTAGTTTGTAAATATATGTCTTGTTAAAATTAACGAATACATGTCAAGATGACACAATATTGGATTAGATTGATCCTGCTTTTCATAACCTATTTTAATTCTCATTTTTATTATAGTACACAAATTGTTATTCATTAAATGCTGTTTAGATTTAATAACTCACATTACATACATAAAAAGTTGTGTAAGTGATGTAAGAAATGTAGGATTTTACCTTATTAAAGTATCTGCATAGAAGGACTCTTGTCTCAGCAGCCGATAAAGCACCCAGTCTAAACATTACATTTGCCTCATTTTGGGTAAGGCTACCATCTGAGGCCCTCAATGAATGTTGGCGACAGTTAATAGCTTCATTTTTGTATTCTATGGCAGCATCCAGAGCTTCAATGCCTTCCTCCAACTGGAAGAGTATTCGCTCTTCCTGAGAAATAAGACATGTGATTACTTGTTGAATGTGTCTCAATCCTGCCAGATTACCTTGGTTACTAAACCTGAAGATGAGTGAAAACAGTCTTGATAGTAACTTTCAAAAGGAATTGGATATGCACTTGAAAGAAGTTGAAGTATAATGAGCAAAGAGGACGGTAAGGTGTTTAACTGGATAGTTCTTTCAAAGAGCAGGCGCAGGTATGATGATCAATGATTTAGTATGATGATTTGACAATAATTCTGCCTTGTCATGAGTTCATCAAATCAATTCTTTATATAACTAAAATGTAATTTAGTTTTGATTTTTACTGTCAATTCATATATACATTTTACAATTGTATGCCATTTAACGTTCTTATAAGGAATATTTAAAACTTCTAATTTCAATTTATTGAGAACGCTTACAATATTGTGCCATTTAAAATTCTTGTTTATGCAATTTTTTGCATCTTGCACTGAATATAATAGTGAAAGAGCTCTGTACACCTGTAAAATTGCAGGGCTCTACTTTGTGGATAGCTCATTTCAATATTATGAGAGAGCAGGATGCAGACATTCCTCCTCATTTTGCCAAACACCTTACATATTAAGCTTAGAAATGTCCAACAAAGTTCAATAGATATTCTGGATACTTCAAAAATATAGTTTTATTCTGACCTGAGTTCATGTTGTAAACACACTCACAGTGTTCATAATAATGCATTTGAATTATTTAGATGATAATTGTGAACTTCATCTAATTCTTTTCACAATGTGTTATATACAAAAAGTGCAACAAGTCGTTTTAAAAATGGTCAATAGACAATAGACAATAGGTGCTGGAGTAGGCCATTTGGCCCTTCGAGCCAGGACCACCATTCATTATGATCATGGCTGATCATCCACAATCAGTATCCTGTTCCTGCCTTATCCCCATAACCCTTGATTCCACTATCTTTAAGAGCTCTGTCTATCCCCTTCTTGAAAGCATCCAGAGAGTTGGCCTCCACTGCCTTCTGGGGCAGAGCATTCCATATATCCACCACTCTCTGGGCGAAAATGTTTTTCCTCAACTCTGTTCTAAATGGCCTACCCCTTATTTTTTAAATTGTGTCCTCTGGTCCTGGAGTCACCCATCAGTGGAAACATGCTTCCTGCCTCCACAGTGTCCAATCCCTTAATAAACTTATACGTCTCAATCAGATCCCCTCTCATCCTTCTAAACTCAAGAGTATACAAGCCCAGTCTTTCAACATATGATAGTCCCGCCATTCCGGGAATTGACCTTGTGAACCTATACTGCACTCCCTCAATAGCAAGAATGTCCTTCCTCAAATTGGGAGACCAAAACTGCACACAATACTCCAGGTGCGGTCTCACCAGGGCCCTGTACAGCTGCAGAAGGACCTCTTTGCTCCTATACTCAATTCCTCTTGTGATGAAGGCCAGCATGCTATTAGCTTTCTTCACTACCTGCTGTACCTGCAGCATGCTTGCTTTCATTGACTGATGTACAAGAACACCTAGATCTCGTTGTGCTTCCCCTTTACTTAACTTGACTCCATTGAGATAGTAATCTGCCTTCCTGTTCTTGCACCAAAGTGTATAACCACACATTTATCCACATTAAACTGCATTTGCCATGCATCTGTCCACTCACCTAGCCTGTCCAAGTCACCATGTATTCTAATAACATCCTCCTCACATTTCACACTGCCACCCAACTTTGTGTCATCAGCAAATTTGCTAATATTACTTTTAGTGCCTTCATCTATATCATTAATATATATCATAAACAGCTGCGATCCCAGCACCGAACCTTGTGGTACCCCACTGGTCACTGCTTGCCATTCCGAAAGGGACCCGTTTATCACTACTCTTTGCTTCCTGTCAGCCAGCCAATTTTCAATCCAACTCAGTATTTTGCCCCCATACCATGTGCCCTAATTTTGTTCACCAATCTCCTATGCGGGACTTTATCAAAGGCTTTCTGAAAGTCCAGGTACACTACATCCACTGGCTCTCCATTATCCACCTTCATAGATACATCCTCAAAAAATTCCAGAAGATTAGTCAAGCACGATTTCCCCTTCGTAAATCCATGCTGAATCTGACCTATTCTGCTACTGCTATCCAAATGAGTCGTAATTTCATCTTTTATAATTGACTCCAGCATCTTTCCCACCACTGACGTCAGGCTAACCGGTCTGTAATTTCCTGTTTTCTCTCTCCCTCCTTTCTTGAAAAGTGGGACAACATTTTCCACCCTCCAATCCGCAGGAACTGATCCTGAATCTATAGAACCTTGGAAAATAATTACCAACGCGTCCACAATTTCTACAGCCACCTCCTTAAGTACCCTGGGATGCAGACCATAAGGTCTTGGGGACTTATCAGCCTTCAGACCTAACAGTCTATCCAACACCATTTCCTGCCTAATATAAATACCCTTCAGTTCGTCCATTACCCTCGGTCCTTCAGCCACTACTGCATCTGGGAGATTGCTAGTGTCTTCCCTACTGAAGACAGATCCAAAGTACCTATTCAACTCATCTGCCATTTCCTTGTTCCCCATAATAAATTCACCCGTTTCTGACTTCAAGGGCCCAATTTTAGTCGTAACCATTTTTTTTCTTTTCACATACCTAAAAAAGCTTTTACTATCCTCCTTTATATTTTTGGCCAGTTTTCCTTCATAGCTCATTTTTTCTCTGTGCATTGCCTTTTTAGTTATCCGTTGTTGCTCTTTAAAAGCTTCCCAGTCCTCCGGCTTCCCACTCATCTTTGCTATGTTATACTTCTCTTTTATCTTATTACAGTCCTTAACTTCCCTTGTCAGCCACGGCTGCCCCCGCCTCCCCTTAGGATCTTTCTTCCTCTTTGGAATGAACTGATCTTGCACCTTCTGCATTATATCCAGAAATACCTGCCATTGTTGTTCCACTGCCATCCCTGCTAGGGTATTGTACCACTGAACTTTGGCCAGCTCCTCCCTCATAGCTCCATAGTTCCCTTTATTCAACTGCAATACTGACACTTCCGATTCTCCCTTCTCTCTCTCAAACTGCAGATTAAAACTGATCATATTATGGTCACTACCTCCTAATGGCTCCTTTACTTTGAGGTCCCTGATCAAATCCGGTTCATTGCACAACACCAGATCCAGAATTGCCTCCTCCCTGGTAGGCTCCAGTACAAGCTGTTCTAAGAATCCAACTTGGAGGCACTCTACAAACTCCCCTTCTTGGGGTCCAGTACCATCCTGATTCTCCCAGTCTACCCGCATGTTGAAATCTCCCATAACAACTGTAGTGATACCTTTGTGACAGGCCAATTTCAACTCTTGATTCAACCTGCACCCTACCTCCTGACTACTGTTTGGGGGCCTGTAGATAACTCCCATTAGGGTCTTTCTACCCTTAGAATTTCTCAGCTCTGTCCATACTGACTCTACATCTCCTGACTCTATGTCCCCCCTCGCAAGGGACCGAATATCATTCCTCATCAACAGGGTTACCCTTCCCCTGTGCCCACCAGTCTGTCCTTTCGATAGCACGTATAGCCTTGAATATTCATTTCCCAGGCCCTGTCCACTTGAAGCCACGTCTCAGTTATCCTCACAACATCATACTTGCCAACTTTGAACGGAGCCTCAAGCTCATCCACCTTATTTCTTATGCTTCGTGCATTCAGATATAATATTTTTAATTTGTTTCTCCCCTCACCCTTCCTATCAATCCCTATTTCACTTGGCCATACTGTACGATCCCTTCTTGAGTTTTCTGCTCTGTTGATTCTGTTGTCCTTCTCAACTTCTCTTATTCTCACTTTCCCTTTAATTTCATTCTTAAATTTCCAGTTTGGCCCCTCCCCCCCATTACTTAGTTTAAACTCACCTGTGTTGCAGTGGCAAACCTGCCTGCCAGAAAGCTGGTCCCCCGATTATTAAGATGCAAACCGTCCCTCCTGTACAATTTATTCTTACCCCAAAACATACCCCAGTGATCCAAGAATTTAAATCCTTGCTTCTGACACCAGTCCCTCAGCCACCAGTCCCTCATATCAGCTTCAGAAACATAGAAAATGATGAGTGGGTGTATGTTTAAGATTCTTTTATGAATGCTGTGATTACAGTCTTGATGTTAATCCCCTTTATGGATCATTTGTTGTGGAGTTTTCATTTTGGCAATAGCTGCCAATAAAGTAACAATTTTCTGTTAATGATTGATGTTCAAAAAGAGGGTTAAAAGATAGAGGTAACAAAGTGTGAAGCTGGATGAACACAGCAGGCCAAGCAGCATTTTAGGAGCACAAAAGCTGACGTTTCGGGCCTAGGTGAAGGGTCTAGGCCCGAAACTTCAGCTTTTGTGCTCCTAAGATGCTGCTTGGCCTGCTGTATTCATCCAGCTTCACACTTTGTTATCTTGGATTCTCCAGCATTTGCAATTCCCATTATCTCTGATTAAAAGATAGAGGCTTTTTTTTAAAAAACGCAATAATCCTATTCAAAATAATCTACAAATGATTAGCAGAATAATCTATGTCGATGAAAAGAATACATATGGGCCAGTGCAAGTGATAATCAAATTGCGATGTCGCCATTATGACTTTGCCAAGGAAAGTCTTCGTACGATCAGCTTGAGGTCTCTGGCCATTTTTGCTGTTTCTATTAATTTTCTTTTCAATTTTAAGTCTTTTCTCCCATGACAAGTTCACAATTTAAACGTTCTCCAGCTGTTCCCGGACATACCATGTACCTATGGTAAAGGTATTGCAGCTTTACATATTTGTTGTTAACCTCTTCATTCTAAATGCCAATGTCCATTGATAACAAACAATGCAATTATTAAATTGCTGTACCAGAAGCAAATGGAAAGTGTAATTATAGTATGGCAAGTTTATGCAAATAGTTTCCATTATTCATGCCAACACAAGAAGTTATAATAGCAATAGAAAAATAGGGACAGAACGATAATCTTAAAATGAGGGATAAATTATGCTGATTCCTCCTGGCCTAGTTATCCCTGCTCTCCAAAACTGCTTCATTTGAAAGATATACTGGAAAGGAAGAAATACACAGAGCTGAATTTTATCATTCATCAGCTAAGTGTCAATTTTAAAAAGTTTCTTGGAAGCTTTTTCTCCATAAGGTCTAGTGAGTTATCTTTTGCAATTTTCGGCTACTCACCTCATCAACTATGCATCACACCTTCATTGTGCCACTCTTACATTATCTTATGTTCAGCAGGGGCAAAACACTTACCAGTGCCAGGACCTTCCAGTATTCACACAAGAAGTTTCATAACAGTCTGTGCTCTACAAAGGTAAGTGCCACCATCTATTCTGTGCAACTGCACACTCACTCTAAATCTGCCATTGAATCAACTTTCTACCAAGATGCACGACCCATGACTCTCAATACTGAATGCAGCACCTTCCTTCAAGACTCTAACCCACCCCTTCCCCAAATCCCCAATTCTTCCTGCCTTCTGCACTTCCCATCCTCTCAATTGAGACAACTCACCACCTTTTCAGACTGACAAAGGACCAGTATCTTGAATTACAATATTTCCCTTTGACAGTTCATTACTGCTAAATGTGACAAATTGCTTAGCTATCTGTGCTAAAAGGCAAGGCAGTGACACTTTCAGCTTCCAGGTACCTGAAACATGAACGAATACTATGAAAGCAAGATAAGAACCTTGAGATGCACCTTGTTTTGATACAGCAGATGGGTGCCTGTCCCTGTGGTCAGGTTGGTACATTGTCAATGCCAAACTCCAAACCTGGAGGGAGGCAGTTGCAGCATTCCTTCTAATTTTCTTTCTGGTTGTGTGGCAGTGACTTCTGGAGCCAGATGTGCTGACACCAACTGCCATGCATTGGAACCTTAGTGTGTCTATGCATGCATACAGTCACACAGCTCAGAGGAAACACTGAGAGATGGTCACTGCTCATGTAGCATGTCCTGAGCAATATAGTCCCTACACTGCGCAGCTGTGCGTGTGCACCGCCACTTCAACATTCTGTGTATGGTGTTTTGACTTAGAGTTCTGGAAGTCACCGCAGCATACAGACCTTGGAGGTTGACACAGAAGGGAAAAAAAAGCAAGAACACTGATCTGGAGATGTTGGGGCATGCTGGCCAAGATGGAAATTCTAATACTGGAAGGCACCTGTGAATTGCAGCTATCGTTTCCTGCTCCAATGTTCATGTAGTGAATTATTGCTGTTGAGTTCCTCATCACTGAAAATTGAAAACTGCATATAAATGAAATGCGATAAAGTAATAATGGGATACAAATGACAAAAATAGGCCTTCTAAACATCTCACTAATGAAATTGTTGTCTCACCAATAATACATTGTGAAAAATCAGACTTCTTTTCCATGACATTGAGAATCACATTTTTCTATACTCACTATATTTAACCAACTGACTTACTATTGCCCCCATCATACAGGGCTGGGAAGATTCCACTACAGTGTGTTTCAAGATTGCTGAATATTAGGAAATTAAGAGGAATTGTTTATGGTGCTGCAAAGTCTGGATCAGTTGAAATTTCCAGTGACTTTCAAATACACCCAAACACATCACTACAGAACTACGTAAAAACAAGTTTTAAAACAAAGAGTAAAGATATGAATATACCTCGGGTGACAGAACATTTCCAAGCTCTAATTTTTCATCCAGATAGTGTCTTCTTTTCAGCAGTTGAGCTCTTTCCCGTTGAAGTACTTGCATCTCTTGCGAAATGGTTTTTCTTTCCTCTGTAGTACTGTTCTGAAGTTGAGTGCTTTTGTCTGATAATTCCCTTTCTATTGTGTTTAAACGAGTAGATAAATTTAAAATGTCTTTGTTCAAAGCCTGAAAATAAATAATCAATATCATTATGATCCTAATTGATGTTATTACTAGACAAATCAGTTTGCAGTCTGAAATCTGACTTGGCAGATTTTTTTTAATTTTAAAGAGGTGGTCTTACACTGAGACACAAGCAAGCAATGCAACAGGAGTTTATTATGCAAATAAAAGAAGGGAAACTAGAATAAACCAAGCTGTTTAGATAATATACTTTGAATAACTTTGAAATGCTTGTAAAAATATAATCCCATTTAACTCCAAACCATTACATCACATTATATACTGTGATGTGTAGAAAACATCTGCTCCTGTATCACATCTAAGATTTAATTTAGTTGTTTCTTTCAAGTCCTAGTCCTGAGAGTTTCATCCCTGTGTATTTACATAACTGCGCTTAGACTTTTTAAGCTTTGATTAACCATTAAGCATCTGAACCAAACACTTCTCATCTGGAATTTTCCAATTAAACCCCTTACGCTGATATAACTTACTAACTTTTTCTGAAGTATCTCATTTCTTCATTGTTAATCAATAAGACCTCACACACACAGACAAAAACTCACACAATACTACTTCAAATCGGAACTCTGAAATAAATTATATTAAAATAGATATCACAATATTGATCTGTAGAGTTGTGGTCAGGAGTTACTAAAACTCTAATTAATACATTGAGCTGATTAAATTCATGCAATTTTATGCTGAAATTAATGAAATGGAGAATGTTTGACATTTTAATTTTATTTCAAATCTGTGTTATTTCAATGTAATAACTTCAAAATTAAATTCGAAAAATTATCCACAACTGATTACTTAATGAATAGTTCAAAGTTGTATCAGAGCTAGCACTGTGTCTAGGCTTAGTAACATTCACATTCAAAGATTTTGGCTCAGGTTTTTCATTAGCAATGATGCAAAGTGTTCATTATTAAACTCAATGAATGCTGTGCTGAGCAAGTGGATGAAAGTTAATGTTATCTTTCTTGATGTCCAATAACTTGAAGTGTAATTTAATAAGGATTTCTAGCACTGGTTGTACTTCAGTGATGTCATTAAGCTGTCCATTCAGCAAATTACATTGAAGAAGTCTCACAGTCAGTCAATCAAGAAATCATAAACATTAAGAATTAAATGATTTACGAATTTAACAGAGAACAAAATAAAGAATAAGGAGAAGCTGAAATACGAAAAAACTTGTGTACTCTTAAAAATTATTAACAACAGTTCTAAAAAAATCTGTAACTAATCATATGACATTTAGCAACATTCCTAAAATAACTATTCCAATGTGACAATAGTTGTTCAGCAGTTATTACCTTAAATTTCCATTAAAAACAATAACACTATATTGAACAAGGCCTAACAATGATATAGAGCAGAAAGGAGTTAACTTCATATCATTAATTTTTCAAAGACTGGCAATGGGGAGTTGTTTTTTTGTTCACTCGTGGGACATGGGCATCGCTGGCTGGCCAGCATACATTGCCAATCCCTAGTTGTCATTGAGAAGGTAGTGGTGAGCTGCCTTCTTGAACTGGTGCAGTTCACATGTTGTAAGTTGACTCACAATGCTCTTTGGTAGGGAATTCTGTGATCTTGACCAGCAATAATGAAAGAACGGTGATACATTTCCAAGTCAGAATGGTCAGTGGCTTGGAAAATTACTTGCACATCGTGGTGATCCTTGTCCTTCTAGGTGGAAACGGTTGTGTGTTTGGAAGATGCTATCTAAGGCTCTTGGGTGAATTTCTGCACTGCATCTTATAGTTAGTACACACTGCCGCTACTAAGCATCAGTGGTGGAGGGAAAAGATGCTTCTGGATGTGGTGCCAA
This sequence comes from Stegostoma tigrinum, assembly GCF_030684315.1. Lineage (NCBI taxonomy): Eukaryota > Metazoa > Chordata > Chondrichthyes > Orectolobiformes > Stegostomatidae > Stegostoma > Stegostoma tigrinum. The sequence continues at coordinate 60,529,873 of NC_081356.1, read as the reverse complement.
TCAAGCAGGCTGATTTGTCCTGGATGGTATCAAGCTTCTTGTGTGTTTTGGAGCTGCACTAATCCAGCCAAGTTGGGAGTATTCCATCACACTCCTTACATGCCATGTAGCTGGTGGACAAGCTTGGATATTGTCCAGATCTTGTTGCATTTAAATGTGGACTAAACATTGTGCAATTATTAGTGAACATCCCCACTTCTGAACTGATGATGAAAGGAAAGCCATTGTTGAAGCAACTTGGGCCTTGGACACTAGCCTAAGAAACTGCTGCAGAGATGTCCTGGAGCTGGGATTACTGACCTCCAACAACTTACAACCATTTTCCTATGTGCCAGGAATGATTCCAATGAGCACGGAGTTAGACCTGTGATACCCATTGATTCCAATTTTGCTAACGCTCTTAGATGCTAAACACAAATGTGGCCTTGATGTCAAAAGCTGTTATTCTCATCCCACCTCTAGAATTCAGCTCTTTTACACCCTTGGTTCAAACATGAGCAAGGAGGTCAGAAGCTGAATGGCCCTGTCAGAGCCCAAACTGAGACTTGATAGCATTATTGATGACACTTTCCATCACTTTACTGATGACCGAGAGTAGACTAATGTTGCAGTAATTGACCAAGTTGGACCTGTCCTGGTTTTGTGTACACAACATACATGGGCAATCTTCCACATTGTTAGGTAGATGCCAGTGTTGTAACTGTGCTGCAAGAGCTTGGTTTACGGAATAGCAAGTTTTGGAGCACAAGTCTTTAGTACTATAGTCAGAATATTGTCTGAGCCCATATCCTTTGCATCCAGTGCCTCCAACTGTTTCTTGATATTATGTGGAATGAACTGAATTGGGGACCACAGGATGAGGTCGAGATGGACTTCTGGCTGAAAATTGCTGCAAATGCTTCAGTTTTATCTTCCATCATTGAAAATGGGGATATTTGAAGGAGCCTCCCTCTCCAGTGACTTGTCTAATTACCCATCACCATTCACAACTGCATGTTGCTGGACCATGGAGCTTAGATCTGATCTGATCTGAGCTTAGCTCTGTATATCATTTGCAGTTTTTACCAGATCATTCTTAGGTATGCCTGGTCCTCATCTTGGCATGCCCACTTGCACTCTCAATTAAAACAGGGTTGATCTCCTGGATTCTTGGTAGTGGTTGAGTGGTGGATGTGCCAGACCATGAGGTTGTAGATTGTGCTAGAGTACAATTCTGCTGCTGTCGATGGCCCATAGCACCTCATGGATGCCCAGTCTTAAGTTGCTAGATCTGTTTGAAATCTGTCCTACTTAGCATGGCGACTGTACTACACAATACGATATGTTATACAATACAATGGAAGATATTTTCAATGTGAAAGTGGGCTTTCATCTCCACAGGAACTGTGTGGTGGTCACTCATACAGGTAGTGACTGAGCAGTAAATGGTAGACTGCATCTTAAGAATTTTTACTCTAAACTATGACAATATACTGCAGTTGCGATCTAATTCAGCGGTTTAATGATAGTGAATGCTGATAGTTCACTATCAAAAACACAGCAAATTCTCGGCCAGTATTTCAGTATACTTTAAAAAAAGATAGCTGTTGGCTCCTTTCCAAAATTTTAGGTATCTGTTTTCTGACTAAGTGTAGATAGAAACTATGTTTCCGAGCCTTTTCTATACTTTCTTGATCTGGCGATATGAAAAAGCAAGTTGATAGGCCTTACCTACCAACTTCCCTCCTACACTAGGTGGTAGTCTTTGTTCAAGATTTCTTGAACAGCATTTCTAAAGTGATGAAGCTATTGCGTGCAACTGCAGGTTGACACAGTAATTTGGAACACAAATTTGCTGCCATTATTGGTTTAGCATTCCTCAAATCAAATAGCTACATAGCTGCGTCTCTGATAAGTTATGGGGATTGACAACTGTAAGCTAACTAGGCAACATGCACTTGAATATTTTGAATGTCCACTGATAACATATAAATCTGTTGCACTTGGGATGGGAGTGTGGCTTTCTGTGGAACCAGTACATCAGGTAAGTCTACTGCGTGAGACATCTTGCATGATTTTCCCATCAGCACAGTCAAACGTTGAGACCTCCTACTTCAACAGACAACTTGAGAAGAATATTCTTACCTGACTGGAGCGTAACCTTTTCATTTCCAATTGGTTTTTCTCCTTTAATAGTGCCTCTTTTTTGTCTACAATAACTTCCCTTTTTCTCAAGTCTTCTTCCAACTCAGCTAGAGCTTGTCTCTGCTGCAGAATTTTCTCCACCTCCTCATCCAGCCATTTGCGTTGTTCATCAATCCTCTAAAAGTAGATTCAGATGCACACAGATAACATTAAATACCCAAGTGAAATGGGAAACAACAGTGATAAAAATGTCATCATCTATCTTGTGTTATCTGTTCATCAGACATGGGCATTGCTGGCAAGACCAACATTTGATGCTCATTCCCAATTTTCCACAAGAAGGTGATGAATTGCCTTCTGGAACCAATGCATTCCATGTGACATAAACATATTGTGATGGTATGCATATTGTAAAGCAGAAGATATGTTGACTTTAAGAAAGATTTGCATCATATTATCTAATAGAGAAATATTTTTAAAAGTGGAAGGATACAGCAGATCAGTATCTTAAAGGGAAAGTTAGGTTTCTAAGGGAAAAGAAATAATAACTCATATAACATCTCAGTCAGAGAAAATATAACACATAACTTAAAGGAAGCAAGTATAATAGCAGAATAAATGGGTGGATCCTCACCTGGTTAAAGATACATTTGATAGATTTGCTGCCTTTTAGGTTAGGGTCTAAAGGGCCTCACTGAATTAGTATGGTACAAGAAAACTGCCTGATAGTCTTATAAATAGCTTTTGATTTAAACAAGCTATAATATATTGCATGATATTAATCAAGTACAAGTTACATTGGTATGACAGACAATGTTACTAAGACAATGAGGAAGTGCTAGATGTTAGGTGCACTTCCTTTGAGATCCAGACCTCTTCACCCACCCAATTCCATATGACAACATCATGTTGGTGTTTAACACTGTCTTCAGCATTAACTCTTTCAGATCTTAGACATCATCTCACCTCAAAGCTTTTCTTCCCCATTATTAATACTTAACATTGTTACAACTGTGACAAGAAAAATAGGCTGATAATCAAACCTCACTACTCCACCAACTGCAGTATCAGTTAAATGTTTCATTTAATCAATCATCAAGTTGGCCAACTGCATCCCTTTTGTACTCTGATCCAGAGTAAAAGTGACTTTCACCAGGCTTATTTTAATGAACTCAAAACAATACATCTATAGTAACACAAAAAAACTTATTCTTAAAACAATGCCAAATGCTAGTTAACATCTAAGGCATAAACCAGAATTAAAACTATAGCCCCGAAGTCCCAAACACAGATACCTTAAGACAATGCACAAGACAAATCTCTGTAGAGATTATGTTTCTAAAAAAAGGCACAGAAGAAAATTATCCCTGTTTTCAGACCCATGGCCAACAAAGGCGCAAACAAACAAATAAGAAGCTACAGTCAGCCATGCAGTTCCTTCACCTTGCTCCACCATTCCAAAAGATCATGGCTGACCAGATAATTTCAAATCTGTATTTAAACCTACATCTGAGAACCTCTGACACCCTCGCACAACTTACTACCTACCTACTTTCACCACATTTTCAGGAAAGAAATAGATTGAATTTGATGACTTGTCTCAGTCAACTGGGTTTCTTGTCGATGAAACTGAACTGCCGACAGCTTCAGACTGAATAGAAGATCATTATTTAAGATTGAAATCAAGCTGGACCTGAGTCATCGGAAAGTAGCCACAGATCAGCTTCTCAGGATTTGTAAGGTTGGCAGAAATACAGACATTTGGAAACTTGCAAGTTCCCAAGAATTTCTACTGAGAGAAGAGGGCAGAGAGAAGGTCAGGGAGTGGAGGCTTAGTGTGGGAGGTTGGGGGCGTGTGGTGGTGGTGGTGGTGGTGAGATATGCTCTTCTTGGGGGTTTTCTTCCTTATGATTAGGTAGGTTCAATTTTGTTGTATATCAATGTAACTTTATTGTCCTTGTTTTAAAGGATTTCAATTCTGTAAATTAACAATGCAGTTAGTGTATAATGCTATACTGGGGGATATTTTCAAGTTTATACACCTATCACCACGACTGGCCTCTGTGGAGCCAAATAACTGACCAGAACCTGATCCCAGGACCGCAGAGGGCATGGTCCCCCTGAGTATAGTCACATCATGAAATGAGTCCCTGTTCATGTGTGGTACCTTTACCCAAGGCAGTCGTACAGTGCTAGTTGCTGGTGTGCCCTGCTAGAACAGTCTGCCCTTGCAGGGTGCAATGCCAGCGCATTGGAGGATGTCAGGATGTTGGTGATAGTCCCCTGAAAATCAAGTGCCAGATTCCATGATGGAAGTATATGTGTGACTGATGCTCATGGGTCATGCCCTGCTCTGCAGTTTGGCATAATGCAAAGTGGCAGTCATTTGGAAGAAGGAGCAAGTTGAACCTGCCAAAAACTTGTTCTGGTTGCTGTATAATTTTTCTAACAGCTAATTTGTGTGGTAAGATCACAATCCACAATGTAAAGGGATGTTAACAATGTGTTTAACAAGCAATAATGATCCTCAATTGGAACGCACCACTGTCTAGTGAAAATATTGCCACACCACTTGAGAAAAACATACAAGATACTACCAGGTGACCTTCAGACTGAGAAGGGTTTCATCAAACACCTCACCCAATACTACCACATATTTGGCCAGAATCCACATTGCCTGGAGTCTGATAAGATTCTGCCTATGGAGATAAAGATTAAACTGAAGAAGGAAAAGTGTGTTTTGATGTCAGGTGGATAGTGCAATGCCAAACTAAGTTGAATATTTAAAGTTCAGAAGGGAATTGAAAAAGCAAGTCAGAAAAGCAAAGATTATGAAAGAGACATCCATTTAACAGAAGAAAAAAAATCACAAAGTCTTCTCGCGGCATGTAAAAAGTATAGTGTGACAAGCGTAGTGAAAGGTAGAATGGGGCCAATTAAGGGCTGCAAAGGAGATTTATGCATATTGGCAGGTGGCATAGCTAAGATATTAATTGAATACCTTGCATACTGTCCAGGTGATGGTGAAAAAGCATGTAATTCAGATACTTGAAGGGCTTAAAACTGACAAGCTGTGGTTGATGAAGCACCCGGAATGGATGAGATATATCCAACCATAAAGAGGCTTTTGAGAGGAACAATTGAAGAGACACCAGCCATAATTTTCAGGTCTTCCTTAGACTCAGCAATGGTGCCAGAGGATTGGAGAATTGCAAATATTACAAAACGTAGATGGACAAGCCCAGCAACGACAGGACGGTCAGCTGAGGAAAACCTCAGCTCAGTCTGCAAGCATGACCCCGACCTAGTTGCTATCATTTTAATAATTTGCTTTCACGTTTACATTTTTTGTTCTCAACCTGCTGCAGTGTTACAGAGAAACTGAATGCAAGCTCAAGGGACAGCACTTCATCTTCCAATTAGGCACTTTACAGCCTTCGAGGCTCGACATTGAGTTCATCAACTTCATAGAATGAATTCTGCCTACCATTTTGATTCTGTTTTATTGCCAAGTGCAATTTGAATGTTGTTATTCATGATTCTGCTCTCGGATTGAAATGTCCACAATTTTGGCACTTATGACTCAGTGGACAAGTACTATGTCTCTGTCTTCCAACCATTACCACTCCCTTTGTCTTTTTTACACGACAACTTTAGTAATTAAATCTCTCCCAATATAATTCATCATACACCCACCCTCATTCAGTTTTGAAGAAAAATTATAATTGACTTGAAATATAGCTCGGTTTCTCTTTCCAGTGATGCTGCCAGACCTGCTCAGTATTTCCAGCACTTTATTTCTGTTGCAGGTTTGGAATTGGGCCCAGGCTTGTAATCTGTCTATCTTGAAATATAGGTAAACAGTATAGTTGCCTGTGAGTTAACATCCAGTATGGGTGTTTGTTAATTTGACTGGACGGCTGGTTTGCAATGCAAAATGACACAACAGTGCAGGTTCAATTCCCACACAAGCAGAGGTTACCATGAATGTCACACTCTCTCAATCTTGTCCTTCCCCTGAAGTGTGATGACCCTCGGGTTAAACCACCACCAGCTCACCTCTGATAAGACAGCAGCCCTCTAGTCCACTGGGACACTGGGGATTTTACTACATTCAGTATACGTACACTACCTTGCTCATACACCAATACTATTTCTTTAAACATTTTGAAAACAAGTGCTGCAATCTTTTAATAATAGACATAAACCTCATATTGGAAACTAGCTCAAAACGGGTTATCACAGTCAACTGCACTTTCTTTAACAATGCAAATCTGCTGGAAGTACATTTACTTGGGAACTGTCTCACATAGTAAAAATTGTAATATGACTCTTCAACTGAACTACTGAAAAGCAATGGTAGCAATGGAAGTGTATCCACGCTTGTAGCCATTAGGGCAATAAATAGGTTTGTTGTGCAAATCAGGTTGAAGTGAACTAACAGTCCATACTGCATTTGAATCCATTTTCTGTTCCGTTTCAACAGTAAAAGTATTACTGACAAGGATAATAAACATTGCGCTCAACGGTTCTATAATGTTGTAAGACATACCTGCTGTTCCTGTGAGATGATAGGGGAGCACTTTGCTTTCTTCAGATGGGTAATCTCTCCAGTTTTCTTTTTCAGAATTTTCTGCTGTTGTTCTCGCTTTTGTTCCAACTCCTAGAAAAAGTAAACATATATACTTTAAAATTTTAACCTTATTTCAGAAGATAAAATCGTTAGATTTTTGTCAAGTTTGTTTTTATTTTAAGGAAAGAATACAAATACTGATGCAGATTCTAAAACATTCTGATGCTTTATTCTATCATAATCACAATCATTTTTGATTATAGGTATTGAGTGCAATTCCAATATGGTTGTGCAGAAATCAGTCTAAAAACAGAGACATTGCGTGCTGGTTTTAAAACAATTTGTTGTAAATGGAAAAGACTTCACTTTTTAAATATGTTCAGAGAACGGTTACTGTTCAGGATGAGGCTATTTGGCCCATCATACTTGTGCCAACTGTAGTGACAAAAATACAGCTAGTTCAATCACTTGCCTTTCTCCTGTTGCTCTGCGAATCTTTATTCGTAAGGCAATTACCCTGCTCCCTCCTGAAAACGACAATCTACCACATCATGGACAGTATCCAGACTCTAATTTTTGTTCATTAAAAACAACACGCAATTAGCAAACGTTTTGTGCCAATTTAAGTATATTACGTTGGTAATCCAACCTTGTGCCCAGCCATCCCAGGAACAAACCCCAAATGCTCGCCCCTGCTCCTAGCCACAATTCTGAGTCCCGGACTCAACCAACAACCCCAGCAATTCACAGCTCTCTAGTGAGGCTATCAGCATGAAACATGGAAGGTGAACAGCTCCTTACCAATTCAGCCTCCCTCCAGTCCACGGACGTTTATATAACTCCCCTAGCCCAGTGTTTCCAGTGTTTTTAAACCAACCCCCAGTAATTTTATAATGCCCACTCAGCCCAGTGATTCTCTTTTAATAACAGCTGAGAGGCCAGTGTTTCAAAACACATTGCATCGAGTTTCAGTGCTTTTATCGGCCACAGCCCAATAGTCTTACAACACCCTCCCAGCCCAATGCTTGTATAAACTCCTACAAGCCCAGTAATTTTATAAACTCCTCACGCATGTTAAAAGACCTCTTGCATAGGCACCTTCCACACCCTCTGGGACCACTGAAATGTCAGGACCATTATGGACAGTTTGGCATTGAGCATCTCACAGAAGCCAGGTGAAAACAGTGAAAGGGGCGTGTTGCCACACCAACAACCCAAACAGCCCTTCTTGCAACCACTTCTTGCCCCAAGTTTAACAGAGCCTGCAGTAGCTGGATTGGTCTGTACAGCTACCTATGAACTCACCCTGACAATGGGAGACAATCGTCCTTGACTGCAAAGGACCGGCAATGAATGAATGAACAGAGGCGACCTTGCTCTGGTTGGTCACGTGGGGGTGGTGCTGTCTGAACCTGAGACCCCTCAGAAAGCATGTGCCCTGATAAGTAGCACCATAGCACCCCATCTCTTGAGTCCTGGCTTCTCCCTAACTATTCAGTCCAGACACCACATGATTTCAAATATGTCTAACAAATCACTTCTCAATTTTGTCTCCTCTAAGAACACAAGCTTTGCTAATCAATCCTCATAAATCAGTTTGCTTCAGAAACATTCTAATACATATTTCTGTATCCTATTTAATTTTCATACCTACCTTATTAATGAAAATATAGCTTTTGCATATTATGCAGTATTCCTTTGAAAAAGGGAATAGTGTCACTCATTCATGGACAGTTAATTTGATTTCTATATATCAAAGGAGAGATAGAACAAATCCAGAAATTATAGATGAATTAGATTAAGATTGATGGGAAGTAAGGCAATGAAATCTTTATTCATATATAATAGAAAATTATGAAGAAATTGAAATCAAAAAAGAGCTGTTAAAGTGAAGATCATGCTTAATCAACTTAATTGATTTCTTTGAAGTGTCAGAAAGGATAAAAGGAAAATAATGGCATTAGATATAACATATTTAGCATTTCATAAGGCAGCAGAAAATAATTTATAGTCATAGGTTCAATATCACACAGGAGGCCACACAATCCAGTGAGTGTACACCAGCACTAATGCCATATTCCTGAAGCTCTTCAAGTTTATTTTTCTCAAGAAACCATCTGATTTCCTTTTTAAATTACTCAGAGTATTCACTTCCATCACCACTGTAGCAGTAAGTTCTAGGTCATTACCCAATGCTGCATAAAAATACCCTTCCTCAGATTCTTCTTGCATCTCTTAATCTATGTCCCCTGCCCTTTCGTTTCTTTAAATGCCATATCTGAATGCGTCATAATGGTATCTATGAATTTACCCTGAATCTCCTTTGGTCCAAGGAAAATAACTCCAGTTTCTCCAACACAATATTTTAGCTAAAGTCCTTCATCCCTGGAACTATTCTGTTAAATTTCCTCAGCACCCTCCCATGGGCCCTCATGACTAAATTTGGAACATGTGGCATTTGGTGACAAGTAACAGAATGGATAATATTCTGCTAGAAAACGTAAAACAGAAGAGGAATTAATTGTGGTTACTTAGATTAACAAATGGAAGGATATGATATTACATAAGATTTTTGCAGCTGATTTTTCACTGTTATTCAACAATCAGATGTACAATTTAGACTTGGTAACAGAATGATAACTTCCAAATTATGGGGTGCAGATAATGGATTGCAGTTGATGGAAAAACAGTGGAATTTGTGATCCAGGCAATAAAAAAGACAATGTCTTCAACTTTCTTAACATTTAGTCATAAAAAAAATTCTGCTTATTGGATGTTAAGCAAACAAGTTGAAAATATAAAGGGGTCAACAGAAATGGCAGTGAGGCAGGTGGGGGTCATCAGTCTTCATGTGAAATCTGATGTGTTTTTGGATGATGTAGCTGAGGAACAGCATGTAGAAAAGCAATTTGAAGGAACTAAGAATAAATTAGTGGGAAAAGGTAATTGTACATGAATGATAAGAGAAGCCATGAAGGTAGATTTTTAAGTATGAAGGGATGGATAAGTATTGAACCAGGTGAGGGCTGTCTCACTGAACTAGACATCAGTGGTAGGGTTTTGGAGGAAGATAGAGTGATCAACCATGTTAAATCCTCCAGGATGTGAAGTGATAGTTTGTCTTTATCATAGTCATATAAGACCTGTTTATAACTTTGACAATAATCATTTTGGTACTGCGGCAAGTGGTCCGGGGCCGGGGGGGAGGCGGTGGTGGGGAGGAGGTTGGCAAAAACCTGAATGAATGTGTTACAAAGTTGAGTTTTGGGAACACTGGGAACAGATATGAAATGTGACAGTAGACTCAAAAACTGTAGAGTTGAAAGAGAAGTGGGAAATAAATGATAGCTTGCAAGGATGGTTGGATCAAAGGTTTATTTTAGGTGAGTAGCGGTAGTAGCAGATTTAAAGGAGAAATAGGCCATAACAACTGCAGATCAGTAGTGTAATAGACACAGATTCGTCAAAGCAGTATTTGAGTTTCAAGGACACGATTAGCTTGTGATCATGTGTATGATTTCCTGTAGTGCATTTGAAACTTGCTGGTATTGTATTGTACGTTAGGAACAAAAACAAAGTTGCTGGAAAAGCTCAGCAGGTCCGACAGCATCTGTGAAGGAAAAAACAGAGTTAATGTTTTGAGTCCAGTGACCCTTCCTCAGAATTGTACGTGTTGCTTAAACCCAGGAAATACATTACTGCTAAATTTTAGCAGAGTGTTGTCTCATTATTTCTTGTAATTCTCATTTCCAAATGATAAGAGTAACCAGACAGGAGTACAAGGTCAGATCTTACAGTCGGCCCAAATAGTCTAATGTTTGATAGCCTTTCAAGGTCACCCAATTCACAAAATGTCATGCTGTATCTAGTATTTAATTAAAGAAAGCATGCTAAGGACATCATCAACCAATGAAGTATAATTGGTTATACTATCTACGGTGTCCCCACAACATTGGCAGTGCCTCACTACAGCTAACTTGCAACAACTGTGGAGAACTGTCAGGATTTAGAACAGTAGAAATCAAATTTTGGAGCTGTGTCATCGACTGTAAGGGTATTTGCAGCTGACAATGCACTACAAAATTGGTAGAGTAAGGTGTACATTAACAGCCGTCTCAACTATAGTTTAGAAAAGCAGTGGATGTATGGGGATATTACCAATGCAATGAACCGACTGGTTCCCAAACATCTCCACGTCAGCAGCCTTGAAACAGGGCATCAGACCATGGCTGTTTCTTCAACCTGCCTGCAAATTCATACTGATCCATGAACTTACCTTTCCTTTTACAGCAGTCCCAGGTTGTGAAAGGATTCAGTTCTGAAATCTGTACGTATCTCAAGTTGTACGCAGGTGGGAACACGATACAGAAAATTGGAGAGCAGCTATTCATAAGTACAGGAAATGTTCGTATGATGGTTCTTTAAAATTACAACCATGAGTGGGATCATACCTTCTAAGTATAAGCATTTGTAAGTGGGATGTATGTAAATCGTGGACCCCCTGTAATTTTGTCTCTCTTCTGAATGACTGAATTTTATTTTGAGAGGATTTGTTTCTATTTTGAGAGGGGTAACATCAGTTCTCGACTTCTCAAAGTGCATGTGTACCAATAAAAATTCCCCTTCATATCCAGCACACATTTACTTCTAAGGTATGAAAATGTACAACTGAGTTGAAATTATAATCAGTGTTGTTCTTTTAATAATACCTGATGTGTTAATGCTGTCTATGTTCAGTTAACACCAGCTATAAAATGCTGTAAAAATATGTCATGTGTTCTGGCATGAACAGCACAGATCATATTTGCCAACCTAATAAACTATTCTACAATTTTGAAAAAAATGCTTATATTATATTCATAATGATATAACACTGAACACTACATATCCTTTTAGTTCCTTTCAGTTATCGATAAAATTAATTTGTTCAATTCTATTCCAACTGGAGATTTCATCACTTTGGGTGAGTGTCTAATCCTCTTTCCATAATAGTATTGGACTCTACAGAGGTCATGTTTGAAAATATTTTAATAATTATCACATTTTCATTGCAGACTGATGTGGCTTTAGAGACAATGGATGAATTTTCATTCCTGGCTATTGATTAAGTTGAAGTGGGTTGGGAACCCACAAATGCTGGCAGGAGGGAGGCAACAGCCTAATGGTATTAACTCTAGAAACTTAGTCCAGAAACTAAGCGAATGTTCCAGGGACCCACTATGGCAGATGGTCGAATTTAAATTCAATAAAGAATCTGGAATAAAGGTTCTAATAATGGCCATGAAACCATTGCTGACTGTCGGAAAAACCTATCTGGTTCATTAATGTCCTTTAGGTAAGGAAAATTGGTTATCCTTACTTGGTCTGGTCTACTCCTATGACTCTGGGCCCATAGCAATGTGGTGGACTCTAAACTGCCCTCGGGGCTATTAGAGATGGGCAATAATTGCTGGCCTAGCCAGAGATACCTACATCCCTTGAGTGAATTAAAAAGAAGGATCTATAGGGAGATTTTAGAGGTAGGGGAGAGACAGTTAAATGAAATGGGCATCCAAGCCTGTACAGACAAAAGGAGGTTGTCCAGCCATGAAAGGTTTGCAGCACCACTGTCAGAAATGGCTGTGCAGATGGATTAACAAGAGGGTGCCATCTGAAGTATTTTCAAATTTTTGAAAGAAAAATGGGCATAGTTGCCATGTTGTCATTGTTGATGGGGCAATTACTCTATTGGAATGCCTGCGGCAGCACTGTGACTTTCTGGCAATTGCAGCTATTAGGACTGGGGGCCAGAATTTTGCCTCAGCAGGTGGGGACAATTTGCTGCCTAGAAAATTCCTCTCTCCAGATAGTACTGAGAAAGACTCTTTGGTTGGTTCTATAATTAGCCCAACGTGCTAGCTGCTGATACCAGTCAACCCAATAATGTAGTGCCCTCCAAAACGTGCCAGAGAATGGACCACATTGGGAAACCAGCATACACGGATCTCAAATTGCTAGCTCACCAGCCTCTCTATTCCTGCTTCTACAAATAAACTAATTTTAAAAATTAGGGTTGTGTCCTTCAAAACTGTTGCAATCAGTTTAAGACACCTTTCTTGAACAGCTGACAAGAATAACCCAATCTCAGACATACATCACATAAAAGGAAATGCATGCACTAGCTAATGTCCTTGGAATATTTTGTTTTCACATAAATGAGTGGTTCCTATTTTTGTCTCTCCAATTTTCTGTCTTGTTGAAGACATTCCTACCACAGGTGGTTGATGCCACATGTAAAGCTATATTGTATTTTCTGTAAACCCAGCTATATGTTGGGAATGTGGAAGTTTCAGCACTTTTCAGTGGCTTCTTAATGTAGCCACTGCAATTGCATTTGACTTACAGATTTCATTTAAGTGCCTCAGTGTGAGGATGACAATAATGATGATGATAATAATCTGCAGCAGTCATTTTTAGCTCTATTATTTTATACATCAATAACAGTTGAAGCATAATAGAGGGTTCAAACTAAGCAATTGAGCAAAGGCAACACATGCTTCGGTAATGGGTCTCTGGACATGATGGTGTGGATTCTGTGGGCTTGCAAGGAAATGTTTTCTTTGCTAAAATGTCCCTGAAAATAAGTAGGTTAGATATGTCTTGACAGGTTAACAGCTAAAGAATTGTGCTATATTCCCAGAGGTTCAATGACCAAATCAGGGCAAAATTTTAAGGAAGATTGAACTTATACAAGTACCTTGCAGACCCTCTGAAGATCTCAAAGCCCTAAATTACAAACAAACATGGCAATCATTTCGTGCTGATCCAGTTCGAAAATAGAAATGTTATCACCAGGCTTTTTGTTGTTATGTTGGCTGGCATAAATATTGTAAAAGCAACAAGGATAAATCTCCTGTTCTTCTTTGCGATACTATCATGGAACCTTGAGAGTTCTTGGGGCCTTTGCGATACTATCATGAACCTTGAGAGTTCTTGGGGCCTTGATTCAAAGTTTCAATCAAAAGACTGCACTATTAACAGTCCTACACTCCTCTTAATCCAACAAATGGCAGCCAGTGACTAGCAGAATACCACAGGGATCAGTGCTTGGATCCTAGCTATTCACAATACCTGTTAATGATGCAGATGAGGGAACAAAATGTAATATCTCCAAATTGAAGATGGTTGGGCATTACCTTGAGGAACTCCTGCAGAGATGCTCCAGGCTGAGATTATTCACCTTCAACAACCACAACCATTTTCCTTTGTGTTAGGTGTAACTCCAACCAGTGGAGAAACTTCCTGATTTCCAATGATTCCAATTTTGTTAGGGCTCCTTGATGTCATACGTCAGGGGAGGCAATGGCCTAGTGGTATTATCACTGACTGTTAATCCAAAAACCCAGATAATGTTCTGGGGATCCAGGTTTGAATCCTGCCATGGCAGACAGTGGAATTTGAATTCAATAAATATTTGGAATTTACAATCTAATGGCGACCATGAATTCATTGCTGATTGTCTGGAAAAACCCATTTGGTTCATTAATGTCCTTTAGGGAAGGAAACTGCCATCCTTACCTGCTCTGGGCTACATGTGACTCCAGGCCCACAGCAATGTGGTTGATTTTTAATTGCCCTCTGGGCAATAAATGCTGCCTGCCAGTGACACACTCATCCCAGGAATGAATAAAGAAAAAAAAAACTTGGTTGATTGCTCCCTTGAGGGGCCTCAGAAAGTGGCTGAGATGGGTCTTCCACTCTGCAGTTCTCGCTGAGGATGGATACAAATACTTCAACCTCATCTTTCACAACGTTGTGCCATACTCCCAAATCACTGAGATTAGGGATATTGTGGAGTCCCCATCTCCTGTTACTTCTTTAATTGTCTGTTGCAATTCATGACTGGATATGGCAAGACTGCAGAGCTTAGACCTAATCTATTGGTGTGGGATCACTTAACCCTGTCTACTGCATGCCAGTTCTGCTGTTTGGCACATAAGTAGCCCTGTGCTGTAACTTCATCAGGTTGACACCTCATTTTCAGATATGCTCAGTGCTCCTGGCATGCTCTTTGCGTTCATTGAACTAGGATTGTCTTACTAGCCTTTCGGTAATGGCAATGTGGGGGATATGCTGGTTCATGAGGTTACAGATTGTGGATGAAGACAATTCTACTGTTAATTATGGTCCACAGTGGCGAGTTTTGAGTTGTTGGATCTGTTGTTCTGACCCATTTAGTATGGGGGTATTGGTACGCAACAGTGGAGGATATCCTTAATATGAAGATTGGACTATGTAGTGATTACTCCTACCGATATGCTGTTATGGGCAGATGAGCTGATGACAATGAAGTCAAGTTGAGTTTCTTCCTCTTCTGGGTTCACTCCCCTCACCACCTGCCACAGATCCAGTCTAGCAGTTATGTCCTTTACGACTTAGTCATTTCATTCAGTAGAGATGTTACTAAGCCACAGTTGGTGATGGGTACTGAAGTCCCCTGCCAAGCGTATATGTTATGCCCTTGTCACTTTCATGCTTCTTTCAAGTACTGTTCAGTTTGAAAGAGCACTGATAGTTGGCAAACAGTTAAGTTCCTAGCCTATGTTCAATCAGATGCCATGAAACTTCATGCAGTCTGCAGTCAACGTACCTCTGGAATGTACCATTCTGTCCTGCTGATGGGACGTAACATAAATCATGGAAGGTGATGTTGGTATGCGGGGCCATAAGATATGATTATTCTCATATAACTATGTTGTCACACTGTTCTTGACTAGTCGTTGGTACAGCACTCCCAATTTTTGAACAAACTTCCAGTCATTATAAAAGAATGATTTGCAGAATCATTAGGGTAATTGTTGCTTCCTGTGCCTAAGTCAATGCTAGGTGGTCTGTCTAGACTTAGTTTGACTTGGTAACATCTTGATATGACTTAGCGGGTTGTTAGGCTTTTCCAAAGGATAGTTCAGTGTCAACCACATTGGTGTGGGCCTGGAAGTACATGTAGGTTAAATCAGGAAGAAAGCAGGTTTTATTCCCTAACAGACATCAGTGAACCAGACGTTTCTTATGACAATCAACAATGTTTACGTAATCATCATTAGACTACATTTAGCTATCGAATTCAAATGTTAGCACTCGCCATGGTGGAATTCAAACCCATGTCGCTAGAATATTAGCCTGCGGTTCTGGATTATTAGTGTAGTGACATTACCATTATAGCACTACCTCCCAATTTCATCACTTTTGATCTGCTACCCCCTCCAAAACACACCCACCTTTTCAGGTAGATTTCTTCCATAGTAGAGGGGATTTTAAAAAGGAAAGTGCAAATAGGGACAAATTAAATGGCAAATTTAAAGAATACAGTACACAGTAAGTTTCTCATACAGAAAACATGTATACAAGTGGCATGTATAATTAATGTTTTCCTTTATAATTGATAATTTGACTTTGAAATGTTCTTACTTTAATTAGTTGCTGATCTCTTTGAATCTCATTTTCCAGTTTTCGTTTTTTCTCGCTTTCTTCTTGCAGTTTCTTCTGAAGCAGCTGTTGCTGTTGTTTCATGTTTGAGACATTCTGGCTCAGTTGGACCAAACGCTTCTCACTCTGCGCTGATAAAGAAAACAACTTCCTTGTTTCCTGCTGTTTCCTCTGCAGGGTCTAAATGGAACAGGACCAAATCTTTAATATTTGTTATTTTTATGATTGTTATTTTGTCCACCATGGGTTGCAGTATACTTGTTACAGCTGGACTTCAGTTCAAAAAACAAAACTATTCAAATGAAAGCAAGATCCCAACCACAGCTAAATACTTCTCAATTGCCTTTTATAATGAAATCAGCATTTCAAACCGTTATCAACCTTACTTCCAGCAAGTTAAAGTCACGGACTTTCTTTTGTAATTGTTAAAAGGGTGTAGGTTACATGTTTGCAAATCTTTGAAGGAGGCAGGGAGGTGCAGAAAACAGTTATAAGGCATACAATACAAAAGCAAAAAATATTATGAGACCTGTACTGGTTTGGCCTCAGTTGGAGTATTGTGTCTAGTTTCAGGCACCACAATTTCACAAGATGTAAAGGCATCAGTGAGCATACATAGGTTCAGAGATAATAGGAACCGCCAATGGTGGAAAATCTGAGATAACAAGGTGTAGAGCTGGATGAACACCACAGGACAAGCAGCATCAAAGGAGCAGGAAAGCTGATGTTTCAGGTCTTGACCCTTCTTCAGAAATGGGAGAGGGGAAAGAAATTCTGAAATAAAGGTTGGGGGGGGGGGAAGGCGGATGGAAGGTCGATAAAGGAGCAGGTAGGTGGAGAAGAGACGGACAAGTCAAGGAGGGGGGGATGGAGCCAGTAAAGGTGGATGTAGGTGGTGAGTTAGGATGGGGGTTGATCCTTCAAGGAAAGACGGACAGGTCAATGAGGCAGGAATGAGGCTGGTAGGTAGGAGCTGGGGGTGGGGGTTGAGGTGAGAGGAGCAGATAGGTGGGAGAAAAGACAGACAAGTCAAGGAAGTGGGGATGAGCTGGGCTGGTTTTGGGATGAGGTCGGGGGGTGGGGAGATTTTGAGGCTTGTGAAGTCCACATTGAGACCATTGGTTCCCAAGAGGAATATGAGGTGCTGTTCCTACAACCTTCAAGTGGCATCGCTGTGGCACTGGAGAAGGTCCAGGATGGACATGTGGTCCAACGTGTGGGAGGGGGAGTTGAAGTGGTTCGCGACTGAGCGTTGCAGTTGTTTGTGGCAAACTGAGCTTAGGATACATGTTAGTGTTTTGGGAACTCCCTTCCCTTCAGATATTGTAGGAATACCTACAGCACATGGACTGCAGCGGTTCAAGAAGTTAGCTCACCACCACCTTCTGAAGAGTAACCAGGGATGGGCAATAAATGCTGGCCCAGTCAGTAATGCCCACATCTCACAAGTGAATAACTTCAGTTATGTAGACATACTAAGAACACCCCTACTTTCAATTTCCTTTCCAAGTCACAAACTATCCTGACTTGAATCTAAGATAACAAGGTGTAGAGCAGAAAGGGTCTAGGCCCAAAACGTCAGCTTTCCTGCTTCTCTGATGCTGCTTGGTCTGCTGTGTTCATCCAGCTCTACACCTTGTTATCTCAGATTCTCTAGCATCTGCAGTTCCTACTATCTCTGACTTGAATCTACATTGCTGTTTTATCACCTGGTTCACCATTGTTGAACCAAAGTCCTGGATCTTCCTAAAAATAAACCGCAATGTAGGTCTACCTACATCACTACAGAGCAGCAGCACCTTCTCAAGGACCATTAAGGACAGGCAAATGAATGTTGGCCTTGCTTATGAGATCCACATATGATCATTGAAACAAATTAAACCAAAGGATGGCTACTGTATAGTGGCTCACCTGCATTTTAACTTTGGCTGTTTCCATTTTCTTGCGGAATTCTTTTTGTAGCTTTATTTTCTCTGCGGCATCCCGAAGTTCCTTGTTCTCCAGTTCCTGTAATTGTTTTTGAGCTTCTGACAGCTCAGTCTTGGCTTGCTCAGCTTCTTGCTCTAATTGAGTGATCTTTTGGTAATACTGCCGGTTTACAGCTTGGGCATCCTGACCTGAATGAATAAATTTACAAATAAATAGATTAAAAGTACAATAAATTCTTCACAAATAAAATGACAAAACAATAGTAAAGTCAACGATGGATACTATAATGAAAAGACATTATCTCCAGTTATCTCAGAAAATAATGCAGATTTTATCTTACACTTTATGCCTTCCAATTAAGTAGCAGATTGTAAGGCACCCCACTGATGGCAAGCTACCCCTTATGTAGCCATACACATTTGTTTCATTTGAGCTCATGTATATTAAAATTAACCTTTGGTTTTATTCACTTGTGAGATGTGGGCATTACTAATTGGGCCAGCATTTATTGCCCATCCCTAGTTACTCTTCAGAAGGTGGTGGTGAGCTAACTTCTTGAACTGCTGCAGTCCATGTGCTGTAGGTATACCTACAATATCTGAAGGGAAGGGTGTTCCAGGATTCTGAACCAGTGACAGTGAAGGAACCAGTTTAAGTACTAAAAAACCAATTTACCAAAGTGGTCATGTTCTTGAACCTGATAAAGAGACACAGAAGTTGGTTTGCAATTCAACTCGATCTTATTAGTGTAAGAATCCTTATTAAAAACACCATGTGAGCATTTCCCAAACTTCCACAATATTTACACTCTATTTAGTTCTATCCATCTGAGAAAGAATATTACCCACAACTATCCATGTGTTTGAGCTGGGTCGTTCGAATTTCCTTTCTCTCTGACATTGGGCTGGCTTTCTTCCACAAAAGGTGGGTCTTGCAGGTCAGGGTAGATCTTCTCCTAGGTCTTCTTTGATTGCTTCATGGTCTTCTGCCATGGATTGTGCTGCAAGTACTTAAACTGGTCGAAGTTCCAAAGACGGACAACCCGCTCCAAGCCACTCACTGTCCTATGTGGAAATGCATCACCATTCCTTCGCTGTCACTGGTTCAGAATCCTGGAACTCCCTTCCCTTCAGATATTGTAGGTATACCTACAGCACATGGACTGCAGCGGTTCAAGAAGTTAGCTCACCACCACCTTCTGAAGAGTAACTCCCCTAACCTTCCGAAAGAATTACTATTTTTGAGATTTTCTTAGGCTCTATTTTTCTGCTTTATCTTGCCCTGTATGCTTCTGGATAAACAGGGGGCTCGGGATGTGGCAGTACCACCCTTTCCCTTTGCTTGTAAAATCTCACTTTTGAATACCTTCTATTGATTTGTAGTGACTTTTTCCTTCAAGAAGCATATAACCAGTCCACTTTTGCCAGATCATATCTCTGCTTAATACAGTTTGTCTTCTCCCAATTTAGAATTCTTATTCCTGTTCCATCTTTGTCCATTTCCATAATGATGCTAAATCTAACCGTATTATGATTACTATTTCCTAAATGATGATCCCACTGCTACTTCATCCAGCTGCTCAACATTTCTTTTTCATAAGAATAAATCTAGAATTAGACTGAGTCTTGCTGGATTGGTTACATGCTGGCCAAAAAAAATTCTCTTGCAAAAATAACTGTTTAATGTTGGAGATATTGGGAACTGCAGATGCTGGAGAATCCAAGATAATAAAATGTGAGGCTGGATGAACACAGCATCTCAGGAGCACAAAAGCTGACATTTCGGGCCTAGACCCTTCATCAGAGAAGGGGATGGGGTGAGGGTTCTGGAATAAATAGGGAGAGAGGGGGAGGCGGACAGAAGATGGAGAGAAAAGAAGATAGGTGGAGAGAGTATAGGTGGGGAGGCAGGGAGGGGATAGGTCAGTCCAGGGAAGATGGACAGGTCAAGGAGGTGGGATGAGGTTAGTAGGTAGATGGGGGTGCGGCTTGGGGTGGGAGGAAGGGATGGGTGAGAGGAAGAACCGGTTAGGGAGGCAGAGACAGGTTGGACTGGTTTTGGGATGCAGTGGGTGGAGGGGAAGAGCTGGGCTGGTTGTGTGGTGCAGTGGGGGGAGGGGACGAACTGGGCTGGTTTAGGGATGCGGTGGGGGAAGGAGAGATTTTGAAACTGGTGAAGTCCACATTGATACCATTAGGCTGCAGGGTTCCCAGGCGGAATATGAGTTGCTGGTCCTGCAATGTTGCTAGTTTCACTTGAAAGTCATCTGTAAGACTCATGCAAGGCTTCTATGCTCACCTGAACTTTGCCTCAGCACTTCTGCTCTCATCCTCAATCACTCTTGCTCCAACTCTTCTCCCACAGCAACCACAGCTCTCTGTCTTGTCTCCTGACTAGGCTCTTAGCCTTGGTTACTGCTCCTAGTCCCTAGTCTCGCCTGTCTCCTGGGCCTTGCCCTTCAGACCTTGCCTCTTTCCAAGCACCGCATCTTGTGTTTTACCTCTGTGTCAGGTCATATTCCTCAGGCCATGCTTCGATGCCATGCCTTGCCTCCCAACCTACCTTTGTGAAACTCATGAAATGTGCATTGAATAAACTGAAGTTGACTTTCAAATCATGATGTTAATTCGTGAGCCCTTTATTCTCAACAAATTGCTATAATGTTGTGAAACATGTAAAACTTGCAGCCATCAAGAAAACCAGCTTAATAACTTTCATGTTTGAAGTACATTCTGGGTGGGTCATGGAAGGATAAATCATGAATATGGCAGTGCACTCAAAGGCAAGGGTCCCAAGTAAGTTGTTTCTCATTGAGCAGAGGTGACACCTCTAACTCAGGCACATTCAAAGGATGAAAAATGGACATTTACCCAAAAATCTGTGTATCAGAACCACAGAGCAAGTAGGGCAGGCAATTTTCTGCATCAAGGATACTAGCAAGGATGCAAAGAATGCCACAAAATATTGATTTTCATACTTATGAGAGGCTCTGTAAACTACATCTCAATGTCACATCCAGTAGCTGCTTCTTATGCAGCACTTGGGGCAGAACCCGTTCTCTCAGATGTATCTTTTCAGCCAACAGCAAAAGTACACCATTTGAAGCTACCCCTGCCCCATGGATTTGATTTGACTGCTTGTCCATCATCATACCTTAATGGTTTGCATGCTGCTGACAATGATAACAATTAAACTTCAACTATTTGCAGGCACAATGAAATAAGCATTCTATTAAATTTATAAAGGGTTATTTCTTTATGGCCTTATATATTTGTACCTGTATCCCTTTCATTGTCAGTCAAGGAACTGTCAAGGAGTACCACCCAATCTAAGTCCAGGGAAGAAATATTGCCCAAATTGGGCACATCAACCAGCCTCAACAGCAACGGGTCCTTTGGAATATTTTAGTCTTTACGATATTATATCCATATCAGGAAGCGCATAAACCATTTCTGGAACTAAATCCATGTTACAGTATCATCAAAGAAACAGTCACACCATTAATATCTATTCATTAACACCTTCAGTCATAATTATCAGCATTTAAGATTTAATTAACAAGAATACATATGAGTAACTGACAATAAGTAACGAGCCTGGCATAGCTACATCATAATAATTCAGCACTACCTTGCTAATTATATGTTGATGTTAAGCTTTGCACTTAAGAGTGACTTAATAGTGAGATCAGTTTATGATCAATTCTATAAATCGCTGGCAAGTTAACAACTTGAGATGGCTTCCATTAGTTTAGCTAGACTTAACACTGATTCACTTTCAATCATTTCTAATCAGTTATAGCCAGAGAAACATCTTTAATAGCTTCTCTTTCCACTCATTTACCAAGAACTCTGATGTAACACTCGGTTATCCTTGCGTCCTCCCATTTTATATTTAAATACGATATCCCCAAGGGACAGCATAAAAGTGCTACATCAGTTTCTGCATGTAAACTCACAACACTCAATTCTACTTCACCACACCTATCTTGCCTCACTATCATCTCTAGAATTACTGGTCCAATATTCACTACCGGACCAGAAAGTCCTTCCAACTAAATACTAGGAACAGCAAAGCCATGTTCGTGGATTCCTCCACAAACTCCATTCTCTTCACCGACTCCATCCTTTATCCTGACAAATATCTGAAGCCGTACCAAGCCACTCGCAACCTTGACATCATAGCCAACTATGGAATGAGTAACTGACCATATAGCTCTACATTCTAAGATCACCTTTTTCACCTTCAAAGCAATAGGTGACACTATCCCAGTTTAGCTTATCTACACCATAGACTTGACTACTCCCAGCCCAACTTCCACATTCTGCCCTCCATAAAAATGAGGCCATCCAAAATCCCTGTTGTCCACATCCTAACTTGGACCAATCCCATTCACCAACATCCCTATTTCCTTATATTACTGTCGAGTAATGCCTCATGTTAAAAGTTTCTGCCTTATTTTCATCTCTCTTCAACATTCTACAACTTTCTATCTTTCTCTAATTGCAAACAGCCATGTGTCTGTGTTTCCCCAATTCTGGTCTTTTCAGTATTCGTAAATTTTATCATTCTGCTGTCGAAGCTAGGCTTTTATCTGCCAAAGCCTCTGTTCCGAAGTTTCTTCCATAAATCTCTCAGCCTCGATACCTCCTTTTATTTTGTCCTTGAACACATTCCATAAAACATGCATCTTCAACATGGTTTTAGTCATCTATCCAGATATCTCCTTTTGTGGCTCACTGAAATATTTTGTTAAATAATGTTACTATAGAGCACATCAGGATATTTTACCACATTAAAGGTGCTATATAATGTAAGTTATTATTATACATATATTTTAATATTTAAAATGGTTCAGCTTCCAACTAATATGCCCACACTATTAACAATTACTCTCAGGAATTCAAAGTAGAAAATATTGGAAATACTCAATGAGTCTGGAAGCATCTCTGTCCCAAGCAGATTACTGACTGTGGCTATGCCCCTGAGCTGTGTGCAGAACGTACCCATGATTGACAGTATTGAGTCTCCTGGCCAACTGACTTATTGAACCCTCCTTGACCCGACTGAGGTCAAGACTCCATCCAATTTCCAACCTGGACATTTGGTTGAATATATGGGCAGTGTGTTTGTTGCATACACATACTGTGGTTCTTAGTGCCCGAAACGTTAAGATTTCTCCCAAGATCCTCATACAGATCCCTACTGAAAACCATGACAAGATGTTTGTGTGCAGAACAGCATGTCAATATAACACTGACTGAAGTGCCAAAGCACGAACAGATACAGCAAGGCAAGTGAAGGCAAGGCATAGATGCCACAAGATTGCAGGTAGGAGCTAACAGCATGAGTGTGAGCACAAAAGGAACAAGCAATCAGCCCTGAGATGAAACCTAGTTCAATCCATGAGCTAAGTGCCTGTCCTTGCATGTAATCTTTCCCTCCAGCAGCCTTTCAATGCTAGTTGCCAGTGCATGTATAATGCATGCTTCTGCTCCCTAAATAACCTGCAAATGGATTGCGGAGGTGCCGTCATGGCTGTGAGTTGGCATCTGACGTTGGCTAACAATGTCTGTGGACAAGGGGTACACGCGGCAAGTGGTCACGGATCGTGTCCTTGGGTGCTGTTTGAAGCTGAACAACATGGAGGTTGGTTGCAGCCAGGGGTGAGATGAAGTTGCCAGGTGTCTGTTGTAATTTCCATGTTGAGAGAGGAGGCTAAGTATTCATTAGGCAAGTTGCAGAATTTATAAAGGTGTTTAACAAGTTGTAATTGCCCTTAATTGGCAGCTCACTACTGCCTAGCCAGAAACTTCCTGAGCTGCTCAGCAAATGCACAAAAGATACAATGAGTTAATCCTGATGTAGCAACAGGCCTTGCCAGAATTTTCAGACGACTATGTCACAAATCTTGCCATCGCTCAGAATGCTCAGACCTTTATAAGATTTCACCGATTATTCCTGGTGATGGGTCACTGACCATTAAAATTAGAACTTTAGTCTTCAATTCCTGGTTGGTTAATGCAATCTTGTCCCATATTGCCAGACTATTCATCTGCTAAAGTTCTGAAGAAGGTCACTCAACTTGAGACATTGACTCTGTTTTCTTTTCACAGATGCTGCCAGTTCTACTGTTTTTCTGGCAATTTCTGTTTGTTTCAGATCTCCAGCATCTGCAGTTCTTAGTTTTATTTATCTATACTTCTTGCATGTGAGGAACGCAGCTGAAACACATGGTTTATTTAGTGCTTTGAAGATCAAGAAGACATGTAAACCCACAGGCTAAAACCTGAAAGTGGTGAAGCTAATAAAGTTACCTTGGCATCTGAAAACTCCTGAACTTATAGTCTTAAATAAAGTAACAAAAAGCAGAACATTAACAGATGCTTTTGTCCACTTCTTGTTAGTTCGACACTGAGAAAATACAGCTGGTACTCTGCCAACCTATACTTAGAAAATTTTAACACTTCTAACCTGTTTTAACCAATTCTTTAATGAGTTCTTCCTTCATACGAATATTGATGGCAAGTTCCCTTATTTTCTGCTTGGAATGCGCCACATCCATGTCTGCTGTCTTCAATTTCTTCATGTTTAACACTTGGCTCTGACGTAAGCGGTCAGCCTCAGAGGAGGATTTCAATTGTGGAGCTACATATTCAAAATAAGGAAGAAAATAAATTTTCAAATAAATTAAATCAAATGCTTATAGAGCTTAGTTGACTTAATTTATGGTGTGTAGTATATTGATGCAGAGACTGCTCCCACAACTTTTAATCTCGACTAAGTTGCATGGTGAAGGTAATTTTGCAAACAGAAGAAAATCTGAGAAAGTGCGCAAAAACATTATCTTTGCGTACTTCACTGTGGACAACTGAAGCACAATATCAACATAAATGTGGCAACCCATTGTTTGATTATTCCTTCCAAAATACAGAAATTAGCAGGTCAAACAGCCTTTTGAGTCTATTCCTACATTCAATAAGATCAACGATCTAGACCACAACTCGATTTATCCATCTGATACAACCTTTATATTATGATTTGATAAACATCAGCCAATCTTAGTCTTGAACTCATTAGACACAGACAGGATGAATTTCAGATTTTCACTACATTTTTGTAAAAATGCTTCCTGATTTCATAATAAGGGTTAAGCCTTTGAATAAGATCTGTAAGAGTCTTGCCTTTCATTTAATCTGTATATATTCTTCAGTAACTTCTGTTCCCAATGATATAACTTACAGGGGATCCTAATTTAAGCCAACAACAAACTCCAATGTGCAACTATCCAATGCTTCATGCAAATAATTGATCAGAGAAAAATTGAAGAGATCCTTAGGGAATTCAACTTGTCAATCTCATTAAGCATTTACATTACATCACTACTTTATTTGTTCATGGTGTCAGGTAATGATGTATGAAATGAATAAAGTGAAGAAAATCTAGACAAACAAAATATAAAGAGAAAAAACAAAAATGACCGTTGCGGCAGAGTTAGTTGGAATTTATTGGTAGAGTACCATTATGCAATGGATTAGAGGGTATTTATAGTTTCTCAAACTATGCACATACCTTTCTCTGAGTCCAATTCTGTTTTGTTGTCACCTTGTCCTTGATTGTCCATTGTGAAATTTTTTTTTAATAACTTTGTGTCGTTAATCACATTGGCTTGTTTCTGAGTCCAAGTCTGATTTATTGGGTGCCTAATATAGCAGAAAATTCCTTTACAATTTGGTTTAAAAATAAAACTATTGTAGGCATTTAGCATAAGCAAAATTTTGTCACATGAACATTTCAATACAATACAGCACATGCGAGTAATCAAAAACATTCTACATCAGACTGGATTTACTCTATTATACAACGTAGAAAATACAGGGGTGATGTGAAAAGGGAAATTATGAAAACAAAGAGAGGATTCCAAATGCATTAGCCAGTAAAGTTAATGAAAATTCTAAGGTATTTTATCAGTAGATTAGGAACAACAGGATGGCTAAGGAAAGGTTTGGGCTTATCATAGACATATATGGTAACTTGTAAGTGGATGCAGAAGATGTGGACTGAGTTCTAAATAGGTATAGTTTCTCTGACTTCATAAAGGAGCGGGATAATTCAGACATTCTAGTTAAAGTTGGAGGACTGTGAAATTAGATTAAATAAACGTCATGAGAAGTACTGGAGGGACTGACCTCTTTAAGGGGAGTTAAAACATCAGCGCCAGATGAAATGTATTGAAAAATATTTGAAGGGAGGAAATAGCAGATATGAGGATCTTTGACCAATCCTCGCTAGATACAGATGAGGATTGGAGGTCTGTGACCATTGTACCACTACTCAAAAACAATGGAAGGGACAGGCCAAGTAATTGTACATTGGTCCTTCCAACCTTGTTGACAGAAAAAACTACTAAAATCAATACTGAGAAAATTAACTGTTACTTGGAAAGGAGTGGATTAAACTGGAGATGGTCAGCATAATTTTGTATTGGGAAGCTCACGCATTACTAACTTAATTGAATCTTTTTGAGGAAATAACAAGGAAGATTGATGAGAGTAGTGTAGCAGATGTTGTCTATATGGATTAATTTTTATTAAGGCATTTGACAAAATCCCTCATGGTGGACTGTTAAGGAAAAGATTGAACTCCATGGGGTGCATAAAATTGTGGCGATCTGGATCCAAAATAGACAGGGAACAAAGGATAACAGTCGATGGATAATTTTGCTAATGTGAATGATTTCCAGTGGTGTTTCCTGGACCTCAGTGTTGGGTTGTTTGCTATTTAAGGCATATATTGACAACTTAGGTTTAAGTGTTGATGGTATGACTAGGAAATTTGCAGAAGACACAAAGAAATTGGCTTGATACATGATAGTGAAGAGGATGACTGTTGACTGTAGAATGGTGTCATTGGTTTGGTTGAGTCAGTGGAAAATTGACAAATATAATTTAATCTGGAAAACTGTAAGGTAATATCGTCGCGGAGTTACAATAAACAGTGCAAGGGTATACATAATAAATGGGAAGGTATTGAGAGGTGTAGGGAAAATGAGAGACCTTGGATAGCATGTGTACAGGTCCTTGAACATAGCAGGACAGGCTGACAAAATGTTAACGAAGGCATATGGGATACTTTCCTTCACTGAGTAAGGCATTGAATGTAAAGGTGGGTATGTAATGCTGGAACTATACAAGATATTAGTTAGGCCACAGCTGAAGCATTTGAACATTCTGGTCATGACATGACAAGAAGGACACAATTGCTGTAAACAGAGTACAGAGGAACTTTACCATAATGTTGCTAGGGGTTGAAAATTGCTGATTCTGAGAAAGGATTGAATAAGTTAAGATTGATTTCTTTACAACAGAGGTGACTGAAGGTGACTTAATTGAGGTACACAAAATAATGAGGCGCTTGAATAGAGTGAGTGGAGAAGACTTATTTCCCCTAGTCAAAGTCAATTATCGAGGGCACGGATTTAAGGTCATCGGTAGAATGATTTGAGGAGACATGAGAAAATAAAAGCTTTCCTTACCCCAGAGGAGGGTGGGTATCTTTAATTTGGTAGCTGAGGCAGAAGCCCTCAACTCATTTAAAAGGGACATGAATGTACCCGAAGTTAGCAGTTTACATTTTTCCTACCTTGGAAGTTGTATATTTATGTTTTCTTTCTTATCTTCTTCTTCCTCATCGTCACTATCATCATCTAATTTATGACGAATAACCTCATCACGGTCTTCAAGGTGATCAACTAACATCTGACTGCGCGTTCGAAAACTTGCCACCACTCTATCAAGAGCATATGAAGGGGGGCTTGTGTGCACCTGTCCAGCAATAGCAAAAGTCTTCAGTTGTAAATGTTCACAGATACTGATGTCACACTTTATTGCAGATCCTCTGACTGTGATCAAATTTTATATCTCACAGGATCTGCATAGAATGGTTATTATTGCAACACTGGTTCATAGGTTGAACAAACAACTGTACTGAAAAGGAGTATTTTTTGAAAATGCATAAAATGTTAAAACAACATAACAAGCTCTGATTTATTCACCTAATTAAAAATAACTCAATTTTTTTAGTTGGCAGGGTGCAATTTGTGTAATAAGCAACAGTACTTTGTTATGGGCATTACCAAACTCCCTTCAATATATCAAGGAGATACCCTGGGCCCTAGCTTTTATCTTATTTAAAGGCAAGCATAAGGTGCCGTGTTCCAGATGCACTTCAATTGTTCATACAATTTGGCTTTAAGCAAAACACGCTTCACTCTTATACCCAGTTAAAATACAAACAAAAAGAAGTTAGTATAACTTTAACTCTATTGGAAAAGTTAACAGAATAATAGATAATTTAACGACTAATCAGCAACTGTTCCAATATCGTAACATCCCATTAACAGGCACTTAGCAAAGGCAAATTCAATAAAATCAATTGTCTCACATGCAATGGTTCTCCAGTCCAGGAAAAAAAACACCAAAAGAAAATGTGGGCTGAGAGAGATATACACATTAAGTCTGAATGAGGCCTAGTTCATTCTGTAACTAGGGTCTTTAATCTGACCAAGAGGAAGTATGCAGTTATGATGGACAAGTTGGCTATGGTAGATTGGAAAAATATCCTAAAACATTTGATGGTAGACAGACAATGTTCAAAGTAGTAATAAATGGTTTACAACCGACATACCAGACAGACATTCCGTCAGGCACAAACACCCAATGGGAATGTTCAAACAACTATGGCTAACAAAACAAGTCAAAGATTGCACCAGATCAAAGGAGATTGCTTATTAGGTCGTCAGAAAATATAGTAAACGTCAGAATTGAGAGCAATTTATAACTCAGGAAATAATGACTAAATACTGACAAAGAAAGGAACAGCAGCATTCAAATTCAACATTAAATTTAAAAAAAGGTTGGAGCAAATTGCTGCAGATGCTGGAATCTGAAATGGAAACAATGAATGCTGCAGATCAGACAACTTTGGAGAGACAGCTTCTTTTTCTTCTGTAAAAGCTTCTTTAGGAATGTGAGACAGCTTCAACAAATGTGGGCCCATTAAAGGTGGAGAGAGGAAGATTTATAGTGAAGAATAGGGATATTGCAGAGAAACTGAACAATCACTTCATCCCTGCCTTCATGGAGAAAAATACAGAAAATACCCCAGACAAACTGGGCAACCATGGGACTTGTGGAACTGAACAACTTAAAGAAACTAATTTTGTAAACTGGCAATTATTGAAAGTTTAACTGGATTGAATAATAATAAACCTTACACCAAATAAGTAACATCACAATATTGAAAAAGATGCCTATAGAGATAGAGGATTCATTGCCCATTATCTTTCAAAATTCTATAGCTTCTGGAAAGGCTCCTGCAGACTTGAAAGTAGAAAATATAATCCCACTATTTGAGGAGGGTGGGAGAGAGAGAATGAAGAACTATGGAACTGTTAGTTTGACATGAATAGAAGGGAAATAGTTAGAAACTTCTACAACGAACATGGCAACTAGTCACTCAGAAAATAATGGTAGAATTAAGCAGAGTCAACATGGTTTTATGACAGGAAAATTACATTTGACAGTCTCGTTGGAGTTTTTTGAGGCTGTTACATGTAGCATAGATAAAGCAGAACAAGTGAAGGTGGTAGACTGGATTTTCAGAAGTCTTTTCATCAGGTGCCACACAGGAGCTTAGCACATAAAATTAGCCCATATGGGACTGGAGGAAATGTACTAGCAAAGATTGAGAATTGGTCAACTGACAAAAAAGCACAGAGTAGGAATAAATTGTCTCAATTACTACTTGGGTGCTGCAAGGCCAGTGCTAGGGCCACTGGCATTCACAGTTTATGTAGGTATCATAGATGTGAAGAGTGACTATTATAACCCAGGCTTTTCCAATGGCCAGCCAATTGCTTTTCCAGTGCAGATGGGAGTTGCACATGGGACTCTATGGAATCCCCTTAACAGGACTCTGAAGGACTTGCCTGTGAATTGAAGATTCTACTGTGCAATTTCTTCCCCATACTCTTCCCCATACCACTTATAACTCCAAGACCTTGCTGTGACACCCTGGGCTCAATGACCCCCCATTGCACTCCAGAATGAATACAATCCTTTACTCACTCCAAACCTTACTCATCTTCAATCACTCCAATTCTGAACCTCTTTATTTCCCAGAACCCTTGATCCCCAGGCAGCAGGCACACCCCTTTCCCCACTCTGGACCTGCCACCATTCACTACCACCCAAGAGCCAATCCTATGTTCACTTGCTTTGAACTCAATCCTTCCTTCCCCTGTTTCACCTTGACCCTCGTTTATCCCTAAGAGTTGATCTCCTTCAACCCCATGCAGTCTTTCTGGAACTGCTCCACACGTTTCCCATTCCAGATCAAATCGGCTTCTCCTCTCTCAACTAACCTCTAGACTCAATCTCCTCCAACTCAACATCCATCTGCCCTTGACTCTGCCAGACCCTACTTCTCCCACTCACCCAAGCCTGCCTCTGCCAGACCCTGTTTTCCCCACTCAACCTCACCTCTGGCAGGCCTTGTTTTTGCTCACCTACCTCAACCTACCCTAAATACTGAATCACTTACCATGGTCCCCCTCATTACCTTGCACCCTATCCATTTGGCATTCTATCCCTGGGCACCCTACTCCCTACCAGCTTGCACCTTTTCTGTCTAGTACACTACTCAGCTGATGCTCTACCCTCCTGGCACCTTAACCTCACACTTATCTGAAGTGTAGGTACTTATTGATTGCCAGCAGCTGTGAAAGTGACTGTCTGTGAATCTAGACCTTTAAATTTCAGAATACAGTCACTGAATGCTACAAAAGGGAGCACAGTTTGCCCTGCACTGCCAGCTCTGTCTTATGAATGAACTCGCACAATAGAAATAAAGCAACACATTTCTGAATGAACCTTGATCAGAATCACTTGCAACAGATATGGATGAAGGGTGGTATTCTGGCAATCCGTGCAAGATTGTCACTCCTCTGAAAATCCAGCCAAAATTTCCAAATTTGAAGTTGGCACAAAACTACGTGCAAATTCAAATTGTGAGGGGATGCAAGGCAGTTTCAGGCAGACTTGGACTGGCTAATCGGATGGAGGCAAGATTGATGATACTGGACTTGTATTTTCTACAGTTTCAAATAATGAGAAGTTATCTCATTGGAATTCTCAAAATCTTACAGGATGTGACAGTGTATATATAAAAACGATGATTGTCCTGGCTGTCAAGTCTAGAACCAAACGGCATGATTTCAGTGTAAGGGTTGGCTATATAACATATATTTCTACATACAGAGAGTGGTAAAACTAATAAGGAGTTAGCATGAGAAAATAGCCATGAGGTAGCTGATCAGCTATGATCTAATTGAAAGATGCAACAGGCTCAATGGGCTAACTGGCCTACTTCTGTTCCTATGTTTCTGTGTTCATATAGTAAATGCAAAGAAACAAAAATTATATCAGGTCTGCTTTCCATGAAGGGAGCTGTTATCATCTGAAATGCCTGAGAATGTGGTGGAGGCAGGTTCAATTGAAGCATTCAACATGGAATGAGATGTTATTTAAAAAGGAACAGTACATAAAGTTATGTCCAGAGGGGTGGCAAGGGGACAATGAAGTGAAACTACTGACCCCAGAAAAACATTAAGAAACCCAAAAGAGATTACAAAGATCGGAGAACCTAACTTTGAAACCCCTTTCTCCCATGCACCGGCAGGAAGCAGACAAGGCAGACATTAAGGGTATTTCATCCTTAAAAGGTGTTCAGAAAGCAACTCGTAGTTGTGAGCCAAGTTTCCACCGGCACCGAATGAAAATAATCCCACTTGCTTTGTATTTTAATCTCATTTAAATACCATGGACACATACCTTAGGTTTAATCATTTGAAAGTTTCATTTTCTATCAATGAACACATACCTTTCTGGAATCTGTACAGTGAGTAGCTTGATTGGATTGTATTACATTGAAAGACTTAAGATGGATTTTTAATAATGGTACACTGTGCGGTCTTCTGGCTGTGGCCACAGCTAAAGGTACCTCCTCTGAACCTCTGCTATGAATTGAAACTTTTTCAGTTTTACGGAGCTGTAATTCTTCTTGGAGTTGATCCATAACAAGTTGTTGTTCAACTATTTTGTCATTCTGCAAATATAAAATGAAAAGGAAAACAGCAAAATTACAATGAACCAAAGGAATCCTAATTTTCTTACATTTTTCTCATCTTCTACGGGAGTAAAGACAAAGAGACAGACAGTAATTGCATACTCTAAATCCAGCAGATGCATTTCACCAAAGCCTAAGGCAATTAAAAAATCACAGATCTTTTTATTTTGTTGCTATTTTTACAGAACAAAAGTTGTACATGATTTTCAGGGTTTTTGTACGTGATTTTCTTGGCCTTACATTTCGGAAAAGGTAGGGATAAAGTATGTCATGCAACAATTTGGAAGCTGTCAACAGAAATCAATTTCTTGAATTAATCCTCTGGTCAGCCGTCCAAATATTGGCCTTTTAAAGAAAAACATAGCACAGAGTAGTGCCCTGAGACAGTTTTTTTTTGTCATTTATGCTGCTATGTAGCTGTACTATTGGTGGTAATGATAAGTTAGTTTACAAAGAAAAAGTACCCAGCAGAAAATTGACAGTTGAGAAATAAGCTTGCATAATATATTAGACATCTTTTCTGCAGCCTTGATCAATAATTTGAAGGAATTGTAGGCGATGAATGGAGAGTCCAGATAACTATTTGTCTCCTGAAGTACCCGAGCCCCTGACTGACCAACAGCCTTCTCTATCTAGCCTCTGCTTTCAATTTTTACAATTTTTTTCTAATCAACCTGTACAGAGAAGTTTTGACACACTCTGGAGCAAGCAGAACTGAAACTCAGGTCTCCTGACTCAGAGACAGGGACTCTACCACAGTCCTGCAACAGCTCCACAATAATTTTTTTTAAAATGTTTTTTCAGAACCAGAAGTGCTGTTGCACACAACTGAGCTTTCTTTGCTCATCAACAAATCACCCATTTTTTTCCATCTAAAAACCAACATCATTAAATCACCCATGTTTTCTGATTGATTAATTTACGTGCAAAATCCATTAAGAGCAATGTGAACCATCAAAGGTGAGGAGGGGGGTTTAAATTAAAATGGAGTTGAAAATGACCTCACAATGCCTATTTACACAAGATTAAGTGGTTTCAAATGTTTTGCACCTTTAGCTATTGAGATTTTAAAGGGTCCGGATGATTTTGCATACAACTGTGACCGTGGGGAGAAATGAAGTGAAGGGCCATATTCCTAATTTGCTGCAGCCAACAGTCTCTGTGACCGCCTCTGAAAATTTCTCAAGGTTAGCTAACTCAACTGTAGTTAGCATCCATTCCCAGTAACAAAGAACCCTTACTTGTAGCATTTACTCCTGAAGCAAGCAGGTCTAACCAGCAAATTTCCTGACATCACCTACTATTATGGGTGAAAACCTCGCCCATTGACAGGAGAATATCATCGGCTACCTCATTTAGATTAGAAGTGTCAAGCCTTTTTGAAAAGTGGAATGATTACAATTAGATGCATCAGAAATATCACATACCTTCCTTGTGATCATAAATAAATTGCACACATTGGGAGATAGTCTGTGCATTTGGTGAAAGAAACATGCAGTTTGTCATGTCACTTTGAAGCATTAGAAACAGCACAAGAATGGGTGCAAAGGGAGCAACTTGGCTACTTCTTTGCTTCTGATCTCCTAAGTATGCTTGGCAACAATTTCTGTCCCCTCAGTAGAGGTAACATTTTATTCCATTTAGTCTGGCTGTATCTGAAAATACTTCCAACATCTCAGCTCTGTGCTGTATGACTCCACTGCAAGAACTACGCACTTCATTGCTGAGAGGGGAGCACTTTCTACCTCTTCCGCTGTTATTTGTTCACTTGTCACGTCTTCCAATGCATCAGATTAAATAGATTGATGAAAGAAAGCAAAATTATTTGAATTAGAATAAAGACAAGGAAATTGTTGACACCTTAGGGTCTTAGGGTCTTATGAGTGTCTTTTAAAGTGAAAATATTTCCTTCTTGGGAGCCAGTATAGGTCAATGAGCACAGGGGAAATAGGGGAATGGAGCCTGCAACGATTTAAGATATGGATAGCAGAGCTCTGCACAATTTCAAAATTATGAAGGTAAACTTGGGAAAATATGAGTATATGGGAATAGTTGAGTCTAGCAGTAACGAAGACATGAAT
The DNA here is from genome assembly GCF_030684315.1 of Stegostoma tigrinum. Classification (NCBI taxonomy): domain Eukaryota; kingdom Metazoa; phylum Chordata; class Chondrichthyes; order Orectolobiformes; family Stegostomatidae; genus Stegostoma; species Stegostoma tigrinum. The sequence goes on along the minus strand of NC_081356.1, from coordinate 60,495,514 downwards.
GAGGTCTTTGGCAAATTCCAATATATATATTACAGTCTTTTACATTAACGTGAAGGAAACCTGAAAAGAAATTCAAGAAGAATATGCTGTGACTGTATTACCTATTGAAGGAGTTATTGAGAATGAAAAGGGAAACCATAAAAATCAAAAGTAATCCTCAAGATAACCTGAAGAAAATCCCTGTTATAAAATGTTATACTCACGTGTTCACATATTTTATAAATTAGTGCATGGGATCAAGGAGGATATATGGACTGTCTTGTGAAGTTGATGAGAGGAAGTTTAAGACAGAACATAAATTTGTTCCTCTGAGCCAGGTAAGAAGGGGTAAGATTAAGGAGCCTTGGATGACGCGAACAGAGGTGCTTTCTCGTCAAAAAGAAAAAGGCAGCTTACATAAGGTGGAGGAAGCAAGGGTCTAGCACAGCTTTGGAGGATTATAGGCTTGCTCAGAAGGAGCTCAAAAGTGGACTGAGGAGGGCCAGGAGGGGACACAAAAAAGGCTTGGCAGGAAGGATTAGGGAGAACCCGAAGGCATTTTACTCATACGTGAGGAATAAGAGAATGCTCAGGGAGAAGGTAGGGCCGATCAGGGATAGTGTAGGGAACTTGTGCGTGGAGTCTGAGCAGATAGGGGAAGCCCGAAATGAGTTTTTTGCTTCGGTTTTCACTAAGGAATGGGACCTTGTTGTGAATGAGAACTTTGAGGAGCAGGGAAACAGGCTTGAACAGATCGAGATTGAGGAAGTTGATGTGCTGGAAATTTTGGCAAAATTAAAATTGATAAGTCCCCAGCGCCAGACCAGATTTATCCTAGGCTGCTTCGGGAAGTGAGAAAGGAGGTTGCTAAGCCGCTGGCAAAGATCTTTGCTTCCTCACTCTCCACGGGAGTCGTACCGGAAGATTGGAGGGAGGCAAATGTTGTTCCTCTTTTCAAGAAAGGGAATAGGGAAATCCCTGTAAATTACAGACCAGTCAGTCTTACGTCTGTGGTCAGCAAGGTTTTGGAAAGAATTCTGAGGGATAGGATTTATGACTATTTGGAAAAGCATAGTGCAATTAAAGGGAGTCAGCATGGCTTTATGAGGGGCAGGCCATGCCTCACAAATCTTGTTGAGTTCTTTGAGGAGGTCACAAGACAGGTTGATGAGGGTCGAGCAGTGGATGTGGTGTACATGGACTTCAGCAAGGCATTTGATCAGGTTCCCCATGGCAGGCTCATTCATAAAGTCAGGAGATATGGGATACAGGGTGATTTGGCTGTCTAGATTCAGAATTGGTCGGCTGACAGGAGGCAGAGAGTGGTTGTAGATGGTAAGTATTCTGCCTGGAGGTCAGTGCTGAGTGGTGTCCCTAGGGCTCTGTTCTTGGGTCTCTGCTCTTTGTAATTTTAATAAATGATTTGGATGAGGAGGTTGAGGGGTGGGTTAGTATGTTTGCTGATGACACAAAAGTTGGAGGTGCCGTTGATAGTATCGAGGGCTATTGCAGGCTTCAGCGAGACATTCACAGTATGCAGAGCTGGGCTGAGAAATGGTAGATGGAGTTCAAGCTGGATAAATGCGAAGTGATGCATTTTGGAAGGTCAAACTTAAATGCTGAATATAGGATTAAAGGCAAGATTCTCGGCATTGTGGAGGAACAGCGGGATCTTGGTGTTCAAGTGCATAGCTCCCTCAAAGTTGCCACCCAAGTAGATAAGGTTGCTAAGAAAGCATATGGTGTTTTGGCTTTCATTAACAGGTGGATCGAGTTTAAGAGCCGCGAGGTTTTGCTGCAGCTCTACAAAATCCTGGTGAGACCACAGTTGGAATATTGTGTCCAGTTCTAGTCGCCCTATTATAGGAAAGATGTGGAGGCTTTGGAGAGGGTGCAAAGGAGGTTTACCAGGATGCTGCCTGGACTGGAGAGTTTGTCTTACGAGGGGAGGTTGACTGAGCTCGAACTTTTCTCTCTGGAGAGAAGGAGGAAGAGAGGTGACCTGATCGGGGTGTACAAGGTAATGAGAGGCATGGATAGAGTCGATAGCCAGAGACTTTTCCCCAGGGCAGGACTGACTCCCACGAGGGGTCATAGTTTTAAGGTGTTAGGAGGAAGGTATAGAGGAGACATCAGAGGGAGGTTCTTCACCCAGAGAGTTGTGAGCGCATGGAATACTTTGCCAGTGGTAGTCGTGGAAGCAAAGTCACTAGTGACATTTAAGCGACTGCTGGACATGCACATGGACAGCAGTGAATTGAGGGGAATGTAGGTTAGGTTATTTTATTTTTGGATTAGGATTAATTCACGGCACAACATCGTGGGCCGAAGGGCCTGTACTGTGCTGTACTTTTCTATGTTCTATGTTCTAACATACAGAGGACGTCATGTGGCATAACATGTGATGGCCATTAATGGGTCTATCAGCAAAATGAATGAAGTACGAAGCTGCTTTAAGGTAAGGTGTGGCAGGGGTTTGGGAACCAGATTGGTAGGTCAGCACATGTAGCGATTGATAAAAAAGTAGCGGTTAAGTCAAGTAAATCTAAAAGGAAGAACAAGCAGTGCCTGGTTGATGCACACAGTAGGACTGGCGGTCTGAAGTGTATTTATTTCAGTGCAAGGAATAATGCAGGTAAGGCAGATGAGCTTAGAGCCTGGATTAGTACATGGAACTACTATGGTGTAGCCATTACAGAAACTCAGTTGTAAGGAGGACAGGACTGGCATGTCAATGTTTCAGGTTTCAAATGTTTCAAGTGAAATAGAGAGGAATGTCCAAAGGGGTGGGGGAGGTGCATTACTGATTAAGGAGAATGTCATAGAGGATACCTTTGAGGGCTCATCCAGCGAGGCCAGGTGGATAGATCTCAGAGAAAAAAAAGGGGCAATCACTACAGTGGGGTTCTATTATAGGTTTCCCAATAGCCAGCAGGGCTTGGGAACAGATATGAAGGCAGGTCATCGAAAGATGTAAAAACAACAGCGTTGTTGTAGTGGGTATTTTAATTTCCATAATATTGATGGGGACTCCCTTAGTTCCAGAGGCTTAGAAAGGGCATGGTTTGTTAGGTACATCTTGAGGGTTTCTTGAAACAATGTGTAGATAATCCAACTAGGAAAGAAACCATATCAGACCTTTGGGCAATGATCCATTGAGGAAGCAGTTAAGAAATTAAACAAGGAATAAGGAGGGCTAAATGGGGCCATGTAATGTTCTTGGTGAGTAGGATTAAGGAAAATCCCAAGGCATTTTATAACACAAGACCAAGAGGGTAGCTGGATTAGGGTGGATCCAAAGCAAGGACAAAGCTGGAAATATATGCACAGAGTCAAGTAAGTGAGTGAGGTCCTTAATAAGTACTTCACATTGTGACCTTCTCCTTGCTGAATACCAAATAATTATAAGATTAGGGAGGGTTATGTTGATATTTTAAGACATATTGACATTAAGAAAGAGGTAGTGATGGGTGTCTTGAAAAACATTAAGGGCCTGATGGGATCTGTCCCAGGATTCTGAGGGAGGCAATGAGATTTCTGGGGCTTTTGCAGGGATCTTTGTATCCTCTTTAGCTGCACGCAAAGTCCCAGAAGATTGAAGAATCGTCAATGTTGTTCCTTTGTTTAAGAAAGGCAACAGTAATAATCTAGGAAATTATAAAATAATGATCCATATATAGTGATAGGAAAATTGTTGGAGAAGATTCTTAGGGGCTGGATTTACTCGCATCAAGAAAATAATGGACATACTAGGGAAAGTTAACATGGTTTTGTGTGTAGGAGGTCCTATCTCACAAATTTTATTGAGATTTTGAGGAAGTGATGAAGGATGAGGGGAGGGTAATTGACGTTGTCTACATGGATTCTATTAAAGCATTTGATGAAATCCTTCACGTCAGGTTAGTCCAGAAGCCTAAGTGATATGGGATTCATGGTGAGTTGGTAAGTTGGATACAAAACTGGCTCGGTCATAGAAGACAAAGAATATTGTGTTGGGTTGTTTTTCTGTTTGGAGGTCTGTGACCAGTGGTGTTCTGCAAAAATTAGTGCTGGGACCTGTGTTGTTAATAATTTATACAAATGATTTGAATGAAAATGTAGGAGGTCTGATTAGTCCCGACAACACAGAGATTGGAGGAGTTGTGGATATTGAGGAAAGTTGCCAAAGGATACAGCAAGATATAGTTGGTTGGAAAGTTGGGCAGGGAAATGGCAGATGGAGTTTAATCTGAACGTGCATGAAGCGATGCATTGTGGGAAGTCAAATGCAACAGGAAAGTATACAGTAAATGGGAGGATCCTTAAGAGTACTAATACAGACAGAGACCTTGGGTTGCAAGACGGTGGCTCCCTGAAAGTGCCAAAACAAGTGGATATGGTGTAAAGAAGTTTTATGGTATGTTTGCCTTTATTGGTTGGGGAATTTAGTAGAAAAGTTGGCAAGTCACGTTGCCGCTATGTAAGTCTTTAGTTGGGCTACATTTGAAGTAGTTTGCAGTTCTGGTTGCGACACATTAGGAAGAATATGAAGGTTTTGGAGAGGGTGCAAAAGTGTTTAGCAAGATGTTTCTTGGGTTGGAGTCCATTAGCTACAAGGATACGATGGATTGATTTCGCTAGAGCATTAGAGATTCAGGGGCGACCCGAAAGAAGTATACAAAATTATGAGAGGCATTGGGTGGATAGTCGGAGTTTTTTTCCCAGGGTGGAAATGTCAAATACAAGGGTGTTAAGTTGAAAGTGAGAGGGGGAAGAGTTTAAAAGAGATGTGAGAGGAAAGATTTTTATACAGAGCGTGGTAGGTGCCTTAACACACTACCAAGATAGGTGCAAACGGACACAATAGCAATGTTTAAGAAGCACTTAGATAGACATTAACATGCAGAGAATAAAGGAATACTGGCCACGTGCTGGCAGATGGGCTAGATTAGCATGGTCAGTACAGGCAAGGTGGACAAAAGTGCCTATCCCTTTGCTGTATTGTTCTATGTTCTATGTTTATATTCTAAATTTCATAACATTAGCTCCTCATCAAATAACCATATTAAAGCAAGGGAATTTGGTGTTAGTGAAAAATGAATGCGAGAATACTAGAAGGAGGAATCCCTGAAGAAGATGTCAGAGACCAAATGAGCCATATCAGAATACGGACCAGCCACTGGCTTAATCTTGAAAAGTATATTTTGGAGTGGGTGCTCAAAAATCATCAGAACACTTACACTTCAAACCATCAGCTAGTTACAATGGTTTCATCCACAAAGACCAGTGCTGTGACATATGAATAGTGACTACAACAGCAGATCAGAGACTGGGAATACTGTAGCAAGTAACTCATTCTTCACTCCCCAAAGCCTGTTCATCAACTGCAAGGCACAAGTCAGGAGTGTGATAGAATACTCCCTACTTGCCTGATGGGTGCAGTTCCAACAACACTCAAGAAGCTTAACACATCCTAAACAAAACCAGCTGGCAACCATTCCCTCCAACACCAATGCTCAGTTGCAGTAATGTGTACTATCTAATATATGCACTGCAGAAATTCACCAAAGATCCTTAGCCTGTATTTTCCAAACCCACAATGACTTCCATCTAGAAGGTCAAGAACAGCAGACACACAGAAGCACAGATTTCCCTCCAAACTACTCACCATCCTGACTTGGAAATATATCGCTGCTCCTTCACTAGCCTGGGTCAAAATCCTGGAATTCCGACCCTAAGGCCATTGTGGGTCTATTTATAGCACATGGACTGCAACAGTTTAAGAGGCAGACAACATAAAGGGCAATTGGGGACAGACATTAAATATTGGCCAACCAGTGATACCTGCATCCTATTAGTGAATAGATTGCTTAGAGACTCAAAAATGCCTCTATCCTAAAATGATCAGATTCCAGTGATTCATCAGCAGCAGCAAAAGCAGGAGAACCTATGGAGTCACGTGGATGAAATGCCAATGAACATCAATACGCCCAGCAGCCAAACTGTGAAGTGCAAGGAGATTTCTAGTGAAAATAATAGGATATGAGAAGACAAGATTCACATTAATACTATCCGCTACGATCAACAGAACAGAATTAAATTATATGGTAATTTTCAAATGTAAACCTTATGAAATCATAAATCAGACTGGGAGGAATGTACAGCAATTCAACATCACCACCAAGCAGACGAGAACATCAAAGCTACATGAGAAGTACATCATTGGGAGATTAAAAGGTGGCAGCAGAGTGCCCCTTTAAGTCTGTTTCTATCCAGCAGAACCAAAGTGTGACATCAAAGGAAAACAAATAAATGACTGTTGGGTATTTCATCTGCATCTCTTTTGATTGGCCAAGTAGTGTAAATCAGGAGCTATTATTACAGCTGAACAGTGCAGCTAGGAAATTCACTTTTATAATATTTAATATTAAATGAATTAGCTACATATAATCGAGATGACTGGGCAGGTGACATGTTACAACTGTAGTCTGCGGAAACTAGCGATTGCCAGTGTGATAGAAAGTGATAACACTTGCAGCAAGTATTGGCTATTAAAGGAACTTCAGCTCAGAATTAATGAGTTGGAGCTCACACTGTGGACACTGAAACACATGAGGAGGAGGAAGCGTTACGTGGCCCTGTGTTTCAAGAGACAGTCACAGCCCTTAAATTAATCATATATTATTTCATTCATGGTCAGAAATAGGAGAGGGTAACTGTGAGTGAAACAGGTATTGGGATCTAGAAATTAGCCCTTGCCCAATAGGTACAGGCAGGACAGAGTGCAGGCAAAAGCACCGTGGTATAGAAAGTAGGGGAAGAAAAGAGAATTGTAGTAGTAATATGGGACAGCATTCTTGGGTGAACAGATATTGCTCTCTGCAGCAAAGATGGAGAGTCCTGAAGACTGTGTTGTTTACTTGGTGCTAAGGTTCAGCAGATCTGTTCTAAGCTGGACAGAAACTTAAGTGGGAGGAGAAGGATCAGACTGGGAGGAATGTACAGCAATTCAACATCACCACCAAGTAGACCAGAACAGCGAAGCTGTTGTATTCCACTTAGGTAGAAACACAGAGGTATGACTAGGAAAGAAATTCTGCTGAGGGATTACAAGCAGTTCAAGGTTAAATTACAAAGCAGAACTACAAAAGTAATATTCTTAGGACTCCTACTTGAGCCACATGCAAATTGGTTTAGGGTAAATAAATGCTTCAAAAATTAGTGGGGAGAAATAGTTTTCTGTTCATGAGACAATAGCACCGATACTGGGGAAGGAGGGAGCTGTTCTGTTGGAATGGGCTTCATTTGAACGATGCTAGGACTAGTGTCCTGGCAAATTGTATACCTAAAGCTTTTAAAATAATAAGTGAAGGACAGGGCAGTTCATAGAATTATAGAGTATAGAAGAGGCCCTTTGGCCATTGATCAGCAACAACAAAATACACTAAAAAAAGTACTTAGATAAGCATTTAAATTGTCATAGCATTTAAGGCTAATAGCCCAGTGGAGCAAATTCGGACTAGTTTTAAAGGTTGCAAGGTTTCCTGTCTCACAGGCAGTACGTTTCAGATACCCACCACCATCTGGGTGAAAATAATCCTCTCTAAGCCTCCTGTTACATCTTAAATTTATATCCCATTATTATTTATCCTTCAACTAAGGGGAACAGCTGCTTTCTATCCATCATTTACATGCCCTCATAATCTTATATACCTCAATCTAGTCTGTCCTCAGCCTTCTCTGTTCTAAAGAAAACATCCCAAGCTTATCCAGCCTTTCTTCCTAACTAAACTTTCCATCGCATGCAACATCCTGGTGAATCTCCTCTGCACTCCCTCCAGCGCAATCACATCCTTCCTATAGTGTAATGATCAGAACTGCATAGTACTCCAACTGTGGTCTAACCAAGGTTTGTACAGCTCCAGCATAACTTCCCTGCTCTTATGAACAAATCACAACTGATAATGGCAAGTGACCCATATGCCTAAACTGTCTTAGTAACCTGCCCTGACACCTTCAGAGATCTGATCTGCCCATCTGACTAATCTGCCTATATCCATCTGTAACCAATGATGTTCTTCCTCACTATTAACCACCCAGCCAATTTTACTTACTGTTCCCTCCAACATTTTCTTCTCTATCATTTATATAGATCATGAATAATAAGGGGCATGTACTGATCCCTGTCAGTCACCCTAGACACCAGCCTCCAGTCACAGCGCCTTCTCCCGCAACCCTCTGTCTCCTACCACTAAACCAATTTTGGATCCAATTTTTCAAGTTACCCCAGATCCTATATACTTTTACCTTCTTTATCAGACTCCCTTGTGGGACCTTGTCAAAAGCTTTGCTGAAATCAATATAAACTACATCATCTACATTCACCTACCTACCAGGTTATCTCCCTGAAAAATTCAATCAAGTTTGTTAGCTGTGACCTCCCCTTGGCAATGCCATGCGGACTATCCCTGATCAACTCTTGTCTCTCCAAATGAAGATTAATTCTGTCCTTCAGAATTTTCTCTTACAGTTTCTCCAACACTGATGAGAGACTCACTAGTCTGTAACTCCCTGGTTTATCTCTACTTCCCCTCTTCAAAAATGGAACCACATTAGTTGTCCTCTGGCATCTTCCATGTGGCCAAATAGGAATTAAAAATTTGGGTCAGAGCCCCTGTAATTTCCTCCTTTATTTCCCACAGCAGCTTGGTGTACAACTCATCAGGACCTGGGGCTATGTCAATGTTTAAGCCTGCCAAAACCTCAATTAGCCGTTCTGAGGAAGAGTCACTGGACCTGAAATGTTAACTCTGTTTTTTACCTTAACATATGCTGCCAGACCTGCTGAGCTTTTCCAGCAACTTCTGTTTTTGTACCCGCAGATCTTTCATTTTTTCTCCAATACTTCCTTACTGCCCATGTCAAACTGTTCAAGAACCTCACAGTCCCACTTCCAAAATTCTGTATTGACATAGAATAATAGAATCCATACAGTGTAGATAGAGGCCATTCAGCCCGCTGAGGTCTGCAGTGCCCCTCCAAACAGCATCCCACCCTATTCCCGTAACCTCACCTTTACCATAGTTAACTACCTAGCCTTCACGCTACAGGGCAATTTAGCATGGCCAATCCACCTAACCTGCACATCTTTGGACTATGGGCTTCAACAAGACATTCATGGATCATGTCCATATCAAATAGAACAATGGATGGCTGATGGTGAAAACAGCCTTGACAACAAATGGAAATATTTGTGCTGCCTTCTTAATATTTTCTTTCTGAAATCTTGTTATTCTATTAATGCACTAAGTATCACGTCATCAAAAAAATACATAACATCCAATTCAGCAAATGGAAAATAAGATGATTTATTGTAAAGCGATGATTATGAAAGGCAAAGAACCCTCATAACGATGCTATAGTTAAAGTGACATAGGAAGCATTTGATAAACTTTGTATTGGAAGCCAAAGACAATGAATTTGACAGTTTAAATGCACTGATTGTGGTTAAAGGTATTTCTGGACCATTAATTAAGGAAATAAACTTGTCACATTAATTTAATATGAATTACCTTGTGTTTTTATCCTGACAATTCAAAATGGCAACCACCCAAACTTTTGCTTCACATTTTATATTGGGTGTAAAAGTCAACTGCCATTTCTGGAAAGAATTTTCAATGTTTCAAAGGTTAACTAATATGGTGCAATCTGCTGTACGTGGTCATAAAATAATCAGAACATACTCAGTTTAGGAATCTGGCATGAATAATAAAGTTTCTGTTTGCAAGATTCTATGTCCTTGAGCATCTTCAGTCTCTAATAGCCTGGTTATCATTGGTTATTTGTTACATATCAATACATGATAAAATATATATTAATTATATAATTATTTTGAATAATTATATTAATTATGTTCACAGTTCAGTCAGCTGAAAGGGATTTTATACAGTTAACAAATCCCATTCTTCTCAATGCCCTCAGTAAGGAAATGTCAATAACATTAAATTCCTGTATGAAATTAACTCACATCATCACAAAAGGATTGGAATAAATGAGAAGACAGCTGAAAAGTTGAACTATAAACAGAAATCAAATTTTAAAGCCCACTCTGGTGATATTTGAACTCTAAGGGAAAATTTTACTGCCACAGTTATGAAGTAATTGAAAAAGAAGAAAAACAAGAAAAAAGGAAATCACATGCTTTACTAAGTGACAATTTGACTTAGTTAATAACACTTCATTATTGCTGTCAAATCTGCGAATGGGTTGACATGCTTGGCAGGGAACATCCTTCGTGCATCAGAGCTAATGGGAACTGCAGATGCTGGAGAATCCGAAATAATAAAGTGTGGAGCTGGATGAACACAGCTCTGATGAAGGGTCTAGGCCCGAAACGTCAGCTTTTGTGCTCCTAAGATGCTGCTTGGCCTCCTGTGTTCATCCAGCTCTACACTTTGTTATCTAACATCCCTCATGCAGTCCATTTATGACTTGTTTCCTCATAAGCTGAACAAAAGATCTTTTACATGTTTTCCTGGGAAGGTTTTGAGTAAAAATCTGACTTAAAATCTAAAACCCTAATGTTGTAAGATCATAAAACCATAACATCATAAAAAATTGGAACAGGAGTAGACTGCCTGATAGCTGAGGCAAAACGGCTGATCCGACATTCTTCACAAACTATCCTGCTGTTTCCCCATAACCCTTGATTCCCTGACTGATCAAGAAACTATTTATAGAGTCATACAGACCTAAAATGCCGAAAACAGTTCTTCGGGCCATCGTATCTGTGCCATTCAAAAACAACCACTGACCCATTAGAATCCGAATTTTCAGCTCTAAGCCCATAGCCTTGTATGCCTTGGCATGGCAAGTGCACATCAAAATACTTCTTAATGTTATAAGGATTCCTGTCTCTATCACCCTTCCAGGCCATGAGTTCCAGATACTCACACCTCCTGAATGTAAAAGATTTTCCTCACAGCTACTTCAATCCTTCTGCCTTAACTTAACTTAAATCTATACCCCTGGACATTGATCCTTCCATCGAGGAGAAAACTTTCTTTACCCGTCTCCCCTATTTATTCATCTCATAATTTTATAAAGATCAATCATGTCCTCTTTCATTCTCTTCTACTCTTGAGGAAAACAACCCCAGTCTGTCCAATCTCTCTTTATAACTGAGATTCTCCAGTCCAGGCAACACCCTGGTAAGTCTCCTCTGCATCATCTCCAGTACTATCACAACCTTCCTGCAGTTCCAGGAGGGAATTCAGATTCCATTCCATTCCATTCACCTGCTGTGGATTCTAGACTGTACACAATACACTAGCTGTGGCCAAAATTACATACAGTTCCAGCATAATCTCCCTGCTCTTAAACTTTATGCCTCAACTAATTAAGGTAAGTGTATCATACAACTTTATAACCAATTTATTCACCTTCCTAATACCTTAAGGAACCAAAGTTCATGCACACCAAGGTCTCTCTGATCCTCAGTGCTTCATCATATATTCCCTTGCCTTTTTTGTCCTGCAAACATTTATCTGCTTAAATTCCATTTGCTACTGATCAACCCATTTAATTAGTCCATCTATATCCTCCAGTAACCTAGGGCTAGCTTCCTCACTATTTACCACCTCACAAATTTTTGTATCATCAGCGAACTTACAAATCAACCCTCTGAAATTCAAGTCCAATTCATTTATATAAACGACAAACAGCAAAGACCCATAACACTGACCCTAGTGGGATTCCACCGACAGACTTACAGTTAGAAAAACATCCCTCATCTACCATCCTCTGCTTCCTCCCAGTCAACCAATTGTAGTTCTAATTTTAAAAGCCTTATCAAAAATAGACACCATCAAATGCATTGCCTTCATTTACACACCTGGTCACCTTTTCAACAAATTCAATCACGTTGATCAGACATGACCCCCTTAACAAAACCATGTTGATTGTTCTCGATTAATCACTACCTCTCCAAATGTAGATTAATTCTGTCCCTCCGAATCGCAGCCAATAGTTTCCCCACCACTGAACTTAGACTGATCGGCCTGTAGTTTCCTGTCTAATCCTTTGCAACCTTCTTGACTAATGGTATCACACTGACCCTCCTTCAGTCCGCTTTTGCAAGTGCCTCTGCTATTTTCTTCCTCACCTCACTCATAATGGAATACATTTCATCTGGCCCTGGATATTTATGTACTTTAAAGCCTGCCAGACCAGTCAGAACCTCCTCCCTGTCACTGATAAATTCTGTAATTGTATCACAGATCTTCTCCCTGATTTTTATACCCATATTGTCCCTCTCATTATTGAAACCGACCTAAAATATTCCTGTAGAACGCTCATCTACATCCTCTATCTTAATGCACAAATTACCACTTTAGTCCATAATGGGTTCTACTCTACCTTCATTATCCTTTTACCCTGAATGTGCCTGTGAATCAACTTACGATTCCATCCATTTACCTGTCAGTACACTCTCCTATCCCTTTTTAGCTGTCCTCATCTCCCTTTTAAGTTCTCTTTTGTAAATTCTATAGCCCTCTACGGGGTCTGTCATTTTCAGCCTTTGCCATTTGCCATAAGCCTCTCTTTTTCTGTTAATTTGATCCTGTCTATTGTTTGTTATCCAGTGTGCACAGAATTTGATGGTATTACCCATTTTCTTTGTTGGAACGTGTTGGCTCTATATTGTCCATATTTCTTTCTTGAACAAATCCCATTTTTCTGAGACGGATTCAACTGAAAGTAGTTTGCTCCCAGTTCAGTCTGGCAAAATCATGCCTGATCAGACACCCTTCAGTAAGAACTTTGATTTCGAGCTCATCCAAGGCCTTTTCCATAAAAATTTAAACCTAACAAGTTATGATCACTGTCTGCAAAATGGTCTCTTACTGTTACTTCAACTACTTGCCTGACCTCATTACCAAAAATTAAGTCCAGAACTGGTCCCCTTTCTCATACAGTATTTTATGTACTGGTTTAAAAAGCTGTCCTGGATGCATTTTAAGAATTCCATTCCATCCAAACCTTTTACACAATGACTACTGTAGTTAATGTTGGGAAAGTTAAAATCCCCGACTCTCACTACCCTAATACCTTTACACTTCCCTGAAATTTGCGCACACACCTGCTTTTTTCACTTCTCCCATACTGGCAGGGGTCTATAGTACACTCACAAAAATTTCATTGGTCCCCTTTGGTTTTTAAGTTCCATCCAAATGGTTTCATTTGAGGAGCCTTCTAACATATCATCCCTCCTTACTGTGTGCAAAACTTCTTCCCTGCCTCGCCTGAAAACCTTGTATCCTGGAATACTGCGCTGCCAGTCCTGTCCCTCTCTCAATCATGTCTCAGTGAGCTCATAGCCTTAAATATACACAAGGCACTTCCCTCACAGCTGTCTGTGGCAAGGAGTTCCAAAGACTCACAACCCTCCAGAGCAAGGAATTTCTCTTCATCTCAGTCTTAAATTGGATCCCTTTGTTCTGAGAGTATGTCATGTGGTCCTAAACTATCCCATTCTGGAAAACACCCTCTCAGCATTTAGCCTGTCATGCCTGTTAATAATCTAATATGCTTCAATGAGTGATCACCTTCACATTCTTCCAACTCCAGTGAGTAGAGTTCCAACCTGTTTATCCTTTGCTTATAAGGCAATCCCTTCATAACAGGGATCATCCAAGTGAACCTTCTCTGAATTGCCTCAAATCAAATAATATCTTGCCTTAAATAAAGGCATTAAAACAGTTCACAGTTTTGCGGACGTAGTGCCAATGGCATATTGTAGGAGTTGCAGTAAAACCTCCCTACTTTTATACTCCAATCGCTTGAAATAAAGGCCAACATTCCATTCACGTGCTGCAACTGTGTGCTAGTTTTCTGTGTTTTGTGCTCAAGTAACCTAAGAGCCAGTGTGTTGTAGTTTTCTGCAGTTTTTAAACTTATCAAACTCACAGATAGTACACCTATCTTCATTTGCCCAAAGTAGAAATCATTTAATTGTGATTAATCAATACAATAATTTGACAGTAGTATGACAGCTTAACATTTAAAAATGCTGGAAACAGTCAGCAGCATCCAAGGAAAATAAAGTTATCAGTTTTATCAGAACAGGGTAGTCATTGGCCTGAAATTCTAATTTGTGTTTCCTCTCCACAGATGATGCCAGATCACCTGAGTGTTTCTACATTTATGTTTTTATTCCATATTTTCGACATTTGCAAATTTTGCTCTGTAGGTATAACACTTACTTGAATGCGACATCTTTCTTGGGATTCTGTTAAAGCTGCCAAATATTCTTCCTTTTCCTGTTCTAAAGCTTGTATGTGCCCAAGTGCATCCTTCAGTTCAGCTGCTTTTAAACTGAATAACTCTTCATCTGTGGCCAAAGCATCCTGGGGAAGATAAAAACAGAACAGTAAACAGTAAACACTGCAACTTTCAGATTTAGCATGACAAAGGATGCAAAGTGAAGTTCTCAAAGGCCAATTATTATTTGACAAGTATTAAGTTGATTTGGAAATTACATGAAAGTAAAAAATAAATTACAAAAATAATCCATCCCCTTCAATTATGAAAAAGGTTAATTTTTTTTCATCTGTAACAAACTGGCAAAAATGTTTAATCAATTGTTAGGCCTAAATTCAATTCCCACCTGCTTCAGAGGTATGTAATAACATTTCTGAACAGCTTGTTTAGGAAAATAGGTTAAATGAAGAAAAAAAACCTCCGAACAGATTGATCACAAACAAAATGGCAACACTTATGCAATAAATTAAATGACTTTTAAGCTGATCAAAAATCATCATGAACTAGAGTTGGATAAAATAAATCCAAAAAAAGATACAATGAAACATGTTAATACAGATAGTAAGTTAGATAGGACACATAGTAGGGCATTAATAAAACCCTTTGGTTCAAACACATAAAGGGAAACCTTCAGGTGAACACTGACACCATGGCAGGAAACTCCAGTGAAAAAAATTCAGTGGTAAGCCAATAACAAAGTCCCTCTTCCATCATACAGAGCTGTAGGCAGGCGGAGGTGTTGTAGTCTCGGACTTCCACACCTTACTGAGAAGGAGGTTCCACGCCTACAGCTGCTGACTGGCAGCTCCAACTAAGATCAATTGTGGGTACAGCCAGACTCACAATGAAGACCCAATGATCCCCAAAGTGATTTAAGTTATTGATATTGAAGAGCGGAGAATTTGGCCGTCTTAGGGCAGGAGATTTTGAAGTATGACTGATCAATCAGGACATGGTTTTCGAACTTCTTCAGGAATTCCTCTGATAGGCAAAAGACACTTTCCAGTTGCTTTAAGCACTTTAACAAAAAAGATACCTGTGCCAACTATATAATGAGCTCAGCAGTATCATACAGGGCCAATTCAGCTTTTAACAACTGTGCATATTAAAAGCTCAACTGACTGTTAATTATTTCATTACATATGGAGTATAAGCTGTCCATTTCAGTATCTCCTCTGGACTCAGTAGGAAGATGGTAGACTAGCCAAGTTATCTAGTTTATGTGCACCCACACCAAAAACACATCCAGCAGGAATGCAAAGTCCAGTCCCATGTTTTGACACGTCAACCTATTCAACCATTACTTACTTACACACACACACACACAGACACACACAGACACACACAGACACACACAGACACAGACACAAAGCAGTGTAAAGATCAAATCTGGAGGTGAGAGAGAAATCTCAAGAGAAAAAAAAATGTCAGGTCAGTTTGTTGACAAGTTCCAAAATCCAAGAGCACGTTCCAGGGTAGGGTCTATCAAATGCAATCAAACCGAATGTCTACAGCAGGTATCAATAAAGATTGTTGTGTGATTAATTACTGGCAACTTTCACAAGTTGGTCATTTCTGCAACAATGCAAACTCCTTGCTATATCAGAAGCGCTGTACCTAAGTGGAAGTGGCTTCATAGTAGGAGGTGGAGCATGACAACTGAGGTATTTTAATGGTTGCTAACAGAAAATGGTAAGATTGCTGTGGTTCCATTTCATAGTCTTGCCGCTAAGTGAAGATTTCTTGAAGAAAGATGTCTCTGATCAGTGATAGCTGCTCCCTTGATTTTGATAGAATCTCATTACTTTCCTGCTGCTTCCACTATTTGGTTCTTCAGTATTACACTCATCAGTGGGCCACACTGTATTCATTGACCTCCTGCTTCTGGACCATCTCTAACTGGATGAAACAGAAATGACTTACTAGTTGGTCACTTCCTGTAAAATAAAGCTATTAAGTGGTGGCAATGAATGCAGTTAAGATGTGGAAATGGTCTTGCCTCCAAAATAGTTTCAAAATTGAATCCCAATGTTAACATTACATTCTTTCTTCTTGCCAATTTTCTCCACGAACTTTGTTGATTTCTCCTGGGGGACAGTTTCATGAATGTGTGTAACCATCTGCTACCGCAGTCATTCTTTAAGTGAAAATTTGCACCATAAGTGTCAGCTAACAATTTTGCGCTAAGGAAAGCCAGATGCCAAAACAATTCCTGTCCTCAGCTGATATCCACACATCCAGTGTCAGCAGGACTTGCCACAGCGTCATCAGGAGGAGGAATCCTTCTCTAATCCCAAGATGCTAAGAGTTATCAACTAATTTGTCACAGGCAAGAGATTCAACTCGAGATCTTCCCAGTGGCTCAACTACTGACCAAACTAATAAAAAGGGTAAATTCAACATAATTTTAAGAAAATATATCTTTGATTTATACATACGCAGGGGCCCAATGAATCAGGTATTTATCTACTGCTTTCTGGAAGCCATTTTTTAAAAAAAATGTTGAGTGATGCCTAGACTTTGCTGTAAATGGCACAAAATCAATGGTGTGGACAACATAAATCTTGGTGGCATTGTGAACGGTGCAGAGGATAATGTTAAATTTCGAAATGCCATAGACAGGTTTGTGGAATGAACAAACAAGTGGCAGATGAAAATTAATGCAGAGAACTGTGAAGTGATTCATTTTGGTAGGAACATTGTGGGGACCAAATACAAAATAAAACGTATAATTCTAAAAGAGTTGCAGGAGTAGTGGGATCTAGGGAGTATCTGTACACAAATCATTGATGGTGTTAGATCAAGTTGAGAGAGCTGCTAACAAACCATCTGGGGTGCTGGATTTTGTTTAATAGGAGCATAGAGTACAAAAAAAAGGAAGTCATAACATACCACTATAAAACACTGTTGAGGCCTCATCTGCAGCTTGCTTCCAATTCTGGGCATCACATTTTATGAAAAATGTTAAGGCGTTAGAGAGATTGCAGAAAATATTTTTGGGAATGCTTTCGGGGATGGTTTGATGCAGCTGGTGCTGTTCTCCTTGGAGAAGAGAAGGTTAACAGGACATAACAGAGGTATTTGAAATCTTGAGGGGATTGGATAGATTGACAGCAAGAAACTGTTGCCATTGCAGAAGGATTCAGAACCCGAGGGCAAAGATATGAATTAAAGGATGCAATGGTGAAATAAGGAGAATGCTTTTTAACAAACCAAGTTCAAGATGTGGTTGAATTTGATTCAAACTTGGCATTCAAAAAGGGGTTAGTTAATTATATAAGAAAGAAAAATTTGCAGGCCTATGGTGTAGAGACGGGGAGTAGCAATAGGTGAATTCACATGGAGACAACAGAGTTTCTATACTGTAACCATTCGGAGATTAGAGAAGACAACAGGTTGTTGCTGGCTGAAATATTGAAAGTCAGTATACAAGAAGCAGTGTAATAAAATGTGAGGCTGGATGAACACAGCAGGCCAAGCAGCATCTCAGGAGCACAAAAGCTGACGTTTCGGGCCTAGACCCTTCATCAGAGAGGGGGATGGGGGGAGGGAACTGGAATAAATAGGGAGAGAGGGGGAGGTGGACCGAAGATGGAGAGTAAAGAAGATAGGTGGAGAACGTTCTCACACACCACCCTACCAACCTCCGGATACAACGCATTATCCTCCGACACTTCCGCCATTTACAATCCGACCCCACCACCCAAGACATTTTTCCATCCCCTCCCCTGTCAGCTTTCCGGAGAGTCCACTCTCTCCGTGACTCCCTTGTTCGCTCCACACTGCCCTCCAACCTCACCACACCCGGCACCTTCCCCTGCAACCGCAGGAAATGCTACACTTGTCCCCACACCTCCTCCCTCACCCCCATCCCAGGCCCCAAGATGACATTCCACATTAAGCAGAGGTTCACCTGCACATCTGCCAATGTGGTATACTGCATCCACTGTACCCGGTGCGGCTTCCTCTACATTGGGGAAACCAAGCGGAGGCTTGGGGACCGCTTTGCAGAACACCTCCGCTCAGTTCGCAACAAACAACTGCACCTCCCAGTCGCAAACCATTTCCACTCCCCCTCCCATTCTCTTGATGACATGTCCATCATGGGCCTCCTGCACTGCCACAATGATGCCACCCGAAGGTTGCAGGAACAGCAACTCATATTCCGCCTGGGAACCCTGCAGCCATATGGTATCAATGTGGACTTCACCAGTTTCAAAATCTCCCCTTCCCCTACTGCATCCCTAAACCAGCCCAGTTCATCCCCTCCCCCCACTGCACCACACAACCAGCCCAGCTCTTCCCCCCCACCCACTGCATCCCAAAACCAGTCCAACCTGTCTCTGCCTCCCTAACCGGTTCTTCCTCTCACCCATCCCTTCCTCCCACCCCAAGCCGCACCCCCAGCTACCTACTAACCTCATCCCACCTCCTTGACCTGTCCGTCTTCCCTGGACTGACCTATCCCCTCCCTACCTCCCCACCTACACTCTCTCCACCTATCTTCTTTACTCTCCATCTTCGGTCCGCCTCCCCCTCTCTCCCTATTTATTCCAGTTCCCTCCCCCCATCCCCCTCTCTGATGAAGGGTCTAGGCCCGAAACGTCAGCTTTTGTGCTCCTGAGATGCTGCTTGGCCTGCTGTGTTCATCCAGCCTCACATTTTATTATCTTGGAATCTCCAGCATCTGCAGTTCCCATTATCTCTGATACAAGAAGCAGTACAACTCTAAAGGGGTTATAGGAGCAGAAGGTCCTGGGTGTAGAGGTTCACAGATAACTAAAGGTGGCAGAACAAGTGCACAGAATGGCGAATAAAGCATACAATACCCGCAGCTTCACAGGTGCACACAGTACAAGAGTAGAAAAGTACAAAAGTGATGTTGAACTTGTTCAAGGCACTTGTTAGACCTCAACTGGTGTATTATGTTCAATTATGAGTGCCTACGTTGTAGAGTCAGTGGGAACAGCCTCTTCAGCCCAACTTCTCTGAATCGACCAAGTTTCCTAAACTGAACTAGTCCCATTTGCCAGTGGGTGGCCCATATCTCTTCAAACCTTTCCTATCCATGTACCTGTCAAAATTTATTGTAAATGTTGTATTTGTACCGGTCAAGCTGGCAGAGACAATGCATGCACCACCCTCTGTGTGAAAATGTTGTCCCCCTGGCACCTTTTAAATCTTTCTCCTTTCACCTTAAACTTATGACCTTTAGTTTTGGACTCCACTACCCCCTGTGGAAAAGAGACATAGAGTCACAGTATTTTATAGCACGGAAATAACTGTGTGGTTTAACCAGTCCATGCCGAACATAATCCCAAACTAAGCTAATCCCACCTGCCTGCACTTGGCTCACATCCCTCCAAACATTTCTTATTTATGTACTTATCTAAATGTCTTATTAAATATACAATTATTAAACTGTGCCCATGTCCACCACTTCCCCTGGATGTTCATTCCACATACGAACCAATCTCTGTGTAATAAAATGGCTCCTCGTGACTTTTTAAAAAATCTTTCTCCTCCACAAAAATATGCTTCCAGTCTTGAAATTCCCCACCCTAGGGAAAAGACACCTGCCATTCACCTTATCCATACCCCTAGTGATTTTATAAACCTTTATAAGGTCACTCCTCAAACCTCTTACACTCCATAGAAAACAGTCCCAGCCTATCTAAATGTATTGAAGACCGAGTACAGAGCAATGGTTCTAGGTGATGAGAAACTTCCATTATGAGGAGAACTGAAGTGTCTTTATAGTCATCTTTTTGAACATGAGAAACACATTGTTGGTTGCATCTACTGGTATCTACTGAGTGTCAAGTGGCATATATTTTCACATCCATAAATATCCTTCCGGGGATTTTCTTAACACCTTGGAGGAAATAACATCTGTTTTGGCTGGTCATTGCATTGTACAGGGTGTACATTTCAGCCTATGTTACAGGCTGCCCATATTGATGATTAAGCCTATCAAAAGTAAGTTATACTGTACCTGGCATTTCTTCAGCTCTCTTTTCAGTTGAAATATCGTAATGTGATGAGAGTCCTGTCCTCCACTTCCAATTCCACTATCAGTGACAAACAGGTCAGGTAATTCATTTTGCAGTTCCTCTACCATGTTGAACCACTCCTTCAGCTTTTGCCATTGGTTTTCTTTCAAACTGTTTGCATCTCTAAATTCGAAGAAGAAGTGTAATGCTTCATCAATGCAGTGTTTATAGTGATAGCTTTCCACTTGTAGGTGGGCAACCTGCTCCTCCAGAGAATGGATCCGTTTTTTGTCTTGAAACAAGTCCTGAGAAACCTGACTTGCACGAGTCAGAAGGCTTGTCTGTTGATTCTGCAGTGCCTCCCGGAGTGTTTTGATTTGTAATTCCATTTCATCTATCCGATCCCAGTCTGGGTTATAATTTACAATAGGTTTGTTTCTTATGTCCTTGGCTCGATTGGCATATTTCAGAGTGTTCAGGGATTCATCAAAACTAGATGATATGGGGCTAATGCATGCAATCATCACAGTTCTGGCATTTCCTCCAAGAGAGTCTTTCAACAAGCGTGTTATCTTAGTATCCCTGTATGGAATGTGTACGCTTTTTCTCTTTGGATCTCCGAGAGCACTGATCACATTCCCAAGTGCCAGAAGACCACTGTTTATTTGAATTGATTCCTTAAATCGTTCACCAGTGTTTCCTGTTTTGGTAACCCTTTCAGAACCAGCTAGATCGACAAAGCAAAATTTAGAAGAAATCAGTTGAAATGACCTTATTGATTCGTTCATAATGTGCTCCTCATCGGTACTTGATTGTTGCTCATTTTTAGGCCGTTTTTGATTGAGGTACATTGTGAAAATGGCATGTGATCGGCTGGAGTGCTCATTCATCTGGGTGGTACCCGTGTGTCGAGCTGCATTGCCAGTCTCCAACAAACTCATCATCTCATCCGGTGTCTCAATTTCACACTCCTTCGCCCCAATAATCACTAAAACAAACAAGGGTACATGGAAAGATTATTTTGTAATGTTAATTAGTATTTTGATAAATAGCAATTTGGTAGTTTAAAAACTGACCATTGCTGATACAACGCATTTGTTGAGGCATTTCACCTTGCACACATCCATGTAACTCTTTGCGCATTCAGGATTATCCAGCAAATGTCGTCTCATTGCAAAATCACATCTAATGTTAGACACTGCGCTGGCAGGTTTTCAAGCATGGGCTGATTGGGTACAGTTAGCACTTTGCTTATGAATAGTGAAAGGACAAGTTGTTTGATACTACCCACCAGACAGTAAGATGAAAGACTCTTTCTAGTCAGTAATACTTTTGAAAAATATAAGAATGCAATGGGAAAAGTAATACAATAGCTGCATGTTATATTATGTTTAAAACCTCAGTAGTCCATGGAGTGAATGCCCTCCCAGGGATAATTCCTCCTTTGCACCACATTAGAACAAAATAGTAGATACAGCATGAGAGCAGGCCATTGGGTTCAAGTACTGTTTAAGTTCCAATTGAGCATCGCTTTTCATCTAAATCTACCTTCAAAAACCTCTATACCCATCTCCCTCAGATGCTTAAGTAGTTTCCCCTTAAATCTGTCTACACTGTTCATTTCAACAACCTCGTGTGCGAGTAGGTTGCACAGAGAAGAACATAACTAGAAGCTTTCAGTATGAGAAAATACATAAGAATCTTATTTTCTCATACTGAAAGCTTCGAGTTATAGGAATGTACTTTTCTGTGTATTCACTGTGTCAAAACCTTTCAGAATTTTAAAGACATCCATTAGGTCAGCCTTTTGTTATTGAGAGAACCAATTTCTGATATCATATCTGTAAATCTTCTCTGCAATACCTCTTTAGTCTTTTTATTACATGACAACCAGAAGTGCATGCAATGCTAAGTATGCTCTAATCAAAGTTCAATACAGTTGTAGCACACTTACCCAATTTTAAATGCTATTCCTCTAAAAATAAAAACCTGGTTTGCTTTCATTATGGCCTAGCTAACATATGGCACTATTTTTAGTGATTGTTGCATTTTTACATCCTCTACATTGTTACTCTACACAATCTAAAACAAGCCGTACCTTCCAAGTAATAAGTGACTTCCCTATTCTCCCTTCAATTTATTGGTGTTGAGTTGCACTTGTCATTCATTGAGCCATTAAGTGAGATTACTAAAGTCCTCCTGTAATTTGTTCCAGTTCTCCTCAGTACTGTCTATTTCCTCCACAGCACTAACACCAGCCAAACCCCAATTAGGTGTCATCCACATATTTAGAAATTATGTTTTCGACTGCAAAGTCCAAACTGTTGCAAGTGGTTCCATTTCAAACAAGGTAGTGGTGGGAGCTTAAAATTTGCTTCTGTATTTACATTACAGACAACACTTTTTTGGTGGGGGAAGACAGAAAAATGGTCAACAACTCAGTGATTGTTACTTCTTTTCTCATTTCTTACAATCTAATTTTAGTCAAAATTCTCAGCCATATTTTCAAAGCTCTGCCCTCAGTATTAAGAACAGAAATTAGATAAACAAATATGGAAATAAGATTTTTCTGCCCCTGATTTCCCAACAAGAGACAGCAAATCGCAATAATTCAGTCACATTGACTCACCACTTGCATGCCAAATCCCAGTCAAAATTATGGTGTAATGCACTTAAGCAATCTATAGCCCTAGGCTTAAAACTGATATTTGCCTAGAAAATGGCAGTAGGCACTAATAAGTAGAAATTCATTTGCAAGTCAAATCATGCCAGCCAATGGGCAAACACAGAGACACATGTACAGCTTTACATTAACTCTTCATGTCTATTAGCCCAAATTAGATCACAATCAAAATTTAATTGCCAACTTGCAATGTTCATGTGAAGGGACAAAGTAAAAATAATGAATTTTGGAAACAAAAGTACTATAAATGTGATATATCTGCTAAAGACAATTGAAACTACAATGACTATAACTAATACAAACATTTTTCTATAAAAGCAACTTTCTAACGAATTTTAAACAGAATGAAAATAATTTAGAATAGAATCACAGAAGCATTGAGAAGAGGGAAAAAATTATAAATGAAATAGGAAAGAGAGAATAAAGAAATCACGATCAAAATTAATTAAACAGTGATATTTATTTAAACCAAATGGTAGAATTACCTGTGTTTCCTTTCTCATCTTCTCTGATATGAATGTCTTTGCTGGTGCTCTGTAACTCCAAAAGATCTCTTAGCTCTTCTTTATACACTTCAATATAGGACACTTTAACATTAAAGTCTACATTGTGATTTTCAGTGATGTTCTGGAAGATTTCGTGAATGGCACGTGGAATAATGCCTTTCAACTCATCAGAAAATGAAGCTTTAAATCGTAAAAAAAATTCTTATAAATTTTGAGCAAATGTATTTAATCAGTGAACCATACAACCTGATCCAATCTTGTTTTTCTGAATTATACATAACATTAGTGTTGCTCTGCAAGAAGTATATAGGTGAGGGCAAACATGTTGATGCAAAATGTACACAATGCAGGGGTAAATCCACCTTGGGTCTACTGCTACAAAAATAAATGACATAGAAGTGATTCCATGCTTGCAGATGGGCACATGAGAAATTGGGCTCTTAGCTTGTGATTTGCAAGTCTAGAAACGGAGTTGTTTGTGCAGTAATTTCTTAAACTGTAATTCTTGCTAAAGCCGATTCACAGAATCACCGTTTACAAAACTGTCATTGGATTATAGATTCTACCATGGGAGAAGGTGTTGATGCTCTAAATTGTTAAATTCAATGTACAGTCCTGAAGGCTGTAAAGTTCCCACGTGAAAGATGAGGTGCTTATTCGACCAGCTTCCATCAAGCCTCTCTGGAGCACCTTAGTAAGCCTGAGTCAGACATGTTTACAAGGGAACATGGCAGTGAGTTGAAATGGTAGACAAATAGAAGCTCGGGGCCATTTTTACAGAATAGAGGGTTCCACAAAGCAGTCCCCCAATCTGTATTTTATCTCCTCACTGCAGACGAAACTATATTGTGAACAGTGAATATGGAAGACCAGATTGAATCACCTGAATGGTAGAAGTGGAAAGATGGCATTAAACCTCCCTCACCACCCTCATGCCTGACTAAATACCCTCTTGCCACAAAACTCACCATGAGGTAGGACACAAGATACTGCACCAAGAGGAGACCAACATGTTATTATTGCCATAAAACAGGGTATGTGAAAGCCAATTGCTGGGACTGAATGTTAACATGATAGATTTCATTGGCATGTCTTGTGTTTCTCCACAAAATATTGTACCAGTGAGTAAAGCTGGTGGCAAACTGATACTCAGCTCACCGCACACCATGGTCCTCCATAATTCTCCAAGCAAACTCGCTCCCAACTCATGCTCCCTCACAGTCCCCTGCCAGTCATCCAGTAGCTACTATAAGTGGACATCAACAGCCATACAGAAATGACAAAAAGAACTCTCAAAAATTTAATATGGCATAAATTGATCCATTATTAATTATTACACTATTCATCCATTCAAAGCTTTTGAATCTCAAGTGGCTCGCCTCTTATAAAGACAAACTTCTATAAACCCCATGATTTTCTTTTTAACCAGTTAGGCAAGCTATGAACCTTTGCTGAGACAAAATCATCTTTTGAAACCCCAGCAAAGATTCATAATGATATAATAGTCCTTGGGGATATGTCAACAAAGAGCCCTATTGAAACTGTAAAAACAAATGAAAATTTTCTTTTCTAATACAATCGATGGTCTGTAAATTAAACCAGTCCAACAGAGCATTTTTTTTCAAACTTGCACTGACAACTGCAATCTCCTTTCATGCGAAGCTTAAAGAACAATAAAAGGAATTCTTAAAAATCTTCGACTATGACACTTAAATAGACCTTACCACACTCAGGAGTGTTTATACCTGATCAAGCAATTTATAATTGCCACATTGCAGGGCAAGGTCCTTACAACAACCAAAATGGGACCCAAATGAACTCAGCACTAAGTTCAAATGGATCTGCTGAGTTGAGGTTTCTCTGCTGTATGATTCACATTGTGCCCCTTATCCCTGTCTACAAAAATTGGATCAGTTGAAAATGAGGTTGGAACTATATCCTGAAGATGTAAATTATTTTTAATGTCCACTGATTGTTCCCAACTTTGCAGGAATCCAGCTCACAGCCTCCTTCAAAATCTCTACCAAAAGTTCTCCAGAAACTACCACTACAAGAAAACAAAGGAATGAAAGTAGGCCCTTTCATCCTTCAAGTCTCCTTTAACATTCAATGGTTAATCAGTGACATAACTAATTTCACCTTGCAACATTATTACCCCAATTCCCTTATTTTGATTTATAAACATCTATCATAGTTTTAAATGTGGTAACTAATCCAGCTTTAACTGACATTTGTGAATAAGAGTACCAAACTTTGAGTACCATTTTGATTCTTAATTTAATTCCTTTCAGATCTGGCTCCAATTTTAGGCCTTTGATCATACAAGAGGTCACAATGATACTCATTACTTCTAAGAAAGCTGTTTATAGATGCTTCCCTATACTGCGCAGAAAGATGAGAAACTTCAGAAGTTGGAAGATTTTTGGCTCTCAAATACATTACACAGGGATTGAACTCGACTATCGCAATTCAAATCATGCACTAACATTAGTGTGGTGTACAGTTAACATGCTGTCAATAATTATTACATAGATAATCCACAGTAATGTGGCATAAAATTAGGTATGTTATAACAGTTACAAAGCAAAGGAACAAAGGAAGTGTTTTCTTTAAAAAGTCTTACCTATATGTCCTCCACCAATTGTATATGTTTTTCCAGATCCTGTTTGTCCGTAAGCAAAGACAGTGGCATTATAACCTTCAATTACGGATATCACTAAAGGTTTTACGCAGGCAGAATATATGTCTTCTTGGGATGATTTTTGTCCAAATACAAAATCAAATGTAAAAGCACGATCTTTCCCAATCACAACTTGCTGTGTGTGGGGAACAACCCGAACACAAACTTGATGGTTGTGAAGGATTTCTTTTGGAAGCAGGGGTCGAATCCGTACAGCGACTTTGACTGCAATCTCTTCCATTTTAGCAAGATTAAAACATTTGATGCAACAAATTGTTGTTTCACGTTTGAACTTCTTTGAAAATCATCTTATGTCCTTGCTCCGCAGTGAGTACACTTGGGAAAAAATTGTTAGATTTCAACTTACAAATTTTAAAAGAAGACTGCATTTTGAAAAATCTGAGACTGTTTAAGAAGGGAACAGATATGATGGACAAGATAAGAGGTACAGTGCACATGAATTTTCAGAAAATCTTACAAAGTGAACCATACAGAAGACTACTGCAGGCAATTTAGCCATTAACAATTACAAGGGAGATTCAAATTAGAACAAAAACACTCCTACAGGGAGGGTACAGGAAGCTAGAGTTAAAGATAGTTTCTTAAAATAGCTAGAATTAAGCGTAGACATCACACAGAGATCTGCTCTTAGACTATATTTATTAAATGTGTTTATCTACCATTAGATTAGGAAACTGTCCATGGTAGGGCTTGGGTGGAGGCAGGCTCCATTCATACCCAAATCATTTTCATAGAAATGGTAGGGCAAGGGTGGAGCAGGCCCATCCATCTACATGCCAATTTAAGACCAAGTAAAAGAGGTCGATGGAAATCTTCCGTGCAGCCTCCATGTTCCTCTGGCAATTGGGGCAGTTTTGTTATGCAGGAGCAGCAGGACCAGATCTCTGCCTGTCCACCTCAATACAGCAGCCGTCACTTCGTAGAAGAATCCTCCTCCCCTGTCCGCCCTGACTACAGTGGTGTAATTTTTAAACTTAAATTGCTAGTGAGAAGAAATCTCCATTTTGAAGCAACTTGTCCCTAACTTACCTTCTATTGATTCTTGGTGCTCCTTTCATGCTGGGGAGTCTCTAGTTGGTTCTCGAGAGTCAAGAGACCACCTGCCAATCTTATCTGGGTGCTACTCTGTTCTTTGGCCATTAATTGGCCACTATGGAGAAAACCACATTGAATACTATTTTCCCACACATTGCAGGCTTCTGAACTCTATATGAGCCTGTAAGAATGTCCACAGAATGTCCTGCCCCATGTGAGCACTTAAGAATCAATTGGATAAATGATTGTACAAAGAAAGAATAAACTGGCATGGGTGCTGTGTCAAGAAAGGCTATTTGAACCAAATGATCTGCTTCCCTTTCTATACAATTAAATGGATTTTGAGATAGTTACTGTAGTCCATTTGTTTGGTTGGAAGGAGTCAAATACAATGGTAAGCTGTGAAATTGTCCAAAACAACATAAAATAAATAAAACTTTGCTCTGTTAAATTGCTGAACAACAACATTTCAAATGATTTGTGACCTACAACGGCCTTTGATTGATGTCTTTCCTCCTCAGGGAATTATTGAGGTGGTATTCTTGTATACACTGCTGCCGTTGTTTCATCCAGACCTGACAAGAGAAAGAAATATTACCAATAACCTAAAGATGATCCATAATAATCATGCAACTGTGGTTAACCTGAGAAGTTCAAGAAAGAATAATACTAAAAGGAGAATGGTCTTTTTAAGTTTGTGAGAAAGACAGCAAGCATGAGGATAGGGAGGATTTAGTAATTCAGTGAAGATGACCATGATTGTGTTAAAGAGGAAGAAAATAGACAACAGATATAACACAGATTGTGAAAGTTTCTGTAGCAATGTAAAAAGGAACTGGATAGCAAAAGTAAATTTGGGTACCTTAGAAGAAATGAAAAATTATAACCATAAAGCTATAAAGCCAAAAGACGTAGAAACATAAATTGGCCATTCAACATATCGAGTTTGCTCCACCATTCAACAAGATCTTCTCTTTGTATCATCCTCATCTTTTGCTTTCCCATCTAATTTTGCATCATCCACATATTTGACTACAGTACATTCACTTTCCTCATTCAAGTCATTAATATATATTGTAATTAATTATGGGCCTAGCACTGATCCCCGTGGTACACCAGTAGTTATAAGTAGCCATCCTGAAAATAACGGTGAATAAGGAAATGGTGGTGAGATTAAATTTTATCTTTGTATTGATTTTCACAGAAGACATGAAAGCATGTTAGAAATAGCAGGAAAGTTTTGCAATAATTAGAAATTTAGAGTTACTATTATTAGTAAAGATATAGTGCTGTATAAATAAATGGAACTTCAAATCAACAAATTACTTGGAGTTAATGGCATGCATCCCAGAATATTAAAAGAAGCAACAACACAGATGGTGGATTCATTGATTTTATTCTTCCAAAAGTTCCTAGGTTAGTTCCACTAATGTGAAACAGCATCACTGTAAAGACTGTTAATATAAGACAGTCACAAAGAAATCCAGTAAGAAATTCAGAAAAAAATTCTTAACCCAAAATGTGGTAAGCATGTAGAATTCTTACACAGATAGTAGGAACTGCCGATGCTGGAGAATCTGAGATAACACGGTGTGATGCTGGATGAACGCAGCAACTCAGAAATTTATTTCTGAAGAAGGGTCTCGACCTGAAAAGTCGACTTTCCTGCTCCTCTGATGCTGCTTGGCCTGCTGTGTTCATCCAGCTTCACACCGTGTTATAGCATGCAGAATTCACCTCCTCAGGGAATAGTTGAAGAGAATATTATGTATGTATTTAAGGGGAAGCTAAACAAGCCTATGAAGATGAGGCAATAAATGGTTATGATGATAGATTTAGTTGAAAAAAGATGGCAAGAAGCTCAAGTAGTGAATAACTGCCAACATGGACTGATTGGGCCAGATGGTCTGTTTCCGTGCCATGTGTCCTATGCAATACTATGTAAAATAAACTGGGGCAGGGTAGGGCAACAATCAGAAACCATACGGAATACAATAGCAAATAAAAGAAAATAGTTTGGGCCTGCAATCAGATAAGAGTCATTGGACTTTAAACATGAACTGTTTCTCTCTCCATAGCTGTGCCAGACCTGCTGAGATTCTCCAGCATTTTCAGTTTTTATTTCAGATTTCCAGCATCTATAGAAACATAGAAGATAGCGGCAGTAGGAGGCCATTTGGCCCTTTGAGCCTGCTCTGCCATTCTTCACGATCATAGCTGATCGTCCAACTCAATAGCCTAATCCTGTTTTCTCCCCATAACCTTTGATCCTATTTGCCCCAAGTGCTATATCTAGTCACCTCTTGAATAAGTTCAATGTTTTGACATCAACTACTTCCCATGATAATGAATTCCATAGGCTCATCACCCTTTGGGTGAAGAAATGTCTCCTCATCTCTGTCCTAGATTGTCTACCCCAAATCCTCATACTGTGACCTCTGGTTCTGGACACACCCACCATCGGGAATATCCTCGCTGCATTTACCCTGTCCAGTCCTGTTAGAATTTTAAAAATCTCATTTATCAGAACTCTAGTGAAAACAAACCCAACCTAAACAATCTCTCCTCATAAGTTCGACCCGCCATCCCCAGAATCAGCCTGATAAAACTTTGCTGCACTCCCTCGAAAGTATTGTTTTACTGTCTTTGCAATATCCTGTTTGCTGATGTTTGTACACGAGCTGCAGAATCAGCTGCAGTATAATATAGACATGCTAACGGTGCATGTTCTTGGCCTTATGATCAGTATGAAAAAGAAAGTGAAATTATGAGCCAGCCTGTTCCAGGACAGCCTCATCTTGAGCTTAAAATTTCAGTCCATGACCAGAAAATATCATTAGCAAATGCTCAAATAAATGATCAAAGCAAGTGTAGCCTTCAGCAGACTTTTTGAACATTAATTTTGGAACAAAAGAGAAAAAAAGTGTGCCTATCAGGCTGAAAACCTATTGAGCCTGCTGTACATATGCGAGACTAGAACTATGCACCAGCATCATACCAAACTACTTTTACTTGACCTGCTTTTGGAAACTTCATCATATTGAGACAACTTACCAATATCCAAGATAAGAGCCTTGGCATCTTCACTTCAAAGGAAAAGCAACAAAGCTGGTGAGGGAGGATAAATTGAGAGAGGGGATCACCATCTGCAGATTTGTTATCATATCTAATTGAATCTGTCCATATTCTCAATTGGTCTTCTTCTGCCTTTTATATTGTTAAGCTGGAAAGGATATAGATGCCACCAAATGGAAATGGAACCAGACCCACCAGCTTAGTGACTGAATAAGAAATAATCTCTAAGGAAAGGGAGACACCTACTGAAAACAGACCATAATTCCAGAGAATCTGGAATCTTGCAGCACAATTACAAGTAGGATGTTAGATGTGTAATAATTGTATGCTGGTGGTGGGCGTTACTTTGAGTTTTACTTTATCCAATACAAAGTAACCACACCTGAAACTACAGGGGCTTGAATTAGGACATGTTTGTTTATAATACCTAACTCAGTAAAAAAATGGAAAAGTGACTTAAGACCGGCTCAAGTGCTTGCTTTCAAGCAACAAGCCAAACATATTTCAATAAAGAAGTGAAAATGATGAACCTTTGTACAGTCAAAACACCACAGTCACAAGAGAAACATAAAATAGACTGTCCCAAGTTATTGCTAAACTATGAGAACTCAAAGCCTTATAGCACAGAAATCCAAAATGCTTACATTAATGCTAGACAGGAATCTCCCATCTCACTACATGGGAAGGTACAGTAGTACAAATAAATTGCTGGCAACAATTTGGTCTGTCAATACTATTGTATGAATCATTGTCAACAGAAAATGTTAAAGAAATAATGGGAACTGCAGATGCTGGAGAATCCGAGATAACAAAGAGTAGAGCTGGATGAACAAAGCAGGCCAAGCTGCATCTTAGGAGCACAAAAGCTGACATTTTAGGCCTAGACCACCTGAAACATTAACTCTTCCTAAAGATGCTGCCAGACCTGAGTTTTTCCAGCAATTTCTGGTTTACTTTTTGATTTAGTTGGTTTTACAGGCTGGAGTGATTTGATCAGAATCCTGTAGTGGCTGTCAATTATAACAGAAGTAAAGATGGTTCCCACAGAATGGGAAAAAAGGGGTAGATTGCCTTTCAACTGAAAAAGAGCGGTGAAGCCTCGATAAAATGCAGGCACCAAGCGGAATCTTCAAGGAGATGGGCTGAAAAATGAGATCTACTTCTGTTCAGGGTCAAGTTTTTTTCTTGCAATTTTATCTACTCAACTAATTATGTATGCGTGTACAGGTAAAATGTCAAATTTAATGAGCAGGAGTCAAGAGATGTCTCTTCAATCATTCCCCCTAATTTTCTTCCTGACTACATGAGCCTCCGAAGCCCGTGCACAGCATAGACTTCTACATTCAAAAGTCAATACCACGATCAGTGTACTATTGCCCATCATTGTTCACGGAACATCAAAGCAGCTTAGAGGGAACATTGGTCAAAAGCTTCCTCCCATCCACATCTAGAATACTGTGAACAGTTTTAGCTCCCTTTATGTAAGGAAAGATATACCGAATTAAAAAAAAGAACTGCAGGTGCTGGAAATCAGAAACTAAATTAGAAATTGCTGGAAAAACTCAGGTCTGGCAGCATCTTTAGGAAGAAAGCAGAGTTAATGTTTCAGGTCCAGTGACCCTTTTTCAGAACTGATTGTAGCTAGGAAAAGGTTGGTATATATGCCAGAGAGAGGATGGCTGGGGGGAAGGGAAGGAGTAAACAAGAGGTGGAGTTGGAGCCTAGAGAGGCAGAGAGAAAAACAGTTGGGCAGGCAAGGGAATGACTAAAGATCAGTCTGGGGGAATGAATAGCTGCTAATGGGGACCGTTAGAAGCTTACAGTGGGTTGTTTGTGGTAGCAGCCCATGTGATGACAAGGCCTGATGTGTGGAGGTTGGGGGTAAAGACATGGGAGAAGATGCTCCGGCCCTAAAATCATTAAATTCAATATTTCATGCAAAAGGTTGCAGGGTTCCCAAGCAGAAAATTAGGTGTTGTTGAGTTTCACTGGAACGCTGAAGCAAGTCCAAAACAGCAGTATTGGTCAGGGAACACAGCAATGTGTTGACATGGCAAGCAACTGGAAGTTCAGGGACATTTTTGCACACAAAATATAGGTGTTCCACAAAGCAGTTGCCTGGCAGTTGCTTCATGTCATCAATATAGAGGAAAACATCGCACAGGCTGCTACCACTAACAATCAATTGTCAACCCAGCCTTTCTCCATCATATATACCAACCTTCTCATAATTGTGAATCAGTTCTGAAGAAGGGTCACTGGACCCAAAACTCTGATTTCTCTCCACAAATGCCTCCAGACCTGCTGAGGTTTTTCTAGCAAGTTCTGTTTTCAATCCTCTGACAACTAATTGTTTCTGTGCTAAACGTAATTAGATATTGTCATTTGAAGACATTTCTGGTAAGTGCCTTGAATATTTAGTCCAAAAGTACTTAGATGAATGCTTTATTCTATATGTAGCCACACAGTAAACAGCATGCTATCACCTCCAATTGGTCTATAATAACAAACACAAGAGTGTGACTTGCACATGCAAGGACAGTTTCAGTAACAAATACTGTACAATACCAGCAGTGAACCACCTGGAACAGAGACAAAAAAAACCTTTCATAACAAATATTTCAACCAAAATCACCAGTCCTGAACCATCAATACATCCTCGAGCTTGAGTGGAGAAAGTTTCCAGTAGTGAAACAGCCTGATAAATTAGTCACAGGATGAGACATGTTTGTCTTTACTCACTGACTTAGAGTTTTATCAGATGACTACATTCATTAAGGCTGCACCTGCTGCCAGACTGCTCACAGCAAACAGCCAAATCTAAAATAACAAGGTGTAGAGCTGGATGAACAAAGCAGGCCAAGCAGCATCAGAGGAGCAGGAAAGCTGATATTTTGGGCCTAGACCACCTTGTTATCTCAGATTCTCCAAGATCTGCAGTTCTTACTATCTCAGCCAAATCTAAAGGTTGCTTTACCGACTCAGCCCAGCTCTATGCCTTGGTCCTTCTGCCACTTTTGATATCTTCTCCCCTTCTTTTATTCATGATTTCCTTCTGCTGTTGAGCATTAGGAACATAAGAAAGGAGCAGGAGAAGATCATACAGCCCATTGAGCCTGCTCCACCATTCAACATAGTCATGGTTGATCTAGTTGAACTTCACTTTCTTGAGAAAGCATAAGTCTGTCTATATTTGACTTATAGTAGACAATATGATCTACAACTTTCTGAGGTAGAAAATTCCAAAAATTCCACACCCATCCAAATGCACAGATATCTCCATATCTTAGTTCTGTGAGCCGGCTCATGGGTTGGGAAATCTAGTACAGAGAGAGCAACTGTTCAATGTCTACCCCGACAGGCCTTTTCAGAATCTTAAATATTTTAATGAGATCTCCTCTCAATCATCTGAATTCCAGAGAATACCATCGCTATTCATTCAGCCTTTTGGGATAACTCTTTCATACTGCTGGCACCAATTTAATTAACATTCACTGTGCACTCGTTGCCTGTTACTTTTGTCTGACTTACGTCCGGCAAGACTCCTTTGATCTAAGTGCATATTTATTGAAGATGAAGAAGTCCGCTCAGTAGCGAAGCCAACAACTTGCAGTTACGCTATGTTTATTACTGTGTCCTAGCAACATCACTTCCGGCTGGTTCGGACCTCACAAAAATGGCGTCTCGACACGGAGGTATTCGGTGCGCGTGCGCAGAGCTGCCGGCGGGCGGTACTGGCGCGTGTAGAGATCTGAGCTTCCTCCCGCACAGGGGAGGTGAGAATAGACTGGTTCAAAATGGCGTCAATCAGACCTGTTTCTTCTCCGCACTTTTGGTGAGCTGGATGTGGCCGGTGGCTGTTTTCCAATACAACCATTTAGACAGTGGAAGGGGGTCCTTGAGGCAATCAGAGCTTTTATGAAATCTGGTTTTTGCCGTCCAGGGGAGGTAAGTTGCTCGGCCGGCGGGTTTAGTGCGGTCTCTCGGTTCTCACTGACGGAGAGATGCGGTGCACCGGGGTTTGGTCCCTGAGCATCACAATGTAGCCAAATAACCAGCGGCTGGGAAATCCGACCCTCTAGTTCTTTTATCTCTAGTACCGAGCTTTAGATTCAGGCACAAAAACAAAGTTGCTGGAAAAGCTCAGCAGATTTAGACAGCTTTTTTCGATCACGTAAAACTTGTAAAATCCAACATGTCCGAGTTTCCCAAACTTTCGAGTTTACTGTGATTTTTCAAATATATTAATATGTATTTATGAGAATTATGTTTAACAAATGTAAATTCTTATTTCCTGGCTTTGACATGAGAGGCACGCAAGTGTCCGTGCCAGCTGTCGAACAGTCTTGATTTGAATTTTGAAAGTTATGATTTTCTCTATAGAACTGAACAAATCGTAGATCCTTTTAACGTACAGTCCAAATCTGAGCTTTTCCAACTTTTTTCCCCAATGTGATCTCGAGGCTTGTGAACCCTCCTTAAGAGATGGGGACGGAGTTGCTGGGGAAGTGGCGATCTGGTTGTCGTAACTCAGTCACGACTGCACCGGGAATCATTGCTGCCTGGATGTCGTGACCCTAAAATTTGAGCATGAGACTGTATTGGGGTCCAGAACAAGGGAGTCCTCTCCACAACTCCACCAGCCCCACCACCCCGGCACTTTTCCCTGCAACCACAGGAAGTGCTATACCTGCCCTTACACCTCACCCCTCACTCCCATCCCAGGCCCCAAGAAAACATTCCACATTAAACAGATGTACACCTGTACATCTGCTAATGTGGTATATTGTGTCGGGGAGACCAAGCGGAGGCTTGGAGACTTTGTGGAACACCCATGCTCGGTTCATGACAAACGACTGCACCTCCCAGCCGCAAACCACTTCAACTGCACCCCCCCCACTCCTTGAATACATCTCCATCCTAGGCTGCCTCCAGTACAACAACGATGCCACCTGAAGGTTGCAGGAACAACACCTCATTTTTCGCTTGGGAACCCTGCAGCCAGATGGTCTCAATGTTGGATTTCACAAGCTTCAAAATCTCCCCATCCCTGAGTTCATCCCAAAGCCAGCCCAGCTCGTCCCTGCCTCCTTGACGTGTCTGTCTTTTCTCTCACCTATCTGCTCCCTCCCCCACCTCGCTGACCAACCCCCGCCTCCACCCCCAGCTCCTACCTACCAGCCTCATCCCCATCTCCTTGACCTGTCTGTCTTCCCTCGACTGACCCACCCTCATTCTAACTCCCCACCTTCACTCACCTTTACTGGCTCCAACCTGCTTCCTTGACCTGTCTGTCTCCTCTCCACATATTCACTCCTTTATCCACCTTCCATCTGCCTCCCCGCCCCGCTCTCTGTTTATTTCAGAGTCCCCTTCCCCTCCACCATTTCTGCAGAAGGGTCCAGACCCGAAATGCCAGTTTTCCTGCTCCTCTGATGCTGCCTGGCCTGCTGTGTTCGTCCAGTTCTACACCTTGTTATCTCTTTAACCTTTAGGCTCTTTTTCGACTTTCGTTGCAATTATTGGGTGACAATGAAGTGGCCATGCAGAACTTTTTGTATAGACGAGGACTGCTAAACATAGTGCCTTCCCCTTCTGTCAGTGCATCTGTGGAATTTTGCAACTTTACCTCAGAGGCATATAACACATGTTTTGGCAATGTGAATTGGCTAAAGTGCAACCAACGAATAGGGGAGCGCTATTTCAAAAACATGAACTTGGTGTTGGCTATAATGCAATTCCATCGGTGTGTGCCAACATCACATGATTGTTTTGCAGGCTTTGTCTTGAGCATGCACAACAGGTTAACACCAAAAGAGTCCCTGTGCCAGTAATCATCACGCTTTCTATGAGAGTACAGTACTTTTTTTTTCCAAATGCTGCTGTATTATCCACAAAATGCAAGAAAAAAGTGACAAGAATGTTAGCAAGATGCGTCCTGGTGATAAACTTGCAGGTGGTGAATATAAAAGAAAGGCTGTAACACTGGAAGAGAAGCTGGATGTTCTAAAACATTTTGAGTGTAATGAGAGAACATGTGATATCATTTGCTTAACAGGAAAAAAGGAGTCTAGCTTGCACACCATTACAGACAATGCAGAAAAGATTAAAGCAAGCTGCATTGCTGGAACAAATCTGAGTGCTGGCAAATCTGTGAGGTCACGGACAGAGGAACTTGAGGTGGAGCAGTTTCTAAGCACATGATAGAAAATCAAACGAAAAAGCGACCTGGTACTACCCTTAGAATCATTTGGTCGCACAGTATGGAGACAGGCCCTTCGGCCCAAACTGGTTCATGCCGACCAAACTGTCCATCCGCACAAACCCTATTTCCCTGCACTTGGTCCATATCCTTCTAAATCTTTCATATTGATGCATTCATCCAAATATTTTTTAAATGTTGTTAATGTACTTGCCTCAACCACTTTCACTGGCAGCTCATTCCATATGCGTACCACCCTCAGTAAAAATAAAATTGCCCTTCAGGGTCCCATGTATTCTTTCCCCTCTTACCTTAAACTGATGCCCGATAGTCCTCAATTCCCCAACCCTGGGGAAAAAGACTGAGTGCTCACTGGTCTATAATGTCCAGATTTTTCTCTGCAGCCCTTCTTGAAGAAGGGCACAATATTCACTACCCTCCAGTCTTCTGGGACCTCATCCATGGTTACTGATGATGTAAATATATCAGCCAGGATACCCGTACTTTTTTCTCTCGTCTGTTTCAGGTCTTGGATGTATCTGATCAGGACCATGAGATTTATCTACCTTCAGACATCCTGATACTTCCAACACCACCTCTAATGTGATATGGACTGTCCCCACGATACCACCACTCACTTTCCCAAGTTCCTAAGTCTTCATGTCTTTCTCTATAGTAAACACAAAAGAAAAATATTCATTGAGGTCCTTGTCCATCTCCTGTGGTTCCACACATACATGTCAGCTTTAGTCCTTGCGGGGTCCTATTCTTTTTCTGGTTTAGCAGCAGCGTGAGCGGGAGCTTGGAGCAGGAGCCTGTCGGGAAGCCGGTGAGTCACGGTTTTTAAATCTCTTAAAAAGCTTATCTCGTGAATAAGCAGAGGTACGCTGAGCAGGAGCCGACACGGGACTGGTGAGTGAGTGAGGTAATAGATTTGTGTGGTTGCGTTACCCGAAACACTACCCGGGTAGTGTCTCCCACCCATCCTCCTCCTCTAACCCAAAAAAAAGCTCTGTGTGCCTGATTGGTAAGTTAACAAGTTTATTTTTTATTCTTTACTTTTTAAGTCTTGAGAATTTAGAATAATGGGAACGGAGGTCAGGGCAGTTGAATGTTCCTCCTGCAGAATGTGGGAGGTAAGGGTCACCACTAGTGTCCCTGCTAACTACATCTGCGGGAAGTGCACCCAACTCCAGCTCCTTGAAAACCGCGTTAGGGAACTGGAGCTGGAGCTGGAGCTGGATGAACTTCGGATCATTCGGGAGGCAGAGGGGATTATTGAGAGGAGTTACAGGGAGGTAGTCATTCCTCAAGTACAGGAAAAAGGCAGATGGGTTACAGTCAGGGGACGGAAAGGGAACTGGCAGGCAGTGCAGGGATCCCCTGTGGCCATTCCCCTCAACAATAAGTATACCGTTTTGGATACTGTTGAGGGGGACGACTTACCAGAGGAAAGCAGTGGGGCACAGGTCTCTGGCACAGAGTCGGTCCTTGCTGCTCAGAAGGGAAGGGGGAAGAGGAGCAGAGCATTATCATTGGGGACTCCATAGTTAGGGAGACAAAGGAGGTTCTGTGGGGACGAGAGAGACTCACGGTTGGTGTGTTGCCTCCCAGGTGCCAGGGTGCGTGATGTCTCTGATTGTGTTTTTGGGATCCTTAAGGGGGAGGGGGAGCAGCCCCAAGTCGTGGTCCACATTGGCACCAACGACATAGGTAGGAAGAGAGACGGGGATTTAAGGCAGAAATTCAAGGAGCTAGGATGGAAGCTGAGAGCTAGGACGAACAGAGTTGTTGTCTCTGGTTTGTTGCCCGTGCCACGTGCTAGTGAGGCGAGGAATAGGGAGAGAGAGGAGTTGAACACGTGGCTACAGGGATGGTGCAGGAGGGAGGGTTTCGGATTCTTGGATAATTGGGGCTCTTTCTGGGGTAGGTGGGACCTCTACAAGCAAGATGGTCTTCACCTGAACCAGAGGGGTACCGATATCCTGGGGGGGAAATTTGCTAAGGCTATTCGGGTGGGCTTAAACTAATTCAGCAGGGGGATGGGCACCAAAATTGTAGTTCGACTGTAGAAAAGGTTGAGATTAGGGTGGTCCGAAATAAAGTTTCAGGGAAGCAAGAAGTTGGATTGAAGTGTGTCTACTTCAATGCCAGGAGCGTCTGGAATAAGGTGGGTGAACTTGCAGCATGGGTTAGTACCTGGGATTTTGATGTTGTGGCCATTTCGGAGACATGGATAGAGCAGGGACAGGAATGGTTGTTGCAGGTTCCGGGATTTAAATGTTTCAGTAAGAACAGAGAAGATGGTAAAAGGGGCGGAGGTGTGGCATTGTTGGTCAAGGACAGTATTACAGTTGCAGAAAGAATGTTTGGGGACTCGTCGGCTGAGGTCAGAAACAGGAAAGGAGAGGTCACCCTGTTGGGAGTTTTCTATAGGCCTCCGAATAGTTCCAGAGATGTAGAGGAAAGGATAGCAAAGGTGATTCTCGATAGGAGTGAGAGAGACAGTGTAGTTGTCATGGAGGACTTCAACTTTCCAAATATTGACTGGGAACACTATAGCTCGAGTACTATAGATGGGTCAGTTTTTGTCCAGAGTGTGCAGGAGGGCTTCCTGACACAGTATGTAGATAGGCCAACAAGGGGCGAAGCCACATTAGATTTGGTACTGGGTAATGAGCCCAGCCAGGTGTTAGATTTGGAATTGGTGAGCACTTTGGTGATAGCGATCACAATTCTGTTATGTTTACTTTAGTGATGGAAAGGGATAGGCGTATACCACTGGGCAAGAGTTATAGCTGGGGGAAAGACAATTACGATGAGATTAGGCAAGATTTAGGGAGCATAGGATGGGGAAGGAAACTGCAGGGGATGGGCACATTAGAAATGTGGAGCTTATTCAAGGAAAAGCTCCTGTGTGTCCGAGATAAGTATGTACCTGTCAGGAAGGGAGGAAGCTGTAGAGTGTGGGAGCCGTGGTTTACGAAGGAAGTGGAATCTCTGGTCAAGAGAAAGAAGAAGGCTTATGTTAGGATGAGATGTGAAGGCTCAGTTAGGGCACTTGAGGGCTGCGAGGTAGCCAGGAAAGACCTAAAGAGAGAGCTCAGAAGAGCCAGGAGGAGACATGAGAAGTTGTTGGCGGATAGGATCAGGGTAAACCCTAATGCTTTCTATAGGTATTTGAGGAATAAAAGAATGATGAAAGTAAGATTAGGCCCAATCAAGGATAGTAGTGGTAAGTTGTGTGTGGAGTCAGAGGAGATAGGGGAAGCGCTAAATGAGTATTTTTCAACAGTATTCACTCTAGAAAATGACAATGTTGTCGAGGACAATACTGAGATACAGGCTACTAGTCTAGGTGGGATTGAGGCTCACAAGGCAGAGGCATTAGAAATCCTTCAGAGGGTGTAGATAGATAAGTCCCCTGGGCCGGATGGGATTTATCCTAGGATCCTCTGGGAAGCCAGGGAGGAGATTGCCGAGCCTTTGGCATTGATCTTTAACTTGTCATTGTCTACAGGAATAGTGCCAGATGACTGGAGGATAGCGTATGTGGTTCCCCTGTTCAAGAAGAGGAGTAGAGACAGCCCTGGTAATTATAGACCAGTGAGCCTTACCTCAGTTGTTGGTAAAGTGTTGGAAAAGGTTATAAGGGATAGGATTTATAATCATCTAGAAAAGAATAAATTGATTAGGGATAGTCAGCACAGTTTTGTGAAGGGAAGGTTGTGCCTCACAAACCTTATTGACTTCTTTGAGAAGGTGACCAAACAGGTAGATGAGTGTAAACCGTTTGAGGTGTATATGGATTTCAGCAAGGTGTTCAATAAGGTTCCTCACAATAGGCTATTGTACAAAATGCAGAGGAATGGGATTGTGGGAGATACAGCAGTTTGGATCAGAAATTGGCTTGCTGAAAGAAGACAGAGGCTGGTAGTTGATGGGAAATGTTCATCCTGGAGAGCAGTTACTAGTGGTGTACCGCAAGGGTCGGTGTTGGGTCCACTGCTGTTTGTCATTTTTATAAATGACCTGGATGAAGGCGTTGAAGGATGGGTAAGTAAATTTGCAGATGACACTAAGGTCGGTGGAGTTGTGGATAGTGACGAAGGATGCTGTAGGTTGCAGAGAGACAGAGATAAGCTGCAGAGCTGGGCTGAGAGGTGGCAAATGGAGTTGAATGCGGACAAGTGTGAGGTGATGCACTTTGGTAGGAGTAACCAGAAGGCAAAGTACAGGGCTAATGGTAAGACTCTTAGTAGTGTAGATGAGCAGAGTGATCTCGGTGTCCATGTACACAGATCCTTGAAAATTGCCACCCAGATTGACAGGGCTGTTAAGAAGGCATACAGTGTTTTAGCTTTTATTAATAGAGGGATCAAGTTCCGGAACCAAGAGGTTATGGTGAAACTGTACAAAACTCTGGTGTGGCCGCACTTGGAGTATTGTGTACAGTTCTGGTCACCGCATTATAAGAAGGATGTGGAAGCTTTGGAAAGAGTGCAGAGGAGATTTACTAGGATGTTGCCTGGTATGGAGGGAAGGTCTTATGAGGAAAGGCTGAGGGATTTGAGGCTGTTTTCGTTAGAGAGAAGGTTGAGAGGTGACTTAATTGAAACATATAAAATAATCAGAGGGTTAGATCGGGTGGAGAGGGAGAGCCTTTTTCCTAGGATGGTGACAGCGAGCATGAGGGGGCGTAGCTTTAAATTGAGGGGTGAAAGATATAGGACAGATGTCAGAGGTAGTTTCTTTACTCAGAGTAGTAAGGGAATGGAACGCTTTGCCTGCAACGGTAGTGGATTCGCCAACTTTGGGTACATTTAAGACGTCATTGGATAAGCATATGGACGTACATAGAATAGTGTAGGTTAGATGGGCTTGAGATCGATATGACAGGTCGGCACAACATCGAGGGCTGAAGGGCCTGTACTGTGCTGTAATGTTCTATGTTCTAATTATTCTTTTTCCTTTAATATACTTAAAAATCCCTTTGGATTCACCCTAATCTTCTCAGCCAAAACTATCTCATGCCCCCTTTTCACCCTCCTGAATTCCTTCCTCCGTAAACTCTCTTCTATCTCCTGTATACCTCCAGGGATTCCTGAGTTCCTGAGCCATGCCTCCCTTTTTTCTGGTCGAAGCCTCAATATTTCTTGTCATACAGGATTCCCAACCTTACCCTTCACCATCACAGGAACATAGACCTTGAACTCCAGCTATCACTCTTTTAAAGGCCTCCCACTTGCCAGCGGTCCCTTTGCCTACAAACAAACTACTCCAATCAACCCCTGCAAGCTCCTGTCTAAGTCCTTCAAAATTCACCTTGCCCCAAGTTAGAACTTGAATCTGTGGACCAGTTTTGTCCTTCTCCGTAACTATCTTAAAATTAATAGAACTATGCTCACTGGTCCCAAAGTGCTCTCCCTCTATCACCTCAGTTACCTGTGCTTCCCTATTTCCCAAGAGTAGGTCGAATTTTGCCCCTGCTCGAGTAGGACCCTCTGTATACTGCTTGAGGAAACTTTTCTAAACACATTTAACAAATTCGACCCCATCTTAAACCCTTAACACTATGACAGACCCAGATTGTGTTCAGAAAATTAAAATCCCCCACTATGACAACCCTATTTGTCCTGCAAGTCTCCACAATCGCCCTCCATATTTGTTCCTGTAATTCCCCTTACTATTTGGGGGCCTATAATACAACTGCAGTAACATCTCCATTCCCTCCTTATTCCTTTGCTGCACCCCCAAGACCTCACTGGATGATCCCTCAGTTATTTCATCTCTGACTACTACTGTAATAATCCCCTTAATCAAAAAGGCAACAACCCTTCCTGCCTTTCCTCTACCTCTGTCCTGCCTAAAGCTCCTGTAACATAAAAGAGAGAACCTTACCAATTTGTGAAGGTCTAACAAAAAATGCTGAAAACCCAGTAGATGTGCCTGCTTTTAGTGCTAGTAGTGGCTGGTTCATTGGTTTTAGGAACCATTATGCTTTTCATAATGTAAAGTTATGTGGCAAAGCTGCCAATGCAGGTGAGGAGCAAGTGATGGCATTTCCTCCCAAAATTAAAAACAATCAATTGACGGAGAAGGCTACAACTTAGATCAAATTTTCAATTTGGATGAGACAGATTTATTACTGGATGCAAATGCCTTGAAAAACCTACATTTCTATGAATGAAGCACACGCTCCAGGCTTTAAGGTGGCAAAGGATCATATGATGCTGGGTGCCAATGCTAGTGGAGACTTAAAGCTTAAGTCTGTGGTGGTGTACCACTCTGCCGCCCTCAAGTCTTGAATGGTTATTGTCAGCCTATTCTAGGCATCTATCTTAGGTCAAACAGAAGAGGTTGGATGATGGGCCAAACTTTTTTCTGGCCATATTGATGCTTTTGAAATTTGTTTTTACGAAATATTGCAGGAAAAAAATTTGGATCTCAAGATTCTCTTCATTTTGGATAATGCACCAAGCCATCCTCCCACTCTCTGTGAGCTTTCTGAAAACAACAAAATGCTAATTCTACCCCCAAACACCACCCCTTCTCCTTTAACCCGTGAACCAGGGTGGAAAAGCAGCTTTTAAAGCTTATTATTTAAGATGCACACTTAACAGGCTGATTACAGACTCTGAGGGGGTTAAGGACAGTATTCTTCAATTTTGGAACAACTTTAACATTAAGAATGCAATTGACATTACATAAGGACTGGTTGTATGCAGTTTGGTGGAAGCTTCTCCCAGATATTTGTCAAGATTTTAAAACCTTTGATCCATCAGAGGAGCTCCCAAGGATCAAAGAACATAGTGTTGATCTTGCAAAGCAAGTTGGATTGAAGAAGTGGAGAGTGAGGATGTTGAAGAGCTGCTTGAGTCCCACTGTGAAGATCTATCTACAGCTGACCTACAACAACTTGTTACCTAGGGGGAAGTGGAGGCTGGAGATGAAGATGAAGTCCAGGATGCAACATCATGAGAGCTTTCCACTTCTGTTTT
Organism: Stegostoma tigrinum; assembly: GCF_030684315.1. Classification (NCBI taxonomy): domain Eukaryota; kingdom Metazoa; phylum Chordata; class Chondrichthyes; order Orectolobiformes; family Stegostomatidae; genus Stegostoma; species Stegostoma tigrinum. The sequence goes on along the minus strand of NC_081356.1, from coordinate 60,452,038 downwards.
GTTTTCTGTACTGAGGGAAATTGAGAAGCAGTTTTATTTCTAAGAGGACAACGATTACAATGTAGAATGCAGCAAGGTAGCAGGTCATGGAATAAGATCTTTTTTGACACCCTATGAACAGCTTCATGAAAGAAACAAAGGGCAAAGCTGCAAAAACGGGACTTCTTTTTAAAGCCAATCCCCAAGAAACTGTCAGAAGGCAATGAACCACAGCCATCGACTTCTGGATTAACTATTTTTCACCTTAACCCTGCAACTGCACCTGAAGGTGGTAATGACAATAATGACCCTCAGCCCCTGAGTTAACAACAGAGAGACCTCAAAACCTCCTCCCCCATCAAGTCATCTTGATATTTTTTCAAGATAAGGCGTTTTAAATTTACTTTCATTTCATTAGGTATGAATAAAGCATTTATTCAAACTGTGCTATTCTTTTTGTTAGGCTTTTGAGTCATTTTGCACGATTCTATGCGATGCTTTTTAGTGGGCTGCCCCTAAACTTGCTTTACCCATAGACCATGTTATTTCTATAGTGCCATTTTCTATAACGTGATGCTGCGCAGGAACGCAACTGTCATGTTATAGCAGAACTCCCTGTATAGTGAATGTAAAGGTTTTAGTTGATGTTTTTTTCAAACATTGCAGGACTTGAACTTGCTCAATTTGGTGAGTATCCGTTGTAAAGATTTTATTTGGAGAGTTTCACTATATTAGGATGGCTTTCACCCAAACAGTGATGGCAACAAATATTCTTGTGGGTAGTTTTGCTAGTGCTGTTGGGTGGGTTTTGAACTAGTTTGGCAGGGGAATGGGAACTTAAGGGTAGGCTCTGAGTTAATCAGAGTGGGTGAAGGCTTAAGGAGAAAGAGAATCAAGTCAGTAAATAAAAAGCAAGAAGTACCTGAGCAGTGTAGCGCTAAGGTGATTGAAAACATAAGGTAGTAACATAAAAAGTGAGAATGTTTGAAACAAAAGTTTTTCTGGTGAAGGTGTTAGGATTCCAAAAGGTATAAAAACCAGCATAAAGGTACTTTACCTGAACGCTTGCAGCATTTGAAACAAAGTAAATGAGTTGATGGCATAAATCATCATGAATGGGTATGATTTAGTGGCCATTACAGAAACATGGTACAAGGTGGTCACAACTGAGTTAAATATCTAGACATATTGGGCTATTCAGAAGGAAAGGGAAGTGGTGTTGCTCTGATATCTATGGATGATCTCAGGGTGGTAGTGAGAGATGATATAGGTTCTAATGAAGAAAAAGATTGAAACAGTGTGGGTGGAAATTAGAAATAGTTGGGTTTACTGTTAGGCATTGTCTGTAGGCCACCAAGTAATAACATCACAGTCGGGCGGGCAATTAACCAAGAAATGCATGTAAAAATGACTTGGCAGTTTATCCTGGAGGATTTTAATCTATATTTTCATTGGTCAAATCCAGTCAATCAAGGCAACCTTGAGGAGGAGTTCTCAGAATGTATCTCCAATAGTTTTCTTGAATAGGATGTAAGCCATGAGGGAGGAAGGTATCCCATGTCTAGTCCAGTGTAATAAGACAAGAATAATTATGATCACATAGTTAGGGATCCTTTTGGAAGGGATGATCACAGTGTAGTTGAATTTTAAAATACAGAAGGAGGGTGAGAAGGTAAAATCCTATACCAGTGCCTTGTTCTTAAAGGGGACTACAATGGGATGAGGGAGGAGTTGGTTAGGGTAGATTGGGAGCAAAGACCATATGGTGGGACAATTGAGACACAGTGGAGGACTTTCAAAGCAATTTTTCATAGTGCTGAGGAAAAGTCTGTACTAGTGAAAAGGAAGGACTGTAGGAAAAAGGATGCAACTAAGGAGGTAAAGGAGGTATCAGATTGAAAGCTAATGCATACAAAGTGGCAAAGATTAGCAGGAAACTAGGATATTGGGAAATCTTTTAAAGGTAGAAAGCATGAAAAACACTATAAAGAAAAGTAAGATGGATTATGAGTGTAAACTTGTTCAGAATATAAAAACATAGCAAAAGTTTCCACTAAAGTGAAAAAGTGTGGCTAATGTAAACATTTGCCCCTTAGAAGATCAGAAGGGGGATTTAATAATGGGAAATGAGGAAATGGCCAATGCATTGAACAGGTATTTTGTGGTAGTCTTCACAATGGAAGACACAAATAACATGAAATAATTGATGACAAGGATGCTATGGCAGGTGAGAATCTGGAAACGATCATCATTATTATTATTACTATCATTATTATGTTGGTAAAGCTAATAGGACTAAAGGTAGGCAAATCTCTTGGGTCTAATAGCATGCATCCTAGGGTACCAAAAGGGATGGCAGGGGAAATAGCAGATGTGCTTGTGATAATTTCCTAAAATTTGCTGAACTTTGGGATCGTTCTGGTTGATTGGAAAATAACAAATTTGACACCACTTTTTGAAAAAAAGAGGTAGATAAAAGGCAGGTTACAATAGGCCCATTATTTGAACTTCAGTAGTGAGGAAGATGTTTGAATCTATCATCAAGGAAGAAATAGTGAGGCATCTGGATAGAAATTGTTCCACTGGGCAGACACAATATGGGTCTGTGAAAGGCAGGTCATGTTTAACTACTTTACTGGAAGTATTTGAAGATATTACGAGCACAGTGGACCATGGGGATTCAGTGGATGTGGTGTATCTGGATTTCTAGAAGGCATTTGACAAGCTGCTGCACAAAAGGATGCTGCGTAAGAAAAAGATGTGTGGTATTACGGGTAATGTATGGATAGAAAACTGGCTAACTAACAGAAAGCAAAGATTGGGGATAAATGTGTGTTTTTCTCATTGATGATCAGTGGCTAGTACCTCGGATTGGTTTTGGGACTGTAATTGTTTACAATTTGCATCGATGGTTTAGAATTGGCAATCAACTGGAGTGTATTGAAGTTTGCAGCTAATGCTAAGATGAGTGGTAGAGCAAAGTGTACAGTGTTCACTGAAAGTCAACAGAGAGATGTAGGTAGGCTAAGTGACTGAGCAAGGGTCTGGCAGATGGAGTACATGGTTGGTAAATGTAATGTCATTCATTTTGGTAGGAGTAACAGCAAAATGGACTGTTATTTAAGTGGTGAAAAATTGCAGCATTCTGCTGTGCAGTGGGGCCTGGGAGTCCTTGTAATGAATTACAAGACATTGGTTTGCAGCTGCAGCAGGTATTTAAAAAGGCAAATGGAAGGAATGGAGTTTAAAATTAGGGAGGTTATGCTGCAGCTGTTTAGGGTGCTTGTGAGGCCACATTTGAAGTACAGTTTTGGTTTCCTTACTTGAGAAAGGATGTACTGGCACTGGAGGGGTAGCAGAGGAGGTTCACTAGGTTAATTCTGGAATTGAGACGGTCAGATAATGGGGAGTGATTGAGTAGACTGGGACTATACTCATTAGAATTTAGAAGAACAAGGGGGCACCTTATAGAAACTTATGAAATTATGAAGGGAATAGATAAGACAGAAGCAGGGAGGTTGTTTCCACTCCTGCTCCTATTTCTTATGTTCTTATTGATGTAACCTACAGCAAAGTTACCATCTTCATTGTCTGCAGGATATTATGAGTATATGCTTGTGAAAAAGAAATCGCAATGTGGCAGTCCTTTAAAAGGCAATACTTCCAAGTTCTAGCATTTATGGAACAAGCAGCATCATTGGCTCCAGCATATTTGTAGATTACTGGCATAAATATAATATGACACACCTCATTTTTAAATATCAAATTATTATTTATCTTAAAATCAATAAATTGCTGGGTGTGAGTTTTCAGGCACGCAAGTGTGAATCTACTTCTGAACTTTATTTTGCATTATGGTTTCGTAGGGACCGCTCTCCACGACTCCCTCGTTCAGTCCACACCAACCCCCAGCACCTTTCCCTACAACCACAAAAAGTGCTACATCTGCCCCTACACCTACCTCCTCACTTCCATGCACGGCACAAAACCAAACCTGCACATCCATCAACTTGGTCTACTGTATCTGTTGCTCCCAATGTGGCCTCCTTTATACCCGTGAGACCAAGCGTAGACTTGGAGACCATATTGTAGAGCATCTGTCCTCCTGTACACAACAAACAACACCATCTTCCGGTCGTCAACCTTTTTAACTCTTCCTCCCACTTCCTGGATGACATGTCCATCCTGGGCCTCCTCGAGTGTCGCAATGACACCACCCGCAAGCTGAGGAACAGCACCTCACGTTCACCTCGGGTGCCTACAGCCCGGTGGCCTAAACCTGGAATTCACCAGTTTTAAAATCTCCCCACCTCTGGCCTCATCCCATGTTCATGCCTCCCTGTCATCCCCACCTCCTTGACCAGACACAACCTGTCCATCTTCTCTCCCACCTAACTTGCCCCTCTCATCTCACTGACCAATCCCCACCATTCCCTACATGCACTCCCCTATCACCACCCCTCAAACCTTCCCCACCCCACCCCTCTATTTATTTGAGCTCCCATCCACCTTCCCATTTCTGAAGAAGGGTCCCAACCCAAAATGTCAACTTTCCTGCTGCTCTGATGCTGCCTGGCCTGCAGTGTTCCTCCACATCCATACTTTTATCTCTGACTCCAGCATCTGCAGTTCTTATTATCTCTGTTCATATTTTAATTGTCTGTTTCATTTTTCTTTCAAAATCTAATTAAAGAAAAGGATGGATGCACTACTGCTGCCAAAGGAAGCTGGAAAATTTATAGCTGACAACAGCAAAGATGTCTTTATATTGGAAAAAGGAGTTTGGAAAGTTGCTGAAATGCTGTTTGAAAAAAGAAATTCAAAGGAACTCGATGCAACAGGATGGAAGCTACTCCATGATCTAAACCCACAAACAATGAATGAGGCATCTGTCAACTGGGTATTTGTCGTAGACACCCTCAATTTTTCCTTTTGGTCAGATAATGATGATCACAAGTGTTTGATTAAGTACAAAGGCAAAATGCATAGTGGCTTTTGGTCACTTTGTGCTGCTATTAACAGAGCGCTGGATGAAGGTGAGTTTCTACTTTGATTTTATTCTATTTGTGGAAGATTTTAAAAGTTCCACCTTTACTCTTCATTTTACATGTATGCCCACAATTTGCTGATGGTTTCAAAATTTCCAGTTTGTGGACTCCAGCAACTTCCTCTTGTCCATGATCATGCAACACCCCTCTGCACACCCATTCCCATCAGGATGGTCTCTGGGCTGTCTGAGGCTTCTTTCTGGAATGAAAGCCTGAACCATCCACACCACCACCCTCCACCTGGCCGAGCTCATCCTCGCTTTGAACAAATTCTTTAATCTTGTTATTCAGGTAAGAGGGGTGTCCTCACCCCTTCGCTTCCCTCCCACAACAATAATATGTCTTCCCCGATGCTCAATTTTCAATTGACCAACCTCCACATCCAAAGGATCATTAGCCACCATTTCTGCCACCTCTCGCAACATGCCACCACCAGGCACATCTTCCCTTCACCTCACTTGTCCAGGAACCCCAACATCTCCCACATCCCCGTGGCACTGTCCCGTGCAATCTCAGAATCCCTGTTTACTTTCTGCCTCCTCACTATCCAAGGCTCCAGACACACCTTCCAGGTGAAGCAGCGATTTGCTTGCACCTTAATCTAGATTATTGCATTTGCTGCTCACAATGCAGTCTGTTCTACACTGGGGAGACAAAACCCCAAACTGGATGACCACTTTGTGGAACACTTTCGCCAGTCGATTAAAATTAGGTCAGAGTTTCCAGATGCCTGCCACTTCAATGCATCACTTTGTTTCCGTACCAACACTTCTGACTCAGGCCTGTTGCAGTGCTCCAGCCAGGCTTAGCACTGTATCTGTCTCTCTTTGTCTCTTCCTTCTGCAGTTGTAAATTACTTTTACGCGCGCGCCCCTCTCGCGCGCACGCCCGCCCTCCCCGTCTCGGTCTCTGTCCCTCTGAGATTCAAGTCCCAACTGCCCAGGATGTGTGCCATGACATGACTGAACAGGTTGTTGAAAGATATCTATTAATGGAGAGGGCTTTTGGTGTGCAGTAGTAGTGTCCCTCTCTCTGGATTAGGAGCTTGGATTTGTTGTCAGTAAAATATTACTATGCACAATTTTGTAGTGAGTCAGACACAGCTTTATTAAAAGCTTTTGGGAGAAGCAGGGACCTCACCAAACTTCTCAGTTATTATAAACGGTTTCAAAGGTTATATACATTCGTTGGGGTGCGCCAAACCACACACCCCCCCCCCCAAACCACCACCAAGCCGTGTACACAGTTTGTTAATCTGTTCCCGGCACCTTGCAAAGCGGGTGACGGCTAGCACTTCCATTGTTGTTGGGGTGAGATTTGTTGTTTCAGCGGAGGTTTTGCCTCGATGGTGTGAAGTTTGATTTTAAAAGTCCTTTGTGTTGTTGATCTCTTCAACTTTCTGAAGGAAGAAGTAATGTCTTTAGAAGTTAATGCCTGTACTTCCTTCTGCAGTTGTAAATTACTTTACACCATCTTCTTTAGATAGATAATGTCTTTAAAGGTACTTCCTTCTTAAGATTCAAGATACACTTCTCTGCAGCAGGTGTAATAATATCTCTGAACAGTTCGATTAGAAAAAAAAATCTGTGAAGAATTGGATGATAATGGTGTTGGTGTAGACAGATCAAGAAAGATAAGGAGACATAATTTATCTTCGATCCATTGTATGTTATATGTGACTTTGATAAACACTACATTTCCTTGTTCATCTACTTTGATCTTGACAGACAAAGAAGTAGTTGTGTTAACATTTCTGGCCTTTTTCTCCTTTCTCTTCAGGCATTCCCATTACCGCTGCATCATACGTTGCGAATATAACCCTAGATCAGCTGAAATATGTGCTACGTTCAGACACTGAAGTTCCAATGCCTTTGATTGAAGAACGTCTCAAAGTACTGAAAGAGGCTGGAAATATATTGCTCGAGAAGTTTGATGGTTCATTCCTTAATTGCATTAAGAAGAGTGAAAATAGTGCTCAGAAGCTGCTACAGCTCGTGGTGGAAAATTTTCCATCATATAGAGATGAAACAGTGTTTCAGGTAAGTCTGCTAATGTTAAATGTTCTTTTAGTCAATATTGAGAACTGGGTGGGAGAATGGGCTCATTAATTTATGATTGTTATATAATATTGACACTATAAATGTGAACATTTGCTATGTTTGGGATTGTCAAACTGTGAAAGTAGAAACTTTCCATGATGCGTTAGTACATACATGAAAGAAATCTTTGTTTTTTGCCAGAAGAATTTTTTTAAGCGATCTGATAAAGGCAGTTCAATTCAGTTCATTTTTCTACAGAAAAATTATAAAACCTAACTTTTTTGTTCCGTTTATTCACAATATAAATGGGGTCAGGCCATAGACCAAAACAGAGTAACGATTTATTTGCAATGTGTCATTTCATCCTGTCTAGTGTGTGGTGTGATTCTGCTTTCTTGAAATATGATATTTGATCCACATTGTCAGATAGAAAGACCACAGAAATGGTCAGAGGATTGTACACAATGGTAAAGATGGGTACAAATCATATAAATAGTAATACAGCAGAATGTACAGAGCAAATTCGTAGCTAACTTTGTGAAGGTGATCCCTCATCTGATGTTTAGCAGAAATAATTAGTTATCACTGCTAGTAAAATCAAACACTCCAGTACAAAGTCACTGACTCCTATAGCTTCGCTATAGCTCTTCATACCCCACATCCTGCAAGGATTCCATCCCATTCTCCCAGTTCCTTTGCCTACATCGTATCTGTTCGGATGATGTCACCTTTCAAAATAGCATTGCTGACACAGCTTCCTTCTTCCATAACCATGGTTTCCTCCCCACTGTGGTTGACAGGTCCTCAACCATATCGAATCCATCACCTGTGCTTCTATCCTTGCCCCTTCCCATCACTCTAAACAGCATGATTGGGTATGACTTGTCCTTACTTTTCATCCACTAGCCTCCGCATTGAAAGGATCATTTCTGCCGTTTCAGACAACTCTAGCAGAACACCACCACCAAACATATCTTCCCCTCACTCCCCTATCAGCATTTTGCAGGGACCATTCCCTCTGGAACACCCTAGTGCATTCCTTGACCAACAACACCAAACATTGTCCCCCCCCCCCCCCCCTTGCAATATGACTGCAGAAAGTGAAACACCTGCTCCTTCACCACCACCACCTTGTTCACCATCCAAAGACCTAAACAGTCTTTCCAGGTGAAGCAGCATTTTTACCTGTACCTCCTTCAATTTGGTGTATTGCATTTGCTGCACTTAAGGTGGCCTACTGTACATTAGAGAAACCAAACACAGTGACCACTTTGCAGAACTCCTCTGGTTCATGTGTGAGCATAACCCCAAGCTTCCCACAGCCAGTCATGTTAACATGGCATCTTGCTGCATACCTAGTTGTTTGTCGTCTGCATGCTGCAATGCTCCATTGAATCACAATGCAAACTGGAGGAACAACATCTCCTCTTCAGATTGTGAACCCATTCCTTTCCTTTCCTTTTAGCTTTAATTGCTTCATTCTCTGGCACCATACCCTCTCACCTCCCCCCACCCCAGTGGGACTGTCTGTTCTTTCATTTTGGCATTGGACCCACTATTGTTCTGCCATTCTCACATTCCAATCACTCAGTCTACACAATTAACGTTCTTTCTCCCCCAGCACTTCAATCACCCCGCACTATTGCATAAATGCTGACCCTAGTCACGCTTCATGTCAGCTCTGATGAAGAGTCATCTAGACTTGAAACTTTAGTTTGCTCTGTCTCCATGGATGCTGCCTGACCCACTCTTCTAGCATTTTTAGTTTTCAGTACAGATTCCAGCATGTGTAGTATTTTGCTCCTTCATATTAGTGGTTAGTTATATTTGGAGTTCTGTTTCTCTCCCTTAGGAAGTGATAAAAATTCTATGGCCTAAGCTTCAGACAAAGGATGTACCCCTTGCCTCCCAACAAAAATATTTTTGGCATGAGCCTGCCTCCACTTGGCCCGTTTTCCAGCAATTTCTGCTTTTGCTTCCATTGAGACTGTTTGCCAGCCTTTAATTAGTCATACTTCAAGGAAGCAGTCAACACAATTGCCTAAATGCTTTGCATACTCCTAGCCAGGTGTAAGGGGGAGGGCATGTTTGACATGGCAGAGAGTGCTTTGAATGGTAAAAGGCCCGAGAAGGGGAGCAATTCCCATGTCTTCCATTCACTAATCAGGCTTCTCTATTAAGCCTGCTGCCTGTTGTGTGCAGGACTTGCCTACTACTTGTCATAGGTCTTTTCTTATCAACCTAGTGGTTAATAAATGAAAAGACGCCACAAGTGGTTTGAGGAGACACACACAACTACGTATTTGTAAGAGCACTAAGAAATATAAAAATATGAAAAGAGAAAAATCAACCTAGTCAGCATTATGACACACCTCTGGAGCTGGTGGATCCTCATCGCAAGCCTCATGGTCCAGGGGTAGGAACACTACTGCTGCACCACAAAACGTCCCCTCATGCCCCCTTTCAATTTTTTATAAAGGTCTTACCATCTACTGATTTGCTAGACATTTGATCAGTTTTAAAAATTTATGTTGCTAAGTTGTGCAGAGTACTTGTGAATTGGAAGGCAAGAAGTTTAGAATTTGTTTGTAAAAGTGAAATGGGGGGTTGAGAGTGCATAGTCCCTTTGAGAGATGATGTGCTTTTCTAAGCTTGGAGATTTAAATGAAAATGTGTCCATAAGCAGCTGAAGATTTATAGTCAGTTCTGAAATTGAAATGTAAATGAATTGGCTGCGTGACTGGAAACCTTAGGCTTGTTTTGGTGTTTTGGCAACTAGCTTGAAGATCAGCCAGTTAATTTAAAGCAAGCACTTAGAGATCAAAAACCAATTGAATTTAAATCCAGGGGTTTTGATAACCTCAGACCGATCCAACTATAAGAAAATTGACAGGTCTTCAGTGGTGTTTAAGAAGAAGGATTTGAAAATCGGTGTGAGAGCAAACTGCCATCTGAAGGGTAAATGTCTCGCTCTCACAGAAATCTCTAAGCACTCTGAAACCATCTATTCATAAAAGTACTACAGCATTTCTAGCTAAGATTTTTCACAGTAGAATTCATACAGAAAACATTCCTGACAGAAGGATCAGCGAAAAAGGCAAAGAACATTTTGAAAGACTTAACCTGGCTATACCTGTTGAGAGTCTTAAGTTTTAATTTATTTTTATTACCACTTGAGTTTGTATAAGTGGGATTTGTATTTATTGGAACAGCATACCGTTGGAATTTTGTTCTGTTCGGGAATAGTTATGAGTTAAGGGGAAATTATTCAATTTGTTAATACTTATGTTAATTTGTACACTGTTAGGGTTAAACAAATAAATTACTTATAAAGTGAATATCAGGGATTTTCTTTCATTTAACCACTACTTTTTAACTGATTAGGTGAGTTTCTCTGGGTGTTTTGTGTTTAATTATTAGAAGGGAATCTCTACTCCTGCTGTAACAGATTTATCAGGAGGGTTCGACCTCCCCTTCCCAACACTTATTTCTCCTAATTTTCTAATCAATCTGTTCAGAGATGTTATTACACACCTCTGGAACAGGTGGGACTTTAAACCAGGAGGCCTGGGTTCAAGGTATGAACGCTACAACTGTGCCACAAGAACCCTCCTGCCCTGCTGCTTATTTTATTCTAGAGTGGACGTGAGATAAGGCCCTTAGTTGATATTTATTACCTACTTGTTGGCTTCATTTGGGCCACATGCAGGCAGGCAACCTACCCTTTCTCCCTTCTGGGTCTCATTAAAATCCAAGATCAGATGGGTGGGCCAGTGATTGCTGGAATATGTGGACTGTGCACAGTTCAAGAAGGCAGCTCACTGTCATCTTCTCAAGGGCAGTTAGGGGCAGGTGATAAATTCTGGCCAGCGAACGATGCTTATGTCCCATATGTGAATAAATTATTGCCAATGGCACAAAATCCTAATTCCAGGGTGTGCCTGCTTGTTTTCCTGTCCTGTAGAATTCATCTCTATATGAATGAAGGTCAAGGCTCCAACTTTAAGAAACAAATGTTGTTTAAAACTGAAAATGAAAAAATAAGTGCAGACACAAAGACCTTCAGATGCTAATGCTACAATAGCAGGAAGCCAGTAAGATCCATTCAATAAATTAATGATGTGCAGAGTGCTAGTATATGAGTTGGACTAACTGTTTGCGAAGTATATCAATCTTCTGAGTAAGTGGCACTGTATTCTAGAGCCTGAAGACCATCAGAGGAACTCAAAAGATTTATGAGAAGTCCACTTGCATGTTCAGTCTTGCCCTAACTTAATGCTTGCCTAGAATTTGAAGAACTAACTGGAAAGAAAATTAAAATTGAGGCACGGCGTAGCACATTGCCTGCTTCATCGTGTCTGGGCCAAAAGCTTGTCGATGTTTGCTCTCTGAAATGTGTGCAGCGTGGATTTGGTGAGGTTGTGTTTGCCATAGGTTGCTTTGGTACCTTTTTTATTTAGAAATCAAACCAGAAACACACAATGTTGATACTATTTCATGATCATGTTTCTAGGAATCGATTTTTCATTCTTAGATTGTGGATTGATTTGCTAATTTTAAGTGCAATGCTGTACTGGGACATAAGCATCGTTGGCTGGCCAGAATTTATCACCTGCCCCTAACTGCCCTTGAGAAGATGACAGTGAGCTGCCTTAAGTGCAATACTATGAAACAGTGAGTGACTGTAGTAATTAAAACAGCAGTTAATGCACAAAGCAACTGTTGAATGATCTGTTTTTGCCACCTTTCTTGTACCCAGAAAATCATTGCAGATATTTATAACTCTTTTTGCCTCCGGTGACGCTCCTGACATATCTGTTTAACTGTGGCTTGATAAAGATGCATTGGCCTTAATTTTCTGCTCATCATATTGTCATCCATTTTCAAGGCTGATTTTCACTCACATCCTTTCAATGCAGATGTACCATAGATAACAGCTGTGGTTGTATTTCCTCTGCTTTCTTTCTCTTCACCTGTGCCAGTAGCCAGATTGTTTGCAGCGTTCACCATCTGGAAAAAGAGATCCATTTTAGTATAGTTGCATCAGATATGTAACCAATCAATTATTGGAAACTAAATTAATAGCTTTTGTTAGTTTCATTTGCAGCTCCATAGTGAGGAGACATGCTTATTCTGTGACTCCCAACTTGTTTTCAGCATTTCTATAGCCAGTTGTAGCAGCAGAATGCCATCTGGGTATGCCCAGCAAGACCAAGTACCTTTTGGCTCTTACTCCTGAGATGTAACCAGCAGCAGCTCCTGTGCCACGAGATATCTGCTGTGATCGTGTACTCGTGACCCATCTATTCAGCATCTATAATACAGCATTTTCCACCCTTCTGTTTCTGAGCAGACTATTGCTCACAGCAGGAGAGCAGCTAGCTAAAAGCCTCATCTAGGAACGGGGATAACAAGTTGTAGAGCTGCATGAACACAGCAGGCCAAACACCATCAGAGGAGCAGAAAGGCTGACATTTCGGGCCTAGACCCTTCAGAAAATATTTTCTGAAGGGTCTAGGCCCGAAATGTCAGCCTTTCTGCTCCTCTGATGGTGTTTGGCCTGCTGTGTTCATGCAGCTCTACAACTTGTTATCTCAGATTCTCCAGCATCTGCAGTTCCTACTATCTAGGAACAGGTGTGCTTCAAGCAATATTTTGAGCAGAAAATTTGTTTTTCATGCTCTTTGGCTTAGAATCATAATGTTTTACCATGCAGGAGGAGGGCAGTCAGCCCATCATTGTGATTCTTTGGTTGGAGTATCTAGTTAGTCTCACTCCTCTACTCTTTCACCTCAGCTCTGCTAATTTTGCTTTTTCAGTGGTTATCCAATTTCTTTTTGAAAATTTCCTCATGAATCTGCTTTCATCACAAGCCAGATCATTACAACATGCTGTTGGGAAATTTGCGTGGTGTGGTCAGGGAAAGGGGACATTGATGCCTGGATTTTTTTAAAGCTAGGTAGCTTTTTTTATTCCTCATTTGAACCCATAAAAATAATATCTAATGATTGGCATTGATAGCTAATGCAAAATATCGTCACATTGCTCTTCAAACCAATCTCAGCAGGTGTAGGCCGTTGACTGATTTGATGACCTTTGTGAAAGTAGTTTCTGGTTGCCGAAGGGTTAAGAATTTTTTTCCGCTTTTTTACATCTATGTTTACTTTAGACTTGCATTTTTTTTTACTGAGTATCTTGCTCCTTTTCCACTAGGGACCAGCAAAAGCAGTGGAACCATTAATGTTTTATACTAAATGTTCATCTGCAGTCTAATTTTACTTTGTTATTCAAGCCCTCCAGTGCTGCAAGTCAAAGTGTTAAATATTTGGTGGTACACTTGCATCCCAACTTCCTTGTTGTTCTGCCACAGCGTGGTACCATGATGGGTTGTAATTAGTAAACTGAGTTATCATGCTAGCCACTGAGTCTGAGTCACCGCACAGGATTAAGAGTTCTATGGCTTTACGAAGGGCCTTTGTGATGCAATAGGTAGTAAGATGGTATTATCACATCTACTGACATCAATTCTAAAGACAATTCTGAAATTTGTGGAGTGATATGTAATGGATTTGAGATGTGTTGAAAACATTTTATGTCTTCATATTTTACAACTGTTGTTCAGGGCAGGAAAGTTGCTTTTTACAAAAGGGCACAAATCCTTGTGGCAGATATCTGGGGCCTACTGGAAGGAATGGAGGATGGTGCCTTTCATGACATAGCCAGTCTGACTATATTTGCGGACTACAGAATCCCTCAAGTACTTGTCCACCTCGGAGCCATGAAATACTCTGAAAAACTAATGGAGAAACTTAAACAAGGTTTGTAATCAATTTAGTATGAATTCAGCATAATTATGGGGATTGCGTCAAACTGCACACGATATAAGTAGGACTCACTGATGGAAGAAACATTTGTTCAACTCTTTCAGTAAATTTCCAGGGGCTCAATGTAAGCTCCTTTTTAAAAACTGCTTTACAATGTTTTGTCAGAATCTCATCTATTTGGAAGGTAGCTGTGCAATAGATGTTTGAAGTGGCATGTAAAAGAAATGAAATCTGACTCTTCAGTGGTACAAATGGCAAACTTGAAGGCAACCCCAAGTAAAATGTTACCATTGCCAGAGCAGCAGTTGGAGACTATTATCACAAACTTGTGCATAGATAGCTGTTGGTTTTCTCATTCATTTCACTTTGCCCTTCTTCACTCTTCCAGTCTTTAATTAGAGGACAAACTCAGACAGCTAATTGGTTGTCCTCTAGAAAACTGACCTGGAAGCCTCAGTGCTCTAATGGACTTACAGGTTTACAGACCCATAAATGGTCTTAACAGCAGAAATTAACTGGAAATTCTAGCCCAATGTAGTTGCAAAATAGCAGAAGAACAATTGAGTTGTTTAAAATGTAAGGCCTTTTTAGTAAAGCTGTGTCCATAATTATTCAGCTGAACAAGAATTTTCCATTTTCTAAGTACTCTTGAGAAAGTTAGTTTCACAATATGATATCTTACAAGTTTAAATTTGTTCTCATTTTGTTCAGGTTCTCATTGGCACAACCCACTTCTACTGAAGTTTAAAGTTGCATTTTTATTCACATCCTAGGTGTGTTGTTCCAATCAGGGGATTGTGAAGAAGTGGAGATTCGAGGCTGCTCCATTTGGTGTGTTGAGTTAATATTGCATTGCATTCTGGAACTTGGAGCACAGAAGGGGTGCACGAATGCACACATCAATTCTGTTTTGACCGATTATTACTTGTGGGACTATGCTAGAGATCACCGAAAGGATATGGAAGACATCCCCATTCATCGTGTTCGCTGTATCTATTACTAATTAGATACTGTGTAGATTTCTATGGTGAAAAGATGCAGCCTATTTTGGGAGAAAGAACAACGTTCCGTCATTAAATTGTAGACCCTTGTCTTGGTTCATATATATGAATTTGCAAATTAGCATAATGATCTTTTTTACAAAAACTTGTAATAATAGCTAATGCAACTAGATGGTATAAAAGAAAGCAATGCATTTTTCAAAATAGGTTAGTGATCAAGTTAATTCTCTCCACTGAATTCCTAAAAGTACCTCTATTGCAGTGCAGAATGAAGATAAAATATTTTGTCAGAAAGAAGCCTAGGGAAAATGGACTGGGTACCTGAAGTGAGTGGCCTAGTATGTGGACTTGTATCCGAATGAGAACAACATTAGGTTTTTTCTTCCTGGGAGTTAGCTACATATCTGCCTTATATCCCTTCCAAATGGAAATGATAACTTGTTTTGAAATACACCATTTGAAGTCTGCATAGTAGGCCAGATCACAACTGCATATAATGTGCTCCTGAGATGCTGCTTGGCCTGCTGTGTTCACACTTTGTTATCTTGGATTCTCCAGCATCTGCAGTTTCCATTATCTCTGCATATAATCATGGCAATTTTAAAGATTATTGATCCAGTTGAGTTCCAACCCAGCTCTTTACAGAGTGGTCCAATCAGTCTTATTATTCCACTGCCCAACAAGTTTATTTCTATTGAGTCCATCCAATTTCCTTTTCAAAATCATTTATCATTCCTGCTTCCATCACCTATGTAGATACCAGGATTCCGGCCATTACCACTGTATGGAAGAAAACAACTTATCACATTTTCCCTTACGAACACATCCTGAAGATCTGCACCATGGTCTTTAAACCACTAGCCTTATGGGTACAGCTTCTCTTTGTCTGCCTTGTCCAAACCTGCCATGATCTTGTGCACCTTTTTAAAAATCTCCCATCTTCGAACTCCTTTGTCCAAGAGCAATCTTAACTTCCTGAATTTAATCTTGTAGCTAAAATTCCTCCACGCTGGAACCATTCTAACAAATTTCCTCAGCACCTTCTCAGGGATTCTCATCTCATTGTGACCAGAACTGGACACAATACTCTCTAGATATGGCCTAACCAAACCATTGTTGAGGTTCAAATGTACTTGGCATTTTATTGATTTAAACCAGCAATGATTTTTTTTTTTAAAATCAAAGTTTCTGCACAGTTGGCCTCAAAACCTCTCTGTTTTCAGTGCCAATCTGTAAGGAATAGGTGATTACCCCACAGAGAACATGCCTGTGGTATGTGTTGAGAGGTGATGTCTAAATGGATGTTTGGAAGGATGGTGTATACTCTTTTATGTGTGTTTTAAAGATATAAGTTTTAATTTAAATTTATACTCTGAAGTTTTCTTGTTAAATTTAAGCATGCTGTATCAACCAATAAAGTTGCACTTTTACCGGATTCTAATCACATGCCAAGGCTTTATCTTTCTTTGACCCATCTCATTAAAGTCTTGCTGATCATGAGAACGATCAAACATATTTTGCCATAACCCTTTGTGATCTTGATATATCAGATCTTTTTCCAGCTCCAGTTTAAAAAAAAACCTGACATCTCTTCAAAACTGATCCTTCATTTTTCTAACGGTTCAGCAATAGCTTTTCTTTAAAAATCAAAAACTTTTTTATTTACATCTCATTTTTTGATCGCTGAATGATAGCACCTGCTTAATTAGCCACAGCTTAATTTTCATTGACCCTGATTTGGCAAGTTCACCTAATAATCAGTAATTTTTTTTAAACAGAGGACTTTCTTGCCACAGAATGGGAAGAGCATGGAACAGATGGAGAATTTGATGTGGATGATTTTAAGAAGAGATTTGATGTCCATATGAGGGAAAAGAGAATAAAGGGATGCTGTAGAGATAACTACATTACTTTATTTTTTGGTAGTCTCTCAAAGTGAGAATGCATGTAACAGTACAGCCTGTGGTACGAGCCTGTGCATGGACTGTTCTTTAATGTAAGTGTTGATGCTATTGCATTGCACCCACCACACTGTTCTGACTAAGCTGGTGACTCTCCTGGCCTTTACCAACTGCTGTAAGGCATATTGGAAGGATTTGCACGTTGATGATCACCTCTTTATTTGCAGCATGAATGCACCTTCCATAGACATCAAGTCCGAGAGTGGACTTAAACCTGAATATTCTGATGGAGGAATGCTACCTATCGTACCACAAGATTTCCACCGGATTTCATCAAGTGTTTAGAACAGAAATTGACCATTTGGCAGTCATAACTGGCAATGTCCTCATTGCTGTCATTATCTTATGATGTCAGACATAATCTGGGATATCCTAAGTGAAATCACTGCCAGCAATTGATGCTGGTATCTGTATGTGCTACTGATACCATTTTGTGGAAAGATTCCCATATGACATCTTAGGTTCAATTTTTAAATTGTAGTAAGTCAATTTATTCATTACATTTAATATCTAATTACATTGCATCTATTATGCATGACTATCTCTTGTGAAACATCAGGCTGAGCTTAAACAGCTAATTTCACATTACAGTTAAACATTCTTGACAATATCAGTAGCAAAGAGAATCAGCTGTTGAACCCATTAACAAACACTAACCACAATAGTTAGTTCTTGCGAGGAAACATCCTGTATATGTCTGTTAATGCTTTTAGGTGCTAACTGCCTTGTATAACAAGCCCAAGAGGTGTTTATGATCCACGAGTCCCTTCCCAACTGTACTCAACTCCACCTTTTTACTTTCTTTGTGCGGAATTAGATTCCACCTCAAATGCATTTCAATTTCTTGTGTTCTACATTCTTAATCTGTGAAGTGAATAAGGGAGTTCTGAACTATCTACTTCAGAGGTTCCAACAATTACTATACTGCATACTTCTGAATCAGCCAGTCGTCTGCATACCCCTACCAGCTGATAAGTTAAATATTTTAACCACTATAATGTCCAAATGTTGTTTAAAATGTGCAAATAATACTTTTATGGAACTTAGTTAATACCAGAATATTACTACATGGCAGTAATATTATGAATTAGATTGTTTCTTGGCATAATAATTGAAGTGAAGGATGATAGTTTGAGACGTAGGTTTTTCAGTAAATTGGCCATGGAGGCATAACTTTTTTGTGTGCATTTCCACATTTAGGTAGACAATACCTCTGTTGTACTTGCCACACTCTGAAAATTGCCATGCTTTTTAATACTGCATTGAGTTTTAAATCTCACTCCTAATCATCAACGTTGCCTGTCTCTTCCTGTGCAACATTGCCATCCCACTTTCACTAAAACCATTTTTCATTTTTTTGTCACCTGTCACCTTGAATTATGTCAATGCCTTCCCACCCTTCATAAATTTCCTTCATCCATTACCCAGCAACATGTATTTTGTTCTTCACAAGAGTTTTATTTGCCCGTGCCCTAGACCTACACTATCCCACAATGTTGCAAGTTTAAGCTACTTGATTTTCTCAAATTGCACCCTATCTGTACAATGTCCTTTAAGTCTTTTTCATATATCCCTCATCAGATTTTGTTTTTTTTAAGCAGCTCCAGTTGTGGATCCTTTGGTGACCCTGACTATTTACTAGCTTATGTCATCATGAAGGCCTCACCTGCTCAACCTTGACCCTTGCCTGAAGTGACCATTAGCTTAAACACTGCTAGTTGTGTCTCTCTCTCTCTCTCTCTCTCTCTCTCTCTCTCTCTAATGAAAAAGGAGCCTTTTGTCCTCTCGAAATATCGCGACTATCACATTTCATCTCATTTGGAGGATCCACCAACCGTTACTCCTTTAAACGTTGTCCAAAAACCCATCATTTATGCTTGATTTTGATCATCTAATAGTTGGCTTTGGTTCACATTTCCCTTTCCCCTTCCAATTCCAGTTTAAGCTATCCCTCAGACAACTTTTTTTCTTTTAACTTAAGAGGTCTATATAAATGCCATGTTTGAATATTGCTATTTGTTATTTTGTTGTAGCTGCACAACTATCAAGCACACTTTTTCAAAATCCCTTTAATTTTTGTACCATCATACACACACCTTCCTGTCCGCATTTTGAAGAGACCATTTCCACCCCACTACCTTGGACAACTCCTCAATCACCCCTAACGTCTGTTCCTTTCCCACACTACCTTCCCATGCAGTCATGTGAAGTGATTAGGTGACCTGCCCTTTTTAACTGCGCATTCTCCAACATCCAAGGCTCCGTTCAGTTGTTCTGGTACATCAGCAATTTATTTGTACTCTTTTAAACGTAGTATGCCTTGCTTGCTGCCCGCAATGTGACTTCACTTGACTAGGAAGACCAAACCCAAATTGCCTGACAGCGGAACACCTTTGCTCAGTCTGCAAATGTGACCCATAGCTCCCAGTTGCTTGCTATTTTAATTCACCACCTTGCTCTCAGGCTCACATTTCTGTTCTCAATCTGCTGCAGTGTTCCACAAAGCTGAATGCAAGAGAAATGGCACCTTATCTTCTGATTAGGCACTTTACAGCCTTCTACAATCAATAGAATTCAGCCATTTCAGGTATGAACTTTGTCCCTCGTTTTGCATTTTTTTTGACACGTGCCAGTTTGAATCCTCTTTTTGCATGTCTTTGCCTTGGCACTGAGCCATCAATTATTTTGGCATTTACATTCACGATGGACAACTGCTTTGCCCTCTTATTCCATTACACCTTTGTCATATCTCTCCCACAATTCTCCTCAAAAAGTATTATTTTTAAATAACGATCAATCTTGTAGTCAAGCCCGGATCCTGATACACTTGTTGCCATGAATAATTTACTAGAATTTTGAATCCGTTATCAGCAATAATAAGACTAAATTTCAGATGTACTCTTGTAAAAGAATTGAAATTCAACTGAGTTCAATGTAATAGTAGGTGCTTCATATTACACTTGAAGCACTTAATAAGAATTGCTGCCTTTGTGGTGCAGTTTGCTTGGAGGATTGTCAGATCTCCTGCTCTCTACCTTGTCCCAGACCCATTGCATATTGGTTTAGTGTTTTCCCTTTTGACAGCATGTAATTCATCATATTTTTACTCTTGTCCATTTCTGAAGGAGAGTTATATTCAATTTTAAATAGTAACTGTTTCTATCTCCACAGATGCTGCTAGAATTTTTGAGTAGTTCCAGCAATTTCTGCTTTTCATATAAAACATTGCTGCTTTGTGTCATCAATTATTAAATAATATGTATATTTTCATGTTTCTGCGATTTTGAGTGTTAAATTCCTCTTTAAAAAGTGTAAATATCTTGTGACTTTCTTTGCCTTCATGAGAAGTGATGTCATGGTATTTTGCTGGGTCAAAACCCTGGAACACTATTCCTAACGGTGTTGTGCATTTACCCAGACCAAATGCTTTAGCGGATCAGGAAGACAGCTCAACATCACCTTCTCAAGGGCAAGCAGAGATAGGCAATAAATGTTAGACAAGCCAGGGAGGCTCATGTACAATGAATGAATAATTAAAATATTGGTTAATGTTAACCACATTAATTGAAAAGGAGCAACCTAAAGTAAAAGTGTTCATTAGAGGAAGAAAAATTTGAGTGGGGGAGGATGTATTGGTAAATTAAAAACAAGGATGCCAGGCAAAACTCTAGTTGAATATGAATTACTTTTTAAATAGGTATAGTCAAGGTACACTTCCCTGAAGAGAAATTATCAGACAACCAAAGTCAGAACTCACCCGACAACGAGACAGAGAGATTGTGAGGTGAGCCGAAAAAAGGTTAAGATATCAGATGGAAAATATGAGTGAGAAACAAACAGATTCAATATTAAATAATCTGAAAAGTTTAGTGGGGAAGGCCAAAAAGGAAATATGAGAATGAACTTCCAAAGACCTTTGAAAATGAAATGGTGAAAGGGCAGGAGAACTTACCATCACCAAGGATAAGGTGCTGAGTAAAACTGTTGGACCTAAATGGCCTAATTCCTATGGTCTTTGAAAAATGTGACAGTAGAGATAGTGAAGACATTGGTCATAAACTTCTAATTCTCAAAATTTGGAAGGTCCCAGTGGATTGGAAGATAGTTAATCTGAATCCATTATTCAGGATGTGTTATTCAGGATGCCAGTGTTGGACTGGGGTAGACAAAGTTAGAACATGAAATCAGGCTCTATTCCAACAGGTTTATTTGGAATCACAAGCTTTCGGAGTACTGCTTCGTCATCAGGTGAAGTGACCTGATGAAGGAGCAATGCTCCAAAAGTTTGTGATTTCAAATAAACTGTTGGGACTATAATCTGGTGTCATGTGACTTCTAACATTATTCAGGAAAGGAGGAAGACAAGAAGTAGGAAATTATAGGCCAGTCAGAAAAGGCAAATTCAATGATGTCTTTCAAAACATAATTAGAAATGCACCTAAAAAAAGAAAAAGAAATTGCAAAGCTAGTTGGAATGGGCACGCAAGTGTCATTAACAGAGCTAATCTTGCAGAGAGCTGATGCGCACATGATAGCTGAATGGTCTCCTTTTGATTTGTGTTTCTACATTCACCCCCAGCCTTTTTCTTTTTCATAGTAAAGGACCCAGTACTGTTCAGCCTTTTCTGATAAGAACAGCCTTTTGGTTCTTATGCCATCCTTGTGATTTTATTTTCAATACTTAATATACTTTATAACATGTGGGCCCAACTATTCACTGTTTTCCAAGTCATTCAATGAATATCTAATTTAAATTTTACAAACTTCTCTGTTTTTCTTTTCAATCCATCTAAGAAATGAAACATAGTGCTTGGTATGCTTTTGTTTTAATGATCTCACTGCTTGTGATAAATGTATCTGTATTCCTGGGCACTTTGCTCCTCTGTCCCTTGCAGACTTTAATTATCCAAGCAGTATGTGATTATCTAACTCTTCCAAATACTTAGCTACCAAAAACTGCAGTTATAATCTGATCTTTGATGATTTTAAAAAATCCTGCAAAAAATGGGATTCAATTATATGCCAAGTGTAAAACATGGTCTGCCAGTTTGGGCATGGATGTCACCCTTTTCAACTATGGAAATAAAATAACCCTGGTAATTCAAATTAAATCAATGTATCACATTTTACTTCATGTAATAATTCTATGAGGATAGTTTAAATCACAGTCATTATGTTTTAAAAACAATTAAATTCATCGTCTTTGGCATCCAATGTAGAGTTCATCAAATTCATTCAGAGACTCTTTCAACATTGTTAGGATCCTACCTGGATCTGGCATTTGATGCACAAATAACATCTGACAATTTAATTATGAAACCACATTAACATCAAGCAGGGCATAAGAACTAAGGGTTGGAGTAGTTAATTCAGCTTCTCGAGCCTGCTCCACCATTTAATATGGTAATGGTTGATCTCATTTTGGCCTCCACTTTCCTGCCCAGTCCAATATCCTGCAACAACATAAGACGTAGGAGCAGAATTCGACCATTCAACCCATTGAGTCTGCTCCACTATTCGATTATGGCTGATACGCTTCTCAAATGCATTCTCCTGTCTTAATTCTGTAACCCTTGATCCCTTTACCAATCAAGAACTTATCCATCTGTGTCTTAAATACACTCAATGACTTGGTCTCCACAATGGTCTGCGGCAATATGTTCCACAGATTAACCACTCTCTGGCTGAAGAAAATCTTGCTTATCTCAGTTCTAAAGGGTTATCCCTTCGTTCTGAGGCTGTGCCTTTGGATCCCAGTCTTTTTTACTGGTGGAAACATCTTCTACACTCTATCCAGGCCTGAAAATATTTTGTAAGTTTCAATCAGATCCCCATCATCCTTCTAAACCACAGCGAGTAGAGACCCAAAGTCCATACCTGCTTCTAATATGACAAGACCCTCATGCCCCAGGGTCATTCTTGTAAACCTCCTCTGGACCCCCTCCAATGCCAGCAAATCCTTCCTTAGGCACTGGGCCCAACACTACCTACATTATTACAAATGCGCTCTGACCAGAGCCTTGTACAGCCTCAGCGGTATGTCTCTGCTCTCGTATTCTAGCCTTTTTGAAATGAATTCTAACATTGTCTTTGCCTTAAAAACTGCCAACAGAACCTGCATGTTAACTGTAAGAGAAATCTGAACAAGAGCACCCAAGTCCCTTTTTGTTTCAACTTTCTGAAGACTTTCCCTATTTAGAAAATAACCTATGCCTCTTTCTTTCTACAATAATGCATAATTTCACACATTCCCACAATGTATTCCATCTGCCATTTCTTTGCCCACTCTCCAATTTTGTCCCACGTCGTTCTGTAGCCTCCCCATTTTCTCAATTCAATTTGCCTCTCTAACCGTCTTTGTGTCATCTGAAAAGTTATCAGCAATGCCCTCATTCCTCGTCCAGATCATGATTGTATAACATGAATAAGTTGTGGTCCCAACACAGACCCCTATGGAAATACACTAGTCACTGTCCACCCCTTTATCCCTACTGTCTATCTTCTGCCAGTCAGCCAATCTTCTAGCAGTTCTAGTACTTTACCCTATGCCATGGGATCTTATTTTATTTTGCAGACTCCTGAATGGCACCTTGTATTTTTAGACATTTTTGGGATGTGGGCATTGATGGATGACCAGCATCTATTGCCCATCCCTTGTTGCCCTTGTGAACATGATGGTGAGCTGCCTTTTTGAACTCACTGCTGTGAGTTGACGCAAAATGCTGCGGGGTGGGAATTCCAGGATTTTGACCCAGCGACAGCCAAGGAATGGTGAGAAATTTCCAAGTCAGGATGTTGAGTGGCTTGGAGGGAAACTTAGGGGTGGTGGTGTTGCCATGTATCTGCTGTTCTTGTCCTTCTAGATGGAAGTGGTCATGTGTTTGGACATTGCTATCTAAGGGTCTTTGGTGAATTTCTGCAAAGGCATTCCTTGTCAAAAGCTAAATAGATCACGCCCACTAGCTATCCTTTGTCTAACTCCCCATAATTCTTCAACCAATTACTATTTAAAAATCTGCCTATCTCCTCCTTAAATTTACTCAATGTTCTGGCATCCACCACACACTAAGGTAGTGACTTCCACAGATTCACAACCCTTTGAGAAAAGTAATATTTCCTCATCTCTGTTTTAAATCTGCTACCACTTATCTGAAAACTATGACCTCCCATTTTAGATTGCCGGACAACAAGAAGCATCACCTCTACATCTACTTGGTCAATTGTCTTTAGAATCTTATATTCCTCAATTAGATTTCCTTTCATTCTTTTAAACTCCAGAGAATATAGGCCTGAACTGCTCAATTCCTCTTCATAAAATCAACTCATCTCCGGAATCAACTTCCTCTGAACTGCCTCCATTACAAGTGCACCCCTTCTTAAGTAAAGGGACCAAAATTATACGGAATACTCCAGATACAGTCTCACTAATGCAGCATGCAAACCTCCAATCTTTTTAAAACTTCTATTTCCCTCAACCATCCACTATTTCATTCAATACAAGCTTGATCCTTGAATGGCTTATCTAATCATCTGAAGATTGAACTATAGGTGTGAACCCCATGGTACAACTGCAATTTAAGCGCTACCTCTTTAAGGGCCCCTCTTGATCTTATCAATTTATGTAAGATTTAACTATATCCCATACTCTTAAAAAGCAGCCATCTCTGTACGGGCTGATAAGTATCTACTTTTTGCATTATTAGTTTATAGCTTCACTCCATCCTCATTCATCCAACCATTGTTATGACCAAGTACTAAAATCACTGCAAGGAACTTACTTCTCATTGTGTTCCTACGTTTGAAAATTATCATTGCTCTCTTGGCCATGAAATGTTTTTCTTCTGCAGTCTGTGGTTTTTCAGCAGAACATTTTTAAACCTTCCCACTCCACAGTTCAGTTGCTGGGTATACTGAAATTCAACTGAGTTTCATCATGTTGCTGATGTAACATAATGGATGCTTGTGTTTATGTGCCTGTCTGATGATAAATTGCAGGGAATTAGAAATTTTGAAGTCTTTTGCATAGTCTCTGTCACAATGTTTGATTGTTTTATTCCTTAAAGTTGATACACCTACTAGTTGTTGTCTATGTAAAACAGAGATAAGGAGACTTTTTTTTTCTCCCATGGGGGATTGTGAATCTTGAAGAAATTCTTCCTCAAAAGGTGTTGGAAGCAGTGTTCTGGATATTTTTAATGCAACCATAGATAGATTCTTGATTAGCAATAGGGTGAAAGGTTATAAGGGGTAGGCAGAGCAATTAGATTGTTTTGGCTGTACAACACGGCAGAGAGTTCAGCCTGAGTTCTTTGTTGAAATGAACTTGAGATACCTGCTAGTATTGTATGCGCATCACGGTTGAGGTCAAATGACTACAGCAAACTAAGAAGGACATTTGTACATGATTGCATTTCAGTCCAACCATCACCATTTTCATTCAAAAAAGGAAAAAAAATTGAATGCATTATTATGTACACTTTGAGATTTCTACATTAGCAAATATATACATAATTGTTCCTAAGCCTTAGCAACTGTTTCTGTTCTTCCAGCTAGTCCCACTTTGGTCAGTTTATTTACATGCAAGAAACATATAAGCTTTAAAGTACTCATGTTTTGCGATTTAGTCATATGTAGGTGGTGTTTTAATCCAGACTGGTTGGAATGATGTGCTCTTTGGCTTGGTTTCAAAATATTGTCAGCTGATTTATGCTGTTGCTTTCAACACCTTTTTCTTTTAGTTGCATGACTGACGGGGAATATTTTCATTTTGTGACTTCACCATCAGGTTTCCTTTGTGTTCCTGCAGTTGGACACACTCTTGTCTTGTTAATAAAATGTGGGGCTGGATGAACACAGCAGGCCAAGCAGCATCTCAGGAGCACAAAAGCTGACGTTTCGGGCCTAGACCCTTCATCAGAGAGGGGGATGGGGAGAGGGAACTGGAATAAATAGGGAGAGAGGGGGAGGCGGACCAAAGATGGAGAGTAAAGAAGATAGGTGGAGAGAGTATAGGTGGGGAGGTACAGTAACTCATATTCCGCCTGGGAACCCTGCAGCCATATGGTATCAATGTGGACTTCACCAGTTTCAAAATCTCCCCTTCCCCTACTGCATCCCTAAACCAGCCTAGTTCGTCCCCTCCCCCCACTGCACCACACAACCAGCCCAGCTCATCCCCCCCACCCACTGCATCCCAAAATCAGTCCAACCTGTCTCTGCCTCCCTAACCGGCTCTTCCTCTCACCCATCCCTTCCTCCCACCCCAAGCCGCACCCCCAGCTACCTACTAGCCTCATCCCACCTCCTTGACCTGTCCGTCTTCCCTGGACTGACCTATCCCCTCCCTACCTCCCCACCTATACTCTCTCCACCTATCTTCTTTACTCTCCATCTTCGGTCCGCCTCCCCCTCTCTCCCTATTTATTCCAGTTCCCTCTCCCCATCCCCCTCTCTGATGAAGGGTCTAGGCCCGAAACGTCAGCTTTTGTGCTCCTGAGATGCTGCTTGGCCTGCTGTGTTCATCCAACCTCACATTTTATTATCTTGGAATTCTCCAGCATCTGCAGTTCCCATTATCTCTTGTCTTGTTGTTTGTTTTTTTCTGTTCACTGGTAGACGTGAAACATCGTAACATTTAGGGTTATTTGTTTAAGCTTTATCTTTGAGGGGCTCACTTTTGGATTCTCAGCATCAGTAATTATCTGGCACATCATATTCATTTGATTTTTTTGTCCTGCTGATTTCATTGCAATAGACACAAACTGGTTTTCTCCTTTAAATTTGATATTGCCATTGTGCTCTCACACAATCCAAACCTGATCTTATTGAATGATAGAGAAAATTTGAAGGGCTGAGTTGCCAACTTGTGCTCCTAATTCGTATGTTTACATGATCAGATCTTTGCTGGAGTCCCAGAGTTTGATTAAGCCCACTGAACTGTGTGTATCATTGCATTTCTGGTAATGATCTAATTATTCAAGAGGGCCCATTCTGACACTTATTTTGTAAGATCAGGTCAATGGTTATTCTGGGCATCTTCTTCAAGGTGATTCAGTTTTTTTTTCATTTTTACACAGCAGTTTGTCCCAAATTCCTTCGTGGTAGTGCAGTTACTTGAAGAAATAACAATGGTATGGCATATAACTCAAATGCATCATCTTTGCAACTTAGCTTGTATTGATTGATCCCACAATGCGAGTATGGCTGTTAACTTGTATTTCCAATTTTAAAAATTGAACTGGACTTCTAATGTGAGCATTGACCTAAACAGAGAAAATGGACTAATATTGTACTCCAAGATAATAAAGTGTGAAGCTGGATGAACACAGCAGGCCAAGCAGCATCTCAGGAGCACAAAAGCTGACATTTCAGGCCTAGACCCTTCATCATATTGTACTCTAGCTGGTCTATACGCTGTTTTCTACTGTATATTGAAATTCACTGATATTAATTTACCCATTCATTCTGCTAATTTATTAATATCCTTTTTTAAATCTTCATTTGTATTAAATATACCTCTTAATTTTAAAGTTCTACCTCCGATACCTAGAGTCCAAATTTTTAATGTAATTTGTGAACAGCAATGTTCTCAGCACTGATTCCTACACGGCACATTTCCAAGCTTTAAAGCTTACTCTCTATCCTCCATTTCACTGTGAAATAGTTATCATTTTGCTAGTTGTCCCCTGACTCTTTAATCTGCTATGTTTTAATTTGTTGAGGGCTTTTGAAAATTCAAATATAAGAACACAGCACTTGAAAGCAAAAGGCGGCCATTTGAGTCCATGAAACCTGCTTTGTCATTCAAGAAGATCTTGGCTGATCTGGCTGGGGTCTCAACTGCATTTTCCCGTCAGCTCCACAAAACTCTCTTGCGTATGCATAATCTAGCTAACTCAGCCTTAAGTAAGTTCAATGAGCTCTTTTGTGGAAGGTAATTCCACAACTAATGACCCACTAAGAGAACAAGATTTTCCTCATGTCCATCTCAAACTATGCCCGGGTTCTCCAGGGCCCTGATCGGCTGCATTTAAACTGCTCTACCTTTATAATTCAATTCTACTTCCAATAAATACCAAATGTTAGTTGTTATTCTCTTCCTGTTATTTCTTCAAAAAATTCATGACATGTGACCTAATTAGCATGTAACAAAGCCATACAGTCATAGAGATGAACTGCATGGAAACAGACCTTTCAGTCCAACTTGTCCATGCCAACCAGATATCCAAAAGTAATCTAGTCCCATTTGGCGGCAAATATGTTAGACCAGGGAAACCCAGTGGATGTTATCTATCTAGACTTCCAATAGGCCTTTGATAAAGTTCAGAGATAATGGGAACTGCAGATGCTGGAGAATCCAAGATGACAAAGTGTGGAGCTGGATGAACACAGCAGGCCAAGCAGCATCTCAGGAGCACAAAATCTGACGTTTTGGGCCTAGACCCTTCATAAGAGAGGGGGATGGGGAGAGGGTTCTGAAATAAATAGGGAGAGAGGGGGAGGCAGACCGAAGATGGATAGAGGAGAAGATAGGTGGAGAGTATAGGTGGGGAGGGGAAAGGTCAGTCTGGTGAGGACAGACAGGTCAAGGGGGCGGGATGAGGTTAGTAGGTGGGAAATGGAGGTGCGGCTTGAGGTGGGAGGAGGGGCTAGGTGAGAGGAAGAACAAGTTAGGGAGGTGGGGACGAGCTGGGCTGGTTTTGAGAGGCCTGTGATAGACATGTCATCTGAGGAATGGGAGGGGTTGTTAAAATGGTTCGCGACTGGGAGGTGGAGTTGTTTATTGCGAACCGAGCTGAGGTGTTCTGCAAAGTGGTCCCCAAGCCTCCACTTGGTTTCCCCAATGTCACAACGATGCCACCTGAAGGTTGCAGGGAACAGCAAATCATATTCTGCTCGGGAACCCTGCAGCTCAATGGTATCAATGTAGACTTCACAAGCTTCAAAATCTCCCCCCCTCCCACTGCATCCCAAAACCAGCCCAGCTCGTCCTCTCCCCCCAATGCATCCATCTTCGGTCCGCCTCCCCCTCTCTCCCTATTTATTTCAGAACCCTCTCCCCATCCCCCCCTTTGATAAGGTGCCTCACAGGAGGCTGCTGAGCAAGGTGAGGGCCCATGGTGTTCAAGATGAGCTACTGGCTTGGATTGAGGATTGGCTGTCTGACAGAAGGCAAAGAGTTGGGATAAAAGGCTCTTTTTCGGAATGGCAACCAGTGAGTAGTGGCATCCCGTAGTGTTCAGTGTTGGGGCTGCAGCTGTTCACTTTATATATTAATGATCTGGATGAAAGGACTGAGGCCATTCTGGCGAAGTTTGCCGATGATATGAAGATAGATGGACAGGCAGGTAGTACTCAGGAGATGGGGAGGCTGCAGAAAGATTTAAACAGTTTAGGAGAGTGGTCCAGGAAATGGCTGATGAAATTCAATGTGAGCAAATGCAAGGTTTTGCACTTTGGAAAAAAGAATACAGGCATGGATATTTTCTAAATGGTGAGAAAATTTGTTAAGCAGAAGTACAAAGGGATCTGGGAGTGTTGGTCCAGGATTCTCTAAAAATTAACTTGCAGGTAGAGTCCGTAATTAAGAAAGCGAATGTAATGTTGTCGTTTATCTCAAGTGGGTTGGAGTATAAAAGCAGTGATGTGCTCCTGAGACTGTATAAAACTCTAGTTAGGCCCCATTTAGAATACTGCATCCAATTTTGGGCCCCACACCTCAGGAAGGACATACTGGCCCTGGAACGTGTCCAGCGGAGATTCACACAGATGATTCCTGGAATGGTAGGTTTAACGTATGATGAACGGCTAAGGATCCTGGGATTGTATTCATTAGAGTTTAGAAGGTTGAGGGGAGATCTAATAGAAAGTTACAAGATAATATATGGCTTAGAAAGGGTGGACGCTGTTTCTGTTAGGTGGGGAGACTAGGACCCGTGGGCACAGCCTTAGAGTTAGAGGGGGTAAATTTAAAACGGAAATAAGGAGACATTTCTTCAGCCAGAGAGTGGTTGGCTTGTGGAATTCATTGCCACGGAGTGCAGTAGAGGCCGGGATGTTGGATGCCTTCGAGGCAGAGATCGATAAATTCTTGAATTTTTTTGGATTAGATTAGATTCCCTACTGCGTGGAAACAGGCCCTTTGTCCCAACAAGTCCACACTGCCCTTTGGAGCATCCCACCCAAACCCACCCCCCTATAACCCATACACCTCTGAACTCTACGGGCAATTTAGCATGACCAATCCACCTAGCTTGCACCTCTTTGGACTGTGGGACGAAACCGGAGTACCCGGAGGAAACCCACGCAGACACAGGGAGAATGTGCAAACTCCGCACAGACAGTTATCCGAGGATGGAATCAAACCCAGGTCCCTGGTGCTGTGAGGCTGCAGTGCTAACCACTGAGCCATGGTGCTGCATCCGATCTCACAAGGAATCAAGGGCTACGGGGAGTGTGCAGGGAAGTGGAGTTGAAATGCCCATCAGCCATGATTTAAATGGTGGAGTGGACCCGATGGGCTGAATGGCCTTACTTCCACTCCTATGTCTTATGGTCTTATGGAACCGATGATTTAGATAAGGGGACCGAGTGTGGTGTGTCAAAGGTTGTAGGTGACACTAGAAGAGTCTTAGTGCAAAGTGTACAGAGGACACAAAGTCAGCAGAGGGATATAGACATAGGTTAAGTGACTGAGCAACGGTCTGGCAGATGGAGTACAATCTTGGTCAAGGTGATGTCATTTATTTTGGTAGGAATAACAGCAAAATGGACTATTATTTATTTTGAAAAATTGTGGCATGCTGCTGTGCAGAGGGACTTGGGTGTCTTCCCACGTGAATTACAAGACATTGGTTTGCAGCTGCAGCAGGTAATTAAGAAGATTAATGAAAAATTGTCCTTCATTGGTACAGGGATAGAACTTAAAAATGAGGATGTTATGCTGCAGCTGTTTAGGGAGCTGGTGAGGCCACACCTGGAGTACTGTGTACAGTTTTAGTCTCCTTGAGAAAGGATCTACTGGCCCTGGAGAGGGTTCAGACGAGGTTCACTCAGTTAATTCTGGAATTGAGAAGGTTGGCTTGTGGGGATAGATTGAGTTGACTGGGATAATACTCGCTGGAATTTAGTAGAACGAAGATGATCTTATAGAAACATATAAAATTATGAAGAAATACATAAGACAGTAGCAGAGAAACTGTTTCTGGTTGAAATTGGGGGGACATAGCCTCAAAATAAGGAGGACCAGATTTCGGACAAAGTTGAGAAGGAACTCACAACAAAGGGTTGTGAATCTATGGAATCGCTGCCGAGTGAATCACTGGAGGGTATATCACTGAATGTTTTTAAGGCTGCAATAGCTATATTTTTGAACAGTAAAGTAATTAAAGGTTATGGTGGGCAGGCAGATAATTAGAGCCGAGTCCATGAAAAGATCAGCCACAATCTTACTGAATGGAGGAGCAGACTTAAAGGGCAAGATGGCCTAGTCCTGCTCCTATTTTTTAATGTTCGCAGTGGTCCACAAAGGGAGCAAGTACAGTTAGGCACATCTCTCAGTTATGGTTACATTGAACTCAGCTGAATTTGGACTCTTTCGCAAGAGTACATCCGAACTTCAGTGTGATTATTGCTGATAATAGATTCAAACATCAATTAAACTATGGCAAACAGGAAATGCATCAGGATTCAGATTTGTTTGCAGGATTGTTATTTAAAATGCTTATTTTTAAGCAGATCTGACTGATCAAGAAAATTAAAGAGATAATTTTGAGGAGTTGCACTCAGGCAACATGACAAATGGTAAATGCGGTCCAAATTCCAACATAATCCTCACCTATGCTTTGTAGATGGTGGGATTCCGACTGCACAATTTCCAATTTTTGAAATGCTTTTCTGGTCACAGTATTTATTATAATATCTGTTGAGGCCAAGAAAATCACAACACCAAAGGGAAAACAGTAGATAAAATATAAGTTATAGAAGTGAAATCTTAAGAGTCAAATTAAAATGAACGTAAATATGAATTATCAGACAAATTACTTCAACATAAACTGTAAGTTGCACATTACACAGCAGATACAAAAAAAGACATATCTTATAGAGATACTGGGCCATACGCTTAGCAGACGTAGCATTAGTTTCATCCACAAAGTCCTACATAGCTCTGAAACTCTTTAGGTAGAATTCTACCTCATTTGCTTTCAGATTTTAGCCTCTCATCCTCAGTTGCATGCAACACCAATGAAACTGGGTTGTACGGGCATCAAATCTACAATGAATTGGTGCATGTTTGAAAATCTCTTTAGTTCTGTCCACCATAGTCTCAAACATGCAAATTCACCAGAATCACCTTTAACAAAATGCTCACCAATATTCTTGTGAACTGTGTCAGTATCTTCCTGGTTAATAATTTATGTTGAATCTATAGTATATTGGATGCCTGGACAGTTTTCTTTCATGAAATGAATAAAAAGGGAGTGGAACTTTATACTACATGCCTTTTTAAGTCACAAGTCTCGTGATCACCACTTTCTTTCAACAAACCCTCCTGCCCGGGTTTCTCACTGTCTGACTACAGCTTCTGCTTTGGAGCTTATTTCATGTGTTCTGTTTGTAGTCAGCCCGAGGAAAGAGCTTCTCGATCTACCTCTCCTGTTTCTGAAAAACAGTGTGGTACATGAAACCCTAGTCCAGGCTGAAACCTAATTGTCCTCCTGAAGAATCCTCATATCATGTTTCCTGAGAAAGCTGTGTTGGCAAAGTTTCCAGAAATGTGCCTTTGGTGATGACATGCATCTTAGTGCACCAGAATGTTAAACTGATAACGTTCCGAATATTCCGCACTTTATGTATTAATTACTGAAGGTGAAAGCAAGCATATTGGACAAAAGTGAGTTATTTTCCTCTCAAGTGAATCTGTACAGAGAGAAATCTGTTTTCCCCTTCTTTTGGTATGTCTGAATATTTGTATTTTAGATTATTTAGAAGAATAACAATATATATTTTCATATTACAAATTAAATGTATGAACCAGTTTTGCATAATTTAATTAGTTTTATTAATAATAGCAACTGCTCCCACTCTACCTATCAGCCTGTCCTTTCAATAGGATGTGTTTCCTCAGAAATTTAGTTCATAGCCCTGAACCCCTGGCAGCCATGTTTCTCTGATAACACATTGTATCTGCCAATTTCAATCTGCATTACAAGCTCCCTACTGTGTGCATTTAAGTGCAACAACCTTGATCCTGTGTTGACTGTTCCCTTCTCACAGTTGTCCCTCCACCTGCAGTATCTGAAGTTTGATTCCCGACCCTTTCTATACTGGCTTATCATTTTTTGCTTTAATATGTTCTGCTGAGCCCCCTCTGCCTGAACATTTTTGCATAATTTTTTCATGCAACTGGACTCATCCCCATGCCCCACCCCACCATTATTTATTTAAAGCCTTATCAACAGTGCTCATGATGCAACTTGCCAAAACTCTGCTCCCGGCAGGATTTGAGTGGAGCCTGCTCCACAGGAACAGTTCTCTCATTCCTCAGAACTGGTGCCAATGTTCCATGAATTTGAACCCCTTTCTCCCATGCTAATCTGAGCCACATGTTTATCTTGTTAACCTTGTTGACCCTGTACTACTTGACCCATGAGCAAATTGGCAATCCAGAGATTATTACCTTTTGGTTCTGCTTTTTAAGTTCTGCCCTTAACTGGTCATTTTCCCTTAAGAATCTCTTTCTACTTATATTGGTACCTATGTAGAACATGACAATTGGATCTTTCCCCTCCTACTCCAAATTCTTCTGCAGCCTAAATGTGATATCCTGAACTTGGGCACCGGGCCGGCAACACAGCCTTTGTGACTTCCGATCCTGGCCACGGCAAAGTGTCTACTTCCCCCATTTGTGATTACAACCAGCCCCCATTCTCATCCACATAGGGAGCATAAATTTCAAATCTGTTACACAAATTCAAGGACTGAGGCTCCTTCAGCACTACCTCCTGGATTCCTCAACCTGCCTTGCTGGTGTAGTTACACCCTCCCATTCCTGACCATTGACTGAATTTGAGGTCATTAATCTAAAAGGCATGTGACTGCCTCCTGAATTGCAACTTCCAGGTAACTCCCCTGATCTACCAGTGTTTGAAGCTCACACTACAGCTAAACAACTCTAAGCAGCAACTGACACTTGCTACCAATTCTGTCACTACAAACCACAACTGCCTACACTACCTCTCACTTCATTCCACTACAACATATCACTTGACCAAACATCTCTATTTTAATTACTTAGTTCTTCATTTGATCTTTAGAAATTTCATACTGGTCTTTTAGTTTGTAGCCAGTAAATATTTCCCTTGTTACCTTCAATCTGAAAGTAATGCAGAATCGTTAGTCAAATTAGTAGCTATCACCAACCAATGAATTTATGGTTTACCTGTGATGACACTCTTTTGAGGTGAACTGTCTGATCGTGGGCTTCAATTTATCCTGTTTAAATAAAAACAACTTTCAAACCGCAAGGCAAAGCAGAAAAAAACCTCCTCTGCACTGAATTCCTACATTGCCTTCAAATTCTCCAAACTATATACTCTCTTGCACTGTGACTAATTCTAGATTGTGGTCTGTCCCTATTTTAGTCCAGGGATGGGTTGCAATCATTCAGGGATATCCTGTAATTTTTAAAAAAAAAGACGTTAGCCCATAGTCCATCAAGGATTTGGGTCATACATAAATGGTAGAGTTTCTAGAAGCTGCACAGCATCATCAAGGTTGCAGGAAGCTCAGGTCTGGTTATATTGCTAGCTGATGCACCAGTTTCAGTCATTGAGGCAATTGAATGTAGTAGGATAGGGGAAGGGAGTGGGTGGTCTTGAACTGGAGGCATTGAAGATAAATCATTACAAATCTGTCCTTAAACGAGGGCAGGTGCAGAGTTGGCAAAGGCATCTCAATTGCAAGGGACTTGGGGGGTGGAAATAATCAGGTAATTCATTACGAGAAAGGAGCTCAACTGAAACAGGGCAAAAACTCATCAGGAAAGAGGATTTTGAAACAGTTAGGGAGAAGAATGGGTCATGGGGGAAACCTGGAACGCAGTGCAGGAGTAAACTCAAATTCTGAAGTATATCAATTAGTCCAAAATCCACTGAGCACTGCACTTTGGATATCAACAAGTAATCAGGTGGAAGATAAAATTACCTTCTTTTGAGTTGATGGTAAGAATGTGTGGCTAATTGAAGGGCTATTTTAATAATCCAGATTCATGTGATTATTCGATATTAAACATCTGCTTTCAACTCCCACTTAAGCAATGTGTCAACACAGCTTGTGCCATTACTATAAGATCTTTGGTGCAAGCGTAGTCTCCTTATCTCAGGGACAAAGTGCGAGGTTCAAATTCAATCTCAAGATGTCATGGTCATGGTGGTGTATTGTAACATTTTATAAGTTATTTTTGGAAGAAAAGATGGTAAGACACAAATTGCTACTTCCCCTGCAAGTGTCTGGAGCCTTAGATTAGGAGATGGGAAGAGGTAAGTTAGTAGGTGCTATATGACGAGGGGAGAGGAAGGAAATATGTCTGGAGATGGTGAAAATAGCAACTCAATCCTTTGAATCCTAGCACTTCTGTAGGAGGGGAGAGTGACAGCAGGCATTGAGATGGATTAAACATGACTTAAGGGCTGTTGACTACAGTAGCACGGAATCCGTGGTTGATAAATCTGCATTTCTGAGGTCCTCCAGAAGGTGGCATTGTCAGAACAGATGCCAAAGACACTAAGAAACTGGTATAATGGGATGGAATCTTTACAGGAAACAGGGTGCAAGGACATACAGCTAAGTGAACTGTAGGGAGTAAGTGGGTTTATAGTGTATAATGGTAACTAGCCAATCCTGTGAATTGGGAACAGAGGTCAAGGAAGGGCTAACGCAGCTATGATACACTAAGCACTTCCACAAGTATAAACCCCTCATTGATTGCTCAAAAATTCTTACATAGGACAATGGAACAGGTCCTCCAGGTCTATGCCAACTATTAAGCCATTCTAAACTAATCTCATGTCCGTATCCCTCTAATACCTGCCTCTTCCTAAATTTGACTCTATCACACAATTAAGAGCTTTGTAGGACTGTTTTGCTAGCCCCATACATAGTACAGGCCTTTCCTTTGTGGACCTTATAAACAAAGGGTAGATTGTATTATTGCTCCCATTAGGTAAGGGTGCAGACAGGCTATGCCCAGGTTCCTCCTCTGGATCTTCTCAGGAGGATGGAGAATAATCTGGCTCCCCATTCCTAATTTATAGGTATATGGTTACCTGAGATCAAGGCAATCTCCTATCACCCATTTTGGCAACTAAGAAACACCAGAAGTGCAGAAATTGAACTGTAACACATCTTCAAGTGGAAGATGTGGAACATCTTGTACCATTTCTGATATCTACCACCTCCTCTAGGCCTAGTGGGCATGGTCCAGCACAGGTACAAACTCACTCTCAACAGCCACACACAATGGCACTGGTATAGCAGGTGGTCAATATCCCGTGAAGAAGCTACCAGAATACCTATATATTCACTCCACTTCCTGTAGGTGACTACCAACAGCAGCATTGACAAGAATTGGCACCTTATGAGGTCAATGAAGGGCCTCCTCTCATTTTTTCCAGGGATGCTGAGCACTCATGATGGAGGCAGGGTCTGAATGAATATCTGGTATCGTGTTCTGTTAGACCTATGCCTCCAAAACAGCCGCCAGCCTCTCCAAGCACTACTGTGGAACCATCACACTAGCGGGAGCAGACAAATGATCTTTCAGTTCAGTCTAAGAGGGTCAGAAACATGTCTACATCTAATAAAATTGTAGGTAACTACCATGCCACTGTACCTGAAGGTTCATAGGCATCTTATCAGAGACAGCACTGGTGCAGAGGAGCAGGACAAAAAAGCAGTCTGAAGTACTTGCTTCCTAGGCCCTTTGTTACCCATTAGCACAGTAAGTCCCAGTTGTCCCTAGCCAGATGTGTTGCACATTCCTCAAAAGGATTTTTTCTGTTCAGTCTCCACCAGTATTGCTAAGAGCCAGCAGCTCCCCTTGCCCAGTACTTTCTTGCATTAAGATGAGCTGTAATAGCTTGCGATTGACCTCCAGATTCAACGTATGGCAGACTGTGAATCTAATATTAGGAAGAGATTTTGATCAAAATCAGGTCAATGGGTTGAAGAATAACAAATTGAGTTTGCATTTGGGTGAAACAAACAAGGGCATGACTTATGCAATAATGCTATGACGCTGGATAATGTTGTAGAATGGAAAGACAGAGGAATGTAATTCTCTGAAATTTGCAGAGGTAGACAGGATGCCTTCATTACTCAGACCTTTTGAATATGGGAATTGGAACATTATGGTGATGTTGTACAGAACATCTTTTCTGAAGTAGTGCAGGCAGTTCTGGTTGCAGGGCTCAAAAAAAATTACCAGAATGTCTACAAAAGATGATTTGGATTTAAAAGAAAAATCATGAGGGGCATAGACAAGCTGAGTAGGAGAGGTCATTTCCTTAAAAAGGTGCAAAAGTTAAAAACATGCCATCTAGTTTTGAAAGGTGAGCATAAAGCTTTGAAAATAAAAAGGGCACAAAGGTAAGATTTATTCAGTGGTTCAAAGTGTTGAATGAACTGCCACTGAAAGTTGAAACATTTGGAGGTACGTGGGTCAAATGCAGGTTAAGTGGAACTAGTTTAGCATTGGATAATGGTCAGCATGCACTAATTTGACTGAAGGGTGTTTTCATGCTGTATACCCTTTAACAAGGGTGTATAAGCATAGTAGCCAAAAAGGGTTGGTAATCAGAAAGTTCATGGGGTGGATGGGTGCTATCAAGAATACATTGTGCATGTACTGCTGAATTTGTTGGGTCAGACTTAGTGATGCCTAGTAGCAGTTTCATGTGGAGCACAAGCACTGTCATTGACCTACGATGAAACCCCAGTTCTTACTGGAGAAATTTGATGGGATGAGCTCTGGGTGTCATCTCAGTGACTTCCTCAGTTATTCCTTCCAGTAATAAGACATAGTACAAGTGTTGGTTCAATCGCAACCACCAGGCTGAGTGGATACTCATACAGAAATGTTAATCTGAACTTTAATTCAAATATGGCACATCCTGAGGTTTAAGAAAAAAGGGGACAACACCAGCAGGTCACAACAAGAGCAAGAACTTCTGGCTTACTCAATCCATAAATATAGAAAATGTCCTAGAAACACAAGATTAAGTTTTCCTTCCAGTTGAGTCCAACTCAAATAATGAAATTTGAAAACTACACAGTCTGTTTCTGGTCATTCCAAGGATAATGTTATTTCAAGGTCTCAGCACTAGTAATGCCAGCGAACGGCACAGGAATTCAATGAGTTAAGTGTAGATACTGTAAGCTTCAGAACCAGAACAGTATATGGATTGAAAGAAGCAATAAACTACCAGAAATAAACTTTGAAAGGGACAAGAAACAAAGTCATAAAAACTAATTAACTTTCCCTCAGGAGTCAAAGCAATATAAACAACTGCTTCTTGGAAGAGACAGTGATAATACTGTCTCATGAGAAATAGGCCATTAAGACTGCCTGTAAAAGGAGTTAACTGCAGAGAGAACTGGGAAGCTGCTTCTGACAAGACAACAAACTCAAGAACTCCAGAAGTGTAGTTAATATTGGCAATGAAGAATCTGAAGAATGAGTAATGTCAAAGTTGAAAGACAGTAAATACTAAAATAGAATTGAACACCAGGATTCTTCAACAGAACTTCAACCACTGCATAAGGATCAACATTAAATTTGCCACTGTCTCCCAAACCTGGCTGTTCAGTTCTTTCTAGATGCACAAAGTTATGCTGGAAAGAATACCATTGAAGAAGCAATTCAGTCTGATTTGGCATAAAGTTTCTGGAAATACTGGTATTGGTCAATACCATTGACACCTAGAAACATATTTTAAAGGAAACTATTTAACAGAAGAATACACATCCATTCTTAGTTTTGGCCTCAAATTCCAGAAGTAATGACTTTCCTCGCCCTCAAGCAAAAGTAACCCCTCCACCATGGTAGACAAGACCTTCAACTCAACTAGTTTTCTGTACTTCTACTCTCACCATTTACTCAATTCTGAAGTTTCATCCTTTCCTTCCTACTCACCAGGCTCCACATGCAAAACAAAAACAACTTTGGGGTCCCAGTAGCATAATTCACTACTACACGTCAGCACCCAATTGCCTCCTTTCAGCATTCAAAAAGGACAGTTTCTACAGGTCTACTCTCCAACTGCCTTCAACACACCCTTCCTATTGGATTTCTGCAAATATCTTATCAATAGGACTTTTCTTCCTTGCTTTTAATAACTTCAAAATCATTACTCATTCTTCAGATTCTTCGCTGCCAAAATAGATGTCAGACATTTCAAATCATGTTTGTTCATTTGAAACAAAAAAATGGATTAGCTTGTGTTGAAGGGCAATAATACACCACTGTTTGGAGTATGCAATGTAATCTAGCAAAGTGTAGTTTCCAGTGTGGAATGCAAAACCAACTGCACCCATAAATGGCTATTTAGATTAGAACACCTCCAAAAACTACAAGTCACAGATAGCATCTAATTGCAACATTTTCCTGCTTCTGAGTGCATTGGAATTTTTCCTCTTCTTTCAAAGATGATTTAACAATATAGCCTACATCTCTCATTGGTTGCACATTCATGCAAGCTGGCAGAGCTTACAGTACTGATTAGAAAGACTGATAATTGTATTGTGGCTGAGGTTTCTAGAACATCTTGTCACAGACCATTTATGGTTAGTTACCGACTGAACATTATTATCCACCTACTCAAAACATTCACTTTCCTAGCTGGGATGAGGCATGTGGGGAATTGTACAGGTGAGTAATTTAGCTTGCAAATTAGGTCAATTTTAGAAGTTGCACTGCACATAGTTCCCAACAAAACAAAGACCTTTTGGATAGTTATTGCTTCTAACTTGAAATCCTCAGGGAAGTGTAGTTTTGGACTCATGTCGTATTAAAATTCAGATCAAATTAGTCAGAAATGGAGCTAAACTCATTCATGTCAAGTTCTTTAACTGAACAAGCACCACTTGCTTGTGTTGACCCATATCCCTCCAACGCTAGCCCACAAAGTTGCATGAAAACAGGCACCACACTGCAGCACAGAACTATGCCAAAAAAACCCCAAATATTCAAGGACAACAGATACCTGACAAAGTGGGTCAGAAGATGCCTATTGCACAATTGTCACTGGGAACATACTGCACCCATCATGCTACATTACATCAAGAACACATCTGAACTCACCACAAGACTCCACGACCACTGCACATCAGAGTAGCACGCAAACCCAAATCAAAGACTGTTACTAACCGTGGGCAGGACCAATGTAATATACAAGATCCCCTGCAAAGACTGTGATAAACATTACTTTGGACAGACAGGAGGAAAATTAGTCACAAGAGTACACAAACACCAACAAAAAAGACTACTAATACTCATCTCCATCCAGATGGATAAGGAAAACCACCAATTCAAAAAATATCGGGACAACACCAGGGTCTGGGGCAGGCCAAGCACAGTGATTCCTACAGACCTAGTTCTCCACTAAAGCAGCCATCAACAAAAACAGATAGACCCTATATATACACACACATTGCAAGGGAAAAATCAGAACTGAGATAGAGATAATAGGAACTGCAGGTGCTGAAAAATCTGAGATGCCAAGGTATAGAGCTGGATGAACACAGCAGGCCAAGCAGCAGGGGAGCGGGAAGGCTGATTTTAGCCCTAGACCCTTTTTCAGAAAGGATTTCTGAAGAAGGGTCTAGGCCCAGAACATGAGCCTGCCTGCTCCTCTGATGCCACTGGTCTGCCGCATTCATCCAGCTCTATACCTTGATATCTAAGTGAGGTAGGTAACCCAGCTCGGACACCAGAGAGTTTAAAATAACAGGCGGTAGAACACAACAGTGCTTCCATGGAGGCTGCACTAATGATTTTACCCAGAGTAGTGAAATGTCTGCAGAACAATTTGTTTTTAACAATTCAAGCCCTCCCTCCTTAGTTAGATCCTGGTGAAATCTCTTCAGATCCCTCCCCAATTTAATATCTTTCCTGCAGCATGGCAACCAGAACTGGACACTATTCCGAGTGGCCTCACCTATCTCTTGTACAACCTCAAGATAACAGATGCAGAGAGCATCCTGGGAAGGTGAAGGGAAGGCCGACCTCAGGTATTTGTAGCCATAAGGGTTAAAAAACCCAGCCATAGATTTAAATGGAGGAGTAGACTTAATGGGCCGAATGGCCTTACTTCCACTCCTAAGTCTTATGTCTTAACATCCCAGCTCCTGTACTGAAAAAGGAGTGAACATTTGCCACTTGTGATACAAAAAGGAATATGTACCTGAGCCCTAGGTGTTTTGAGGGCACTACCAGTAACTGGTTAAGTCCTGCCCTTGTTTTACTCCAATCCATGCCATTCCTCAACCCATTGACCCCAACCGATCAAGATCCCTTTGCATTCTTAGACATTCACTGTCCACTGTTCTAATTGAGTGTTATCAGCAAATGTCCTAGCCATGGCTCTTCAATTCACATCCAAATTGTTTAATAACAAAAGTGAACCCAACACTGAACCTTGCAGAACACCACTGGTCACAGGCATTTACTAAACCCACCCTCCTTGTTTGGTCTTTTGTCCTCAAGCTAGTGAATCCAATTGGCCAGTTCTCCCTGAATCAGTGATCTAACTTTTGTAATCAGTCTACCATGCAAAACCTTGTTAAAGACTTACTGAAAGTCCACAGGTCTAGAACTCTACCCTCAACCTTTTTTGGTTACATCCTCAAAGACTCAAGCGTGAGGATTTTCCACATAAATGATATGGTTAGTATCCTTAAATCGGCACCTTGACTCTCCAAGTGTAAGTCTTCTCAGAATCCCCTCAAAACATATCCACCTGACATCAGGCTCAGTGTATATTTCCTAGGTTTCCCCTGACAGCATCTCCAAGTACAATATCAGCCAGCCTCCAGTTCTCTGGTACCTCATCTGTGGCTGCAGATCATACAAACATGTTAGCAGCCTGCAATTTCTTCCATCATGTCTTTGGGTACAGTTGGTCAGGTCAGAGATTTATCCCCACCTCTGATAATGTGGACATCAATATTCCCAAGTTCCCATGCTTCTGTTCACAATAAGAGCTGAATGCAAACATGAACAGTACCTGCTGCTCCATGTCCAAATTATGAGATGGAGCAATGCAAATAACATCTTTTGAGTACTTAAAACACAAATTGGTAGGAATGTTTTTATCAATATTAACACATTAATGGGATATGCTAATTTTCACATCTTAAAATGGACAAGACCAGAATAGTTTGAGAAGCTTTTGGCAGATATGGCCACTTCATGTGGTTTAGGTGCAAATCATGTGGGAAAATGACATGAAAATAATTGCTTTAAGTCTATTCTAGTTCTGTTCCTAGCCACAAAAACTGTCTGGACTGGACTTCATTTGGAAACATGAATCATAAGTTGAAATATTACACTTCTAGAGACATTTGGGCAACACAGAGGACAACTGTCCTCAATCTGTCTAAGCTGGCCATCTTCGTGTGGGCTTTCTTTAAAAAAAAAGACAGGAAAGCTCAATATGCTAAACTTCAGACCAGGATGTGCTTTTCTTTTGGAAACTTCAAAAAGAATAAATGACTCATCTGCTGGCAAAATAAATCTCAGGTGTATGTAACTGGCAACATCAGGGTGGAACTGGTGGGTAACCCTTCTGCTAAACAGGCTAAAGGCCCCATCAATCCACATTAAAAAAATCTAAATTTAGTGGTATCAGCAAAACCATCCAGTCATTTCACAGTATGCTCCAAATCTAGGAACTCAACCACCTGCAAGGGTAAGGCAGCAAATGCATAGTACTAATAGCAGGGTTCCTTCCAAATCAGAAGCCACCTGACTTACAACTACATTGCCATCCTCTTCCTCCACTGGTCAGTCAAAAATTCTGAAATGCTACTTAACAACATGGTTAGCAACTTACTACCAGTTCCAAAGAGTGTGGTACACAACACAAAATTAAAGAATGGACAAGATGTACAGTCTTATCTGCTAGTCATTAGATTTTTTTTTCACATTTAACATGTAGTAATTCCCATGTCTTGGGCTTCTGGTTTGTAAAGTTTAACTATACAACCAATTTGTTTGATTTGATTCCCTACACAGTGAGGAAACAGGCCCTTCAGCCCAACAAGTCCACACCACCCCTTGATATATCCCAACCAGACCCATCCCCCTATAACCCACACACCCCTTAAATCTACAGGCAATTTAGCATGGCTAATCCACCTAGCCTGCACATTTTTGGACTGTGGGAAGGAACTGCAAGATTTTGGTATACCTATCCTTCCAGCAATTCGTCCGCCGACTGGTCACAATAGCTCAGCACAGGCAAATATTCCTAAGCTGCTGAGACATACTCAAAGACTTGAACACTGACAATTTAAGGCATTCTCCAACTATTAACTTTCCAAATGCACCTTCGCTTACACCAAAAGTGATGGAACTTTTATTTAAAAGCCTATCACACATGCCACAAATCAAATATTACTTTAAACTTTATCAGAGTCTTTTCCTTTGAATTTTCATCTACTCCTCACATTCACTGATATCCCATAATTTTTCTCAACTTATCATGCCTCTACTTGAGCTTCAGGAGTAACAATTACTTTTTGCTCAGGGATAGACAAACTGAACATTGCAAAGATTGTCTGATATGTTTTAAGTCATACTGTGTCTAGTAAAAGTTGAACAAGATTGTCAGAATATGCTTTCAGATGTCAAAATTCTGATTGGCACGGTACATGGAAAAGCTGCTCAAGACACCCAATATCAGGCACTGCTTTAAGTCGTCAATAATCATCACATACCCAAAATTTCTGTTTTCCTTACAGTGCAATGTCCAAAGTAATCAGACACCTGGACAAAAATATTCTCTAGTCCATTACAGCTACAAGTACTGAACTGCTGGTCTGCACTTATCTCTCAAGCAGATTCCTTACACTACAGGTCAGTTCCATTTTTGCACTTAGGCCTGACCACTTTTCAGCCAGTAACACCAGTTCTGC
The DNA here is from genome assembly GCF_030684315.1 of Stegostoma tigrinum. Classification (NCBI taxonomy): domain Eukaryota; kingdom Metazoa; phylum Chordata; class Chondrichthyes; order Orectolobiformes; family Stegostomatidae; genus Stegostoma; species Stegostoma tigrinum. Next base: position 60,407,991 of record NC_081356.1, on the reverse strand, counting down.
TGGAATAGTGTAAGTCATACACCAACTCCTGTAGCGTTAGCCATTTCAAACAGGCTAATATCTTTGGTTGCAATTCCAATGCGATGACAAGAAAAAAATTACCTTAAGATCCAGGCCAGCAGTTCCATGGCACAGTGGCAGCCTTCATTTTATTCAATTACCAGAACCTTACCTTAATTTCATGCGTGTTGCTTCAGTTCAATTACAACACCAGACTAATTCAAGTTTCTGTATTAGATCAATCTCATTCATGAATGGTTCAGCTATTTGATTACTCCAGAACATCTGATACAGTCGTAACAGTTTGCATAGGTTACAATGAAATGCTTAAATGATCTCAGTGGAGACATTTTAATAGTTCTGAGCAAACTAGGATAACATTTAATATTAGAGCAATCAGTGGAAGACAATTCTTGTGAGCATAAGCAATTCTAGCTATCATTCCAAATAAAAACAGCTGAGAGGGATCCATCCAGTTGCATTGGCAACTTGAGTCAACTTTTGCTCACTGATCTTCCCAGCTAGCAAAAGTATGAGGAGCAAATCATCCTCAAGCAAAATACACAAGTTTAGTTTACCTAGTTTATTTTAAAAACCATAAAATGTTCCTTACAAAACAAGATTGCATTCTGCACATTTACTGAATGGATCTGGCACATTTAAACTACCAGTACTATTGTCCATAAACAGTGTACATCTTAATGTTACCATATTACAGGAAAATACAATAAACCACTGAAACATTCAGAACAAAACATAAAACCCAGAATCCACTGTCACTGTTGGAAAATTCAAAACTGTCTAAGCTGTGCTAAGGTTCACTAATTAAAACATGACAAATGATGAAAAGCAGAATATGATCTATGCTCCCAGTGTGATCTATGTAAGCAGGAATGTTGGCTCTTCAAACAAAAAGCAGTGACAAAAAAGCAGTGATGTATTCCTTCAATCTTCTCCGCTTTTTTGTTTTACAAGAACTCCCCAGAGTACTGCCTCACACTGTGAAAAGGAAAGCACAGAATTAGATTGAGATTTGGTACTGTTAAAATTCAGACATCAAGACAAGCCCCTCAAATTTACTTTGACCCATACCATATCCTCACTAAAAATGGCCAAAACAAAAGCCAAACTCCAACCCACAAGTTTACATTTAAACTCAGGAATTTTACTGCAACAGGGATTAGTTCTGGTTACCTAAGTTTGGTCAGAACATTTTCCAACACTGTTCAATATATAAAACTGTGCTTTCAAATCATGCAATTAAAGCAATTCACTAGTGCTGGGTCGAAAATTTGATATTCTGAACTTGAAGGAAATCTTTGCCTTCAGAGGTTATCAGCAATATTGCACACAATTGTGCATAAATTCAATTTCCCAAACTGACCCTTTCCACCACCAAAACAAAACAATTCCCACTATCAAACTGACCTTATCTCGTGTGGAGCTGCGGTATCTGAACGCACGGGTCAGCTTAAGGGCGCAAAGCGGCTGCTGTAGCTGCACTGGGGAGAAACCAGGTAAAAAAAAAATAAACTAATTTGACCAAACATTATTTTTTTCAAATCAATGTTCGGGTGCGAGTGCAGATCAATTCGACCCAGCACTAAAATTTCAGTTACCCAAAGCTTGTTTATAAAACAGGACAGCACAGCACAGGAATTATAATTTAAGATGACAGAAAATGGTAGTTTGCTGTTGCAGAAGATTTATTTATTTACTGGAAGTAAAGATTGAACAGAAAACTTTCTGGAGAGATATGATCTGCGCTATATGGTAGACTGTGATTTGTTGTCAATCCAACTGTCAAAAACAACAAAATCACTAGTCTTCCACACAGAACCAGACCACAATCCAAGTTGAGTGATCTTCTATACTTAAAGTTAATGAAGTTTTATTACACAAGCGAAATTTATTACTCACAAAAAGGCATTTTTTAAAAAACATTTAAACAGCAGATACCATTTGTTGAATTTAGCTGGCAGTGAATAAACTAAGCTCTAAAGTCAGATCGCAAATGATGAAAACTTAAATGAAATGGTGCTCAAGTCTTATCTCTGCCTGACAGACAAAGAGGGTAGGAAGAGGAAGTCCATTTAGTTGCTTCACAAAATAAAAAGCATCCTTTATTACTACTTGCCTGTTCTGCAGCAGATACTGTGCATTCTGGATCTGGTCCTGTGTGCCGGTAATGGTGATTATGCGATCCTCAGAGCCTTCAAGAGGTTCGTCAATCTTAATAGATGCTCCAGACTCATGACGAATTTGCTTAATTCTTTGACCTCCTTTACCGATTATAGAACCAGCCAGCTGTTACATTAAAAAGATGTTTGGTTGATGCATATTATAACATGCAACTACTTTCTCAAACAGCCCTGCATGAACTGAAGTCCCCCTAAAGTGAACTGGACCTATTGCATAGTAACATCCCAGAAGAGCTGTTGTTCAATAATTAAACTATACTACAGTGACTAAACGCAGGAAATAAGGAGAAAGCCACATGTTCAAATTTTAATTTCCCTTGTGAGAAATGCAAGAACTACCTAGCTGAATGGAATGCATAAGCATTACTTTTACGTCAACAATATAGAGTCCACATTTAGAATTTTACAGCACAAATAAAGTTGACAAATGGTTGTCACTGAATACTGTAAGTGGATTTGGATAATCACTTTTAGCCTAAACGTGACTTGATTAACATACTTTGCCATGCAGGAGCTTGGTAATGATTTTAAATGAAATGCAACTTACATCTTTAGGGATTGTGACTTGTGTAGTAATGATTGGGCCTCCCAAATCTCCATATCCACCACGGCTCCCTGAAAACCAATTAAGAAAATCTCCAATAACTAAACTTAGATAAAATAATCTAATTAATATACTTGGAACAACAGAATAAAGCAAACTCACCATATCCAGAACCACCCTATACATGAGGATATTTTGGTGGGTGTGGGGGGAAACAAGAGAAAACAGATTAGAATAAAGATGCTTAATTATAACTATCTCCAACTTTAACCATGACCACAACTAGCATACAAGATATTAAACAATTACAGCACCAGTAACAATAAATTTAATTGCACATTAAGCACAGGGTAGGTGGTCAAAGAGAAGCTAGACAGATAACTGCTGTAGTAGTCTGCACTAAGCCATATCACACCTTAAGAGTGATTGCTTTTCCAATAATGCTAGCAGCTGTAAGGTAACTTTCAAAAAAAGTTTAAAATTTTACCCATTGCCATTAGGAAGAGAAGAATACTACCCACGTGCACCTGTTAAAGCTAGTGCCAGGAAGACAGGTTTTAAAGAAGAAATCAAGACTCACCATTCCATCATAGCGATCATTCATTCTGTTCCTGCCATAGAGAGTACGGTCACTACAATGAAATAGGAGCTATTGTAAACACAGCAACTGCCCCAAATCCAGACTACTTTGGCAAGTCAGGATGGTACAGCCTGTTGTCTAAACAATATAGCAAACATCATGAATTAACTATTTTGAATCACATTTAACTTGTTTTGAGCAAAATATGCTTAAAATTGTTCCACGGTGATACAGTACGAACTGATACACAATGTATCTACTCAATACAAACATTTGCTGTTTGCATTTTTTCACTTTTTACTGAAGCCCAATTTAATAACTTGAATTGTCAAATTAAAAATTCAGACTAACTCCAAAAATTGAAACAGAAGCTACTGCAAGTTGTCATGCAAATAATAAACTGTGAATACTGCATACACTGGTAGAAAATAAACGACAATCCTGAAGGATCGCTTTTGATCAGTTTTGCCAGCAGTAACAGCAACCTTACCCTCTAGGTGGAGGTGGGGGAGGAAGAATACGGCCACCTCTACCACCTCTCGCAGCACGAGGCAGAGGTGGTGGGCCCCTACGTGTCGGTGGGCTCATGTCATCATAAGCATCTCTTCTGGGTGGGGGCATTGGACGGCCTCCTCTACCTGCAAGTCCCATAGGACCCCTGCGCTCATATCCAGGAGAGGGAGGATGGGGCCCACCCCTGCCACGCATCTGAAAGGGAACTGGACGTCTTCCTCGGTCATCAAACATCATTGTAAAGCCACCATAATCATAGGTTTCATCGTAGAAGTTTGGATCATATGGCTGTGCACGTCCTTTGACGGGAGACTTGAGACAAAAAGTAGTGTTAATTGCTTGCGGGAAATCTCAACGATATTTGAAATTAACATTTCATTCTACATCAAAACCCAAACAGCTTCCAATCCCTTAAAATCATTATCATTGCAGCAGTCATTGTTTGTCAGATTAGCAGCCAAGCCCTACATGAAAAAATTTAAAGGCAAACTTTAAATTTACTAAGCACTTTCCCTCATTACAGAATACACATGAACAAAGGTCAGTAAAACAATACTTTCACGTAAACGCAGAAGAATAAAGAACACCAACCTCTGCCAACAGTCCCAGGATAATCTTGATACACTCCACCACTCTGTCTGGCTTACCACCAAGCAGAACGACTCTATCCGTTGAATGAGGACAACACTCCTGGAAGAGCTTAATAGTTGTCTGTGTTGTCTAGAATCAAGGAGAAAAATCAACTTACAACAAAATACCTCAGAAGTTTAGACATGAGAGAATTTCACAGCACCACAAATGTAGTCCTACCTTGGCCCTCAATAGGTAACCACAGAATTAAAGTTGTATTAGTTCTCAAGACAGCTCTGATGGTTTGCAAAGCCCAAGAATTGAGAACGTGCCTCATCAAGGCAGCCTCAAAACCAATAGAATGAGTAGACGGATTTTTCGGGCCAAATTCCAGACAGGAATTTTAGACATGCAGAAAATAACTCTGGACTTCCAGATGCACATGGATACAACAATCTTGACAGAAGCAAAATATTTTCTTCACTGATATAATCAGAACTAAAACCTGTCACAGAACAGGTGATACGACCCACCTCTCTCAGCTCCTTTATCTTTACTCCCTTGACGCCAATGATGCTTCCAGCTTGGCTTTGGTGAACAAGCATTCTTAGTTCGCAGTCAAAATCCTTTCCTTTATAGTGTTGATACTGTAAGGTCAAAAGTTGAACAGAAGCATAAAATTCTTGAACTGGTATCCAGGTTTCCTATGTTTTCATCGACTTTAAAGCTGAGTTGTAGACTGCTAATGTAACTCAACTGTTACAACTGCAAGGCTACATCTCATTTACACCAACTTTCTGAAGAAAGAACACAACTCACCTCTTCTAAAGTTGGGATGATCTTCGATAATATATCTCCAATTGTTTCAATATCTGCATTTATACTCAATATGCTGCCAAATTTTTTTAAACCATTGACAATTTAAAGGAGAAGAAAGGAAACAAAATCAGTGAGTAAGCCATTCATAGCATTCTGAAACAATGTAACATTTACTCAGTTCATACATTAACAATTAAATTTAAGTATTTAGTAACCCCCATTATAAATATTTACTAATAAACATGCAAATTTAAACTAATTAAATGTTTCAAATTAAGACAGCTTTGGAAAAATGGATAACTGGAAGGGCTCAGATTAAGTGGGCAAGAAAAACGACGTATAGCTGAGAGCAGAAAGTGGAAAAAAAAATCATTCCTCCCCACCACCAGCAATTTGAGAAACCCCTGGAAATAGATTAGCAATTTTGGCACACCTTTTCATAGGCAAAAGCAGAAGAATGTGAGTATCATGGAGTACAGCATTAAAAGAGGTGTTTGACAAGTTTGGAGAAAAAAGGTTAAGAAACTAGTTGTGGTAACAGCACTATGCCCCTGCAGGAAATCAAACAAAAACAAAGTAAAAAACAGACAGAACAAATGAAAGTGAAGAAGTGAATGGTGACAGAAGTTAGCTTGTAAGACTATGAATGTGGGGAGCAAGATGTACAAGGATAGTGCAAGAAAGACAGATTTAACAAATGATTTAAAATGCAGCAAATATGCAACACTTGAAGCTGTGCTCCTTCCATTAAAATGAATTAGTGGATTGCTCTGGGTGGGCAACTCACGTAATAAAGACCAGCCACAAAAGACTTAATGGGGAAAATAGACAGAAAATAACTTGAAAACAGTACACTTTCTATAAGGGACTACTAATTAATAACAACAAATTCAGGTTATATAGATACAATTCCTTGTTCTAATCAGGCAGTGAGTCATAAACTGTTGGGACATACCGCTCGGGGCCACTGCTGTCTGGGACTGATACACTGGCATTGTACTGCATTGGTCACAAAGGCGTTCGTGGTTGTTGGCATTGGGCAAGGGCATTCAGTGAAGTTCAGGTATTGGTGCCCATTGGCATTTGAGCACATTATGGGCATAGCCAACCAGGGTATTCAGATGGGCGTTCAAGGGGCAGATGGGTCAACGTCATGATGGGCAACGCAGGGAACATGTCGATCCAGTACAAGGGCAACGGAGATAAATGGCCAAAAAAACAAGGAGAGGGAAGAGGGGGGAAAAGGAGTAAATTTTAATTGAATGATATTAAAAAAATCTATTCTCATCACTCTATATATCCTCTGTACAGACTTCTGAAGACTCTACGAGACACTTCATAACTATAATTTTAGAACAAACAGTTACTTTAAACAGTATTTCGCCTTATAACAAGGGAAATAAATACAAATCACTAAAAGAAGTTAACATTAAACCTATTCTGCTACAGGGCATCTATTTATGCTAGCTAATATAAAAATTACAATTCTGTTCCACTTCATTTTTCTCAAAACATTCCCTCCCATCTATGGAAACATAGTTTAACACTGTTCTATACCCAATTTCATATCAAGCATTCTTCTTTACATAAAGCAGTCTTTGTCCTTCACGTACATCTGTATAGCTGTTGAAGTAAGAACAGATGGACATCTTTAAAAAAAAAGATAAGTTCTGACTCTGGGAAACTCTGGATTACACTAGCCACCTGCAATGTTTCTCCATTTAATATTGTAGATCACAAACAGGATAAGCTGCAATCAAGGATTGTTACAGATATGGACACCTTAAAAGACAACTATGATAATTCAAAACTACATCCTAATTTTTAATAAAGTGTTTAATGATATCTCCTCAGATCTAGCCCATCTATAAAATTTCAGAATAATAGATTACACAATATTACAAATGGCTCTGTCCTCCCAGAACAGTATAATTAACTCATTTTAAAATGTTCATAGTTTCACTGACTGACTATCAATATAATCACAACACAATGAAGACAGCAAAATTTCAGTTACAAGTTACCAACTTACTGAAAAAGTTATTGACTTAAGCACTAGATCTCATACATCTTAACCTACACTATAGATGTATACTCACGTCTGTACGCAATGACTTGATATTTTTGCCACCTTTTCCAATTACTGCTCCAGCATTCTTAAAAAGAAATCAAAGTTAAAATTCTAAGCAACCTTCACTACATCTTTGTGCGTTCAGAAGTAACACTCAAAATGTCTATAAGTACAGTTATGCAACCTCTTATTCTACTCAAGATTAAATGCCAATCACCCACTGCTTGAAACTAGAAAATTCTCACCTTGCTCTGCAACAGAAGTCGTAGTTCCACACACTGGTCATTATTCCGAGACCTCTTAAAGGCTTGCTCTCCATCATGGTCCTCAGCAGGACGTTTGCCTGAAAGTTTTGTGTGTTTTTTTTAAAAAAATCAAGCTGCATGTAAACATTTCTGGCACATTAAGTCTAACATCAAAATACTGGTAATTCAGTGCTTCATTAGCACCCTGGTTGTACAATTTGTTAATAATTAGTTAAGAGCACACTTAGAACAAAATAATCTACAAGTCTTTCCACATTGCTTTACTGTCTCACTTACCTTCTGTGAAAGGTAACAACAACGTTCAACAATCCAACCTAGAAAATGCACACTCCAACAGCACGTGCAATTTGTTCTCATTTAATACAGTTGTTACATTATCTGCTGAAATCTGGTCAAAAACTTAATTCAAACTTTTCTAGTCAGTTATTAAATTTGCAGTCTACATACAATTCTAGTTATCTATATACAATTCTAGGTACTAGAACAGATTTTAGTGTAACAATAGACAGCAATTATTCATCTGTTGAGAGAAGTCATTTTTATTGGAAATCATTGCACCCAAGAAAATTAGCTGTCATCTTGTGAAGTACTGACTGGCCAACGTTTGTAATACACAGCCGTCAGTGCGGTACACCACTTCACAGTGAAAATTAAATGGTCAGCTAAGGAAGAATGTTGTTTGGTGAAAATGAATTTATAAATGGGTGGGTAAAACATGTAGAGACTTCAACAGTAAAATGGCCCCAGTAAGAGATCTTAAAATGGTAAGTTTACTGAAAGGCACATGCAATGTCAACAGCCAGCCTGATTCTGAAAATCAGGGTGCGTATAGAAAAAGTCAAAATCAAGCAGAGATAGTAGGAACTGCAGATGCTGGAGAATCTGAGATAACAAGGTGTAGAGCTGGATGAACACAGCTGGCAAGCAGCATCTTGACAGTTACAATCATAGCAACTTGAATGTCATCTAACTCCAAAAACACTGGAGGGTGCAACAGAAGTTGCAATTAGAAAGACAGTGGAAAAACATGGACATGGTAGGGCACATAGTAATGTGGAGGTGCAAACTGATTAAATGGGAAGAGAAAAATGAAAGAACTTGCAGACAATTGAGGAAAACGTTTCTCTAACTCATTCAAAAGATTCATACAATGCAACTTTCTCCTATGAACACAGAAATATTCCCAAACTTTAACAATCAGAACTGCTATACCACTTCAGGAAACCAATTAAAAACAAAATCAGTTCGTGACATATCAAGGTAACATTAATGCAAAAATTAATAATCTTATGACTATCAATACAAGAAATACAAAAAAGCAAAACATACAAGAACCAGGGCTAAGACTACTACCGTTGGTCTCTGGGCTGTTATATTTGATGTCTTGCTGATCAGTTTCCATTTTAGGTATCAAGTACTGCGATTAATACGCAAAACTTGTTTTGCAGCTAGTCTGTAAGACAAAAATTTTCCAAATTATTTAATACTCAGTTGCTAAAGCAAGTCAATCATCCAATACAAACTACAGGAAAGCAATATTTTTCTTATTAGTCACTCAATTAACATTAATTTGAATTAATCAAGATTATGCATTCACCCAAAGAAGTGAACTTCTTGCATTTATCTATCTTGAAAAAAGGCAATTCAAGCGAAGAGTTTTAGGCACTCTATTCATCCTGAACAAAATGCAATGAATGAACTTAAGTCTTCCTGCACAAGGCCTGCAGAAGGCATGAAAATATTAGCTGCAAATACTTAACCCTCTTTCCCCAACATGCACAATTCCAAAACTTTTCATTACATGATTTTTAAAAAATACATGGCAGCACAGTATGCTTATTGTCACAACTCAAGATGGCTTGATTTACAGTATTCACTTTCACACTAAGAATCACTTTAGTTCAGTTGCGTTTTTGGATAAGCCAGCTTATTTAAACAAGACAAAGTTACATGTTATATAAACTAAACAATATTAGAAACTTTGCAAATCTGACATGACTTGTGGACAGAACGTGTGAACACTGACTAGATCGATTTCTTCAGACACCGACAGGTAGAAACATCCAAATTATACACTGCCAAAATGGAATAAAATGTAGGAAAGACCTCATGGATTAAAAAAAGTACAATGGCACTGGTGAAAACATTTACTCAAAGCGCATAAGTGCCAGGTAAAAGATTAACCCAAACACAAGCACCTGATAAACAACATTCAAACTCAAAACAAAAGAATGAGAAGATGCACATGAATTGAATTTAAAAATACCAGTATTAAGTTCAGAACAAATGGTGCTCTTCATGTTCATAAAGAGGTTCACTGGAAGTCTGGAACAGGGTATGTACAGAAAAAAAATTTAGGCACGCTAGGAAGTAAATTCAAAATGACAGAGCAGATTCCCCCAATTAGCCAACCATACTGAACAGGAAATACAGCATACTGAATTGAATGTAAGTGGTACTAGTTCACTAAATTGTTGGCAGGCACATGGGCCATTAAAGCTTCAAGTCATCCATTAATGATATTTTGTTGCCCGCACACATGGGGGGAAAACAGCTCTTTTACAATGCTGAGAAAAATGGGTAAGACTTGTTTAGTGATGGAGGGTGGCTATGCAGCTAGTCTGCAAGACAAAACTAGAAGGCATACATTTAAGACCAAGAGGGGCAACTTGCTCCAAAGGGTGGCGCATACATGGAACAAGATGCCAGAGTAAGTGGTAGAAGCAGGTACAATTACAATATTTAAAGACATTTGGATAGATACACTGATAGGGAAAAAAAGCAATAAGGGCCAAAACAGGCAAATTGGGACTAGGACAGTTTAGGAAAGCTGGTTGCCATGGACAAGTTAGGCTGAAGGGTCCATTCCCACGCTGAACACTTCTGTAATTATCAAAAAAATCAAAACCACATCACAATGGATATACAGAAACCAGGAAGGGAAGGCAGGATGGCAGATATAGTTCAGGTAGCTTTGAGAGTCAGTGTTTATTTATAGGCATGACATCTAACAAATGGAAAGTTGCTAATGTTTAGTAAAATACCACAACTGCCTAACATAAGAGATGGAAAACTGAAGCAAATTCTGGGCAAAAACAGAAAACTGTGCCGATACAGTTGGGGAAGGACTAGCATACCTTACCAAAAGGAACACAAGAAACACTTGCACAAAGTTGACATGCAGGTTCAGCAAGTGATTAGAAAAACAAGTGAAATTTTCAGGTTTACTGAAAAAGAAATGGAATAGAAAGGAGGAGGGGTGCTTTACTGGGAACATGCATGGTCTTAGTGAGATGTCACCCTAAATATGATTAGTTTTGGTCATGTTTGCAAAGGGTATAACTATTTTATCAGTTTAGGGAAAAAAAATTAGAATTCTACAATCCCATCAAGGCTGCACCAACAGCATTCCACTCAGACTCATCCCATATGGGGTTTTTAAAGCCATAGATAACCCACTAATCTGCACAATCCTGGACACCATAGGATAGTTTTAAGCATGGCCAATCCACTTAACCAGCACACCTTTGGACTGTAGCAGGAAACCAAAGCACCCAGCGGAAACGGACTTTAATTTGTGGGACAATGACCCCAAGTTGCAATGAAGACAATGTTGGATCAGTTAGAGTCTGGACGACTGAAGGCTTACTTTACTGAAATACTGAACAGCCTTCATTGACCCATCCATCAATGGAGAATTTCTAAGACGGAGTCACAAAAAAAATCCCACTCTGGCTTCATTTGTATAATTACAGGGCAGTCTCCATAGCTGTACCCTTTTATCTATAACTAGCACATTAAGTTAACTAGAGATCAGTAAAGACTGCTATGGCTTTGGGGAAACGGTGCACCTCAGTTCAAGGAAGAAGCAGAGGACTTCAAACTATGAAGATGTTAAAGACACCAAGGCTGAAATTGGGATAAGCATCATGTGCAAGTCACTACGTAGTAGTAAACTACAAAATGTTGCCACTAGTGCAATTGTTGGGGGAAGGGAAAGAAGAGGTCTAAATTCATCCAGAACTATTTCCCTAACAATTCAATTCCTTAGTAAACTCAACTCTTGAAGCAATGGACAGGGATACGTGTTTTTAAAACACCCAGTTGCACATTTATCTCTGCATTTTAAACTAAACCTGCAAATTCAATTCAGATTTATAATGTGGTATTTTCTCCCCCACCTAAAGCAAAGTGGAATTACAGCCAACTTTTGTTTCTTTGGGAGCAGAAAAAAAGTGATAGAAATAACATCTCAACTTGTTAATTTGAGACAAAAATTCGACTTGTAAGTGGCAGTAGAATTTATACGTGCCCCTGAAGAAATCTTGTTTCAAGATCAAAAACCGAACTTGAACTTAACGTCAAGCCAAGACACGTTCTGGGATAATTAGCTGAGCGCCTAATTTACCTCAAATGATTTGACCGCCTGAAGAGAATGGGAACAAAACATTTTTTGAGCTAACCACGAACACTAAAATCTGATGCTAAACCGTCTTAGGACGTTGGGGGTTTCAGATGCAAATTTAGGCTTCGTCAAAGGGAGAAATTATCATATCATGTATGGCCCAAGGCATAAACTGTAGCCCCCTAAATATAAAACAACACGTGGGCGAAACAAAAAAGCGCGTGTCGGATGAAATCCGGCCACTCGAGCGCCATCGTGATGCAAATGGAGCGGGAATATCTCAGAACCTGAAAACATACAAGGATGGTAATTATTAAACAACAGCGGCAAAGTAACGGCCCCGTCTAGTTCAGGCGTTTTACACTAACACATGGTCAACGACAAAACGTCGCGGGGAAGACTGTCTCCACCAGTTCGGCTGCAAATTTTGTGATCGGCGTCAGAGGTCTGTGCTCAACAAAAACCCACTGCCTCCAGCTGCAGTGAACAACCTCAAAATGGCCGATGCAATGAGACAGCGAAATGTGCCGACGATCAGAGACCGAATCTACTGCACTACGGCCCGACTCGTTGACCGATTGGCGGCGGTGACGGATCGCGCTCACACCCTCCCCTGTCTGCCTCAGGGAGCAAGGGCGAACCCAAACCACCTCCAGAACCCGACAGCCATTCCGACAACAACCGTCGTTAAAATGGCGGCGCGGTTCGTACTCTGAGGCACTCACGATCGATTGCCTTTTCCTTTTCAGCGGGGGAGGGGGAGGGAAGGAGGGAGGATGAAGCCCGCCGCCATTTACCCCGTGACTCGACAAAGAGTCCGAGACGACAAACGACGGCATCAGGGAATAAGGCCGCAATCAGCCACACCAACTAGGCCCATACTCAGTGGTGGTTTCATACATATCAGAGAAACTTCTAAAAAAAAATTCGATTCGGAAAGAAAAAAAAATCGCCACTTTTTGTATTCGTGCGGTAATCCGAGTGTTTTAAAAAACCAAGGCACCGAAGTAAGATGTCTTCCACATCCACCCACAACATCCACGCTAACGACGAACATGAGCTCCCAATAATCGCATTCCTCTAAAAAACGCGAATGTTTCTTGCCTATTTATGACTACACTCAGATTTTGTTTTTCAGAAAAGCAGAAATAAATCAAATTTGGTATGCTGCTAAGTCTAATACCTTACCAAAGCTAAAAGCTGCGAACAGGACCCGAGCTCAGCTTTCAGGACGAGCGAAACAAAATGGATCGCTCTGGTGTGGCACAGACTGCTTTACCCAGAAGCCACAGCGGCCATTGGCCCCACCCCAGTCCGCGGTCCCGGGCTCTGGTTGGTGCAGATGCAGCCCCGCCCAGCACCCTGGTGATGTAGCTCGAGAGCCCTCTTGTTGCGATTGGTCAATATACCCGTTAATCAAATCGGCTAGCCCCATTGTCGGTTAAAATATAAAATTATATAAAACATGTTGTGAGCGGTTCTTACCAAGTATTTCAAGTTATAGCCCTTTAGAACTGCTTTCTTAAAAAATCGTGACCGCATAATAAATATCGTTTCATATAGTTCTTTTAGATCTGTATGTTGTGGCGAGCAGATCATGAAACAACCACCAAACGATGAAGAACTATGAGATATCGCGAGAGTTGGATCCGCGGGCGCGCGGGCGGGAGAGAATTCTGGAAAAAAAGTAGTTGGTGCCAGTGGAGGAGGAAGGATGAAGGGCAATTTGGGAAGTGGGGGACGGGACTCGTATAACATATACAGCTCAACAATGGAGGGCTGCGTTAACATAGGTTGAGTATTGATCGTCGAGTTAGAACAGCTTTGGTCCAAGTAGCTTTTACTTTGCAGGCCTTTGATGCATTCGAGTTCCAGTCGGTTTGCTCGCTCTATGGGTTTCAACGCTTGTAATAATAGCAATAGTTTCTAAAGATGTAGGATAAGATTACTTTATTCAACAATCGCATTTTTTAAAAAAAGTGCATAACCATATCTTCCGTTTGAATCCATCTCCCTCAATTAAGTAAATGGATGAAAATATTTAGCTGGTCAGGAAACGTTTGGAGATAAATAAGTAACTGTTGGCTCCGGTGACTTCTTATTTGGATCTTCAGTTAAATTTCCCCCTGCGTATAAGGTGCATGATTCGTTGAAAGTTTCCAGCATTTTTCCGTTTTTATTTAAGGTTTCCAGCATCCGTAGTATTTTGCTTTTAGACTTTCTCATGTGAGGCATGGTCGTGGAGGGCCTTACTGTCCTAAACTGTATGGGTTTTGAAAGACGCCACGGATTACAGTCCATCTTTATAGGTAAGTTAATTAGGTAGGCAAAAACTTGGCAGACTGAATATACAGTAGGAGAATACGAGCAGAATATTATTCATTGTGAGGCTGGATGAACACAGCAGGCCAAGCAGCATCTCAGGAACACAAAAGCTGACGTTTCGGGCCTAGACCCTTCATCAGAGAGGGGGATGGGGGGAGGGAACTGGAATAAATAGGGAGAGAGGGGGAGGCGGACCGAAGATGGAGAGTAAAGAAGATAGGTGGAGAGAGTGTAGGTGGGGAGGTAGGGAGGGGATAGGTCAGTCCAGGGAAGACGGACAGGTCAAGGAGGTGGGATGAGGTTAGTAGGTAGCTGGGGGTGCGGCTTGGGGTGGGAGGAAGGGATGGGTGAGAGGAAGAACCGGTTAGGGAGGCAGAGACAGGTTGGACTGGTTTTGGGATGCAGTGGGTGGGGGGGAAGAGCTGGGCTGGTTGTGTGGTGCAGTGGGGGGAGGGGATGAACTGGGCTGGTTTAGGGATGCAGTAGGGGAAGGGGAGATTTTGAAACTGGTGAAGTCCACATTGATACCATATGGCTGCAGGGTTCCCAGGCGGAATATGAGTTGCTGTTCCTGCAACCTTCGGGTGGCATCATTGTGGCAGTGCAGGAGGCCCATGATGGACATGTCATCAAGAGAATGGGAGGGGGAGTGGAAATGGTTTGCGACTGGGAGGTGCAGTTGTTTGTTGCGAACTGAGCGGAGGTGTTCTGCAAAGCGGTCCCCAAGCCTCCGCTTGGTTTCCCCAATGTAGAGGAAGCCGCACCGGGTACAGTGGATGCAGTATACCACATTGGCAGATGTGCAGGTGAACCTCTGCTTAATGTGGAATGTCATCTTGGGGCCTGGGATGGGGGTGAGGGAGGAGGTGTGGGGACAAGTGTAGCATTTCCTGCGGTTGCAGGGGAAGGTGCCGGATGTGGTGGGGTTGGAGGGCAGTGTGGAGCGAACAAGGGAGTCACGGAGAGAGTGGTCTCTCCGGAAAGCAGACAGGGGAGGGGATGGAAAAATGTCTTGGGTGGTGGGGTCGGATTGTAAATGGCGGAAGTGTCGGAGGATAATGCGTTGTATCCGGAGGTTGGTAGGGTGGTGTGTGAGAACGAGGGGGATCCTCTTGGGGCGGTTGTGGCGGGGGCGTGGTGTGAGGGATGTGTCGCGGGAAATGCGGGAGACGCGGTCAAGGGCGTTCTCAATCACCGTGGGGGGAAAGTTGCGGTCCTTAAAGAACTTGGACATCTGGGATGTGCGGGAGTGGAATGTCTTATCGTGGGAGCAGATGCGGCGGAGGCGGAGGAATTGGGAATAGGGTATGGAATTTTTGCAGGAGGGTGGGCGGGAGGAGGTGTATTCTAGGTAGCTGTGGGAGTCGGTGGGCTTGAAATGGACATCAGTTACAAGCTGGTTGCCTGAGATGGAGACTGTGAGGTCCAGGAAGGTGAGGGATGTGCTGGAGATGGCCCAGGTGAACTGAAGGTTGGGGTGGAAGGTGTTGGTGAAGTGGATGAACTGTTCGAGCTCCTCTGGGGAGCAAGAGGCGGCGCCGATACAGTCATCAATGTACCGGAGGAAGAGGTGGGGTTTGGGGCCTGTGTAGGTGCGGAAGAGGGACTGTTCCACGTAACCTACAAAGAGGCAGACTTCACCAGTTTCAAAATCTCCCCTTCCCCTACTGCATCCCTAAACCAGCCCAGTTCATCCCCTCCCCCCACTGCACCACACAACCAGCCCAGCTCTTCCCCCCCCCACCCACTGCATCCCAAAACCAGTCCAACCTGTCTCTGCCTCCCTAACCGGTTCTTCCTCTCACCCATCCCTTCCTCCCACCCCAAGCCGCACCCCCAGCTACCTACTAACCTCATCCCACCTCCTTGACCTGTCCGTCTTCCCTGGACTGACCTATCCCCTCCCTACCTCCCCACCTACACTCTCTCCACCTGTCTTCTTTACTCTCCATCTTCGGTCCGCCTCCCCCTCTCTCCCTATTTATTCCAGTTCCCTCCCCCCATCCCCCTCTCTGATGAAGGGTCTAGGCCCGAAACGTCAGCTTTTGTGCTCCTGAGATGCTGCTTGGCCTGCTGTGTTCATCCAGCCTCACATTTTATTATCTTGGAATCTCCAGCATCTGCAGTTCCCATTATCTCTGAGAATATTATTCAAATTGAGATAGGTGCAGCCGGTAAGCAGTTTGGGATCCTTGAACGTGCAGTTAAAAACTGGCCTCAAGTTCAGTGGGTAACACAACATAGAACATTACAGCGCAGTACAGAGGGAAGGCAACTGGAATGTGGCTCTGATTTCAAAGCGAATGTAGGATCAAAGTAGGGGCGTCTTGCTAATACTGGAATAGTGTGAACAGTTTTGGTCCCTTTTAACAGGGAAATATATTATTGGTATTGAAGACAGCCAGAGAAAGTTCACGAGGTTCATCCTCGAGTTGAGGTTGCGATAGGCAGATTTCTACTCCTAAAAATAATCAATGGTTATGGGTAAAAGGCAGGAAAATGGATTCAAGGATTATTATCAGCCATGATGTAGGAGCAGAAGTTGCTCATTTGACCCATTGATACTAGTCCATAAATGACCAAGGATGTCAAAATGAAATTTTGATGACTTTTTAAAAAAATCTGGGCAATGTTGGATTAGGTCTGCATTTATTACACATCCCTAATTAGAAACTTAGAGGTGGTAGAGAGCTAGCTGCTTGAGCTGCTGGGTGTCTTTTGGGTTTAGGCATGCCCAGTGTTAAGAGACTTCCAGGATTTTGACCCAACAGCAAGAGTTCCAAATTAAGATGGTGTGTGACTTGGATGGGGACATGAGTGGTATTTCCATAATCTGCTGGCCTTGTACTAGGTCGTAGAGGCCATGGGTTTGGCAAATGCAAAACTGCATGTTTAGCAGAGGCTTGGCAAGTTACTTCAGTGCATCTTGTAGATGTTGCACATTACTGCCGCTGTGTGTTATAGTTTTGAACAAATTGAATATAAATGATTGTGGATGGATTACCTTGTCTTGGATGGTGTTGAGCTTCTTGTGTTGTTGGAACTACACCTATCGAGGCAAGTGAAGTATTCCATCACACTCCTGATTTGGAACCTTTGAGAAGTTGGACAACCATTCGTGACACTGGAAATGGGTTTATTGCCACAGAGTTCCTTGTGCCTGACCTTCCTTGCCATCATTTATATATAAAAGTGATTCAATTTCATTTGGTCAGATTGATGTTATTGTAAGGTATGCGGCTGTTGGTGACTGTGAGTGTTGGCTTTTATGACGGATTTTTAAAATTTGTTTCTGAGATGCAATTGAAGATGCAGTCTTGCTTTGAAGCCATAATTACCTTTTAAGAAGGTTGTGGATTATGTGACACTGGACTAGACCACTAGACTAATGATCAAGTAATTATGAAGGAATGATGATATAACACATGACTTGGAGGGGAACTTGTAGGTGGTAGGATACCCTCGTGCCTGCCATCCTTAATCCTGTAGGCTGTAGGGATTGTGTTGCCAAATGCTTGATTAAAGAACAAGTTGGTATGCACAGGGCATTAAAATGTAGTGCCAAATCGCCAAAACAAAGCAAATATCTTGTGATTTTTTTTTAGGTTCGAGTATGGTGTTCAAGCCCATTAAATGAAATTTAGAAAACCAAAATGATCTCTGCAAGAATTGAAACTTGGTTGGAAGCAACATGGCATCTCAAAGTTCCTTCACATTGGCTTCAGGCCTGTGTAGAGTGGATTCAACAGGAGAACCAAGGTGTTACTCTAACACAGGCCCAAATCAACAAACAAGTTTTTGAGCAATGGCTTCTTACTGACCTCCGAGATCTGGAGTATCCAATTTTGCCAGAAGGAATCTCTGCAATGCAGAAATGCGATCTCAATGGATTTTACTGCTTGCAGATTGATTCACTAATTGATGTCAGCCAAGCTGCATACAGCCAGCTACAAAAAATCAGGGGAAAGGACACTTCTAATGAACAAGTGACATCAACACAAATATCGCAAAGATCTTGGGAAGCAAAACCAACCCGAATGTTGATGCTGCAATTAACAGATGGAGTCCAGGAACTTCAAGGTATGGAATATAAGCCTATTCCTGCTTTGCATAGCAGCCTTTCACCAGGCACAAAAATCTTGTTGCTGGGTAATATTGCCTGCCGATTAGGAGTTCTGCTTATTAAACCTGAAAATGTAAGGCTGATGGGAGGTGAAGTGGAATCTCTTATGGAAGAAAACTCCCAAGAGAGACTACTTGCAAGGTTAATTGGAGAACCATATGATACTGCTGTAACCAGAGTGAATAATAATCAAAATACAACTGAAAGGACTAATGGGATGCCTCAGCTCTTGGAACCTTCGGATGATGAGCTTTTGGCTGGTTTTGATGAAAATGATCTGCTTTTGGAGTCCAGAATTAATTCTGAAAGTGGATATTGTAGTAGAACTGGCACTTTAAGTTGTGTTTCCAATTGCACACAGCCTTTAAGCAGCAGATGGCAAAGTATGGACTCTCAGACTCCAGAAATGTCCACAGGATTTCAAAGAGAAGATAGCGAATTAATAGATTGTAATGATGAAGACTTTGATGAGTTTCCCATGGATGAAGTTGATGATTTGCTCATCCAGGGTGAATTGAATGCAGAAACTGAGCATGATAGAACAATGAGCCAATTCCCAGAATTTCTCAAATCCTTAGAGCAGCCACAGAGAAATAACATTAAGCATGCTGCAGAAGCAGCAGATAGCAGACCCAGTACATGCCATAAGCAAAGTGTATTAGCTGCTGATAATACTTCTGGCTGTCAAATAAAAAACCAAGCTAATCTTCTTAAAAGTGGCATTTATACTGAAAATGCAAGGCCGGATTCTATGCTAAATGATCACGATTCCATGAAAAAGACAGGCATTACTCCTGTGGAAGGAATAAATAATACAAGTGTTCTCACCACGGAACTGAGAAAGGAACAGCTTAATTCATTAATGCTGTATGAGTCCTTTGACAGTAGGCCAAAGAACGACTCTGTACCTGAAAATCTGTGCACCCTGTCTGAAGTAATTTCAGGTTCTTCTGGCACTGGAGGCAATTTTCAGAATGGTGCAGGAATAAGCAATATGAATGGAAGAAAGTTCAACGATCAGTTTGTGGGATTGAATTCTCTACCGTTTACATACCTAAATATTCTTTTAGATAAGAAACCTGATGTAATAACTGTGGTACAAATCAAAGCGTTCATTGTTACCTTACTGGACAAACTCACAAGTAATGGTGGACTGTGGAGTATTAAAGCTAGAATATCAGATGGTACTGCCTACATGGATGTAGAACTTATTGATAACATTTTGAAAAGCTTGATTGGTTTTTCGGTGGCTGAAATGAGAAACTCAATAAAATGTCCTAATCAACAGCAGAAGATAACCGTGGGGTTACAAAAATGCCAACAGGAGTTGGTGGACCTCTGTTGTCTAATGACTATTGAATTTAACCCAACCGTAACTACTGCTAGAGTTTTGGCATTCCGTGAAGTAACTCTAGAAGACCTGCAGCATTTAGAATACCGGGTACGTTCAGAAAGAATGTTGACTAAATAATTAAACAACTGGAGTTTGAGATTTATTTTCCGTGTGCTATTGCATTACAGATTTGGAGGATTATTTTAATCAAATTAAAATACATGTGTTTAATTTGTGAAATTTGACTTCTGAAAAATAAACAGTTTTTAAAATGTTTTGATTTTTTTCATTGCTAACTTTCAAGCAGCTAGAATGTACCCTGTTGTTTCATGGTCTTTGCCTCAACAGGCATGAAGTCACTAAAAATGAATTTAACTACTGATGTTAGCATATTCAACTTTTCCAGAAAAATGCAGAATGTACTGTAATGAGAACTTGCTACAAGTTATTCATGAAGTAGAATCATTTTTGCTGCAGAGCGAGTGAGCTGTTTTTGTTAATTGTTAGTTTCCTATTTATCTCTGCATTATGACATGCTGATCATACACAGTGTGAAATCATGACTGTAGGATTGAACATCTGAGTAATTTTACTCTTCTAAAACTTGTTCTAAACATGTTTGTTGCTCCCTTTGAAATATGGTATTCTTGTATGTGTCTTAATGAATGCAAGATGGAAAGCTTTTCATATGCAGGTAGTTCTCCTATAATGCAATAGTTGCATTCTTGTGAGAGTGTGCTGTAGAAAATTGTGTTACAGGGAAATCAGTATAGAAAATTGCTATACCTCTACAGCAGAAAGTTCATGTTATCCAAACAGTGTCTACTATTCATTAATTGCGTTACAGCCAGTTCGCACTAATGAATCATGCGTTATAGCAGAACTACCTGCATGCCTGTCTTTTCCAGCTATGTAATGCAATGGATAGTTCCTCAATACAACAGTTCCACAACAAACCTTTCAAATTTTAAATTCCTTCATTCATTCAAATGTGGGAGTCAATTATTGTTATGTATCTCATTTGCGTGCGGTCATGATTGACCTACCCTCTATACATAATAAATTTCATGTAGGCCTGGCGTGGGGTTATGGCCCTGAGTGGGCAACATAGGACAGATATGAATGGAATCAGGAAATGCAAGGTTTCTGCCTCAAAGATAGAGGGTAACAATACCTACTGTGATTGGATGAAAGCTCTGTGCACAGCATTAACATCCTGACTAAGGCTGAGGCAGTGCTAACTGGATGGCATTATAGAACATAGAACATTACAGCACAGTACAGGCCCTTCGGCCCTCGATGTTGAGCTGACCTGCCATACCAATCTGAAGCCCATCTAACCTACACTGTTCCATGTACATCCATATGCTTGTCCAATGACAACTTAAATGTACCTAAAGTTGGCGAAACTACTACCGTTGCAGGCAAAGTGTTCCATACCCTTACTACTCTCTGAGTAAAGAAACCACCTCTGACATCTGTCCTATATCTTTCACCCCTCAATTTAAAGCTATGCCCTCCTAAGAAAAAGGCTCTACCTATCTAGCCCATCTAACACTCTGATTATCTTATATGTCTCAATTAAGTCACCTCTCAACCTTCTTCTCACGAACAAAAACAGCCTCAAGTCCCTCAGCCTTTGCTCGTAAGACCTTTCCTCCATACCAGGCAACATCCTAGCAAATCTCCTCTGCACCCTTTCCAAAGCTTCCAGATCCTTCTTATAATGCAGTGACCAGAACTGTACGCAATACTCCAAGTGCGGCCGCACCAGAGTTTTGTACAGCTGCAGCATAACCTCTTGGTTCTGGAACTCGATCTCTCTATTAATAAAAGCTAAAACACTGTATGCCTTCTTAACAGCCCTGTCAACCTGGCTGGCAACTTTCACGGGCACCGAGATCTCTCTGCTCATCTACACTACCAAGAATCTTACCATTAGCCCAGAACTTTGCATTCAGGTTACTCCTACCAAAGTGCATCACCTCACACTTGTCCACATTAAACTGCATTTGCCACCTCTCAGCCCAGCTCTGCAGCTTATCTATGTCTCTCTGTAACCTACAACATCCTTTGTCACTATCCACAACTCCACGGACCTTAGTGTCGTCTGCAAATTTACTAACCCATCCTTCTACACCCTCATCCTGGTCATTTATAAAAATGACAAACAGCAGTGGACCCAACACCGACCCTTGAGGTGCACCACTCGTAACTGGACTCCAGGATGAACATTTCCCATCAACCACCACCCTCTGTCTTCTTTCAGCCAGCCAATTTCTGATTCAAATTGCTAAATCTCCCACAATCCCATTCCTCTGCATTTTGTACAATACTGTGGGGAACCTTATCGAAAGCCTTGCTGAAATCCATATACACCACATCAACCGGTTTACTCTCATCTACCTGTTTGGTCACCTTCTCAAAGAACTCAATAAGGTTTGTGAGGCATCACCTACCCTTCACAAAACCATGCTGAACATCCCTAATCAAATTATTTTTTTCTAAATGGTAATAAATCCTATCTCTTGTAACCTTTTCCAACGCTTTACCAACAACTGAAGTAAGGCTCACTGGTCTATAATTACCAGGGTTGTCTCTACTCCCCTTCTTGAACAGGGGAACTACATTTGCTATCGTCCAGTCTTCTGGCACTATTCCTGTAGACAATGACGAGTTGAAGATCAATGCCAAAGGCTCAGCAATCTCCTCCATGGCTTCCCAGAGGATCCTAGGATAAATCCCATCTGGCCCAGGGGACTTATCTATTTTCACCCTCTGTAGGATTTCTAATATCTCTTCCTTGTGAACCTCAATCCCACCTAGTCTAGTAGCCTGTATCTCAGTATTCTCCTCGACAACATTGTTGTTTTCTAGAGTGAATACTGTTGAAAAATATTCATTTAGCACTTCCCCTATCTCACCTGACTCCACACACAACTTACCACTACTATCCTTGATTGTCTCTAATCTTACTTCCATCATTCTTTTATTCCTTAAATACCTATAGAAAGCATTAGGGTTTACCCTGATCCTGTCCGCCAACAACTTCTTATGCCTCCTCCTGGCTCTTCTGAGCTCTCTCTTTAGGTCTTTCCTTGCTACCTTGTAACCCTCAAGCACGCTAACTGAGCCTTCACATCTCATCCTAACATAAGCCTTCTTCTTCCTCATGACCAGTGATTCCACACCCTTCGTAAACCACGGCTCCCGCGCTCTACAGCTTCTGCCCTCCCTGACAGGTACATACTTATCTAGGACACACAGGAGCTTTTCCTTGAATAAGCTCCAATTTCTAATGTGCCCATCCCCTGCAGTTTCCTTCCCCATCCTATGCTCCCTAAATCTTGCCTAATCTCATCGTAATTGCCTTTCCCCCAGCTATAACTCTTGCCCAGTGGTATACACCTATCCCTTTCCATCGTTAAAGTAAACATAACAAAATTGTGATCGCTATCACCAAAGTGCTCACCTACTTCCAAATCTAACACCTGGCCAGGCTCATTACCCAGTACCAAATCTAATGTGGCTTTGCCCCTTGTTGGCCTATCTACATACTGTGTCAGGAAGCCCTCCTTAATACATAGAACAGTACAGCACAGAACAGGCCCTTCAGCCCACAATGTTGTGCCGACCATTGATCCTCATGTATGCACCCTCAAATTTCTGTGACCATATGCATGTCCAGCAGTCTCTTAAATGACCCCAATGACCTCGCTTCCACAACTGCTGCTGGCAATGCATTCCATGCTCTCACAACTCTCTGTGTAAAGAACCCGCCTCTGACATCCCCTCTATACTTTCCACCAACCAGCTTAAAACTATGACCCCTTGTGCTAGCCATTTCTGCACTGGGAAATAGTCTCTGGCTATCAACTCTATCTATGCCTCTCATTATCTTGTATACCTCAATTAGGTCCCCTCTCCTCGTCCTTTTCTCCAATGAAAAGAGACCAAGCTCAGTCAACCTCTCTTTATAAGATAAGCCCTCCAGTCCAGGCAGCATCCTGGTAAAA
The DNA here is from genome assembly GCF_030684315.1 of Stegostoma tigrinum. Taxonomy (NCBI): domain Eukaryota; kingdom Metazoa; phylum Chordata; class Chondrichthyes; order Orectolobiformes; family Stegostomatidae; genus Stegostoma; species Stegostoma tigrinum. The sequence goes on along the minus strand of NC_081356.1, from coordinate 60,384,225 downwards.
CCTCCTCTGAACCTTCTCCAAAGCATCCACATCTTTCCTATAATAGGGCGCCCAGAACTGGACGCAGTATTTCAAGTGCGGTCTAACCAAAGTTTTATAGAGCTGCAACAAGATCTCACGACTCTTAAACTCAATCCCCCTGTTAATGAAAGCCAAAACACTATATGCTTTCTTAACAACCCTGTCCACTTGGGTGGCCATTTTAAGGGATCTATGTATCTGCACACCAAGATCCCTCTGTTCCTCCACACTGCCAAGAATCCTATCCTTAATCCTGTACTCAGCTTTCAAATTCGACCTTCCAAAATGCATCACCTCGCATTTATCCAGGTTGAACTCCATCTGCCACCTCTCAATTATCTGATGAAATTTCTATCTTTTACAATCTGGATGCTGATCAGATGTTTTCTACCAATCAATTGAGTTGTGCATCTGGGATAGACACTGTTGTCCAAGTGCAGGCCTGGAATATCTTAGGAGGCTTTAGAATAGTTAATCGTTGGCTCCCTTTATAAAAGCAATGTCTGATAGCTAGCTGTTCCTACTAGCCTTTTATCAGAAGTTTCAGTTTCCCCTTACTGTTCTGCTTACCTGTCCCATTTCTCCTGTAGATGTGCTGTAATAGTTTTGACAGCTGAATTGAATTGCTTTAGATTTATTGTCACACAAACACACATGAGTACAGTGAAAAGTTGACAAGTTGCCACTTATGGTGCCATCTTAGGTACAAAGGTACCTAGGCATCAAATCTTGGTTACAAAGCAGAAAAATAAGGAAAACAATGTTTAAAAAGTTAAATATTACAGTCTTTTTACTAAAACGTAGACAAACAAAGAAATGGCGTTAACAGTTCTCTACCACGGTTCATGAGCACCTAGCTGTGCTACACTTGCACTCCGCAAGGGCTCGGCCTTACTGCCCCATTCTACCTACTCCCACTGCCAGCCGCCCAGGACAACCCGATCTCAACAAAAGGTGGCAGCAGCAACCGAAAAGAGAAAGATGACGATGCAAGTGAAAAGGATAAAGGATGCAGAGGGGCTTGCGAGTCAGAATACTACCCACCCTGCTGCACCTGCCATTTTGATTTGTGTGATTTATTTTAAATAATACATTAAAAACGATTCAGAAAAGGTTCACTCAACTGAGACTTGGGTAGGGAGAGGGGATAGGCTCCACCTGAGTGCATTGGACTTTAGAAAAATATAAGGTGATCTTATTGAGACTTCAGATCCTGAGTGGATTTGTCAGGGTGAAGATCAAAAGAATGTTTCCCCTCTGGGAGATGCAAGAACTAGAGGACACAGTTTGAACAACATTAGAGATCTTCTGCTTAAGGTGGAGGTAAGAAATCTTTTTCACTTGTATCACAATGTTTTTAAATTCTGATTCCCAGAGAGTAGGGGATGAGAGTATTTGAATACTTTCAATGTGGAGCCACATAGAGTCTGTGGCTAATAGGAATAGGCAAGAATGTGAATTTGAGGCTATAGTCAAACCAGCATCCTTCAAGGTGCCAAATGGCATACTCCTAATTGTATATTCTAAACCCCAATCGCACAGCCAGATGCCCATTAAGGGTTTATTGACCTGAGATATTAACTTTCTTTCTGCAGATGCTGCCTGACTGACATTTTTATTTTAGATTTCCAACATCTACAATATTTTGTTTTTATATTAGAACTCTCAATCATGAGCCATAACTAAAGAAACTGATTTAAGGTGATTGGCATAAAAACCAGAAGGAACATGATTTATTTATACACTGAATTCTTATGATCCTGGGATGTACTGCCTGAAAATGTATTAGAAACAGATTAGTAGCATTCAGTAAAGGATTAGATAATTAAACAAAAAGAAGCATTATATGGAAAATCCAAGATTACAAAGTGTGGAGCTGGATGAACACAGCAGGCCAAGGAACGTTTCGGGCCTAGACCCTTCATCAGAGAGAAGATGCTGCTTGGCCTGCTGTGTTCATCCATCTCCACACTTTGTTATCATGGATTCTCCAGCATCTGCAGTTCCCATTATCATTATATGGAAAATGTTGGGTTATGATTAATTTGTTACACCTGAAAAATGACGAAGACAGATACTATGATGTCATGCCATTGAAGGAGCAGAGAATTGCAAGACATCTGTGTCATTCACCAATTCTTTAATTGCATCTACAGTTCCCGTGCCATCTGTTCTCTCCTATCATTTATATCCTATGCAATTCCCTCTTCAAGCTGCTTTTCCCATGCCATCGAAATATCCAAGCAATTTCATCTCTATAACTCGACATCTCCAATAACTAGTGGAAACATGCAAAATGTTTTAGCTGTGTTAGTACCTATTGCAATAATACATCTTTAAATAATGGATTTCTGAACAGAATCAATACATAATGCTATCCATGCGTAACAAATAATGAATACACATTTTACCATGAGTCTGGCCTTGTAACTGGTTTATAATAGTCAAATACGAAGTCTGAATGGAAACTATTTCCAGATTGAAAAGGCAGGTTTACATCTGATGGCCTTAACGCTACGTGAGGAATTAACACTCCACCTGAAATTTGATTTACAATTTAAGCAGGTATAATTGAAGAAAAGAGCTCCATAACTTCCAAACTTGTTCTATTACAAACTTTGCTTAGGATTCATGTTTCACAACAGAAGAAATGTTTCCTTTTGTTGGAAAGTGTGTTACTGGGGACAATGAAAATAAAATAACCATTGATAAATCCAGCAGGGAATTCAGAAGTAAAATTTCTATATAAGTAGTTAGTGTCTACAGGGAGTGGTTGAAGTGAATATTAGAGATTCACTTAAGGAGAAGCTAAACGTACATATGATGGAGAAGGGAATCAAGAATTCCCATAAGGGATTAAAGGACGAAAGATTGAGGAACATTTACATGAAATGGTTGAGCTGGCCTGCTTTTCACCTGAATGTTGAACAAACCTTAAATCATCCAATTGACTAACTATCATTACACAGTTGTGCACCAACCACTAACAAACCCCCTAACAGATGCAACCCTTAAACAGACCCTAGACAAAAAAAAATAGTATTAGACGATTCTGTGATTAAATGTAAACTATAGGTACCTATCCAATCTACTAATTTGTCTACAACAAAAAAAATGCTGGAAACACTCAATAGGTCTGCCAGCAGCTGTGGAAAGAAATTAGAATTAATGTTTGGATTGAGTGACCCTCAGAACTCCACCCATTTTTTTGTTTCTGATTTACAACATGTGCAGTTTTTTAGATGATATTTACTAATCTGGCTGTATGTAATCCAGAAAATGTGTACAAATCTTTTTGCAATTCAAGTAATCTACTTTTGCGTTGCATGCAAAGGTTTTGGTATTATTTGATCTATACCCAGTGCTAATTAGTTGTATATATTTGAACATAGCAATGGTTCCAAGGCTGACCCCTAGAGATGATAGTCAAATGTTATGTCACTGGACAATGTCCAAGGTTTCCAATACAGCATTGACATTCACTTAATGAAATTCATGAAATTATCATCATTGTTGTAAAAACCTAACTCAGATACTTTTGGGGAAGGAAATCTGTTGTCCTTATTTGGTCTGGCCGATATGTGACTTTAGGCTCTCAGCAATTTGGTTGACTTTAAAATTGCCTAGCGAGCCACAAAGTTCAAAGTTAATTTGAGATTGGTAACAACTGTTGGCCCTGTCACTGATGTCCAAATCCCGTAAAAGAATAAGAAATAAAACATCGCTTATCCACTCCAGTTTATACTAGTTTTAATGATGGTACCACGCCAAAATAAACTCATTTGTTCTTTCACAGCTTCTGGTTGATCTGCTAATTGTTTCCAGCATTTTATTTTGTTCAGATTTAAAGCTTTTGGAATATTTTCCTTTTGGATCACTGTTCACTGCCCTGTAATTCAAACACTATTCACAAGATGCTAATTTGGGGTCACATTGATCCTAAAATGCAATCCAAGTTTCATTGTATTTTGAATTATCTTCATATGTAGTCATCTCTTTTGGGCTAGGTTTTCTGAAACCAATTTGCAGGTAGCACAGTATAATTAATGTTTGGATTTGTTTGTTCTATCTGCCACATTCTTCACTATCACAAAACATCTATTCTGCCTGCTTATATATGCATGATTTAGGGTCTGATATTTTATCAGCTTTATTTGGAAAAAGAAACCTATCTCATTGGCCACGAAGAAAGCATTTGGTAGAATTAGATTTTAGTTCACAACTTTATGCATAATGTGAGTTATGACTTTCAGCCTTTATATTATATAATAAATTCACAAGGACAGACATTTTATCAATTGTTATCCATGTATTCTTTGGAAAATTAAGTACAGTGTAAGTTAACCTCTCAAAACTTCTAACGAATTATTGAATATGCTCGGATGACAATTAAACAATAAGTACAAATTAGATTTAATTAATCAATTGTTCGCAATGGTTAAAAAATATTATTGTGTAAATTAATACCATCAATCTTAAGGTATAGTCCTAACTCTTTTTTAGCTATATGAGAAAACGATAAATATTAGACCACCAATCACAATGTGACCTGTGCAAATTGTGTCTAATTAGTTTCCAGTAAATGTAAACTAAATTTTTGGTTAAATGGAAAAAAATAATTCTCAATTAGTGCACTGTGCGAGCAACAAAGCTTTATGATTTAAGGTCATTAGCACAAGCAAAATGAGTCACAGACTGATCGATAATGAGTTCCCTGTTAATGCTAAGTCCCTGTTAGACCATACATTAAACAAGTAAAATGGTCAAATATATAACTTGATCGTCATTAAAGTGGAGACAATATTCATAGGATTATGGAGGACATGTTTATCATTTTATCCTTTATTGATCATAGCGCCTTTGTATGAATTCTATGAAATAGATGAAAGAAAGAAATAACTTGGTTTTATACAGCACATTCCCAAACTTGGTATGGTGTAAAATGTTTTATCAACGAAGTGTGTTTTGAAGTATAATCAGAAGTGATGTGGGGAACATAATAGACTTTGTATACAGAAAGCCCTTAGGATTGTGCTTGAGAGGCAAGAGAAGAAAGCAGGAAAATTTGAAGATCATTAGGTGCAAATTGAGAGTTTCAGAGATGATGGAGTGAGGTAGTGCCATATTTGGAGATAATTACAAAAATCTCCTGTCTTCAATAGTATGGAAACATAATAACCCCAATGTCTTGCATAACATTTTGTACGTTTTCAATTTTTCCTTTGCCTTCTTAGAGATGCTTGGCAATTTTCCCTGCCAAAGTACCTGCAGGGTGGTTAAAATTGTCTCAAAACCTGCAGTTCTGTTGCGTTCTTATGATAAGAGATTGATTGCCACTTAAAGTGGCAGTTAATGCTCTTGAAGAGGCTGAATGGTACTTTGGACAGGGCTTTAGAAAATGACCTCTTCTAACAGTGACCAGTTGATTTATAGTGAACAAGTTATTGCAGAAGATTTTGAATACTACTTGCAGGCATGTGGAAAATAGGAGCAGGAGTTGGCAATTTAGCCCTTCGGGCCAGCTCTGCTGTTCAACTGAACATCCTGTTCCACTTTTCTCCCCATATTCTATGATCTTTTTAGCCTAAAGAACAATATTTAAATCCTTCTTGAAAATATTTTCTGTTTCTGTTCCACTTTCTGTTCCAGTTGTGGCAAATATCATCCCTTACAGGGTTCTGAGGAAGGGTCACTCAATCCAAAATGTTAACTCTGTGATTTCTCTTCAAAGATGCTGCCAGGCCTGCTGAGCTTTTCCAGCAATTTCTATTTTTGTCTCATCATCACTTACAGTTCATTCACTTGGATCTTTGAAGTGGACTTTTCAAACACATTGCAAAATTTTAAGGGACATTTTATTAAGATTTCATCAATGCTGTTAGGTTTATTCTTAAAAATTGTCTTGAGAACTTCATGTAAATGAACAATTATGCTTCTGGCGACACTACAGGAATCAGCTGGTGAAGGGGAGTAATTTGTCATCTGTATCTTGTTAGATTAACACCTTGGTTTTTGGGAGGAATGAATGGAGGACATGAGAGTAGATAATTAAACAACAGTCACAAATGTAGGGACACAAGAAGGTGTACCCCTTCATTTTCCCTTGCCCTATCCTCCATTTACCTGCTTCCTAATAGATAGTTATTCTTACTCTGAACCTGTGAGTGAGTGCTGGATCAGACAATCTATGTACCCTCTCACACAGTTTCTAAGCCATCCAATTTGTACTTTCCATTTAAGTGGCTGCATGCAGTTCTCAAAATCTCACCCATAAAAATTGCAGCTGGGGAGCACTTTAGTGCAAAAACTGCAGGTTTTTGATTCAGTACCTCCAAGCATATTTAAGTTATATAATCAGCAATTAGGACCAAAATATTGCATACTAAAATCAAATTTTCAAACCACTGAATCTTATTAACACTGCACCACATTAACGCTTGTTATCACTCATCAAAATAACTCATTGGCCCTCTGTGTTTCAGTTATTCTTGTACTTCAACCGAGTGGCCAACCTCGTGCAAGTCCAGTGATTGAATATGGGAATGCAGTTTGAGCTTAAAAATGACATCACAGTAAAGTCATTGAGTCATAGAGATATATAGCATGGAAACAAACCCTTCGGTACAACTTGTCCATGTTGATCAGATCTCCTATATAATCGCAATAATCAACAACACTTACTGGTGGCCAACCATTTTAACTCCCACTCCCTTGATGGCATGTCCATCCTGGGCCGCCTCTAGTACCACAATGACACCACACTCAAACTGGAGGAGCAACACCTATTCCACCTCAGGAGCCTACAGCCCAATGGCCTGAAATTAGAAATCACCAGTTTTAAAATCTCCTCACTCCGTGGCTTCATCCCATATCCAAACCTTCCTCTCATCTCCACCTCCCCGACCTAACACAACCTGTCCATCTTCTCTCCCACCTATCTACCCCACCCATCCCAATGACCAATCCCCACCACTGCCTATTTGTGTGCACCTATACCATCCCAGATACCTTTCCCCAGCCCCACCCCTCCTCCATTGAATTGTTTCCCAGCTCCCTTTCCCCTTACCATTTCTGAAGATGGGTCCCAACCTGAAACATCAGCTTGCCTACTCCTTTGCTGCCTGACCTGCGGTGCCCCTCCAATTCCATACTGTGTTGTCCCTATTTGGCAGTATTTGGTCCATATCCCTCTAAACCCTTCCTATTCAAATACCCGTCCAGATGCCTTTGAAATTTTATAATCGTTTTGGCCTCCACTACTTCCTCGGGCAGCTCATTCCATATGTGCACCACCTCTGCATGAAAAAGTTGCCCCTTAGTTCCCTTTTTATATCTTTCCCCTCTTACCTTAAACCTAAACCCTCTAGCTTTAGACAACCCCACAGCAGGGAAAAAGACCTTGCCTATTTATGCTATCCATGCTCCTCATGATTTTATAAATCTCTATAAGGTCATCTCTGAGGCTCCAGGGAAATTGGCTCCAGCATATTCTGCCTCTCCCTATAGCTCAAACCCTCCAACCCAGGCAACATCCTCGTAAATCTTTTCTGAGTCCTTTCTAGTTTCACAACATCCTTCCTATAGGAAAGAGGCCAGAATTGCGTACAATACTCCAAAAGTGGCTGAACCAATGTCCTGTACAGCTGCAACATGACCTCCCAACTCTTATGCTGATTGCACTGACCAATAAAGGCAAACATACCAAATGCCTTCTTTACTATCCTATCTACCTGCGACATGGCCTGATATCAGTGGTGGGCAAGTTGTTGGAGGGAATCCTGAGGGATAGGATTTAGATGTATTTGGAAAGGCCTTGTGCATGGGAAATCATGTCTCACTAACTTGATTGATTTTGTCGAAGAAGTAACAAAGAAGATTGATGAGATTTGAGTTCAAATTTAATTCTGACTTGGCATTCACACAATGGTATTTACTTGTAGCATATGCTACATAAATTGTCATGAGCACGATCTTTGTTCTCCTTTGTTACACTAGAGGTTCTAAGACTATTGTGTCCAACTATGGTTATAACTATTATTAGCTCATTTACATGGACTAAAAACAAGTTTGTTCATTAGGCACCCTGCAGGTTGCAGTAACTAATGACTCCTTTATCTGCCACCGGGCTTTCAATTATGGCAAGTAGAATTGGAAGATTTTGAGAAAATGCTTCCTGAATCAGTTTCTCTCCCATATTTGCTGATGACTTGCCTTGAGTGAAAGAATAATTGAAATTTGCCACTCCTCCCATGAGGAAAGGTCGGTCAAGCCTGCTCAAGAGCTTTAAATCTTCATCATAACTTGCACTAACTTTTCGTTAGATTTGATTTATTTTGTGTTCATTTGGTTTTGTTGATGAATGTTACTTCAATATTAATTCTTCTCGTCCGATGTGATTGATACCACTTTGGCTAATCTTTGCCAGTTTTAGCCTAATCGCTCTTATAGCCTACTTACTTTAGTAGTCAGAGACAGTAATAACTGCAGATACTGGAGTCAGAGATAATAGTGTGGAGCTGGAGATACACAGCAGGCCAAGCAGCGTCAGAGGAACAAGAAAGTTGGACGCTGCCCAGCCTGCTGTGTTCCTCTAGCTCCACAATGTTTATCTCTTACTTTGTTTGATTCGCTCGGTGAGCTGGTTCATTAGTTTGCAGATGTTTCATTACACTGCTGGGTAACATCATCAGTGCATCCTCTGATGACACGTTGTTGTATTTTCCCGCTTGGTATTTAAACTCTGGGGTCTGTTGGAATTGATTACCTCATTTCCGATTTTTCTTTTCAGTGGTGTGTTTATAGGGTCTAATTCTACGTGATTATTGATGGACTTCTTGGTGAAGAACCAGGCCTCCAGGAATTCCTGTGCCTGTCTCTATTTGGCTTGGCCCAAGATCCTCACGTTGTCGCAATTGAACTGGTGGTCCTCCTTGTCTGTATGTATGGAGACGAGTGAGTCTTGGTCATGAACATCAGCTAGCAACAAAAAGACAAGAGCAATACTCACTCGTCTCCATACACACAGACAAGGAGGACCACCAGTTCGTTTGGGACAATGACAGGATCCTAGGACAAGCTAAATAGAGACAAGCATGGGAATTCCTAGAGGCCTGGTTTTCCACCATGAGGCCATCAATAAACCCATAGAATAGGACCCTATATACACACTGCTGCAAAGAAAAAACGCAAATCATGTAATCAACTCCAATGGACCTCAGAGATTAAATACTAGATGGGAAAATACAACGATGCATCATCGGAGGCTGCACTGATGATGTTACCCAGCAGGGTAATGAAACGTCTGCAAACTAATGAACCAGCTTGGCAAGTGAACCAACCACAGTATCCACAACCTGAGCTACAAATCTACTCAAGAATATTATCTCTTACTTTAATAGTCATCATGTACTCATGATGAAACTTTTCTAAGAGACATGATTGTTACCAAAACAATTAAGACCAAAATAATGGTCCAAAAATTCAATCTGTATACCGCTCTGAATCATTGCATAGTATAGCACAGAATGAGGTAACAATTTGACTTATCCTGTCAAAAATGGCTTCCAGTTTCCATCCTGCCAACACTTTCAACTGGTCCACCTCTGAATCTTCACTTCCCTTACATGACATTTCCATTTCCATTTCTGGGGTAGACTGGCCACTAATATGCATTATAAACCCACTCACTCCCACAGCTATCTGGACTATACATCCTTGCACCCTGCTTCCTGTAAAGACTCCATCCCATTATCTCAGTTCCTCTGTCTCCATCGCATATGTTAAGATGAGGCCAACTTTGACAAAGGGAGCCTCCAAAATGTCCACCTTCTTCCTCAACCGAGCTTTCTCCAGCACCATTGTCGAAGGGGCCCTCAACTGGGTCTGACCCATCTCCTGCACTTCTGCCCTCACCCTCTCTCTTCCTTCCTGCAATGATGATAGGGTTCCCCTTGACCCACCAGCATCCACATCCAGAAGATCATCAGATGTCATTTCCACCAGCTCCAGCGAGACGTCACCACCCGACACAAATTCCCATCCCCTCCCTTGTCTGCCTTCCATAGAGACTGTTCCCTCTAAGATACCCTGGTCCACTCTTGCTTCACCCCGAACACCCTCCCCACAGCCTCAAGGCATCTTCTCCTGCAACCGGTGAAGGTGTAACACCTACCCATTTACCGCTTCCCTCCCTTGTATCCAAAGGCCCAAACATACCTTCCAAGTGAAACAACACTTCACCTGCACCTCCCAGGATCTAGTCTACTGCAATCGCTGCTCACAATGTGGTGAGAAAAAGGTCTGATGAAGGGTCTAGGCCCGAAACATGAGCTTTTGTGCTCCTAAGATGCTACTTGGCCTGCTGTGTTCATCCAGCTCTACACTTTGTTATCTTGGATTCTCCAGCATCTGCAGTCCCCATTATCTCTGCCCTTGACACACCACCCTGTGTCCAGGCTGGCATCTCTGTCTCTGGCTTGGCGCAGTGTTCCAGCGAAGCTCAGCGCAAGCTAGAACAGCCTAAATTCCTAATCCTCTACCCCATACACCAGACCTTGTTATCACGTAGCCCACAATTAAACACTATCTATTGTTAGTCCCTAACAGTCCCCATTAACAACTATTCACCCTCCTCGCCAGATCATTATCAACTCCTTTGTCTATCCAACTGCTCTTCTCTATCTTTTGGGCTTTATCCTTTATCCTATCATTTACTCCCTACCCCACCGCCTCCCTATTTTCTGCATATACACTGACGTTTTCCTAGCTACCATTACTTCTGAGGAATGGACACTGCACCCGAAATGTCAACTCTGTTTTCATGTTATTGTGCTTCTAATGTTTCTTCTGTGAAAGATTAAATCTTCGGAATCCACTGTTGCGCTCATTGTGAAGACAACCATGTCAGGAAGAATCTAATGTTACAGATTATATTTTGCATGTGTGATTTTTTTTTGGAAATGTCAAATTTTACCAATCTGTTATGGCAGAATTTGAACCTATTGCCTCAACCTGGGTTTTGTATTCCTAACATTGCCACAATAACACCACTTACCTTGCTGTCCTTCGTGACAATGCAAAATGAACTCATCCCTCACATCCTGACCCCACAATAAACGCCAAAAGAGAATCCCCCAAGTCCTCACATACCACCCCACCAACCTCTGGATACAATGCATCATCCTCCGACACTTCTGCCATCTACAATCCGACCCCACCACTAAAGACATTTTTCAATCCCCACCCTTGTCTGCCTTCCAGAGAGACCACTTTCTCCATGACTCCCTTCTCCGCTCCACACTCCCCTCCAACCCCACCACCCAGCACTTTCCCCTGCAACTGTAGGAAGTGTTACACTTGCCCCCACACCTCCTCCTTCACTCCCATCCCAGGTCCCAAGATGACTTTCCCCATCAAGCAGATGTTCACCTGCACATCCGTCAATGTGGTATACAGCATCCGTTGTACCCATTGTGGCTTCCTTCTCATTGGGGAAACCAAGCGGAGGCTTGGGGACCGCTTTGCAGAACACCTATGTTCAGTTCGCAATAAACAACTGCACCTCCCAGTTACGAACCATTTTAACTCCCCCTCTCATTCCTTAGACAACATGCCCATCCTGGGCCTCCTGCAGTGCCATAATGATGCCACCCGTAGGTTGCAGGAACAGCAACTCATATTCCGCTTGGGAACCCTGCAGCCCAATGGTATCAAAGTGGATTTCACCAGCTTCAAAATCTCTCCTGCCCTCACTGCGTCCCAAAACCAGCCCAGCTCATACCCGCCTTCCTAACCTGTTCTTCCTCTCACCTATCCCCTCCTCCGTCAAGCCGCACCTCCATTTCCTACCTACTAACTTTATCCCGCCCCCTTGACCTGTCCGTCCTCCCCGGACTGACCTATCCCCTCCCTACCTCTCCACTTATACTCTCCTCTCCACCTATCTTCTCCTCTATCCATCTTCGGTCCACCTTCCCCTCTCTCCCTATTTATTTCAGAGTCATCTCCCCATCCCCCTTTTCTGATGAAGGGTCTAGGCCCGAAATGTCAGCTTTTGTGCTCCTGAGATGCTGCTTGGCCTGCTGTGTTCATCCAACTCCACACTTTGTTATCTCGAATTCTCCAGCATCTGCAGTTCCCATAATCTCTGAACTCATTCACCAGTTGTTCATCCAAGAACTAGATTAAACCTTCCTTGAATAAGAATGCTGGAAGTTAAAATTCTCAAAACAGAGGAGCTGATAGTTTGGATCTTAAGAAACCCCACCCACCACAGCTGGATGTGTTTTCAATGTATGCACAGCATATAAAACACAAGAGAAGACGTGAGCCCAGGTCTCCTGGTTTAGAGGTAGGGACATTATTTCTGCTATAGAAGAACATTTTCCTGCATTCCATTTAAAAAGTGGAGCCTATTATCAATGAGCCAATTGACCCGTATTTCATGCTGCCCATGCCATAAAATGGCTAGATAGAAAGAAACAGTATGGAACCTGCTTTTGAAAAACATTTTTGAAAAGGCAGAAAGGAGGTGGGTGTGCCTTTGTGATTGGCGGAGATCCCCCCCAACTCCAAGTTATTATCCCCACCTATTCCTCCTGGCCTGACTTCCAAAACCTATTCCCATCTAATCTAATCTCTTTTCCTAAGTTGCCTAACCCCTTCTTGCCTTAAAGCCCTGAATCTTCCTGGGTGCAGACATATTGAATCTTCTTTGAGGACCTGCTTGCAGTCTCAGTCTAGTATCCACTTTCCATTCTTGATCAGAATAGCTAGCAGCTCTTGAGGTCAAGACTTTCTCCCACTCTCACCCTCTTTGGCTTACTGACGGTAAATTATCATACCCAAATGGCTTTTACAAAGGTGGGGGTGTCGGGGTATGCCATTAGGGTTAACTTCAACAGAGCTCAAGAATCTCAAAACCGTCAAGATAAATTAGCCTATTTGGTTAGCTCCCCATCTAACACCTTTATTACTCATTCCATTCGCCACCAAAGTACAGAGGTAGTTGTCCCATCATTATTTCTAGGTTAAATTGCTGGTACTTCCCTCTTAACAGTACTGTGGGTGTGTATACACCATCTGTCACTATAGCCACTCAAGAAGGCAGCCCACCATCACCGTCTTCAAGTTAATTAAGAATACGCCATAAATGCTGGCCCAGCCAGTGATGCCCACATTTCATGGATAAATATTTAAAAAACCCAGTTTGGAAGAAAAGCCATATCAGACTTGAAGAAATTGCTGGCAAAACTTATGTCTTACAGCATCTGTGGGGAGAATGTGGCGTTAATGTTTTGAGTCTGCGACTCTTCTTCAGAATTAGTGTCCCACAGATGCTGCCAGACCTGCTGAGTTTTGCCAGCAATTTCACATCTGCAACGCCTTCAGTACCTTGTTTTATCTCAGACTTGAAACATTAACTTTGTTTTTCTCTTTCCACAGATGATACCAGACTTATAGTTTCTCTAGCCTTATGTGATATTGTTTTAGAAAAATATATGGTCTTCTTAAGAAACAAGAACTTATAAATTTTCATTAATTTAATAATTATAACACTTCTGCGGCAAAATGATGCAACAAAAATAATTTTTATGGTCATGTTTGTGAGATGATACATTTTGTTTTATACTTTTGCTTATGTAGAGTGTTATCTTCCGTATCGACTTCCATTGAAATTTTCTTGTTACGTTTGAGAAAGATATTGGGAAATATGATGAGCCTTTTTGTTCACTTGGTAAATGCACTGCCCAGTGTGAAACAGATGTCAAAAAATGCCCTCTCTAAGGGCATTGTGGGTCCACCTACAGTACATTGACTGCAGCAGTTCAAGAAGTAGCCTTTTCAAGGGCAATTAAGGATAGGCAATAAATGCTGGCCATCCAGTGATACCCGCATCTCACGAATGAATGAACGAATGGATGCGATTAGTGCCGGGAAAGTTGGAGCAATGCCTGCTAATCTCATCAATTCTTGTCAGTGGCAATGGTGCTGCTGAATAGAACAATTTACATTCAAACAGCACAATTCATCTCACAAGCTGATGGAAATCGGAAGGTTGCAATGCTTGCTAATTACACCCATACTTCTTAACTGCATTGACACTGCTAAAAAAATAGGAAATTTTGCATTGAAATAGAACAGTTATTCACAATAAACCGATCCAAGTCAGAAATGAAAGTAGGATAGAGTCATAACAGTGCGGAAAAAGACCTTTTGGTCCAACTCGTCCATGCCAACCAGATATCCTATGGTAAATGTAGCCCTATTTGCCAGCATTTGGCCCATATCCCTCTAAAACCCTTCCTATTTATATAATCATCCAGTTGCCTTTTAAATATTGTAATTGTGCTAACTTCCACCACTTCCTGTGGCAGCTTCTTACACACATGTATCACCATCTGCATGAAAAAGTTGCCCCTTAGCACCCCTTTAAATTTTTATCCTCTCATCTTAAACTTATAGCCTTCAGTGTTGGACTCCCAAATCCTGTGCAAAAGACCTTGGCTGTTCACCCTACCCATGCCCTTCAGGATTTTATAAACTTCTATAAGGTCACACCTCAGCTGCCAATGCTCTGGGGAGAACAGCCCCAGCCTATTCATCCTCTCCCTATAGGTTCAACCATTCAACCCTGGCAATATTCTCGTAAATCTTCTCTGAACCCTTTGTAGTTTCACAACATCGTTCCTATAAGAGAGAGACCAGAATTACACACAATACTCCAATAATGACCAAGTGAGCACGAGGGGGCATAGCTTTAAGTTGAGGGGTGAAAGATATAGGACAGATGTCAGAGGTAGTTTCTTTACTCAGAGAGTAGTAAGGGAATGGAATGCTTTGCCTGCAACGGTAGTAGATTCGCCAACTTTAAGTACATTTAAGTCGTCATTGGACAAGCATATGGATGTACATGGAATAGTATAGGTTAGATGGGCTTCAGATTGGTATGACAGGTCGGCACAGCATCAAAGGCCGAAGGGCCTGTGCTGTGCTGTAATGTTCTATGTTCTATGTTCAAACCAACGTCCTACTCAGATGCAACATGACCTCCCAAATCCCGTACTCAATGCACTGACCAATAAAGGCAGGAATACCAAATACCGGCTTCACTATACTATCTGTCTGTGATTCCACTTTCAAGGAACTATGAACTTGCTCTCCAAGGTCTCTTTGTTCAGCAACACTCCCCAGGACCTTACCATTAAGTGTACAGGTCCTGCCCTGATTTGCTTTTCCAAAATGTAGTACCTCACATTTACCTAAATCGAACTCCACCTGCCACCCATTGGCCCATCTGATCAAGATCCCGGTGTACTCTAAGGCAATCTTCACTGTCCACCTCCAATTTTAGTATTAACTGCAAGCTTACTAACCAGATATCCAATATTCACATCCAAATCATTTATATAAATGACAAAAAGCAGTGGACTAAGCTCTGACCTTGTGGCACACTGCTAGTCACAGCCCTCCAGTCTGTCTTTGAGCCAGTTCTGTATCAAAATGGCTAGCTGTCCCTGTATTCCATACGATCTCACTTTGCTAAACAGTTTCCAAGTGGAACCTTGTCAAATGCTTTTCTAAAGTCCATTTAGATCACATCCACTGCTCTGTCCTCATCAGTTCTCTTCGTTACTCCTTCAAAAAACTCAATCAAGTTAGTGAGACACAATTTTCCACACACAAAGCTATGTTAACTATTGCTTAGCAGTCCAAGCCTTTCCAAATACATGCAATTCCTGTCCCTCAGAATTCTGTCCGATAACTTGCCCACTACTGATGTCAGGCTCACTGGTATATAGTTCCCTGGCTTTTCCTTACCATCTTTCTTAAATGGTAGCACAATGTCAGCCAACCTCCAGTCTTCCGATTCCTCACCTGTGGCTGCCATAGAATAGAATCCCTACAGTGTGGGAGCAGGCCATTCGGCTATTGAGTCCACACTGACCCTCTGAAGAACATCCAACCAAGGCCCTCCCCCTATCCTAACCTTGCATTTCCCACTCTTGACACTATGGGCAATTTAGCACAGCCAATCCACCTAAAATGCACATCTTTGGACTGTGGAAGGAAACCAGAGCATCCGGAGGAAATCTCAGAAAGAGACCCAGCAAACTCTTCCCTTGCTTCCCACAGAGTTCTAGGGTACACCTCATCAGGTCCTGGGAATTTATCCACCTTTATGTGTTTTAAGACGTCCAGAGCCTCTTGTATTATGGGCACTTTTCAAGATGTCACGATTTATTTCCCCATGTTCTATATCTTCCATATCCTTCTAAAAGCAGTTAGGGTTAACAAGAATCCACAGGGATTCTACAAGTACCTTAAGGACTAAAGGGTAACTAGGGAGAGGATTGGGCTCCTTAAAGGTCAGCAAGGCAACCTACATGTGGAACTGCAGGGGGAGATACTAAACAAATATTTTACGTCAGTGTTTATTGAGGAGAAGGATACAGAAGATATAGAATGTGAGGAAATAAAAGTGAAAACTTAATCGAATAAAGTTGTTACATGGGAAAGCCAACGAATGATAATTTGGAAATGAAAAAGCTAACTAACATAGAATCTTATATCCAACTAACCAAACACATGCAAAATGTGTGAGGTTAGCTGCTTCTATTGAAAATAAATGGAAACAATGTATTTCTGACATGGGAAGTATTCCGGTCCAAAGGGACCCAAGTTTCCTTGTTCATGAATCAACAAAAAGTAGCATGTAGATGCAGCAGTTGACTGAAATACAGTAGTCAAAGAAGTCTACTGATAGATATCAGAGATAATGGGAACTGCAGATGCTGGAGAATTCCAAGATAATAAAATGTGAGGCTAGATGAACACAGCAGGCCAAGCAGCATCTCAGGAGCACAAAAGCTGACGTTTTGGGCCTAGACCCTTCATCAGAGAGGGGGATGGGGAGAGGGAACTGGAATAAATAGGGAGAGAGGGGGAGGTGGACCAAAGATGGAGAGTAAAGAAGAAAGGTGGAGAGAGTGAGGTGGGGAGGTAGGGAGGGGATAGGTCAGTCCAGGGAAGACGGACAGGTCAAGGAGGTGGGATGAGGTTAGTAGGTAGCTGGGGGTGAGGCTTGGGGTGGGAGGAAGGGATGTGTGAGAGGAAGAACCAGTTAGGGAGGCAGAGACAGGTTGGACTGGGTTTGGGATGCAGTGGGTGGGGGGGAAGAGCTGGGCTGGTTGTGTGGTGCAGTGGGGGGAGGGGACGAACTGGGCTGGTTTAGAGATGCAGTAGGGGAAGGGGAGACTAAGGGGGTGGCCATGGGCACCCGCATGGGCCCCAGCTATGCCTGCCTCTTTGTAGGTTACGTGGAACAGTCCCTCTTCCGCACCTACACAGGCCCCAAACCCCACCTCTTCCTCCGGTACATTGATGACTGTATCGGCGCCGCCTCTTGCTCCCCACAGGAGCTCAAACAGTTCATCCACTTCACCAACACTTTCCACCCCAACCTTCAGTTCACCTGGGCCATCTCCAGCACATCCCTCACCTTCCTGGACCTCTCAGTCTCCATCTCAGGCAACCAGCTTGTAACTATGCCCATTTCAAGCCCACCGACTCCCACAGCTACCTAGAGTACACCTCCTCCCACCCACCCTCCTGCAAAAATTCCATCCCCTATTCCCAATTCCTCTGCCTCCGCCGCATCTGCTCCCACGATAAGACATTCCACTCCCGCACATCCCAGATGTCCAAGTTCTTTAAGGTCCGCAACTTTCCCCCCACAGTGATCGAGAACGCCCTTGACCGCGTCTCCCGTATTTCCCGCAACACATCCCTCACACCCCGCCCCCACCACAACCGCCCCAAGAGGATGCCCCTCGTTCTCACACACCACCCTACCAACCTCCAGATACAACGCATTATCCTCCGACACTTCTGCCATTTACAATCCGACCCCACCACCCAAGACATTTTTCCATCCCCTCCCCTGTCAGCTTTCCGGAGAGACCACTCTCTCCGTGACTCCCTTGTTCGCTCCACACTGCCCTCCAACCCCACCACACCCGGCACCTTCCCCTGCAACCGCAGGAAATGCTACACCTGTCCCCACACCTCCTCCCTCACCCCCATCCCAGGCCCCAAGATGACATTCCACATTAAGCAGAGGTTCACCTGCACATCTGCCAATGTGGTATACTGCATCCACTGTACCCGGTGCGGCTTCCTCTACATTGGGGAAACCAAGCGGAGGCTTGGGGACCGCTTTGCAGAACACCTCCGCTCAGTTCGCAACAAACAACTGCACCTCCCAGTCGCAAACCATTTCCACTCCCCCTCCCATTCTCTTGATGACATGTCCATCATGGGCTTCCTGCAGTGCCACAATGATGCCACCCGAAGGTTGCAGGAACAGCAACTCATATTCTGCCTGGGAACCCTGCAGCCATACGGTATCAATGTGGACTTCACCAGTTTCAAAATCTCCCCTTCCCCTACTGCATCCCTAAACCAGCCCAGTTCGTCCCCTCCCCCCACTGCACCACACAACCAGCCCAGCTCTTCCCCCCCACCCACTGCATCCCAAAACCAGTCCAACCTGTCTCTGCCTCCCTAACCGGTTCTTCCTCTCACCCATCCCTTCCTCCCACCCCAAGCCGCACCCCCAGCTACCTACTAACCTCATCCCACCTCCTTGACCTGTCCGTCTTCCCTGGACTGACCTATCCCCTCCCTACCTCCCCACCTATACTCTCTCCACCTATCTTCTTTACTCTCCATCTTCGGTCCGCCTCCCCCTCTCTCCCTATTTATTCCAGTTCCCTCTCCCCATCCCCCTCTCTGATGAAGGGTCTAGGCCCGAAACATCAGCTTTTGTGTTCCTGAGATGCTGCTTGGCCTGCTGTGTTCATCCAGCCTCACATTTTATGATCTACTGATAGATAGCCTTCTTCATCATGATGCCAAAGGAGTAGGGCTCCTGAGCCAGGACTTGTCTGCTCCATCAATTTTTCTTTTCTTTTTTCTTGTTTCCTTCATTTACCTCTTGTCCTGAGCACAGGCAGCATTGGCGGCAGTGAGGGATCCCAGCATGGAGTTATGGCCGAGGTAAGTGATTCCAGATCAGACTTGAGTGAGCCTTTACTTTTCAGGGGTGAGCATGGAACCTGGCATTGGAATCGGCAATGCAAATATATTGAACCTTATTAAGACTGCAACCAAGATTATGTACAGATTTGGTCTCCTTATCGAAGAAAAGATCTACTTGTAAACCTCTGTTGTACTCCACTCTATGACCAGTGTAATCCCTGAGTTGGTGGGGATATCTATACACAGAAATTGAGAATACTGAGCATGTATTCTCTAGAGTTTTGAAGAATGAAAGGTTATCACATCGAAACTACAAAATTCGTACAGGGTGTGAAAATATCCCATTGATAGATTTTTCCTGTCTGATCAGTCTAAACTCAGGGACCACAATCTCAGAATACGATCTAGGCTGGTTAAGACTAAGATGAAGAGGAATCTAATCACTTAGCGTGATGAATCTTTGGAATTCTCTATCCTAGAGGTACCTGGATGGTCAAGCATGTTCAGGACAGAAATTAATATCATTGTGCAATATGAAGGTGGTGGGGAAAATGGCGTAGAGCTTGATGCTCTGCCAAATTCTGTTTGAATGGGGTGAATGATCTATTCCTATTCCTATTTCTTATGTTCCTATGTAGTAGCAATAATGCTTCTGTTAAAAATTCTGCCCTACAAAAATACTGTAAAGTTTAATTAGTATTTAAAGGTGGCAGGCTGAGCTGAGTTAAATAATTTCACAAAAAATGGTATGAGCAAAGAGTTTGCTCGATGATCTGTATTGAAAGGTAGGACAGCAGAAATTGTTCATTTTTCATATTCATAACAGTTGATTATCACTTACTATCACTACGCAAGTCTGACGAGGAAAAAAAAGGATGAAAATCTAAGGATGATATTTATTATATTTTTAAATTCCCAGCAAGCTAGAGAGGTCACTGATGTGAATAGGGTAGGCTGCTATTCTGATTATGTGTATGCCAGAGAAAGAGACATTCTTATTTGACATGGCTCTTTGATGTCACCATGTATTCACAGGTAATTACCAGATTTTCATGGAAACTAACAGCCTTGAAATTGAAATGGAATGTGCTTTTGGTGTCTTCATAAAATTTGTTAAAGCCATAAGCCATAAGCTTTTATTTTCATTTAACAATGTTGATCAGTGTTGGGCTCAAACTTGAATCATTCCTGATTTCATCTCTGTTCATTTTCATATCGTGCTGCCAAAGTTAATTGCCAACTAATAATTGAATGTTGTATTGTTTTTGTTGTACATTTGGTGATCATCACACAGTAGGAATAAATGATGTTATCATTATGAATAGCCAATTATCTCCACATTAGCACGAACCATAAAATGTCCACTATTCTCGAACTGGTAGTGCACAGCATCTGTGGTGAAACAGTGCACACAATAGGACTGTGTGGCAGTGATGCAAATGGGTGAATAAAAAAACTGTTTGAAATATCTAATTAATGATCTAAAGGAATCAATATGTGGAAATGTAAGACTTATACAGTATTGCTATAGTGTTTATTTCAATGATTTTAAGTTAAAAGCTTCTAGATGAATATTTTCTTAAAGAATTTTTTCCCCGTGTCTGCCTGTTCAAAACTGAGGTAGGATGTAAACTGGAGGGACTGCGGATGCAAAAACAGAAATTGCTGGAAAACCTCAGCAAATCTGGCAGCAACTATGGAGAGAAATCAGTGTTAACATTTTGAGTTGAGTGACCTTCCTCAGAACTGGTGGTAGATGGGAAAATATTGGTTTATAGTCAGAAGATAGGGTGGGGCAGGGGGTAAGGAGTAAACGATACAGATAGAGCCCAAAGAGAGAGAACAGATGGACAGAAAAAAGAGTGAATAACTATCCAGTTCAGAGGGTGTATGGCTATTAATGGGGACTATTAGTGGCTAACAATGGGTTGGGTGTAATAGCAGACTATGTGATAACAAGGCCTCATGTGTGGGGATGGGGATAATGACATGGGAGAGCTCAAGCCCTAAAGTTGTTGAACTCAATATTGAGTCCAGAAGGCTGCAGGGTTCCCAAGTGGAAAACAAGATGCTGTTCTTCCAGCTTGCACTGGGCTTTATTGGAGCACTACAGAAAACCTGAGTCAGAGTTGTTCGCCATGTAACAGGGTGGTGTGTTGAAGCAGCAGGCAACTGAAAGCTCAGACTCTTTTTTTAGTGGACAGAACATAGGTGATTTGCAAAGTGGTAATCCAGTCTACACTTCATTTCCCAATGTGGAAGAGACCACATTATGAGCAGTGAATGCAGTAGACTGTATTGTGTGAAGTGCAGGAAAAACACTGCTTACCTGGAAGGTATGTTTGGGCCTTGGATACTGAGGAGGGACAGGAAATAAACGGACAGGTGTTACAACTATTGTGGTTTCAGGGGAAGCTGTTGTGGTGGGTTGTTGGGAATGAAGGAAGAGTAGATCGGGGTGTCCTGGTGGGAATGGTACATGCAGAAGGCTGAATAGGGAGGAGAAAGGAATATGTGTCCAGTGGTGGCATCTCACTGGAGGTGATGGAAATGGTGGCTAATAATCCTCTGGATGTGGGTGCTTGTGGGATGGTAGGTATGGACAAGGGAGATCCTATCGTTGTTGTGGGAAAGAAGAGAGGGGGTGAGGGCCGAAATGCAGGAGATGGATCGGACCAGCCTCTGGGCCCCATCAACAATGGGGCTGGAACCTCTCAGTTGAGAAAGAAGGTGGATTGATTGGAGTAGTCTGCTTGCAGGCAAAGGAACCTCTGGGATGTGGGAGACCTTTATAATTGTGATAGCTGGAGTTCAATGTCTATATGTTCTTGTGACGGCGAAGGGCAAGATTGGCAGGAGTTGGGAATCCTGCATGACGAGAAATATTGAGGTTATAACCAGAAAAAAGAAGGACGCATGACTCAGGAACATGCAGCTGGGATCAGAGGAATCCCTGGAGGTACACAGGGGATACAGGAGTTTAGGAGAAGATTAGGATGAATACAAACAGATTCTTTAAGTATATTAAAGGTAAATAAATAACTAGAGAGAGAACAGGACTGCTCAGGAACCAAGGTGAACCTGTATGTGTGGAACTGCAGGAGATGGGCAAGGTCCTTGATGAATATTTCTCCTCTGCATTTACTTGGGGACTTGGGAAAGTTAGTGGCAATATCTTGGGGACAGTCCATATCACAGTAGAGGTGGTGTTGGTAGCATTAGAATGTATGAAGCTGGATAAATCTCGTGATCAGATATATCCAAGAACCCTGCTAGAGGCTAGAGAAGAAATTATGGGTACCCTGGCTGATATATTTGCATTATCATTAGCCACAGGTGAGGTCCTGGAAGACTAAAGGGTAGCGAACGTTATGCCCTTATTCAAGAAGGGCTGCAAAGTAAAAACTGGGAATTATAGACCAGTCAGCTTATTATCTGTGGTAGGTAAGTTACTTGAGAAGATTCTGAGGGATAAGATATACATGCATTTAGAAAGACAGTGTTTGATTAGGAGTAGTTAGCATGGCTTTGTGAGTACTTGATGAAGTGACCAGGAAAGTTGATGATAGCAGGGCGTTAGATGTAGTCTATATGCATTTCAGTAAGTCGTTTGATAAGGTTCCATATGGTAGGCTGCTGTGGAAGGTTAGATCATATGGAATCCAGGGAGAGTTGGAAAATTGGATACACAATTGGCTTGTTGTTAGGAAGCAGAGAGTAGCAGTGGAAAAACGCTTGTTGGACTAGAGGCCTGTGACTAGTGGTGCACCTCAGGGGTCGGTGCTGAGTCCATTGCTGTTTGTTATCTATAGCAATGATTTGGTTTGAGAATTTACAAGGCATGATTAGTAAGTTTGCAGATGACACTAAAGTAGGTGGGATTGTGGTCAATGAGGAAGGTTATCAGAAATTGCAGCGGGATCTTGATCAGTTGGGGAAGTGGGCCAAGAAATGGCAAATGGAGTTTAAAATAGACAAGTGTGAGGTGTTGAATTTTGGAAAGTCAAATCAAGGTTGAAGTTCCCTGCTGAATGGTGGGGGTCTTAAGGAGTGTACTGGAACAGATGGCACCTTAGAGTTCAGGTGTACAGTTCTCTGAAAGTGGAGTCAGAGGTAGACAGGGCAGTGAAGAAGGCATTTGGCACCCTGGCCTTCAGCAGTCAGGCCACTGAGTGCAGAAGCTGGGAAGTTATGTTAGAGTTCTACAGGACATTGGAGAAGCCACACTTGGATTATTGTGTTCAGTTTTGGTCATCTTGTTATAGGAAGGATGTTATTAAACTGGAAAGAGCGCATGTTAGATGTGAAGCCGTGTTTAGAATCTGTTTGTGTTTTGGTTTGGAGTCAGACTGGTTTTTTTTTCTAAAGTAGGAATTAATAAAACACCACATTGACTGACTGTCTATAAATTGTGTGCTTTTTGAACAAGTTAGAATGTATCTGCAAATACACATTCACCCCGTGTGTGTGTGTGTGTGTGTGTGTGTGTGTGTGTGTGTGTGTGTGTGTGTGTGTGTGTGTGTGTGTGTGTGTGTGTGTGTGTGTGTGTGTGTGTGCGCGCGAGAGAGAGAGAGAGAGAGAGAGAGAGAGAGAGAGAGAATGAGAGAGAGAGGTTGGGGAGAGAGACAGAGTGTGTGTGTGTGATGGGGGTGGGGGGGGAGAACAAAAGAGAAGTACAGCACAGGAACAGGTCCTTCGGCCGCCCAATCCTGTGCCAATCATCATGCCCTGACTAAACTAAAACAAAACCTTCTGCTCTTATTTGGTCCATATCCCTCTATTCCCACCTGATTCATGTAACCATCCAGATGCCTCTTAAATGTCACCAACATGCCTGCTTCCACCATCTCCTCTGGCAGTTAGTCCCAGGCTCCTACTACTCTCCATGTGAAAAACATCCTTGCACATCTTCCTTAAACTTTTGCCCCCTCACCTTGAACCTGTGCCTCCTTGTAATTGAAACTTCAACCCTGGGAAAAAGCCTCTGACTATCCACCTTAGCTATGCCTCTCATAATTTTGTAGACCACTACCAGGTCTCCTCTCAGCTGCCATCTTTTCAGCGAAAACAATCCTAGTCTTTTTAACCTTTCCTCATAGTTAATGCCCTTGGGACCGGCTAATATCCTGGTGAACCTCCTCTGCACTCTCTCCAAAGCTTCCACATCCTTCTGGTAGTGTGGCAATCAAAACTGCAACACAATACTCCAAATGCAGCCTCACAACGTTTTTAATTAGCTGCAACATGGTTGGCCGACTCTTGTGCTCCATGCTCTGGCCAATGAAGGCAAGCATACCATATGCCTTCTTAATCACTTTGGCCACCTTTGTTGCCACTTTTAGGGAACTGTGGACCGGTACACCCAGATCCGAGTGTATGTTAATGTTCCTGAGGGTTCTGCCATTTACAGTGTAATTCCAGCTAAATTTGATCCTCCAAAATGCAAGGCTTCGCATTTGTCTGGATTAAACTCCATCTGCCATTTCTGTTCCCAAGTTGCCAATCTACATATATCTTTTAGTATCCTTTCGCAATTGTTAGCACTATCAGCAAATCTACCAATCTTTGTGTCATCTGCAAACTTACCAATCAGACCACCCACATTTTCCTCAAGATCATTTATATTTACTACAAACACCTCAGACCCCAGACTGATCCCTGTGAAACACTGCTGTTTACTGGTCTCTATTCTGAAAAACATTCTTCCATTGCGACCCTCTGTCTTCTGTGACTAAGCCAGTTTTGTATCCATCTAGACAGCCCATCCCGAATCCCATGTGATTTTAGTTTTTGTACCAATCTGCCTGGTGGGACTCTATCAAATGCCTACTAAAATCTATATAAACCATATCCACAGCTCTTGCCTCATCAAATATCTTTGCCACCTCTTCAAAAAATTCAATCAGGTTGGTGGGACATGATCTTCCCCGTACAAAACCATGTAGCCTGTCGCTAACTAGTCCACTTTCTTCCAAATATGCATATATCCTGTTCCTCAGTATCTTCTCCAAGACCTTCCCCACCACAGATGTTAGACTCACCAGCCTGTAATTTCATGGATTATCCCTGCTGCCTTTCTTCAACAAGGGAATAACACTGGCTAATCTCCAGTCGTCTGGAATCTCACCTGGGTCAAAGAAGATGTGAAGATATTTCCTAATGCCCCAGCTATTTCTTCCCTTGCCTCCTGCCTCAACCTGGGATAGATCCCATCTAGACTTAGGGATTTGTCTATCTTAATGCAATTTAAGATACCAAAACTTCCTCCTTCAATATATTGACATTTTATAGAGTATTCACACTCTCATCCCTGATCTCAACATCAGTCATGTCCTTCTCCCCAGTGAATACCAATACACTTATTAATGATCTCTCCCACTTTCTGTGGCTCCACGTATAACTTCCCTCCTTTGACCTTGAGTGGTCCTACTCTTTACCTTGCTCCCATTTTTCTTCTAACTCATGCATAAAAAGCCTTGGGATTCTCCTTGACCTCGTTTGCTGCAGACATTTCATGGCCCCTTTTAGCCTTTCTAATTCTGTATTTAAGTTCCTTCCAACATTCTCTATACTCCTCATGGGCTTTGTCTGTTCATAACTGTAGACCTATCGTATGTTTTCTTTTACCTTTTGACTAAATTTACAATTTCCCTTGTCATCCACGGTTCCTGGATCCTGCCATTCCTATCCTTCAGTTTTGCAAGGACATGCATGTCCTGCACTTTAATCAAGTGATCTTTAAAAGCCTCCCACATGCCACACAAGAGCAGAGGCCCCAGGACAGATCCCTGTGGAATACTACCGGTCACCGAGCTCCAGGCTGAATTCTTTCCATCTACTACCACCTGCTGTCTTCTATTGGACAGCCAACTCTGTATCCAGATAGCCGAATGTCCCTGAATCCCATGCCTCCTTACTTTCTAAATGAGCCTACCAAAGGGAACCTTATCAAGTGTTTTCCTACAATCCATATACACCACATTGACTGCTGTACTTCATCAGTGTTTTGTCACATCCTCAAAGATTTTGATAAGGCTTGTGAGGCATGACCTGCCCCTCACAAAGTCATGATGACTATTTCTAATCAAATTATGCTTTTCCAAATAATCATAAATACTATTTCTCAGAATCCTCTCCAATAATTTCCCCACCACATATGTAAGACAGAATGGTTTGTAATTCCCAGGATTATCCCTATTCTCTTTTGTGAATAAAAAAATAACATTTGCCACACTCTGGTCATCTGGTAGTACTCCAGTGGAGAGTGGGGATGCAAAGATCGTCACCAAAGGTGCAGCAATCTCTTCCCTCACGTCCTGTAGAAACCTTGGGTATATCTCATCTGGACCAGGGGCCTTATCTATCCTCATGTTTTTCAAAATTTCTAGCACATCCTCCTTCCTAACATCAATCAATCAAATGATGGACAAAGGAGGAAAATATGTTGAAGATGAAACAAATCACCGAACAGATTTTACCAGAAATTAGTTGTGTCAATTTTGGTGAGTTTCATTAAGGGTTTCTCTCTTTGAGCTCCAATGAGAATTCTCATGCTATTTTCTAAAACACTGCTCAATATCTATGTGCACACCTCTATGATGCCCTGCTTGTTATATCTTCCCTCTTGTCAGACGTGGAAGGGCTCACCATTGCTAGAACGTCTTTGGATTCCTCGTGCTGGTATCATTTTTAAAGGCCAGCTTTGTGAGCCAAGAGTTGCCCTTCATCATGTATTTGGTGGGAAGGTAAACAAAAAATGCTCCTCAGGGAACACAGGTGCCACTTCTCACATTTCATTGCAAATGCAATTGCACATTTGTAAATCTATTCCTATTTAATAACTAACCTACACAGGTTACCTGTTCTTAGCATCACCCCATCTCAGAATGCTGTCTAAAGGAATACGATTCTTTCTCTGATGCCCAGTGTAACCTAACATGTTCTCACTCAATTTACAACTACTTAGATGTTCACAGCACTTCCGCCTTGCCTTGATTTGCTTAGCCTTAGCCTTTGTGCTTTGACACCTCAGCCAGAGCTTAAAGGCTCACAGTACTTCTGTCTTGCCTTGCTGTTTATTGCAGACATAAAGCCATGCAACTTGTCATTGCTATGCCTATGTTACACCTACCCCATGTGCCAGCAATGTACATGGAAAACATATGCTCGTGCTTCATATAAATAGCCATGTCGCAAAGTCTAAGGGAAGTACTCCTCAGTCAGGCCAAGGGAGATAGTTTTCATTCAGGGATCCTAGCTTAATAAATTAAGGGTGTCATCTGTCATCAATCCAGGGGATTGAACACTGTTAATTGGCTTCTTAGTGCGATCAGGGTCAGAGGAATTATATCACTACAGCCTCAAGAATAGGGCATAGTCAGCCCTGCAGTTCAGTGCAACCTGCTCTCTCAGTGGTTGAGTCAACCTGTCAAAGTTGGTTGGGGGATGGGCCATGGCCAGTCCTGGGAGTTGGCTGAGTGAAAGTCAAGCAGGAGATTAAGAGATATTGAATTTGGGGAACTCAGTTGTGAGTACTGAAGGCAGCATGCTGGGATGACAGCACTATTTCCACTGGTATTTACGGATGACAGTAATTGTTCAGAGAAAAGTCAACATATAAGGGGAAGACATAATTGTACACTGGAGGACATGGATTACTGTACGACAAAGGGGTCATCAATGGTCACAACTACCCTCACCTCAATGAGAGGACAGTGCAACCCAATAGTTGTCACGACTAAGTTGTAGGGCTAAGGTTCAGGAGGTTATGATGAGTGACTAAGTTGTAGTTCAAAGAGGTGTGCGGGAATGTTTGGAAGCTCAATATTTATGGGGCCAAAAGGGAGTGCCAGGGAAAAAGAGTGGAGATTTGTTTGGATGGGTTGCCTTTCATGTTCATGTGAATTGTAAATACCAGTGGAAATAGAAAATGTCAGTGGCCACATTGGGAATGGATGGAATGTGTTTAGCTTTCTGTCAGAGCATGTGGGCTGTAATTGTGCGTGATGTGAGGCCCTTCAAGGATAGGGGGTGTGGTGGCACTCACATTAATGAGGCACTATCACTGTCCAGGTCAATAATCTTGCAGTGTGAAATGCATGCAGTGTGCAACAGTGAAGGATATATCTCCAGGTCACAAGCAATTTTGACCATTTCATTCATCATTGCAGATTGAAAGTAGTCATCTCTGTGAAGCAGAAATAATTACAGGCAACCTTTAAATGTGTCACCCGTGGGCAACTATTCACAAAGGTAATGCAGGATCTCAGGCTGCACATGGGCAAGGAGATGATTTCCTCTCACCTTGAACTGTAAGTAGTTGCCATCATGAATGCTGGAAGGACCCAGCCATAATGAGCAGTTTGCCTCTTTGGCCACATGGTTCTCAAAGAAAGACACTCAAGAGCCTGCTTTCATAATTGGGTGAAGAGGCAGGACATTTTTTGAGAAAAGTCGATCTGAACAGTCATGGCAGACTGAGACCATGAATCTCACTCGACAAAGCACTTGAACTGAAAATGGAAAAAGTCGGCTCAAACTCAATGGTTCACAAATGTCATTTAGGAAGGAAACTGCCATTCTTACCTGGTCTGGCATATGTGTGACTCCAAACCCACAGCAATGTGGCTAACTTGCAACTGTCTGTCTTGGTTATCTGTCCGGCATTCATTAGTCACTTCAGTGTCTTTGTGACACTTGCCGTCACCACTTACCAACAGGTGGCGATAGACCCAATATCACAGCTAGGTAAGAGGATCACCTCGATGTTGAAGTGACTAATGAAGGTAGGGCAGATAATCAAGACAGACTACATGAGAATGCAACCAGAAGGCACAAACACCGTCCCCCGACTCCCCCAATTCTGTGAACTCCCCAAAGTGCACAAACCAGACATCCCTCTCAGGCCCATTGTCTCCCTACCAGGTACACCGTCACACAAACAGGCCAAGGACCTACAACAGAGATTGAAACACCAAGTAGGTGGATCACCTCATTCTATCCACTCAACCCAAGATTTCCTTGATACCCT
The DNA here is from genome assembly GCF_030684315.1 of Stegostoma tigrinum. NCBI lineage: Eukaryota > Metazoa > Chordata > Chondrichthyes > Orectolobiformes > Stegostomatidae > Stegostoma > Stegostoma tigrinum. The sequence continues at coordinate 60,355,133 of NC_081356.1, read as the reverse complement.
CAAGAACATAAAAATCGGTGATGACGAGACTATGGTATTCTTTGACGTCACAGCTTTATTCACATCAATTGACATCCCACTAGCCAAATACACAGTACCCACAATACTGGAGGAAACAGCAACGCAGACCAGCAACTCCACCAGCAAGGAAAACATACTTAAATTACTAGACCTCTGCCTCACCACACACTTAGTCTTTAATGGTCAAGTGTACAAACAGATCAATGGTACACAATGGGGTCACTGATCTCAAGATTCATCGCAGAAACAGTTTTGCAAAGACTAAAACACACCACCTT